>NW_025422047.1:30297500-31621250 GCF_011764305.1 Mustela putorius furo | reverse complement strand
CATTTTCTGATTTTGCCCTTTTCAAAATTACTGCCTCAAAGATCCCTTCAAGTACCTAAAAGATAAAATATTTTCAACTTGCTTTTTTTGTTTTTTGTTTAAAAAAAAAAAAAAAGGATTGAAAAGTACATACTTGACCACGAAAATGGATGCACAAACATAAAAGAAATGCATATAAAGAAACTTCTTTAAATCAACCTATACTTTGTGTACTTATAAGCTTTTTGAGTAAAAATGGTCAAAATGGACTAGTAGCATCTCTGAGAAACAGCTTTTAAGTTGGCAGCAATTTTTAAGAAATAACACTGATTAACTACAGATGAATGGCAAAAAATTATGAACAATAAGAACCATAAACTTGGTGGTGCCTGGGTTGGCTCAGTCAGTTAATCATCTGAATCTTGATTTTAGCTCAGGTCATGATCTCAGGGTTGTGGGACTGAGTCCCATGTTGGGCTCTGTGCTCAGCGGGGAGTATGCTGGAGATTCTCCCCCTCTGCCCCTCTCCCTACTCTATCTCAAATAAATAAATAAATCTTGAAAAAAAAAAAAGAGAGAGAGAGAGAACCACAAGCTTGAAACCCA
The DNA here is from genome assembly GCF_011764305.1 of Mustela putorius furo. Classification (NCBI taxonomy): domain Eukaryota; kingdom Metazoa; phylum Chordata; class Mammalia; order Carnivora; family Mustelidae; genus Mustela; species Mustela putorius. The sequence continues at coordinate 31,620,665 of NW_025422047.1, read as the reverse complement.
GGAGCTCTCTACAGTTGAACTTCGATGTTATGACTACGTTCTAAGGATTTGCTATACAAAATTCATTTTACTTTTCTAATATTCTAATCTATAAAAAGGGGTCAAAATAATTGCTCGCTACTGCTATGAAAAACTGTGACACTTATAAACTCACAGAACAAATGATCACTTTACAAAAAAAGAACTATTTAGATTTATTTATGAGTACACAATGTTTGGAAAAAACAAATATATTAATATCTCTTGATATTTTATGTTGATAAACATCAAACAGACAATGTAACACAGAGAAATGATAGAGTCATTTCTCTATCAAGCCAAAGAAGAAATGCAGATGTAGAAAAAAGGTCAGTTAAAAATTATATATGGAAAAGGTCTGAAATGGCCCTTTATTAAGTAGACTTTTTTTTAAGAAGGCTCTACACCCAGCATGGAGCCCAACACAGAACTTGGAACTCATGACCCTGAGATCAAGACCTGAGTGAAATCAAGAGTCAGATACTTAATGAACTGAGCCACCCAGGTTCCCCTATTACGTGGACTTTTTAATCACTCTTGGCCAGTCTAGAAGAGCCACTTATTTGCCCGAGATGAAAACAGTGACTCTTAGATAAGGAGTTAGTTGCTGGGACACCTTCTGGAGCTTATTTTTAGAGGAAGGAAAAATGGGGAGTTAAAAAACCCAATGAAGATCACAAACAAGTACGATAAATATTCCTAGAGATTTGGAATAACAATATAAAACCTGTACTTACAACTTGAGATTCACGAACTTTAGGAAATGTTTTGGCAACATTGAGCCCATCAATGACGATATCGAAAGGAGGGCAGCATTTTACAAAGCTCTGAAATCTCTTGAGTTCCTAAAAAAGAAAAGCCAGACAAAATATTAATAAGAATTTAGCAAGGACTTTATTATAAGCTCATTGTTATGACTTTTATTATTGTTCTGGTAAGTAAAAATACCCCTTAAAAATACAAACTCAAAAATAACTTTGAAATGAAATCTGAAAAGACCAGACTATGAGATGAAACTGCATGAAATTATTTGAAATGCTTCTTCACACTTCATACAGCACTTCCACATGCTAATTGCATTTGATCCATAATCAGCTCTCGCCTGCTAAACTGACTCAACGTGGCATTCATGATGAAAATGAAATGTCAGAATCTATAACCTGCTCTTAAGCCAAGGAGATGTAAATCTCAAATATGCTAGCCTACCAGTGCAACAGTGTTGAAAGAACAAGGCTCTATAATAGCCCCTCTTTGGTCATCAAGACTATTTTGTTTACTTTTAGCTATTTTGAGGAGTTGAAATAGGCAACAAATATTTGTGGGGCATCTACTATGTGCCCAGCAATTACTAAAGAGACAAAACTCTAATGGAGCCTGCATTTTAGTGGAAGAAGACACAAAATAAACCAAATAAATCAGTTAATAAATTATTTTAAATGTCAAGTGTGATATGTACTATGGAGGAAAGAAAAGGAGAAGTGGGAGTTTCATCACTGGTAATGATAGTGTAGTCTGTACTGGACTATCACATAACATAAATTCTATATGAAAAACAACTATTTGAAGGTATTAGAAAATGACCAAAAGCAGGCAGAAATTCAATGGAATGCAAAAGTTGAAAGACAGTGTGGCTCCCTGATAGTCCAACTGAGTCCCATCCAATAGCCAGCATCAACCATCAGCCCCATGAGGATGATGAAGAATTCAACACTTCAGCCCCCTTTTAATTAGAATGGTAGAATACCCTAGCAAGAGCCACACAACTAGAGTCTAGTCAAACTCAAGAACTATGAGATAATAAAAACAGTAAGCGTTTCTGTTTAAACCCACTGTATTTGGGTGGTTTGTTATCTACCTGTGGATGACCGTACCCGGTGAAATGTGCCTGTATATGGCTTTTCCCCAAAGGGAACTCTCCAGTTCGAATGGCTGGCAGAGGTGGCTGGAAATCAAGCAGAAAACTGCAGACTTACTGGTTTGAGAAATCAGAACACAGCATTTAGGTATGTCAGAGAGGCTGGAAAGTGAGAAAGTGGATGCTACAAAGGAGGGAATCACAAAAGTCTGCGTAATTCTGCCCAAATCCTTGGCTAACTCTTATTTATACATGCATGGAGAAGACTCCATGGGCCCAGGAAAAGCAACCAATGAAACACTTAAAAGACTTGAGCAGAGATTTCAGTTACTATCCATTACGAAGATGACAGAGTTTGTAGTCAGTCTAACCAACTATAACACCCTGGCAAAGCAAAAAATTAATAACCTCTGGGAAAAGATAACAGAATCTTTAGCCTTTGCATTGTGTTCCCCACAATGTCCAATATACAATTAAAAGATTAATAAACAGGGGCACCTGGGTGGCTTAGATAGTTAAGTATCTGCCTTCAGCTCAGGTCATGATCTCTGAGACCTGGAATTGAGCCCCACGTCGGGTGCTCGCTTCGGCAGCACATATACTAAAATTGGAATGAGCCCCACATCGGGCCCCCTGCTCCGCAGGGAGTTTGCTTTTCCCTTTGCCTCTGCCTCTACCCTCCATAGCTGCCCATGTGCTTGAGCTCTCTCTCTCTCTCAAGTGAATTAAGAATATTTTTTAAATATTCCAGAAGAATTAGGAAAATATGATCATGGTCAAGAGAAAAAGAAGTGAATAGAAATCAAGCAAGGTCTGGATGCTAGTCAGCAGGCAAGAACTTTTTTAAAAAAATTAACATATAATGTATTATTTGCCCTAGGGGTACAGGTCTGTGAAGCATCAGGCTTACACATTTCACAGCACTCACGATAGCACATACCCTCCCCAATGGCAGGCAAGAACTTTAACTAGCTCTTCTAAATATATTCAAGAATTTAAAGGAAAATAAAATCAAAGAAGGGAAATAAATAATTATAATATAATCATAGTTATAATAAAATCAAAGAAGGGAAAACAGAAAAATGTAAACCATAAAAATGAACACTCTAGAACCCAAAGCATTATGTGAAATAAAATATTCACAAGATGGATATTAATAGTAGATTAGGGATCGCAGAAGTAAGAATCACTGAACATGAATCACAAAGCAACAGAAATTATACGACCTGAAGAAAAAAAGATTGAAAAAAAAAAAAAGATATAGCCTTGGTAACCTACCTCTGCAATAATGTCAAACAGACTCACATGTGGGTAATTACAGTCTAGAAGGAGAGGATAGAAAAAAATACTTGAATAAAAGGCCAAAACGTCCCCCAAGTTTGGTGACAAATGTAACTTACAGACCCAAGAAGCAGAGAAAACACAAAGCAAGGTGAATACTAAGAAACGCAAAATAGAATAAATCATAGGTAAATAAAACATGCAGATGTGGTATGGGTAACAACAGCAGCACAAATGACAAGAAGTGGTAAATGGAATTCTACTGCTAGGTACTACTTCTTTTTTCTTTTCTTTTTTTTCTGTTCTTTTCTTTTTGCTAGGTACCTACATTTTATGTAAAATGCTATGATCTAAATTCCAAGTCAACTAGATTAAGTTAAGGGTTTTGTCATCCCAAGTCATACATTTAAAAAATAATGAAGAAAAGGTATAGATAAAAAGTGAATGGGGGGCGCCTGGGTGGCTCAGTGGGTTAAAGCCTCTGCCTTCGGCTCAGGTCATGATCCCAGGGTCCTGGGATCGAGCTCGGCATCGGGCTCTCTGCTCAGCGGGGAGCCTGCTTCCTCCTCTCTCTCTGCCTGTCTCTCTGCCTCCTTGTGATCTCTGTCTGACAAATAAATAAATAAAATCTAAAAAAAAAAAAAATTTTTTTTTGATTAGCCCAAAAGAACATGAAAGGAAGGACAAAAGGATAAAAAATATTTTGGATAAATAGGAAATAAATTACAAAATAAAAATATTTAAATTTTTTAAAAAATTTAAATTCAACCCTATCAAAAATGTTGTTTATAACAGACATAATATAAATATGAAGATATGGATAAACTGAAAATAAAAAGTAGGCGGAAAATATCATGTATCAGTAAGCTTAAGCAGGTTGCAGTGACAGAGGCGCCTGGGGGACTCAGTAGGTTAAGCATCTTCCTTCATTCCACTCAGGTCCTGGTTCTGTTCCTGGGATTGAGGACAGCCTTGGGCTCCCTGCTCAGTGGGAAGTCTGCTTCTCCTTCTCCCTCTGATCCTACTCCCTACTTGTGCGTGAGCGCTCTCTCTCTCTCTCCCCGTCTCAAATAAATAAATAAAATCCCTTAAAGGACCAGTTGAATTGTTCCCACTTTTGGAAAATTAGGAACAAAGATAAATAAAAAAGACAGTTGCAGTGACATTAATGTTAGACAAAATGGATTTCAAGAAAAGGAGTATTGTAAAAAATAAAAAGGGGGACTCCTGTTCCTGCTCTCTCTAATAAATAAAATCTTAAAAAAAATAACTATTGATCAAAACATAAAGTGAACTCATATAACTCAACACCAAAACAATAATCCAATTTAAAAATGGGAAGAGAACCTGAATAAATATTTTCCCAAAGAAGACATACAAATCGCCAACAGACACATAAAAAAATGCTCTGTATCACTTATTATCAGGGAACTGTAAATCAAAACCACAGTGAGGTATCACCTCCAGCCTGTCAGAATGGCAAGTATCCAAAAAAAAAGAAAGAAAAAAAAGAAAGAAAGAAACCCCAAAAATCACAAATGATGGTGAGGATGTGAATAAAAGGGAACACTCATGTAATGCTGGTGGGAATGTAAATTGCTGCAGCCACTATGGAAAGGAGTATGGAGGTGACTCAAAAAATTAAAAATAGAAATATCATGTGATCTAGTAATTCCACTTCTGGATATTCACCCAGAAAGAAAACAAAAAGCTGAATTTCAAAAGGATACATGCATCCCTGTTTACTGCAGCACTATTTACAATAGCCAAGACATGGAAACAACCTTAGTGTCCATCAGTAGATAAACAGCCTGCTGCTTCCCCTGCTGTGCTCTCACTCCCGCTCTTTCTGACAAATAAATAAAATCTTTAAAATTAATTAATTTAATTAAATAAGCACTGATCCATATGCATGCTTGCATTTCGCAGTCAGCCTGTCCCTCTCCTTCCCTGCGTTTGCAGCCACGCACACTCTCTCTCCCTTTCTTTCTTTCGAATAAATAAATAAATAAATAAAATATTTTTTTCAAAAGCCACTGAATAGACCATGCTGATAACGAATGACAGAGAAAGAGCTGACCTACTGTCACAGCATACTAACTACACATAGGAAAATATAAATCTGCAAGCGTAACCGTTTTAATGGAGGGTAAATTTAAATAAGTATTTCTTTCTAGCACTGCTGCTAGATTGTATTTGATTACAGACTGACTAATGATCTGGGCAATGAAAATCCACCAATCTTGGATTAACAAAAGAAGTTCTTTTGGGAAAAAAATTTATTGATATATAATTCACATACCATACAATTCACTCATTTGAAGAATACTGTTTATAGGTTGTGCCACATTACCGCAATCTAATTTTAGGATATTCTGGCTTTCCTACTAGATACTCCATACTCATTAGCAGTCAATCTCCATTTCTCTACCCTACTACATAGCAACCACTAAACTATCTTCTGTCTCTATAGATTCACTTACTCTGGACATATCATATAAAACAAATTACAGAAACATGTGGTCTTTTGTGACTGACATCTTTCACTCAACATAATGTTTTCAAAGTTTGTTAACATTATAACATAAATGAGTATTCCACTCTTTTTTATTGCTAAATAATATTCCATTGTATGGCTATACCACCTTTTATTTACCCATTCATTAGTTGATGGACATTTGGATTATTTCCACTTTTTGGCTATTAAGACTAAACACTACTATGAACATTTGTGTACAAGTCTTACATGGGAAACTTTCATGAGTTACAATATGTAGTAACAGTAACTCTAAGTTCAACTTTTTGAGCACCTACCAGACTATTTTCCAAAGTAGCTGCACCATTTTACATTTCCAAATGCAATGTATAAGGCTTCCGATTTCTCCACAGGCTCACCAATGCCTGTTATTCCATGGGTTTTTTATTACAGTCATGCTTGTGGGTGTCAAATGGTACCTCATTGTGTTTTGATGTACGCTTCCCAAATGACTAATGATGTGGAGCTTTTTCTCAAGTACTCATTGGCCTAAAGGAAATTCTTCATTTTTGTAACATAATAGGCTTTACAAATTCAATATACAGTTGAATTTTAGAAATTCCATAACAGTCACAACTTCTATTGTTTTTACCCATTTTATACTTTTAAATTTAAATCTGAAAAGTGTTATTTCACAGGAATTATAAATACCATGACTTGCAACAGAGTTTGTTAACTCAAATGCCTATAGGGATTAGGCAAGATTTTATAGAAAAAGATCTTAAAGATTAACAAACTAGAGAATGTAGGTCTCTTATAAAGGGAGTAGCCCAGTTCTTAGTTCAGCTAATTGCTGCCAAACAAAAGTTAATACCCGGGTTTTAGAGTTAAAATTTTTCAAGGAAAATAACAAACCTGGAATTCTGAAGTATTATCAAATAATTTTTATAAAGAGTAAAATACAAAGATGGATCTTCAAACAAAAATATATGGATATGTTCCACCCATAGACCATAAGTTTGTAATACATTCACTTAGTCAAGCAATAGATTTTAATTAAACACCTACTCTGTGCCAGATAATGTTCTTACTCCTAGGAACAGAACTGTGAACACTTCATTGAGCTCAAGAAATTTACATATTAAGAACGACTGGGTGGCTCAGTCAGTTAAGCATCTGCCTTCAGTTCAGGCCTTGATCCCAGTGTCCTGGGATTGAGTCCCACACATCTGGCTCCTTGCTCAGTGGGGAGCCTGCTTTCTCCCTCTGACTGCTTATCCCTCTGCCTGCACTTGCTCTTTCTCTCTCTCCCTCTCTTTAAAAAAATTTACATATTAGTAGAGGAAACAAAACCAAGATAACAACTACATATTTAATTTTAGGTATGGAAAAAAAGTGCCTTGATGAAAAATTAATTGGGTTATGGTGTTAGCACCACTCTTCCTGGCCCCTCTCTAAGATATGGTGAAAAGAAATGGCCTTTCTAATGGGGTGACATTTAAACAAAGACTTGAATGAAGTGAAGGAGTCAATCATGCTTCTGAGGAAGAGCCTTTTAGGCAGAGGGAAAAACTGCCAAGGCCCTTAGCCAAACACCACAGAACTTTGCATGTTTGAGGATTAACAACTAGGCAATCTGAAAGCTCAAAGAATAAGTATAAAGTCTTTGTGTATTATGTTTTAAGTTTAAATTTTAAAAAGCCAGTTCTTGTTTTTTATTACCATATGGGAAAGAGTAAATAAATTTAAAACAATTCTGAAACAGCTAATCAAATGTCTTACATTGCCTATTTTATTCAACTTACTAGGAACAAAGAAGCAGAACTGGTATTTGTTGTTTTATAGTTGTTACCTAATCACAAATGAGTAGCAAAATGATCCAAATATGTGCAGCAAAAGAGAAATAAAAGAATGGAACAGCTAGGGCGCCTGGGTGGCTCAGTGGGTTAAGCCGCTGCCTTTGGCTCAGGTCATGATCTCAGAGTCCTGGGATTGAGTCCCGCATTGGGCTCTCTGCTCAGCAGAGAGCCTGCTTCCCTCTCTCTCTCTCTGCCTGCCTCTCCATCTACTTGTGATTTCTCTCTGTCAAATAAATAAATAAAATCTTTAAAAAAAAAAAAAGAATGGAACAGCTTATGCCTTACACGTGACACATGAATTCTAGAGGTAACCCCAGCACTTGCCGTCACAGAGCTGATCTCGTTAATTTTAAGTGACTCTCAAAACATACATAGCAGTAAAAATTGACTCTGCTATTTATTCCTCTTCCTACGCTATGGATGAGAAGGCAAAGAGGTTAAGCAACTGATTTTTCTCAACAGGTGATATTTGAAAACATGCTAAAACTTCCTTTCCACCTTGCCACTCAGAAGAGGTTAAAACTCTTCCATTTTTTGGAATGATGGTCTGTGTTTATGATAGTTTACTTCTGAGACTGTGATACAAATCTCACCAGGAAATTCAAAACACATCTCTCTCATTTATTTTATTGAGTTAACATCCTACTCTAGAATGGCAACTAAGGGGAAACACAACTACAAAATGTATACTCAAAACTTTACATCATAAAAGAAACAGTGAATTTAACAAGTTAATTATATCCAACGCACCACAACAATCAGATTATATTTTCCAAAGATCAGAAGAAAGGGAGTATTAGAACAACTGGCTTTAGTCATAGCGGATATGGAAAAACAGGGGAATACCAGCTATTTTGGTGGCAAGCACTGCTCTTCACATGGGAACCACAATACAAAGTCCAGCTCTGCATCTAATGGCAACATTTCTATGTGCGCCTGCGTTGTACCATGAAATACAAATAAATTCTAAATTAAAAGAAACTAAAATGATTGCCTTAATGTAGCCAGAGAAAAATGAAATCATATGTCTAGAAAACACTGCTGCAATCAAACAACTAATAGTCTTAGAAAGCTTAGACTTACCTAATAGCAAGCCATGTTTTAGAAGATATTTTTCACTTAGTAGTTATAGCTATAATTTCCATAGTATACTATCTTATTTTTAAATACTTATAATCTTATCTGAATTTTCTGATTCCAGTAAGATGAAAACAAAAAGAAAACAAACCTTTCCTGCTGTGTCCAAATACAGTCTAAAAGGCTGTATAAATTGCAAAAAATTACCTATGAATGGATGAACTTGTGAGAAAGAAAGAAAGAAATCTCCCAGTGCCAGAGATGAGGCCAAATCTGAAAATCAGAACGGGAAGGATAAAGGTTGATGTTAATGTTGTCTAGAAGAGAAGAAAAGAAAGGGGATGGATGTTAGCAAACAGGAGCTTGGCTTTTGATATCCCCATGGGAGCTGGAGATATATCAAACCTCCCAAAGAAGGGAAAAATTGCAAGTGAACTCCTGAATGAAAGAGGAACCTTTACAAATAGGAACACTGTCATCAAAACACGATACACCACCTTCTCTATCTCTACCAGGGATCTAAGTAGGGAAAAACAAATCCTTGAACAAAAAGAAACTTCAGGCTTATGTTTTAAATAGGCTGGAGTACAAATTTAGACAAACTATGTGATACAAAACTCATGATGCTCCACCAAGAAATCACACAAAAACTGGTTGTGAACCAGGGGTGCCTGGCTGGCTCAGTCGGTAGAGCATCTGACTATTGATCTTGGGGTCATGAGTTCAAGTCCCACGCTGGGTGTAGAGCTTACTTAAAACAACAACAACAAACACAAAACACAAAACTGGCTCTGATCCAGTAATATACCTTGGACACATGGCAGAAGCTAAGAGAAAACCTCTCCAGAGAGACACTATCAATAATCCAGACAGGAAAGGAATTCTCCCAGGAAAAGCAAGTCCCTCTAAAACTGACCTTATCAATTTAAAAAGCGTAAAACACAAGGGTAAACAATCTACCATGTGTGAGTCCTCTGACACAACAGAAGGATTAAATCCCAAAAAAGTCAGGATATAGAATAAAGAAATCTAAAAGGCAATAAAAACTAAGTATGAAAACTAATTAGTTTTCATACTTAGTTTAAAACATAAAAAAAAGAATCAAACCTGTAAGAAAAGAAATAGACCATGAAAGAATGAAGAAAAAAAATTGAAAGAGAACTTATAAAATTAAAATTTTAAAATAATGGAAACTAAATGGATGGGAAAAAATTCAAATGTCCATCAGGTGGTGAATAAACAAACTGTGAGGTATTAATACATTAGAATACACTCAGTAATGAAAAGGAACTACTGATACCTGTAACATAAACTCAAAAACATATTTAAAACTAAATATAGGCTCCTGGGTGGCTCAGTTGGTTAAGCGACTGCCTTTGGCTTAGGTCATGATCCTGGAGTCCTGGGATTGAGTCCCACATCAGGCTCCCAGTTCTGCGGGGAGTCTGCTTCTCCCTCTGACCTTCTTCCCTCTCACGCTCTCACTCTCTCAAATAAATAAATAAAATCTTAAAAAAAATCTAAAATATTCTAAAAACAAATATACAACACTATGTTAAGGACAAAAAAAATTACAGATTAGATTCTATTTATATGAATCTTTTAGTAAAGGCAAAACTACAGAGACAGACAGCAATTCGGTGGTTGCTGGGGTTAGGGGTAGGAGCAGGGATTGTCCTCCAAAGGGTATGATGAAAGTTTGTGGAGTGAAAAAAGTATTCTAAAACTGAGTCATGTTGATAGCCACACAAGTTTATAAATTTACTCAGAACCATTGAACTGTACACTTAAAATGGTGAATTTTGTGGTCTGTAAATTATTGAAAACAATGGGGGAAAAACCTGTAAACAAATGGGTAGAAAGAACAGACACATCTGAGGTAAGAAGCAGTGAATTAGAAGACATATCTAAATGTGCTACCCAGAATGCAATTCAGAGATACAATGACATGAAACATATGAAAGAAAGAGTAAGAGACATGGAGGAGAGTGAAAGAGAATTATTCAGAAGTGATTCAAGATATAAAACCTCAGATTCAGGAAGCTTAGTGAATCTCAAGCAGGAAAAATTCATACATTTATACACACACACACACCATAATGAAACAACAGAAGTGGAAAAAAAAATGTTAAGAGCAATGAGGAGGACAAAGATGATCTATAGAACAAAACTTGAACCAAAGGGGTGCCTGGCTGGCTCACTTGGAGGAGCATGGGACTCTTGAACTCAGGGTCATAAGGTTCAAGCCCCACAGTGGGTATAGAGATTACTTAAATAAATTAAAAAACTTCAAACAAACAAAGAAACAAACAAACAAAGGGTGGGAAGCAAATGTCTCAACCATAACTAAAATAGAGACCAGAAGATATTGTGATACTATCTTCAAAGTGTTGAGGGAAAATATTAAATTCTATGCAATTAAACTATCATTCAAATAGACATTTACAAAGAATAAAAAACAGTTTACCACTCTCATCCTGTCATTGAAAGAATGTTATTCAGGAAGATGCCCAACAGGAAATTTGGGGTTTGGTGAGAATGTGAGGGCTGGAGGTATATGTATCTGTGAATCATTGGTGCACAGGCACTAGAGAAAACCTGAGTGGGTCAAATGGCCAGATAGAATGGGTGGTGCAGCAAAAGAAGAGGGAGGAAGTCCTCAGAAACAACAAAAACTCAGGGGATTGAGGATACATTTTATTATTGTTTATTATTGAGGACAAACTCAGTTGCATCTATGAAGGAAGAGCAATAAGCTTTAAGGAGAGAACTGCAAGAAATGCAAAGGGATCTGGCAAAAATAAAATAGAAATGCAGGGGCGCCTGGGTGGCTCAGTGGGTTAAGCCACTGCCTTCGGCTCAGGTCATGATCCCAGGGTCCTGGAATCGAGTCCCGCATCCGGCTCTCTGCTTAGCAGGGAGCCTGCTTCTTCCCCTCTCTCTTTCAGCCTGCCTCTCTGCCTACTTGTGATCTCTGTCTGTCAAATAAATAAATAAAATCTTAAAAAAAAAAAAAAGAAATGCAAAAAAAAGAAAGAAAAGAAATGCAACAGCAGAATTTAAATCTCCAAAGCAGTAAAGATCAGAAGTAATTTACTAAAATATGTATTTGGTGAAATGCAGCACAAACGCTGAGAAATTCTACTAGAACACGGAGAAAAAGAAGAGAGACTGCTAAGAGAAAACAAATTATAGATACAAAGGACAGAAAGTAGAGACAACTTAAGCCTCACAACAGTGAGGAATAAACCAGAACAAAAAGATGAGAACTAATCATTTTTAAAAAATAAGCAACTTTCTTAATATTAAAAAAAAAAATCTATGTCTTTCAAAGATTCATGAGACTGAAGGAAAACTTAATGAAAATATTCACCTAGTTCTCTTCTCACAAAATTTCAAATTTTGAGGTTAAAGAAAGAAATCCTACATACAGCAAGCCAAATAATAAACAGAAAGACTTTTATAGGGCTTTCCACGTACCATGTAGATCACAAAGTACAGAAAAACAAGAATTCTAAGTGCTTTTCATTTAACTCTCTCACTCCTAAAAATGATTAGGAACTGAACAGATTAGGAAACTAAAGCACAGAGAAGTTAAGCAGGTCACAGAATCAGTAAGTGGTGGACTTGGGATTTAAAACCTAGAAATCCATGCTCTCATGTGTGCCACTATACCTCAGAGCAATAAAAATCAAGCTAGGAACCACAAAAGCCAGAAGACAACAAAACAGCTATGTTTGAAGATAGTCCTCAGGTGGGCCTGAACCCCCAGGCACCAGCCCTGTGTCAGTTTTTCCTTCCTCCTGGACAGTACATACTAATAAATTATGGCCTATGCTTTTTCCAGTTTTATTGAGAAATGAGTGTCACACACCACTGTGTAACTTTTAGATCTACAGTATGACGGTTCAATTTACATATATTGTGAAATGACTGTGACACTAGGTTTAACTAACATCATTTCACATAGGTACAATAAAAGGAAAAAAGTTTTCTCCTTATGATGGGAACTCTTAAGATTACTCTCTTAACAAGTTCCCACAGATCCTACAGTAGTATTAGCTACAGTCATCATGCTATATATTATATACTTAGTACTTATTTATCTTATAAAAGGAAGTTTATATCTTTTGACCATCTGCCTCCAATTCCCCTTCTCCCCACCTTCTGCCTCTGGTAACCACAAGTCTGATCTCTTTCTTTGAGTCTGGTGGGTTTTCTTTATTTAGATTTCACATATAAGTGAGATCATACAGTATTTGTCTTTGTCAGACTTATTTCATTTGGCATAATGTCTTCAAGGTCCATCCATGTTATTATAAATGGTAAAATTTCCTTGTTTTCTAATGACTGAATAATATTCCCATTGTATATATATGCCACAACTTCTCTATCCATTTATCTATCAATGGACACAAGTTGTTTCCCTGTGTTAGCTACTGTAAATAAAGCTATGAACATGGAAGTTTAGATATCTTTTTGAGCTAGTGTTTTCATTTCCTTTGGATATATTTCCAGAACTGGAACTGCTGGATCATATGGTAGTTCTATTTTTAATTTTTTGAGGAACCTCCATATTCCATACTGTTTCCCACACTGGCAGTGCCAATTTACAACCCCCCCAACAGTGCACAAGGATCTTCTTTTCTCCATATCCACTCAAGCATTTGTTATCTCTTATCTTTTTGATGATGGCCATTCTAACTGGTATGAGGTGATATCTCATTGTGGTTTTAATTTGTATTTCCCAATGACTAGTGATACAGAGTATCTTTTCATGTACCTGTTGGCCATTCACAAATTTTCTTTGGAAAAATGTCTATTCAGGTCCTTTGTTTACTTTTCATAAAATGATGAAAGAAATCTAAGATGATACAGATAAATGGAAAGGTATCCTGGGTTGGTAAATTAGAAGAATTAATATTGTTAAAATGTCAACACTATCAAAAAGCCATCTGTAGATCCAATGCAATCCCTATCAAGTTTCCAAGTGCATTTTATTTATTTATTTATTTATTTATTTATTTATTTATTTGACAGAGAGAAATCACAAGTAGATGGAGAGGCAGGCAGAGAGAGAGAGAGAGAGGGAAGCAGGCTCTCTGCTCAGCAGAGATGCGGGACTCGATCCCAGGACCCTGAGATCATGACCTGAGCCGAAGGCAGCGGCTTAACCCACTGAGCCACCCAGGCGCCCTCCAAGTGCATTTTTAAAATAGAAACAGAAAAAAAAAACACTCCTAAAATTTATATGGAACCACATAGACTCCAAATAATCAAAGAAATACTGACAAGGAAGAAGGAAGAACAAGGTAATGAAGGAGCAGGAGGCTGGCTGGGGACAAAGCCAAAGCTGGCACCTTGCACCCCCTCTCCACCTGCTCCCCTCAGTAATATGTGTGACATTCCTCAGGCACCCCTGACTGCCCTAAAAGAAAAACAAATAGTTAACTTGCAGAGATCACAATCCTGCAAGACATGAGTCTCCCTTGGTTTACAAATGTCCTAGAGATTTACAACAAAGAAGTTACCTTATCAATAGCCCAATTTCCAGAGGCACATAACTCAGTTCCTCAAGCCCTAACATCACCCTCCCCTCCATAAAAACTGAAGGAGGATGAGGCAGAAGGAAATGTAAATAAAATTAAATTTCTTCTAAACCCAAATCTCACTAACAAGGACGCTTGATAGCAAGAATGTGACATTCCACCAGGAAACTCCCAATTGTCTTCATGCTAGTGCCTCATTAAAGGGAAAAACGGCCTTGGCTTAATAATAACCAGGACTTCAATATCCTGACAGTTTCTTTATCCTGATAGCCCTTCTGAATATCCCCTTTGTCCTCACCTACCCTATATATACCTGTGTATATAATCAGCCACTCCTCACATCCCCAAGGCAGCAGCTCTTTCTGCCCATGGGTCCTGTCCCCGTGCTTCAATAAACCACCATTTTGCACCAAAGATGTCTCAAGAATTCTCTCTTGGTCATCTGCTCCGGACCTTACCCCACTGAACCTCACCTAGGTTCTAGAACTTCATCAAAAGGATCATACTTCCTGGTTTCAAGATATATTATAAAGCTATAGTAATTAAAACCACGTAGTGTTGGCATAAAAACAGACAAACAGACCAATGAAACAGAATGGGGAGCCCAGAAATAAACCCAAGCATATATAGTCAACTAATATTTAACAAGGGACTCAAGAATACTCAATGGAGAAAAGACAGCCTCTTCAATAAATGGTGCTGGGAGGGGTACATGGATGCCAGAGCCGGTTAAGCATTGACACTTGGTTTCAGCTCAGGTCATGATCTCAGGGGTGAGATCAAGCCCAATGTCCAGCTCCATACTCAGCATGGAGTCTGCTTAAAGACTCTCTCTCCCTCTCCCTTTCTTCCTTGCTCACTCTCTCTCTCTAAAATAAAGAAATCTTTATAAATAAATAAATAAATAAATGGTGCTGGGGACACTGGATATTCACATGTAAAAAAATGAAACTTGACCCCTATCTTATACCACTCACAAAAATTAATTCAAACTGGATTAAAGGCTTAGAAGTAAATCCTAAAATCATGAAACTCCTAGAAGAAAATAGGAAAAAAGCTCCTTGACATGGGTATTAATAATAATTTTTTGAAAATCATATCTAAAGCAAAAAATATAACAATATATGCCACATCGTCTTT
This sequence comes from Mustela putorius furo, assembly GCF_011764305.1. NCBI lineage: Eukaryota > Metazoa > Chordata > Mammalia > Carnivora > Mustelidae > Mustela > Mustela putorius. The sequence continues at coordinate 31,605,410 of NW_025422047.1, read as the reverse complement.
ATCCATTCATCAACTGGGCTACTTCCATATCTTGGCTATTGTAAATACTGTTGCAGTAAACATAAGGGAGCATCCATCTGAATTAGTGTTTTTCTATTCTTTGGGTAAATACCCAGTAGTGTGATATCTAGATCATAGGTTAGTTCGTTATTAACTTTTTTTTTTTAAAGATTTTATTTATTTATTTGACAGAGAGAGATTACATGTAGGCAGAGAGGCAGGCAGAGAGAAAGAGGAGGAAGCAGGCTCCCTGCTGAGCAGAGAGCCTGATGTGGGACTCGATCCCAGGACCCTGGGATCATGATCTGAGCTGAAGGCAGTGGCTTAACCCACTGAGCCACCCAGGCGCCCTCGTTATTAACTTTTTGATGAGCCTCCATCCTGTTTTCCACAGTGGCTATACCAGTTTGCATTCAAAAGCCTATGCTCTGCAACCCTCAGTTTGTTTTGTGAGATTAAGAGTCACTTATGGTTTGTCTCCCTCCCAATTCCATCTTATTTCATTGATTCTTCTTCTACCCACTTAAGCCCCACATAGACCTGTACCCCTGGGGATAAAAATGTATGTTTATAAAAAATAAAAAATTAAAAAAAAAAAAAGCCTATGCTCTGATGCAAGGCACACCAGTCAACACTATTGACCTCCCCCCTAACGTATTTACAAACAATGGGAAAGAAATGCAAATCCCGGGACGCCTGGGTGGCTCAGTTGGTTAAGCTGCTGCCTTCGGCTCAGGTCATGATCCTGGGGTCCTGGGATCGAGTCCCGCATCGGGCTCCTTGCTCGGTAGGGAGCCTGCTTCTCTTGCTGCCTCTGCCTGCTTGTGTGTACTCTCTCTCTCTGGCAAATAAATAAAATCTTAAAAAAAAAAAAAAAGAAATGCAAATCTCCTTTCTGAGTTCTTTTATAGAGAAATCATACTTGCCTTGAAGTAGTCTTTTTTCCTTATTTAGGCTGAGATATTCCTCCTTCTCCTCCTCCCTACCCCAAAAATGACTACTCATAGACTAATGAGATTTCACCTGCATAGAGAAGTCTAATGAAGTATTTTTCAACTGTAGGTCACAACCCAGTACTGGGTTATGAAATCAATTTAATAGGTTGCAACCAGCATTTGGGGAGGAAAGTAAACAATTAAAATAGAATATAACACATGCAAACAGATTTACAAGTAGAGTCTTCTAAAAGACAGATTTACAAGTATATTTTTCTTTCCTGCAAGAAGCAAGAAATTTTCAGGAAAAAAAATACAAGTGGTTTTGAAACCTATGAAAAGATGCTTGACTCGTTTAAAAAAATGTAAGTTAATTCTATACTGAGATCTATTTTTCACTTCAGAGAGGCAAAAATCAAAATGTTTGATGACACTGAAACACAAAGGTGTGGAGGAACAAGAATTCTCATACTTTCCTGATCAATGTGAATGTATACTGATAAATTTCCATGGCAGCCAATCAAAACTGATACATTTCCACTGCCCTAACAATCCCATTTGCAGAAATCTGTTACAGCTGTCTTGGTGTATGTGAGAAATTACAAATGTGCAAGGAGATTCACTGTGGCATGTTCGCAATAGTAAGAGTTTAGACAACCCAAATATCCTTTTATAGAAAACCGATTAAGTAAATTACAGTCATTCTGTTAACTCCATGAAAAGGGAAGTGATTAAAATCTAAGAGAGCTGAAAGCTATCAAACAGAGGGGACCAGAGAGGAGGCAAACCATAAGAGACTCTTAATCTCAGGAAACAAACTGAGGGTTGCTTGAGGTGGGGGCAGGGATGGGGTGGCTGGGTGATGGACACCGGGGAGGGTATGTGCTTTGGTAGTGCTGTGAATTGTGTAAAACTGATGAATCACTGACCTGTACCCCTGAAACAAAGAATATATTATATGTTAATTTTTTTTAAGTTAAAAAAAAAAAACTACTAAGGAAAAGAAAAAAAACTTCATTTAAAAATGTTTGTGTGTGGGTGGTCACATTTATGTATCAAAGATGTGTACCTTCAGACTTTTATATCAAAACAAAAAGAAAAGCTTTTAAACAAAAGCAAAAACAAAAAAACAAAACAAAACAAAAAAATGGATGGGAGAACAAGAAGGGATACAAGTAGGGAAGGAATGTGTTTTGTTTTGCAGAATCAACAGTTCCAGCCAAGGAGACACTCATTAGGTGTTCTACCTGATAGCCCCTTTCTGTGTCTGGCCTGATATAGCCCCTTACATGTTAGTCGGTTTGAACTGGACTGGAGTTGAGAACCTGTGCAGGGACTCCTGGAAGCTGACCTGAAGTTACCTTTAGCTCATTAGAATACTAAGATCTCCTCCTATGGGCAGAGTTTTCTGCCCGTTTTTGAATATACAATGTATATTCACATGCCAGGCATGAGCAATTGAACAAGTTGTCTGTAAACTCCCTGCCCCGCCCCCAATACACTGAATAAAAGCTTCATGTAGCAACCCCACAGAGAGGTAGTGCTTTTAGAGCTATCTCCCTGTCTCCTTACTTGCAACAAGTAGTAAAAAGTCCTTTGCTGTCCACATTTACCTTGGGTTGTGTTCAAGGCGTGTTCTCCAGCAGCTAAGTATATTTACAAGTAGATTCGTCTACTAAATATCCCAGAAAAATGGTATTTACTCACAAGTTTAAAGTTATTTCCTGCATGGACTTTGAGGAAATAGATCTTGTTCAGTTAAAAATAGTTAGAAATTATATTTTTAGGCAGAACAAAAAGCCATATTCTTTTTAATCCCACTCTTTCTGTTCCCATCCTACCCTGACTTACAAAGAAGGGCTAAAAGAAAGGCAAAAAGGCAATACATTTCTTCTAAGGCAATACATCTTTTAATTGCAGAATCTTGCTCCCAAATTAGAAAGGAACACATTACACAAGGAAAGGCGATAAACATGGCTCCCAGAAATGCTATTAACCACGTTTTGTTTGTTTGTTTGTTTTTTGTTTTTTAATTCTGCTTTCAGTTAAAGGAGTTCATCCACGCTTACACGTTCTGGAAATCCCCTCTACTTTACACACAACCAGGAACCAGCTCTAAAGCATAAACACTGTGCTAAACTTCCCTCCTTCCTTGGAAGCAAACACACAGAAAATTTAAGTCCTTTCACTGGATGATCCCAAACCAAAACAAAATAAAAATATGCAGAGCTGAAACCCAGTGGAAAAACGCCCCCCCCCAAATCATTAAGTAAACACTTTTCAAATAAGGGAGAGAAAAGTTTTGAAGAAAAATTTAGTATGACACATAGAACCTAAAGCCCTCAAGAAGAATTCCCAGAGAAAAGCAATTACAGAGCATCATCCAAGGCTCATTTTCAGAGTCTTTATAGATTTTTCATTGTCCACCCTAAAAAAATAAACTCAAAATGTTTCCTTTAACAGTAACTTTGGATACCGTATAATTATTATCCTTCTCAGATACAAGCACAAGCCCTCAGAGGAGCTGTGAATGTGCTAAAGGAGTGTGAACTAGCCATAAGTCTATCTGGATTTGCATCTTCTCTGCCAGAAGAAGAGAAGATGCCTCTTAACGACTTTGGTCACTTTTCTAAGCCTCAAGGTTCCTCTGGTATAAAGTGGGGCCACCTACCTGCTTCAAAGGGTTACCGTAAGGACTCGATAAAATTAAATGATTTGATTAGCATTTGAAAAGCATCTAATGTGTGCCTTAGGTAAGTAGTAATAACAGCACAAGTTTTATCAGCAGTTTGTCACTATTTATAACTCTTTGGGCTATAAAGGAAAATAACTTTCCCTGCTCCGGTGGTAGGATAGATGGATCCCTGTAGGTACCAATAACCTGCCTCCATGTGTGTAAGAAAAGCATGTCTATACTTCATTTTTTCCCAGGTGTTCCAATTCAAGGGCCAAAGAAACCATACAGCTCATCCCCTTCAGAAGGGCTCTGAGACTAGATCACTATTTATAACTCTTTGGGCTATAAAGGAAAATAACTTTCCCTGCTCCGGTGGTAGGATAGATGGATCCCTGTAGGTACCAATAACCTGCCTCCATGTGTGTAAGAAAAGCATGTCTATACTTCATTTTTTCCCAGGTGTTCCAATTCAAGGGCCAAAGAAACCATACAGCTCATCCCCTTCAGAAGGGCTCTGAGACTAGATCCACTGCCCAAGCACTACACAGGCACAGATGATTCATAAATCAAGTCTTTTCCACTAGGACTGCCTGTTATGCTTCCTTGAAAACTATGCTTTACAATGGGCATATACCTTCTGATTCTGTCCTCCAAACAATGCTGTGAGGAAACTGAGATACACTGGGAAACCAAGTTAATGACCACATAAAAAACACAGAACCTCTATTTCTAACTCCTACTTAACTCATTACTTTACTGAGCCGAATAAGCTTTTGTTTATAAACCAGAAACAACATTGTATGTGCAAAACCCATCAAAGGTTAACATATTCTCACTAGCATCGAGGCAGAATTTGCTGTCATCTATACTCTTTTTTTTTTAATTTTTTATTTTTTATAAACATATATTTTTATCCCCAGGGGTACAGGTGTGTGAATCACCAGGTTTACACACTTCACAGCACTCACCAAAGCACATACCCTCCCCAATGTCCATAATCCCATCCCCTTCTCCCAAACCCCCCCCCATCTATACTCATTTTTATTGTTAATTACAAAAGAAAATGGTCTGGGTTATCATTTTGTCCTCTTTTTTCTTTTTTTAAAATTTTATTCATTTATTTATTTAACAGAGAGACAGCGAGAGAGAGGGAATGCAGAGGGAATGCGAGCTGGGGGAGTGGGAGGGGGAGAAGCAGGTTTCCTGCCAAGCAGGGAGCCTGATGTGGGGCTCAATTCCAGGACCCTAGGATCATGACCAGAGCCGAAGGCAGATGCATAATGACTAAGCCACCCAGGCACCGCTTTTTGTCCTCTTTCAATGAAAATAAAAAAAAAACAAAATCAAGAATAGAAAAGGGAGAATAGAGAAGGGAAATTTTTCAGTTCCTGGAATTTCTAGTGTCTGAGTAAACAATCCTAAATCTGACTATAACAAAGTAAGCATATGGTCAAGCCTTGTGCATCACAGTAATAAAAAGTAGCCTCCTAAAGCTGAAAGGAACTGGGAAGTGGTTTCATTCTGAAAGAAATTCAAAAGATGAAAGAGTCAAAAGTAAATTGGAGAGGCAAGAATACACAGGCAGACATCTTGGGGCTATCCCAGGAACAGTCATAAGCTCAAATGACGTGGTTTGTATATCTCATCAGCAGTTTTCTCTCCCATGTCCAACTTATACAAATATTGAATAACTTAAGAACAACGTACAACTGGAAGATGAGTCATTCCACCAGTAAGCAACGAGATTAAGGGGAAATTCTATTTTCCTGTGAACCCTGACACAGTTTGCTTCGCACTGTTTGCATCTATTTGCCTTAGCCCTGTTAGCAACAACTGCTAATCCATGCTTGCACACTTCTTCTGCTACCATTAATCAAGCAAGTAATAGCAAGGTAGGTGTTAAGCACTCTTCCACCCCCCCCCAAAAAATACATCAAACTAATAAGTAGAATTACTAGTAAGTGTAAATGGCGTGTATAATTGAATCCAAAGAGCTAAGTGTGAATCCTGACTTCATGACTTAAACAGTGTGGCTTTCGTAAGTTACTGAAAATTATTATTGTAAAGATTAAGCAATATAATTAAGTACAGGGTAGCTATCACATAAGAAATATAAACACTGAAAAAAGAAATATAAATACTGTATGATAATGTATAATACTATACAAAATTTCCGTAAAGATTAAGCAATATAATTAAATACATGGTAGCTATCACATAAGAAATATAAACATTGAAAAAAAAGAAATATAACCACTGGATGATAATGTATAAATAACAATATTTCCTGCATGCCTCCTTGATGCCAAGCCTCACGGAGAATACAAAGAAGGGTACCCTGTCCTTCAAAGAGCTTGTAAGGTGGATGACGAGACATCAGATACCAATGTGAAAACCTAAGCACTAAAACAAGAACAGACGGTATAGGGTAAATAGCCAAGTGCGTGCCAGGGTTCAGAAATGCTCCAAGTTCCAAAGAAGAAAAGGTCCGTGCAGATTAGAGAGGCCTTCATGGCAGAGAAAGGACTTGAGACAAGCCTTGAAGAAAAAAAAATGTGAAGACAAGTGTACATTTTAGAAGAGGAGAAAAAGCAGAGGAACAGAAAGGGCAAAGCAGGCCAGAGTCAGTGAGCCATCAGCTCTAGGTGCACTGTCTGCCTGTGGAGGAGAATGGTAAGAGATGAGGCTTTAAAAGTGGGCTGCGGCCAAAGAAGGAGTTACTTTTAGGGTAGGAATGGGAAATGCCACAAGGGTTTCAGGCAAGGGAAAAATGTAATCAAAATCTGTTCTGAGAAAACTGATCTGGCAATAGTGTGAAAGTATGATGGCAGGAGAGTGTCGACACAAGAAAAACACCAGAAGGTAACAATGGAAGCTGAGGTTGAGAAAGGATCTAGTGGAGGGACGAGAGCTGTGGGAATAGAACAGCAGAGGCAGATAAGAGAAATACTGCCCAAGAGGATCTGTGACTGATTAGACACAAAGATTAAGGAGAAGAGAGGAATCAAAAACAGTTCTAGTCTCTTCAGTCTGGGTGGCAAAGAGCAAAGTCACAAAAAGAAACTCAATGGTGTGTGATCAGAAGCCAGAACGGAAGGAGCATTTGTGAAGAATTTGATTTGTGACACACTGAATTTGAGTCCATAATGGCATAATCACATATAAATGTCACACAGACAGGTGATTACACTGACCTGGCATTCGAAAGAATAGTGAGGATTAAAGAACACAATTTGAGAGTCACTGGGACAAAGGAGCACTGCAGCTGAAGGGGAAAGAAAAAAAAAAAAAAAAACACCTCTGGGACTCCATAAAGACTTTGGGTCTTTTTCCAGGAGAAAAATGCATTCCACTGCAGGGAAATGGGTTTTCTCCTCCAGGGAGGAGAGGACATGGGAGTCCAAGAGCCCAATATTCCTAAAAGTCTTCTTAAAGGAGGCATCTAGATAGTGGCGTTAAGTCTTTGTAAACAGTGGTATCAGCCCAATACAAAAAATCTGTAATGCAATGTGAACTAAGATAGGGAGATCCTACCTTGAATGGCCATTGTCACTGGCTGCTCAACCCATTATGGACTCCAGTGACGGAGGTAAAGTCTGTTGAAATACCCTGCACCTGTTTCTTCTATATTTAGCCATTTTCAGATAAATGTTGATGCCCTTAGCTATAGGAAATTTAATCTAATTTTATTCTGGATAGATGTGTGGTATCTACCTACCAATCCAAAACCCACCTGAAACACTACACACATATTTACACAAAATTCTACTGAAGCTTCTGGGAGTTCAGAATCTCATGGAACAGAACCTAAAAACCATCAGAGTTAATTACAAAACAAGAGAGAAGAGTTATGACATCTTCCTCTCCCCTCAAAACCTACTATCATTCCTTTACTTTATAAAGGTATTCTACTTTAAAACTTTTATTTTAATACAATAATGTTAAATTAAAAGTAAACACTTTTGGATTTAAAAACTACTTTAGCTTCCCTGATAACATAGCTGTCAGGAACAATGAACGCAGTGATTTGGACCTGATCATTCAGCTCTGCTAGTTCTGGAAGTGATCTGTTAGGTTATTCTGGTACTTTATATAATAATCATTTCCTTACATATATCACAACACTGTGTTGCACCCCTTAAATTAATATGCTACATGTCGGGACGCCTGGGTGGCTCAGTTGGTTCTCTCTCTCTCTCTGATAAATAAAAAAAAAATATGCTACATGTCACTTATATCTCAAAAAAGTTGGAAAAACAAAAATTTAAAAATAATAACCAGTTCTTACTTTCTAATAATCATCTGGGGTTTCTCTGATTGCACAGAAGCCTGATACTATTAACACAAACTTAGTGAGAGTTGCAACTTGGGAAGAGATCGCTTCAAAAAATTCTATATCCAAAGGTCTGGCCCATGTTTATATGTGGTACAGGTCCTCAAATATATATATATATATTTTTCTCAAATATATTTTGAAAAAAATGAATCACAGTTATTAGGCCATGAGATATTGCCTGCAGAAAAGGTATTAATTTATGATAATGCCTTTCACCTTTCACCTAATGTTTAATAGCACCTGAGCCTTCACTCTACTAATAAATTCTTTTCAATTCTCAGCGATATTGTACCCAGGCACAGTACCTGATACAGCCTTATCCTATTTTCCTGAAAAATACCCTCTTGCTTTTCTCATTTTGGGGAATTTATAGGTTAAAATAATCAGTTCTACCCCAAAGACAAGCATTTAGGGGCGCCTGGGCGGCTCAGTCATTAAGAGACTGCCTTCAGCTCAGGTCAGGACAATCCCAGGATCCTGAGATGGAGCCTCCTGGGATCGAGCCTGCATCTGGCTCCCTGCTCCACGGGAAGCCTGCTTCTCCCTCTCTCACTCCCCCTGTTTGTATTCCCTCTCTTGCTGTCTCTCTCTCTGTCAAATAAGTAAATAAAATCTTAAAAAAAAAAAAAAAGATAAGCATTTATACCGTATTAATCTGCAAAGGAGATAGAGCATTTTTATTCATACAGCAGAATGCAATTTTGCCATTCATAGTTTTTCAGTTAGTTTGCAAAGAGGCATATAGTTAATTAAAACAGTAATCCATGAATGCCTGCCTCTGAGACAACTGAGTTACCTGCTACTTCAAATCATCTGAGCAAACCTACCAATGGCACGAATGCAGTGAACTTATAAACAACACAAATGTTTAAATCAACTGTATAGGTAGCTCAATCCATAAACATTTCACTCTTCCCATTATAAATCTCCAAAAGTAAAGCCAGCATTCCTAAGTGCAGGAAATCAGATTTTACTACCCTGCAGCTGCTTCATAGCTCAGGAAAATGCAAAAACAAAGAGGAAATACGCCTGGAGATCTTATTAACAAAGAGTGGAAATCCCCTTACTCCACATCTTCCAATTAACACTGCTGAGAACATAAGCTCTCGGGTTCAAATTTCCCTTCATGGAAGGCCTAACCACACCAGAATTAATCTGCAGTTGCCACCTGGATTAAAGACAGGGGTAGATGCACTCTGGAACATTCCAGACTGCCACTTTGGCTATAGTTTTCACTACAGAATGGATTAACATATAAAGGATTTTTTTTTTTTTAACTCTAGAGCAGACATTAATCTTTCTGCAAAGCGAAAGCAGTGTGGTTCAACAGAAATCTCTCTCCTGCTCTTGATCTAAATTTCATCTTTCATGCATTTCCTAAATGCAAAAGAGAATATTTATCATGCGCAAAAGACATGACAATTTTCAGTATTTTTAGACATTTGATTGAAGAAGAGAATTTTCACTTTCTATAGTGACATTTCTAAACTATTTTCACATTTTACAATGAGTATAGATTTGGGGGAAAATATAGAAAGATGTTGCCTCTGCATGAAATTCACTAATGATACATTATTAATCGCTCTCTTCATAATTTCTATCCTGAAAGCATGCATGTATTTATTTGTGCCAACTTTAAAAAAAAATGATTTTTACAATAGAAATGTCAAACATATACAGAATAGAATAATATAATAAATTCCAATGAACCCATAAACTAACTTTATCCACTCAGAGTCAATCTTGTTACTTATACAAATCCTTCATTTCCCAGTTTAAGATTTAATTTATTTGAGAGTGAGCAAGAGTGAGTGACAGAGAGCACAGTGGGGAGGAGGGGAGAAGCAGGCTCCCCTAGAGCAGGGAGCTGGATGAGGGGCTTGATCCCAGGACCCCAAGATCATGAGCCAAAGGCAAAGGCTTAACCAACTGAGTCACACAGATGCCCCTCCCAGTTATTTTTGAAGCATATCTCAGACATCACATCATTTCAACCATAAATACTTCAGTGCACAGCTCTAAAATAAAAAGTTTTAAAACATAACTCACTAGTATTATTACACCTAAAAAATAAATAAATAAATAATAATTTCCTAATATTTCCCACAACTGGTGTTCAGATTTCTCTGATTGTTCAGATCAGGAATTAAATACAATACAGTCCATACCCTGCAAATGACTGATAGAGTACAAATTGCTTTTGATTTACAGGTCTCTATCTCCTTGCAACTAACTTATCAGAAGATCCAGAGTTGTCTCACTGAGTTTCCTATGGATCTGGTATTGCAGTCTTCAGGTGTAATACACCCCCTATATTTCCTGTAAATTTGTAGTTGGCTCTACATGCTTGATCAGATTCAAGTTTGACACTTTCAGACACCAGATTCTTAACTCTTTTATCTCTTATTTCTTGCAACCTAGCAGGAGAAGAACCACTGGCTTAGTTTCAGCCCAATGCTAAAAAGTACTGCTGAACATTAAGGAGTGTCATGCGCTCTGCTCAAAACTTAACTTTGAATTTCCACCTTTGAAAGGCAGAGAGGTAAAGAGCTTCACCCCACTGAAACCTCAACAACGATTTGATTCATTCCTTCTCAGGACTGACATTGTGCTAGATACACATTCTGCATTTTTATTCATCTAAATCACAACTTCCTCTTCTACTCTACTGTTTTCAGGCTTCCACCCTCACCTCTGCTCCCACTAGGAAAGGAAATGGAGAACAAGAATCCAGTAGTCCCCCTATCTACAGAGAATTTATTCCAAGACCCCCAGTGAATGCTTGAAACTATGAATTGCACCGAACCCACGTACATTGTGTTTTTTCTATACATACCTACCTATGATAAAATCTAATATGCAAATTAGGCATAGTAAGAGATTAATGACAATAACTAATAACAAAATAGGACAGTTAGAACAACATACTGTATAAAGGTTACGTGAATATGGTCTCTCTCTCTCAAAATATCTTTCTTGGACTATACTCACCCTTCTTGTGATGATGGGTGTGATAAGATGCTGATGTGATGAGATGAAGTGAGATAAATGACAGGCACTGTGACGCAGCATTAGGCTACTACTGACCTTCTGACAATATGTCAGGAGGAGGATCACGTGCTTCCGGACCATGGCTGACTACAAGTAACTGAAGCCATAGAAAATGAAACTGCGGATAAGCAGACACTACTGCAATGAAATAACTTTCCAGTGGTCACAATAAAGATGATGTTGGGGCGCTTGGGTGGTGTAGCTGGTTAAGCATCTGACTCTTGGGTTTTGGCTCAAGACATGATCTCAGGGTTTTGAGATCAAGCCCTGAGTCAGGCTCTGTACTCAGCCTGGAGTCTGCTTGGGATTGTCTCTCGCTCTCCCTCTATCCGTCTTGCTGGTGCTCTCTCTCACTCTGTGTGTGTGTGTGTGTGTGTGAAATAAATAAAATTTTGAAACAAAAAAAGATGAGGTTAAACGAGCTATAGTTCTAAGGTACACACAATAGCGACTAATATATAATAAACCTTATATATATGTATGCTTTATTTTTATTTATTTATTTATTCATCAGGAAAAGAAAGTGAGCATGAGAACAAGCAGGGGAGCATAGACAGAGGGAGAAGCAGACGTCTCAGGAGCCAGGAGCCCCATGTGGAACTCAATCCCAGGACCCTGGGATCATGACCTGAGCCAAAGGCAGCTGCTTAACCAACTGAGCCACTCAGGTGTCCCTATGCCTTATTTTTTAAAAAAGCACAGTTAAACCAAATTAAAAAACAGAGTATTTTTAAAGATCTCTTGAATTTCTTCAAGAATATAAATACTCCGTTCTACCTTGCATTTTGAGGGAATAATGTGTTCCACATATAAGTAAATGTTCCAGATAACTGAGGCATGCCCCTTTAAATATCCAACTTTATTCCATTTTAATCTTTTAAAGTCAAAATAACCCAAGACAGAATTATTGTTAGAAATGTTACATACTTTCCTTTATCAAATGAAGAAAACCAAACAATATTGTTAAATTTCTTTCTTTCTTTTTTTTTTTTTTAGATTTATTTATTTGACAGAGAGAGACACAGCGAGAGAGGGAGCACAAGCAGGAGGAGTGGGAGAGGAAGAAGCAGGCTTTCCGCTGAGCAGGGAGCCTGATGCAGGGCTCGATCCCAGAGACCTTGGGATCATGACCCGAGCCAAAGGCGGATGCTTAATAGCTGAGCCACCCGGGCACCCCAATCTTGTTAAATTTCTTAATGACCCAGTATTTCATTACGAACATTAATGAATAGAACACAGATTTTAGAGATGGGTTCTAATCCTAGCTCAATTGCTACTAACAAACTTGGCGTGGCAAACTCACTTAACCTCTCTGAAGCCTAGCAAATAGAGACACTGTTTCCTTGGAGAATTATCAAAGAATTAGAGATAACAAAAATCTAGCACAGTGCCTGCTACACAGGAAGCATTTAGTAAATGGTAACTATTATTCATTAATTCAACAAATTGAATTAATGGATAATTAATTATTAATTAATCCTTATGCCAAGGATTGTTTTAAGTTATGGCTATACCAGAGTTCAAATGGACAAAAATTCCTACTTTCATGGAGCTTCTCTTCTAATATGACAAAAATATAACAAAAGCTAATAAAATGGGGTGCCTGGGTGGGTAGGTTGGTTAAGTATCTGCGTTCAGCTCAGGTCATGATCTCAGGGTCCTAGAACTAAGTCCCACATCACATCTCCCTGCTCAGCGGAGAGCCTGCTTCTCCCTCTTCACTCCCCCTGCTTGTGCTCTCTCTGTCTCTCTCTGTCAAATACATAAAATCTTTTTTTAAAAAGCTAATAAAATGTAGAGTATGCAGATAGTAGTAAGAGAAAAATAAAGTGGAAATAGAAGACTTGGGTGAGGTGTGAGGGTATATATGCAATTTAAAATGTGATGGTCAGAAAGAACCATTCCAAAAATGCCATACTTGAGAGCTAAAAGTGGATGAATAATCATGCAGATGTTTGTACAAAGAGGAAATAGCAAGTACAAAGGTCCTGAGGTAGGAGTATATGTAGTAAGTCAAGAAATATGAAGGAAAAATAAAGAAAAAGAAAAGAAAGAAACACAAAGCCATCCCACACAGCTGGAATACGGTAAGATCTGACAGGCTAATGGGGCTAGATTGCAAAGGATCTTGCAGGTTGCTGTAAAGACTGAGTTACAGGGTTACCTGAGTGGCTCAGTTGGTTAAGTATCTGTTTTCAGCTTGGGTCACGATCCCAGGATCCTTGGATCAAGCCCCGCATTGGGCTCCCCGCCCAGCAGAAAGCCTGCTTCTCCCCCTGTCTGCCACTCCCCTTACTAGTGCTTTCTCTCTCTCTCTGTCAAATAAATAAATAAAATATTAAAAAAAGAAAAAAAGACTGAGTTTCAGCCTTAGTGACATGGAAAGCTCTTGGAGAGTTTTAAGCAGAGAAGTGACATGATTCAACATGGATTTAAAAGGATCACTGGCTGAAAACAAACTTGGGCATTAGGAAACAGGGAAATCAGTTAGGAGGCTATGACAATTGCTTGGTCTAGAGATCATGATGCCTTGGATCAAAAACTTGGTAGCAGGGGCGCCTGAGTGACTCAGTGGGTTAAGGCCTCTGTCTTCGGCTCAGGTCATGATCCCAAGGACCTGGGATTGAGCCGCACATCGGGCTCTCTGCTTGGCAGGGAGCCTGCTTCCTCCTCTCTCTCTGCCTGCCTCTCTGCCTACTTGTGATCTCTCTCTCTCTCTGTCAAATAAATAAATAAAATCTTTAAAAAAAAACAAAACTTGGTAGTAGTGAAGGTGATGAAAAATGGTCAGACAGCCTTTGAAGGAAAATTGACAGGATTTTCTGGTAGACTAGAGGTAGGGTATAAAGGAAAGAAAGAAGGAGTCAAAAATGAGTGACATTTTTGATATCTGAATAACTAGAAAGTTCTATTTACTGAGAGATGAAAGACGGCAAGAGGGGCATATTTACAAAGATGAGGAGTTTGAACCTACAGAGAATGAAGGAGGCCTTTACCCTTATTCTCAACATTTCTGCAGCTGCCACTTCACAATGATAGTTTTCTCTTCCCTCAGAACTAAATAGTCTTCAGTTACCAACTTGTTATTGTTTCTAATCTACTTTATTCCCCATTCTATTCTCTAGGAAAACCAAATGAAAACACATTAAAAACTGATACATTACTCAACAGTGAAAAATAAACTGAATCAGAAATCTGAAGCAGCTTTTTCTAAAAGTGGGGTCACTAAAAGAAAAGAAAACTAAAAGTGGGGTCACTCTGGGTAGTACCTTACTTCCAACACATTATTTCCAAAAAATCACTTACAGAATGGTTATTTAGAACTCAAATATCTTTCCCCAAGTACAAATTTATTAGAAATGACTTGGTTTCCATGCCAAACTACATAATGGAGCTACGTTATAACAACAGCAGTGCCAGCCTGAATCCAAGGGAGAAAAATCACAGGGTATAAGAGAGACCAGACTTTTTTGCCCTTGGCCTAAGAATAAAATAAGTTTCTCCTTTGCACACTCCCACCATGTTTCAGTCTCCCACACTAAAGGTGCCTTTATCCTCTGCCTCTAGCACTGTAATCTTCAGAAAACCTCCCATTCTAGCATCCTCTTCCAATATGTCAGGAAAAATGTTCTCCATGTCTAAAAATTGGCCACCCAACTCTAAAACAGCAGCAACTAAACACCCACATCCCATGCAATTCTCATTTCCTTATAAAACAATACTCAGCAAGGCATCAGAAGGAAATGCACAGCTTAAAGCTAATTCTAATATAAATGACATAATATCAGTTGGAAGAATTTCAGCAAGTATTATATAAGAGAAAATGAAAAAGAATATGGAAATAGTGGAAATATTTGACATTGAGAAGGCTATGGCAAAGAATCTATCTACTTCTCTTTATATGTCTTCACCCTTCCTGTACTTCCAAATTCATTGATTTTTCTGTAAGTTTCATCATAATTCTTGCACCAATACCCTGGACGATCTAGAGATTACATGCCTATTTTCCAGTTTTCAGTTGTGATGCTAAAGAAGAGGGAATGGGGAATAACGTTAATGATTAATTACATATGCGTTGGGTAAAATGTTCCGAAGTTAAGGACTAGAGTCATTAAGGGACTTTTACAGAGACTTCAAACTACATGGATTTAAAACTCCACTTAGCATATAATTACATTTCTTTCTCAAGTTTTTTTCTTAAACTACCAAACCTCTCAAGTTTGCCATTTGCCATTCAACATTTTTTTTTTTAATCTGGGGGTATGGAAGAACCTCACAGTTCATCATAGAGATAACTAGGGCTTCAAACCCCAAAAAGATGAAAGGGCAGAGCTCTGAAGACTATAACCAAGGGTTCAGTCAGCTCACATTGTTCACATTTGCAGATGCCATTTAAACTAAAAACAAAACAGCAACAACAACAACAATAGATGCCTACGTTAGATCAGTTCTCATACTGACATTCATTTGGGTGACATGTTCTGTCTTAAGTCTGTGGTTAGAGAAACACCAGAAGGTCTCCCTTCTGTCAATTAACTCAAGAGACATCATCAAGCAGAACAAATGGTCTGATTTAAACTTAACCCTACAAACTTAATTAAATGCACTATAGGCCATTTGCCTTCCTCTAATTTCTTTTTCAGAAAACAGAATCCCAAGTCATTAAAATTTTATTTAAAGAATTCTAAATCACAGGATTATGAGGTCTGCTGTTGGATTAAAGTTTCATTAAGAGTTTAGAAAAGAGGGGTGCCTGGGTGGCTCAGTGAGTTAAAGCCTCTGCCTTCAGCTCAGGTCATGATCTCAGGGTCCTGGGATCAAGCCCCACATTGGGCTCTCTGCTCAGCAGGGAGTCTTGCTTCCCCATCTCTCTCTGCATGCCTCTCTGCCTACTTGTGACGTCTCTCTCTCTCTGTGTCAAATAAATAAATAAAATCTTTAACAAAATTTTAAAAAAAAGAGTT
The DNA here is from genome assembly GCF_011764305.1 of Mustela putorius furo. Taxonomy (NCBI): domain Eukaryota; kingdom Metazoa; phylum Chordata; class Mammalia; order Carnivora; family Mustelidae; genus Mustela; species Mustela putorius. The sequence continues at coordinate 31,589,447 of NW_025422047.1, read as the reverse complement.
TAGAAAAGAGTCTCATTAAAAGCTCAAAATGAGGACCATGATTATTTCCTTCATTAGAACTAACTATTTTGACTGAATTTTTTTACAATTAAAAAATATCATTTTTGTGATTAGAACAAAAACACTTCCATTTTGGAAAGAGACAGATGGTGATGAAATAAGTCTCAATAAGAACTAAAAGAGAGGTGCTTGGGTGGCTCAGTCAGTTAACTGTCTGACTCTGGATTTCAGCTCAGATCATAATCACAGAGTCATGGGATAAAGGCCCATGTAGGGCTCCACACTCAGGGGGGAGTCTGCCTAAGAGGCTCTGTCCCTCCCCCTCTGCCCTTCCCACTCATGCACACACTCGTTCTCAAATAAATAAATAAATAAATAAATCTTTGGGGGGGGGGACTAAAACAGAAGACACTAAATAGAAAATACACTGAAAAAAAAAAAGGCTGTAGTGAGATTGTGTTTGTTTTAACTTCTTTTGTTAATATTTGTATAATAAAATTGAAAGAAATAAATTTTATTGAAACTTTTCAAAAAGAAAAGGGAAACTCCATCTATAGCACAGTATTTCTAGAGCAGTGGTTCTCACGCTGTGTTTCAGGAAATCTGTAAGGTTTTAAAACTATTTTTATAATAATATTAACACATTACCTGCCTTTTTCATTCTCATTTGCTCAAAAGTGTGCAGCAGAGTTTTGGTATTATACCATAAAATAACCACAATTATCTGAAAATGTGAATAAAATAATCTCACCTTTTCTAACTATGTTTACCTCTATGAGTCTCCATTTTTTTCATATGCTTCAGCCAAAATCACATACAACAGATTGAGTACAGAAGCATATAAAAATTCACTTGTCTTCCATCAAGCCATGTAATTAAAGACATTTACAAATATGTAACAATGCCTCTCTTTTCACAAACTGTTTTTGTTTTAGACAACAGTTACTACTGAAGAAATGCTATTTATATTAACATGTAATAGTTTTGTTATTTCAAACAAATTAATACATATTTTTAAAGTTCCCAGTTTTAATTTCTAATGTAGTAATTACCAATAGCTATAATCCCAAAAGCTCTCAGAAGTCGTTAATTTTTAAGAATGCAAAAGGGTGGGCGCCTGGGTGGCTCAGTGGGTTAAGCCACTGCCTTCAGCTCAGGTCATGATCCTAGGGTCCTGGGATTGAGCCCCGCATTGGGCTCTCTGCTCAGCAGGGAGCCTGCTTCCTCCTCTCTCTCTACCTGCCTCTCTGCCTGCTTGTCATCTCTCTCTCTCTGTCAAATCTTAAAAAAAAAAAAAAAAGAATGCAAAAGGGTCAGGGCGCCTGGGTGGCTCAGTGGGTTAAAAGCCTCTGCCTTTGGCTCAGGTCATGATCCCATAATCCCGGGATTGAGCCCCACATCAGGCTCTCTGCTCAGCAGGGAGCCTGCTTCCTCTTCTCTCTCTGCCTGCCTCTCTTCGTACTTGTGATCTCTATCAAATAAATAAATGAAATCTAAAAAAAAAAAAAAAAGAATACAAAAGGGTCTTTTGGCACCTGGCTGGCTCAGTCTGTGGACCCTGTGACTCTTGGTCTCCAGGCTTTAAGTTCAAACCCCATGTTGGATGTAGAGATTTTTGCTGTTCTCAAGTATTTCTTAGTCTTTAAGAAAAATCACTCTACAAAGGCATATATTTTTTTAAGATTTTATTTATTTATTTGAGAGAGAGAGAATGAAACAGAGAGAGCATGAGAGGAGAGAGGTCAGTGGGAGGAGCAGACTCCCTGCTGAGCAGGGAGCCCAAAGTGGGACTCGATTCCAGGACTCCAGGGTCATGACCTGAGCCAAAGGCAGTCGCCCAACCAAATGAGCCACCCAGGCGCTGAACAAAGGAGTATTTTTTAAGGTAAGAGAAACAAGTGAAGTGAATTTAAAATTTACGGGGCAAATGATTAAGATCAGATTTGCTTCACAATAATCTGAGGAGCAACGGAAGAACAGGTGGAGGTATAAATGAAGTAAGAATGGCCATGAGTTAATAATCATTGAGCGGGGAGTTCGTTATACTAGTCTCTCCTTTTACATATGTTTGAAATTTTCCCTGATAAGAACATGAAAGAAAGAATTGAACTCATATCTTAGCAGTTTAATTACAAAAAAAAAAAATCTAATTGTAATATAATGTTATTGCTAAGGATGAAGGAAAATAAGGGGGAAAAAAATCTTACTAATATACAATTAACAGTATACCCATAACTCCAAATGTACTTTTCGATCTTCACTGGCATTCTCTCAATTGGTTTCATATAGTTAAATCAGTAGGACATGTGTACTACTTGGAGTTCTGCTTTGTTCACTTAAGATTCACATATACGGTTTCCATTTTTATCTACTATCACTAACCAGACTTCAAAATGGCATAGATATCTATCAGTTTAATAATAGAAGAAACTTCAAACCCTTTAACCTAATCTTTGGGCTATAAAATGCAGAATAATTTTTACATGTTGTACTACTGCCATCTGCTGGCTGTGATGTCTAAGTACAGTAAACAAAGATTTAAAGCAGAAAAGCTAAAAATTTACCTATGATGGAGGTTTTCTCCCAAAATTATCCTGTAGAAAAGAAGCTACTATACACTATTAGGGATCTTCAAAACCTCACTTTAGATAAGATGGGTGTTCAGGGTGGTATGATCATAGGCCAAAACCTCACATTAGAAGCAGTGGTTCTCAACCCTGGGCTGCATTCTAAAAATCACCTGAGAGCTTTTGAAAATCCTGATGTCTGGACCCCAGAACCAGAACAATTAAATCAGTATCTCTATTTTACAGAAATGAAAGGCAAGCCACAAACTGAAAGAAGATGTTTTCAGAAGACATATCTGACATAGGAGTTGTATCTTAAGACTATACAAATTGTTACAACTAAAAAATATGAAAGCAACCCAATTTTTTTTTAAATTTTATTTTTTAAGTAATCTCTACACCCAACATGGGGCTCAAGCCCACAACTCCCAGATCCAAGAGTTGCATGTCCCACCAACCGGGCCAGCCAGGCATCCGAAAGCAGCCCAATTTTAATAATGGACAAAAGATCTGAACAGGCACATCACCAGAAAAAGATATATAGATGGCAATTAAGCACATAAAAAGATGCTCTACATCATCAGCCATTGGGAAAATGTAAATTAAGACCACAAGGAGATACTACTTTAAATCCATCAGAGTGGCTAAGGTAAAGAGACTGACCATAGTAAGTACTCTCCAGGATGTGGAGTAACTGTAATATTCATTTACTTAGGAATGTAAAATGGGACACCATTTTGGAAAATGGTTTGGCAGTTTCTTAAGAAGCCACACACACACCTATTATAAGACCCAGTCACCCTACTGCTAGATATGTACCCAAGAAAAAGAAAAGTTGCAGGAAGTTAGTATCCCTTCTGAAATTCATGTCCACCCAGAATGTGGCCTTATCTGGATGCAGATGTAATTAGTTAAGATAAGATTGTACCAGAATAAGGTGGGTCCTAAATCCAAGGACGGATGCACTCCTAGGAAGAGTTGGAACACAAAGAAGAGGCAGAGAGTGAAGAAATATGGCTGAAAGCCAAGAAAAACCAAGGATTATCTGAAGTGAAGCTTGGAAAATAGAAAGAAGGTCTCCCAGAACCTTCAGAAGGAGCATGGCCACATCCATACTTTCATTTTGGACTTCTAGCCTCAGAATATAAGAGAACAGATGTCTGTTGTTTAAGCTACCAGTTTATAGCGATTTGTTACAGCATCCTTAGTAAACACAAAAGCACAAAGTACAAAGACTTCTACAAGAATGTTCTTTTTAAGTATATTTTTAATAGTCCCAAACTGGAAGTAACTCAAATATCTACCAACAGGTGAATGGATTTACAAGTTGTGGTATATCTACCCAATAGAACATTATTCAGGACTAAAAATGACTGAGACATAAAAACAAACAAACAAACAAGAAAAACATGGAAGAACTCTCAAAATTATTGTACTGAATATTTAAAAAATAATAACCAGACAAAAACACTACATATGGTATGATTCTATGGTGTTTACCTGGGGTTGGGGCAGGGAAGCAAGAGTGAGGTACAGGAGTCATTACAAAGAAACTTTAGGAGGCGAGAGATACATTATTTATATTGACTGGGGCAACAGCTCCACAGGGGCATATATGTGTCAAAACTTACCAAGTTGAAGGGAACATGGTGGAGATGGAAACACCAAGAATCTGTCTCTCCCACCTAGACAACAATCACACTGACAGAAACTCTCTGAGGTAACCAACTATTTTGGAACTCTGGAGTCTGTTGAAGGCTTGCAATTTGCAGGGGAAGTCTTGAATGACAAACTGTCCTTAATTTTGCTCAGTTTTGGGGCACCTGGGTGGCTCAGTGGGTTAAGCCCCTGCCTTTGGCTCAGGTCATGATCTCAGGGTCCTGGGATGGAGCCCCACATGGGGCTCTCTGCTCAGCAAGGAGCCTGCTTCCCCCTCTCCCTCTGTCTGCCTCTCTGCCTGCTTGTGATCTCTCTCTCTGTCAAATAAATGAAGAAAATCCTTTTAAAAAAATTTGTTCAATTTTAGCCCTTAGTGCAGCAGCAGCTACCTATCCCTCACCCCAAACCAAATGGCAGGCAGCTGCCATGCTCCTAGAGCAGCTTGCATACCCATTAAGGGAGCTAGGGTGGACAAAAAGGATCCCTTCTCCAAATACTGGGGATCCACGCTCTGCTCATTGCTACTTTTGATCAGAGGTTCAGCATACTCACAAAGAAAAAAGAAAATCTGAATACACCTATATGTAGTAAGAAGACAGAATTAGTGAAAAACAACAACAACAAAAAACCTCCCAACAACAAAAGCCCTGGACTTGATGGTTCACTGGTGAATTCTACTGAACATCTAAAGAATGAATACCAATCCTTCTCAAACTTTTCCAAAAAACTGAAGAGGGACTACTTCCCAACTCATTCTTTGAGGCCAGTGTTACACTGATACTGAAGCCAGAGAAGACACTACAACTACAGACCAAGATCCTCCATAAACATTGATGTAAAAATCCACAACAAAATGCTAGCAAGCAAAATTCAGCAGTATGTTAAAAGGATTACCCGTATGACTAAGCGGGACCTATTTCTGGAATGCATGGATGGTTCAACATATGAAACTCAATCAGTGTAACAGGCCACGTCAACAGAATGAAAGGGGAAAAAAAAACCCATGATCATCTCAATTGAATGCAGAAAAGGCATTTGATAAACCCCTTTCATGATTTAAAAAAAAAAACACACACAAAACTAGAGGAAAACTATCTCAATGTTTAAGAGAAACCCACAGCAAACAACATACTCAACATAGCTTTTCTTCTAAGATTAGGTCCAAGACAAGGATGCTTGCTTTCCACCACTTCTATTTAAACATATTGGAAGTTCTAGCCAGAGCAAGGTAAATAAGCAAGTAAAAGAAATAAAAAGCACCCAGACTGGAAAGGACAATGTAAAATTATCTTTGTAGATGATTTGATTGTATATCCAGAAAATCCTAAAAATTCCACACCAAAAAAAGCCACTAGAATAAATCAATTGAGCAAAGTAGCAAGTCACAAAGTCAACATACAAGAATTGGTTACATTGCTATTAATAATGAACGACCTAAAAAATAAATGACAAAAACAATTCTATTTACAATAGCATCAAAAAGAATTAAATACTTAGGAAGTAACTTAACCAAGGAGGTAAAAAACAATACAAAGAAAAACTACAAAAGATTGCTGAAAGAAATTAAAGACATAAATAAATGGAAACACATCCCGTATTCGTAGATTGGAAGACTAAATATTGTTAAAACATCAAAACTACCCAAAGCAATTGACAAATTCAATGCAATTCCTATCAGAATCCAAGTGATATTTTTTGCAGAAATAGAAGAACTCATCCTAAAATTGATATGGCATCTTAAGAGACCCTGAATAACCAAAACAATCTTACAAAAAGAATAAAATTAATACTTCCTGATTTTAAAACTTACTACAAATATGCAGTCATCAAAAGAGTATAGTGCTAGAGGTGTCTGGGTGGCTCCGTCGGTTAAGCATCTGACTCTTGATTTTGGCTCAGGTTATGATCTCGGGGTCGAGATTCAGCCCTGCACCAGGCTCCACACTTAGCATGGAGTCTCTTTATTCCTCTCCCTCTGCTCTCCCCCCTGCCTGAGCTCCACCTCCCCTTCTCTGTCTCAAATAAATAAATAAAATCCTAAAGAAACAACCAACCAAACAAAAAACAGTATATTACTAGCGTAAAAATAGACATATAGACCAACAGAATAGACATAAACCCAAACCATTTCATGTATGGTCATATGATTTCTGACAAGGGTCCCAAAACCATTCAATGGGGAAAGGACAGTCTTTTCAACAAATAGGTCTAGGGAAACTGGATACTGACATGCAAAATAATGAAGCCAGACCCTTAACTAACACCATATACAAACATGAACTCAAAATGAATCAAAGATCTAAATGTAAGACCTAAAAGAGTAAAACTCTTAGAAGAAAATATAGAACAAAAGCTACATGACACTGAATTTGACAATGTTTTCTTGGATATGACACCAAAGATACATGGTAGCAAATATAAACAAACTAGAATTGATAATATTTAAAAATTTTTGTGAAAGCGCTGAATCCTAGCCACTAGACCACCAGGGAAAAAATTTTTGTGTATCAGAAGATATTATTAACAGAGTAAAGAGACAACCCATAAGATGGAAGAAAATATTTATAAATCGTAGTATCTAATAAGAGACTAATATCCAGAATATATAGAAACCACCAAGAACTCAACAACAACAAAAAAACCAATTCAAAAATGGGGAAAGGAATTAAACAGACATTTCTCCAAAGATAGACAAGTGGCCAACAAGCACAAGAAAAGATGCTTAACATCACCAACCATCAGGGAAATACAAATCAAAACTACAATGAGATACCACTCATAGCCATTAGAATAGATACTATTAAAAACAAACAACAAAACAGGGGCACCTGGGTGGCTCACTTGGTTAAGTGTCTGGTCATGATCCCATGGTCCCGGGATCAAGTCCCAATCAGGTTCCTTGCTCAGCAGGGAGCCTGCTTCTCTCTCTGCCTGCTGTTCCCTCTGCTTGTGCTCTCTCTCTCTCTAGCAAATAAATAAATAAAACCTTTTTTAAAAATTGAAATAAAAAACCCAAACAAAACAGTATGTATTGGTAAGGATGTGGAGATTGTGTGAATGTAAAATGGTGCAGCCACTGTGAAACACAGTTCCTTAAGAAATTAAAAATAGATTTAGCACATGATGCAGTAATAATAACACTTCTAGGTATATACCCAAAATAATTGTAAGCAGGGTTTCAAAGAGAGATCTGTAACCCAGGCTCATAAACAGCATTATTCACAGTACCTAAAATGTAGAATCAACTGGAGTGTCCACTGACACCTGGATAAATCAAATATGGTATATACATACAACGGAATATTATTCAGCCTTAAAAAGGAAGGAAACTGGGGCGCCTGGGTGGCTCAGTGGTTTGGGCCGCTGCCTTCGGCTCGGGTCATGATCTCGGGGTCCTGGGATCGAGTCCCGCATCGGGCTCTCTGCTCAGCAGGGAGCCTGCTTCCCTATCTCTCTCTCTCTCTCTGGCTGCCTCTCCGACTACTTGTGATTTCTCTCTGTCAAATTAATAAATAAAAGCTTTAAAAAAAAAAAAAAAAAAAAGGAAGGAAACTCTGCAGTATGCTACAACATGAATAAACCTTGAGGACATTATGCTAAGTGAAATAAACAAAAAGGCAAATACCAGGGCACCTGGTGGCTCAGAGGTTGGACCTCTGCCTTTGGCTTAGGTCATGGTCTCAGGGTCCTGGGATCGAGCCCCGCATCGGGCTCTCTGCTTGGCAGGGACCAGGCTTCCCCCTCTCTCTGCCTGCCTCTCTGCCTATTGGTGATCTCTCTCTGTCAAACAAACAAATAAAACCTTTGAAAAAAAAAAAAAGGCAAATACCTCCACTTATATAAGGTACTTGCAGTAGTCAAAATCATAAAGACAGGAAGTATTGTGGTGGTTGCCAGCAGCTGGAAGGAATTATGTTTAATAGTAGGGTTTCAGTTTTACAAGAAGAAAAGAGTTATGGGGATAGATGAGGTGATGGTTATGCAACAATGTTAATATATTTAATATCACTGAACTGTATGTACACTTAAAACCAAAATCTATAGAGGGTAGAGTTCAGGTGTCATTAATTTTTCAGTATCTCCTCAACTATTCTAACCAACAACCACTTCACCAAAGGGTGCTATTTCATTTACTCTGTTTTATCTACTTGATAAAAACATTTAAGCCTGAAATAATTTTTTTAAAGATTTTATTTATCTATTTAAGAGAGACAGAGAGAAAGGATGGGGAGGGGCACAGAGGGTGAAGGAAAAAGAGAAGCAGAATCCCTGCTGAACAGGGAATCCAATGCCTAGCTTGATCCCAGGACCCTGAGATCATTATCTAAGCCAAAGACAGATGTTCAGCTGCCTAAATATCTATTTAGAAACATCCAGGCACCCCAAGTCTGAAATAATTTTGATAATTCTCATTTTAGATGCTTATGGAGGTCAGCCGACATCATACTTTTTTTTAAGTAAACAAAGATGTGATATTTACTCCTTGGTTTGTACCTCAAATTCCTAAATTACAAGATTTAGAAAGCAATGTTGCAGCTACTTGCTCCCAGCACAAAATTATTTAAAATACAGAATATGTTTTTGCAATGAATGGCAACATAGACTGAACTGCGACCACCTCAAAATTCATAGGTTGAAGTCCTAGCCCCAAGCAGTGCAGAATGTGACTGTATTTGGAGATAAAGCCTTTTAACAAGCAAGTAAGGTAAAATGAGGTCATAAGGACGGGCCTTAATCCCATCTGACTGGTGTCCTGAATACACAGAGATACCAGGGATGCTCAGGCACAGAGGAAGTCCATATGAAAATCAAGCAAGAAGGGGGAGATCTGCAAGTCAAAAAAGAAGCCTCAAGAGAAACGAAACCTGCCAGCACCTTGATCTTGGACATCTAGTCTCTAGAATTGTGCAAAAACAAAGTTCTGTTGTTTATACCACCTGGTATGTACTATTCTATTATAGCAGCCATAATAGATTAATACAAATGGTGAGCAAAAACAAAGAAAAAAATAAATCTGGGAAATGACATTCTGGATCTAAACTTTACCCTAGAGCGCGTACCAAACCCTGACCGTTGGATACTGGTTTTGGCCAGAGCCTAGAACCGCTCTTCCTGTCACATCTTAGCCTCAAATATTTCACCTGCTCTCTGACCTCAGCTTTCTAGTACTCTTTCCTTTACTCCCACTAAACCTTTTCTTCTACCCCACACTGAGACTGCTGGTCCCTTGAACTCTTCTAGAAGAGAGTGCTCTCTGGCCCTCCCTCCCTCCCCATCTAGTCTGAGCACCATAGCAATCATGTTCACTATTCTGTCAGAACGAACTTCCCTTGCTCTCCATCATACTGTCACACTTCACCAACAAAACCCCAAATTGGAGCCAATGCTACATTTTGTCTTCACTACTACCATTGCAGGTGAGCCAAGCTCTGTCAGAAAAAAATTACATTATGCATTCATGTGAAGTCAAGTCTAAAAATTACTGACTCAAATCTCAGCACCCACCCCCTGCCACAATCCTGTGAGGAGTTAGCATGTCCGCCATTCTTAACAACCATTCCAAACATTCTTCACTGTCTCTAGTGTTGACTATACTCCCATGTGGTGTCAAGTAGACTTTCCACTTGACTCCAGCTTCTCACCTTCTACCCATTTAACACAGATGTCATTTCCCTCAAACTTCTCTCCCTCTACCTATATGCTTATATGTCTGCACCTATCTTCACTTTCTTTTCTACAGTCTCAAATGAGGCTCAAATTGCACTGTTTTTGGCAGCCCCTCCTATTTCTGAACCTTGCCCATTCATTATCCATTCTCTCTCCTACCTGTCCTGCTTATTCGACATTTGTATCTTCACTGACACCCTTTCTTCATCACCTAAACATGCACAAGTCTCTCCCACATCCCTACATCCTCCCTTGATCTCTACCATCCTCCAGCCCAACTATCCCATTGCTTCTTATTTTCATCTAAACTTCTCAGAAGTATAGTTTATTCTCAATGTGTGTTCACTGAGTTGTTCTAACTTGGCTGGCATGGGGCCCCAATATACAACTGAAACTGCCCTTCCTAAAGTTATCAATAACTTCCTAGTTACTTAGTTCTTAAGTAACCCATGCTATAGGCCTGAGGAAAAAGAAGAGAGCCTCTTCTAGTACCCACTGCTCTTTCAAAGTCACTATGTCTTCACTCTTTACCTCATACCAGTGGTCAGCAAATTTTTCTGTAAAGGGCCAGACAGTAAACAGTTTAGGTTTTATGAGCCACATGGTCTCTTTGATAGGTACCCAACCCCAATTCTGCAAGGCAAAAGCAGCCACAGACAATACATAAATGAGTAAGTGTGGCTGTGTTCCAATAAAACTTTATTTATATAAAACACGTAGTGGACTGGATTTGCTCTACAGGCCATAGTTTGCTGACTCCTCCTCTTTGCTAGCACCTTGTGTCACCCCAGGCGCTTCTACATTTATCAAGAATTTGCCACCTGACTCAGTTCTCCATCACCAGCCTAAGTAACAAAGCACATTACCTGGCACCTGGTAGGCATTCTATAAGCGTAGCTGCAATTATTATTTTTAAAAATTATCATACAGACACACTCAATAAATCTGTGGGTGACCATCCAGCACTTTTAGCTCTGTTTCTTCATCTGCTTAACTCTGACACTCTAGTTTTGTCATCACTGCAGAGCACTCTACCTCTGAAATCTAACCTCTCCTATACACTGATCAAAATCTCCTGCTTGTCACTCTCACTCCTCTTATGCTTGCTCTTCAACCTCAGTGAGCCTCCAATCCACTTTTATCTCTATTCTCTCCTAATCCATGAGCTCCCCCCATCTTTACTTCCTACCAAGCTTGATCTCATGGTCCGTTCATTGAGCCATCCTCTCACCTACACCCCCAGCAACTATTTTCCCACTGTACCAGACTAGAAAAATCCTGTAACATCCCATCTATCTGCCTTCTCTATTCCTACACCTGGATGGCTTAGGACTACTCACAGATCAATGCCATCACAAACTTGGACTCTCTGGTCTCAGCTGGGGCTTCAGCTCCACCCAGCAATACCTTCCCCAATCCTCTCCTTAAGGTCCCTTAGGCTTAGGCTATCATACTTTCTCTCATGTTCAAATGACTAATTTGCCCCGGATTCTTCAGAGAAATGAAGAGGTGTGAATCTATGTTCTCAACTCTTTGCTGCACCAAGACACTTAACTTGTCCACCATCTTGAATTCCTTCCCTTTAGACCCAGAAAAACAGTTGCTTCTACTCCAATCCACCAGCAGTGTTCCGGATCCATCCCTGCCTCTTCTACCTCACCGATTCTACAAAAACCAAACCCTGAGCAAGCCAGCCACATCGTACGACTTTCTTCGCTGCTCTTTAACCATGGCTATATTGCTTAACCTGAGCTTCCCCATCTTCAAAATGGTGATATCCTTGCAAGGTTGTTGTGAGTGTAATAGATCTTGAAGTGCCTGACATTTGGCAGTCATTTCATAAATGGTAGCAATTATTAGATTAAGTTAATAGCCTGAAGGTGAAAGGCAGTGACAAGAAATGGAATACAGGGTTGGAGACCTTAGTGGTGGGGTGAGGGGTGGGCGAGGTGGGGAAGGGAAGCATACCTGGAAAGAGAAAGAGAAAATCATTTTCCTTAACCTAAAATGTTCCAGTCCTTCTATGAATATAACCAGTTGTTTTGTGAATTACAGTAATTAAATGTATGACCACTCTTTGCTATTCTCACCATAGTCTAGAGCCTGCAACTCCTCTTTTTTTTTTAAAGATTTTATTTATTTGACAGACGGAGATCACAAGTAGGCAGAGAAACAGGCAGAGAGAGAGAGGGGAGGAATCAGGCTCCCTGCTGAGCAGAGAGCCCAATGCGGGGCTCACTGAGCCACTAACCCACTGAGCCACCCAGGCGCCCTGCAACTCCTCTTTTAGCATAACCCTCTCCAAGAGGAAGATGTGCTCTATGTTCTAAGGCTTGGCCAACAAGGAAAACTAACAAATCTTCCTTCTATTAAGCTAGAATTAAAGTGATATACATTAAAAAGGAATTATAGCCATGTTGAACCATTAGAGGTATCAAACAAAAGTATTCAATTTATGATTCCATTACTGGGACAGAAAGGTGAGAGCCTGAGCCATCTCGTGCTTGAAATAAGCAAAAACTGGGGGCAAACACTGATGGGACAGTGGAGGAAATGTCAAAAGGACACAGGAACTGGCCTGAAGGGGCTCCTAAAGGACAAATCCAGGACAATTTGAGCATCAAAAAGAATAATGATGGTGGTAACAGATTCTAGCACAATTAATCAAAAAGAGAAAAGAAAAAGTCCTTATGTCTGGAAAAGAAAATTAAAAAAAAAAAAAAGTAGGAGCTCCAAAAAAAAGAGAACTCTTCTACAGAATAATACAGTTAAAAAATATAGAAGGAATGAAAAAACTAGACAATCACCACTTTACAAAATCCAAAAGTAAAAATCATCCCCATGATACAAAAAACACTGCGTGAAGAGTTAACAGGCTATCTGCAAGAAGGAGAGAACATCTGCATATGCCCAACGTATTATTCCACAGGCTACTTAAATTTTAATTACAAAGATTGCCAAGGGAAAATGTGCCTTTATAGTGGAGATATCTGGCAGCTGCCCTCGTGATCAAGTGATGGAACTTAGCGTCAATAGTGAGAATAACCTAATGTTATGTGGCTGCTGGATGGCAATAAGCGCACAGCATCAGCTGTGCAGTGTACGCCCAAGAGTGGTCTACTGAATTAATGGAGGAGAAAACAATCAGACAATTAGTCCACAGTCTTACTGCTCAAAATGCCATCTAAAGACTAGAACCATATCATCTGGGGCTGTTCAAAATACAGATTCTCAGGCTCCCCTCCAGACAACTGAATCATAATTTACATTTTAACCAGATCCTCAACTGATTCACAGGTACAACATTTGAGAAGCCCTGTACAAGACAAAATACCTAGCCTTTCCAAAAAAATCAATGTCATAAAAATTTTAAATGTGGCCGTGTGGGAGGGTCTGTTCTCAATTTAGTGAGACATGACCACTAAAAGCAATGAGTACATTGTGATTGAATCCTGGAGCAGAAGGGAAAAATTTATAATAATACATTTCAGGGGGACACACTGGGAAAATCTGAATGTATCTTTTATTATGTATTATTTATTATGTACCTTTTATTAAGAAACACTGAATTGGGTGCCTGGGTGGCTCAGTGGGTTAAAGCCTCTGCCTTTGGCTCAGGTCATAATTCTAGGGTCTAACTTTATCAATAAAACTAGCTAAAAGTTATTCCGTAAAATGAAGCTAATGTTTTTATGGACCACATTTTCCTTATTTTGAAGAATAAAGGTCTTCATATGATCCAAGGGCATTCTATGACAATTTTAAGTCAAAGTAAGAAGGCAGAACAATTTTCACTTCTTGTTTTTATTTGGTACCTTGAAGAAAAAGCGTTTACTAAGGTAATAAGTGACCTTTCCCCAAGGTAAAAGCATTTTAGTTCTTCAGTTTAATCTTAGTAAACCAGTATAAAGTACTGAAGATTAGCAAAATGAAGCTATTAAAAATGACTTACAGAATCAAATTCAATACCAAGAAAATCTGGAAACTCAAACTCTTTTCATTAGAAGAGTTGTGAGAAACCATGTTTCTGTGGGAGTTACTGAAAACAGTTTTCTGGAAGTACTTATACAAAAAATGAGCACCTATCTTTTTGGCTTAAGTGGACCTGTGCCTAGATAAAACAGGATTGACTCCAATAGATGGATGATAGTCTACCCCAATTATTCTGTTAAATTCTAAAGCAGTCTCTCCTAAAGGTTGCTAACTATAGCCAGCAGGCCAAATCCAGCCTACAATGTATTTTCATAAATATAGTTTTAATGGAACACAGCGATGCTCAGTCACGTATGTACTGTATTTCGAGCTGAAAAACTGCAGCAGAGACCATATGGCCCACAAAGCCTAAAATACTTACTGTTTGGTCTTTTACAGAAAAAAAAAATTGCCAATTCCTACTCTAGACAAGCAATCCATAAAAGGAATAAAACCTGTTCAGGACTCACCTGAGGTGTTGTCTTTTTGTATTGATCACCTCCATCTATCACATCCCTCATGATTTCTCCCTTAAGAAATTCATACTCTTCTGGACTCAAGTGAATAGACTCCATGGTTTTTCCACAGCCCGAACATTGACCACTGTAATTACAACAGTTTGTATTAAATGGTATCCTGGAAAAAAATTTTTCCTAAAATGAGTAATCCTAGGACAAGAGGAAATTGAAGAGTAATGAAAAAAGAACATTATAATCTTTGTGATCATCACATTCATCCAATTTTTTATAAAACTGATAATAACACATATTAGATATGCCAGAAAAACCTGAAAAAGTAGACTGCTGGGCACCCAGATTAAAGTTTTTAAAGTCATTCTCAAAACACAACTGGGTTCCAAATCTGTAGAGGAAAATATCTCTGGGGCTTCACACAAGGCTCATACTACTTTATGGGAAAAACATTTTGAGTACTGGAAATTCTCCATATTCCAAATATGGCTTTTTTTCTTAGGTGCTCTCTTAATTATTCTATCTCTAATGTATTCTTAAAAATTTTTTGATCGGGGCACCTGAGTGGCTCAGATAGTTGGGCATCTGCCTTCGGCTCAGGTCACAATTCTGGAGTCCCGGGATCGAGCCCCACACCGGGCTCCCTGCTTGGCAAGGAGTCTGCTTCTCCTTCTCCCTCTACTCCTCCCCTTGCTGTGTTTGCTCTCTCTCACACATTCTCTCTCAAACAAATAAAATTTAAAAAAAAAAATTTTTTTTTTGATCAGTAGCAACAAAACCTACTAAACTCACATCAAGAAAGTTAAAATTAAATTTTGGTCTTTACCTTTCCTTGATTGTTATGAACTGTCCTTTCCATTGTTCTCCAGGAACACTACAAAAAAAGATTGCAAAACTAGATCAGTAGGAGGTCAGATTCCCACGCAACCAAAAGATAAGCATTTCATTTAGAAACTCAGCAGGCAAGAGCTCTGAAAAGTTCAGGATACTTCCTTACAATGGTTTAATCAGAAGAGTGGGTGACACACTGTGAGAGGGCTAAGGAGATAATGGTACCCTACTCTGGATCTCCTCCTTCCTTCACTTCTCCTTTGGTCATCCAACCTTTATCTTTATTTTTTTTTTAAGATTTTATTTATTTATTTGACAGACAGAGACCCCAAGTAGGCAGAGAGGCAGGTAGCGAGCGTGGGAGCAGACTCCCTACTGAGCAGAGAGTCCACTGCGGGGCTTGATCCCAGGACCTTGAGATCATGACCTAAGCCAAAGGCAGAGTCTTAACCCACCGAGTCACCCAGGTGCCCCAACCTTCATCTTTGTATCTAAATCTGCCTGACATAATAGTGTAACTTATAAATCAGACTCAACTCTTAACCTTCTCCATTGAGCTACCAGAGACTGTTTCTCCCCAAAGTAATTTCTTCCCTTATACTATCTTCTTATGTACTACTATAAACTGTCAAGTATTATATTCCCAATTAGGTTGTGAATCCCATCTTAATAGAACTTCTATCACCAGATGCCCACAGTGCCTAGCCAAATGGAGGCATTCAAAACTACTTCATTTATTTGCTCAAATTATCCTTTCCTTCCTCTTACTTATACTACTGTCAGCTTCTACTGATTTGATTGCCTTCTCTCCTTCCCTAGTTAAATCAAGATCTCAACTTTCATTCAAACCTATAATTGCCTCCAAATAGATCTCATTTCCCATCTTAACCCCTCTTCAATTTTTTTTGTGTGTGTGTTGACAGTTACCTTTCTAAAACTCTACTCCAAACTAACAGAATAAAGTCCAAAATCCTTGTCATTCAAGATTTTCACAATCTAGCCCCTCTAGTGATATTCAATAAATTTGTCAAATAAGATAATTAAGCATGGTTGCTACTTCAAAGATCTGTAAAGAGAATATATAGCAAAAATTTCCTAATTAAATTTTTAGGAAAAGAACCTAAAACAAATTAGTGTTGAAAAAAATAAGTGAATAAAAGACTGAAGCAATTGGGGTGCCTGGGTGGCTCAGTGGATTAAGCCTCTGCCTTTGGCTCAGGTCATGGTCTCAGTGTCCTAAGATTGAGCCCCACATCAGGCTCCCTGCTCAGTGGGGAGGCTGCTTCCCCCTCTCTCTCTGCCTGCCTCTCTGCCTACTTGTGATCTCTCTCTCTGTCAAATAAATAAATAAAATCTTAAAATTAAAAAAAATTAAAAGACTGAAGCAATAAATAGGCACAGAACCAGTAACATGAATAAAAACAAAGAGAAAGCAGAGAGCCTTGGAGAGAGCAGCTGGATGATGGAAAGATCCAAAAGGAACTGAACAATGAGATTTTCCATTTTTAACACTTGAATGTCACTGATCACGGTACCTCCATCTGCTCCAACCATCCAAGTTAATGAAATGCATAGATTATACAGATACCAGTCACTAGGTTTCTGAAGAACTTCTTAAATACTAATATGACCCAAAGACAGCTCCAGTTTTCTTGCTATGAACTCCAGCGACAAAAACTATTTGTAAGTATATCATACAGAACTCAGAAAAAAAAACAGATTATCTGGGACGCCTGGGTGGCTCAGTTGGTTAAGCAGCTGCCTTCGGCTCAGGTCATGATCCCAGCGTCCTGGGATCGAGTCCCACGTCGGGCTCCTTGCTCAGCAGGGAGCCTGCTTCTCCCTCTGCCTCTGCCTGCCATTCTGTCTGTCTGTGCTCGCTCCCCCCCCCCGATAAATAAATAAAATCTTTAAAAAAAAAAAAAAAACAGATTATCCTTCTACAAAGAAAAAATACATGAAAACATACAAGTGCTTGATAACTTCCCTATTATGTGATGAATGGAGAATAGAAATTGTTTATGTTATTACTTTTTTAAAGAGGAGGAAATTTTTCTTTAATTTTATTTTTTTAATTTTTTTAAAAAATTTAAGGATTTTATTTATTTGCCAGAGAGAGAGAGAGAAAGAGAGAGCAAGAGAGGACAAGCAGGGACAGTGGGAGGCAGAGGGAGAAGCAGGTTCCCTGCTAAGCAAGGAGCCCAATGCGGGACTCGATCCCAGGACCCGGAGATCATGACCCGAGCCGAAGGCAGAAGCCCAAACCCACTGAGCCACCCAGGCACCCCCAAAATTTTGTTCTTAAAGGGAAACAAATCTGAGAGAAGGAAAGAAGTATAATCTGAATAGAGTAATTCTCAACAACAACAACAAAAGGAGGTGGCTGCTTTTAGGTAGAGGTATTAAAAACATACTATAAAGATCAAAATTACCTCTCAAACCATGTTTTGATACTGTGGGCAAATGATTCCTCGGGATATAGATGATTATTTCTTAGATACAAAAGAATGTCAAGTAGCTTATTTGAATACTGCTTATCTTTCACGTTTTTTCCAAAATCAAAGAATGCTTTTAAAGTTTTCAACATAGGAGTAAGATCATGACCTAACAATTCCTGATACAAATTCCAAGCGAGGCTCACGTCTTGATGGAGGAGGGCTCCCTCAATACAATCATTGTAGTTCCTTACTGAAGGGATCAGGACTTTTTTGACATCCTCTAACAGCAACAAAGCTTCCTTCCATCTATCTGAGTGGACTAATCCCTGGATGAGGAGAGTATAGGCTCCAGGCTCTAATCTCTTATATCTGGTTTTCATGATCTCATAGACATCAATAACTTCCGATGTCTGCTTATGAAAAACACAGAGATACAAATACCTGACCAGCAAATCATAGCCTACAATACCGTTGTTTTTTGCAGCTACCCAGGCTAACAGAGATTTGGCCACATCTACAGAGCTACGGAAGTGTGCCATTTGTGAAATGATCCAGCTTGCAAAATTAGCTTTTCCTTTGAAATCTTCCTTGAGTTTATCCCACTCTTCTGAAGTCAAAGGTTTTGTTGGAAGTTGAATAGTGTTCCTTACAGGTGGCAAGGCATGATCTTCCCTGAGAGGATTCATCTGTGATCTCTTCCTAGCCGCTCCAGCTGCAAACAGATGGGAATCAGAAGAAACTTCCTTATTACTGCCTTCATCTCCTTTCCTGAGGTATCTGGACTTGGCAACCAGCAGATTCACTGCTTTAGTATTTTGTGCAGACACTGCTTTAAGAGAAAACCACTTCTGTTGCTCCCGGATGCCATAACGGTCTTTGAGAAAGAGAGAGAGGTAAGAGTGCCCCAGGCTTAGGCCAAGGTATGGGTTGCTCTTCCAAAGCTTGGGAAAGCTTCGAATACCCGTGAAACACAAAGTCATCGTGCGGTGAGATCAGCACTAGACAGGACGGTGTTCACAAAACCCCTACTTCTACAGCATAATTAAGGAACTGGGAGTGGGGGCGGAGAATCGAAGCGCCACTTCTTAAAAGATGATTTTCAGTTTCTCACAGACAAATCAGGGGTCTGCTTTTGGGGCTACCTAACGCAACGAAGTCTGCTGAGTTCTTGCCATTGAACACCCAGCCGGGGACACCCGACATCGGTCGCAAGTTCTAAAACCTGGGGACAGGGCAGGAATCCTCCGGTGTCTGATATATTCCACACGGTGAACCTGAGGAAAAAAGCACAAGGAGGCCCGTCCAGTTTGATTCGCGTGGAACACAACAGCCCTTGAAAAAGAGGCATGATCCCATGGGAGCCTTGCTGAACGAGGGACGCCCCAACCCCAGACCTGGGAGCAGCATGGACGGCGGCGAAAGCCAAAATCTAGCGGCCCTGGGCCGGCATAACAACCCTCCCAGGCCGCCAAACACGTCAGGTGATGATATGAGGGAGGGGGCGTTGGGGAGCGAGCCGAAGTAAGGAAGGAAGGGATTCACGAAGGGCACTGCCGGCCGTGTACAGACCGCTTGGAAACGAAGTTCCCTCCATTCAACAACTCACCTCAGCACTCACGCTTAAGGCAACCATAAGCACGACGGAACTACCGCATCCACAATGCACCGCGAGGGCCCAGGCCCCGGGGCGTGACCGAACCACACGCAGGCGTTCCGCCGGGCCGGAAGGCGATAAAAACACAATTGTGAAGCTGTTAGTGGCAGAAGGGGCTGTTGAGGACGTCTACTACGTTCAGGGAAACTTTAGGGCCTCTAGATATCTGCAGTGAGCGATGAAAAGAAATTGTGAAGCAAAAAAGCTCTTCCTCAGGCGGGAAGCGCCGTAGGACTCTGGAATCACGTGGTACACAGGCGCCAAAGTCCCAAGTTAAAGAAATAAATACGTGGGCTTCTTTATCCTGCACCTTTAAAATTGGACTTCGGGAAGTTGGGCTCTGCCTAACAGATCACTTTTCGGTCTGTTTCAGGTCGGCGTTCCCCGCTGTTAACGTGATCGCCGTATTCTACGCAGTAGCTATAATGGGTTTCTGCCTGGTTAGCCCACTTCCGCCCATGTCCAAGATGGCGCTCGAGCGATTCTGACCTTTACGGGGTTGGGCGGTGATTGCAGTCTGAGCTAGTAGGGGGTGGAGCGGTTAGTGAACGGCAAATGCAGGAGCTGCTGCGCGGGAGTCCGCGATGGACTGGAAAGAAATTCTTCGCCGGCGGTTAGCGTCGCCCAGCACAGGTACCTACAGTGAGTTTGGGAGGGCTGCTTCCAGAGTTAGGTCGGCCCTAAACTCCAGCAGGTAGCGGGGAGGTCGGGGAGGAGCAGCCTCTGGGAGCCGCACTTTACGCTTCTATAAAAGCTCTCT
This sequence comes from Mustela putorius furo, assembly GCF_011764305.1. Taxonomy (NCBI): domain Eukaryota; kingdom Metazoa; phylum Chordata; class Mammalia; order Carnivora; family Mustelidae; genus Mustela; species Mustela putorius. The sequence continues at coordinate 31,569,429 of NW_025422047.1, read as the reverse complement.
TGACAAAGGCAGATGGGACGTGATTTAGGGGTACTGAGAGGTTTGACCCACACTTCCCGGGAAAAGGTTTGCGGGAATGAAGAACTATCTTAGCACTCAGTTACTTGGCCTTGACTAAGGCTTTTGAGTATAATTGAGGACCCCGGTTCCAACCGTTCTTCGATCCTACTACATACAACCTATAACCCACTGATTGATCTTAATGCCGTTTTACTAACACTTTTCACTTCCCTTCTTACGCATTTTAGATTTTATAATCAATTTTTCTTTATTCTTTTCTCCCCTCCTTCACATTTGCTTGTTAACCAGCCTGGCTGAAGCTCTTATTCCTCGGGGCAGCCGAAAGTGGCTGGAGAAAAACGGAACCGTGGTAAATTGTCTCACTTTGAATTCATGTCCACTACCCTAAAGCAAGTGTCTCGGTTATTCATTTGCACGTATTCCGCCTTTCCCTCCGTATTCATTCTCCTACACTCTAAGGCAGTTTTCATCTTCCAGACCTCTAGTATCTTTAGTTGATGAGCTTGTATATATATTTGAGAAAGTCAGTGCAAAGAAAAAAACCTCACTTTTTCCCACTTACCATTTCTATCAGGCCTTTCCCCACCCTAGATCCTTTTTCCCCACCCTAGATACTTTGCTTTACTGTTCAAAATGAACTGTCCATACTCGTATTTGAGATAATTCCTCCACTCCAACAGCAGATCGTGTTCCCTTTCTTTTATTCTCTGACTTCACTCTGTTCTTACCTTCTCTCTCATATATCATCAAGTTTTTCTTCTCCACTGGATCACTTCCATCAGCTTTGACAAACATGCTGTAATAAACTCCATGTAAGAAATATCATTTCAGGGGCGCCTGGGTGGCTCCGTGGGTTAAAGCCTCTGCCTTTGACTCAGATCATGATCCCAGGGTCCTGGGATCAAGCCCCTCATCAGGCTCGCTGCTCAGCAGGGAGCCAGCTTTTCCCTCCCCTTCTCGCCCCCTGCCTCTCTGCCTACTTGTGATCTCTGTCAAATAAATAAAATCTTACAAAAAAAAAAAAGTCACTTGTACTTTCTCCTCTCTCTCTCTTTTTTTTTTTTTTTGGCTGTCAATAAAAGTTATTTTTGTTGAAGTAAATTTGCTTTATTTTTTTAAAAAAAATTTGTTTAAATTCAATTATTTAACAGATAATGTATTACTGATTTCAGAGGCACAGGTTTGTGATTCATCAGTCTTATATAATACTCAGTGTTCATTACATCCCATGCCCTCCTTAGTGTATATCATCCAGTTACCCCATCCCTCCATCCTCCCTTCCCTCTAGCAACCCTGTTTGTTTCCTATGATTAAAAGTCTCTTACGTTTTTTTTCCCTCTCTGATTTCATCTTGTTTCCTTTTTCCTCTCTTCCCCTATGATCCTCTGTTTTGTTTCTTAAATTCTGCATATGAGTGAAATATAATTGTCTTTCTCTGATGACTTATTTCGGTCAACCATAATACCCTCTAATTCCATCCACATCATTGCAAATGACAAGATTGCATTTTTGATGGATGTGTAATAATCCATGTTATATATACCATATCTTCTTTATCCATTCATCTGTCAGTGGACATCTGAGCTCTTTCTATAGTTTAGTTATTGTGGACATTGCTGCTATAAACACTGGGATGCCTGTGTCCCTTAAGATCACTACATTTGTATCTTTGGGGTAAATACCCACTTCATTGCATCCTCATTATGTACCAAGTACTATTCTAGGCTATAGCAGTAAACAAAACAGACAAAAGTCTTTGTCCTTGTGGTACTTAGGCTTTAGTGTTGGGAAAGATGATAAATAATAAGCAAATCATTTTGGTTGTACAACTTGTATTTAAGGCTGTTTTCTTCATCGGTGTGCCAGATCCCATTTTTGGTACTCAGAGTTGTATTTCTGCAGTTGTCCCCTCTCCCCTGCATCAGTTTTTCTTTCTCAGTCATTCCTATCACTGTATGAACATGGTGGTATTTCTCTCACCCTAAAGAAACTTGTTGTCTTAACTTCTACCTCTACCTATGCCTCACTTCCCTGCTCCCCTTACAGCAATGCTTGTTAGAAGAAGGGTTGATTAAATCTGTGCTGTAGGGACGCCTGGGTGGCTCAGTTGGTTAAGCAGCTGCCTTCGGCTCGGGTCATGATCCCAGCGTCCTGGGATCGAGTCCCACATCGGGCTCCTTGCTCGGCGGGGAGCCTGCTTCTCTCTCTGCCACTGCCTGCCACTCTGTCTGCCTGTGCTCACTCTCTCTCCCTCTCTCTGACAGATAAATAAAAATAAAATCTTAAAAAAAAAAAAAAAAAAAAAAAAAAAAAAAAATCTGTGCTGTAATTACTGCTTGTCAAGATCATCAGTGATCTCCATTGCTATTCCAGTGGTCAGTTTTTAGTCCTCACTTTACCTGGCCTGCTGGCATTCCCTGCCAGGATATGGTAGCTGGCTCTCCCCCTAAACATACTTTCCTCTCTTGGTTTCTGGGAGTCATAACTCCCTCAGTTTTCTTCCCACCCCACCAGTCATGCCTTCTCAGTCTTTGTTTTCTTCTCCCCAGCAACTCAGCATTGGAGTGCCCAAGAGCTAAGGAAGTCCTTGGTCAGCTTCTGTTCTCCATCTATACTCACCTTCATGGTGAAATTAGCCATTCTTATGGCTTTAAATAATGTATATTTGCTGTTGTCACCTAAATTTATATCTCCACTTTCCAAATGCCAGATTCATATATTTCATTGCCTACTTGACATGGCCATTTGCTAAGTGGCCATGTCAGGTGACTCTAATACGTATCTTAATCCTAAACTTGTCCAAAACTGAACTCCTGGTCTCCTTTCTAACTTGCCTACCTGTTACTTTCCCCATCTGCTCAGGTCAAAACCTTTGGAGATCTCTTCAACTGTTGTTTTTGTCTGATACCCACATGCAGTTGTCTGCAAATCCTGAGACTAAGAAATATATCCAGAATATTTACTCCTAACTACCTCTATTGCAGCATCACAATCCACAGCCATCACCATCTGTCACCTGGACATTAGCCTCCCAATTGCTGCTGTTGGCTCTCTCCCTCACCAGAATAAAAGCCGGGGTCTTTCTAATGACCCATGACCTTGACTCTCATTACCTGTCTTCCCTCATCTACTCTTTCCTCTGGCTCACTCTGCTGCAGCCACACTGGCTGTCTCCTTCTTTCCTGGATACACCAGGCAAATTCCTGTCTTCCGGCCTTGGCACTGGCTGTGTCCTTGCCTGGTATGCACTTCCCCCTGTTTATGTGCATAGACTGCTTCCTTGCCTTCTTCACATTTTTTGCTCAGTTTCATTTCAGTGAGGCTTTCCCTGACACTGTGTTGAAAGCCATATGTAGATGTGAACACATGTGTACATGTCCACTCATACTTGGTTGTCCCTAGAATAGTTGAATGAAAAAGAGTAAGTGAAATCATGAAAATGACTCCAGCGGTTTGGGCTGGTGTGACTAGATGAATACCACTAACTGGGATGGAAATGTGGAATTAGAAGAAGAATAGTAAGGTGAGGGATGGGAAAATTATTTTAGATATGTTGGAGGTGAGGATGAAAATATTTTATTTTGAATGTATGAATTTAAAGTTCAAGAACAATGTTTGGGTTAGTGACATACATTTGGGACTCAGAAGCCAAACTACTAAGTTGAAATGAGGAAAAAAGATTAACAAAAAAGAAATGGCCAGAAAATAAGAATAAACAGTTAAGGTTAAAAATTAACTTGGCACATGTGGCAGAAATGCAGGGGAACGGCTCTGGCACGTTGGAAAGAAGTGAGACTAGAAGAAGGAAAATAGACTATTGAGAAAATAGGTCACAGATCTGAAGATTTCAGTGAGGCTGACGTGTAGGTATCATGACGGGTTTTGAATAACCAGGAGAGAAAAATTATCTGAGAGTGTATTTAAGTTTAGTATATTTAGGAGCAGATAAGATCTGTGGTCTTGCCATGGAACCAAGTGACAGAGGTGACCCCTCTTAAGAGCTGAGGGATCACGGTTAGTCATAAACATTTATGCTTCCTTGATGATTGCAGGACCTTGAGCTGAAAAACAGTGTGCGCCAGTTGCTGTGGTCAATACACAGTGCAGGGGACGGACTGAAGGAGACAGCTGTAGGCAGTAGCAGGCCAGCTGGGGCTAGAGCAGCCTGAGATGGAAGAGGTTTCCATTACGTAGAGGAACAGTGATTACAAGGACGAAACTTCATGAGGTCAAGGGCTGCATCTGTTTTTTCACCATGCTAACCCTAGTGTCTAGTACTATTCTGACACAGTAGGTGCTCAAGAAGTACTTTTGTTGGAATGAATCATGAACATATCAGAAGTCTGGAAGAAAGGGACTTGAGGAAGACACAAGTATCGTGACAAAAAGAAGTAGAGGGAGCAACTAAGATGTGGTTGAAGATGCAGGGGAGGCTCTTCCAATTCTTGGTGCTTCAAGAAAATGAATGTACATGTTCAGTGTATAAGCACAATTTCGGATGTCTTTTTTGCACTGTAATTACACCATAGTAAAAACAAATACTGATTTTAAGGGGTGCCTGGGTAGCACAGTTGGTTTGAGCACCTATCTCCTGATTTTGGTTGAGGTCATGATCTCAGGGTTGTGAGATTGAGCCCCGTGTTGTGTTCCGCACTGGGTGTGGAGCCTGCTTAAGATTATCTCTCTCTTTCTCTCTCTCCCCCTCTCTTTATTCTCTCCCCCTCTTCTCTCTCTCTAAAAAAAAAGTAGGTAAAAATACTGATTTTGAAAGTGTTCTTCCCCCTTCAATCTGTTTTGTTACCAGAAAAAAAAAGTGAACAAGAATTAAAAGATGAAGAAATGGATTTGTTTACCAAATACTACTCAGAATGGAAAGGGGATAGAAAAAGCACAAATGAGTTCTATAAGACCATTCCCCGGTTTTATTACAGGGTAAGTGGTATCTAAGTAAATGTCTCACGGAGTTTATAAATGAAATGTTAACTCTTAAAATGGGATCAGAATCTTTTATATAAATAAATAGAGGTTATATTTTAAATTTTATATATTCTTTCATTGTATTTGATCTTATTGTTGTTTTGAAATTGATAAAATCTCAAGTTGTTTTTTCTTTTAAATCTCAAGTTTTGATATAAATTGGTATAAGAACACAAAGTTGTTACTTGGCCCCCTTTTGCTGATTTACAGGCTTTTCCTTCCTATTTTTTCTTACAGATATTAGCAGTAGGTATTCTGTTGGATCATGTGTCTAGGTTTACTTGGCTGATTACCATTTTTAACTTTGTCTTTTACCCATGTTCTTAAGGTGTAATACATTTTGCTCAAGGTTAAACTGAAAAATAGATTAAAATGGAAAACTTGAAGAGTTGTACTTAACGTTTGCTTGTGCCAAAACCATAAAGAACTCCTTGAAAGAGAGTACAGAAGACAGGAAGACCTTAAGAAGGCTACTTACAGCTGAAATTGAAGGCCACTTAAAGAATAAGATATATTTAGTATTATGCAAGATGTGACCACTATAGAAAAGTTAACTATAAAATTTTAGCTGCATGTCTCTTAATTTTCTACCTTCTAAACTCAATTATAACATTATTTACAAAGACAATAAACGTTGTTTTGCTTATATTTAGGAGCAATGTATTAGTATAAGTGAATTATCTAGATAGTTGTAACATTTCTTCAAGTACAAGGCTTTTCAAAGTGAACATTTTTATTGGAAACCTTTCTGTAATACTATTTTCTGTTCTTTTGAGAGTTATATGACTACAGGTGCCTAGCTTCCCTAGAGTCAGTAGAGCATATGATTCTTGATCTATTCTTGATCATGGGATATGAGTCCAAACCCTATGTTGGGTATAGAGATTATTTAAAAATAAAATCTTAAAAAAAATTATATGACTAATCCACATTTGTCATGGAAAAGGGAAAAAATAGCTGATATTTTCCCATAACATTGCACAGAGATGGAAATAAATATTTCTACATGAATCCTTCTCCATAATTCTGTGTACACATGTGTTTAATAACAGTGGGATCATATGTACTTCTCCCACTTTATGCATTTCACACTTTCTTAAACAGAGTCCACTAGACAATTGAAAATCTTTTATAGTCTAGGGGAGCAGGAAGGGAATTGATGTTTATTGAGTGCCGATGTACTTCAGAGCACTTTATATTCATGATCTCATTTAATCCGGATTATGAAATAGTATCTTACCCAGAAACAGCCCTTACATGTTGAGATGACCCCATTTCTGAAGCAAGGACTCAACTTTCCTGTACTGGAAGTACCAGTACCAACTTTTTATCTCCCCTGTGGTTCCTGAGGAATTCCTTTTACCCCATTTCTGTCTCTTCCTTTTCTCTGTGACCTCTTGCAGATCCCACATGGTCTCCAGTCTGCAGATGTGGATTTGTGGAATGTTCTTCTGTTTCTTCTTCTCTCTCTGTCTTCCCACTGCTTTGGAGAAACCACCTGCAGTCTTTAGTCACCACTTCTCTCCTTGGCTGATTAGCTGGTTGACTAGCCACTGGAGCACGATCACAGTCTCAGCCCCAGCCTTACCCTCTAATGCTTCTTCCTTTTCCATTCCTTTGGATGGGAGGGATGGCATCTTAGTTCTTGGAAATAAAAGAACAAATTTGATTATGGTTGCTTAGCTAGGTTTAATGGGGCTGAGTTACAGACAACAAAAAATCCTCGAAGCAAATTGTTTGACGCTGAGCTGGAATTAGTCATTTTAAAGCCCTGTTTATGGAAATCACCCCAGCGAGCTGACTGTCTGCCTAGGAGGTGAATATAACAGACCCGGCTTGACCATCTCCAAGAAGTACGATCATTCAAGCTCAAAAGGCATACTTTGCTAAGACCGTGTATCTTTAGTTAGTTCTAATTTAATTCTTTTGTCAGTCTAAAGTTAGAGTGGAAAGAGTGCTCTAAGAAAATAAAATCAAATTTGGGCTAGACCGTTAGCTCTTTCTAGGCAGGGATCTGGCCTTACTGATCATTGAATTCTCTCTGGATCTCTTTTTGTTAAATGAACTTTCTGAATGAATGATAACTTGAAGTTAAGCAAAATTGAGATACAAAACATAATTTAAGGCAATGCAATATGTAGTTACTTTATGAGGCCCAGTATATTTTACATAATCCAGTAATAGTCTAGAATTGAAGTGTAGAAATTAACTCTAGTGTATTTTTAGCTGCCAGCTGAAGATGAAGTCTTACTACAAAAATTAAGAGAGGAATCCAGAGCTGTCTTTCTGCAGAGGAAAAGCAGAGAACTGTTAGATAATGAAGAATTACAGGTAAGAAAAGGATTAAAGGTTGCTTTGGACCTTAGCCATTTTTTTATTTGTACTAAAGTCAAACAGGACTTCAGGGTATCTTAATGGAGCCATAGCTGCCGAATGGGTGAACACACAGGCCCTGGAGCAGTGAGTCCTACCAAAATCAACTACAGAGCTTGCCTGGGCACCAGCTCCCCAAGATGTTATGTTTTGTTTTGTTTTGTTTTGTTTTTAAATTCCTACATGATTCTAATGTGAGGCCAATGTTGAGAAACACTACTATAGGGTCAGACTTTGGGGGTTCACATCCTAGCCATGCTCTGTGACCTTGGGCAATGGACTTAACATTTCTGTGCTTCAGTTGTCATCTGTGACGTAGGGATAATAGTATCTCTCTGCATCACATAGTTATATGGATTAAAGAGGTACTGTAGCATTGGGGAATGGGATAACTGGGTGATGGGCATTAAGGAGGGCACATGTTGTGATGAGCTCTGGGTGTTACGTGCAACTAATGAATCGTTAAACACAACATCAGAAACTAATGATGTACCATATGTTGGCTAATTGAACACAATAATTTTAAAAAGCTTAAATTAAAAAAAAAGAGGTTCCATATATGAAAACTTTAAACTTGGGCATTCTGTAAATGCCAGCTATTTGTATTATGTTATTAGTAATCAAAAGGATAATAGGGAATGAGATTCATCTTACTCATTTTAATGGAAATAACACATTTAACTGATGTTAAATTTTGTTTTATTAAATATAACATCTTCATTTCTGGAATTCTCCTAAGAATTTATGGTTTTTGCTGGATAAGCACCAGACACCGCCTATGATTGGAGAGGAAGCAATGATTAATTATGAAAATTTTCTAAAGGTTGGTGACAAAGCTGGACCAAAGTGCAAGTAAGTTTCATTAAGTATAACTAACAAAGGAGTATGTTATGTTAAGCATTTTAAATGCCAGAAATAAATGTCAATGAAAATATAAGTCAATTGTGTGACAGTTTGAGTCCTTTCAGTTATTAATGAAATTTTAAAATTATTTAGTCAAGCAAATTCCATTGGCATGAAGTTATTAAAAGAAACAGATGGTTTAGAAGGAAAAAATGAAACGAGATGGGATCCAGAGGGAGCAAACCATAAGAGACTCAATCTCAAAAAACAAACTGAGGGTTGCTGGGGACTAGGGGTAGGGAGAGGGTAGCTGGTTTATGGACATCGAGGAGAGTATGTCCTGTGGTGAGTGCTGTGAAATGTGTAAGCCTGATGATTCACAAACCTGAACCCCTGGGGCAAATAATACATTATATGTTAATAAAAATAATTTTAAAAAATAATAGTTTATAATATAGTATATTTATATACTATACACTGTATGTATGTATATATATATACATATATATATATATATAGTACATTTATATGCAAGAGTATAGGTTTTCATTCTTTTTTGGGTTGTTTTAGCCTTTCATTCTTAAAACAATAAAATTAAAAGATGTCTGACAGTATTTTAAGTTTTGAACTGTGGTTCTCACTTTGATTTTTTTCATTTTGGTTTTTAATTGTTTGAATTCATGCAGTTTGCTAATTCAGTATGTTTGCTCTGTTGGGAGATAATTTTAATCTTTATTTCCTTTCCTTAGGCAGTTTTTCACAGCAAAAGTCTTCGCTAAACTCCTTCATACAGACTCTTACGGAAGAATTTCTATCATGCAGTTCTTCAATTATGTCATGAGAAAAGGTGATTTCATTTTCACTGTGTTTAAACTCTTATCTGGGAATCAAGGAGGTTTTCGTACATGCTTTTACAATATTTCTTCTCTGTGAAACAACTCTCTTAGTAAATTTGAATAAATAGCAGAATTTCTTTCTTCCTTTTTTTTTTCTTTTGTAAAAGAGAGAACAGAACACGCATGAGTCAGGGTTGGAGGGTAGGTGTTGGGACAGAGGGAGACAGAGAATCCCAAGCAGACTCCATGCCCAGCAGGGAGCCCAACACACAGTTGAATACCAGGACCCTGAGACCCTGACCGGAGCCAGAATCAAGATTGAGATGCTTAACTGAGCCACCCACACACCCCTGAAGAGCAGAATTTCTTACCTTTTGATGCAGATTTATTTTTTATTTTTCTGATTCTCTCCTGGAGGAACTTATTAGAGCCAAGATTTTCTACCATAAATTTGGGTTCATTATTATAAATAACACAAAACAACATATATCCTAAAGATACTAGCTAAGAGTTATATATTAAAAGCTGAACCAAGAGGGGCACCTGGGTGGCTCAGTGGGTTAAGCCTCTGCCTTTGGCTTAGGTCGTGATCTTGGGGTCCTGGGATCAAGCCCCACATCGGGCTTTCTGCTTGGCAGGGAGTCTGCTTCCCCCTCTCTCTCTGCCTGCCTCTCTGCCTACTTGTGATTTCTGTCAAATAAATAAATAAAATCTTTTTTAAAAATTAAATTAAATTAAAAAAAGCTGAACCAAGAGTTTTAATGTAGTGGTTTAAATGATTTTAATTCACTGGTAATTCTGTTTTACCAAGAAGAACACAGGGTTTGGGGCACCATCTTCTCGTGTAGTCAAAAATCTGAGTATAAGTTCTGGCTCCCCAAAAACTTAACTGTTAAGAGCCTGTTTTGGGCTGGAAACCTTACCAATAACATAAACAGTTGATTAACATGTTTTATATCTTACATGTATTATATACTGTATTCTTACAATAAAGTAAGATAGAGAAAAGAATGTTACTGTGAAAATCACGAGGTAAGGCATCTGGCTGGCTCAGTCAGTGGAGCATGCAACTCTTGATCTCAGGGCTGTGAGTTTGAGCCCCATGTAGAGTGTAGAAATTACTTAAAAAAAAAAAAAGAATATTTTGAAGGACATCAACTTTATTGTCACTTTAGGCAGGGTAGAATTGTTGATACCTGCCATTAATCCTATGGTATATTTTGATACAATTTTAGGGTTACTGGATAAGCAATATATATGTGTATGTGAAGAAGTATGTAAAGTTATTAGTTTGTCCCTCTAATCTAGCTGTTTATTTCCTTTTATCCATATATATACTAAAAGACAGCTCTTAAAATTACATTATATCTTTATTGTTAGTTTGGCTTCATCAGACAAGAATAGGACTCAGTTTATATGATGTTGCTGGACAAGGATACCTTCGGGAATCTGTAAGTATTAACCTACTTTAATAACTTCTATAGGCACAGAATATTAACAGTAGTTATCACTGAGTGTTGGGATCAAAGGTGATTTTATTTTTCTTTCTCTGATTTTGTTTGTTTTCACAAATAATGTGTTAACTAAAAATCATTTTAAATGAATATTTTCATATTCATCCACCCCCCCCAAAGTATATATTGACCACAAAAATCTTTTCTAGATTCTTTTTCTCCAACTTTTGAAAATAGCTTTTCAAAGAGAAAATTAAAAGAATGTAGTGGAGTTTTTTGTTTTTGTTTTTGTTTTTTAAAGATTTTATTTATTTATTTGATAGAGAGAGAGATCACAAGTAGGCAGAGAGGCAGGCAGAGAGAGAGGGGGAAGCAGGCTTCCCACTGAGCAGAGAGCCTGACTTGGGGCTTGATCCCAGGACCCTAGGATCATGACCTAAGATGAAGGCAGAGGCCCAACCCACTGAGCCACCCAGGCGTCCCAAGAATGTAATGTTTTAACAGGATTAAAAATCATTGAAGAATCTGTACTCAGAAAACTATAAAGTACTCATGAAAGAAATTGAGGAAGACACAAAGAAATGGAAAAATGTTCCATGCTCCTGGATTGGAAGAATAAATATTGTGAAAATGTCTATGCTACCTAAAGCAATCTACACATTTAATGCAATTCCTATCAAAGTACCATCCATCTTTTTCAAAGAAATGGAATAAATCATCCTAAAATTTATATGGAACCAGAAAAGACCTCGAATAGCCAAAGGGATATTGAAAAGAAAGCCAAAGTTGGTGGCATCACAATTCCGGACTTCAAGCTCTATTACAAAGCTGTCATCATCAAGACAGCATGGTACTGGCACAAAAACAGACACATAGATCAATGGAACAGAATAGAGAGCCCAGAAATAGACCCTCAACTCTATGGTCAACTAATCTTCGACAAAGCAGGAAAGAATGTCCAATGGAAAAAAGACAGCCTCTTCAACAAATGGTGTTGGGAAAATTGGACAGCCACATGCAGAAAAATGAAATTGGACCATTTCCTTATACCACACACAAAAATAGACTCAAAATGGATGAAGGACCTCAGTGTGTGAAAGGAATCCATCAAAATCCTTGAGGAGAACACAGGCAGCAACCTCTTCGACCTCAGCCGCAGCAACATCTTCCTAGGAACATCGCCAAAGGCAAGGGAAGCAAGGGCAAAAATGAACTATTGGGATTTCATCAAGATCAAAAGCTTTTGCACAGCAAAGGAAACAGTTAACAAAATCAAAAGACAACTGACAGAATGGGAGAAGATATTTGCAAACGACATATCAGATAAAGGACTAGTGTCCAAAATCTATAAAGAACTTAGCAAACTCAACACCCAAAGAACAAATAATCCAATCAAGAAATGGGCAGAGGACATGAACAGACATTTCTGCAAAGAAGACATCCAGATGGCCAACAGACACATGAAAAAGTGCTCCATATCACTTGGCATCAGGGAAATACAAATCAAAACCACATGAGATATCACCTCACACCAGTCAGAATGGCTAAAATCAACAAGTCAGGAAATGACAGATGCTGGCGAGGATGCGGAGAAAGGGGAACCCTCCTCCACTGTTGGTGGGAATGCAAGCTGGTGCAGCCACTCTGGAAAACAGCATGGAGGTTCCTCAAATTGTTGAAAATAGAACTGCCCTATGACCCAGCAATTGCACTACTGGGTATTTACCCTAAAGATACAAACGTAGTGATCCAAAGGGGCACGTGCACCCGAATGTTTATAGCAGCAATGTCCACAATAGCCAAACTATGGAAAGAACCTAAATGTCCATCAACAGATGAATGGATCAAGAAGATGTCGTATATATACACAATGGAATACTAAGCAGCCATCAAAAGAAATGAAATCTTGCCATTTGCGACAACATGGATGGAACTAGAGCGTATCATGCTTAGCGAAATAAGTCAAGCAGAGAAAGACAACTATCATATGATCTCCCTGATATGAGGAAGTGGTGATGCAACATGGGGGCTTAAGTGGGTAGGAGAAGAATCAATGAAACAAGATGGGATTGGGAGGGAGACAAACCATAAGTGACTCTTAATCTCACAAAACAAACTGAGGGTTGCTGGGAGGAGGGGGGTTGGGAGAAGGGGGGTGGGGTTATGGACATTGGGGAGGGTATGTGCTTTGGTGAGTGCTGTGAAGTGTGTAAACCTGGCGATTCACAGACCTGTACCCCTGGGGATAAAAATATATGTTTATAAAAAATAAAAAAAAAATCATTGAAGAAAGAGGAAAACTTTTCATTATTCATGAGTGTTACAAATGTTAGCACCAGGAATTTTTCAGGCTTACAAAGAACAGAAAGTTTGATAATGCTTTTAAGAAGGTAATATATAATAGGGCATGATTTCCCAAACTCTCAATTTGCAGTGCCTTTAGTATCTCAGTAATTTCTGCATAGTGCTTTTAGGTCAAAAGAAATCCTAACAGTTTCATTTATTAGTTCTGAACAATTTATGAAAACATTTATTAAGCTTATTATATTAGCCATTTGAAAAAAAAATACACCTAAGTTGAAAGTAATATTTTTGCTTCATTCTTAAATTACAAATACTAATGGAAATTGTGCCCATGGGGCACACTGTATGGCCAGTCAATCCTGGCAGTTAAGATTGGACAGTTGTCCTTCACTTCCCATTCCACACTAACTTCTTTGTTGTACTTGCTTTGTGACAACCATCAAGAACCTAGCTTCGCAAAGATTTATGTCACCAAAAAAGCATGTATCCCCATCAGTGTTGATAATGTACTAATTGATAATTGATAATTTGCTAATTGATAATGTGATAATATCTATCTTGAGGTCATAGCTCTAGCTCATAGCCACATCTGTTTTGCACTCTTTGCAAAAAGAGTTTCCCTGAAATTTTTTTAATATCCTGCTGCACCCCTGTGAGTTTACTGAAGCATTCCTGGGGCACAGTTTGGGAACTGTTGGTTTAGCCTTCACATTGCTGGTAGGAGTATAAAATATAGGGGGGAGGTGGGAAGTTTTCTCCTCCCTGCTTGTGCTCTCTCTTGCTATCTAGGTCTCTCTCAAATAAATAAAATCTTTTTAAAAAATTTAAAAATAAATACAAGATTTTATTTATTTGAGAGAGAGACCAAGTATGAGAAAGCACAAGTAGGGGGAGGGACAGAGGAAGAAGCAGGCACCCCGCTGAGCAGGAGGGCCAATGCAGAGCTCTGTCCCAGAACCCTGAGATCAGGACCAGAGCCACCCAGGCACCCCCTTTTTGTTCTTTTTGATTTTGGAATTATACCAAATATATTGCTTATTCAGAAATGTTAAAATTGAAACAAAAAGCAAAACAATATAGGTTTTACCACTAACATAGTTATGATTTTATTTTATCACTAATATACTATTAATGCTGAATAATTTTTAGGACTGAAATTCAGCATTCCAGCATCTAACAAACAAACAAGATCGGACAGTTAACTCTTTAACGTTTTGATTTGTTTTCTTTCAGGATTTAGAAAACTATATATTGGAACTTATCCCTACTTTGCCACAATTAGATGGGCTGGAAAAATCTTTTTACTCCTTCTATGTCTGTACAGCAGTTAGGAAATTCTTCTTCTTTTTAGACCCTCTAAGAACAGGTAAAAGAAATCTTAGATGTTATAAGGATATTATTCTAAATCTCAATAACTAAAGTCTTGAAAATGTCATTCACTTTTCTACTATGTCATTGCCTTTAATATATAAAGATCTTTTATGATTTATTTGCACCATCTAGAACCAACTTTGTGACGGTTGGCATGTCACGTTACTTCTTAGTTTCTTCATCTCCAAAGTGATGTATGAACTGGATAAACATTGACTCCTTCTGGTTCTAAGAAACCAGTTATTCTGAAATGATTTGCTATCCCTGATATGTAATTTACTGGAGAGCTGTTCTTGATGAAAGATATGAAGCTTTAAAATATCAATTGTGTGATTACTCTTCTAAAATAATGCCTTTATATTGAGTTCCTCTTTTTTAAAAAATGAAACTGTGTTTGTTCTTTAAAGGGAAGATTAAAATTCAAGATATTTTAGCATGCAGCTTCCTAGATGATTTATTGGAGGTAAATATGTTTTTTAAATACCTAATTATATCACTTGACAGTTACTATCTTCTAATTATGTCTCTGTGTTTATTTAGTTAAGGGATGAGGAACTGTCCAAGGAGAGTCAAGAAACTAATTGGTTTTCTGCACCTTCTGCCCTAAGGGTATATGGTATGGTTCTTGTCATAATGCTAAAATTTGAATGATCCATTCCTCAGTTAATTTGCATTCAAAGGGCAGTTTTATACATAGGCTTAATTATCTTAGGATGAAAGTATTCTAATTACCTTAAGAGCTAGCATTCTAGGTCACTAAAATTTACTCGTCATTTTCTTGCTCTTTAATAGAACATACAGAATGTAATTTGATCCTTTCTTGTTGACTCAGGAGCATCATTATGAACATCAGTCATTATCTTGCATTGTGATAAAATGCCACTGCTGTCAGCGTCCACAGTGGCAAGTGTTCTAGGGATTGTTTGCTTTTTCCTTTAATTTCATTAGTATGCTCCATTATTCTCTTGGGTGGTCTTTGGATTCCTTTTGGCATCCTTGATCTCTGCTTTCAAGAGCCAGCATGTCAGTGTTTTTTATTCACCCCTGTCTCTAATTTTGAAACCTAGGAAAGTTCTAAAAGGTTGCAAACTGAAAACAGATAATGATGGCAATAGCCCAAAGGCCATGGCTATATGCAGAGCTTAGGGACTGTGGTGATAGAGAGTACAGGGTACTACCCTAATATAGTTTGAAGATCAAAGTATTAACCAATAAAAAGAACTTCTGGTGTTTATTCTTTTGTCCTCATTTAGATTTTTATTTTGGTCATAAATGTCTTTTTATCATTTTTCTTCCTAAGGCCAGTATTTGAATCTTGATAAGGATCACAATGGTATGCTCAGTAAAGAAGAACTCTCCCGCTATGGAACAGCAACCATGACCAACGTCTTCTTAGATCGTGTTTTCCAGGAGTGTCTCACTTATGATGGAGAAATGGTAGTAGTTTAAATCTGATAAGTTTTAAAAATTTAGGCTCCCAGTGTTCACAAACCCTTCCCTTGATGTGATACAGCATTATTTTTATATCAGTATCTTTAAAAGTCTGAACTAATCAAATTGTGAATTTTGGAGCCTTTCATCTTAAGGTAAATTTCCTTAAACACATTATGGACTCAGGACAAATATAAAATTTTAATAATTTTTTCATTTCATTATCAGTGTATCTCTCTTTTTAATGTTTCAAGTTCTATTTAAATTCCAGTTAGTTAACATGTGTTAGTGTAATATTAAGAATTTAGTGATTGATCACTTACTACAACACCCAGTTCTCATCCCAACAAGTGCCCTCCTTAATATCCATCACTCTTTTAGCCCATCTCCCCTGCCCACCTCCCCTAAGGAGTATGGATTAGGGGAGAAAAAAAAAATCTGAAAAATCGGCAAATCTTATTGACTCTTTTCATGTAGATGTAGATAGTTCATTAAATTTCCAGATCAGATAGTGTACCACAGATGCCGTGATTTAAATCTAAGAATCAGGTTGTATTACTTTCTGTAATTGTATGTATTAGTAGCTACTGATTAACATGCCCTGTCCTCTTACCACAACAATGCACAATACTTAAGGAAATTCTACCTAGCATTTTATTTCTTTTTTTAAGATTTTATTTATTTGGGTGCCTGGGTGGCTCAGAGGGTTAAGCCTCTGCCTTCGGCTCAGGTCATGATCTCAGGGTCCTGGGATCGAGTCCCACATCGGGCTCTCTGCTCGGCAGGGAGCCTGCTTCCTCCTCTCTCTCTCTCTGCCTGCCTCTCTACCTGCTTGTGATCTCTGTCTGTCAAATAAATAAAAATAAAATCTTTAAAAAAAAAAAAAGATTTTATTTATTTATTTGACAGAGATCACAAGTAGGCAGAGAGGTAGGCAGAGAGAGAGAGAGAAGAGGAAGCAGGCTCCCTGCCGAGCAGAGAGCCCAATGTGGGCTTTGATCCCAGGACCCTAGGATAATGACCTGAGCCAAAGGCAGAGGCTTTAACCCACTGAGCTACCCAGGTGCCCTTCTACCTAGCATTTTAAAATCACCATCCTTGCTATTAAAAACATGTGTTAAGGATGTGATAAATTATCAAACCAGTGACACTTCAGAAATGGTCGTATTGTCAGAGGAGAATTGGTGTTTTTAGGTTTTATCACTTAGCTTGAATAGCAGTTTTCTCAACACCATTTTTAGCTAGCAGTATGCGAAAAAGGGGGAACTCTGCTTTGTGACTCCTACAGCTGTCTACAGTCGACAATGAGGAGCTTGTAGTGGACTAATGACTTCTGGTGAATACAGTCAGAGGCTACAACTATGGATGGAGTTAGACCGTGATGAGGCTGCATCTCTTTAGCTCTTTATACTGCAGTTCACACAAAAAGGAATTCTTAATCTTAGCCTAAAAAAACGAGAATATAAAATTTTTTCTAAGTGTAATATCCAAAGTGTTCTTTTCACCGTGCAAAAAAAGTAATGAGTATCCCTTTTTTGTAGAGAAAGCTTTCTGTTTTCTTCATGTCTTTCTGGCTTTCATTTGTGGTTTTTTGCCTTTTGGATGAGAACAGTTTCAGTTCACTGTATAATATTGGGTATTTTTAAGATGGCTTATTCTTTTTTTTTTAAGATTTTATTTATTTATTTGACAGAAAGAGATCACAAGTAGGCAGAGAGGCAGGCAGGCAGAGAGAGAGAGAGAGGGAAGCAGGCTCCCTGCTGAGCAGAGAGCCCAATACGGGGCTCCATCCCAGGACCCCGAGATTATGATCTGAGCCAAAGGCAGAGGCTTTAACCCAGTGAGCCACCCAGGCACCCCGGCTTATTATTATTCTTATCTGATTTTAAAATGTTTAAATATTTCAAAATAACTATTTAAATATACTGTTCTATTCATTCCAGATAAACTGGTTCTTCTTCTTTTTTTTTTTTTTAACAAACTTACCACACTGAAAAGGTAACAATTTAGTGGCATTGTATAATAGCTTAGTCATTGTCCTATCTACTTCAAAGGCATAATAAAATAAAATTACTTCTAAAGAGAGCAACTCTTTCATAAGAAAATGAGCTATATCCCCAAACTGTCCTATACAGATTAACTGCTTTGTAGAATTTCTAGAAACCAATATTAAGTATACAAATGGATATCTCATTTCATATTTTTTTTAAAAATTGCCATTTTTCTGAGAGACTCTTGACTGGGAAACAGTTGTGGAAGGGGCGGTAGGTGGGGGGGATAGGGTAATGGGGTGATGAGCAGTGTCATGTGAAGAGCACTGAGTGTTTTATGCAACTAATGGTGTACTATAAATTGGTTAATTGAAGAACACCTGGGCAGCCGAGTCAGTTAAGCATCTGCCTTCAGCTCAGGTCATGATCCCAGGGTCCTGGGATCAAGTCTCACATCGGGAGCCTGCCTCTTCCTCTGCCCCTCCCCCTGCTCATGATCTCTCTCTCTCTCTCTCAAATAAAGAAAATCTTTAAAAAATATGTTGGCTAATTGAATTTAAATTTTAAAAATTGCCATCTTTGACTGTAAAATAGCTTTAAATCATTAGATATTCAATTGAAAAGTTAATTCCAAATAAGACTTCTAACGAATGTCATCTTCTTTTCTATAGGACTATAAAACCTACCTGGACTTTGTTCTTGCATTAGAAAATCGAAAAGAGCCGGCAGCTCTGCAGTATATTTTCAAATTACTTGATATTGAGAACAAAGGATATCTGAATGTCTTTTCACTTAATTACTTTTTTAGGGTAAGTCTCATTTGTGTAAATGAGTCATTGTTCCTTAAGATAATATTATACTTATATATACAATATTAAATTGATTTAAATTATCTGGGCAGTAACAATTTTATCTAATTTGTGATATTTAAGTATAACAAAAGGGTATACTAACAGATTTTATTAATATTTTTTAAGTAGCTCCATACCCGGCATGGAGCCCAACATGGGGCTTGAACTCCCAACCCTGACTAAGCCCTGAGCTGAAATCAAGAATTGAACACTTAATTAACCTACCGAGCCACCCAGACATCCCAATTTATTAACAGATTTTAGAAGAAAATAAGTCTTTTAGTTTTGTTTTTTTTCAAAAATAAGTAGACTAAAGCAAAGCTGATTTGATTAGTTGTAGAACATTAAAGTGTATAAATATCTGTCAGGGGCTATACTGGCCATTGGAGATGCAGACATACATGAGAAATTTTGTGCATTGGTGATCAAAAACTAGTGTGTAAAATGCTTCAGAAGCTTCAGTTAAACAGTTCAGAAAAGGTAGAAGTTTTGCAGACTTTGGTAGTAGTAGATTCTTTTAAGAGCTGTGCTGTAAAAAATAATTATTTATTTTAATAATTTTAAAGTTATTGCATGCTGCATTTCAGCATGAAAACAGATTTGCTGAAGTGCTTATTTTGTGCCTTAGGTGGTCTCAGAGAATAATGTGATGAGTTCTGAGAAGGAAAATTTGAATGTATCTTATTTGATGAGCATTCAGATGCACAGAGTGTAAAAATAGGAATGTCTGCCCTTTTAAGACAAATCATTCCTAAATTTGAATAGTAACTTTTCTGTTTGGGTGGAACAGTTTTGTACAGTAGTATTTCACCATTATCTTATTTCTATGGCTAGTTTTTAGATGACTAATTTTTGGTTAAAATACGGTTAAGAACAGTAGGAAGAAACAGCTTTTTTTAAACAATAAAAAATGACATCTTCACATCTTTGTCACAAAACATTTTTCCCCAGAGGCTTTTCCTTTTTCCATTTAAATATGTGGGATACTTTAAAAATAACTATTTGGTTCTGAGTTTCATAGTATGTAAAATTCATAGTTTTATGTTAAATCCCCTAAAACTTCTGTAATGATTTCCTAGGCAGTAATGACTACCAATATTAGGATAAACTACAATTGTAGTATTAGGATACATTTTTTAAAAATTGAATCCATGGCTAATCTGAGAGTGTAACACCAACTCATACTATCAATGCCCCACTTCAGGCAGACCTATTAAGTGAAAATTGTTTTAGAAAAACAAACTAAGTATTTTTAGAAATTAAACACTCAACCCTTTTTCTTTTCTTTTCTTTTTTTTTTAAGATTTTATTTATTTGTCAGAGAGAGGGAGAGCAAGAGAGGGAACACAAGCAGGTGGGGTGGGAAGGGAGAAGCAGGCTTCCCGCAGAGCAGGGAGCCTGATGGGGGTCTTGATCCCAGGACTCTGGGATCATCACCTGAGCCACCCAGGTGCCCCTCAACCCTTTTTCATAAAGAGTTCTTTACAGTATCTTCTCTTAGAATAGTAAAATTTTTGTTTTTAAAATATTTTATACATTTATTTTGTCAAAGTATTTAGGCTTGGTTATATGGGTTAAGGTAAATACTGGGGCTGCATCCTGCAGTCCTAAGCTGTTCATAGAGTCTTTATCAATACCCCACTGATAAAGGTCAGCCTAGATGGTGCACTCGACCCTGTCTCCAGGTCTGTGGCTCTAGTGGCTGTGAGTATACTCAGATTCTCACCTGCTGCAAAGTGATAACCTGTGCACATGCTGGTATCGGGGGCACCACATACAGAGTAGGCACCTGCAACATATTTATTCAATTCTTTACCAAGAATTTTAAGCTTCACATTTTCTAGTGAATGATCCTCACCTAAAATACTTACTAGTCCACCTGGATCACAGTAGTTTCTTTCATTAATAGTTTTTTTTTGTTATGTGTTTTTTTGTTAAAGGCTTTGTTATAAAAGAGAGTTTGAGGGAGGCTTACCTCCATTTTTTTTTTTTCTGTCAAGTATAAGGCATAATACAGGGTGGGAGGCAGAGGTGGCAGATTGGGTGTCTTAAAGAATGGTGAAGGTATGCACAGCATTCCTGGAAAATGCAAGGATCAGGCATAACAGAATAATTGCTAGGCCATGTAAAGGCCCATGGGAGGTTGGAGACCATTCCTTTATGGTAGTAATAATCTGTGGCCTTGTATAATTTTTTCTGGAATTCTCAATAGCAAGATAGAGATCTATAAAGGTTGATGGTTACACTGATCATTGTTTAAGTTTTGCTGACTGGATGGGAAGCAAGTTCAAGGAAGTTGAGAACATTGGCAAGAGTGGTTGAAATGATAAAGCTTGTGGTCTGATAGGAAAAGATGTGGGACTAGAACGGGCCATGGGACGGGAAGGGGGCTGTGGTATATTTTTTATTTACAGACTTACTCTTACCCATACAGGCCATACAGGAACTTATGAAAATCCATGGACAAGATCCTGTTTCATTTCAAGATGTCAAGGTTACCTTCTCTTTTCTTTTCTTTAAGTAAGCTCTGTACCCAATGGGGGCTTTTGAACTCTCATGACCCTGAGATCAGGAGCCACATGTTCTACCAACTGAGCCAGCCAGGTGCCCTTTACGTGTTCTTTTAATATATGGGATACCAGTTGGGATGCCTGCGTGGCTCAGTCAGTTGAGTCTGACTCTTGGTTTTGGCTCAGGTCATGGTCTCAGGGTCCTGGGATGGAGCTCACATCGGGCTTTGTGGGGAGTCTGTTTCCCCTCCCTCTCTCCCTTTGCCCCTCCCCGTGCTCGTGCACACACGTGCTCTAAGATAAATCTTTTTAAAAATAATATAATTGCAGATAATCATCTATATTAAGTGAAATTTTGTATGAAAGAAACTTACAAATACGAAGTACTGAACTGAACCAAGTATTTGCTGTTATTTATTCTGAACCAATATTTAAATCATTAGAAACTGAGACTACACTTGGAATAATGATTTGCATGGTTTATAATGTTAGCATTGTCAAACTGTATTTTCATTGGAAGCATTCATTCATTTTGATTGAAAAGAGAATCAGGGGCGCCTGGGTGGCTCAGTGGGTTAAGCCGCTGCCTTCGGCTCAGGTCATGGTCTCGGGGTCCTGGGATCGAGTCCCACATCGGGCTCTCTGCTCAGCGGGGAGCCTGCTTCTCTCTCTCTCTCTCTCTCTCTCTCTCTCTGCCAGCCTCTCTACCTACCTGTGATCTCTCTCTGTCAAATAAATAAATAAAATATTTTAAAAAAGAAAAGAGAATCAAATATAGCCTGCATCCTTTGGCAGCCTATTCCAGTGTAAAATGAATTTTTAATCTTGGTAACTACAGTTGACCCTTGAACAACACAGGAATTAGAAGTAATGCCCCTCTCCCATGCAACTGAAAATCCATGTAGAACTTTTGACTCCCCCCAAAACTTAACTACTCATAGCTTACTGTTGACTGGAAGCTTCACATAAACAGTAACATAGTCAGCTAACACATATTTTGTATATGTTTAATATACTATAATTCTTAAAAATGGAGCTAGAGAAAAAATGTAACAGAATCATCAGAAAAGGAAATGCATTTACAATATACTGTATTTATCCAAAATATCTACGTCTGACTGGACCCATGCATTTCTGATCTGTGTTGTTCAAAGGTCAAATGTATTTAGGTTTGGGCACTTTTTAAATCTACTCCTTCAAAGGTCTTACTTGCTTTTGTATTATTAAGGAGCTATCAATCCTACAATATGAAAACAACCACTATTTGAAACACAGGCTAATGCTTCATTTTCGTAGTCAGACTTTCACCAGCTGTAAAAAACCTACAGTACCTAATATAGATTCAAGTTCAGGTTAAGTAGTATAATAAAATAACCCATCTGATTTTAATTAAGTATAAAATAAAGGGCTATTTTAGTTTAATATAAATAAGACACATCTGAAGCTATTCAACAAACAACCTAAGAACTAGTAATTTTAAATTGCTACTAACATAGAAAAAGAGGTTTCATAAACATACAAGATTAAGAGCTCATAAACATTTAATTTACCTGAATTGTTTTAATCTTTTTTTTTTTTTTTTTACGATTTTGTTTATTAGAGAGAGAGAGGGAGATTGAGAGAACGAGTGGGAGGCGGGGCAGAGGGAGAAGCAGTCTCCTTGTGGAGTAGGGGGCCCCACGTGCGGCTTGATCCCAGGACTCTGGGATCATGAACTGAGCTGAAGGCAGACACTTAACCGACTGAGCCACCCAGGCACCCTTAAAGAATTATTTTATTTGTTTGTTTATTTAGAGAGGGCATGCACAGTAAGCAGCGGGAGGTAGAGGGACAAGCAGACTCTGCACTGAGCGTGGAGCTTGAGCTCACAACCCTGAGACCATGACCTGAGCCGAAATCGAGTCCAATGCCCAACTGATTGAGCCACCCAGGCAGCCCGAATTGTTCTAATCTTTTTAAAATGTAGTTTACCTCCTTAAATGCCACTATATCTTCTGAGTAATTTTACTACAAAAAGATAAAAAAACATGTACCTAATTCTTTGTAAATATTCATACAGTATACCTCATAATATAGAAGTATTTTCATCTATTCCAGTAAATTTTAGCACAATTTCATTGTCATTCTGGATGACTAATTCTTTAATATGACTAATTCTTCAAAAATGAATATCCCCCACCCACCACCCATCTTAAATCCAGAGTATAAAAGGTTGACCTCTATTTTGGAAATGAAGTTTGTCATTATCTTGACTTTAGAAGCATTTGTTTTTAGTTGGAGCTGAGTTTGCACTTAAACCAAGACCATACATCACCACCAATTAAAAGACAATTGAAAAGTTTAGGATACTTAACATGTATTCAAAGAATGCTGCATTAGTTTTGCCACTAATTAGCTATGTCGCTTGGATTAGATTAAACTCTGAGCCTCAGTTTCTTTCTCTTTTAAGATGAGGGAGAGTGGGGCACCTGGGTGCCTCAGTCAGTTAGGCATCTGCCTTTAGCTGAGGTCTTGATCCCAGGGTCCTTAGATGGAGTCTTGAGTCAGGCTCCCTGCTGCACAGGGAGTCTCCTTCTCCCTCTGCAGCTGCTCCCCCTGCTTGTGCTCTACAGCCCCCTCTGTCAAATAAATAAATAAAATCTTTTTTAAGGGCGGGAGGAGAAGGAAAGGGGGATGGATAGCTATTATATACCTAAGTGATCTTTCAGTAAAATCCTGTGATTGTACATAGAGAAAAGGAGATTGCCTGTGTGTGAACTGGAAAGGAAAAAAACGAGAACAAAAAATTTTACATAAGCTCAAGTGCCAGCCTTGTATTTCACATCAAGATATAATAGAAATTTAGTGGATCAGATACAGATTTCATTGTGTTTTTCTCTCTCTCACAGGATGAAATCTTTGATATGGTTAAACCAAAGGATCCTTTGAAAATCTCTCTTCAGGATTTAATCAACAGTAATCAAGGAGACACAGTCACCACCATCCTAATCGACCTGAATGGCTTCTGGACTTATGAGAACAGAGAAGCTCTTGTTGCAAATGACAATGAAAACTCTGCAGACCTTGACGATACATGATCTCTCAAAGACGAGACTGTGTTCATTAAGATAAGCTTGAATGCTGCACACAAAACCTTTCAAGCACAATCCTTAGAAACAGCCTAAATAAAACACTTTATATGCCTAGAGAACACAACAAATGTTCTGGTTATTGGAATTTGGGCTGCAGTAGTTTGGAAGCAATAGGACCAAATATGGTTTTAGGATGTATTAAATTCTTGTTGCACTTAGCTCAAATATAGCAAGTGTGATTTGATAAAGGTAGGAATCCACTTTAAATCTGTATAATCTTTAGATATAAAGGAAGTTATCATGGGATATTTCTGACATTAGACATTAAGACATTAAATATTTGAGGGATAGTTTATATGTGGTCATTTAACCTCAAGTCTTCTAAAAGTATTCCCTGTATCATAGATTATAAACTTCCCATTCATTAAAATAGAGCCATTTCATTTCTGGGTTTGGAGATGATACCTCTTTTTATAAGATATTTCAGTAAAAAGTATTCAAGTTACTCTTTCACTTTAATTAAAATCACTGGTATAAAATAATCTGTCTAGCTTTTTCACCAGTACCAGGGTCACATTTTATAAAACTCAACTCCATTTTGTTAAAGATTTTTGTTAGAGAATTTGGTAATTCAGTGTAAAGGTTCTCAATTATACTGTCGTTTCATTTTTTTTATGAGAAGAAAGATTAGAAGCGGGTAAAATAATCATGAACTATGATTAAGGGGGGAATAGTAATTATAAGAAGGGTCAAAAAGGAAGGAAAAGTAAAAGAGGCTTAAAAATAAGACAAAACCATTTAATCGATTTCTGGGAAATTTTATAGTTTGCGTAAAGTATAAAGATTTAATAAGGCACAGTGAATAACTATATAAACATTACAAATTGGCCACTGTTGGACAATTAAGAGAAAAGTGAAATTTAAGAAACAAAACTTTCATAATCTTCCTTCTACAATCAGAAAGGTTTCTAGGTAAACTTTCAGATCTAGTGCCTCTAGGGAGAAAAGATCATTATTAGATATGCATGCCTTCACTGGATAACCCAATAAATACTTGAGTTGGAGGTCCTATCTCGAAGTTAAAAATAAATTAGAGGGAAGAGGTCAGGTTAGCATGTTTTAGAGCTTATGGTAAACTATAATTTAGGTGACATTAATTACATGATCTGAAGCTTAATTCTTTACTAAGTTAGAGTTTACAGCCATGACCAAAAAAATTACCATCACATACCATGCATGAAATACCATACCACAGATCCATATATCTGAAAACTCCAAGTGAAAAATTATCTTTCCTAAATCTTTCAGATTTTAGTTGAAGAACTTAGTGGCCAGATGTTCATGTTCACTGATAACAAATTTCTGTAATAGGTCCACTGTACCTTTGTTAGAGAAGTTTCTTTGAAGCTACATTTTATATAAAAATATTTAAGACTGACAGCTTAATGCTGCTTAGAACCACCATTACTCTCTGAAAGATCTTAAGTCTGTGAATAGGCTTTTTAGAGCAGCATTTCTGAAATACTCCACACATTCTTCCTTACCCACATTTAGTTATAAATCAAAATCATACAGATCTCTCATAAGATTATGAGCAGATATTTAGGAATATTTTCAAAATTAGTTTCATATTATACTTCAGTAAGTGTTGCCAGTACCACAGTGGGCTCTAGAGAGCTGACCAAACCTGGGTTAAGCAAACTATCCAGTCTACTGATGTAAACTTCAAAGAAGAGAATGATTGGTGACTTCACTCTGCTACTGTGGCACTTGGTACAATATTAACAGTAGCCCCTGAAGGGTCAAGTCTTCATCTGTCCCTCACCCTACCATCCTCCCTCCAACTACTTGGCCCACAGGAAACACTCAGAGTCCACTGAGTCACAAAACCAGGATGCCATGTGGATAATCACTGGATGTTACCACTTGAATACAAATACATTAATAAATACATCCCGTAACTAGTGTTTTTAACGTAATGTTCAAAGCTAGTTATTTAATTTGAATAACTGCTGAAAAAGAATGTAAGATTAAGTAACCTGCATTAAAAAATGGAAACCCATCTTAGAACTCGTGTTACAAACTCACTCACCTTTTCATAAAATATTCTCAAGGAAAGAAAAATCAAAGTGCTTTTGTCTTGCTCCTTTTATTACACACTCAGTGAACCATCCTTAGTATGAAATTAATGGTTAGATTTATAAATGTAAGACAACATGAGAAAATCTAGGGGGGGGGGAGGAATCCTTATTTCAGTCTGAGACTAGAAAGATCAGCTCCAGTTAGTAATTTAAGTATTTTTTTCTTACAAACATCAATAACAGACAAGCTTGATAATTTAACACTTAATTGGCAATTACGGCTCTAGAATGTCCTTAATTTCTTTAAAGAACATTTTAAAGCCAAAGCCCTAATGTGACACACAGAAAAAGCGTAGTACAAATGATCAAATTTCAGATCTGGCTTTTGCTAGATAGAGCCTAAGAATGAAGAAACATTTTTCCCTTTCCAGATAATAATTTAAAATATAAATAATTGTATTAAGTCCCACTGAATAAAGAATGTGAAACTTCCTGGTATTATAAAAACCCTAGAGTTTGAAGTCTGATAGTCATTCTATGGTGGGACAGAGACTGGATTTTGTTTGCTTTCCATAATTACTTCACAGTCTCCCTCCATTTCAAAATTGAGATTGACAAATGAACTGGATGCCACTGTTTCCGGTTGATCCCTCTGGACAATGGAATCAGCCTGCAGTTTATTCTGCTGGTATTGTCTTTCTGCTTCTTCAGGCATTCTGTTTTCTTCTTCTTCTTCTTCTTCCTAAAAAGAGGAAATAATCAAGAATAGATGAAATATAAATGCCTAAAAAGAATAGTATTTGTTCCCTACTTTCAACTGCTTGTGCCTTTTTTAAAAAACTAAAACAATAGTGACATGTCCAATTCAGTCTCATCTAATTAGCCAAGACACACCTCCTTGTCCTGTGTTCCCAAACTGAAATGGGAACTATCATATGTCATTTTAAGGAAAGGGAAGTCATTTTTAAGTATGGTACAGCACTGCTTAGATGGGTCCTGAATTAACTTTGACAGAGGCTATATCTTTCAGATAAATTCTAATCTAAATAAAAAATAGCTAAATACTGCATCACTTCAATTACAGGGTATCAGCCTATTCAGTTGAATGGGGTGGTCCAGTCACCAAATGGTATAACATGGTTAATGTTCCCCAAAGCAGCTAGTATACAGAGAATTTCTAGGTCCAGAACTTCTAAATTCTTGGAGGAAGTGAGTATTGTATTGGTCAATGCTGTATGGGTACTCAGTACAGAGTAGGTAACCAGTCAAGATTAATTTAGAGCTTGCTTGAGAGAACACAAGAAAGAAAGACACTGGGGAGTCTATTACAATAGTCCAGATGAGGTTTGAGGCTCTAAACACGGCTGGAAGTGTTAAAAACACTCATTTGTTCATAAAAGGAGTTTTGAAACCATATAACAAATATAAAGTCAACTGTCTTTTCCAGATGCATGGCCAGCCACTCCCCCAGTTCACTCTGCTCCAGTGATAAAGGATCATTCCTGCCACTTCTCCAAATACACAACTTATCCTCATGCCTCTACATTCTCACTTTAGCTGAATTCCCCTCCCCATTTGCTTGAAGAATAATATAAGATTCTAATATTTATTTTGTGTTCACCAATATACACTGGGTGCTGTTCTAAGCATTTTACATATCAAATCATTTAATCTTTAGAGCCACCCTGAATGAACATGGATGCCACAATTTTACTCATTATAAAGATGAAGAAACTGAGGCTTACAAAAGTTAAGTATCTTGCACCAATGGTTTTCAAAGAAGTGGGGCAGTCAGAATTTAAATTCGAACCCTTTGGTTCTTCAGCCTATGCTCTTAGGAGCTAAACTTTTCTCAAGGCTAAACTCATTTCACCCCGACCCTAAAACCTCACTACATTTGCAGACAAATTGCCTCACCTCTTTGTGCCTTAACACCTGGCACTTACACATTCCTAGTACTTGCAATTTTCTGTGCTTCAAATCTTCCATTTCTCCTACATCCAGTCTACAGGTTCTAAGTACAGAGACTGTCTTATTTTCTCATTTGAAAACTGTAATAATAATCCAAAGAGAGAGGTATGAAGATTAAATAAGATCATATAAGGCACCTCACATAACAGCTAGCCCAATGAAATCCAGCTTAGTCTCATACCAAGATCCTAGGGAAATTTCAGTTTATAAACATATAAATTAAAAATATCTAACTTGATTAATTAGTAACCCTACAATGAAATGCCTACCCTAAGGGAGCTCTCTCTTTTGGGCGGCTAGAGAGGATATATATGCTCATTACACAACCCATTAAGTCCACAGTAAATCAAACTGAAGCAAAAAAATGTAAAAAGGAGACACACCTCCTTCTTCATCCGGTAATACTCATCAATGGCATATTGGTACTTTGGGGTGCTGATGCCCAAAACAGATGCAATCTTCTCTCCAAGAAAGTCACACACTGAGGATACGAAAGTTAAATGGCAAAAATCAAACAAACACAAAAATGCAAAAGTTAAATGGCTTATATAATTCCATAAACATTTCTTGAGCACGTTCTATGAGTTACAGTCCCTGCCCTCAGGGAGATTATGAACACTCAGTGCATCTCTTCTGTGTATCTTCCTCGATTTCCTCAAGAGGCACTAGTAGCTCCTTCTGGGTTCCTAACAACACTCTGCTCATATCTCCAATTATACATGTATCACCATGTATTATAATTATCTATTACATGTCTAATTTTTCAAGAAAAAACATAGACTTAGAGACTTGGGACATCATTAGACTCTAGGGGAGGAACGGCTTGCACTGTAACATTCCCTGAGGGCCTGCCACATGACAGGCACTGTGAAAGGTTAGACTCAAAGGTTAGACTCGAAAGGTCTATCCAGGTCTGAAAGTGAAGGTTTTCCTTACACCACACTACCTAGTAATATTCTTGAATGAATTACTATTCAAAATTACCTATAATAAAAAGCAGAAAATGATAGAAGCTATCACAGAGTTGAAACTGAAAATAGAGGAAAGCTTTATAATTTAAAACCTATATTTAAAATTAGCAGGATTAACTCATATGTTGATAGTTCATTTCCTTCAATAATTTAAGTTATAGCTCAACTTAAGATATGACATATTAATAGAATTAAAAATAAATGAATTGTATAATACAGGCTCTAGAATAGTCAGAGTAAGAACAGTATCAGTACAAAACCATGTAACAAAATAGCAAAATAGTTGCTAACACAGAAGGTCCAGAAACATAAAAATTAATATAAAATAAATTAATAAAGCCATTTTTCAGTTCTCTAAAAAAATCCCCACCATTTGAAAGTGAAGAATGTTTTGAAGTGAAGTACAAGTTAGATTAATATCCAATGCTAGCTAGCTGCTAAGAACAGAGTGATTAACCCCTAATGTTTCTCCTTCACTTTGGAAACACCCCATTTGGTAAAGTTCTTGTTCTTGCAGTGTATTATAGCAGTTATTCAAACAGAAAAGTAATACCTGAGAGGGTTGATGTGGCGGCTCGGAGCATGTAAAACCATAAGTAGGGGCCCCAGGTGAGTTTTGTCTGCAATGAGAAGTCAGGTTAGCAACATTTATACCTAAAACCCATTGGGTATATTTAGGCCAGAATGAAGCAATCAAATATTTGGCTGGCACAAAGAATATTCTATAGATAGTACTACAGACTACAATCCAATTAAAAATTTAGAAGCTTTAGAGAGAGCATTCCACAAGGACTTTTTATATTTGCCCTATAACTATAATATTTACCCTAAGTCTGTGGAATAACCAAAGAAAGCAGCAGCAACTAAAATGGAGTTGGTATGATTTGACAATCTACAGACTCTTCTCCTGTCTTGCTGCTTTTTTGTCTTCACTGTTCATAAGCACAATATCAGAGAGAGTATACAATAAATAGAAAGGAACCTTAAGAAATCATACAGTACAACATACTTAAAGTACAGCGAGGAAGTTGAGATTCAGAGAAAGTAAGCAGGATAAGTAAGAGCACATCAAATGAACTTTCAATGATGGGAAAATAAGTGACCAGTAAATGGCAAGGTGAGTATTTTGTTTCTTTAAGGATTAAGAAGGGCCTGGGGTGCTTGGGTGCGTCTGCCTTGGGCTCAGGTCATGATCCCAGACTCCTGGGATGAAGTCTCACATCCGGCTCCTTGTTCAGCAGGGAGCCTGCTTCGCCCTCTGCCTCTCCCTGCTACTGCTTGTGCTCACTCTCTCTGACAAATAAATAAATAAAATCTTAAAAAGGATTAAGAAGGGCCTCGACTATATATCCCAAGACAAACTCCGTGTGCATTTAGTAAAGCAGGACAAATGGCAGAAGGCAATCTACACTGCACAACTCCACTATTAATTTTGGTGCTATCATTACCATAGAACACTTCTGTGAAGATTGCCACACAGACAACAGTTTGCTTCTGTGGATGAAATCAGTAATAAAAGCATGCTTCATTATACTAATATTTCTGTTCACCAAAATAAAGTATAGTATAGAACAATCAATCAAATAATATTATTAATAGTATTATTATTTTAATAGTTTCCAGGAAGGAGAAAAATGATGAAATTATACATAATATTCTTAGCTAAGATATACATTCATGGTTATAAGGTATTAAAACAGAAAACACAAGAATATCTGTAAGACTGGGTAGATGGACTAAAGAGAAAAGGGGGAAACACAACAGTCTTCCCATGAAAAGCAAGTATGCTGACTTCTGTGATAGTATTCTTGAAATGAAACGGAAGTGAGTTAGCTCTTTTATCTCTATCTACATAAGAATGAGTGTCCAAGTAAACAAATACCTTCAACTAAGAAAATACTGTATATTTATGACTCTCTCAATCAAATCCACTGTATCTTCTATATTCAACGCTGGAAGCATCTCTCTTATGTGGGGATAGGGTTATTTTAGGGATTCTGTTTAAGATGTTCTCATCTAGGGCAGGGCAAAGAGGGTCATCATCTCTGCTCCTTCTGCTGACATTCCCATGTTCATGATGGGTGTGAACCATGAGAAGTATGACAACCCCCTCAAGATTGTCAGCAATGCCTCCTGTACCACCAACTGCTTGGCTTCTTGGGCCAAGGTCATCCATGACAACTTCGGCATTGTGGAGGGACTCATGACCACCATCCATGCCGCCACCACCCAGAAGACCATGGACAGCCCTTCTGGGGTTGTCATGACAGCCGAGGGGCTGCCCAGAACATCATCCCTGCTTCCACTGGTGCGGCCAAGGCTGTAGGCAAGGTCATCCCTGAGGTGAATGGAAAGCTCACTGGCATGGCCTTCTGCATCCCCAACCCCAATATGTTGGTCGTGGATCTGACCTGCCACCTGGAGAAAGCTGTCAAATACGATAACATCAAGAAGGTGGTGAAGCAGGCAACAGACGGCCCCCTCAAGGGCATCCTGGAGTACACTGAAGACAAGGTTGTCTCCTGCGACTTTAACAGTGACACCCATTCTTCCACTGATGCAGGGCCTGGCATTGCTCTTAACAACCACTTTGTCAAGCTCATTTCCTGGTATGACAATGAATTTGGCTAGAGCAACCAGGTGGTGGACCTTACGGTCTACATGGCCTTCAAAGAGTATGAGACCCTTGGACCACCAGCCCCAGCCAGAGCAAGAAGAAGAGAGAGGCCCTCAGCTGCTGGGGAATCCCTGCCCCAATTTATCCCCCAAAACACTGAGAATCTCCCAACCTCCACTGTTTCCATCCCAGACTCCCTGAAGAAGGGGAGGGGCTTGGGGAGCCCTACCTTGTCTTGTACCATCAATAAAGTATACAGTACCCAGCCAAAAAAAAAGCTCTCATCTTGGTGTTTACCTTACAGTTTTTACAGCAAACAGGACAGTGCAGTAATATAGGGAATGGAACCAGTTTCTGTAACACATGATAATGGCAGGGCCAATAAATGACTTAGAAAAGGATTAAGCAGGCTTTTGAAGGAAAGCATATATTTCTCAGTGGACCAATTCTCCTGGAGTTGTTTCTAGAGAGAACAATTGCTAATATCCATGCAGTGACTACCAGAGAGTCAAACCTGCTCCAGAGCTGAGGAACTGGTTAAGGATCCCTGAATAACATCTATCATTATCACACACAATTACACAGAATGAATGCATGGGGCTCTTTGTTTAGACACTGATCTTACTGAATTGAAAGGGCAGATGACTCAAGAGCCTACATTGGAACCTTGCCACCACTGCCAGCATCACTACCATGCCACTACCCCAGTAACAAGAGAAATGGGTCAGAGCTTGGTCTTCAAGACTTCCAGTTTATGGTGCAAACTTAAGCTGATTCATTTTTTCTCCAAAAACTTAAGTTTCTATCCCTACCTGAATAATTGAGTTTCCACTCCTTCCTTAATAAGAACTATTCAGACTTGCTATCTTTTTTTATTTTTTAAACAACTTATTTTTTTTTTAAGATTTATTTATTTATTGGGACACCAGGGTGGCTCAGTTGGTTAAGCCACTGCCTTTGGCTCAGGTCATGATCCCAGGGTCCTGGGATCGAGTCCCACATCGGGCTCCTTGCTCAGCAGGAAGCCTGCTTCTCTTGCTGCCTCTGCCTTCCTCTCTGCCTGCTTGTGTGTACTCTCTCTCTAACAAATAAATAAATAAAATCTTTTTTTTTTAAAGATTTTATTTATTAATTTGACAGAGAGAGATCACAAGTAGGCAGAGAGGCAGGCAGAGAGAGAGAAGAGGAAGCAGGCCCCCTGCTGATCAGAGAACCCGATGCAGGGCTTGATCCCAGGACCCTGAGATCATGACCTGAGCTGAAGGCAGAGGCTTTAGCCCACTGAGCCACCCAGGAACCCCTAAACAACTTATTTTTTTTTTTAAGATTTTATTTATTTATTTGACAGAGAGAAATCACAAGTAGATGGAGAGGCAGGCAGAGAGAGAGAGAGAGGGAAGCAGGCTCCCCGCTGAGCAGAGAGCCCGATGCAGGACTCGATCCCAGGACCCTGAGATCATGACCTGAGCCGAAGGCAGCGGCTTAACCCACTGAGCCACCCAGGTGCCCAACTTATTTTTAAATTATAAAAGTAATGCTTATTTTTTGTGGAACACTTTAAGAAAATGGAGCAAAGTATAAGGAAAATAAAAGCCACCCATTTTTCTATCACCTGTAGATAATTATCACTAATATTTTAATACATTCTCCAAGTCTTTTCCTAGGCATGTATGTTTTTACAGCCTTGCTGTATTTTCTCTACTCTGCTGTTTTCCCCCATTTATAATACTTGTATTTAACCAAAAGGACTGAAATCAGGACCTCCAAGAGATATTTTCACTTTCTTCTTCACTGTAGCATTACTCATAACAGCCAAGAGATAGAAGCAACCTAAACATCCACTGATGAATGAATGGATAAAGAAAATGTGGGAATACATATAATGGAAAATGCAGCCTTAAAAAAAAGAAGGGAACAGCATAGATGAACCTTGAGGACATTATGTTAATAAAATAAGCCAGTCACAGAAAGACAAACAGCGCATGATGGAACATCAATCAGTATTTCTGCTCCTGCCCACAAGCCATCTATTACTGAGACTGTTTCAGGTGAGTGCAGTTGACAGGTGCGGACTCCCTCCTTCTTCTGTCAGCTCCTGTTGATGGAATGGTAGAGCCACTGAGAATCCTAGGGCACTGATAGTCTCTGTTCATGAGGCAGCAAAATAACCCCAAAAGATCTAAGGCTACTGCTACCCACCTCTACCAGCACTCAGCTCCTAAAGCAGGGCTGTCACTCAGGAATGCAACACTGTGCCTACCCCCAACTTCAAAGCTCTGGCTAAGAGATTTTGCCCAGGAGGAAAAGTAAGCCATAAAACAGCTCCTAATCTGTTCTCAAATGAACTGACTTCATTTGCAACAGAGCTGCAACCAAGGCCAAAGGGTGCTCTCAAAATCAGTGGAGATTGTGTTAAGAGGTAATTGAGAGGAAGTTCTTAGATTCCCTGAAGATGCAGGCTAAACTAAAGGCTAGCTAGTTTGTAGCAGAGAACAAGAGGTGGGGAGGAGACAGACTTCACTAAAATAATCCAGCAGTCACTAAACAAAAAAACAAACAAAAAAAAACAAAACAAAACACAAAAAAACAAGCAAATAACAAGGGGGTGGTTGTGGAGAAGGTAAGGGCAGTATCGAGAGTTGATGTAATATATTGTCTAAAATGTACAAAAAATTAAGAGACATACAAAGAAACAGAAGTATGCTATACACTGGAAGAAAAGCAGACAATAGAATCTACACATGAGTCACTAGATGCTGAATTTAAAAGAAAAAAATGTCAAAGCAACATTTATAAGTATGTTCAAAGAACTAAGGAAACCATAATTAAAGAAATAAAGGAAAGTATAACAATGTTGCATTGAATGAAGAATATTAATAAAGAGATAAAAATTATTAATGGAGAGGCACCTGGGTGGCTCAGTAAAGCATCTGACTCTTGATTTTGGATCAGGTTCCTGAGATGGAGAACCCCAGGTTGTAGGGCTCCACTCAGCAGGGAGTCTGTTTCTCTCGCACTTCCTCTCCCTCTAACCCTACCCCCATGCTCACATTCTCTCTCTCCCTAAAACAAATAAATAAATAAATCTTTAAAAAATTATTAACACACAGATAGAAACTGTGGAGTTAAAAAGTGCAATAAATGAAATGAAAAATTCAGTAGAAGGGGCTTAATAGAACAAAAACACAAAATGAAGGGAACAGAAAACTCCAACAATAACAGGTGGAGACTTTGATGGCCCATTTTCAATAATAAACAGGAAAACCAGGCAGATCAACAAGGAAACAGAAGACGAGAAAAACATTATAAGCCAACCAGACCTAACAGACACCTACAGAACAACAGAATCTACATTCTCCTCAAGTATAAACAGAACATTCTCCAAGACAGACCACATGCTAGGCCATAAAACAAACTTCAATTTAAAAGGAGAAATAATACAAGTATCTTCTTCAGCCACATGGGGTGAAATTAGAAATCAAGAACAGAGTAATCCGGGTGGCTCAGTTGGTTAAGTGTCCAGCTCAGCTCAGGTCTTGATCTCATCTCAGGGTTATGAGTTCAAGCCCCACACTGGGCTCCACGCTGGGTATGGAGCCTACTAAAAACAAGAAAAACAATCAAGAACAGAAAATATAATGTGAAAACTTAACAAATATATGGGAAGTAAATAACATACTCTTAAATAACCAATAGGTCAAAGAAAATACTTTGAGGGACGCCTGGGTGGCTCAGTTGGTTGGACGACTGCCTTCGGCTCAGGTCATGATCCCGGAGTCCCGGGATCGAGTCCCGCATCGGGCTCCTAGTTCCACGGGGACTGCTTCTCTCTCTGACCTTCTCCTTGCTCATGTTCTCTCTCACTGTCTCTCTCTCAAATAAATAAATAAAATCTTTGAAAAAAAAAAAAAAAAAAAAAAAAAAAAAAAAAAAATACTTTGAGATAAATGAAAATGAAGGTGTAACATACAAAATTTATGAGATGTAACTAAAGCAGTTCTTAAAGGGAAATTCATAGCTAATTAAAGAAGAAAGATAACTCTCCTTTAATAAAGGAAAGATAACCTTCCACCTTAAGACATGGGAAAAAATAAAGCAAACTAGACCTAAAACAAGCAAAAGGAAGGAAATAAAGACTAGTGTAAAAACTAATGAAATGGAGAAAGAAACAAGAGAAAAAAACAGTGAAATCAAAAGCTGGTTCTTGGAAAAGATCAACAAAATTGGCAAACCGTTTGCTAAAGTAAACTGACCCAAGAGAAAAGAAGGAAAACCCAAATAACTAGAATCAGAAAAGAAAAAACAAAAAGGACTATAAAGGAATACTATGAACAACTACATGACAACAAATTTGACAACATATGAAATAAACAAAACTACCAAAATGGACTTAGAAATGAGACAATTTAGGAATCAAAAAACCATACACAAGGAAAACCCTAAGCAGCTTCACAGGTAAGTTCTACCAAACATTTAAATAAGAATTAATACCAATTCTTCACAAATTCTTCCCAAAGAACCAACCAACAAAAAAACCAAAAGAGGAAGGAACAGTTCCCAACTCATTTTATGAAGCCAGTATTACTCTGGAACCAAAACCAGATAAAGACATCACAAGAAAATTATAGACCTATATTTTTTTATGAGTACGGGTGCAAAAATTCCCAATAATTACTAGCAAACTAAATCCAGCAACATATTAAAAAGAACTATATACCATGACCAAATGGGTTTTATCCTAGGAATATAAGGCTAGTTTTGCAGCCAAAAATCAATCAATGTCGCCATTATCAACAGAATAAAGAACAAGGCAGTTCCTCAAATGTTTAAATATAGTTAGCATATGACCTGGCAATTCCACTCATAGGTACATAGCAAAGAGAAATTAAAAACTGTATCTAAAATGTTCACACCAGCATTAATCATAGTAGCCAAAAGGTAGAAATAGCCCGAAAGTTCATATACTGACAAATATGGTATCTCAAAAAAAGGAATGAAATTCTGACATATGCTATAACATGTATGAATGTTGAAAACATGCTAAATCAAAGAAGGCAGTTACACAAGATCACTTGTTATGTGATTTCATTCTATGAAATGTCCATAATTGGAAAATCTGTAGAAAGAAAGTAGATGGTGATTATTAGGAGTTGGGGAGATGAAGGATAATGTACAATAACTAAAGGGTACTGAGTTTCTTTTTGAGGTGATGTAAATATACTAAAACTGACTGTGGTAATGGTTGTGCACATCTATGAATATACTAAAAGCCACAATACTATAACTTTAAATCAGCGAATTGTATGCTACGTGAACTGTATCTCACTAAAGCTTGTTTAAAAAAATAAATTTTTAGGCACATAGGAAGGACACATTTTCTTCTATGCAATGCTTTTATTTTTTTAATGCTCAAAAATAATAAAATATATTTACTTATTTAATAAATAAAATTTATTTATTTAATAAATAAAATTCTTTATTTATTATTCGAGAGAGAGAGAGTATGTGTGAGAAGGGGAAGAGCAGAGAGAGAGACAAGCAGACCACACTGAGCGTGGAGCCCAATGCAGGGCTTGATCCCACCACCCAGAGATCATGACCTAAGTCAAAACCAAGAGTCAGATGCCCAAATGACTGAGCCACCCAGGCACCCCAGTATGCAATGCTTTTGGTATCGCTTTCTATGTAATAGAGAGCAACTACTGAGACAATGATTTTTAAAAATCATACAGATACAAATGTATACTGACAAATAAGAACTAACCCCTTCAAAGTAATTTAAAAGAAAAATACTTATTCCAACAATTCTCCCAGTGCATGAAACACCTCTGAAATATTCTGCATGCATTTGGAAATGCCATCAGAGTATACTGCATGGTCCTTTGAATATATTCTATAGAAGAGACTCTGGATCTAAATTTTTTTAATAACCAAAATCTATCAAAAGCCAAATCTGACAAAATACTAGTAATAACATTTTTAAAATCAAATACAAATTAATAATTCTCTATCCCACTACCCTTCTTTACAGCACTTTACAGTCTGGTAATTATAATATGTACTTATTGCCTGTCTTCCCACTAGCATATAAGAGCAAAAATTTATGTTGCCCGTGGCTGCATCACTAGTGCCCAAAACAGTACCTACTAGAAAGTCAGTAAATACTGATCAACTAAAAACTTCAAAGACTACTTAGAAGGACAACACTCCTTTTAAAGAATGTACAGCTTGTCCTATAATTTTATAGTTACATCATGTATAATTTAGAAATACTTAAATTTAGCTGATAAGGCACTTAAAGTTAAGAACCATAGATTCCTATCTTCCAGTCAAAACTTGAGGCAATAATGTAAAAAAGAACTAATGAATCCTAAATTTTAGGTGGAAACTACTATGGCAGCATAATCCTTAATTCAAAGGGACTGAAATCCAAGCACTCTCTTTAGTAAGATAAATCTTAAAGAAACCTAGCCACACTGACAAAGTACTCTGACACCCAAGCTATTTAAGACTACTGAAATGCTGGAATATTTCCACCCATGTGTGTAAAAATACTGTTTTCTATCCAAATCATAATGTATACTTTTATAACCAAAATATAGTTGATTTAAACCTCAAAAGACCCCTTTCATTTGATGTTTAAGGGGTAACAAATCAATTTTAAAAACTATTGACAGTGCCTTCTTAGCACCCTAGGCAGTGTGGAAGTCTCATAAAAAACTATTGACCAGGGGTGCCTGGGTGGCTCAATGGATTAAGCCTCTGCCTTTGGCTCAGGTCATGATCTCAGGGTCCTGGGATCGAGCCCTGCATCAGGCTCTCTGCTCAGCAAGGAGCCTGCCTCCCCTTCCCACCACTGCCTGCCTCTCTGCCTACTTGTGATCTCTCTCTGACAAATAAATAAATAAAATCTTTAAAAAAAAAAACCCAAAAAACAACTATTGACATGAGCTTCAAACTTACCGGATCAACAGTAGGCAAAACATCTTTCTTCTCCAGGCCATCCACTTCATCTTCATCTGTGCTGTATTCTTCCATGGTTTCACCACTAACAAAGTGGATGACTCTCCTCGGGACTTTCTTCTTCTTTCCTATAACTCCCAGTTCTACATTTTCAAAGCCTCTTTCACTATTCATCTAATGACGATAAATTAAAATAGTAAGTTTCAAATGAGGTTAATTTTCTTTCATATGGCAAAAAAATTTCTTGATTGCTTTATTTGAGGGAATAAAGAAACAGAAACCAATCCTTAATTTTTTTTTTTTTAGAAAATAAGACATCATACACACACAGGAATATCAATAACATAAATGTAGAGTTTAATGAATAAAAAAAGCAAACATCTACATACCTTCTACAGAGGGCAAAAAATAGAATTTAACAAAATAAACTTTTTTGAAGTCAACGGCTAAGAAATCAAGCACCACACTTCAAACAGAGCAATTCCAATGCCTATAATATGCGAAGATACTCTGGACATCAATCGTTTTAAAGAATAATGCTAATTATAGATCAATGCGTAGTATCAAAAGATATCATATAGATGCACATGTACATATATTAGAGACATAAATAAAATACCAGTTCATGGCAAGGAACTTTCCTAAATCTTTGGATCTGGGATTAGCTACTTGTGGAAAAAACAAAACCCATTCGACTTAACTCTGCTTCTCTCCTCTTCTCAAAACAGGAGTTCCAAATTAAAATGCCTTTAAAGGTCGAGTGGCACCAAAAGTGAGCAAAGCTATAAAGGGAAAGGTAGACTCTGAGGAGAAAGCATCCCCTGTGAAGACATTTAAACTGAAAAAATGTTTTATATCACTGTGCAGTCCAAATAAAACTCACTTGTAGATCAAATCTAGAAAACAACCCATTAAGTGTTCTATCTTTGAACTTTCAAATTTCTTAGTCAATAACACAGAGGTGACAACAGAGTTTTCCTGATAGTAAGAAGATTTGCCTACAGCCACTCAGGGTGGGCCTGATCTTGTCTGATCTTGGAAGCTAAGCAGGGTCATGACTGGTTAGTACTTGGATGGAAGATAGTAAAAACATTTTACAGATTTTAGTGCAATAGTCTATGGAATTCTAATTACAGCCAAATTTCATTCCTAGAGATATACTAACTTTACCTCAAATAAAAACCCATGTTCCCACATCAAGGTAAATGTATATTTTGGGAACGGACAAAGAGCTTTTCACTGTTATGGTGCCCCGTTTTAACTTTTCATCTCCTTACTAGAGTACTTCAAAAAGGCACAGTAAATTATGAAGAAAAACCCAGCAAGTGGTTACTCCTAGGGATAGGTACTGAGACAGGGGAGGAGGTACGGGTAAGGGAGTAGTTATTCTTTTTTGTATTTTGTTATTTTTTGTTTTGTTTTGTGAAGAGAGTATGTTCATGTATTACTGATAAAATTTTAAAACTAAACCAAACAAAATGATACAGGACTACAGGACTGCCACAATTAATTGGAGTCCACATTGGTGGGATTTTCTAGGATGGTCCAGAGTTCAAAAATTTTGTCCTCTATAAGGATTCTTACACTTGTGGGTATGAACACAAAATTTAAACCCATAAATGGTGTTCAACCAATAAGAAAGAAAGTTCTTTGAACTGCAGTTGCAGAGATATATTGATAAAAACAGAGAGAAAAACTGGGTGGCTCACTTGGTTAAGGAGCTGGCTTTGGCTCAGGTCATGATCCCAGGGTCCTGGGATCAAGTCCCACATCGGGATCCCTGCTCAGCAGAGAGCCTGCTACTCTCTCTTCCTCTGCCTGCCTCTCTGCCTACTTGTGATAGCTGTCAAAATAAATAAATAAAAATCTTAAAAAAAAAAAAAAAAACCACACGCATTGCAACACTTGACCACACATCACTGACAGCAACTATAACTGCTGTATAGTGAACTGAGATCATGAAAATCTTGAGAGCATAGGATATCTATGGGTTAACCTGAAAAAACAAAAGCCACAATTCTCCCTAGCCTGTCTTAAGAGTTCAAACAAATCCCAGCCCTTAATGAAGATCAGCCCATTTATAATATCCATAAACAAAATGAACAACAAACGGTCCACCATGAGGACATCTGGGTGGCTCATTCAGTTAAGCATCTGCCTTCAGGTCAGGTCATGATCCCAGGGTCCTGGGATGGAGTCCCGTATCAGGCTCCTTGTTCAGTGGGGAACTTCTCCCTCTACCTGCCTATTCTCCTTGTTTGTGCTCCCCACATCATCTCTCTGACAAATAAATAAATAAAATATTTAAAAAGAAAAAAAAAAATGGTCCACCAAGTTCACCTGGTCCCCAGACATGGCAAGCCATTCCTACCCTATCATTTTTCCCCTTGAAATAAGATTTGATTTATGGTTGTTCTAACAACAATGTTTCCTTCTAAACTACTACTCAGGTCTGTGGATCCATTTACAAGCAAGGGAAGGTCAGAGAAGTTGGGTTAGATCTCCAGTTGTCACACTATCTGGACGGATCTAATGCCAAAGCAACAGTTCCAGTCAGTGAAAATAGCTGAGACCTTTCGGGATACATCACCATGGCCTGCTCCACCCCCATTAAAGTAGAAGCAGCTTCTCACTGTTTGCTCTAGTAATTTCTCATTGGCTGAATTTTTCCTTTCTTAGACAAAGGCAAAGGAGAAGGGCTGTCTCTCATTGGCTCAACTACTTTACCTTCCCTAGACAACTTTAATAAATCAAAACATTCCAGCTGGATCATAACAATTAGTATAAACTTAGCTACTATCTCCATTAACTCTGACTCTTGGCTATATTCTTTCCAAAATATTTTTTTAAACCTACAAAGGTGAAGGCTGAAATATGATTCATAATCTTTTCTTATTTTTTTTTTAAAGATTTTATTTGTCAGATTGAGAGAGAAAGCACACAAGCAGGAGAGGAAGAAGCACTCTCTGCTGAGCAGGGAGCCCAATGTGGGACTTGATCCCTGGTGGGATGTGGCCCATAGGCCATAGTTCCGTCAACACCTCATCTTAAGGAAATGGACTGGCACGTAAAAAATCTGTGAAAGACAATCTATGACATGTGATTCGATCTCTACTTAGGGAATAAAAAAGGGGAAACAGTGAAGGGCAGTAATGATAGCTAAAACCAATCAGAAAATTAATTTGGTGAAAAATTTTCCAACAATTATAAATGAAAGTTATTCTCTGAATTTTGCAAGTGTTTCTTTTTTACAGATAAACAATAAACCTCTTAGTAAGAAAAATTTCAGTGTCAATATTACAAATTCCATTTTAACAAATTTCAAAGATGTGAAAAAAGAGTTTCCTAACACCAGGAAATTAATAGATGCACTGTCAATTCACATTTTATCAAATTTTATGGTTAACCACCAGACCATACATCTGTTTATCTAGTTCACTGGGGCCTGATTTTTAATGGCAATTATCTTTTTATACACTTTCATAGAACTTCTTTAAAATATGTACTACACATAGATTTCATTCTGTATCACCTTCCCCAACTAAGTAGCTTGCAACATAGCAGTTGGCACAGTGTGTATCCTTCACTGCTACATCCTGTAATCTATAGTTCTAGTACATCATAAGTTCTTGGTAGCAGAGGTGCTACATAAATGAATAAGTAGTGTACTGAAATTTTAACTTCTTTAATAAGACTGAGGCTCCGATTTTGGTTAAAAGTTTAGTCAAAGAACTTGCCTGATAAAATGTCACAATAGGTAGTGTATGGCTTGGTTTAAGGGGAAATTCTAAATAGAGACCCAAGCTCCTATTTCTAACTCTTTTCCCTACAGGGCACTTGGAATTGCTCAGTTCTGACAAACTGATGAAGGACAACAGGCTCTCCATCCGTCCAAGTCCCCACTTCACTGGTCTCTTTTCTTTTTTTTTTTTTTTTTAAAGATTTTATTTATTTATCAGAGAGAGAGAGAGGGAAGAGAGCGATCACAGGCAGACAGAACAGCAGGCAGAGGCAGAGGGAGAAGCAGGCTCCCTGCTGAGCAAGGAGCCCGATGTGGGACTCGATCCCAGGACGCTGGGATCATGGCCTGAGCCGAAGGCAGCTGCTCAACCAGCTGAGCCACCCAGGTGTCCCTGGTCTCTTTTCTTTTACTGTACTCAAAAGCATGGATCTGGGGTTTCCAGAGATGTTTCTGCTTCAGGAATGTGAATGGGAGCAAAAAGGGAAAGTTAGAAAATAGTTTGTATGGTATGAACCCATTTGTGTTTAACACAAAAGAAGATATTAGATATGCATAAGAAATCCCAGAATGATTACAAGACAAACTTACTTTTGGTGAATGTGAGATACTGCCTAGGGGAGTATTCCTATGACTTTCTACTTTCAGCTCAACGGTCTCCATTAGTGTTTAGATATCTATTACTTTTTCAACCAAATATATGAAAAAAACATAATATCACTAAACCAAAAGGAAGAACCTCTCTTCAAACAATACTTAGCTGATAAATCAATACAGGTATGTTTACTTTGCTATTAGAGCAATTCAAAGCTTGAAGCAGTGGTGAAAACAATTACAGGAACAGAAGGAAAAATCAAATGGAAAATACACCCAGCTTTGTGTCAGCAGCAGGTCTCAACTGAAAATGAAATGTGGCTCTCTAACCAATTTAGTGTTGCCACTGAATTCTTTCCTGCTGGTCACTTTCCTTCTTAAGTAGGAGAAAAACAAGAAATTCCATATAAAAACTACTATGTGAAAAAGTTTTTGTTCATGCAAACTACATCTTACACTACAAAAGTTATACTCACATTCAGGCACTATTCCCTTCCGAATCTGTGGTTGGGGATGGGGGGGGGGCGCTCAGTCTTACTGACATTCTGGTGGTTAGTCTCAAAAATAAAGCCACTAAAAAGGCTTCATTTTCACTGAAGGTGGAAAAGATTTCTACATAGAAGCAACTCGGGTTTTTAATGGCCCATACTATATACTCCTGAGTTGGTTTCAGTTAAAGCAATTTCTTCATTAGCTTTATTTGTCCCAAGATTCTAAACTATTACTTTAGACTACCAAATCCAAAACAAAACAAATTTCTAAACCTTACCTAACTCTCTAAACTTAGGCTATCCAACACAGTAACCACTAGCACCATCTGGCTAATGCTCCCTTAAAATGAGAATAGTTCAAACTGAGACGTGCAGTAGG
This sequence comes from Mustela putorius furo, assembly GCF_011764305.1. Lineage (NCBI taxonomy): Eukaryota > Metazoa > Chordata > Mammalia > Carnivora > Mustelidae > Mustela > Mustela putorius. The sequence continues at coordinate 31,525,590 of NW_025422047.1, read as the reverse complement.
TGTGATACGCATACACACACAGAATTTCTAAGACTTGTACCAAAAGGAGAATGTAAAATACCTCACGGTTAACTTTTCACATTAGTTACGTGCTGAAGTTTTTTGTTATATTAGATTAAACAAAATATTAATAATATGCATTAAAACATCAAAATGTATTTTTATTTTTTTAAATATGGCTACTAGAAAACGTACAATTTACAACGTAGCTCCCATTATGTTTCTGCTGGGCAGCTCCGAGCCTCAGTTACCTCGCGGGTGAAATGGGGATCACGCCCACATCATGCAGAAGTTATTAGGATTAAGTGAAATAAAGCCTGTAAACGCTCAGCACATAGTTGCTATTAGCTAACCAAAGGGCACAAGCCAAGTCAGGCGCTTCCACCCGGAGAGGCTGAGAAGCGTCTGCAGCCGCCGCCACCTGGCTTCCAGATACTCTAAGGACAGCCTTTCGGAGACACGCCTTCCTTCCCTGGCTCGCGGACCGAAGCTGGAATAGCACCCCCGGAAGCCCCGCAGTCTGCGGCGCGGCCAGCGGAGGGGCTGGCGAGGGACGCCCGGCTGTGGGGAGGCGTCCGCCCCTTTCTCCCAAACCGGTGTCTTTGGGCAGAGGTGGGGCTACAGTGACAAGGAACCCCGAAACGCATCTCCGGCGAGCGGCCTGCTCGGGGGAAGGCCGGGCAGGCCGAGAGAGCAGCGGGCGGACGAGACAGACACGAGACGAGGCTCCCCTAGCCCCAGCCTCCGCACCGCCGCCTCTCTAGGGCGGCCCCACTTACCTGCTGAGCCGATTCCCTGAACGTCGCGGCGGCCGCAGCTCCCGAGGCTGCAACTGCTTCTCCTCCTTCCGCAAGGGTCGCTGGCTCCGGGTCCATCGTCGTCGCCGCCACAGGGCTGCTGGCGCTAGCAAGATAGAACGTCATGGCCGATAAGCCCATTTCCCTTCTCCGCCTCCCCACCCAGGCGCGGACCCTGCCGGCCGTCACCAAGCGGGACTCACCGGCAGCGCCCACCTCGCGCCCCGCCTAGCCACGCCGCGGCAGGAGGAGCGGGCCTGCCCAGATGGGTGGGACCGGTCTGAGGGGCGGGGTCTGCGGGCGCCTCGCCCCTCTCTCCGGCTCCTCCGAACGCGGCCTGGGAGGCGCGACGACCGGCTCGCGTGGGGCGGAGCGAGGCGAGCGGCTGCTGCACTGCTTCCGGCCCAGCCCAAGTCCGCAGCTCTCCGAGCCGCCGGCTGGCACCGCCGGTGACGTCATGCCTCGTACCTGCACCTGGCTTGGCGATCTGGGCGCAGCCAGCCTCCAGCTGCGTTCTGGACAGTCCCCACTGTCCCAGACCTTGGTTTTTCTGCACTTAAAAAAGGAAACGGTCCCGTGTGTTTCAAATGCTTGTGAAAATATATTTTAAGATGTAAGGCTCTGCTGCACGTTATTTTATTTTTTGATTTTGACAGCGAGCGAGAGAGGGAACACAACAAGCAGGGGGAGTGGAGGGGGAGAAGCACGCTTTCCGCTGAGCGGGGAGCCCAATGCGGGCCTCCATCCCAGAAACCTGGGATTATGACCGCCGTCGAAGGCGGGTGCCTAGGGACTGAAGCACCCAGGCGTCCCTGCATATTTCATTCCTAACATGGATGACAGTCTAGCCCAAAATACTCTTGAAATAAGAGCCTCAAAGGTAAATTTTGTTTACACTTCTCTGACATGCTTAAGTATAACTGTAGAAAAAAGTGAGATCTGAAGAAGAGGAAAGGGCAGCACCAAGGTTCTATTTTGACAAATATGAAGAATATTTTATGTATCTGCCTGCACGCGCGGGCGTGTGTGTGTGTGTGTGTGTCAGGGGGGCATACCAGACTTTTAACAATGTTCAACCAAATTAAAGTCATGATTGCCGTGATTACAGCACTACTTAAACTCGTTGGAGCATTTCCAGGTACATGTTCTTTTATTGTGGTTTCAGTATGAAAGTTAAAACACAAGTTATTGTGAATTGTAGGGTTGAAAAATACATTATTTTGGCCACAGAGGCTTTTAATGGAACTTTATATTCCATTTGTATGCCAGGCAAAATTCAGAAATACTCCCCAAAGTTATGGCCTGGTACATGTTTTTCTACATGCCACCAACAGGTCCAGCACCCCTGCAACCTTAAGTATGCCTTTATCTAGTGCAAAAATTATTTTTTTGAAGATTTTATTTATTTATTTGACACAGAGAGAGATCACAGGTAGGCAGAGAGACTGGCAGAGAGAGAGGGGAAGCAGCCTCCCCACTGAGCAGAGAGCCTGATGCAAGGCTTGATCCCACGATTCTGAGATCATGACCTAGGCGGAAGGCAGAGGCTTAACCCATTGAGCCACCCAGGCGCCCATCGTGCAAAATTATTTTTTTATTCTCTGCTTAATATTTCTGTACACTTTCTATCCTGCATATAACTTTAACCTAAAAAACAAACCAAAAACCTTAAAAGACAAAAGATTTGAAAACCATGGACATTTTAATAACTGGTTGGAAATTCATAATCCATATTCTGGTAATAAAATCAAGTTAGCTTGTTGCTAATGTAAACAAGTTTTAGTAATATGATCTAATGCTGCCTCGCTGTCCAAATCAGCAAAAATAAACTTGGCAATAAATTGAAAAGGAAAATAAAAGAGCCAATTGTTAAAGAACTTATGATTTGGCTTTCATAAACAAGAACAGTTTACATTACTTGTATTCAAAAGCCCTTTCCTCTTACTGACATCAACATTATTAAAAATTTGTGGAGTGTTTATAAATGCATGATTTTATTTTGCAAATTGACAAATGCCAAGTTATAGTTTTCAGTGCTGAGGCAGAACTTGTTTTCATAGTTTACAAGTATATGTTAGCTTGAAAACTTAAAATGCAAACCATATCCCAACATAAACTATAAGTACTTCCTAAGAAGAGTTACTTTTGACACAAATATTATAATCTATTACAAATCTGGAAAGCATAGAAATCTAATGGTTTTATTTTGGACATTTATATTTTTGTCATTATCTCCAGGCTGTCATAACTCAACTAAAAGTCAACTAAGACTGTCATAACTCAACTAAAAGCAATATGTCAAATCTGTCCTTCATTCACCTTGTAGTCTAAGTTGTATTATATCACTATGGCAAAAATACATCCAGGTATTAATATAATTTATCTACTTGAAAACATAATTGTGGTCTAAATTTATTACTTAATGGTATTTACAGATCTAAAAAGGTAAATTTAGATCTACCTGTTTCTCTGAAAGGCTGGGAAAACAAAGCTGACTAAAATTGATAACCAGGCAAGTCTATCAAATAAAAAACAAGATCTTCTTATTGTTTTCATAAAGGTACATATCTATTTTATCTTTCTTTTTAAGCTACGTATCTATTTCAATAGAAAATGTTTTTAAGGTTACCCCATCCCTCAAATAAGGGATCATTGTCAGTGATACATAAGAAAAAATAAGATGGCAAAACTAAAAATGCACTTTAGGTTGATTTTTTTTTTTGGTAATTTTATTTTTTTCAGAGCTCCAATATTCATTGTTTACAACCACACCCAGTGCTCCATGCAATACATGCCCTCCATAATACCCACCACCAGGCTCACCCAACCCCCAAACCCCCTCCCCTCCAAAACCCTGTTTGTTTCTCAGAGTCCACAGTCTCTCATGGTTTGTCTCCCCATCCAATTTGCCCCAACTCACTTCTCCTCTCCTTCTCCCAATGTGCTTTAAGTTGACTTTAAGCATAAAGAAATTGTTAAAATAACAGTAGTGGCTCCATTTATTAAGCCCAATACGACAGGTACTGTGCTCAGGATTTTCCTTGTATTACCTCTTCTTCCTAACAGCTCTGTAATAGAGGTCCTATTATAGTTACCAACATTCTACAGATGAGGAAACAAAGGCTCAGAGAGATTAAGAAATTTGCTCATGGACATAGCTGGTAGCTGGCAAAGCAAGGATTCAAACCCAGGAAGTCTGACTACAGAGCCTATACTAAAGACACTCTGCTCCTCTGGGAATGAAAATGTCAGAAATGGTCTATTACGGGCAGAAAATTCCTACACCAAAGGTGAATGTGATATTTGAAAAGATTTGGAGGCAATTATCAAAGTGTGTATTTGTTTTTAAAGTCTATTATGAGAAATAGCCATTTGTAAGTTTTAAAGCCCTGTATTTAAGAAACAAATGAAAAAACCAAGTGAACATGTTTTATTTGATGCCATGTGAGTACATTTCTTTTAATTGGAATTTGGTCAGCTTTTTTTGTCATGGGAATGGACTACTGATATTCAACTATTGATATTCAACTATCAATATTGCTATTGATGACTATAGCATTAGTCATTAAATATTAGTTTATTTGTACACTATGCCTAAACATAGCAATCTCAGCGTTGAAAGCTAAACATATTAATCTGAAGTCTGAACAGTAGGAGTCTTCTGACAATAATCCAAAAAACTGTAATAAAATAAGTATGTATTTGTAATCTATGTAAAATAATTTTTAATTTTTTTTTAAAAGATTTTATTTATTTGTCAGAGACAGAGGGAGAGAGAGCGAGTGAGCACAGGCAGACAGAGAGGCAGAGGGAGAAGCAGGCTCTCTGCTGAGCAAGGAGCCCGAACGTGGGACTCGATCCCAGGACCCTGGGATCATGACCTGAGCCAAAGGCAGCTGCTCAACCAACTGAGCCACCCAGGCGTCCCAATTTTTAATTTTTTATATTTGTTACAAAATTATAATATGTAATATATATTATTTAAAAACATATTTTTTCTTTTATGAGCTATAATAAGGATTGCCACAATTAAGGATGCCTTTCCATGTAATGTATACAATGACTAACACTGATATACAATATATAGAAAACTTAAGGGAGTAAGTCCTAAGTTCTCATTACAAAGAAATTTTTTTTACTTTTTTTTTTTTGTTGTACCTACATAAGAAGATGGGTGTTAGCTGAACCTGTTATGGTAACCATTTCACAATATATGTAAATCAAGCCATCACGCTGTAACCTTATACAGTGATGTATGTCAATTATTTTTCAAAAAAACTAGAAAAAAAAGTAATTTATCTCACTGTCATATATCATTATTTCAGAGCAAGATCATCCATTGTTTAACGCAGTAAGAAAAAAAATTGCAGAAAATCAAGAGACACACATCAACTGAAGGATTTCACACTTCCTGTATTTCCTATGAAATGGAGTGTCAAGATATTTGATAGGTAGTTCTTGAACCACTTCTGCCAGAAATGAAATTTTGGGACCCCCTTAATTGATTCCCCAAAGTCAAAAGTTATGGGCTCATGAATATATCCAATAACAACTCTTACCTCTTTTGGGTCATTGTAGAAGAAATTTCTCTTCTTCAGTTATAAAATCATAAAAAGCAAGCAAGCAAGCATGTTTCCCAGCCTATGCAGATAGGCAGACATTTCATGTTCTCCTTACTTGACGCAGAGAGGCAACCATTCTCTGGAAAATGGCTCACAAAACTTGAGCATGTGTTGCTAAAAAATATACCATAGTCACAGGATATTACTTCCTTCCGCTTTCCTTGAAAAGGAAAAGCCTTTACACCCCAGTGTCAGGGGAGTCTCCGGCCTCAGGAAGATTTCCTCAGCTTCAGGCTCATCGAAATTATCCCTGTAACAGGCAGGCACTGCTGTGTAATAATACTTGAGTATTTTGCCATTTAGATCCAACTGCTACCGAGAAATGCATTGTTTTAGGCTGAGAGAACCCTGTAAGCCAAGTGAAGCTAAAAAAATAAATGTTTTTGAAGTGATAATTTCAAATGCATAGAGAAGAGTAATGAGAAAACTGCAGAGTAGCACAGGCATGCCAAACTCAAAAGAACTTGTGTGGCACCGCATGAGTATTATCAAAGGAAATGTGCCATAATTACCAGCTTACAAGGTGTATTTTCCTCTTAAAAGTATCTGAAAATTACCTCATACTAATATACCCATATCACACTAAGAGGTCAGTGAAAATGGCCTAGATTCTTGGGTTAGCAACTACCCAACACTGAGCACAAATACTTACCTACCCCTAAATGCAAAGTGTGGGAAAAAAACCATCACAGTAAAATTTCACATCCCATCTATAACTACTTAACACAACCCACAGACTACAGAACTATCTAGGAGCTAAATTTAAAATTACCCCCCCACAAATGAGATACAAATTCAACATTCCTGTAATTTGTGACTCAAAAGCCAAGAAGATATTAGGTTTTAATGCAATAGATTAATGCTGGGAATATGGCAATTGGATTTTAGAACAGAATTTTTGGAAGATGACAACTCCATTTCAAATCCAGTGAATGCAAGCAATGAACATTATCTAGATTGGAGCTGTGATGATGGATTTCTAGTTTTGGATATAGCTTCTAATTATTTCTAGATTTTAAGGAAGATCAAAACTTATGTACATTTTCTTGTTATTTAGCCATGATTTTCACTGACACTTTTATTACAGCTTATCCAAATTCCTTGGTTACTTTTCTCATACAAACTGTAAAATACTTGATTTGATCACATACCCAACATCAAGTTAAAATTCCTTTGCATTTATTTTAAATGCTTTGCTCCATTTTTTTTTACTGAAATATTTGTATGTTCTAGAGCTATATGTAAAAAAATACAATTTTATTTTTATATTGTGGTTTACTTTTTAAATCCTCTACATTCACTGAAATAAAGCAATAGTATTATATTAATTTTACTGAACAAATATGCATAATGAAAATTTAGTTCTAGTAAATTTCCTGCTTTTATTGCCTTCTGTATGTAGGTATTTATTCACAATATCATATTTCCTTTTAGCTATAGGCACTATAGTTCTATTCAAGATGAGTACATTACTGCCTATCAGATCTAGGAAATCTTCTCATTAAAATATACTGTATTTGAACAAAATAATGATTATGCAACACACTTTGAAATCATTTTTACTACATATAAAAAGTGTTTAATTTTTTCCAAAAAATCCCTCCATAAAATTGCAATGCATTGTGTATACTTACCTTATATCTCATATGGCAGCAAATATGGTACTTCCAGAAGAATACTGACATCCATCACATTAAATTGCCTATTAATTTGCCCTTTGCTAGTACCATAGTTCGTTGAAACTAATTTCCGAGTTTTTGTTTTATGATTATATAAACATTGAAAGCTTAGGAATTACACCTAATTTTATGTTGGTAGATATTTAATTAATATTATAATAAAATTCAGGAAGGGGGTGCCTGTGTGGCTTAGTCATTAAGCCTCTGCTTTTGGCTCAGGTCATGATCCCAAGGTCCTGGGACAGAGCCCTGTATCGTGCTCCCTGCTCAGCGGGGAACCTGCTTCTCCCTCTCCCACTCCCCCTGCTTGTGTTCCCTCTCTCACTGTATCTCTCTCCATCAAATAAATAAATAAAAATCTTTAAAAAGATTAAATAAAATAATATTCAGGAAGAATCCAATGTTACACAATATTAGATCTAGCTAGTGGTCTAAGCTGGGGCTATAACAAGTATCAATTAAAAGCTTAGCAACCAATTTTAACAACAGTGAAAAAAGGAAATTTGGTCAAATTATTTGATTTTGGTATATGGTACTTACACTGTTAAACATCAGTACTTTGACAAAAACTGTGAGGTTGGAAGGATAGCTTTTGTACCTAAAGATGTCAGACTGAGCAATTAATGCGGTTAGAATTTGAGCAAGCATCTCCAATTCCCTCATCTTATAGAAAAGAGATATGGAAGCTGAACTAGGAGTTCTGGTGTCCTTTGCCACTGTAATTTTTGCTTCTGAAAAATAAAATTTGCAACAGACACAAAAACACTTAAAAAAAACAATGACTGAGCCATCAAGTTTGGCCAAGAGTCCCCTTTCCTTCTTTGGTCAAAGTGAAAAGTGGTACCCTGAGGATAGAAATCACAGAAATGCTTGCACAGTAAAGGTGGTATCCATCAATTTAGTTAGAAACTAATTTGGAAAACAATATTTTCTCACTGACAAATTTCTATACCTGGACCTTATGTCATTCCTGCAGAACACAAGATACATAATTTATAATAAGGTATACAGTGTTCTATAGGGATATGCTAAATTTTTAGCTGGTAAAAATAATTTAGTGGGATATAAAATCATTGCCCAAGTAAACAAGAAAATCTGTTGCATTCCTTATGTCATTACTTTTTTTTTAAATGTCATTACTTTTTAAAGATACTTTGGCCTTATAAGACCTTTTTTATTAAATTATCTGAGTTATAAAAAATTAATACTATAAAAACCAGCTATTTCACTCTCTATTACAAATCAATCTTTTGCCAAAGATCAATTCATTATAACTCAAAATACACTACTACATGATATCTATAATCTTCATGATGTCAATAATAAGTATAATAATTATTCTAGTATTTTTAATTCCATAATTTATTTAAAAAGTTACTTTTCTAAATGAAATATGTAACAATCCAGAGTAACCAGCAACCTAGTCCACCTTGTCACTGTCTCACTATCTTTAATATGTAATCGTGACAGCCTAATATATGCAATTATTTTCCCATTAGGAAGTCTATAAGTTAACTATCACCAAAGAACATCAGTTTCATCAAGCAGATTTTTTTGGTGTGGAAGAAACAACAAAATTGGCTTTTCAAAAAACCAAATATTGCCACTAAGGCTTCAAATGTATGAGGTTAAAAAATGGAAGCTATATACAAAACATTATATTATAAACGAAATTCACAATTTCAATTTTAAATGGCAGGCTTGAGATTTTTCTATGGCAAAATTAATGTAATTATTCTAGGTAAACAAAAATGCTTACTACTAATGGTTAAGTTATTCTACCATATTTCTGATTAAAGGTAGACTTGTAAAACTAGGTTTATTTTGTTTTTAAGTAGGCTCCAAGCCCAGCATGGAGCCCAACACAGGGCTTGAACTCAAAACACTGAGATCAAGAGTCAGAAGAGGCTTAACAAACTGAGCCATCCAGGCACCTTATAAGACTAGTTTTAAGTGACATACAGCCATTGGTTTTTCTCTCTGCCTTTTAATGTGATCCACTGACATATTTAAATTATAAAGGAAGTTAACAACCCCTTAATTTATAACGAGTTTGAAGTTTATTTTACAGCACTTTTATTGAGACATCATGTAACTACTGAGCAGGACTGTTTACAAATGCAGTGCTTGGCCTTTGAGACAATTAAAAACTTTTAAGTACTAAATTTTACATCATGATTTGTTTAACTTAAGAAGTATTATGATGGTGAAAACTAACAGAAGAAAATCTAAAGCAAAAATATAATGATTTCCACAAAAACTATATATTCCTCCCTCATATCAAAGGAAGGGAAGTAGGAAGGAAAGAAGAAGAAAAGGAGAGAGGGAAAAAATAGGTGAGGAGAGAAAAATGGCAAGACAGGCAAGAAAAATACTTTTTTTCTCCTGTTTGCAAAAAGGAGGGAAACTCTGAGGTCTCAGCAAATAATGTAATCAACTGAGTCAGTTTATATTAAGGCATCTTCTTTACATATTATTGAATCCCATCATGCCTTTCATATTGCCAGCAGCACCCTGTTGAAATTGCCTCATCATTGACTGAAGTCCTGCCATACCACCTGGAGTAAAAATAGAGTAAAATCAGGTAATTATTAGGTAGCACTTGAAACATGTATTATTCTTACCAAATAGGTACTTTAACTTCTAAAAAATTTACTGGGATCTGATTACGATCTGATCATCAGCCTTAAAGAACATGCCAATTAAAAATCTGTATTATTAACCAGCATCCTTATCTATAAAACAGAAAAAAAAAAAACCTACCTCATCAAATTAGAAGGAATAAATAAGATAATATACGAAAAGATCTTAGAACAGTACCTGTCACACAGCAGTGAGTCAATAATTCTAAACAAAAGAATTTTTTCTGGCAAGTCCAAAAGAGTCTTGTTGTAAATAGTAACCAATTCTGGGGAGTGGAGGAGTTGTTTCATAGAAGTTACAGGAAGAAAAGAATTCACCATTTATTACACATCTATATGCCCTGAGCTGAACTAAATGCTTTCATATATATTAGCTCACTTAACTGTCACAATTTCCTGACGAGATATTATCTGTGATTTTACAAAAGAGGAAAATAAGGTTCAGAAAGCTTAAGGAATTCTCCATAGGTCACACAGCAAAAGTATAACTGGGTTTCAAAATCCTTATATAATTTCAAAGTCTCATCATTGAAAATATCCAGATTCCAAACTAGGACAAAAGGTCACTGGAACAAACATTAACAGATGATGATGAAGTACCTTGCTCAAAAATCACACAGATGGCAGCAGAAGAGGGAATAAAACCTCATTTATATAGCACTATTCCAACCATTCAACTTAGAATTCAGATGACTATTTCCCTCAAATCATACATCTTTTGAACAGATGTTTATAATATCACAACAGAAGGCTTATTAAAACTCAACCTTTATAAATTAAACTGTGTATTATAAACTGGCAACAATTTTGTATTTACCCATGTGATGAAGAACTCTTGGATCCATCATTTTGGCCATTTGTTGATTCAGTTTTGCCATCTGTGACTGACTCACATTCTTAGACATGTCACCACCTGGAAAAAAAAAAAAAGGTTTGAGGAGAATGCAATATAATCAGTATTGTAGAAAGTTTAATGAATTGAGGAAAATTTTTAAAAAATCACCTACAACCATACTACCCTTACACATTATTTCTATTTGTACATATTCTCTTCTAATCTTTATCTCAAATACATACATATTTTTGAGAAAGAACAAGGGAAATTCTATACTAAGGGGCATTTAAAGGATTTTTTTAAGGGCTATGATTTTTGTTATTACAGAACTGTATCCAGTGATTCTTGACAGTAAGCTACAACAATGCAAGTCATATGGGAGAATAGCAAACAAAAACCTGACTTTATAGATAAGGGTTCACAGGGAAAGAGCCTGGGTTGCTGGTAAATTAATATAAAAGAATATGACTGAGAGAACATGAAGGTTTGCATATATCTAAGAAGCTATTAAAAATAATGGAAAAGCTTCAGAGAATGGAAAGACAAATAATATAAATCCATTTACCAATGAATTTCCACACACTTAACTGAAAACTCCACAGTAAAAAGGAAGCCAGTAAAAGAGATGCACTCTGAGGAAGAACAGATAAGAGCATCCCCTTTAGAGAAAAGCTGCTGTGGTCTCAAGAGACAGGAAGCAAAATAGATCACCGATTCAACAACAATGAGTAAGTAGAGGGTCTTCAGGCAAAATTATCTCAAAGGAACATTAATTCTGGTACTTCTCAAATGCATTATGAAAATGAACATGAAAGCTGGCTCATCTGAATAAATTATATGAATTAAGAAATATGAATAAAATACATTTTTATAAAACATGGTAAAATCTGTGAAAAACTTTTCATGATTAATACATCAGTGTAAGATGTGAGTTCTGTATCCATTGGTAAATTGTCACAAGTGTTTGTTTCTGAAGACTTAAAATTTATAAGAAGAGCTTGGTGTAACAAGAATGTGTGTTACATCCACTGTCCATTCATCTTGATTGTGCCTTTACTGAGTAATCGTGCTTAGATAAGTGGATCTACTATAGTTCTAGCAAGAATAGTCATCTCTCTAAAATAAATAAATCTCTTTATTTATTTATTTATTTATTTATTTTAAAAAGCTTTAAAAAAGCAGTGCCAGGGTAGCACAATTGGTTATGCGTCCAACTTGGTTTCAGTTCAGGTCATGATCTCAAAGTCATCAGATTGGGTTCCCTGCTTAGAGCAGTGTCTGCTTGAGATTCTCTCTTCCTCTCCCTCTGCACCCCCCCCACACACATGTGCTCTCTTTCTCTCTCTCTTATTTTTTTTTAAAGATTTTATTTATTTATTTGAGAAACAGCAAGAGAGAGAAAGAGGGAGAAAGCATGAGCAGAGGAGGGGCAGGTAGAGATGGAGAGGCAGACTCCCTGCTGAGCAGGGAGCCAGATGTAGGGCTCGATCCCAGGACCCTCGAATCATGACTTAAGCTTAACTGACTGAGCCACCCAGATGCTCCTCTCTTTCTCCCTCTAAAATAAGTAAAAAAAACTCTTTAAAAAAATAGGGTTATTTGGTGGGGCGCCTGGGTGGCTCAGTGGGTTAAATTGCTGCCTTTGGCTCAAGTCATGATCTCAGGGTCCTGGGATCGAGTCCCGCATCGGGCTCTCTGCTCAGCAGGGGGCCTACTTCTCTTCCTCTCTCTCTGCCTGCCTACTTGTGATCTCTCTCTGTCAAATAAATAAATAAAATCTTAAAAAAAAATAGGGTTATTTGGGAGAGATGTTAAACTCACATGTGTTTAATAATCACTATTTGAAATAGCATGTGATGTAAGGAATTATAATCAATCTTAAACATGTTTGTCTAACTTTCCTCCCTGTCACAAAAAAAACAAAATAACATAGGGTCACCTGGGTGGCTCAGCTGGTTAAGCCACAGACTCTTGATTGATTTCAGCTCAGGTCATGATTTCAGGGTCCTGAGCTCGAGCCCCACATCAGGCTCTGCACACAGCAGGGAGTCTGCTTGAGATTTTCTCTCTCTCTCTCCCTCTATTCCTCCCCCAACTCATGTGTTTACATGCTCCCCCGCTCTCTCAAATACATACATAAATAAATAAGTAAAATCTTTAAAAAAAAGAAAATAGCATATAGCAAGCAAAGAAAGTAAGAAAAGTTATCAAAGACAAAAGGGAAAAAATATAAATACTCATCCTTTTTAGTAAGCTATTCAGTGGTATTGCTTCATTTGGAGATTACCTAATCAGTGTGTTTTGAAATAATAAATTCACTTTAATAGTGATTGTAATACAGAAAAAAAAAATTTTAAGAGAGGGCTAGGACAATTAGAAAAGTAAACTTATCTTTTGACCTTACACACTACACAGCAAAATAAATTTAAGATGAGATAAAAATTAGAAACCTAAAAAATAACACCTAAACAAGTAGAAAATATAGGTGGGTATTTTATCAGCATGGGGAAGGTTTTTCTGAGCATAACAGAAATAAAAGAAAATGATAAATAGTCTTGGCTACATTAAAAATAAAAGCTTCCATTCACTAAAAAATACAAATAAAAATAAAAGGGGACTGGAAGAGATTATGCTGAGTGAAGTAAGTCAAGCACAGGGAGTCAATTATCATATGGTTTCACTTATTTGTGGAGTATAACAAATAACATGGAGGATAAGGGGAGATGGAGAGGAGAAGGGAGTTGAGGGAAATTGGAAGGGGAGGTGAACCATGAGAGAAAATGGACTCTGAAAAACAATCTGAGGGTTTTGAAGGGGCGGGGGGTGGGAGGTTGGGGGAACCAGGTGGTGGGTATTAGAGAGGGCACGGATTGCATGGAGCACTGGGTGTGGTGAAAAAACAATGAATACTGTTACGCTGAAAATAAATTTAAAAAATTAAAAAAAAAAAAAAGGCAAATGAACAGCGGGTAAAATACTTGCAGACCTAAACCAAGGATTTTCAAGAGTTACTACAAAGCAACAGCGGGGGAAAAAAATGAGACAAATGAACGAGGAACCTAAGGGGTAATTTGCAAAGGGAATCCAAACCAATAAATGTATAAGGACATGTTAAACTTGAGTCGTAATCTAAAAAAGACCTACTGAAAGAAACATTTGATCATTAACTTGGAAACATTAAATTATTACAAAATTCATTCAGCGTCTACTATGTAATCTGATTAAATAGACAAAACCCCTGGCTTCCCAGAAGACTACAAAGGAACTAATGCCAGAACTGATACTAATACAGAAGCAGATAAGCCAGCCTAAATATCCACTGCACAAAACAAAGATACAAGCATAACCTGAAGAATATTCAGTGATTAAAACCTATATTCTAAAGAATATTTGGCAATATAGAAAAATAAGTCATGATGTTTCAGAAGAAAGTATTAGTTATAGTCCCATTTGCAATGGGACCCATAGGATTCTCTGGGGAGATAAGATAATGGGTGTTTTAAGTTTCTTTCATATACTTTCTTATTCTGTCTAAATTTTCTTTAATATGTATTACATCTTCATAAAAACAAAATCATTAAGTTTGTTTTTTAATTAGTGTTTATGACCTTGAATCTGAAAACAGAGAAATCACAGATCACATTCAAGAAGTTCTTAACTAGAACATGAAATTCAGCAATATGTTTCCCAATATTGGCAGTACTCCCCAGCTTTAATTTTAGTGTTTCAGCTTCTTTCTTTACTTTCACTATGTTAACTAATGAGGAGTCTGTTATTTTTCTTACCTTTGAAAAGTCCTTTGATACCGCCCATCTTTTTTACCATCTGTGCAAATTTGGTGTATTGTGTCAAAAGTTCTTGAACATCTCTTGTTGACACACCTGATCCTCTTGCTACTCTTTGAATTCTTCCTGGTTGCTTACTAAAAACCTTGGCACCATCAGTACTGTCAAGTTCTGTAGACAAAGATTAATTACTTTCATTTACATACACTTAAAATTCATTATTAAAACAGTTATGTACAAATACCATACACACACAAAAATAAAACGGTAAAACCACCACCTGATTTAACAAATGTTATCACCTGTCATGTTTGCATCTGATTTTTTTTTTTAATTTTATTTATTTATCTGACAGAGAAAGAGAGATCACAAGTAGACAGAAAGACAGGCAGAGGGAGAGAGGGAAGCAGGTTTCCCGCCCAGGACCCTGAGATCATGACCTGAGCCGAAGGCAGCGGCTTAACCCACTGAGCCACCCAGGCGCCCCCTGCATCTGATTTTTAAATATTAAACATAAACTATGTTTGTATTCAAAAGAACATCTATAATATTTGTAAGCTACAAAAACAATAAAAAATACACATGTACTCACTCCACCATTTAAGTAAAATAGAACATCTGAAAACCTTTAAAACCCATGTCCACCTTTTCCATATCTCATATCCAACTGCCCCTCAGAGCATACTAGAAGTATAAGGTATATTTCAAAAAAGAAAAGTGCTTGCTTTAGCTCTAAATAACTATTAACATTTAAATAATAAATTTAGGCATCTAAGCAACAGAAATAGGTAGGTTCTATCATCAACAGAATAATGGTAATCTTTTCCATATAATTACTACTAGTATTTTAATCCTTTCTGTGACATAGTGAGTTAATTCCCCCCAGTGTTTTTATAACTCTTAGAATATGAGATGTATTTCTTCTGGCTTTCACTGCATACAATCTCAGGAATGCAAGACTTTAGTCTAAGTTTCTATTATATCTGCATTCTCTCTACAACATCCCCCAATAAATGGTCATCTAGCCTCAGTCTTAATGTGCCCAGATAATCCACTATCTAGAATCTAAGATACAGTAATCTATGCCATTCTATCATACCTGTAATTATGGAAAATCTTTTCACATATTAAAATAAATTTGCCTGGCACCTCTTCCTATTTGCATACGTGTCTCCTTGCCAGGCACAAAGAATGAGGCTTTCAAATATTTGAGAGCTACCAAGTCTCTGGTGAATTCCTCTAGGTTACAAATTCCCAAATCTTTTGACTGTTTCTCTTATAACATGGTCTAGAACTCCATTTATTATTTTTTTAAAAAGATTTTATTTTTATTTGATGGAGAAAAAAAGAGGGAGAGAGAAAGAATGTGCAAGCAAGGGGGAGCAGCAGAGGGAGAGGGAGAAGCAGCCTCCCCACCGAGCAAGGAGTCCAACATAGGGCTCGATCCCAGCACCCTGGGATCATGACCTGAGCTGAAGGCAGATGCTTACCAACTAAGTCACCAAGGTGCCCCTAGAACTCCATTTATTATCCTGATTTCCTAATATTTTCTAATTTGTCTATGCCCTCTAAGCATATAGTCCAGAAGTGAACTGTAAATAAGGAGCCCATTATCTCATAATAAATTTACAGCCATTAAAACCTAAATCCCACTCCTCTGAAACAAGATGGAATTGGGAGGGAGACAAACCATAAGTGACTCTTAATCTCACAAAACAAACTGAGGGTTGCTGGGGGGAGGGAGGTTGGGAGAAGGGGGTGGGATTATGGACATTGGGGAGGGTATGTGCTTTGGTGAGTGCTGTGAAGTGTGTAAACATGGTGATTCACAGACCTGTACCCCTGGGGATAAAAATATATGTTTATAAAAAAGTAAAAATTAAAAAAAAAACCCTAAATCCATCTCATAAATACAGCTTTTAAGCCACACCTTCACTATAAAATATTATTCTATATTCTAAATTATGAATATTCTATTCTACATTATCTATAATATATATATCTCTACAATATCTATAATATTCTAAATTATAAATATTCTATTCTACATTATAAAATATGTATTCTAACAGCTAAAGTGGAGTGAAGGGAAAGAAGACAAGCTATGACAGCACATCATGGTAAGTCATTATGACAGAATTAAACAAAAGTCAGAAGGGGACATAATTTAAAGAAGAAAGGAAGTCAGGAAGGTTCCATGCTGATGGTTCTTCTTTAACTGAGTAGTTCTAAAGGACAAATAGGAGTTCAATAAGAAAAAGAAGCAAGGGACATTCTACGAAGCAGAACATGGGATTTCTAGAATAAAAATAGTTTTGAGTAGAAGAAATGAAGCTTGGATAAGAGCTGAGATTTTTAAAAGTTGCAAAAGTAGGTAAGGACAAGATTATAACAGCATCTGTATGCCAGGCTTAGGAGTTTGTTATTGTTATGACAACAATAAAAAGTCACTGAAAGAGTCTGACCCTAGAATTTTTCTTTAAAGATTTTATTTACTTATTTATTTATTTGAGAGAGACCAAGCAAGAGCATATGAGTTCTCTAGCAGCGGGAGGGGCAGAGGGAGAGAGGGAATCTTAAGCAGGCTCCACACCTAGCAAAGAGCCCAACATAGGGCTCAATCTCATGACCCCAAGATCATGACCTGAGCAGAAACCAAGTCAGATGCTCAACCAAATGAGCCACCCAAGCGCCCCAATCCCAGAATTTTTTGTTTAGAAAGGCCATTATTGTGGCAGTGAGGAAGACAAATTGGAAAGAGAAGTGATAAAATCGAAAGGTAAATGTTAGGAAGCTACTATATAACAATCTAGGTTGAGAAATGATGAGTGTATGAACCAACTTAGAAACAAAGGAAAGAGGGAAGATATGAGAACTATTTAGGAAATGGAACTCACTAAACCTAAGGTAATGTTAAGGTTTCTATATTCCACTAGAAGTGGTAAAATACTAATAGAAGTAATCTGTGATAAGTTAAATATATATGCATATTATAATACCAGGCAGTTCAATATGTATGCATATTGTAATACCTAAAGCAACCATTAAGAAAATTATTTTTAAAAATATATTCAGGGGGTGCCTGGGTGGCTCAGTGGGTTAAAGCCTCTACCTTCGGCTCTGGTCATGATCCCAGGGTCCTGAGATCAAGTCCCGAATCAGGCTCTCTGCTCAGCAGGGAGCCTGCTTCCCAGCAACCCCCAACCTGCCTCTCTGCCCACTTGTGATCTCTGTCTGTCAAATAAATAAATAAAATATTAAAAAATATATATATATTTTCAGAAAAACTATATGTATTAAATAACCTAAAAATAATAATTATTATTCTATAATATTTATAGAATACTAAATAACATTCAAGTAACTCACAGGAACATATAAAAGAAAAAACCAGAAGAACAAAACTTGCAAGGAAAACATAGGACAAAAATTCATTTGGCAGAACTAAATCCTAATATATCAATAATATATCAGTTAAAAGAGGGTGTATGAGAATATGTTAATAGAAAAAAATAATTACATGCTGTTGACTAAAACTCACTTTGAATGTAATGATACAGGCAGGTTAAAAGTAAAAAAGATAGAAAAAGATAAACAATCCAAACAACTGATTAAAAGAAAGCTCTATTAATATAAGACAAAACAGACGACGGACAAAGGAGGACATGACATACAAATGACAAAAAGGTCAATTTACCAAGAAGACAAAACAATCCTAAATGTGTACTGTACCCAACAAAAGAGCTTACCTGACAAAAAAATTATAGAACTAAGAGGAGAAAAGCTAGGCACTTCAATACCTTCATCTCCATAATCAATAGAACCACTAGACAGAAAATCAACAAGGATATAAATCTTGGTTGACCCCAGTTTCTAGGTTGGGTGACTGAGTAGACAGGTATCTATCAGATAGATGGAAGTGTACCCAAGGGAGAAAACTGAATTTTGGATCCATGCCTCAGAAAACTTTCAAACTTATAAATAGACATGTCTGTCCACCATTTAGTGAGCATCTAGAAAAGAGATGGTCCAGAGTGCAGACTCTTGAGCCAGAATGCCTGAGTTTGATGCCCAGTCTCTCCACTCTGTAGTTAGCACCCTGAGCAAACAACTCAACTTTCCTGTATCTCAGTTTCCTAATCTGCAAAAGCTATATAATAATGGAATTTAACCCCAGAACTGTCTCTTGAGAGTTACTGTGATGATTAGATGGGTTAGTGTATATAAAAAGCTCAGGAGAGAGTAAATACTCTAAATATGGTTGTTATTAATTCTACCTACAAAACTTTTTGTAGTGTTGAAGACACACAGATGAGAAAGACACAATCTTATTTGGGTGACTACGAAAGCCTAGAGCTCAGGAAAGAGGTAGAGACTACAAAAAAAATAATCAGTCAAGCAACAGAGAAAGTACAGATGTGGATGAATTATTCAAAGAAAATGAGCAGAATGAGAAGAAACATTGGCTGAGGACAGAACCTGTAGTATGCAGTCATTTTAGGGGCAGGCTGAAAAAGTAACTGGGTTAACAAGAAAGGTAAGGGTAAAATTAGTGAGATGGCATTAATAGAAGCCAAGAAAAAAAGGTGATTAACAACAGCCAATGTTTAAAGGTCAAGAAAAAGACTGAAAAAAATCCACTGGAGCAACTCAGCAGGTTACTGGAAATCTTTGTATGATCTGTTTCCATGTGGTGGTGGGGAAAGAAGTTAGATTTCAGTAGTTTGAGAAAAATACAAACTGTTCTTTTAAGAAGTTTGACTGAAAAGAGAAAAAAAAAAGAATAAAAAAGCATGAGGGAAGATAGCCCAGAAAACCTGAACTGAAGAATGTTTATATGCTGATATATAATGTAAGAAGAGACTGGAGATACAGGAAAGGATTTTATCGAGGGTATACTTTCCCTCTTCTGCTCACTCCTCCCCAACTTGTGCACGCACACACTCTCTCTCCCTCTAAAAAAAAAAAAAAAAAGACTGAAACCTTGAGAGCTTCAGTGCCAAGTAAGTTTGTAAACATTGCTTAAACTATCTCTCTTACAGATTCCCAATTCATGTAACCATATGACTGTTCTGAGGAGACTTATAATAAATAAACTTAGTAGTTTTTTAACCCAGAATCCCCTCATACTCATTTGACTACGGAACTCTCAAGTTATTTCTATCATCATCAAGAAGAACGAGTGTTCTCTGGAGAACACTTGGGAGAGTGTTTGGAAATGTACTAGACATTTCTATGAAGTCAATCCAATAGTCCTAACCCTTTGAATAAGAGCTTTCAAACAGCCATAAATCCATCTACCAATAATCTTCCAGTCTAAATTTTTCCCCATCTTGTCCACAAGAACACAGTGAAACTATCCACTTGCAAATATTCAGAACGTTGTCCTCTAAATCAAATAATCTGCCATCTTACCTTGATCATTCATACTATCCATTATCGTCATTAATTTCTTTAGCCTTGCCATTGACTCCTGTTCATTTCCTTTGCTCATAAAGTCTGTTCCAAAACCAGGGATCATCCCCTGAAATAAATATATTTAAACATAAAAATCAACAATAGCTTGAAATTAAATTGTTCAGAATGTTCACATTTAACTACTGGCTTTATTTTTGACACTAAGTTTTTAAAATTTTTTTACCCAAACAGCAAAAGTAATAAAAGCAAATGCATCTATTTTTAAAAATTTTAATGAAAAGCAGAAGAAAGAAAAAAAAAAACTTTTAGGATAACTAACCAAGATCTGACTGAAGGGGCCCATTTTCATGATATTTTGAAATTGTTCATACATGTCTCGCAACGTAAACTGACCTGAAATACAATATAAATGGTTCAGATATATTAGATAATGTACATTTCCATTCAATAAGATTAATCTTTTCCTTAGTCATGGGTTCATCCTGAAGCACACTTGTAAAACATCCAACTGATAAACATTCCTGAGCAGTCACTAGGGGCAAGATCATCGGGTGAATGCACTGTAGAATATAACACAGATTCTGTCCTAGAGAAACTCACATTCTATCAGAGAACAGGGACAAAAACAAATATGCAAAAACCTTGAAAATGAGGCAAACCAACTCTACCCACTAGGATGACTAAAAAGCTTGACAGCACCAAAAGTTAAAGAAGATGTGGAGCAAAAAGAACTCTCACATGTTGCTAATGAGAATGAAAAATGGCAAGACACTTTAGAAGATTATCTGCCTTTTCCTAAATAACTTGGCTGTCCACTGGACAGGAAAGTGATAGACTGTGGATGAAATACTACCCAGCAACAAAAGAACAAGCTATAGGTACATGCAACTAAATGGATGAATGTCAAAAATTTATGCTCAAAGAAACTAGGGGGGGGGGAGGGGGAGAGAGAAAGGACATAACTCTAGGAGTCTTACAATATGATGTACTTACTGGGAAGGAGAATGAGCAAACTTTGTAGTTAATGGAAATGTTGTTTCCTGATGGATATGGGTTATTCTGCATTGTCAAAATTGATAGTATCACATCCTTAGGAACCAAGCATTTCACTATGTGTAAATGAACTTAAATTAACAACAACAACAACAACAATCCAGAGTATTTTCTGTTTATGTCCTAAAGATATAACTAGAAAAGGTATTTGGGTTTTGCCGTTCTGTTAAATTTAAGGGGCAGTACAATATTTTAAAGGAAATGTTAGAGCAGACAGCTAGAAATGCAAAAATAAACAACAGTAGAAAAAGTTAAGGCTGAAATACACATTTGGCCATTATATAGAAGGGACCATTGAAGCCATGACAGCAGATGAAATCCACTGTCATGGAACCCAAGTGAAGAATTTGAAAACAAAAGAAAGATAACACTTAAATATTGGGAACCAAGGTAAAAAAGAAAGATTACTACTTTTGCCCTTGGTGACCTCAGAAATAGTAGAATGCTAAGAGCAGAAGCAAAATGCAGATACAGGGAGAGACCTAAGAGTCAAAAAGTAGACTGACTAGGGATATAGTTTAGTGTGGTGGTGGAAGCACTGGTAGGGCTGTCCAGTAGAGAGGAAGGTGGGGAAAAGAACCTGGCAATGAGGGATAGAAATATTTGTACAACAAATATTTATTAAAGATCTACAAAGTGCCAGAAATAGGTACTATAAACTTGAAAGGTGAGGAATACAGCTATGAAACTGACCTATATCTTCAAGCAGGGAAGTCAGATATCTAGTAATTGTGATGAACAATACAAAAATTATAGGGTGCAATGGAAACATAAAGCAGAGAGTTGTAACTCAGTCCAGGGATCAGGTAAAAGTATCCCTAAAGAAGGAGAGACTGAAGTATGAGTAGGAGTTACCTAGAATAGCTGGGGAGAGGAGGGTGGAAGTAGGAAGATGAGAGGACACCTGTCTAACAGGCAAAGGCACAGAGGTGACAGATAGCAGTGTACATTTGAGAAGCTGAGTGAAATTCAGCCTGCCGGCACATGAAATGTTAAGAACAGCATCAAAAATGATATGGAAGGGAGTGCATGGGTGGCGTGAGTTAAGCGGCTGCCTTCAGCTCAGGTCATAATCCCAGGATCCTGGAATCGAACCCCACATTGGGCTCCCTGCTTAGCGGAGAGCCTGCTTCTCCCTCTCCCTCTGCCTGCCGCTCTGCCTACTTCTGCTCTCTCACTTTCTGTCAAATAATGAAATCTTCAAAAAAAAAAAAAGTTACAGAAGATGTGACCAGATGGTAGAGTCTTTTCTTTTTTTTTTTAAGACTTTAATCTCTACACCCAACATAGGGCTCAAATTCACAACTCTTAGATCAAGAGTGCATGCTCCTCCAACTGAGCCAGCTAGGCACCCCAATGGTAGTGTCATTTAAAAAACATCCTAAAGGCAATGGGAAGCCACCGAAAGATTTTTAAGAAAGGCAGTAATGGGATCAGACTTGCATTTTTTCAAAGATCATTTAGCTACAGTATTAAAAAAAATAGATACAAGGGGAAGAATCCAAGAAACAGGAAGATTGTTAGAATAAACAATCTAGGCAAGAGATAAACTTGCATAATTGAAGGAGCCCTAGGGAACGGAATGGAACGAAGATATTTAGGAGATGGACTTACTAGGCCAGTTGACTGATGGGAAAGGAAACGCAGAGTGAAGAAGAAATAAGAAGGAGTTCACAACAACACCCGTTTCTGCCTCTGGCAACAAGACATTAGCATTCATTTAAGATAACAATCCAGTAAGACAGTATGATGGGTAGATACAGATATGCTGAATTTGAAGTATAGATGGAACATCCAAGGATGGTCTAGTAAACATACAGATAACGGTCTGAAGCTCCAGAGAAAAGAAGATGGCCTAGCATTGATCCCTGAAGAACACCAACATTTAAGAGAGAGATAAAGGCATTGGTAACTGACAAGGTGAGAAAAAGCAGAGAGGCAAGATAGTATGTGATAGAAATGGCTCCATAATAATATATGTTGAAAGCTCCTGATTTTATATGTATCAACTGATTTAATCATCACAACTCTATGAAGAGACTTAGTATTACCTACTTTTTACAGATAAAGAAATAAAGGTTAAGTAATTTGAAAAAGTTATATAGCTAAAAATAGATCAGATATAAATTCAGGTATGATAGATTTAAGACCTTGAGCTCTTAATCACAACATATATTTCTACAGAAGTGGTCTTTAATGTGGTGTGAAAAAATGTGTGTGCTTTATTTCATTCTTTCAAATTTCTTTACATTTTATTATATATTATATATATACATATATATGCACACATAATTTATAAGTAAACAAAATTTTTTTTTAAATTTATAAGTAAACAGATTAGAAAAAGTGTTCCAACTTACACTTAACCTGTTCTACTTCAAGAAACACAACGAAAAACTTAATTTTAACCTTAAGGCAATTTGATTACAAGGAAGAAAACAAAAACACTCAATTCTACAATTGTCCACATATCTGAGATTTTAAATGATTTGCATATAATAAACATTTGATGAATCGAACTGTAATAATAGATTTATCATTTCAAACAAATTAACAGTAGCTTTATCAAAAAGAAATCATGGAAAGACATCTGAGAGCAAATGCTTTTGCTTCTCATATACCATGTTTCAACTTCTCTATAAGTGCTTCATTGTCATCCAACTTCAACTCATTGACTTTATCTATCAGTCCTTCAATGTCGCCCATACCTATAAGACCCAAAAAAAAAAAATTAACAACAGTATATGCTTTACATTATAAAAAAAATACATGCCCACAGATAATACTCCTGTGAGATAGCAGGGCAGATGTTTCTACTATACTTTACAGGCGAGAAAACTGAACCTTCAGAGGTTAAATGACAAAGCAGGGACTCTAGCCCAAGGTTTTATTCCAATTCCATGATCTCTATTACCTGGTACAAAAAGTTTTACTACCATTCCCCCTGCTAATTACCAAAACTAAATATTTTTGTATTGTGCTCTAAAACTTTTCCAAACAACTTTCCATCTAATAGCTCATTCTACCACTCTCACCACAAGAAGCAGAAAACCATCACCCTTACTTTTTATAGGTAAGGAAAATAAATTGTAGAAGGTGATGATTTTCCTAAACTAGTCAATGAAAGGGTGGGATTAAAATCCTAATCTGTCCTAAAGATCCATGCTATTTCTTGGAGACTTCTCTATATCCCCACCACTGTACATACCAAGAAGCTTGCTGATGAAAGGCTGTGTTTTGAAAGGTTCAAAGTCATCTATGTGTTCCCCTGTACCGATGAAAATAATTGGACTTTTTGTGGCAGCAACACTGCAAAGAAAAAGAAAACAAAAGATAATCTCAAAAAGGCAAACAAATTTCTAGCAGATATCAAAGTAATTAGACAAAAGTACACAGTTCCAAGTTTCTTTTCACTTGTTAAAACAGAACAGTATCAGAAAGACTCCAAAATTCTGTTTCTATTTAAACTTCTTTTACAGACCATATTTTGGTCCACTACTGGAATATATCCTATTTTTAAAAAATTTTTTAAGTTGGAGTACATATTGAAATATATTTTAAATGATCAATAAGAAAGCCATAAATACACACACACACACACACACCCCCATATAAGCCCAAGACACAGGACAATAGCATTAATGACACTTACGCACTAAGTGCACCACCTCCTTTTGCATGGCCATCAAGTTTTGTCACTATGACTGAGGCTACATCTACTTTATCTTTAAAAGCCTTTGCCTGGGCTTCACAAGCCTGCCCAATGGAGGCATCCATCACATAAACAATGTTATCAGGTTGCTAGAAAATTTAAAGAAAGATACATATTTTTACTGCCTTAAGTAAATGTCATCATTAGAAGCTACACAAAAACACTTCTTATAAATAATTATTCATTAAATTAACAAATATTAATTGAAGGAATACTGTACTATGTATTAGGCACCATTTAGGTCCTGAGACTAAGAGATAAACAAGAAAAATCCTTGTCCTTGTGAGACTTATATTCTAGTCAGAAGAGACAGATAAGAAATGGGCAAGTCAACATTTCCGATGTTCAACAATTAAAATGGGATAGAGAGTATCAGTTTTGAGGTGTGGGGGACTTCTTTAGGTAGGGCAGCCAGCAGGGATCTCTCCGGAGATAACATTTGAGATGCGGCCAGAATAAAGAGGGAAAAAGTTATGCAAAGATCTGGAGGAATCACATTCTAGGCAAAGGGAATACTAAAAGTAAGAGGAAAAAAAGTAGAGAAGTATGCACTAAAACCAAAATGAATGAAACACGTGAGGTTATTTCCCTTAGTTCGGCTCAACTAGGTTAAAATAATGGCACGGTTAAAAAGAAACCTGTTGGCATTAACCATTAGCCAAAGAATTACTGCCAACTTCTCAACAGCAAAACATGGGTTCATGGGCAAAATACATTCTACAGATGTATTTTGTACTCCTAAGTTCTTTCCACCACAGTTTTAAAGAGACTAAACAATCATTAACATTTTTAAATGCTTCATTTTGAAAATCTTTCAAAATTCATCTGAAGTAAATGTCCCAATTTAATTTAAATAATTTACAGTAAGAAAAGTCAATAAAGGGGTGCCTGGGTGGCTCAGTCAGTTAAGCGTCTGCCTTCAGCTCAGGTCGTGGTCCCAGGGTCCTGGGATAGGTCCTTGCGTTGGGCTCCCTGCTCAGCGGGAGTCTGTTTCTCCCTCTCCTTCGGCCTCTGCCCCCGATTATGCTGTCCCTCTCTCTTACTCTCTCTCTCAAATAAATAAATAAAATCCAGGGCGTCTGGGTGGCTCAGTGGGTTAGAGCCTCTGCCTTTGACTCAGGTCATGATCCCAGGGTCCTGGAATTGAGCCCCACATCAGGCTCTCTGCTAGACAGGGAGCCTGCTTCCCTTCCTCTCTCTCTGCCTGCCTCTCTGCCTATTTGTGTCAGATAAAGAAATAAAATCTTTTTAAATAAATAAATGAATAAATTTTTAAAAATTAAAAAAAAAAATCAGTAGATGGGGTGCCTGGGTGGCTTAGTACCTTCAGCTCAGGTCATGATCCTGGAGTCCTGGGATTGAACCCCATGTCAGGCTCCCTTAGACAGGAGTCTGCTTCTCCCTTTTCTTCTACCTCTCCCCCTGCTCCTTCTCTCTCTCTCTCTTCCTCTCTCTCTCAAATAAATAAAATTTAAAAAAAAACAAAAAAAAACAGAGAGAGAGAGAGAGAGACTGTCTAGTAACAGAGGCGATAAAGCTGAATAAAGCATTCTTTAAAAAAAATTTCAACAAATATTAAAGGTAATTCTCAATTTTTATTTCTTGTTTTTCTTATATATACAATAAGATGATTGACAAAGGACAATTTTTTTGATACATACTCAGGAAAATTTCTATCTAGTGTAGAGAAGATTAAGTCCTTACCATACAGATACACATACCAAACATAGAAATAAATTACTTGGAATCTACCATACAGACAAAAAATAATTTATATGGATCTTAAACTCAATCAGGGGTTATAATTAAATTAACCAAATCCTTACAATGTTGTTAAATTCAAAGTTACGGGCACCTGGGTGGCTCAGTGGGTTAAATTCAAAGTTACTTACTATAGCATTAGCAACTTGAAGCATTTCTTCAAACAAAGAGTCTTCCTGTTTATGGCGGCCACTTGTATCAACAATAATAATTTCAAAATTTTCATTTTTGAATTTCTCCACTCCTTCAGAGGCAATGATAACAGGATCCATTTCTGTATAGCTATTTAACAAGGAAAAGTGATTTAATGACAACTGCAGAACAAAACTTTCAAATATTAATAATTTGGCAATTGCTGGTATATATACCTTTATTCAGAAAAAGTCATAATGATCACAATTTCAATTTAGAAGTATAAAATCTAATAAATATTAAAAACAGCAAACAAAACAATAATAAATAAAAATAAAGATAGCAAACCATTCCTAGAGGAGCATAGAGCAGTATCGTTTTCCAATTACAAAATTCTATGTGATTCTGCTGCATGTCTTTTCTTGAATGAATCGTGCTTCCCTCTAATACCTTTTATATTTCCTTTAATAAGTGATTACTTTACATATGCTTTCCCATTTAACACCCTTTTGTAAGCATTTTATAAAACCATTAAATATTCTGGAGTGCCTGGGTGGTTCAGTCATTAAGCGTCTGCCTTCGGCTCAGGTCATGATCCCAGGGACCTGGGATGGAGCCCCACATTGGGCTCCCTGCTTGGCAGGTAACCTGCTTCTCCCTCTCCCACTTCCCCTACTTGTGTTACCTTTCTTGCAGTCTCTCTCTCTCTCTCTGTCAAATAAATAAATAAATAAATACTTTAAAAAAACCCAAAACCTTAAATATTCTTATAAAACATGACTTTTAGGCTGTATAACATTCTATCATATGGTTATACTATCATTTATTAAATAAATGCCCTACTGTTGGTCATTTGAAATGTTTCCAATTTCTTAGTATTAAAAATATAGCCAATATATAAAGAGATCATAATGCTGTTTCTTTGAAATTGTTATGACATACTCTTACACCTTGAATTTGAATCAAATGATCTGATAATTGAGGCATTTGACTTCTTTTTTGTTAAATTTGATGGGAGTTCTGTAGGCTTCCAGGATTTGGATGTCTGTTTCCTTCCGCAGGTTAGGAAAGTTTTTAGCTATTATTTCCTACAACCAATAATCTGCCCCCGTTTCTCTCTCTTCTTCTGGGACTCCTACAATATGAATGTTATTACATTTAATGGGTAAGCTTTTGGTTTCTAAAAGGAAAGTGTTTTCCATAAAAGTTTAATTTCATTCCTAATATAACCACAATCGTGATATAACCACATTTTCACAATCCTCAAATATCTTTTCTACTTGAAAATCAAGAAACGAGATCCCATTTTAATCTGTACCATTTTCAGAAGGAGCAACTTTTTACACAGATCAATACTGTCAAATGAAAAGACATATGTTAAAAAAAAGTTTTCCCCCCTACATTAACAATAAAAAATCACATAGGAAGACATTTAATAAGAAAATATGTGAGTTTTAAATGAAGAAAATTACTATATTTAAGGACATAAATTTTTAAAGCAAGAATGACATAGAAAATTCTCAAACTCAACAAAACAAATATAGTAAATGTGTCAGTTCTCCACTAAGTTAATTGGTTTCAATGTAGTTCCCATCAAACTTTAGGGAGATTTTTGAACTTAATGAGGAATTTTAAAATTTAATCTAGGAAAATAAACAGGTGAGAATGGGCAAGAGAATGTTGAAAAAAAAAAGATTACAATTACCAGCTATTTTTAAATGTTAAAAACAATTAAAATTTATAAATGTACAAAGAAACATATCATATAAAAGTATACAATGGAACTGCAATGATGTCATAAAAAAAATTACCTTACACAGTATATGGTCTATTCCAGAATTATTAAGATCCCATTTTTTTAAATAAATGTGCTAACGAAGTATAATACATTTAAATGGAAAAGTTGCACAAACTGTAAACTCAGTGAATTTTCACAAAGCAAACACACCCAGATCAAGAAACAACAGAACCAGCACCACACTCCCTCCCAAGAGTAATCACAATCTTGTCAATAAGATCCCATTTGTAATCAACTCTATAGTAGTCTACTGATACACAGTAAGACACACCATTTTAAGTGTTCATTTTTTTTTTTTTTTTTTTTAAAGATTTTATTCATCCATTTGACAGAGAGAGATCACAAGTAGGCAGAGAGGCAGGCAGAGAGAGAGGAAGGGAAGCAGGCTCCCCGCCGAGCAGAGAGCCCGACGCGGGACTCGATCCCAGCACCCCGAGACCATGACCTGAGCCGAAGGCAGCGGCCCAACCCACCGAGCCACCCAGGCGCCCTTAAGTGTTCATTTTGATGAATTTTGACATATTTACATATAACCATTATCAAAACAAAGTACAAAAGCAGTATAGATGCCATTTCAATTTAAAATTATCTAACTATATCTGTGTATTCATTTGCACTAACACTGAAAAACAGCACAAGGGGGCACCTGGGTGGCTCAGTGAGTTAAAGTCTCTGCCTTCAGCCCAGGTCATGCTCCTAGGGTCCTGGGATCAAGACCCGCATCAGGCTCTCAGCTCAGCAGGGAGCCTGTTTCCTCCCCTCTCTCTGCCTGCCTCTCTGCCTACTTGTGATCTCTGTCAAATAAATAAATAAAATCTTGAAAGAAAGAAAGAAAGAAAGAAAGACAGACAGCACAAGTGGACGTGCTAAAAACTGGGAAGTGAAACTGTTAGTGCTTTCACTTCTTCAAAAATTTTAAGCAATATATTTTTAAAGATACAGAACAAATGATAATATAACAAACAGTTCTGCATATATCCCCCCAAAATAGATGCTTAATATGTAAACTGAACAGCAGAGATGCAGTTCAAATTCTTCCTCAGTCCCACGCCCTTCAGTCCTCCCAAAGGAAACAACAATCACTAATACTTTACTCCATACGTGTATTATGTTTCTTTAATTTACATGAGTAAAGGAGAAATTATTTAATTAATGGTATGGAGAATACTGTTTAAAAAATGCTCTGGCTTTGGCCAATAGTTAATTATCAGCTAAATTATTTACAAATTTTGAACCCTAAGGATATAACTGTATTATCCCTTGATACTTTCTTATCGCTTGATTTTTAAATCTATTATTAGAAATAGTTTTTATCCTAAAAATAAAATTCCTAACATTATTCTCTAATCTACCTATTAGAAATCATAAAAAAAAAACCTGAGGAAAAAAAGAATTTAAATAAAGAATATAGAATAAGCCAAAGTTCATTAGCATTTCTGGCTAGCCAAAAAGGAGAGGGCAATGACTAACAAAATATCATTCATTAAATTACCTCCAATTTTAGCTTGTTTTAACTTTCTAAGAAACCAATTATATAAATAATGTTAAGAAAAATGCTACCCCCTGCAAAAGTCCTAAATTCAATCTAGACTTAATTCTTTTCTTTAATCATTCTAACATGATAAACTCGTAACTGAACTACTCTGTCAAATGAAAGACTGCAATGATGAGACTCTCTCTCTGAGATAATTATAAATTCTAAGCTATTTTAGGATGATCAAACACAAGCTTTTTAAAATTATGTACTAAAGAAAAGACAGAATTCCCCAGTGTGTTTAATCCAGGAATGCTTCAGATAGGTCTCAAAAGAAACAGCAGGAATAGGGAAGCAGGTGAGAAAGCATACAAGGCAGGATGGTAAGTATAGGCAGACTGTAAACTAAACAATGTCCACTTTGATCTATCAGGCTGGATCAGAACAGTCATGTTATAATAAAAGATATCAATTTATTTATTTATTTTATTTTTTATTTTTTTAAAGATTTTATTTATTTATTTGACAGAGAGAAATCACAAGTAGTCAGAGAGGCAGGCAGAGAGAGAGAGAGAGAGAGGAGGAAGCAGGCTCCCTGCTGAGCAGAGAGCCCCATGCGGGACTCGATCCCAGGACCCTGAGATCATGACCTGAGCCGAAGGCAGCGGCTTAACCCACTGAGCCACCCAGGCGCCCCCAAAAGATAACAATTTATTAATTATATCCCCACTTTGTTCTAAGAAGATCAAAACTTTTTTTTTTAAGATTTTTATTTGACAGAGAGATCACAAGTAGGCAGAGAGGCAGACAGAGAGAGAGAGTGGGAAGCGGGCTCCCCACTGAGCAGAGAGCCCAATGCGGGGATTGATCCCAGGACCCTGAGACCATGACCTGAGCTGAAGACAGAAGCTTAACCCACTGAGCCACCCACGTGCCCCGAAGATTCAAACTTCTAAGTAAATATGAAAATGTGACCAGGTAGCATAAAATAAAAGCTCAGACAAGATGAAACACATGAGGGAGTACCAAAATAAAAACCAGAACCCACCTTCCGTAGAATGGAATTCTTGCTTTGGTAGCATTCTGTTTTAGTTGGTCAAAAGCACCTATAAGATAAAAGAGGTAATGAGTCCTAAAACTTGAAAATAAAAATTTCAGAGAACAGTTTTCAAATTTCAACACATTACCTGCTCTGAATGTGTCTGCACATATCAAACACGTCTTCCAACCTTTCCTCTGGTAATAATATGCTAACTGGGAAAAGAACATTTAAAAAATAGAGTATCAATAACAACTAATTACTATACACACAATTCTTTCTGTTTACCCTTGTTATTTAAAGATTAAAGTAAAACTCCTCATATTCTCCTGAAAGTAATATTATTACATTAAGTTTTTGTTTGAAATTCCAGTCATTTAACATACAGTGTAATACTGGTTTCAGGGGTACAAAATAGTGATTCCACATGTCCATACAGCACCTGGTGCTCATCACAGCAAGTGTACTCCTTAACCCCCATCACCTGTCCCCCATCCCCCACCCACCTCCCCTCTGGTAACCAGCAGTTTGCTCTCAATAATTAAGGGTCTGTTTCTTGGTTTGTGTCTCTCTCTTTTCTACTCCCTTTGTTTCGTTTTTTAAATTCCACATATAAAAAACGCCTCGGTGGCTCTGTCATTTAAGCATCTGCCTTCAGCTCAGGTCAGGATTCCAGGGTCCTGGGATCTAGCCCCATATTGCTCCCTGCTTGGTGGGAAGTCTGCTTCTCCCTCTCCCATGCCCCCTGCTTGTGTTCCTTCTCTCACTGTGTCTCCCTGTCAAAAAAAAAAAAAATCCTTTAAAAAAAATAATAAATTCTACATATGAGTGAAATCATATGGTATTTGTCTTTCTCTGACTTATTTCACTTAGCATAATATTCCATCCATGTCATAGCAAAGGGCAAGATTTCATTCTTTTTATGGCTGAATAATATTCCTTTGTGTGTCTGTGTGTGTCACACACAGGCAGAACCTGACACGAGGCTCAATCTCATGACCCTGAGATCATGACCTGAGCAGAAATCCAGAGTTGGACACTCAACCAACTGAGCCACCCAGGCGCCCCTATTATTACATTATTGAATACAGCAAATTTGCTAACAAGTTTAAATTCTAACTGCCATCCAGTAACATTCAAAGGATATAAAATGATCAAGCAATACACGACCATAGTGAAAAATGTTACTATTCATGTTACTATTAATGTTAATTAATAGTATTAACAGTTAATTAATAGTATTAATAGTTACTATTAATGTTAATTAATAAAAACAATAACATAACCCTCTAAGAAATAATCCCTTTCTCTTTTTTCTAGACTATAACATAACTGAGGCTTGTGAAACAAAATCTGGTAACAAACCTGAGGCACCCAATTCTGGAGAAAGAGGTGGTATAATGAATTAAAAATTAGTAGAAGGATATGTAAAATGAAGATCTAGATTATGCTGGGTGGGACACTGTAGAAAGGGAGCATTGAACCATGGGAAATAGGGCAAAATCTCCAAAAATTATATCCTCACTTCCTTAAAGGGTAGGCCAGTCTCTTTGGTAAAAGAAACAGCATAGTTATAAAAAAGTCTTCCATTCTTAAAAAAACAACCACAAGCAAGATTCTGGGATTCCTTCTTATTGTAAAAAAAGCTGTTACAAAAATGTAATAATATACTGAGTAACAGAAAATTGTAAAGAAACAATATTAGCCTGGTTTTAACATAAAACTTGATTTATACAAACATCTCTTCTCCATGACTCTTTTTTAAGACTAAGTATAATTTACCTTTGAACACGTTGTTGTTTTACCACTCCCTTGCAATCCAACAAACATGATCACATTCTGTTTTCCTTTAGTGGGTGTCCATGCTTTAACTCCAGGGTCTACAAGCTAGGTATCAAAAATAAAATAAAAATAAAATCAGGTTAACATATGCTTATGTTCAAAACCCCTCTCTCCACAAATTCTAAATTGTAAAAATAATTTAAAGACATTTTAGTATAAGAGGCAACAATAATCCTACCATTCTAATACAAACTTACTATTTCCCTTTGTACACGCATAGTGAAATTTAAGAATATAAAATAATTCACTGCAAAGTCATAAGCAAACCTATACTCCCAAACCAATTCAGAGAAAGGATCTCAAGACAAGACTTTTTTTTTTTAGAATAAGCTAGAATGTGAACAGTGAGACCAAGTTTGAGCCAAAGGAGCAATCTGCATCAGCAGTACAGAAATATAAAAATATATGTGCAGGCTGCATATGAACTTTTAAATTGCTAGTAATGACATTAAAGAAAATGAAAATAAGTGATAATAACTTTAATACTTTATTTAATCCAATATAATAAAATGCTATCATTTCAACACATAATCTACATTTAAAAATTAATGAGATATATTATATATTCCTTTTCCCCATACGAGGTCTTCAAATTTGACATCTTTTTCATACTTATAGCACATCTCAATGTGGACTAACTACATTACAAGTGCTCAGTAACTACACGGGGCTAGTAGCTGCCATAGTGGGACACCTATCCTCATGTTCAGTTTAATAAATGTTTATGTATGAGCAAAATTACATGTGAAAATTTCATGTGAAAGATTTTCCAGGTCAGTCAGATGTCAAATTTTCCAATGCCGAAGACCTACTGTTCTATGAAGTTGTTATATTTAGAGAGCCAGTAAAAAATAATCACCAATTTCATGAGTCAGTGGGAAATTAAGGTTCACATATGGACAGTCCCCAAATGATACACATGAGTTCATTTAAAAAAACAGTTCCTTTGCAAGTCAGTTGTTGAGAGCTGGAAGCATGTATCTCCACATGATAATAAAGCCATAATTGCAGTTAATGCCCTAGATCAGAGACTGGCAAACAATGTATGAGTAAAGTTTTTATGGAACATCGCCAGGCCCATTCATTTACTGCTTTTGTGCTACAGCAGCAGAGTGGGATAGCTGCAACAGAAATCATATGGCCCACAAAGCCTAAACCATCTAGTCCTTAAGAAAAAGTTTGCAAGACCCATGTGAGACGATACCATAAGGTCACACGGTCTGTATTATACCTGAATTTCAAGGAAAGCCATGTGGTAGCAAAGGCAGGAAAAGAGAACACATTTTGTTATCTCTTTCCCAGGCACAGGCCTAGCTTTAAGTAAACTTCTGAAATAGGCACAATCGGGACACCTGGGTGGCTCCGAGGCATGAGGAGTCCCGGGATAGTCCCGCATTTCCCAGTCCAAGTCTGCTTCTCCCTCTGACCTTCTGTTCAAATAGGCACAATCGATCTTAAACATAAATTCACTCTCCTTCCCTCTAGATCCTTTCAGATACTCACACTACCCTACATTCACCTCCGGTCTCCGTATCGCACAGCAGAAGCACTCAGCTCTCTATGAATCTATATTTGGAACTTATGTGTTTTAGTGACTAATTATTTTATAAATCTAACTTCTATTCCTCCTGCACCCTAAAACAGCAGTACTTTTCAGTCTCAGGATTCCTTTATAATTAGAGTAGTTTTTTAAAGTTAGTTGCAATGTAGAATCTGAAACCATATAAACTCCACACTCCATTCCATTAAAATCTGTTATTCTATCTTGCACTTTGAATGCAACTTATGCTGGTGCATGATTTTATAACATCATATATTAGTCACTGACAAATTTCATTACACAACAAGAAAATTTATTATATCATTTCTGATCGCATCAGAAATGTACTGGGGTCCTGTCAAACTCATGGTGGAGATACAAGTTTCTAGTTTTCTTTTTTCTTTTTTTAAGATTTTATTTATTTATTTGACCGAGAGAGATCACAAGTAGGCAGAGAGGCAGGTGGTGGTGGGGAGGGGAGGCAGGCTCCTTGCTGAGCAGAGAGCCTGATGCAGGGCTCGATCCCAGGACCCTGAGATCATGACCTGAGCCAAAGGCAGAGGCTTAACCCACTGAGCCACTCAGGCGCCCCAAGTTTCTAGTTTTCACTGGAAAACTCAAATTTTTTCCCTGGCCACAATATAGCTATTTATTTGCCTGAAAGTGACAGGCTCACTTTACTTGAAAATCCTATTCAAGTCTGAATTACCACAGATTATCTGTCTGTTGTTTGTTCACATAAAAACGGTGTTTTATGAAAGCAGCAGCTAGCTCAGCTTGCACTCAAATAATCACACATGTCTCTTAAAACAACCATCAAATTTCAGTATGCAGCAAAAAAGCTTTCTAAGTACTTCCCATTTCATGCCACAAAATCGTACAAAGGTGTATATACTCAGAGGTTAAGATTTAATACAACTAATAACTTCTACTGCTCCATCAAGGGCATTCTTTTTTTTAGGGTACAGGTCTGTGATATCAAAAGCATTCTTAAGTAAAACAGCTTCACACCCCTCCCACAACAAGTGTGTAGTAGTAAAAAGTATAATGACTACTAGTATAGTTTGGTACTCCGACCTTGATTCATGCTAGGGAATTTTATCCACCATTGATTTTGAACTACTGGCACAAATATCAAACAATACAAAAGGCAAATAATGTCTTAGTATTATTATGAAAAGTTTTGATCTTGTTTTGCACATCACTGCTCTAGACCATATGCTTCTGAGTATAAGGACCAGTCTAATTTATCTCTATCAGCAACATCTGACATATTGCCAAGAATAAAGAAGGTACTCAAAAAATGCTTAACAAAGCAGTTAATGCACCAGAATTGCCTACAGATGCCAAACCCTAAAAATAGAAATTTTCACTAACCCCGCACTGACCTCAAGGCTAGATGAAAAGCAAACTGGAAATAAAATAAGGAGTCCTACAAGGAGTTTGGCGATCAGACCTGTGTCGGCCACTTACTAAGTGTCTAATTTTTCTCAACTGCAAACTGATAAGTATGACTGGATAAAGTCTCTGACCTCTTTAAGTTCTGATTTTCTTTTTTTCTTTAAATAGTCTATAAGACTACATGAAATGATACAACCATCTGAGATACTAGACTTTTTCTGAGTATCAATCAATCAGCTCTGCTGAAACCAAAGGAGTAAATGAAACTATTGGAAAATGAAAAAATAAATGGAAAAATACTGGAAGACCACTAGCAGACATCTGTTCCTCTAAAAAAATTTTTTTTCAGTTCCTTCCTTTTTTTCCCCCTACCACTGAACCCATACATATTTTTTTAATGCTCTAAGATTTTCACCATAATTTTCATGACCACAGCAGCAATATCAGTTCTAAGGTGATACCAGGCCAGAGGCTATATTTACTACTTGCAAAATAAAATTTCCCTAATTGCGCATAATGTACACAAGAGTTGGGATATCTGATCTTTTCAAAGGTAATTCTGGACACAATAAACTGTTCAGAAAAGAACACTTGTCAAGAGTGACTTTCTGTACAAAAGCAGGATCTTCAATAGGCAGAATCTGATATTAAAAAGGATATAAACTCAGGAGAGGCCCTTCCATCAATTTATCTGTAGTGAAGTTCTACCTTTCGTAACCCAGCTTTGGGAATTTTTACAGGAACAGTGCTGGCCTTTCATATCTATACTCAGAACTTTGTATTCAGAAAACTCTATAATAAAAATAGGCCCCTTTAGAAAAGTTAATAATCCTTCAATTAATAATATTTTTAATAGAGGAATATTCTATAAAAACATTTAAAAATATTCTGAAACAGTATTCCTATTGGCGGTGCTAATGTATTTTTACCCACTACAGTCCATGGAGAATCATATAGCACAATCCTGATACTTTTACCTTCACAAGTTCTTTAAATACAGCATGCTGAATCATTTTTCTTTTGTTAAGACCAGATGCCATCTCTTCAAGATCAATAGCAGACCTTCATGATGATAGTTTTTGTGGGGAGGAGAGAGAAAAGCCAGTTAAGACACTCCGAAAAAAGTTTCTGCTCCAAAAAAAATATAAAAGTATTCAGTCATTCACATTAATAGTCTTCTGATTAACATGTATAAAATTACTACAGATTCATAAGTCTATGGAAGAATTTACCATGAAATATTAGACATAAGACCATGGTTAGTTTTTCAAGGCTTTCTTTTGAAAGTCAAAATATCAATTTGTCCTCATATCACTGCAAAGTAATTTTATTTTTACAGCATATATATTTTATACATCTTCACACACAGCAGAGAATGGGATTTTTTTCTCTAGTTCTAAATACTTAAATGCCAGTCGTTCTACATTTATTACCCAGTCTAACAATACGAAAAGGAGAAATGGCCTGAACATGACAAGGGCTAGGAGTCCAACAGTTAATTGAGATGCCTGTATTATTCTATATGGCCTGCCCCAGTCAGTGCCTCTCCCAAAGAACACAGTAACCGAGACGACACACATTACTCCTTCGCTCAAATACAGGCAGGAAAACCAAGAGAACAAGAATGAATACAATTCTCCAACAATGAAGGAGGCTGATTAATGTCATCTTAAGCCTGAAGAGGATAAAATGGCACCACTTTTCTATGAAGAACTGTTAAAAAGCTTTTATATTAAAATACTATATTGTGTAAGATTGAATCCATCCAAATAAAGGAGTAGTAAAACGGAAAAAATCCATAATTAAATTAAAGCCACATGTAGTTTATTCTTTGAAACATCATCATGGAAACACACTATCAAAGCAGTCTTGCAACATATGAGTTCTGTTCTTTTCAAATGCCATCCGGCAGAAATGTTTCATGATATAGCAGACTTTTCTAGTTAGCTCTTCATCCCAGTAAACTAAATTTAGTTTGCCTGGCTTTTACCTGATTAATTTAACTTACTTTACATTTTCTCTTAGTTGCTTCACTAGTTTAATATTAACATCGGCTTCCAATAATGCTGTACATACTTCTTTTAGCATAGCATTTAATACCTGCAAATATATAAATACATAAAAATTTAGCACTCCTAGTATGTCATTTCAAGCACATAAAAACAACGACTGAGTGGTCATCATATACTACCATAGCTTAATAAAAACAATACTACACTGTTAGAGAAAAAAATGTTCTCAATTAGCCTCAGAGAGGTAATCTTAGCAAATGTCTAATCATTTTGCCAAAATAAGATATTCCATTTAATTGAAATCTTGCCATTTGCAATGATGTGGATGGAACTAGAGGGTATTACGCTAAGTGAAATAAGTTAATCAGAGAAAGACAATTATCACATGATCTCACTGATAACACGCAATTTAAGAGACAAGGCAGAGGATCCTGGGGAAGAAAGAAAAATGAAACAAGATGAAACCAGAGAGGGAGACAAACCATAAGACACTCTTAATGATAGGAAACAAAACTGAGGGTTGCCAGGTGGGAAGGGATGGGAAGACTGGGTGATGGACATTGGGGAGGGTATGCATTGTGGTTGAGCTCTGGGTGTTGTGTAAGACTGATGAATCACATAATGTATGAAACACATAATGTATTATATGTTAATTTTTTTAAAAAGATATTCCATTTAGCTTTATTCAACCAAGTATTGTTAAAATTTTATTCCTATATTAAAGTAACAATAGTAAAGACAATATGCAAGCCTAAGAAAGTTATTATGCAATCCATGTTGCCATTGAATGCCTTCTGCTGCTGATACATAGCACTTTATATTCACAATATCTGCTTAATTGGACTAGTAGGAGGAAAATGCAACAGAAGAAACTGACCCAGTCTGACCTAGCAGTCTTACTATGTCCACTCACAGCAGAGGAACAAAGTTGAAAAGGAAACTATCCTCCATTAATAACTCACTATCATCACATATTTGCTGAGTTACAAGGTGCTGTGGTTAAAAGGTCTTAACTATAAAGTCTTAAAAAAAAGATGAAGTTTTTGTTGCTCAGGTAAATAAGGGTTTACACAGTAACCTGTGTGCTCCATGAGGGCAGGGATTTTAGTCTTTTGTCACTGCTATAGCCCTGGCGCCAGCAAAAAGTCTGCAAAAATGCAGGCCCTAGGGCACTGTCGGCTACCTCAGTCAGTTAACAGCATGTGACTCCTGCTCTCGGGGTTATGAGTTCGAGCCCCACAATGGATGTACAGATTAACTCAAAACTAAAATCTTTTGATTTTTTGATTAAAAAAAATTTTTTTTATTAACATGTAATGTATTATTTGCCCCAGGGGTACAGGCCTGTGAATCATCAGGCTTACTCATTTCACAGCATTCACCATAGCACATACCCTCCCCAATATCCATAACCCAGCCACCCTATCCCTCCCCACCAACCCCCCAGAAACCCTCAGTTTGTTTTGTGAGATTAAGAGTCTCTTATGGTTTGTCTCCCTCCCCATCCCATATTGTTTCATTTTTTCCCCTCCCTACCCCCCAAGACTCCCCACCCTACCTCTCAAACCCCTCATATCAGAGAGATCACATGATAATTGTCTTTCTCTGATTGACTTACTTCACTTAGCATAATACCCTCTAGTTCCATCCATGTCATTGCAAATGGCAAGATTTCGTTTCTCTTGATGGCTGCATAGATTTTTTTTTAAAAGATTTTATTAATTTGAGAGAAAGAGAGAGAAACCACAGGCAGGGAGAGGGACAGAAGGAGAGGGAGAAGCAGACTCTTGGCTGAGCAGGGAGCCCGATGACATGGGGCTCAATCCCAGGACCCTGGGATCATGACCTGAGTTGAAGGCAGACACTTAACCAACTGAGCCACCCAGGTGCCTCAAAAATAAAATCTTAAAAAATAAAATGGGCCCTGGAATATTTCTTGAATAATTCCCACCTTTAACTCACTTCATCCTACAGAGGCTCATCAGATCCATCTCTTATTAATGGAGTCTGATAAAAATGGAACTGATCTTTCATTAGAGAGATCTTTCATTAGAGAGATTCTTGTTAATTCCCTAGCAGCACAGTACTAAGAGCAGAGAAGTTGCCAATACAAGCAACAGCTGTTACTATACTTCCCACCAAGCTCTTCTCCCTGGTTTCTTTTTTCTCTACTATAAACATAAACAGCATAAGGGTTACACAACAGGGAAAACTGTTTGGAAGGCTGCTGTTTTATTTATTCTGAATGCCAAAGACTGCACGCACAATGGTTTAAATTATGATTTATCATTTAATAATAATTATTAGAAAAAACCCCAGATGAGGAATTAGAAAAAAGATACTAATCCTGGCTTTTTGGAAAATAAACACGTGGAACTGACTTCCTGTTGCTGTTAACTGAGAGGCTGGACTAGCTGAACTCAAAGATGGTCCCAAAATTATTTAATACCATTAACTTATTAAGGTATTGATAGCAAATTCTACATTAGATTTTTTTTTCAGTGAGCACTGAGTAAGGTACAGAACTAGCAAATCACTGTATTGTATACCTGAAACTATATTTAATATAGCACAGTATATTAAATACACTAGAATAAAAGTTTTTTTAGTTCAAAAAAAATTTTATTTTCCAAACCTCCAAGTTAGAAAGCACTTTTTTTTCCTTCAAGAGAGGGAGAGAGAGGAACAGTGAGGGGCAGAGGGAGAGAGAGATTCCCAACCAGACCCTGTGCCCAGCACAGAGCCTAAGGTGGGGCTCAGTCTCACAAACCCAACATCATTACCTGAACTGAAATCAAGGGTCAGATGCTTAACTGACTGAGCCACGAGGTGCCCCTAGAAAGTACTTTTTTAATCTATTATTTATTTAGATCCTTAAAAGCACCTTGTAAGATAAATGCTGTTTTTCTCATTTTATACATTAAGGAATCTGAAGCTAACTTGCCCAGATTTCTATCACAAGCTACTAAGCAGGTGGCTAACGAGGTCTTCTAAAACCAAATTCAGTACTGTCCCATTGGTACCACAAATATAAAGTATACTTGGGGACTCTCATCTTCTTCAATTGACAAATCATTAAGATACAAGGTATGGGGGGGTTGGATAACAGGTTTTTTTTTTTTTGTTGGGCAGTAAAAGGTTTAATGAGCAGTAGCAAAGCAATGGTACAAAGCTCTGAGGAGGGAGGGGACCCAAAAGAAATATTTAAAACTAAAAACAAGAGTGCCAGGAGGAAGAGTACTTCAGATACCATATAAGGAGTCAGCTTACAAAAACTAAATAATAAAAACAAATAAAAGCAAAAAAACTGAATGAGGATTTCAGAGAAAATCAAAGTAGACAACATGAAAATACCAGCCTTCTATGAGAAAGCGGAATAAAAGTGAAGGAGAAAAAGATGAGATGCGCACATGCCTACCCAAGAAGAAAGAAGCAGGACACTGAAGTTTCAGGCCAATGTCTCCAGATCTAAGCCTTTTTTACTTTTTTAAAAGATTTTATTTATTTATTTGACAGAGAGAGATCACAAGTAGGCAGAGAGGCAGGCAGAGGGAGAGGGGGAAGCAGGTTTCCTGCTGAGCAGAGAGCCTGATGCGGGGCTCAATCCCAGGACCCTGAGATCATGACCCGAGCCGAAAACAGAGCCTTAACCCACTGAGCCACCCAGGCGCCCTCTAAGCCATTTTTAAAACAAAAAATGTATGCCATTTTTACATGTTAGTTAAGATTTGGGGGGTTTCTGTTTCCTTTTTTTATAATTCTTTATAGAAAGTAAAATAGTAAGATAGTCAACTCAATAAAAAACACCATATAGTGTATCCAGCTTTAAATTTTTATCTATAGTTATTAAATCTACATCAAAACAAATATAAACATAGAGATTACTAATAATTCATGTCCCGATGTAGTAATGATGTGCAATCATATGTATTTCACACATTTTACATACCTCTTCATTGATGATGGTGGCATTGCTCAATGAGCGTAATGCTGATGTTATTTTTCTTCCAAGGTCTGCTAGTACCATCTTGAAGGCTTTAAGATGTGATTACAAGAAAATCTAAGGAAAAACATTAAATAAAAACATTTGAAAAATAATCAATACCGGTTTTCATAATTGAAGACTTCTTAAGAAGAGTATTTAATTAAAATTAAACTATTATAATGTTTAGATACTATAACTTCAACTTCTATAGCCTCAATCTGCAGCCTCAATATACGTATGTCCAAAAGCTAAGGCTACTCATTGGTTATGATGACTTGAGTTTGAATACCTAATTAGAATATTCTATACAAATCAGCAAATTCAACATTCAGATAAAATGCTTTGAGGCAATAATGATACAATCTCAGATCCAAACATCTATATGAATATGGACATTTTGGAACTATATGTGAATATGAATAAGGGAAGAAAAAAGGTGAAATCTCTACCCAGAAATATTGTCCAATTACATTAAAGGACTCTGTAAACTATATTGATTTATGCTCTAAGCCAAAGGGAAAAAAAAGGTTTTAATTAATAAGACACTTCACTTTTCACACACATTACATTAGCTCATCTTATTCTTCTAACACCCAAATAAAGGGGTATATTACTGACTTTCCTGTTTTAAAGCAGTTCTTGATTCCCCAACTCTAAAACAAGATAACCTCAAAGGCCCTTCCAGCTCTAAAATGTTATGGTTTTAGAAAGTATACAGATGCACCTACCACATCGAAGTCCTTCTACCATGCAAGGACTCATGGATGGTAAGCAAGCAAATAGGACAGGGAGTCCCTGACCTCAAGGTGCTTACCTACTAACAGGCAAGACAAGACACAGGAATGTGCAGCAAATAAATATAAAGAGAATTCCTTTTGCCTGACTGCCTTCAAACTGGGATATTGGTTTCCTTCTACCTTCAGATTCACATGAAACACCAGCTCTTCCTGGGTCTCAAGCCTGTCAGCCTTTGAAATGGAACTACACCACTCACTCAGCTCTCCTGGGTCTCCAACTTGCCAACCTGGAGGATCTTGGGACTTGTCAGCCTCCATGATCACATAGCCAATTGCTTATAATAAATTTCTTTTTACACACACACACATCCTATTGTTCTGTTTCTGTGGAGACCCTTGACTAATACCGCTAAAGTACTAGTTCAAAGCTGCAATAAAACTTTATGATCAATTGCCAATGACCATTTCTGTAAAAATTCAAAGAAAGAAAACACAGGCTCAGGTAGATAGAAAAAGCTTTACAGAGAAGTTTGAATATGAATTTGATCCTGAAATATAAGTAGAACGTGCATAAGAGAAGAAGACAAAAAAGAATTGAAAGAAAATGATAAGGCATGAGGAGAAACGGAGACATAGAAAAAGCATGGGACATACTATACATACTATACATATACATATACTTATGCCTTATGCATGAACTTAAGAGATTACTAAGTATGTATTATTTGGAAGGCAGTAAATAAAATATTCTAGTCAGGACAGTGGCTAGCTAATTAAAAGGAAATACAGGTTGTGAAGAGCCTGAAACCAGGTTAAGAAGTATCAGACATCTGGTAGATGCAAAATCAGCAGAAAAGCTCAGTGTTCAAAACAATGTTAGTAACTCTTCCGAGTTAACTAATCTAGTCAACCAAGATAATCAAGACTAGATTCCTATAAAAAGAGTATACAGGAGGGCGCCTGGGTGGCTCAGTGGGTTAAGCCGCTGCCTTCAGCTCAGGTCATGATCTCAGGGTCCTGGGATCGAGTCCCGCATCGGGCTCTCTGCTCAGCAGGGAGCCTGCTTCCCTCTCTCTCTCTCTCTCTGGCTGCCTCTCTGTCTACTTGTGATTTCTCTCTGTCAAATTAATAAAAAAAAAAAAAAATTTAAATAAACAAAACAGAGAAAGAGAAAAGGAGGGGAGTCAAAAGGAAATGGAGGAAAGGAAATGCACTCAAGGACCTATCATTGGCAAAGAGATGTTCCAGGCTGAGCTCTAAATTAGACACTACATTTCCATTCAGGTAAAACTAGGTAATTTAGAACCTAAAAAATTACTAACAACTTGATGGAATTGAAAAAAAATGTACTTACCATAAATTGTTTACATTACATGGTTACTTCACCTGAAAGACCAATTACTTCACAGACAAGATCCAGCACTTTTAATTTCTTATCCCATACTCGTTATACTAAATTATTATTGCTTAAGTAAACATTCTTGAGGCAAAAAATAAGAATCAGATGTTTCAGTTCATCTCCTTTGCCACCGTGTTACCCAGAGTGATATAATCCTCATTATGACACCACAATTTACTATTTTAGAGATCACGTCATAAACACATCATCCTCCATTTTAAAAAGCTATTATTAGTTAACTCTTAAAAATAAACCTATCTTCCTACATTGACTGGTCTTTTAAACTAAAAATACTTCTGTGAAGTTTTCTAATACATTTTTCCTCACGTAAGTACTTATTGGCAGCACATTTTTTTATATATTTGCCTGTTTATAAAAACATACATTTCCATAAAGGAATAATGATCTCTAGTAATACCTTTTATTTATAGGATATTATCTGTGCAATTTCCAAGGATGTGTTCCTGAATTAGGATTCTCCTCAAAAACTCAATGACTTCCTATTTCATGCAAAGGT
Organism: Mustela putorius furo; assembly: GCF_011764305.1. Taxonomy (NCBI): domain Eukaryota; kingdom Metazoa; phylum Chordata; class Mammalia; order Carnivora; family Mustelidae; genus Mustela; species Mustela putorius. The sequence continues at coordinate 31,481,410 of NW_025422047.1, read as the reverse complement.
AAAGTCCTCAAAATGCAAAATGGACTGTAAGGCACTCCCAAATTCACACACTCCATTTTAATTACACTGACCTCCTTACTGTTGATCCTGCACATTACTACCTCAGGTCCTTTGTACTGGTTGGCATGATCTCCCCCTGGCTGACAAGGGGAAAGACAGCTCCCTGCCTCATCACCTTCAGATTGCTGTCTAGATGCAATTTCTCTCAATAAGGGCTTCCCTATCACTTGTTTAAATGCACAGTCTCCCTTCCCTTTATTTTTTTCTATTGTCTCATTATCAAATAACTATGATTTACTTATTTTGTTTGTGGTCTGTAATATCTATTCCCCAACTGAAATGTAAGCTGCATGAGGGCAGGGACTTTTGCCTCTTTTGCTCCCTCCTATGAACTCACTGCTTTATGTCTCCTCAGTATATACTGAGCCCTTATTAAAAATGAACTTTATGAATGAATGTATTTAAGACTATAGGAACAAAGGGAGATGGGGAACAAAAGTTATGAAAGGCCTTACAAATATCTTTTTTAAGACCAGTAACATAGAGCCACTCTGGAAAACAGTAAAGAGGTTCCTCAGAAAGTTGAAAATAGAGCTACCCTACCCAGCAATTGCACTACTGGGTATTTACCCCAAAGATACAGATGTAGTGATATGAAGGGGCACCTGCACCCCAATGTTTATAGCAGTAACGCCCACAAAAGCCAAACTATGGAAAGAGCTCAGATATCCACTGACAGATGAATGGATAAAGATGGGGTATATATATTCAATGGAGTATTACGCGGCCATTAAAAATTGGAATCTTGCCATCTGTAATGACATGGATGGAACTAGAGAGTATTCTGCTAAGTGAAATAAATCAATCAGAGAAATATAATTATCCTATGATCTCACCAACATGTGGAATTTAAGAAACAAGGCAGAGGATCATAGGAGAAAAGAGGAAGAAATGAAACAAGATGAAACCAGAGGGAGACAAACCATAAGAGACTCTTAACTACAGGAAACAAACTGAGGGCTGCTGGGGGTGAGGTGAGGGGGATGGGGTGATTGGGTGATGGACACTGGGGAGGGTATGTGTTGTGGTGAGTGCTGTGAATTGTGTAAGACTGATCAATCACAGACCTGTACCCCTGAAACAAATAATGCATTATATATATAAAAAAAAAAAAATTGGAAGAGGTAGAAAAAAAAGACCACCAATATAAACCAATGAAATCAAAAGAAAGTCAATGACCTAGGTAATTGATATTGTACAACTACAAATATCCATTTGCCATTACTTAGTGTAAGTTTCTAGAACTTCCCTTAAAAAAAAAAAAAAATTTCTAACAAGATTCTTAAAAATAGCCTCACCTTGATCTAATATGCATACTATAATACAGAACATCCTTTTTAATGTTACTAGTTAACCCTATATCTCAAATTGGAGTAATTTACAATTCAAGCACACTCACTCAAAATTCTCTTTTTCAACTAAAAAGGTTTATGGAAGTAAGTCAGTGTATACAAGAATTTCACAAAAGAGGAATCTCTACTTCGATGGGGCTGTTGGAAAAGTTTAAGGGTAAATTATTGTATAGTACTTTATACAGTTTAACATCTATTATCTCATTCCACCCTCACAATTTTATGATATAAGTAGGTTAGAGATTAGAGAATGGTGTTCCCTACAAAAAAAGAAAAAAAAGCAAAATGACTTCCCACAGTCTCCTGGCTACACAATCCTAGGTCCTATAGTATGAATGACACTTTCAAAAACAGGGTTGAATATCCCTGCTGGCAAACTCCAGGACAAATTTTGTTGCTGTATTACAATGTCAGGAAATCATATTTTGAAGGCAAAAATGCACACTCCTCTTCCTGGAAGAATCACTGCAATGTCCAGAAAGAACTGACAATCAGGACCACTGCAATCAGGATGTATAAGGACTGAGCTATGTCCAAGTCACATGTTCTAACAGGAATCTAAGAGGAGCTGGATAGTGAGGTAATGGAAATAGGCCTAAGTCTAGGGTGCCCTGATAAGGCAAACACAAGGCCAAGTATCATACTTACCTGCTGCAGTGTGAAGTACTGGAAAGAGCATGGGTTTTGGAGTCTGACAGACTTGGATTCAAATCCCAGCTCTGCTACATACTGGCTGTGTTACTTTGAGTAAATTACTTAATCTCTCTGAGCCTCCCTTTCCTCACCTGCAAAATGGAGATAATACCATTATCAAGGTAGTGACCCTGAAGGGATGTTGTGAGGGTTAAATGAGACAATAAGTATAAAACTGTATATTAACTTCCTGGCTTCCTTGAATGCTACCAACTGGATCTCCCTATTGTACTACCTGAAGTGTAAGTAAACTGGAACTTTTCTTAAACTTTACTAAGGCTACTGTCCCATTACCTAGAAACGACCCCAGGAATCTTTAGGGCCAATTACACGTACCTATAATTCTATTACTCAACAGGAGCTACAGTGTTCAAACAGCCACTTTCCTCTACATAAACAATTATAAATATTCCTGCCAGAAACTTGCCTGGAGATCATATAAACAGATCCCAATGACTAGAGATTTCAAATCCTATCACAATGAAAATCCCTATTAAAAAAGTTCTTCTAAGCCCTAGTCAGTGACTAACTTATTGGATCAATATTAGACTAAAAAACTAAATAAATATATTATTAGTAGTAAATACCTTTAGAAAATTCAATTCTAAACTATGTACTTTTCCAAAAGCTAGTCAAAAGCCCAAACCAATATTTGCTTTCCTTACTATAATACTAAGTCCATATATATTGTATGTGTATATATATAAGTATATATATATATTTAATTTCCGTGTAGTATATGTGTCATATTCCAGGATAACACAGAAGTAAATTTACCTAAGCAAGTGGTCTATATGCATCTTATTTGCTAAAATTATTCTATTTGAATGACAATATAATGTTAATTATGACTTTTAAATATGTAAGTATTTTTTCATTCTGAATCTTAGTCCTCCAAGGAAATAATTCATAATAATTTATGTTCATGATTACAGGAAGATATGTAATCAGTGTAAAAATTCAAACATTACAGAAATACTGAAGATAGAAATTATAATTCCCCTAATCTTATACCCTCTTGTCCCCTGATAACCAATTTGGTTTACGTTCCCATAGACTTTGTTTTCTATGCATATAATTTAGGCAAGTTTTCACTAAGAATTAAGGTTTGGGGAATGAAAAAGGAAGGAGCAATGAGGGAAATTCTTTTGTAAACAAGCTTGCTAATGCTAAAAACATGCTTAAATGCAAAGGCAGAATACAAAACTGCACATACTGTCCATTTTTGTCTATAAACAAATATCAAAAAATAACATTCGTTTCCCAGGAAATACAGCTCAAAGGCACAACCAGATACTACTTCACACACACACGAATGGCTATAGTCAAAGAGATATAACAAGTGTTAAGGCTGTGGAGAAATCAGAACCCTCATACACTGCTGGTGGGAATGTAAAACGGCATACAGCCCATTGGAAAGTTTGGCAAGTCCTCAAAATGTTAAACACAGTGTTACTGTATATCACCCAGCAATTCCACTCTGAGGTACATCCAAGAGAAAGTAAGACACACATCCACAAATATCCATAAAATGGAATTCCTGATAATAAAAAGGAATGAAGCACTGATAACATGTTACACCATGAATACTGAAAACATTACGCTGTAAGAAGCGAGTGACAGAAGAGCCACATACTCTATGATTCCATGTATATGAAATGTCCAAGAGTAAATCTATAGAGACAGAAAGTTGCTTAGGGCTCAAGAGTTGGGGGAAAATGAGGAGTGACTGTTAGTGAGCATGAGTTTTTCCATAGAGTGATAAAAATGTTCTAAAATTGATTGCAGTGATGCTTGCACAACTCTGTAAATACACTAAAAACTACTAAATTGTACACTTTAGGTGAACTGTATGACATGTGAATTTTATTTCAGTAAAATTGTTAGAAAATAATAACATTCATCATTTCTGGATGATTAACAATTATTAATCTTTATTCTTTTATTTATATCATTTTGTAATTGCCAAATTTTTGGTAATGACTAAGACTATTGTTTTTTAAAATCAAAAGGAAAATTATTTTTCAAAGTGCTCCTTGTGAGAGGGCGCCTGGGTGGCTCAGTGGGTTAAGCCGCTGCCTTCGGCTCAGGTCATGATCCCAGGGTCCTGGGATCGAGTCCTGTATCGGGCTCTCTGCTCAGCAGGGAGCCTGCTTCCCTCTCTCTCTCTCTCTCTCTCTGCCTACCTCTCTGTCTACTTATGATCTCCGTCTGTCAAATAAACAAATAAAATCTTAAAAAAAAAAAAAAAAAAGTGCTCCTTGTGAGAAATACAGTGATATTACACTGGGGATTGAGATGGAATTGCCACTTGAACTCATTTAATTATTCATTCATTCATTCATTCATTCAATACGTACTATGTGTTCCACGAATCGTCCCAGCCTGAGAAAAGTTCTAACTCCAAATCAACAAATTACATCAATTTAACACAGACAAGACTTCTCTCTTGACTTCAAAAGATCAATTATACATCATACCACCCACTGACTTAACAGCTTTACTTCTGCACCGAAGATTATATTTAACTATGCAAGAAGTACCAGAAAATTCTCTCTTCATTTAAATAACCTGCTTCCAAATTTTAAAACTCCTTTTAATATTTAAAAAAAAAAGAAAAAATGCAACATTTCATAGTTTGATAGCAGAAAATTCAATTTTTACCAAAAATTCAACAAGAGGTAATAACCCAAAAACAATGAGAATCACTTAAGATACTTTATTGGCTATCAGGTCGATCATAACAAGAATCTTTACGTAAACTGTTACCAAGATTAAAACAAAGTCAAAAGAATTCCTCGGCAATAGCCTGTCCTGAAATTGGAAAGATCACAGGATGAAAGCATGGAAGAGAAGGAATAAGAGGTATATGCTGTTTTTGTTATTTCAGGTACATGTACATAACACCAATCTGCTGAAAATTAAATACTCAATCATAAAATGTCCAAGGATAGTACCATCACGAGGTTTTGGAGGAAGTGGCTGGCCTCTTTTAAATTCTTTAATTAGGAGGGCAAAACAAGCCATCTATATTTTGAAAAACTTCACTGGTTACACTGAAGTGCAGCCAGGCTTAAAAATCACTGCATGAAATAATACTCCTCAAAGGAAACAAGGGAAAGAAAAATCTGTTTCATAATTTAAAAATTAGAGTCAACATAGCAAGTACACTGGAGGGAGAAAAACTTGAGAACAAGGAGACTAAAGACACACTAACTAGCCTGGTGGAGGCATGTGGGCTTGAATCAGGGAAGCAGAAAGCAGAATAGATCAAGTCAAGTCCAAGCAGAGGCTACAGGAATTACTGACCAAATAGTTGTGGGAAGTGAAGGAGAAACAAAAGGCAAAAGTGACTCCAAGGTCTCAAACAGTAACCGGATGGCAAGGGATACCATCAATGAATGAAGGGAAGACAAAAAAGAAGCTGGTTTGAAACCTAAAGAGTAACCAGACAAAAAGTTAAGAGGTTTTAAGGTTTTGTAAGGTCGTATTTGTCATGTTCTACTAAACTGGGATTTTGAGTACATCTCCTACAATACTTTGTAATGTCCTACTAACGTTGGATAATGACTACATAGAGGTTCATTTTATTATTGTTTTTCAAATCGAACATACAAATATCACAAAATTCAGGTACAAACAAGGAGTTAAAGCCCTTATATATCATATATATAATAATGAAAGAAGTGGGGGGAAAAAAGCAAAGTTGAGGTAGTAAGTTTGGTTTGGGACCTACTGAATTTGCAGAAACTAAAGAACTGTATCACTCATTAGACTTAAGTTACAGGGAAAAAAAGAGAAATTAGAGAAGTTTGGAAATGGTTAGCATACAAAGATAATGCCATGGAAGCAAAGGATGTAGATGAGAAGTCTCAAGGGCAGCCTCTGAAAGACCCTGAGATGGCGAAGAGCCAACAAAAAGGAGTCAACCAAAAAGAATAATTAAAAGGGATAGAAGCCCTTACTAACCCTTTTCCCTCTCCAAAGGCATACAGAAGAAAATCAATTAAAAAAAAGGAAGCTACTATTTATCTTCCTAAATTCTTGTGGTAAGTCCAGAATTTCCAGTTAGGTGGAGTCAGAGGAATAATCTGTTTGAAAGAGGGCCTGAAGATGTGTTTATCAAATTAGAAAATATTAACTGACCACATGAAAATACCAAGAGAAAGAGTTTTGAGAGAAATAATTCCTCTCCCTTCAGTCATTAACACTGCTATATACCAGGCATTGCATGAAACTGATCATCTAATCTTTTATCCCCATAATAAGCTTATTAGATGGATGAGGAAACTGAAGCTGGAATAGAATAGAACTGGAATAGAAACTTGTTCAGGGTCACAAATCTTCCAAGGAGTACTCTCATCTGGGTTCCCAGAGCTCTCATAGCTCTTTATACCTTCTAAGAGTTTCTCATTACTCATCTTATTTAATGTGTATATATATGCCTCTCTCTCACTGTACTGTTAGCTCCTCAATGACAGGGTTTGTATCACTCATTTCTGTATTCTTATAGATAGGAATAAATAAATAGTGTGAATTAAGCATATGAAAGAACTAGGTGAGAACAGCATCAAGAAAACCAACTGGGGAAAGAGTTTCAAGAAATGGTCAACAATGGCAAATGCAGAGAGAGCCAACAGTGTATCTGAAGTCATCAATGGCACTAATCTGATATCCCTTATTCATTTATGAAACGCCTACTATATGCAGGACAACGTGTTAAGCACAATGGACACGGAAAAATAAAATCTGGTACACGCCAAAAGGTTTTCGGAGAAGTAGCCGCATCTAAATTCTTGATCGGGAGAGCAAAGCAAAGACTCAGGCCTGTAACTGCCCACACCTAATCTGGCTCGGGTAAATCTGAAAACTACTTAAAAGGGTCACAGTGCATCTTTTAAGAAAACTTCCGATGGGACACACGAGATGAAAAAGGGCCAGTGCACCTCAGTCTCGGTGACGAGAGCCGGTGGCCAGGGAAGCCGACTCCCTCCGGGGTCTCCGGCCCCCAAGGAGAGCTGACGCTGCCCCTAGCTGCCAGTCCGTGGTCGGGGGCGGGAAAAAGCAAGCCACTTACCGCAAAAAGCACCGCTACCGCTGTGGCCCAAAGGGGCCGGGGATTCTTTCTCGAAGCCCCCGCGCCGTGGGAGGAAACCAAGGAAAGCAAGGATCAGACAGACAGGTGCGACCCCACAGCCCGACTTCCCAAACTATACAAACTGGGGCTCCGGCGCCCAGCACCGCGACGCCAACTCCCACCAGCTGGAAGACCGACGATTGCCACCGAACCTTCCGCCCAATGAGGAAACGTCACCACTCGCCGAAGTCCAGCCTTTCATGAAAAGGATACACTTCCGCTTCCGGGGTCACCTGCCGCATTCTCTCCGTACTTCTACTGAAAAGGTTTATTGAGAGAGGTTTCTTTGCTTCGATTGGCTTTTTGACACTCGGTTTTCTTATCGCTTAATCTCTGCGACAGCGAAGTGGCAAGATAGAACGCCCTCTGGGGATGCGATCCCCGTAAAGAATTTCGACCTCGATAAGTCGCTTTAAGAAAAAGTGACTAGGCTGTGCACGGCCAGTTAAGAGGGGAGCGGTGAGACTTGGAGGGGCGATTAGAGAGCCGGGAGTCCTCCCCGGGAGCACGGGAGAACTCCAGAAAGGGGCGGGGCTTGGGAATTTCGCCGCTCAGAGAGGCGGGTTCCGCGGCGTCGGATCCGGCGTGGAAACCCGTCTCGGCCTGCGCGTGCGCAGTGCGAGCCTTCCCTTCGGCTGCTCTCAGCTTTCAGCATGGAATTCTGCTCCGCGAGGCGAGCAGTCCTGCAGCTGCTGCGTACGGTGGCTCCCGCAGACCTCCCAGCGCTGCTCGATTGGATGCGAACTACCCGTAAGCGACCAGAGCCAGACGCAAGGGGTTGGGGCAAGGATGTGTTATGGGCGCTGACCTTGGGGACTTCACACCGGGTGAGGCCGAAAGCCTCCTAGGGGTCGCTGTGCTGGTCCCCGCTCGAGTACAGGGCTGATTGATGGGGGCACATCGCAAACCTTAGCAGCTTCAGAGCCCAGTTTGGGATTGGGTGCAGGAACAGCTGGCTCTCGGTTGTTTTTGACTGCGCTGCAGGCTTCAGACAAGCCCCTAGAGTCTCTTTGTAGCTAAGCCTTTTCAGAGGGGAAAGAAGGGGCAGGGGATTTTGCCCCTCCACCCCTCCCCCACAAACTTCGGACTACCTGTGAAGAAACTACCTGAAAAAGCACTTTGCAAAAGAAGTTTCGGGCTGTGGAGCAGGAAGCTTTTACAAAACCCTGCAAGTGAAATTACCTGCTGGCTAGTGCACTTATTTTCTCAATTGTAAAACGGACCGTCGATTTGATAGTTTTTCGGGGGTGAGGGAAAGGAGAGAAGGGGGTGGGAATAGGGAGAAGACTCTGATTTTAAACTGTTCGTAGAATTAACAATAATAAAAGGCGCAAGTTAGAATCGAGGAAATGAAGCGATTAGGTAGGTTTATTGAAGAATGATTAGATCTGTTTTGGCAATGTGAGGCCTGGTGAAGCACACGAAAATAGGATATTCCTTGTTTGGGAGCTGTGCCAACCGAGGCTATGCCTCTGTACCTCTCAGCGTTGAATCCTATGTTTATTTACATCCAGACCCATGACTTGAAATATTCCTCTGTGCTAATGACTTCCAAACTTGACTTCTTCCTAAAACGCTCTTTCTTTGTGATTTTAGAGTCAATCAGTAGGTTGGGGTATTATTATTATTGCACATTTGGAGGGATTGTTTTAGATAAGATGCCAAACTGAAATTAACTTGGACAACTGGTAGTGAAGTTTAGGCTGGACAAGTAGAGAAAACCAGACAGATAACTTCATACGTACACACATAGCAAGATTCAAGATAGGAATTGCTGAGTCTCCTGTCTTTTTTTTTTTTTTTAGATTTTATTTATTTATTAGACAGAGAGAGTTCACAAGTAGGCAGAGAGAGAGAGGGGAAGCATGCTCCCTGCTGAGCACAGAGCCCAGTGTCGGGCTTGATCTGAAGACCCTAAGACTAGGACCTGAAACCATGACCTGACCCAAGGCAGAGGCTTAACACACTGAGCCACCCAGGCGCCCCTCTCCTGTCTTTTCATTAAACCTTCTATTGCCAGTTTTATCGATCATATCCCAATTAATTATACAATGTGCTAGTTTCCAAGGTTTTTTCTGCATTCCTCAGAACAAAAACTTCCTCCAGAAACCCCAGAGTGCCTACAAAAATGCCCCCTACTGCCTGGTTCTGGCAATTGCACAATTAACTAAAATATCCTTGCCCTCAAGATTGCAGTTTTATGGAACCATTTGTAATCTAAATCTCCAGTTTTAGAGGCATCGTTTGAGAACTTCATTTTTCAAAATCAGGAAAACTTGCAAGGATGTTTTGGGTGATAATTCGGGAAAAATGAAGACCCAGTATCCCTGGTTAAACAGTACCTTTTTACTCTTACAAAGCACTTTCTGTGCCTTTCTCCAGCACACCCTGTAGTCAGAGAAGCTCATGCATTTTGTTAAATGATTTAGAAAACAACCTGAGTTTCTGAGAATATTTATTAACGTGAATATTTTAAGAAATGAGGGTATCACTTAAAACGGAGTGTTTTAACATCTATCTTTAAAAGACAACTTACTAGTATATTGTTTCAAGTGATAAAAAATGTATAACTAACGCTTACCATTTTAAGCTGTTTTTAAGTACACATTTCAGTGGCATTAATACTTTTATGTTGTTCAGATCACTGCCATCTATCTCCAGAACTTTCTCATCTTCTCAGGCTGAAACTAAGTATACCGTTTTATGAAGTGGCTCTAAATAGGGCACAAAAGATTCTTACTATTTTCCTAATCAGTGTCCTTTTTCTAGGAAAATATCTTCTATCTCTAGCATTAAAGCACTTGCATAATATCTCACTTTTTTGACATATTGACCTTCAGTAATTATAATTCTCCTTAAATTTTTCTACCATTTAGTGGAATAGCAGGAGACAATAATAGACACTGAGTATGACTTTGGCTTTGAGTTTCATAGTTTATTGAAATTAAAAAACATTACAGGTAAAATCACAATAATTTTAGATACACAAAACAAAGAATAATATTCTTGATCTCTGAAGGAGTGGGATTATCTCACCAAGACCTGAGGTCTTTTAGGATCAGGCTGGTAGAACCAGAAGCTTGGACCAAGGCAGAGCCAAGTACATGTCAATGCCTGATAAACTGAAGATTTAGAAGAAATAAAGATAGGAGCCTACATTTTACCTTGGGTACAGCATAGGCCCAAAGGTCTAGGAAACAAAGAACACTAATATAGGAAGATGAATCAAGTCTGAGGGGCAAAGCACATGAAGATACCCACCCCTCCCCCACCCCATTCCAAAAAAGAGTAAAATACAGCAGGATCTCAGCTGATTGATTCTGATCTTGTGGCACAGCATCTGTTTTCTTCTATTTCCTGTATGTATGTAAAGTGGGCTCTCGATCTAGATTTCAAAGTATGGGAGAGTGACTGCATTCCATAAAGTGAAGGGAGCTAAGAGCCAGAATTGCAAGTGGGATCCCCAATAAGCATATAAAAAAATACACTGGGGGATGTCTGGGTGGCTCAGTTGGTTAAGCCACTGACTTTTGATCTCAGCTCGAGGTCTTGATCTCAGGGTCATGGGCTCATGCTCTGCTTTCACTCTACCCTGGGATAGAGCCTCCTCAAAAATTATTTAAAAAGGGCGCCTGGGGGGCTCAGTGGGTTAAAGCCTCTGCCTTGGGCTCAGGTCATGATCCCGGAGTCCCGGGATCGAGTTCTCTCTGCTCAGCAGGGAGCCCGTTTCTCTCTCTCTCTCTCTCTGCCTGCCTCTCAGCCTGCTTGTGATCTCTGTCAAATAAATAAAATAAAATCTTTAAAAAAAAAAAAAAAAAGAAAAGAAAAAGGGTGCCTGGGTGGCTCAGTGGGTTAAGCTGCTGCCTTTGGCTTAGGTCATGGTCTCAGGGTCCCGGGATCAAGTCCTGCATCGCCTCTCTGCGCAGTGGGGAGCCTACTCCCCCCGCCCTCTGCCTGCCTCTCTGCCTACTTGTGATCTCTCTTTCTGTCAAATAAATAAATAAAATCTTTTTAAAAATTATTTAAAAACTACATTGGAACAGCTGTTAACAGTGCTTTTCTGAAGCTTCTGAATTTTTCTTGGATATGCAAATACAAATGAGAAAGTCAAGCCCATAGCCCATAAGAATGCCTAGTAAGAATCAAGTTGCAAAGGATAGAAAATTAGGGTTTGCTTTAAGAAGATTAATAAAATCATCAAAAATTAAAATTAATGCTTAAAGAAGATAATAGTAGTTGACCAGAAGCTTTTAGAAGCTTTACTGTATCCTGTATTTTAAGTATATCTTCACTGACCAGAATTGGACATGTTTGTGAGCAAAACTACAGAGCTGTTAGAAGTCCTTTGAAATTCCTGCAAATCTAAAAAGCCAACCCCAGTTTCTAATTACGTTTGTCAGACAGCATACTGCCCCAGTTCCATATTGCATTACCACTGAGGAAGTATCAATATAACAAAGATATTCCAGGCTTTATTGAAACCATATGAATCTATGAAAGTTATCAATTACATGTGGTAACAGAAATAGATTGTTTCTTCAAAAACTAAAAAGGTATACTGAGCAAATTGGTACCTCTTCTTTTTTTTTAATTGGTATCTCTTAAAATTTTTTCTATTAAACAAATAAAAAGAATTATACTTTTCTTTAAAGTACTTTTATACCTTAATATATTGTTGTATATTAAGAATGGACACGATATATGAAAAAAAAATACATCACAAACAAGTGAGTTTATCCCGAGAATGTATTGTGCAACATTATAAAATCAATGTAACTCACCATATTAAGTAAAAAGAAAAACTATGTTGTTATCTCAATAGACCAGGAAAAGCATTTGACAACATCCAACATCTCTTCCTGATAATAACTCTCATCAGACTAGAAGGGAACATTCTCAACCTGATAGAGGTCATCTGTGAAAAATCTGCAGCTAATTTCATACCTAACAGTGAAAGACTTGAGTTCTTTCCCCTAAGATCAGAAACAATAATGTATACTCCTCACTACTATCATCATAATACAGCTTCTGGCTAGTATGATATGGCAAGAAAAAGGAGGTGGGAGGCATTTCAATTAGGAACTGGTGAATGGATAAACAAATTGTGGCATATTTTTATAAGGGAATACTACGTGGCAAATAAATGGGAAGACATTTGTACAATAGCATGTATAAATTATACTAAGTGAAGGAAACCATACTAAAAAAGACTATACTATATAATTTCATTCATTTAAAACTTGAACGTGCAGACTAACCTGTAGTGACAAAAAAATAGGTCTCTTGCGGCTGAATGAGTGGAGGGGTTAGAAGAGAAGGATTATAAAAGGGCAAGAAGAAACATTTGGGGGTCTCAGGTATGTCTACCATTTTGATTGTTAAGTGATAGTTTCATGTCTGTATACATACATCAAATTTGTATAATTATATACTTTAAATATGTACAATTTATCATGTATGATTTCTGTTTCTATAAAGCTGGTTTTGTTTTTGTTTTTTTTTAATGGCTGCAAGTTCTTTAACCCTCATTCCTTGAGAGGTTCTGATCTGTATTCTCTACCTTTGAGTCTGGATGGGCTTTGTGACAGCTCTGACCAATAGAATATGGCAGAAGTGACACCATGTCAGTTTCAGATCCAGGACTTAAGAAACTGGCAACTTCTACTTTCTGTCTCTTGACATTCTTGGTCTGAGAGAAGCTAACCATCATGTATGCAGTCTGACTACCTTGAGATCATCAAATTGTCAGGAATTCCCAGCTTTTCTACAGAGAGCAAGATGCCCAACCAGGGTGTAACTGTTCTTACCATCCAAGTCCAGGCACTAGAACATGTGAGTAAAGTAGCTGTCTGAAATGCCTAGTATAGTCAAGTCTTTCTTACAGATAACATTGCTTGAACATCTGTAGATTTTTCTGTTAATATAAGTTTTCATCTCTGTGATAATACTCAAGAGTGCCATTGCTGGGTCATATAGTAAGTGCATTTTTAGTTTTATGGAAACTGCCAAACTGTTGTCCAGAGCGGCTGTAGCATTTTGCATTTATACAAACAGTATATGAGTAATCCAGTTTCTCTGCATCCTCACTTGCATTTGGTCTTACCAGTATTTTTCAGTTTAGCCATTCTGTTAATTTGTGTAGTGATATATCATTGGGTTTTAATTTCCATTTCCCCAATGATGTTGAACAATTATTGTTTATGTGTTTATTTGCCATTTGAATATCCTCTTTGATGAAATATCTATTCATATCTCTTACCCATTTGTTTTTTAGATTTTTTGTTTTATTTATTTGACAGAGATCACAAGTAGGCAGAGAGGCAGGCAGAGATTGAGGAGGATGCAGGCTCCCTGCTGAGCAGAGAGCCCTTTGCAGGGGCTCCATCCCAGGACCCTGAGATCATGACCTGAGCTGAAGGCAGAGGCTTTAACCCACTGAGCCACCCAGGCACCCCTCTTGCACATTTTTTTAATTGTATTTTTGGTATACTGTCACTTTGAGAGTTCTTTATGTATTTTAGATATAAGCCCTTTGTCATATGTGTGGTTTGCAGATATTTTCTCCCAGTCTGTAATTTGTTCATCCCCTTAACAAAGTTTTTAAAAGCAAAATTTTTTTAATATTGATGAGGTCCAATGTATCCACTTTTCCTTTTTTGGCATCAACTTTAAGAACTCTGTTTAGCTCTAGATACCAAAGATTTTTTCCATTTTTTTCTCTTCAAAAATTATACAACACTATATTAGTGTCAAGTTCTATGTGATCATTATCTTTTTCCTAAAAGAGCTGTGCTTTTGTCTTTTGCATTTAATTCTTTGGTCCAAGTTAATTTTTGTGTAAGGTGTGGAGTTTAGGTTGAAGTTCATTTTTTCCCCTATAGATGTCCATTTCCTCCAGCACCATTTGTTGAAAAGGCTATCATAATCAGTTGTCATTTTTGTGTGGCTCCATTTCTGAGCCCTCTATTCTGTTGATTTATGTCTCTCTCCCTGACCAATACCACTCTGTCTTGATTACTGTAACTATTGTTTAAAAGTACCTTCTTTAACTTTCAAGTGTTTGGAGATTGGCCTGTTAACCAACTTCCAGTTTAATTCCATTATGGTCAGAAAAGATACTGTGCATGACTTCAGTTCATTTAAATTTTTCTTTATTGGGGCACCTGGGTGGCTCAGTGAGTTAAAGCCTCTGCCTTCAGCTCAGGTCATGATCCCAAGGTCCTGGGATCAAGCCCCACATCGTGCTCTCTGCTCAGCAGGGAGCCTGCTTCCTCCTCTCTGTCTGCCTGCCTCTCTGCCTACTTGTGATCTCTGTCTGTCAAATAAATAAATAAAATCTTTAAAAAAATATATTTTTTTTCTTCTTTTGTTTTATGGCCCAGGATATGGTTTATCTTGGTGAAAGTTTGATAGGTACTTGGAAAAAAGCTGTGTATTCTACTCTGTTTAATGCAGTGTTTTATAAATACCTGTTAGGTCTTGTTAGTCGATTATATTTTTTGGTTCTGTTTCTTTGCTGATTTTCTGCCTTTTAGTCTTTCAGTTGCTGAGAGTGGGGCAGTGAAGTTTAATTGTGGATTTGCCTCTTTGTCCCTTCAGAACAGTTTTTGTTTCATTTATTTGAAGCTCTTGTTTAGTACGTTCACATTCAGGATAACTATGTCTTTTTGGTGGATTGATCCTTTAATAATTATGTAGTGTTCCTCTTTGTACCTAATAATTTTCTTTGTTTTAAAGTCTAGTTATCTCATATTAATATAGCCACTCCCATTTTTTAACTAATGTGGGCACAATATATTTTTCCTTTCCGTTTATAAAAATTCATTCTTCCTATAACATTATGTCTGAAGTGAGTTTCTATTGACAATATATAGTTGGGTTCTGTTTTTAAATCTACTTTGCCAATCTCTGTCTTTTTAAATTGATGTATATAGAGCATATACATTTAAAGTAATTATTGCTATATTAGATCTTAAGTGTGGCATCTTACTGTTTGTTTTCTGCTTGTTCTTTCTTTTTCTTAACCTATTTATCTCTGCTTGCCTTTCTATAAGTTACTAGGACAGTTTTAGAATTCTGTATTTATTTTCCTGAGTATATCTCTTTGTATAGTTTTCTTTGTGATCACTCTCTTTTGTAGTTAAATATATATGTAACCCATCACCATCTATTGGTACAAATGTTTTGTCACGTGAGTGGGGTATTGAAATCTTACTTCCATTTAGTTCCCTTTACCATCCCCCACTTTTTAAGTACAATTGTTTTATATCAGATAGTTATATCAGATGATTTCATAAATTTTGATTAAACCATCAAATATGTTTTAAGAAATTAATGACAAAAAAGATAGTCTTTTGTACTTAGTCTATTTTTACCCATCCTGTTTTTTTCCTTTCTGAAGTTCCAAACCTTCTTCTGCTATTTCTTTTCTGTCGTAGAACTTCTTTAGCCATTCTTTAAGGGTAGATCTACTGGCAACAAATTCAGTTTTTCCTCATCTGAGGATGTCTTTATTTCCCCTTCATCTCTGAAGGACAATTTCATAAGATATAAAATCCAGAGCGTACAGAGTTTTTTTTTCCCAGCACTTGAAAAATGTACCTCCTTCTGGTTCCCATGGTTTCAGATGACTAGTTCACTGTCGTTCAAATGGGTATCTGCCTACAGAGAGTGAATCATTTTTCTGATTTTGAGGTTTGTTCTTTGTCTTTTATTTTCAGAAGTTTAATTATGATATGTCCTTGTGTGGATTTCTTTGGGTCTATCCTATTTGGAGTTTCTCAGTTTCTTAAAAACCAAATTGGGGGGGGGGTTAGCTATATTTCTTCAAATGCTTTTCAGACCCATACTCTTTCTCCCATTTCTGCGACTCTGATATTAATATTAGATCTTTTGTTGTTGACCCACAGATCTCTGAGTTTCTATTCTTTAATTCCGTCCGTTTTCTCTCTGTTGGTCAGTTGGAGTAAATTTTATGTCTGTCCTCAAGTTCGGTGGTTCTGTCCTCTGTCATCTCTACTATTAAGCCCATCCAGCAAGTTTTTAAAATTTTGATTATTGTGTATTTCAGTTTTATAATTTGCATTTCATTCTTTAATTTCCATTTCTTTGCTGAGATTTTTTATTTTTTTTAACTTGTTAAAATTCATAATTGCTTATTGAAGCATTTTTGTGATGGTTGCTTAAAATTCTTCTCTGATAATCAAATTCTGGTTCACTTGGTTATTGGATATATCATCCAAAGAATGTCAGATTCAGATTATGAAACAAATGATTATTTTTCCTGTTCTTTGTATGATAACTGATTTTCTATTATACTAGGATAATTTCGATTGTATCCCTGATACTTTGGAATATCTGCGATATCCCAAGTTGCCCTCTTGTCTTATGCTCTTGTTCTTAATATTCAGATTTTTTATTTTAATAGGCAGTTGCCTTGCTTAGTTTTAACTTAGTGGTTCTTGGCCTGATAGCAATTTAGCTTTCTATGTCCTCCAGTGCTCTTCAGCTCTGCTTTGTTCTTTTGGCACTGCAGCAATTCTTGTTGAATCTATGCTAGTGTCACCTGCATGGGGAAAGACTGGGCTACCCTGTCTCGCTGAGCTGCCTTCTGCTAGTGGGGGTAGGGGAACAAGCAATTGAGGGCCTGTTTTATTCTCCACCACTGGGCAGATGGCTAGGAGATGCCAGACCTGGATCTATTTATGCCCCTGGGGAGAGGGCCTGGAGACTGGATAGTCTGCTACTGCCCCAGTGTGGAGTGGGACTTAGGGTTCCTCAGTCGGTCTCCCGTTGTTCTTCCCCCTTTACCAGGCTTTGGCAAGAGACAGCAAGTTTTTCTTAGTTCTTTTTTTCTTCCCCCTGTGCCTGTTAGTGGTTCTGGGATGCAGGTCTCTTTGGTGTCCAGTCGAAGCTACTTGGAAGATAAAAAGAAAACCCAGGCAACTCCCTACTGTGACCTTTCTTAAGTTCTAAGACTCCTAGGCAGTTTACCTTTTCTTTCTAGCTTTCAGAGTCTTCATAATTGCCTATTGAATATTTCCAGTGTATTTAGTTGTAGTTAGAGGGAAGGAACAGGGGAAAGGGAGGAAAGTTGCCCTCTTGTCTGGGACCAGAACTCCCCTCAATAAATTTTTTAAATTTGAATAGGGACTTCAAGAATAATATATGATATGAATGAATAATAGGTAATATATAACCCTGTGTTTAATTATGCACTGTAAGTCATTAAAGGTAAGGATATGGGTGAGTTAAAGCTAGAAATAAAGCGTAAAACCTCATGGAGGAAAAAAAAAAAACCACCTCATTGATGAAGTCTCAGAACCTAAGTCAGGTTCGGTGGGGTGAGGAGGTTCGGAGCCGACGACTAAAGAAAGAATTCTTAAGACGTAGTTGGTGCAAAAGGTGATTTATTAGAGCACGGGGACAGGGCCCGTGGGCAGGCAGAGATGCGGCTGCCCCGGGTTGTGAGGGGTGGTTGGTTATATACGCAGGAGTTGGGTAGGTGAGGACAAAGGGCTATTGGGGCAAAGAATACTATCAGGATATTGAAGGCTTAGTTACTATCAAGTAAAGACAATTGAGAGTCTCCTGGTGGAATGTTACATTCCTGCCATCAAACATCCTTGTTAATGAGATTTAGGTTTAGAAGAAATTTAACTTTATTTACTTTTCCTTCTACCTCCACCTCCTTCGGTTTTATGGAGGGGAGGGTGACATTAGGCTTGAGAAACTGAGTTCTGTGTCTTTGGAAATTGGGCTATTGATAAGGTAACTTCTTTGTTGTAATCTCAAGGACATTTGCAAACCAAGGGAGACTCCTGTCTTGTAGGATTGTGATCTCAGCAAGTTAACTATTTATTTTATGGCAGTCAGGGGTGCCTGAGGAATGCTACACCTATGGAGGGGAGCGGATGGAAGGGGGGGTGCAAGGCGCCAGCTCTTGCTTTGTCCTCAGCCAGCCTCCTGCTCCCTCATCATCATGGAGACAAAATAACTTGGACAGGCCCGTAATGCAAAGGGGAGGATCATGCAGTTGAAAGGAACAGTATGAACAGGAAGGGCTATGGAAAACAGCTGGGAGGATTTGCCTGTCTTGAGGAGAAATTATGCCAGGGGGTGATGAGAATAGAAAATAGGATGGGTAGGCTCTGCTGATACAGAGGCCCTTAAATATCTAAAGTGAGATTTGCTAGGTTGAACAGTAGAAAAATGTCCAAAACTTGTAAGGGAAACAAGTGACACAAAAGTGAGGTTTGGGATGCCTGGCTGGTTCCGTTTGGTGGCACCTGTGACTCTTGATCTCCGGGGTGTAAGTTCGAGCCCCATGTTGGTGTGGAGATTATTTGGAAAAAAAAAAAAAAAAATTCTTGGAGAAAAAAGAAAGAGGTTTCAGTGAGATTAGTTTAAAATAGATATACGAGGGGCACCTGGTTGGCTCAGTGGGTTAAGCCGCTGCCTTCGGCTCAGGTCATGATCTCAGGGTCCTGGGATCGAGTCCCGCATCGGGCTCTCTGCTGAGCAGAGAGCCTGCTTTCCTCTCTCTCTCTCTCTGCCTGCCTCTCTGCCTACTTGTGCTTTCTCTCTGTCAAATAAATAAAATAAAAAAAAAAAAAAAAAATCTTTATAAAATAGATATACGAGGTATTTTGTAGTTGGGGAAAACCAGTATCAAGGAGCTAGTTATGAGTTTGTCATGGTATGGTATCCAAGTGTGAGATCCAGACTGTGGCTATGAGGTGGTTGAAGTGGGAAGAAAGAGGAAGTAGGATTTACAAGCAGAAGGGGTAGGACTTGATACTTCACTAGATCTAAAAAAGTAAGGTTTGATTCATAAGCTGTCAGGTTCGGTGATTGCTGTTTCCTCATAGATCTTTAAAAATAACCAGGAAATTTTGAAAGAATAAATTTTGCCCTTTAGAGAAGCTTTTCTTCTGCTGCTCCCTTCCCACCTACATGTGTAGTTTGAGAACTTGACCGTCAGGCCACTGATTAACACTTTTCTTTAATCCTTTTCCAAGCATAATACTGTCACCACACATTCTGAAATCACTATTACAATGTTAAAAGATGTCAGCCTCACCAGTAATTAAAGAAATGCAAATTAAAACAACAGAGTTTGTTTTTTATGGTAACATTTAGTGCTGCAAGGGTTTAATGAGACCCGTATTCTTTTCTCTTAGAGTAAATGGGTATACTCTTTCAGGGAAGAAATTTGACAATATGTAGCAAGAGTCTTTAAAAAATGTTTAAGTACTTCTACTTCTGAGCATTGATGGTAAGGAAATGATCAGAAATGCAAAGAGGTGATGGACGCCAAAATGTCAGATGTAGTATCTTCATTTTTCACAATTATTAGTATATCTAAATGTGTATTAGGAGCAGCAAATGGTTAATTAAATATACAATGGTAGAATATTGCCCAGCCTTTAGAAATAATGTTTTAAGGAATTTGATAACAGTAAATAAAATGTTACGTGAATTCCAGTTTTATACACTTCATTAATATCCTATCATATCATGCTTTTTTGACCTACACAGCCATTATTAGGGCAAAAATGTTTTGCTGCTCTTTTCAGAAGTTATTTGCCAACCACTACAGATAGTAAAGCAAATTTTAGCCTTTTTGCACTAAAAATTTCCACAGTGCCTTACATATAGTGCTCAGTAATATTAGCTATAATTACTGAAGATCTCTTCAGAACTTTCTTCCTAGGGGCACCTGGGTGGCTCAGTGGGTTAAAGCCTCTGCCTATGGTTGGGATCATGATCCCAGAGTCCTGGGGTCATGATCCCAGAGTCCTGGGATCAAGCCCTGCATCAGGCTCTCAGCTCCGCGGGGGAGCCTGCTTCCCACCCCCTTCTCTGCCTGCCTCTCTGCCTACTTGTGATCTCTGTCAAATAAATAAATAATCTTTAAAAAAAAAAAAAAAGGAACTTTCTTCCTAGAAAAGCATATATATTTATGTATACAACAAAGCATACAACTCTGGGCCCTGCAAGGCTCCCATAAATCCCATATGCAGATCCTCTTTGACGGGAGCCATGGTGAAGAATCATTGCTGTAAATGAAGAAATCTCCTCTCACCCTTGCGTGTGGGTGGCTGAATCAGAGTTTGCTGTCCAGGATAAGAGGTGCCAGTTCTCATTTTCACCTGACATCCTTGGTATTGAGATGAAATAAATGCAGTCTTCATTTAACACTACCTTTTTGGAATGGCTGAATTTAATATACAGTTTCTTATTCTCTCTCATCTTGACTGGTGATGCTCCCATTGATTGGGTATTGACTCTCAGATGAACCTGTTTCAGACAGCTGGAAATCTGCTGTGATGGTTCAGCATTGGCAGCCATTCCCGTCTGTCATTGTTCCAGTTTCCTCAGTGTTTACATATGATTGTTCAAGTCTTTACATACGATTACGTAGGATTGGCTTCCACTGCCACCGTCACCCCTTCCAAATCTATTTATTAATCACCGAGTAGCCGTAATGTTCAGGGCCCTAGATGCTACAACGTGACAGAAGAGAATAACCTGAGGTAGTCATGGATGAGAGAACCAGATCGCCGGTGTTGCTTGCAGAGCTGCATTTAAAGGGTTCTGTTGAACAAGTCCAGAGGACAGCAAGCTAATGGCAAAGAATGTGGCTGCGGCATCCAGTGGAGAACTGTCTGGTCTGAGGTGGGGAGGAAAAAAAACTTCAGTAGTGGCAGGAGGACTGTTACTAGGCAGCTACCTTAGAGAGCCTGTATGGTGTAGTGATGAAGAGTTCGGACTAAGGGGGCACCTCACTGGCTCAGAGGAGCACGTATGCAATTCTTGATCTCGAGGTTATGAGTTCAAGACCCACATGGCATCTTAATTAATAAATAATAAATAAAACCTCAAAAGAAAAAAAAAAGTTCAGGCTAAGACCTGCATTCAAACCCCAGCTCCACCCCTTTCTGACCCCTATGACCTGAGGCAAGTAACTTAACCTCTGACATCAGGGGTTTTTTTGTTGCTGTTGTTATAGAGTAGAAATGATTATAGTATCATCTATAGGATTCTTAGGATTAAATGTCCTGTGAAAAGCACTGCACCAAGTCTAGCAGGCCTGAAGGGTCATTCGGGAAACATTGTATAGCATTAAACATGATGATTCCTCTCAGGCTGAAATTGGAAAAATGAGTTAATGTCATTATGAAGGGGCAGACTGGGGCTCTGCATGAGAAATGCCGGCCTGAATGTGTTCAAGCAAAGACTAAACAACAGAGATGTGTAGATGGGTGGGCCATTTGGTAATCAGTCATAATCTAATTTCTCTTCTCACTGTAAGACTCATTTTTTAAGGCAGACCTACAGCAAAACTGTTTTATTAACGTGGCTTTTTATGTTTTAGAATTAAGTCCAGGGTCGCCTGGGTGGCTCAGTGGGTCAAAGCCTCTGCCTTCAGCTCAGGTCATGATCTCAGGGATCGAGCCCCTCATCGGGCTCTCTGCTCAGTGGTGAGCCTGCTTACCCCCCACCCCCGCCTGCCTCTCTGCCTACTCAGTGATCTCTTTCTGTCAAATAAATAAATAAAGTCCTTATTTTAAAAAAGAAGAATTAAGTCCAAAGAAGTTGGGATAGGAAATAGCTTAGTTTAACATAATGACATTTTTATTGCCTTCTCTAGTTATGTACAAATTGAGAGAACCTGCTAAGGATCACCAGTGGGAGTGATATTATTAGAATTAAATGTGAGTCATAGAGGCTCCCAGACAGTGTTCTATCTATCTGTGGAGGGAAGGAAGCTAAGCACATGTTAGGTATTAATTAACACCTTGTGGGGCGCCTGGCTGGCTCAGTCGGAGGAGCTTCATCTCTTGATCTCAGGGTCGTGAGTTTGAGCCCCAGGTTGGGTGTAGAGATTACCTAAAGAAATAAATGTTTAATTGGCACCTTGAGAAAATTTAATTAGATTTTACAAATACAATTAAAAAGGCCAGTTTTCTTGAAAAATGCACTTAAGTTCCACCTGAAACAATTTGGAATGAATTTTAATAGTATTTTTGTTTCTCTGTAATTTATATTCTGCCTCCTTCTAGAAATAATTAGAAGCAGCAGTTTAGAACATGGAGCTAAATAGGCGAGGGGGAAAAAAGGGGGCTTCAAAGGCCTTCCCACATCAGTTCAGAGAGCCAAATCTTTGTATTCACTACTGTTGCTCAATGAGAAATTACACAGAGAAAGATCCTTTGTATATAGGGCACAGAGGAGTATTGCTAAAAAGAAGAGTACCCTTATGTAGAAGCAGAAAACCTCCATTTATTTCCCTGTGCTGCTGTTAGCCTGCTTTGTTAACTTTTAATCATTATTAGTGACATGAAAATAGCATTCTGAACCAACTCAAGAATTCATTTTTGTTTAAGAATGAAATCATAAGCTTACTTAAAAACAACCAAAGATTTGGGGCAGGGGATATGGAGACAGATGACATTTTCTTCAGGATCTCCTTGTTTCCCTTCTACAATTATTTTAAAACAGAGTAAGTGGGGTGCCTGGGTGACTGAGTTGGTTAAATGTCTGCCTTCAGCTCAAGTCATGATCCCCGGGTCCTGGGATCGAGCCCCCAGATCCTTGCTCTCCGAGAAGTCTGCTTTTCCTTCTCCCTTTGCCTGCCTGCCACTCCCCCTGCTTGTGCTCACTCCCTCTCTCTGTGTCAAATTAATAAATCGTCTTAAAAAAAGTAAAACTGAGTGAGAAACAACCTCCTTGGGGTACTGTTATTCTAGCAAAAAATATAAGAAAGTGTTTTAAGAGAAAGGTAAACTATTTTCATTAGTAGTGCTTTCTAGTCTACCTTTGGCATCCTGGACAGTAGCTAACTTTAGGAGTGTTTTACTTTCAGATAAGTCACATTCTATTTAAAATTACATATGAGCTCCTTAGAAATAATATTGTTTTAGAACCAAAAAAAATTAAACACCCAGAAAAGTAGAAACAACAAACAATGAACACCGCTTTTATACCCTCACCTGGATTCAGCAGCTGTCAATCTCAACCAAACCTCCCTCTTTATTGCTACACACATTCTCCCTTCTGTTGCCTCCCCCTCCCCTTTTTGCCAGATCATCCAAAAGTACGCCATAGCCATCATAAATAGCCCTTGTGTTTTGTTTTGTTTTTTTTACCTGCTGCTCAAGTGCAGCAGAGCCACATGTTTATTGTAAAGTTTATTATATAGTTGGTGTCAGCTGTTAGTGCTTATTATCTAGAGTCTTAGGTACATTTTATTGGAATCAGGGGTATTCAGATTAAAGTTATTTTAATAATTTCTGTGATGCTTCCTGTACTTCTCAGATCTGCATAGTGAGAGAAAGAATATTTAACTACTTACTGGTGAGTTTAAAACCGTACAAACTAATGACAGTACTGCTCTTGAGTAAAAATAGTTAAAATACTATATATAGTATTACAGTATATATATATATATCACATATAAATATATATAATATAGTTTATAATATAAATATATATATAGTTTTTAAGTACTTTTGTTTTTTGCAAACAGGCTGAAATAGTCAAGTTTTGTATTTTCAAGCAGTTTAGGAAAGGAAAAACTAAATATTTGAAGTGAAATATTTGTTACAATTTAGATATTTCATTGGTTAAAAGGTTTATTTATTGCTATAAATTGATGCTGTGGGGCCCCTAGGTGGCTCAGTGGGTTAAGCCTCTGCCTTCAGCCTAGGTCATGATCTCATAGGGCTCTCTGCTCAGCAGGGAGCCTGCTTCCTCCTGTCTCTCTGCCTGCCTCTCTGCCTACTTGTGATCTCTCTCTGTCAAATAAATAAATAAAATCTTTAAAAAAAAAAAAAAAGAAAGAAAGAAAAATTTGATACTATAATTGATTGTGGAAAATATGGCCATTCTGTTCACTTAGCCTAGGTATGACCAAAACCATAAAAAAGATATTTCTCTCCTTTTTTTTTTTCAGGAGACTTTGATGAATTCACTGAAGGTAATAATGACACTATGCTGAAGAACATAGCAGAGGACCTTCGGAATTGCTTACCTCTAGAAACCATGCTTTCCTCAGAACATCTAGCCCTCCAAAAAGTAAATACACTAATTTACTCTTGGTGCTACTCGAGGCTTCTCCTATTCTTCCCTAATCCTACAGCCTCTCTGATCCAATTAGTCCTGAATTCTGCTTTAGACAGTTTTTCATTTGGTGCTTCAATCATGTCCCTAATTCTTTCAAGTCCATAGTCCTCTGGCTCCCCATTCATTCAACAGGTATTTTTCAGGGCATCCTGTTTGCCAGCTCTCAGTTCCTACCCACTCAATGCCCCCCCCCCCCAAAAAAAACAAGGCCCAACAGTTATCTGGCCCTGTCTCCATCATTGTCCTGGTTTTCTCTTTTCCTGTTCAATATCCCCCACTTTTATCAAAGGTGAAATTCATCTCTTTGTTTCCTTCTCCTCCTTTTATGCTGTATAGTTTTTGCAACTTCTGTTCCTTCATTCCTAAAAGAAGTTCTCATTTTTCTTCTCCAGACAACTCCCTCATTCAGGCCCCTTCAAATGTCAACTCTTCTGGAGGGCATATGCTAGGAATATTGTTTGCTGAAACAAAGCTGATAATAATCTCTTCTCCCACCAATCTGAAAACAGCAACCCTCAATTTTATTTTTTCACTGTGTAGATTCCGAAGCAGAGGAACCAGATCCTATAGATTTTCAATAGCGCTGTGCACATTGTGAGCACTTAGCAAATCTTAATAATATCTTCAGTCAGAGTCATTTCCGAGAGGTGGAAAATAGCGGATAGTTTAAAAACTGAGAGCAATATTTGTAGTATAGTTTGGATGTTTTTAATAAGTCAATCCTATCAGTAACATGATATACCAAAGTATATGAAACAGAAAGTGTTCATCGAATGTAATGTTTCACCCATAATCCCCTCTTCTAACAAACTTTTTATCTTGCATTATTTCCTTCTAGTCCTTGTGTATGTCCATACATTTTACACACTTACAATTTCTAGTCCTTGTGTATGTCCATACATTTTACACACTTACAATATAGATGTGTGTGTATGGTAGGTATAGATAAGTAGATAGGTTGGTTCTTTATTATAATTAAGGTGAAAGGAATCAGACATTTTATTCTTCATAGCCACTTGCTATTATATCATGTATTACCAGTATTAATAAAGGGCTATTCATTGTAAGCATGAAATTTTACCGAGTGCCTGGGTGGCTCAGTGGGTTAAGCCACTGCCTTCGGCTCAGGTCATGATCTCAGGGTCCTGGGATCGAGTCCCATATCGGGCTCTCTGCTCAGCAGGGGCCTGCTTCCCTTCCTCTCCTGCCTGCCTCTCTGCCTACTTGTGATCTCTCTCTGTCAAATAAATAAATAAAATTCTTAAAACAAAACCAAAAACAAAACCCAGGCAAGCATGAAATTTTACCGATGTTTTAATTATTTGAAAACTCTGCCTCTGGGCAGAGCTTACTGCTAAGTATTTTGATGGGTCAGTCACTGATATACAGGACTCAGGAGACCTGGTTATTAGTTTCAGTTCTTTGCTCTCTCATGGTCATTTCTTTAGAGAAATCTCTGAGAAGGAGTTTCTTTATTCGTAAAACGTACAATCCAGGATGGACAAGATAGTCACGGAAATACTCCTTATACTCAAATTTTATATATTTCACCTAGCCATGTTTTGTGTCATTACAGGTCAAATTAAAAGTTGCTAGTGTTTCACAAAACAAAAACAGAAAACCAGAAAGAAGAGTAGGATGGCTCTGCGATAAATGAAACTTGTCTTTCTGTGCCTTGTTGCTCTCAGAATTTTAGCATATGAAGCACTGATGTTTTGCCTTATTTAGCAATGAAAAGAGACTCCTTTGTACTTCGTTTCTTTTGAAGTTCTTCTCTCCACCAGATACGGCAGCAGCCAGAACCCACAGTTCACGTTGATGCATTCCTTTATGATGAAGACTTTATTGATTCATTATGTGAGGAAGGAAAAATGAGCAGAAACTACTGCATGGTGTGTGGCTCACACCGGACGGCTCCTTTAGGTAGGCCCTCGAGTATGCAAACCTGGCGACCGTGCATGTACATGTCACCAGAACACAAATTCTTGACCAAGTCATTCAGAGTTTTTTGAAAGGAAAAGGCCAACCATGCAGCGTAGCCATTACCAATTATTGAGGTTAGGGAGACCAAAGTGTAATATTGTCCAGGGAAGCTGCACCAGAGGATGTCACCAAGGAGAGCAGCTCTGCTTTTCACAGAAACTGTTTAATCAGAGGTGACTTTTCAGGTCCAGAAACTAATCACAAGTGACTGTATTTAGGGAAACCAACTTATACTTTCCTTACTTCAGAGAGATTCAGAGGTAAACCATAATACTGGTTCACTTAGAATGAGAACTATAACTGCAAGGGGGCTGAAATGTCCCAATAAAAGCATCTACTTAAGAAGGCAGATATTGTTGGATAGGCACAAATTCAGGGGCCAGAGATAGTCTTGAGAAAGGTCTATTCAGGCCTTGATTTGACCTAGTAGAACATCTCCTATCCATAACAGAGGACAACTCTAGTGACAAAAGGTCTCCTGCATCTCTGCCCCTCAGATGCCGCACCTGGGTCCCAAATGGGAAACTAGACTGACCTCATGTTGCAAATATGTTAACTCTTTGTTAAGGGGTACCTGGGTGGCTCAGTCATTTGAGGGTCAGACTCTTGATTTCAGCCCAGGTCATGGTCTCAGAGTTGTGGGATTGAGCCCTGCATCAGGCTCCACATTTAGCAGGGAATCTGCTTGAGATTCTCTCTTCCTCTCCCTCTGGCCCTCCCTACCACTCATGCATGGCACACACACACGTGTGCACACTCTGTCTCTCTCAAATAAATAAATCTTTTAAATATATATATATTTATATATTCGGCATTCAAATTGGATATGATCATCTAGGCTATTACTTTATTTTTTTAAAGATTTTATTTATTTATTTGACAGAGGGAGAAAGATCACAAGTAGGCAGAGAGGGAGGCAGAGAGAGAGGGAGAAGCAGGCTCCCTGCTGAGCAGAGAGCCCCATGTGGTGCTCAATCCCAGGACCCTGAGATTATGACCTGAGCCAAAACCAGTGGCTTAACCACTGAGCTACCCAGGTGCCCCTAGGCTGTTACTTTAGATACACTATTTCAGTTTTCCTGGTCACTTAGATATGGAGTTACTGCTTATAGTGGCCTACCTCTCCAGGTAAGTAATCTTACATTCCTATTACTGATCTTAAATAACATCATTGTTAAAAGTTAAGTGCTACCAAATTTGTAATATGTTGCTAATACAAATATATTGTATCTCTATTATAATTGGGTATTAAACTTTCCTGATTTACTTGTTTAAGATTCTGTCTTTAGATAGTACTTAAAGTTTCCATGTGAGGTGGTTGAAATTTGCAGAATAGAAAAGGACTTAGATGAGAACAATAGAAGGAAAACTAAAAAGTGAATTATAACTGTAATACCATATCAGATCTGATTTACAGAAGGTTTTTTTTTTTTTTAAGATTTATTTATTTATTTTAGGGGTGGGGAGGGGCAGAGGGAGAGAGACAATCTCCAACACATTCCCCCCTGAGTGAAGAGCCTGACTTGGGCCTAGTCCCATGACCCTGAGATCCTGACTTGAGCCAAAATCAAGAGTTGGACTTTCAACCCCCTGAGCCATTCAGGTGCCCCTGATTTACAGAAGCTTAAAGAATATATATATTAGACAAATAAAAATTTGAAAGTTAGGATGCATTTTCCCATAGAAATCAGATTCTAAATAGTGACTGGGTATGCAGGCCAGCCCATAAAACCATAGTGAACCTGAAAAAGCTACCATTTGTGGAACTCTCCTTCCTTAGATGATAAGGAGCTTATCTAGCTATAAGACACTAGTGATGACTTTAAGGCTGAAGCACTAATTTGACAGGGAGTAGGGAGGATGAGGATTCTAGGCAGATAAGTCTATGGTGGTCAAAGCCCACCCCCATTCCCAGTCACACCCTTTATTTTCTTCCAAGAGATTAGCCTGGCTGCTTCCATTTTCTTTGCCACCATCTCTTAGTTATGGCCAAAGTTTCTCTCCTTCCTGACCATTAAATTAAGTAGGACATAATATTGTAAGTCTTTAAAAAATATACTCAGGCTCTCCCAAATAATTTGATTTGGTCTAGGAAGCTTGTAGCAATTAAAAATTGTAACAGTTAAACTAAGGGAAATAAGAATGATTGGTGGGCGCACATCCACTTCCTTTCATACCACCCTCTCCTATACTGCAGAACACATTTTAGGTTGGTCAGGGCTGCCATGTTGCTCAACTCCAGAGATGGTCATTCATTTGGTAGTCTACATGCAGTGGTAAGGGGGTATTCTGTGGTTGCTCTGGGGTAAGGTGAGAAAGCCAGATGATATGAGAGTTCGGGAGCATCCTACAGAATAACGGTCATAGGGAAAGGAAGGGAAAAACCAAGGACCTTCTAATCAACAGCAAGAAGGACATGAGGGGCATAGTGATAGGGACACATTGGTGGGTAGCTATTCGCTAGAGGCCTTTGAAATGTCAGAGACTTTGGGGCTCCTGGGTGGTACAGTTAGTTAGGTGTCTGACCCTTGGTTTCAGCCCAGGTCTGAAATAAATAAATCTTGAAAAATAAAAAATAAATGTGAGAGACTTCATGGTTATTCTTCTCTAATATAGCTCAGAGTGAATGAGTGCAAAATTATCACATTAGTTTTTTCTAAATAGTCTCTGAATACCTCTCATTGGTTTAGAAGAGAAAAACATGAAATAGACGTTATAAATATGGATAAAAGAATTAGAAATACAGAATCGAATGTTTAGTACCCAACCAAAATTTGACAATTTGATGTTTATTCTGTTCTAATTCTCCAGGATTTATTTCTCATTCCTTCTCCCTCATGGAATTGAAGTTCATTTATCATCATGTACTCCCTGATCTGTCGGGAAAGGTCTTGGTTGACGTTGGCTCCAGGCTCGGCACAGTCCTTTATGGGGTAAAGTCCAGCTTGTGGACATATTCAACATTTGGAAAATACTTTCTCCTCCTGCTAGCAACAGTTTTGCCTGCCACCATCCAAGGTGACAGCTTGGCTTTATTTATTAGAGTAACAGAATAATAAGGTCAAAATATGATCCTGAATTTGGAATTTCAAAGGCCAGCTCTCTGATTTCCTTTACTGGTTTGTCTCTGTGACCCGAATGAAGGACTATCAGCAAAGCAGAAGCAGGCGACCTCAAAACACTTTTGTTATTTTATTATAACACTGTTGACCTCCTAACTCTGTTTTCTTTGTGCTATATGTTAAATAGTGTACTGTATACACTTTGGTAAGTATATATAGCTTTGGTAAGATCTTTTTTAAAAAGCTCTTTTAAAGTTTACTTGACCTAGGAAATTGCATACGGCCATAACAAAGTCGCTTAATACTCCCAGCTTCACGTTCCTCACCTGTAAATAAACTAAATGATACCCAAGGACACATCTTGGTCCAATTTTCTGTGATTCAAGTTTGAATGTAGACATTTGTGTCTGAAATATCACTTCGATGTGGCTTTTAAAAAAAAAAATTCAAATCAAGAGTATTTGTAATGTTCCTAAATGGTTTTATCAAAAAACTTAAATGTGGTTTCTGGTTGTCATTAGCAGACTTGTTAAAACATGTGGCCAACAGCAGTAGAGGCCCAGGCCAGAAACTCTCAGTTCTGGCATCCATTGCCTACTCCAAACAGAAACACTTAACTCTTTAGTGCTTAGTTTATTTATCAGCGTTAAGGCTTTTATTCTATAATTAAAAACAATATCCATAATAGAAAATACAGTTTGTCAAATGGCTTTTTTGGAAGACATTAGAGATTATGATTATTTACCATATTTGCTCCACTCTTGTCCATTTTTTGATTTGTTAGAAAAGTACATAGCTGAAAGAAACCCAGCTATGCCATTACGTGGCAGTGTTAAGAAATTTAAACATAGTCTTTCTCATTTTTCCTCCATATTAAAATGGTTACTGGTTCAGTCAACAAAAAATTTTTGAGTACCTACTTACACTCTGTTGAACGGATTCTAAAAATCTATCATGAGCTGTAAATGCAAATTTGGTTCACATGTGGGTGTTACTTGATGTAAAGTAATACTCAGAATATGACTCGACCTTTCCATCCATACTGCTTTTTTGTGGATACATAATAATATCTGCTCAGTTCTTGATAATCCTTGTTAACTAATTGGTGGTTTATACTAGGCAGATGCCAGATTGACTTCCCTAAGCCAAACAGGACGTATCTCTGGCCGCCTTCCTCTAGTGTCAGACTCTGCATGATTTTCCATTATATCCCCCATGGATTAATGCCTGTCTTGCTTTCCCCTGCTGTACCTTCCCAAGAAATTACAGGAATAGACTATTAAACAAGAATCTGTATGGGATTACTTCTCTCATTTCCAGCATTACTTAATGCACCGTTTTATCAGGAAAAGTAAGAAATCAGTCTTTCAAAATAAAATTACTTTTAAATAATGGAAATTGACAAACTAAAATTAAGGTCTTGATCAGTAAGAATCTTTAAATTCTTGAAGTTGTGAGTTCTACATGTATTACACGTTATTTATCTTTCATTTTATTTTTACTTTATTGAGTTCTATTTTAAGTTTGATTTTTTTAAATTTGGTATAGAAATGAACTCACAGTTCATTCATTTGCATCATGTCTTCATTTTTTTCAGGGTTATCTTTACAGTTCAGCCCTGCAGCTGTATGGAGTAGAATTGAATGGAGACTTTTGCCAGTTGCAGGAAATGATCATAAAAAAATACCAGTTCACTGACAGAATAAAGGTACCCTTTTATTTATGTATTTCTTTACTAATGAAGTACAGTTGAGACACACTGTTACATTAGTTTCAGGTGTACAACATGGTGATTTGGTAAGTCTTTATGTTACACAATGCTTACCATGAGTGTAGCTACCATCTGTCACTCTACAATGCTGTTACAATATCATTGGCTATGTTTCCTATGCTGTCCTAAAGGTACCCTTTTAAATATATATTCTCTTACCTATTTTACAGCATCACTTAGCCAAGTTTCTTCTAGATTAGAGTTGGAAAATCTTTTCGGATCTATTCTTGGTTGCTGCTATGTAGAACATTGAGTTGACTTAGTACTTTAAAACAATAAAGGTGAATTTAATTATAATTACCTTCCACTCCTATTTCTCTTCCTCCCCACTTTCATTAGAAAGTAGAATTTTTCTTAATTTCCTTCATCTCCTCTATAGTATAGTTTGGGTAGCAGCATTAATCTGTAGATGTAAGTCAAAAGTGTACTTAATGAAACTCTCTTAATGAAGGTGAACAAAAAGGTTAAATAATACTCTCAGTACTTTATCTTCTTTTTCTTAAGTTTCCAGGAAGAGCTGTGGATGCCACAGAATGGCAGTTCAGGTGGAATGACGACCTGGTTGGGCTATAACAGAACTTAGCTCTTTCTCTATATGTAAGGGCAAAACTAACCAGAAAGGGAAAAGGAAGTCTTTTGGTTAATGCAGTAATTCTTTTTTTTTTTTTAAAGATTTTATTTATTTATTTGACAGAGAGAGATCACAAGTAGGCAGAGAGGCAGGCAGAGAGAGAGAGGAGGAAGCAGGCTCCCTGCTGAGCAGAGAGCCGGATGCGGGACTCGATCCCAGGGCCCTGAGATCATGACCTGAGCTGAAGGCAGTGGCTTAACCCACTGAGCCACCCAGGCGCCCCTGCAGTAATTCTTACCTTTCACGATGATCCTACACTTCTAATGGCAATGTGGGGAGATAGGGAGCACCTAAGGCTCTCTTGTGTTAAGGTGTTGAAAGACATCTCGGTAAGATTAAGGATCTAGTCCTCCCCTTTTTTATTGAAGGAAATGTTTTTTTTCCTCCCTCCAAACTTCCTTTTCTCCCCCTCTCTTTGTCTCTCTCTCGTCTTAGAAATAGAGAGGCAAATGATTAAAGCAGATTTATCCTACAGTAATAAATTCATGGATTTTTCTCACCATCCCAATTTAGTGAACAGAAACACATTGTTCTTGCATAATAAGAATCACATAACAGGAATGTTGATTTAATTGAAAGTTAAGATTTAAAAATTGACCTCTTAAGAATCCTAGTTTATAAATGGACAGTCAAGGGGTGCCAGGGTGGCTTCGTTGGTTGAGTGTCCGACTCTTGATTCAGCTCAGGTCACAGTATCAGAGTTGTGGGATGGGTCCTGTGTGGGGCTCCGCACTCAGCAGGGAGTCTGCTTGCGATTCTCCTTCTCGCTCTACCCCGCCCCCTGCACCATGCATGTTCTCTCTCTCTAAAATAAATAAATCTTTTAATTAATAAATAAATGGAGATCCAAGTACCTTATTTTTATTTTATTTTTTTAAAGAAGATGATAAAGGTATGTTAAACGCATTTATTTACAAATTAAAAGATTTTTTACGCCTAGCTTTTCAACGGAGCATACGTGGATGAGTCCCCACCCCACATACTTTTGTTGGCTCTGGTGGCTGTTAGTAACCCAATGACAGAAAGCTGTTTGTGTACCATTTCATTGGCAACCTTTACAGTTTCCTTCCTGGATGGTAAAGACAGTTGTGTTTGAGAGGCCCTAAGATCAACGGAAAGGAATTCTAGGGTTTGTTTGTTTGTTTGTTTTAGGTTATTTTAAAATTTATCATATTTTTAAATTTAAATAAATTTATATAAATACAGGTTATTTTTATCTTGAAATCTAAGTAGCCTTAAGTCTCAGGCTCCACTTTTTATTTTTGTTCTTGTTTGGTCTTCTTTAATAGGACTTTCCTCAGAAGTCTAGAGATCCTTCGCTGTCCATTCAGACTTAAGAGTGAGAAACAAAAAAGCTGGTTGAAGTTCTCAGCACTGAAGTGGGGATTCTGAGCATTGGGGGCTTCACTGTTGAGTGATCTTGCTTGGCTGGTTAATTAGTTGGCGAGTATCTGATGAAGTATATTAAGATCTTTCCTCTTGGGCTGGTCTGATTGCTCAGAGAAAACCTTTCCAGGCTCCTTACTGAGTGGCCAACAACATCCTACAGACGGAGGGGTAGAGGAGAAGAAGTGAAACGTAAGGGATTTACAACATCCTGTCTGCCTTACTGCCCTTGTTTTCAGGACCTTAGCCTTTCTTTCAGCTAGTCCTGCTTTCCCCTGACCCAGACACCTTTGTTTTATCCTTCCCAGAGAATAAACCTCTATTCTTTTGCTGTGGTATAAGAAAGTCCTCTGGGGGTCTGGGTACTTCTAAAACTGACTTTCAACCCAATTACCTTATTTTTAGCATTTCTCCCTACTCCTTCACCCAGAAATAGCTGGCGCCATCAATTGTGAGCCTTTTTGAGATTCTGCAGTATAAGTCAAGTCTGGGCCTTAGCTTTCTATCTGTCTAGCTTAAAAATCAGATTTTTCTGGTCTCCTAAATTCCTTATTAGTTCCTCTTTTTTCCCTAACTTACAAAATTTTATCTCTGTTATTTCCTTTCCCATTCCCCCCATCCTTGTGGGTATATACTTCTTTTCTAAAAACCCTATACTGTTGTTATGAGGTTTCAGGAAAGCGTATGCGTACATGCCATGTGTCTTATGCGCTGTCTTTACATGAAAGACCCATTGGCTTAAATTCTTTACTTTTCTTTATTCATTATTTTGTTTATTCTTTATTCATATCTCGCTTATTCCTTTGATGTCACTTAGAGTTACCAGCATAGCTGTTTCATCCCATTACTAGAATATAACATATTTGAGTGTAGGTATTGTATCTCATTCCTCATGGTGTGTCACCCTCCAGAGTATCTTGTATTTAGGAGGTACCCATTAGAAATTGGTTAGGGGCACCTGGGTGGCTCAGTCAGTTAAGTGTCTGCCTTTACCTCAGATCATGATCCCAGGGTCCTGGGATCGAGTCCCACATCAGACTCCCTGCTCAGTGGAGAGCCTGCTTCTCCCTCTCCCTCTGCTGTTCCCCCTGCTTGTAATCTCTCTCTCTCTCTCTCTCTGCCAAATAAATAAATAAATCTTTAAAAAAAAAAAATTGGTTGAATTGATTTTGGTTACCATGCAGCCTTTGCATTAGTAGCATTCCAGTTTGTCCAGAGCCATTTTGGGAGGTTTCCATGGGACCTCTCTTGGTTGCCATAATTAATTTAATTTAATAATTTATTCTTTTTTTTACCATATCTGTGGGGTGGGGTGTGGGAGAGTGAACAGAGATGGGAAAGAAAAAGAGGAAACTGGTATATCAGTAGGTTAATTTGCATGTCTATTTCATATCTCAGCAGCATGTTTAGAAAGTTTATTAATAAAGTGATTGTTTTCTGTGTGTTCAGGAACATGTTAAAGGTGTGTTTCAGAAACTAGAGGCCCACTTAATGTAAATTATCTTAGTATTTTTCCTACTTAAAAAAGAGAATAAAATATGTTAAGAATCAGACCCCACAACATTCTAAATACTGTTTATTTGTAAGACTAAAAAAGTCCTCTAATACAAAATAAACTTTTTCTCTTCCTTTTAAAATAAAAGTGGTTTGTTTTGCACTTGAGAAAATAGATGTTTTCTCTTGTTACATTGCTTATGCTCTGTAAGACTTGTTGATTGTGGTCAAGTTAATTTTTTTGAGGTATATAGTTTCAATTTTTTGTTATTAAGTTTGTTATGTTAATTCCTACATAGTTGACATACAGTTGTACTATACAGTGAATCAGCAGTTCTGCACATTACTCGTGCTCATCGTAAGTGCACTCTTTCATCCCCATCATCTGTTTCACCCACTCCCCCACCCACCTCCCCTCTGGTAACCATCAGTTTGTTCTCTCCAGCCAAGAGTCTGTTTCTTGGTTTGTCTCTCTCTACTTTTTTTTTATATTTCTCTCCTTTGCTTGTTTTGTTTCTTAAATTCCACTCATAAATAAATATGGATGAAATCATAGGTGTTTGTCTTTCTCTGATTGGTTTATTTCACTTAACATTATACACTCTAGCTCTATTCATGTCATTGCAAATGGCAAGATTTCATTCTTTTTTATGGCTAAATATCCCTGGATGGATGGATGGATAGATAGATAGATAGATAGAGGTACCACATCTA
The DNA here is from genome assembly GCF_011764305.1 of Mustela putorius furo. Taxonomy (NCBI): domain Eukaryota; kingdom Metazoa; phylum Chordata; class Mammalia; order Carnivora; family Mustelidae; genus Mustela; species Mustela putorius. The sequence goes on along the minus strand of NW_025422047.1, from coordinate 31,445,997 downwards.
TATTCATTCATTTGTTGAAGGACCCTTGGGCTGCTTCCGTAATTTGGCTATTGTAAATAATGCTTCAGTAAATACCGGGGTGCATGTATCCCTTTCAATTAGTGTTTTTTGTATTTTGGGGATAAATACCCAGTAGTGCAATTGCTGGATATAGAGTCATTCTGTTTTTTAGCTTTTTGAGGAACCTCCCTACTGTTCCACAGCGGCTGCACCAGTTTGCATTCCCACCAGCAGTGCAAGAGGGTTCCTTTTTCTCTACATCCCCATCAACACTTGTTTCCTGTGATTTTGTTTTTAGCCATTCTCACCGGTGTGCAATGATACCTCATTGTAGTCTCGATTTGCATTTCCCTGATGATGAGTGATGTTGATCATCTTCTCATGTGTCTGTTGACTGTGTGTCTTGTTCGGAGGAATGTCTGTTCATGTCTTCTGCCCATTTTTAAATTGGATTATTTGGGGTTTTGGTGTTGAGATGTGCAAGTTCTTTATATATTTTGGATACTGACCCTTCATCACATCGGTCATTTGCAGATATCATCTCTCATTCAGGAGGTTGTCTTTTAGTTGGGTTGATTGTTGCCTTTGCTGTGCAGAAGCTTTTTATTTTTATATAGTCCCCATAGTTTACTTTTGATTTTGTTTCCCTTGCTTCAGGGAACCTATTTAGAAAGATGTTGTTGTGGCCAATGTGAGAGAAATTATTGTCTGTGATCTCTTCCAGGATTTTAACGGTTTCAGGTCTCATATTTAGGTCTTTACTCCCTTTTGAGTTTATTTCCATTCATCCTGTGAGAAAGTGGTTCAGTTTCATTCTTTTGCTTGTGGCTGATCAGTTTTCCCAGAGCCATTTGTTAAAGAGACTGTCTTTTTCCTGTTGCATATTCTTGCCTCTTTTCTCAAAGATTAATTGACTGTATAATTGTGGGCTTTTTTTTTTTTTTTAGTTTTCTGTTCTATTCCATTGATCTGTGGATCTGTTTTTATGCCAGTACCATGCTGCTTTGATGACTACAGCTTTGTAATCTAAATTGAAATCTGAAATTGTGATGCCTCCGGTTTTGTTTCTCTTTTTTAAGATTACTTCATCTATTTGGAATCTTCTATGGTTCCATACAAATTTTAGGATTGGCTTTTTCTAGTTCTGTGAAAAATGCAGTTGGTATTTTGATAGGGATTGCATTAAATCTGTACATTGGTTTGGGTAGTGTAGACTTTGTTACAATATCTGTTATTCCAGGCCATGAGCATGAGATGTCTTTCCATTTCATTGTGTCATCTTCAGTTTCTTACATCAGTGTTTTATACTTTTTTTTTTTTTAAGATTTTATTTATTTATTTGACAGACAGAGATCACAAGTAGGCAGAGAGGCAGGGAGAGAGAGAGAGAGGAGGAGGAAGCAGGCTCCCCGCTGAGCAGAGAGCCTGATGCGCCGCTGGATCCCAGGACCCTGGGATCATGACCAGAGTCGAAGGCAGAGGTTTTAACCCACTGAGCCACCCAGACGCCCCAGTGTTTTATACTTTTGAGAGTACAGGTCTTTCACCTCTTTGGCTAAGTTTATTCGTAGGTATTTTGTTGTTTTGGGTGTGAAGCATATAATTTTTAAGTAAATTGTTTCATTTGCTTCTTTGGATAAATGAATCAAGTAAATTTTAGACGAAAAGTCAGACAAAGCCAATAAAAATATTGTATTAACATTTTATAATATATAAATTACTTTTATAGATTTGATATGATCCCATTGGATTCTGTGCATCAGGACAGATACTATTCCATTTTACTCATGAGGACACCGACTGCCTAAGTGTACAGACTCAGTTGATGATAGAGCCAGAGTTTGAATCTAGGGCCTTTGTCTCTTACAATTAATCATATAGTCATAGTGGAAAAAGCTCCGAACTAGGGATCGAAATACTGTAATTATATGACTATGTAAATAAATCTATCTAAAACAAATTTTCACAAGTTTATGGTTTTTAATTAGATACTAAGTATTTCCCACAGGTGATACTATTAAATATACTGTTCTTTCTCCCATTGTAATTATGGCTAACTTCTCATAGTGCCTCATGTCATTGAACCTATAACTATATCTTCTGTGGTTATCTTTGTTTTCTCAAGTGAACTTACTCTTCTTTAGGTGCTTCATGCGGACATCTGTACCCAGGGTTCACTTCTGCAAAATGCTGATGTTATTATCATGAATAATGTCTTTGAATATTTTCTTGATGAGGCAGAACAGGCCAGGTATGTTATTTATGCAAGCAAAAAGGCTGTTAAAATATGTTCAGCAAAGTATGAAAAGGGATTAGTGGAGTGCCTGGCTGGTTCAGTTGGTAAAGCATGTGACTTGATCTTGGGGTCGTGAGTATAAGTCCCACATTGGGTATAGAGATTACTAAATATCTTTGTTTTTAGAAAAGGGATTGATAAAGTAGAAATATTTTCATATTTAACTTTTTAAAAACAGCCTCAACAAGATTATGTTAATAAGGAAATGTATTACGCATAAAACAAAAATAAACTTTGTCTAACTTTGTAAAATATTACATCTAATGGGGGGTACATATTAAATGATATCATGACCCAAGCATTTGCTTAGCAATCAGGGATGCAATAAGATAACCATTCCTGATAGGCATTTATACTTACTCTTTTCTGTCTCCATTTTAGTTTTTTTGAAAAAATATGTCATATGCTATCCTATCACAAAATTTTGGGAAATAATTTCTATAAGTGATAGAAGATATAAGAATATTAACCAAAATAGTGATTAGCTGTCAAACTTTATTTTTAAGGCGGTAATTGTAGGTTCCTAAAACTCTTTAGTTCCTAAAACTATTTCTTTCCAGGGAATAGAAAAGTTAGCATATCTGTGATCTTTTTTTTTTTTACTTCTCTGCCACAGTTTGATGCTCAGGACCAGTCAGTCCCTCTAATTAGAAAATTCCTGTGGTCCATAGTCTGAGACATTGATTTTCTAGCTAGTTAGGAATCCTAACTTTTTTTTTTTTTTTAAACATAATGATATATGTCTAGTTGAAGGAAAACTCCCTTTCCATACATACGAAATGGAATTACACAAATGTTTGGCCTAGTGCATCAGTAAGGTTTATACTGCAGAAAAATAAAAAGACATATAATTATAGACCATAAATAGTTAATACAAAGTGAAATCCTGAATGGCGAAACCCTCTTTATCCTGCCACCCTTTTACCTTCTATGTTCTCCCCTGCCCCCAACTCTGTCTCAAACACATACACACACACATGCCATACCCATTACTAGTAGGTTAAGGTTACCATGAAATTAACAGCTTAAATATTTTAAAAAGAAACTAGTTCAAGGGGCGCCTGGGTGACTCACTGGGTTAGAACCTCTGCCTTCGGCTCAGGTCATGATCCCAGAGTCCTGGGATAGAGCCCTGCATCAGGCTCTCTGCTCAGCGGAGAGCCTACTCCCCCCTCTCTCTCTCTGCTTCCTCTCTGCCTACTTGTGATCTCTGTCAAATAAATAAAATTTTTTTTAAAATCTTAAAAAAAAAGAAACTAGTTAGAAAGAAAGCTAATCACATAATCAAAGCTCAGCCAGAATAGGTGACAATTTTTGGTCACAGGCTGAAGACCAAAAACACAACATGAGCAAAGTTGTCTTAATCATAGCCCTCTTTAAGCTTAATTTCCAGTGGACAAAGTATGATTAGCTTTTCACCTTTTTAAGTTAATGACCAGTAGCCAAAACATTATATAATTTTTGGAGAATGAAGTATTACCAGGTTTATGTTGTGTAAGAAGTTAAAAGAGAAAAACACCTTAAAGGCTTTGGAGTTTCATTACAGAACGATTTTGACTGCTGAAGAATGATAAAAGCCCCTGGTGAACTTGGCACCAGAAATACTGAATGTTTGGGTTGTTTTAAAAGCTTTCTTGGTACATTCATTCACATGCTCTACATTGTTCAGTGACTAGGTATTGGCCACATGTGTTAGTCATTTCTCCTAAATTAGTCTAGTGCAATGAATTTGAAATATAGGTAGGTTATAGCCATGAATGACAGTATAGAGGAGAATGTTTAGGAGACCCAGTAAAGCATTCTGACATTGGAATCATTATCATTTACATACATTAAATCTGTATTGTACTGAATGAAAAAGAATGATGCTACCGCATATAGCCTCTAAGGATTTGTCTTAATGAGAATCTGGGACAAGTAGAATGACACTGCTATAGGAGTTAGTATATAAGAGAAAACAGAAATATATCCTAAAAATAGGACACGTGTACTCAGGAAAGACTCATGCTTCCGAATAAGTCCTATCTCATTGAAGAGTAACACCCCCGATTTGTTGAGTAATTGTTGGTTTCAAAGGTGCCTCCGTGCGTTTCCTGAGCATGTGAAGCACCTAGAGCTGCCAGAAGGACAGCTTGCCAGAAGCAGCAAGCGCTATTCGGAGAGTCATGGCCAACCACGCCAATTTAGTCAGCTTCTTCATTCTTATTAAATAAACTTCTGAAATACGTTATTTTTAAGGAACCACATCAAAACAATAGCTCTAGCCCACACACAGTGACTATTATCAAGCACTGCTGCATGATTTTAGATCTAGCCTGAGGAAGAACATTTGTTATCATTTTGCCTAATGAACTCCAGAATACTAACCCTAATAACCATTGCTGTAACGGAAAGAAACGCGCTGCTCACCTGCCTGTTGCAAGGGCTGCTCATCTCTGCTTTGCTTGCCCATTGCCCGCCAGTAGGAGGGGTTACTCTCAACACTCACACACGTAGAGAAAGCCAGCTCGTGTCTGCACGGAATTCGAGCTGGGCAGGTGCTGTCCTGTGGTACGTGTAAACACACGTGGCATTTCATCATGCTTTCAACCTGGCTGGTCCCACTCAACTCCGCCGTTGCCATGTTGCCCAAAAGTCTTCCCATTAAATTTTTTTGACAACCAGGGGTGCCTGGGTGGCTCAGTGGGTTAAAGACTCTGCCTTTGGCTCAGGTCATGATCCCAGGGTCCTGAGATCAAGCCCTGCATCGGGCTCTCTGCTGAACAGGGAGCCTGCTTCCTCCTCTCTCTGCCTGCTTCTCTGCCTACTTGTGATCTCTGTCAAATACATAATAAATAAAATCTTCAAAAAAAATTTTTTTTGGACAATGGAATAAAGTACAATTTCACTCTTGGTGTTATTTTAAAAGATGTAATCTACAGATCATGCTCTATTGTTAGTCTTTGCTTGGCTTCTGGTTTCTGGGGCCTTTCTACACTACTCTTCCCCATCTGTACCTCTTAGCCCTTCTCCATTCCACAGAACCAGTTTTGACACACTATCAAGAGTTTAAGGAGCACCTGGGTGGCTCAGTCAGTTAAGCTTCTGACTCCTGGTTTCAGTTCAGGTCATGATCTCAGGGTTATGAGATCAAACTCCACGTTGGTCTGTGCTCTGGGCTTTGAGCCTGCTTGGGATTCTCTCCCCTACCATGCGCTCTCGCTCGCTCTCTCTCTCTCTCTCTCTCTCTCTCAACCAAAAGAAATCAAAAGAGTTAAAGGGTTTTAACTGCTGACCCAGCTTTGACTTGTGTATTGGTTCTGAAAACTGAGTTTTGGCCTTAACAGTAACTCGTACTAACACAAATCCTCATCTTGTTAAATCTCTTCAGTGTTGTAACATCACAATTTTGCCAACATCCCCTTCAGAAACTGAAGAACTTGTCAGTTTCTAATATGTTGCTACAATCCTATTTCTTGCAGGCAAACATTTTGCCCATCTGGATTTCTGGGTATTGCCTGTGCTGCACTTTCTCTTGTGATCTTCATTTTTTAAAAGTGTTCAGTGTCTGGTAAAACATAAAATATTAATTTTTAATATTTTGCAGAGCCTGGGAACATATCAGCCATAATGTAAGGAAACAAGGATCATTATTAGTAACAGTACCAAGTCTTGAAGATTCTCTGTCAGGCCTTCAGGTATGTAAACCTCTTTCCGAGAATTTTTCTTTTAAGATTTTATCTATTTATTAGAGAGAGACTGCACACATGAGAGAGTGATGGGGGGAGGCATGAGGGCAGTGGGAGAGGGAGAAGCAGACCCCACTGAGCAGGGAGCCTGATGCAGGGCTCGATCCCAGGACCCTGGGATCATGACCTGAGCTGAAGGCAGAAGCTTAAGTGACTGAGACACCCAGGACGCCCTATCCCAGCATTTTTATTGTCAAAACTTTTCCCCTACTTTCTTCTGATAGCTCTTACTATATCCTAGAGATGTTCTGTCTGAAGAAAGAAAGAGCAGTAACTTAGAGCCTAAGAACTGGTTTGTGGTTTGTTCATTGGCCCCAAGAGCTCTGAAATTGTAATTCCTGTCTTGATAGAGAGTCCTTTGCTGCTCCAACCAGTTTTTCCAACTGGGGTCTTACAGTTTTAGGTTAACAAATGCTACTAAATGTTTGCAAGAGGCTTAGAACACCCACATCATAACTTTCCCCTTATAACAAAAGGAACAGGAATTCCTGGGTGGGTCAGTCAGTTAAGCATCTGCTTTCGGCTCAGGTCACAATCCCAGGGTCCTGGGATCAAGCCCTGCACTGGGCTCCCTGCTCGGAGGGAAGCCTGCTTCTCCCTTTCCCACTCCCCCTGCTTATGTTCCCTCTCTTGCTCTCTCTGTCTCTATCAGATAAATAAATAAAATCTTTAAAAAAAAAAAAAACTGAGCCATCAATAACACTTTCTTAAGAAATTTTTGTCAATCCAAATTATAAAAGTAATTCATGTTTGTAATAACAAGGGAAATAATCTTGAGATATATAAAGATGTTAATCTCCCCATCCCCTCCACTTAAGTGTTGTCCAGGAGAGACCCATCTCATGTGTGGTATAATCCTACCATACTTCTCATGCTTATAAAAATATGTCTTCTAAAATATATGGTCTCCAAGGGGCACCTGGGTGGCTCAGTCAGTTAAGGAGCTGACTCCTTTTTTTTTTTTTTAAGATTTAATTTATTTATTTGATAAAGATCACAAGTAGGCAGAGAGGCGGGCAGAGAGAGAGAGAGAGGAGGAAGCAGGCTCCCTGCGAAGGAGAGAGCAGGCAATTAAGGGAAGGGCCTGATGAAGGTTCTAGAGGGAGAGTAGCCCCTCTCATGCGACCCCTTAACACCATCACTGTGTATGTATGAACAGTTTGCTCTGTTCTCTGTGTATTCTTTGTTGTTTTAGTCTTTTATTGTTTAAACCTAATGATAATTATTAAACTAGTTACGTTAGAACAATTACTCTATTCTGTATTTTCTTTATTCTTTCAAATTCCAAAATCACAATATATTAAAAGCTGAATCCACAGACCTACCATGTAGTACAACAAAGAATTGTTCATGTGACACCATGTAAACTTAGTCCTCCTTATTGTAAAAAAAAAAAAAAAAAATCTGTCATTTTCAGTGACTTAGTTCATCATGATTTCTTGAAGTTCCAGAGAACAGGATGATTCTGCATTTTTCATGTATGTTTATCATCTTTTTTCCTTCCAGATTAATATACAGTTATCTTCCTGGGTTGAAGAGGTACCACTGAACTACAACATATACCGAGAAAACCATATTGACAGAGAAGCTCTTGAACAAATTCATTTGTATAAGATTCTCTAACGTCAAAGTAGTCCTACCTCAATGTAGTGGTTTGTTGAGTATATTACAAATTAATAAAAAGGAAACATCACCCTGATACTCTAACACATATTTCTAGACTTTATATGTATGTTTACATATTTGTAAATAGTCTTATGGGTATATATACACACACATAGTTGTGTATAGACACATAGTTGTGTCCATATACAACTTTGATTTCTGTGATAATTTAATTAAAATATTTATCTGAATATTTTTGGTTTTCCTGTTTCTTTTATCTTGCTAAAAACAAATACATGTTTCTTTAGTCACTGACTTTGTATACCAATTCCAGATATGACAAAAAAGATTAGAAGGTGTTTCCATCATAAGAAAAGGGTAGAAGGGAAGGAAGGTACTTTATATCCCATTTATTAGATCTCTGTTCTGTAAGATTCCTTGTACGCCACTTTATGTGAGGAGGCTAGCCCAAGGACAAAATAAGAAAATAATTGCTGTTGCTAGGAAAAACCAAAACTAGAAAGATAGCCTCCAAAATATAAGTAGAGATTTTTATCTAGGTGGAGCAATTAATTACTGGTCATTTTTTTTCCTTTTCCGTGTTTTTCTTTATTTTCCATTTTTTTTCTGTGAGGAATGTATTTCTTTCGAAATCAGGAAAAGCAAAGTTGTTGTTGTTGTTTGTTTTTTTTTTTTTAAGAATATAGTGGAACATCAAAAGAACACCTAACTGGTTCTAGTAATCTCATATTTAATATTATCTTTATATTACCTTTTTAAACTAATCTACATTTCAGAATTGTGGAACTTTTTGGAAATCTATGTTTTGGGGGTTTTTTGTTTTTTTTTTTTTTTTTTTTTTCAATTAGCAGTGGAGAGAGGCAGAGGCAAAGCAAGAGAGAGAATCTCAGGTAGACTCCCACAGAGGGCAGAGCCCCACATGGGGTTTGAGCTCACAAACCTGAGATCAGGACCTGAGCTGAAATCAAGAGGCAAAGGCCAGGGCCACCTGGGTGGCTCAGTGGGTTAAGGCCTCTGCCTTCGGCTCAGGTCATGATCCCGGGGTCCTGGGATCGAGCCCCCCACATTGGGCTCTCTGCTTAGCGGGGAGCCTGCTTCCTCCTTTCTCTCTGCCTGCCTCTCTGCCTACGTGTGATCTCTGTCTGTCAAATAAATAAAATATTAAAAAAAAAAAAAAAGAAAGAAAGAAAAGAGATGAAGGCCCAACCAACTGAGCCTCTGGAAATCTGTTTATGGAATTTTTGTTTTGTTTTGTTTTTCAAGATTTTTTTTTTAAGATTTTATTTATTTATTTATTTGACAAAGATCACAGGTAGGCAGAGAGGCAGACAGAGAGAGAGGAGGGAAGCAGGCTCCCCACCAAGCAGAGAGCCTGATGCAAGACTTGATCCCAGGACCCTGAGATCATGATCTGAGCCAAAGGCAGAGGCTTTAACCTACTGAGCCACCCAGGCACCCCTTATTTTTAGAGATTCTATTCGTTTATTTGACAAAGAGAGACACAGCAAGAGGAAACGGGCCAGGGGAGAGAGAGAAGCAGGACTCTGCTGAGCAGGAGCCCAACCAGGGCTCGGTGCCAGGGCTCTGTGTCAGGACCCTGGCATCACGACCTGAGCTGAAGGCAGACATTTAGCGACTGAGCCACCCAGGCTATGTTTTTAAAGGGATTTATCAAGTATACTTTTTTGTGATCACCTGCTTATGAGAACTTGCCACGTCGTCAATTTAAACTTTTCTGGGGGTGTGAGGGAGGGGCAGAGGGAGAGAGAGAATCTTAAGCAGCCCGCATACCCAGCGTGGAGCTGACAGGGCTCAATCTCAAAACCCCAAGTTGAGTTGAAATCAAGATTTGGACACTTAACCAACTAAGCCACACAGGCACCCTGTTGTTTTTTGTTTTGTTTTAAAGAAGTTATTGGTCGGGACACCTACCCAGGTGGTTGGTTGGACCTCAGTTGGTTGGACGACTGCCTTCGGCTCAGGTCATGATCCCGGAGTCCCGGAATCGAGTCCTGCATCGGGCTCCCAGCTCCATGGGGAGTCTGCTTCTCCCTCTGACCCTCTCCTCGCTCATGCTCTCTCTCACTGTCTCTCTCTCTCAAATAAATAAATTTAAAAAAAAAAAAGATCTTTAAAAAAAAAAAAGAAGTTATTGGTCAATAACTAAATAAAATGCTAAAAATAAAAAGTTTGGAACTTGGGACACTTGGATGGCTCAGTCAGTTAAACGTCTGTCTTCCACTCAGGTCATTATCCCAGGGTCCTGGGATTCAGTCCAGCATTGGGCTCCTTGCTCAGTGGGGAGCCTGCTTCTCCCTCTGCCTGCCTCTCTCCCTGCTTGTGTGTTCTCTCTCTCTCTCTGACAAAATCTTTTGAAATCTTTTTTAAAAAGTTTAGAACTTTTACTGTTGTTATTAATAAGCCTCATTTATAGTATCTAGTATAATACTGAATATTAGGATAAATGCTCGAATTCCAATAATTTTTTATTCACACAGGCATTACTTATTCCTGCTAATCCATTAAACATTTTTACCATGCTAGTCACCCAAGAAAGTAAAGTAGAATTAGGAAGTTACTGTCAACTCTGGCATCTCAGTAACAGGTGGATGTTTCTAGGAGGCTGTGCAGACTTTCTGAAATTAAAGAGATTCCTAGAAGTGGAGAAAAATTAATTGAAAATATTTGAGAATATTTCAATACTTAAAATACTTGTAGCTGTTATTCATATGATTGTTTTATACATAATTAAATGTATTGGCTTATTGTAATAACATTTAGGCACTTAAATTTCAAATACAACAAACTATTAACTGTAGCATATATGTAAGATACAAATAGTAATCATCCATGAAAAAAAATAAGTTTATTAATAATATGGCATATAATTACAAGCAGAACATTTATTGAATTTTGTCTGATGGCGCACCTATTCTTAAGAAACTATATTTCCTAAACTCTGATACCCAGTTGCCCTAGTTTATTTGAATGTTCCTCAGAAGCGTGAATCTCTAAAGCATAATGGGCTGCTGTGGCCCTGGGTGAATGCCAGAACTCCCATTCTGGAATGCCCTGGACAGGACAGAAGGAGAGAGAACACTAGCAGTACTCTGGACAAGGAAGGGACAAGTCTATCTGTAAATCTGGTTTCATATCATTCAGCCCCTAATTTGTAAAACAAAAATAAGTATGCATTCAGTTATCCATAGTGGAATATACTCAACAGCACAGATTATCAGTCATTTCCATAAATGTGTGCAAAACGTTACATAAAAAATGGACAATTCTTTAATTTGTGTAGGGTTTTTTTGTAACCTCTACATCCAACATGGGCCTTAAACTCATGACCCTAAGATCAAAAGTCACATATTCTGCCAACTGGGCCAGCCAGGCATCCTGATGATTATTTACTGTTGTCACAGCTATGATTTTAGACATGTTAAAATAAACTATGTGTCTTTAGTTGAAGGAGTGGAAAAAAGGTATAAACAAGTATGAAATAGGAAATAGTGGAAATTATTCTGTGTAATCTTTAAACATTTAACAGTTTTTAATAAATGCCTGAGGCAAATATTAGAACTATAGGATATTGAGAAGAACTTCTTCTACTAGTATTAATGTTCTGTTTGTGGAATTCTTGAACTTTTAAATGTGTATATATTCATCTAGAGACAATTATTGTCACTAAAAAGACTAGTTTCTTGGGGAGAATTTCTCATGTATGAAGTTTATGCTGCTCACAGTTTGTCATTCCTTAGCCTCAGCCTCCCTCTCTCCCCCTCCAGTGTCTGTGACGTGTATCTCAGAAGGCTTAGGAGGAAGAGTAATGGAGTAAGACATTTTTGTATTTTAGCAGCCAATATCTGTGAAAAATAAAAATATTTTTTCATATGGCTTTACTGGTGCTCAGACAACTCAAAACATTAAGATTACATTAGATGTCCAAATTAGATGTCCAAATTATCTAGCTCGTTAGCTGATAAAATACATGACAAATTTGGTGAAAGAGTTAAATTGGTAGAAAACAGAAAATAAAATTGTATTTTAGATTTTTTTCTGCTAATGTTCCTTTAAAATTACTGAATTTCATAGAGCTTCTCCAAGTTTGATCACCGTGTTCCTTCACCTAACCTCCAATTCCCTTTACTAAAAGCAGATACCCTCAAGGTCCTAACCAGGTCCTATTTTGGGATACCACAGCTTAAACACTCCAGAATTTCATGACAACTTCATTATTAGTAGTCATTATAAGGTATTTTCTATTGATGGTGAATTCCACAGCCATGCGACTATTAATTACATGAACTAATCACACAAGCATGTGTTAAGCGTCCACAGTGTATCTAGCCCTCTGCCAGCCTCACTTGGCTCTACCATGAAAGAACTCACACTCTAAGGATGGAGAAGAATGACGCCTTAAGTTTAGATACAGGGTAAGGAAAGATGTTCCTGGTGAAGGGGAAAGCATGTGCAGAGGCAGAGAATAGTGAGTATTATGACTAGGGCCCAGGGTAGGAAGGATTACATGAGGATCATGAAGGGAATGGATGCCAGATCAGGAAGGGCATGGTATCCCAAGCAAAGGAGATCACATTTTATTCTGAGTCAAGGTGAGTCATTACAAGATTTTAAGCAACATATTGATAGGGTCAAAATAAAATTATAGAAGCCATATGGTGGCCCAGTGACTCTAGGGATGTAGGGAAAAGAAAGGAGTCAAGAGGTATCTGGGAGGGCTCAGCACTTTGTTAGGAAGTAAATAAATCCAGAATTAAAGAGTGTTTTAAAATTACATTTATGGAGATACCTAAGAAAATCAATGTGTCCTTACAGCAAATAATTACTAACTCAAAAGATAATAGCAAGGACCCTACTGAATACAGTCTTATGTACTATCTGTATAAGAAATAGTTAGATACTAAGTATATGGCCAAAAAAGAATGCTGGGAGGCAAAAACTAAGACAATAACTTGATAGGAAGCTGCCAAGGATGAAACATGCATGCGTGCGTGCACACACACAGACACAGACACACACACACACACAGAGTAAACAAGGATATTAACATTGAAGAGAAGGATTTGGCTGGGGCATAAAATTCCAAACATTCATCATGTAAATAAATGAAGAATCTAGCTAGGAAAAGAACAAAAACAAAAAAACGAGTTTCAGTGGGGTCATGCAAGCACAGTAAAAGATTTCTCCTTGTCAGAGGAACTCAATTCTGGGACACAATATTAATTAAACAGGCATTGTTTGGCAGCTGTCCACTTCCCTAGACTTGTTCAGATGCCTAAAGCAACTCAACCACTTAGTAGTTTACCCACTTGTCAATTAAGTTAGGTAATGTTTTTGGACTGTGAGTTTCACAGGAGTATTATGTACATTAACTGAATAACTAAATAACTAAATACCTTGAAATATAAAAGCACATAAATAGAATACAAATTGAAATTAATTTAATTTTTTTTTTTTGATTTAACTTATTTATTTGACAGAGAGCACAAGCAGGGGGAGCGGCAGGAAGAGGGAGAAGCAGGCTCCCTGCTAAGAAAGGAGCCCAATGTGGGGGCTCCATCCTAAGACCCCAGGATCATGACCTGAACTGAAGGCAGACGCTTAAACAGCTGAACCACCAAGGTGCTCCTCGAAATTGGTTTTAGTCTCTCTCTACAAAGATGTGTCCCAAGAAAATTGATAGATATGATAATCATAATTGTATCAAGGATTCTCATTTCAACTTAGTTTTTGACAACAATAATAATTATCAGTTGTTAAATTCTCCAAAACTTCTTATTTTCCCAAATTTCTACTTTCTTTGAGGGAGTGAGGGAAAGAAAAATATGCCCAAGATAACCTAGGAATAAATTGAATATGGAATAATAAAACCATGATCCTCTAGGCTACAAAAAAAATGTATAAAAAATCTGAATCTAATGGCAGGAAAAGATCACAGGCTATGAAATGAGTTCTTAAGTAGGTTCTGTTAAAATACTTCCATACTGACCTAAATCAAAGACAGATTTCTAGACCAGGAAGGTAATATATATTTAAATCCTGAGCGCTCAAGGAAGATTTTCTGATTTAAACACACACACACACACACACACACTCAAAACCCCCAAATTCATCGACATGGATTTTGTTGTGTTAGCTACGGAGCCTGACAACAACCCAATTAAGTAGGCGCTATTAGTCCTATTTAAACAGTTGAGTAAACTAGTTTTAGTGATGACAAGAAACCTTCTAAAAGTTCTACAGCTGGTAAATGGTACAACCAGGATTCAATTCTACTGTCTACCTACACTCCTGCTAAACTCGTATCTAAACTACTGCTCTTTTGTTATGCTGCCTCTGTATTTTAAATTTCCTAGTCTAATATTAACCACAAAATTAACAGATTATGATGGAGAGAAGCTTCTTTATTTTGCCTTTGGATTCCTCATCAATGTGAGAATTACTTGACTAATTAACATGTGAGATGCAGCTGTGATTTTGTTAAGTTTATATTCAAATTCCAGTTAGTTAACATACAGTGTAATATTAGTTTCAGGTGTACAATATAGCAATTCCACACTTTCATACAAACTCTGTGCTCATCACAATAAACCCACTCCTTAATCCCCCTCAACTATCTTACCCATCTTCCCACCCAATTATAGCTGTGATTTATAAATCTGTTGGATGCTTAAACCAAGAGGAAAAGTGACAACTAGGTCCTAGTTTAAAATTTGTGGCTTCTGAATGAAAGAAAGGTACAACATGACTTTAATATTATAATTGATATTGATTAATACTATGATTAGTAGTAGTATATACTCAGGTATGTATCCTAAATATATACCTAAGAAAAAGGAAAACATACGTCCAACAAAAACTTGTACACAGGGGCACCTGGATGGCTCAGTCATTGGGCATCTGCATTCAGCTCAGGTCATGATCCTAGGGTCCTGGGATTGAACCCCACATCAGGCTCCCTGCTCGGAAGGAAGCCTGCTTCTCCCTCTCCCACTCCCCCTGCTTGTGTTCCCTCTCTTGATGAGTCTCTGTCTGTCGAACAAATAAATAAAATCTTTTAAAAAAAACTTTAAAACTTGTACACAAATCTTCATAATACATTATATACATAGTAGTAGTATCCTAGATGAAAATTATTAATGTGAACATATTTTTACATTGAAATTTACCTATAGAGCACTTGGGTGGCTCCTTCGGTTAAGCGTCCGCCTTCGGCTCAGGTCATGATCCCAGGATCCTGGGCATTTGGGCTTCCGGCTCAGCAGGGAGCCTGCTTCTCCCATCCCAACACTCGTGTGCTCTAGCACGCGCTGTCTCTCAAATAAATAAATAAAATCTTTGGGCATCTGGGTGGCTCAGTGGGTTGGGGCCTCTGCCTTTGGCTCAGGTCATAGTCCTGGGGTCCTGGGATCAAGCCCCACATCAGGCTCCCTGCTCGGTGGGGAGCCTGTTTTCCCCCACTCTCTGTGCCTACCTCTCTGCCTACTGTGGTGTGTGTCTGTCAAATAAATAAATAAAATCTTTACTAATTAAATAAATAAATTAATTAAATCTTTTTTAAAAATTCACCTATATAGAAAGTAAGTTCAATCTCTTCCTTTTTTTCCATTTTCTAAATTATTCATCCTTGCAAAATAATACTTGAACTTTTCAAAAGCAACTGAAAACACGCCAAGATTCTGGCTTACAGGCCGCAAGGGTAACTAGTTTAGACAATAGATGATTTACTTAAAACAATGACTCAGTTTTTGGGCTCCAGCTTTGTTTATTTTTTCTTGCCAAACAAACATTATTATTTAGGTCAAACTGCAAGGTGCAAATAAGGAGATCCATTCTTTCTGTTGGAAGATGAAGAATTTGGAGAAGCACAGATGTTTAGTTAGAAGGTACCTTAGAATAAACCAATTCAAATCCATTTTCTTAGAGAAAGAAAATTATATTTGAAGCCCCTTTGCAATGTGGGAAAAAGCAGCTTCCTTAATATAGATCCGCATTCTGATAACATGGGACCAACAATTTTGGGGATAAAAGGAAGCTTGGAAAATATTTCAGGGGGCGCCTAGGTGGCTCAGTCGGTTAAGTATCTGCTCTGCTCAGGTCATCATCCCAGGGTCCTGAGATTGATCCCCAAGTCGAGCTCACTGCTCAGGGGAGAGCCTGCTTCTCTCTCTCCCTCTGACCCTCCCCCTCCTTGTGTTCTCTCTCTCAAAAATCTTAAAAAAAAAAAAAAAAAGTACTTTAGGTTGATTGAGAAATTGGAAGCTTCCTAAATTGCTGGTAGGAATTATAAAATGGTATAGATGCTTTGTGGAAAACAATTTGGTAGTTCCTCAAAATATTAGCCATAGAGTTACCATATGACCTAACAATTCCCCTCCTAGCTACATACCCAAGAAAAAGGAAAACATTCTTCCAACATAAAAATTTATACACAAATTGTCATAGTACATTATTTATAATACCCAAAAAGCAGGGTAGGGGGAAATAGTATCCATCAACTAATGAATGGATACATAAATAATTGTGGATAAATAATTCCATTCCATAGCATTTTATTCAGAATAAAAGTTTAGTATTAAAAAAAAAAGTGAAGTATTGAGACATGCTGGGACATGGATGAATCTTGAAAACATGCTAAGTGAAGAAACCGGTCACAAAAGATCACATGTTGTATAATTCTATTTATATGAAATGTCCAGAATAGGCAAATCTGTAGAGACAGAAAGTACATTAGTGGTTGCTTCGAGCTGGGAGGGGAGCAGGAGGAGGATAGGAAGTGACTATTAATAGATATGGGGTTTCTTTTGGGGGTGATAAAAATAGTCTAAAATTAGATTGTGGTAATAATTGCACAACTCTGTAAATATACAAAGAACCACTGATCTGCACACTTTAAATGGTTGAAACTGTCTCCTGTATGTGAATTACTTCTCAATAAAATTGTTTACAAAAATAAAATGAGGTGCCAAGACGACTTTAGGTTGTAAGCAATATTTGCCCTTGAAAGACTTGGTTAACTAACACAGTGGTGTTTACTAGCAAATCATGAAGTGAGAAGACTACCTATACTTCGTTTAACAAGTACATGCTTGATTTTCAGAAAGCGAATAATTATATTAAAAATTATGCTAATCTCGGTACATTCGTTAGAAGCAATGAGATCCTTGTAGTAGTACCACCTACTATTTTAGGTATAAGTGGGCATAAGGTTATGTGACAAGAGTGTAAACCAGTGGTCTTCTAGTCCTCCTCTCATGCAAGGCCACTGGGGCCCCTGGATGGATGTCTAGCATTTTCATAGCCTGCGTACAATTTTAGCACTGAAAGTAACTTTTACATTTATGACTTCAGACATGAAACAAGATCTGGGATGTGTCCCACTGACAGAGATCTAAAAGAAAGCAAGCTGCCCCAAAACCGAGGAGGCTGCAGGCTTAAATGCAATTGCATTTGCTGTCCCTTTTTCTCTGTATTTAATGAGTTCCTGAACATAGGTACGGGAACTGATGGAGCCATATCGTACATGCTCAAAGCTGTCAGAAGGCTCTTGGGTAGGAAAAGAGTGGCACGGATAAGAGATCTTCGATCACTGCAAAAGGACTACAGTTCTGGGGCGCCTGGATGGCTCAGTGGGTTAAGCCACGGCCTTCGGTTCAGGTCATGATTTCAGGGTCCTGGGATCGAGCCCTGCATCGGGCTCTCAGCTGGGAGCCTGCTTCCTCCTCTCTCTCTGCCTGCCTCTCTGCCTACTTGTGATATCTCTCTCTGTCAAATAATAAATAAAATCTTTTTTTAAAAAAAAAAAGGACTACAGTTTTTCCAAGTAAAACAATTTGAGGAAGCCAATTTGCAGGGCTTTGTTATGCACAGAATTCTAACAAGTTCTTCTGAGCATTACATCTAATATTAGCACTGGTGTCAAAGCAAACAATTTTATGGAAGTACAATCAGCATGCAATAAGTGCAGTAAGTATTCATGACATATGTTTACACCTTTGAAATCATCACCACAGTCAAGATGATAACCATTTCAATCCCTTCTAGACTTTTCGCTCATCCTTTGTTATCTATCCCTCCCTTGACCCCTACCCCAGGCAATTATGGATCTGATTTCTGTTGTGATAGATTAGTTTGCTTTATGTAAATGGAATCATGCAGTATACACTTTGTCAAGCTTTTATCGTTCAGCACAAGGATTTTGATGTCCATCCACATTGCTGCATGTATCAATAGTTTGTTCCTTTTTATTGATGATGAGTGGTCAATGGTATGGATTTACCACCATTTACTATGAATCTTGATAGAAGCATTGTAGCTCTTCCGACTTTGTTTCCTTTCAAAAAAATTTTAGCTACTCTAGGTCATTTGTATTTCCATAAAAATTTCAGAATCCACTTGTAGATTTCCACAGAAAATCCTGCTGAGATTTTCTTTGGGGTTACACTGAATCCATAGGTCAATTTGGGGAAGAATGACTTCTTAACAATATTGAATTTTCTGGGCTCAGTCATTGCAGGACATGACTCTTGATCTCGGCGTTGTAGGTTCAGGCCCCACATTGAGTCTTAGAGATTACTTAAATATAAAATCTTAATGAAATCCTGCCATTTGCAACAACATGGATGAATCTAGAGGGTATAATGCTAAGGGAAATAGGTCAGAGAAAGAACAATGCCATATGATCTCACTCATATGTGGAATTTCAAAAACAAACCAAATGAACAAAGGAAAAATGACAAACCAAAAATTAGACTCTGAACTGTTGAGAGCAAACTGATGCTTACCAGAGTGGAGGTAGGTGGATGGGTGAGATAGGTGAGGGGGATTAAGAGTGCACTTACAGTAATGAGCACTGAGTAGTGTATAGAATTGTTGAATCACTATATTGTACACTGAAACAAATATAACACTGTATGTTAACTATGCTGAAATTAAAATGTGAAAAAATAATAAAATAAAGTAAAATCTTAACAACAACACCACAATATTGAGTTTTCTAACCCAAAAACAAGATATACCTTTCCATTTACTTAAATCTTTAATTTTTCTTAGCAACTTTTTATAGCATTTGTTGTTTCAGATCTTGTGCTTTTTTGTTCAATTTACTCCTAAACATTTCATATTTTTAATGGTTTTAATAAATGGTATTTTAAATTTTTCAGTTTCTGATAATTGCTAGTTTTATAGAAATACAATTGATTTTGATGTATTAACCTGTCTTCTATAATCTTGTTAAATTCACTTACAAGTCCTAGTGGGTTTCTTGATGACACTTTCAGAAAAAATTTTACTTCTTTCCTTCCAGTCTATTTACTTTTATTTTTTTACTTGCCTTACTGCAGTATCTCTGACTTCCAGTAAAATGTTTAACAGAAGTGGTAAAAACAAACCTTGTTTTCAATCTGCTGGGATGAAAGCACTTCGTCTCTCACTGTAAGTATGATATTAGCTACAGGTTTTCAGTTCATGTCCTTTCTTAGTTACGAAGTTCCCTTCTATTCCTGGTTGGCTGAGATTTGTAGTATAAGTGGATGTTAATTTTGTCAGATTATTTTGCTACACTTACTAAGTTGATCACATGATTTTTCTGTTTATGTCTGCAAAAATTGTGAACTACATTGTTTGATTTTCAAATATTAAACCAACTTTGCATCCCTTGGAATAAACTCTGCTTGGTTATGACATATACCATTTTGTCAATTGTTGGATTTGATTTGGATAAATCCATGTATACAAGGAATATTGATGTATAGATTAGAGTTGTTCTTGTTTCACGGAAATGTCTGGTTTTGGTGTTAGGTTAATGCTTACCTCTGACAATTTCTGCCTTTATTCTTTTTTTTTTTTTAAGATTTTATTTGTTTGAGAGAGGCAGAGGCAGAGGCAGAGGCAGAGGCAGAGGCAGAGGCAGAGGCAGAGGCAGAGGCAGAGGCAGAGGCAGAGGCAGAGGCAGAGGCAGAGGCAGAGGCAGAGGCAGAGGCAGAGGCAGAGGCAGAGGCAGAGGCAGAGGCAGGCAGAGGCAGAGGCAGAGGCAGAGGCAGAGGCAGAGGCAGAGGCAGAGGCAGAGGCAGAGGCAGAGGCAGAGGCAGAGGCAGAGGCAGAGGCAGAGGCAGAGGCAGAGGCAGAGGCAGAGGCAGAGGCAGAGGCAGAGGCAGAGGCAGAGGCAGACTCCCTGCTGAGCAGGGAGCCCATCCGAGGCCCCAGAGATCATGACCTGAGCAGAAGGCAGACGCTTAACAGACTGAGCCGCCCAGGTGCCCCCAATTTCTGCCTTTAAATTTTGTGTTTATACGATTACACTTACTGTGATTATTGATGTAATTACGTTTAAATTTATCTTTTTTCTTTGTGTCTTCTATTTGTCTCATCTGTTCTTTTTTTTAAGATTTTATTTTTATTTTAGTTGAGAGAAAGTGAGAAAGAGAAAGAGTATGAGCAGGGGAGGGGCAAGGGGAGGGAGAAACAGACTCCTGGTTGAGCAGGGAGCCCAATGAGGAGCTGGATCCCAGAACCCCAGGATCATGACCTGAGCCTAAGGCTCAGTCGACTGAGTCAGCTTAACCAACTAAGCCACACAGGTGCCCCATCTCATCTGTTCTTTGTTTGCAGCCCCCCCCCCCACCACTCCCCGATTGTCCTAGCTTCTTTTGGATTAATTAGAACACTTTTGAGATTTGATTTTATCTTCTTTATCTACTTATTAGCAATATATCTTGTTTTTTTAACTGATGCCCTAGAGTTCACAGTGTACATCTTTAAGTCATCACAGCTTATCTTACATAAAATTATACTAATTCATATATAGTATAAAGACCTTATAAACATATACCTTCCTTTGTCCCCACCCAGCCTTTGTGCTATTGTTGTCATATTTACTTCCACATATATTATAGGCCCTACAATACATTGCTATTGTTTTTTGCTTTCAACAGATCACTATTTTAAAGATATTGTTAAAGTAAGGGAAAAGTCTTTTTTTTTTTTAAGATTTTACTTATTTATTTGACAAACAGAGATCACAAGTAGGCAGAGAGGCAGGCAGAGGGAGAGGGAGGAAGCAGGCTCCCCACTCAGCAGAAAGCCCCACACGAGGCTCGATCCCAGGACCCTGAGATCATAACCTCAGCCGAAAGCAGAGGCCTAACCCACTGAGCCACCCAGGAGCCCTGGGAAAAGTCTTATAGTTACCCTGTGTTTACCATTTCTAGTGCTCCTCATTTCTTTGTGTAGATCCACATTTCCAATCAGCGATCATTTACCTTGTACCCAGAGAACTTCCTTTTTGCATTTTTAGAACTGGTCGGCCGGTGGTGAATTCTCTCAGCTTTTATACATCTAAAAATGTCTTTATTTTTACTTCATTCTTGAAAGATTTTTTGCGGAGTCTAGGGTTCTAGGTTGATGGTTTTGTCTTTCAGTATTGTAAGAATGTTCCTTGTGCAATTTGGCTCTGCTTTTCTCATTCTTACCTTTGTTTCTGTATTTATATCGTGTTTCTCTGGCTGCTTTTATTATTTTATTTTTTATTTATTTTTTTAAAAGATTTTATTTATTTAACAGAGAGAGATCACAAGCAGGCAGAGAGGCAGGCAGAGAGAGAGGAGGAAGCAGGCTCCCCGCTGAGCAAAGAGCCCAATGTGGGACTCAATCCCAGTACCCTGAGATCATGACCTGAGCCGAAGGCAGAGGCTTAACCTACTGAGCTACCCAGGCGCCCTTCTCTGGCTGCTTTTAATATTTTCTTTTTGTTACTGGTCCTCGACAATTGCATTTTGATATGAATGGCTGTGTTTTATTTCATTTTTTCTCTTGCTTAGGATTTATTGAGCTTCTTGGATCTGTGAGTTTATACTTGCATCACATTTAGAAAATTGAGGGTTATTATTTCCTCCTATCTGCATTGCATCCCTCCTCTTTCTCTTCCCCTTTTGAAACTTAAGGACACATGTTAGGCTGCAGGATGTCCTGTAATTCAGTGATGCTTTGTTCCTTTTAAATTCAGTCTTCTATCTTCCTGTGTTTCATTTTGAATAATTTCTATTGCTATGTCTACAAGTTTACTAATCTCTCTTTTTTTTTTAAAGTAACCTCTAACACTCAACATGGGACTCGAACTCATGACCCTGAGATAAAGAGTGGCATGCTCTACTGACTGAGCCAGCCAGGCATCCTAAATTTACTAATCTTTTACTCAGCAGTGTCCAGTCTGCTATTAATCTCATTCAGAGTATTGTTCATTTCAGACATTGCTTCTTTTTTCATCTCTAGAAGTTTGGTTTAGGTCCTTTTTAAATCTTACATACCTCTTCTTATGTTCACATTTTCCTCTACATCTTTGAAGACATGGAGTTTGTATTATAATAGCTGTTTTAGTATTCCTAATTAATTTAACTAATTCTGTCATCTGGGCCATTTCTGTGACTCTTTCTATTGATTAAATTTTCTTCATTATAGGTTATATTATCTTGCTTGTTTGAACGCCTCCTAAATTTTTATTGCATGCCATTAGGTTGGATTTTCTTTGTATCCCTCTAACCATGGCGTGGCGGGCGGCAGCGGGGGGCTTTTTTCTGGGATGCAGTTTTGTTACTTTCAAACCTCAGTTTCAAGCTTTGTTAGGCAGCTCCAGAACAGCCTTTAATTTGAGGCTTACTGGACCAACTACCAAGGCAATAGCCTTCTAAAGATTCTGCTTGAAGCCCTCCACATCAGGTCTTTCCACTCTGTCTGGTAGGAACACAAATGACTCCTGGCCCTCTGTGGCTCCAAGTGCTGTTTTGCTTCTTCTTGTCCAGTGATCTTTGTTCTTCAGCCTTGGTAGTTTTCTCACATGCCTGTGCTGATCAGTACTCAGCTGAAGACTTAAGAGGGACTCTTCCAAGCTCTTCTTTCGGGCAGCTCACTTCTCTGGTTTTCACCCTGAAATTCTGATGCCTTCACCTCCCAGATCTCCCAGCTCTGTTTCCTCTACTTGGAGGTGCCCAACCTTTGCTTGGGTTCCTCTTCCCTGGGCAGCAGTATGGAAAAATCTCCTGCAACCAGTAGAATGATAGGACTCACCTTGTTTGTTTATTTCTCTGAAAAATCGCTGCCTGCTCTCTGAT
Organism: Mustela putorius furo; assembly: GCF_011764305.1. Lineage (NCBI taxonomy): Eukaryota > Metazoa > Chordata > Mammalia > Carnivora > Mustelidae > Mustela > Mustela putorius. Next base: position 31,423,225 of record NW_025422047.1, on the reverse strand, counting down.
CCCTGAAAACTATGACCTCATACTTTCTGTCCACTTTCTAAGTTATTTGGGAAGAGACTAATTCTGGTCTCTGGTGACAGCAGAAATCATACCACAATTTTTTTTAAAATTTCCCAATAATTTTTTCATTAAATAAACAACCCAAATTTTCATGTTTTAAATAATTGGACAAGATGGAGGAAGCTAAAAAAATGGGAAAGGTAAAAAAAAAAAAAAAAAAAAGCCTGAAATGAAAAATTGAGAAATGCAAAAAAGAAAAAAAAACAAAACAGTCATGATACTTTGCCAAAATGTAGCATGAGCTATTTTTTGCCTAACACGGGGCTTGTACTCACAACTCTAAGATCCAGATCTGACCTGATACCAAGAGCTGGACACTTAACTACCTGAGCCACCCAAGCGCCCACTGTAGCACTAGATAATAATTAAATATCCCAAAGCCTTTTAGAAGACATCAAAAGTTCTCTGAATTATTTGTTATATCTCAGTTTTATGGCTTCAAGTGTTAAACAGATCCTAGCATGGGCAGCTTTTTGAAAACCTACCCTTCCACTCCAATTGCGCTTATAGGTAAAATTTGAAAATTTTTTCCTTAAATCATGGAAGATATTGAGCATAAAACTTAATTTTCAAGTGGCCAGCTATTAATTCTAATGAGGCCAAAAAGGAATATGGTCATTTTCAGCACAAGTTATAGAATGAAAGAAGAAGTTACTTTTAAAAGAAAACTAACATGAAATAATAAATATATTTTCCCCAGTGAGTATAAAAAAATTACCTCAGGGGAGTTGTCTCACCTTTTCCAAACAAAATCAATCGCTTTGGGGCTGACCAAAGACACAGCAAGTTTCAAACACACATAAAGCATGGTACCGTTGAAAAGGGCTTGTAATTCAGCTATCTCTCCAGCAGGCTTCTGGAATCCTAATCACCTAAAAGCTGTATTGTCTGCATTCCTGTCAAATGGATGAAAGGAGCCCGGAAGGCTACTTCTGATAAAAAGGAAGGCACAGTAGAAATGTTACTATGTAAGGGTGCCAAAGGGCAGAAGATGTGGTGATTATTCTTCTTCAGTCACCTAAAAATACGGCATCTTCTGCTTCTTTTTTGAGGCTCCCAATGATCTCCATCTGCTGGCTTTCACATCATTCTGTAGTTTCCTCCACTGTGTGTGGACTGGACCCAGTGACTTGTTTCCAATGAATAGAATATGGCAAAAGTGATGGAAAGTCGTGCCTGAGATTAGATTACAAAAGGCTCTGACTTCCATCTTCCTCTCTCTCTCTTGCTCTCTCACTTGCTCACTGATGAAGGAGACTGCCATGTTGTGAATGGCTCAGTGGATAGGTCTAGGTGGCAAAGAACAGAGGGCAGCCCCCAGTCAACACCCAGTGAGGAACTGAGGCTCTTAGTGCAACATGCTGAGAGGAACATAATCCTACCAACATCCTCCTGAGGGAGATAGAAGTGGACCACCTATAGTCAAGCATTAAGAAGACTGCAGCAACAATTAACATCTTGACTGCAGCCTTGTGAGAGACCCAGACTCAGTAAGCCATGTCCAGCTTCCTTACCCATCACCCACAGACTCTATAAGATAGCCAATGTCTATTGCTTTAATCCACTAAATGATAACCTGTCACACAACAATAGAAAACTAATACAGATTCCATTTAAAAGACAGTAACTTCCTCTAAGTCAAATTTCACTCAAGAAGAAATTGATAAGCATCTGAGATTTATTTCTTACCCAGTCAAGGTAGTTATTTTGCCCAGAAAAAGCTTTGATATTTGCCAAGTGACTATGTCATAATCTCACTTCTGAGTTTAGAAATTAATCTTAAAGAATTGTAGTTTCCAGTTATACTTTTCCATTAAAAAACAAAAAAAACAAAAAACTATGAGGTTCTATTTTCACAAGCCGTAAGTACTTAATTTTCCACTACTCTGAACAATAATATACTTCTAGTTTATAGCCAATTCTGGTCAATTCTGGAAACAAGTATTCTGTAGTGGAAATTATTAGAGCTGTGGATTTGAAAAGACCTACCTATTAAATAAACAGCCACCATTTTCTGAAAACTCAATGGGAGAAAAATCAACTCGACAATTTTCATAAATAGTTAACTTAAGAAGATATTCTCAAGCTGGTAGATACACTGATGTTTCACTAGTTTTTTAAAATCTATATGTTTTATATGGTCTTTGGTATATTGATACATTTTATAATAAAAAATTTTAAAAAATCAAACAAGGTTTCTGCCTTCTGACATTTAAGACTTCAGTTAAAAGTCAAGTTTTAAAGGGTATGTACAGCAGTCATCTGAAAAAAGACATGCTTTCTAAGCTTAACATACTTTAATTCTCCCAAAATTTTTAAGTTATCTATTTACCAAAGATCAGATCCTCCGAAGTTAATGAATCCTTTTGTTTTGAAAGATAAAGTGTGAAAAAAACACAGATTAAGGAGAGGCCCCAAATCAGAAAAAAAAAAATTGTTCCTGCAGTTACCTCCTATTTGACCTTCCATAGACTTATCTACCTACCTAAATGGATTAATCTCTTCCTTTTCTTAAATATTCAGTCAGAATCCCAAGGGTTACCTTTGACAATGGTATTATGGACCCCACTATGTCTTTATTATTTGCTCTGAACTTTAACTATTACTCTTAATATCTAATTACATCATTTGTTGAACCAGTAATGCATGCTACCACTTTAAAGTTTGGAATTAGAGGGGCACATGGGTGGCTCAGTCAGTTAATCATCTGCCTGCTGAGGTCATGACCCCTGGGATCCCGGGGCCCTTGGATAGAGCCTCGAGTAGGGCTCTCTGCTCAAAAGGGAGCCTATTTCTCCCTCCTGCTTGGGCTCTCTCTCTCTCTGAAATAAATAACTAATGTCTTTTAAAAAAATAAAAATAAAAAAATAAAGTTTGGAGTTAGATTAAACTTCAACTCTGTTGGCAAATCAGGTTTGTTTTAGAACTGGATGCATCTGGAACATTTTTTGTAGTGTTTTATAAATTCAGTGCTTTTTTTATTTTTTTACTCTTTTAAAAATATGGCTCTATTTTTCATTCATTCAGCAAGTATTTACAGACCTTTTACATATCTGGAACTGTTTAAGACAGGTATGCAGCAGTGAACAAGATAGACAAGGTCACAGTCTTTATGCAGTGTCTATCTTAGCTGGGGGAGGGGTGAGATGGAGAATGCTAGGCAAGGAAAGTAAATTACGAACTGAAGTTTTGCATGACAATATTTTTCAATAACCTTTGACCTGTTGATATTCAAGGATTACTATATATACCATATATAGTATCAAAAAGTATATATATACCTATATAGTATAATATGTATACCTATATATTATGCTGTATGTGCGAGTGTACCTCCTAATGCAGATTTGTAATAAAGTGACAATAATATACTCACGTTCACTTCTCTAAGTGTGCCCTAACAGGTTAAACCACACACTTATGACATCTATACATTATATATCAACATCTTAAATAACAGCTTTGAAATCTCTCAATGATAGGTTGCACTCCACTGAAAATCAAGATATATACACTTAATGCCATATTCATTAAAAGAGGAAGGGAGTAACTCTCATCATGCATATACTCAAATCAAAGTTAATGCCACATGGTTTTCTTTCTTTTTCTTTCAGTAAAAATTCATAGTTTATCATTAAATACAAAAAGAAAATATTTGAGTAGACCCAATCTTTCAGGCCATGAGTATTTAATGAAAATAACAAAATTACTTAACACCTTTGAAGGAGAGACCATTCAGGTGAGAAAGCCCTTTTTTGTCCACCTGCAGTGGATGGCTTCATACTACAGGGAAGGCATTTAGCAAGAGCCCAGTGGAGATAAGAAATGCCCGGAGCTTTCTCCTCTTTGATCTACATACCGTGTCTCACGTGCCAAGGGTGTGACACCACCTTAAACACAAACTTACCCTTCCTCACTCAAACACCAAATTGGCAGGGGAGAATAGAGAGGGCACAGAGTCTCTTTCCTGGTTTGGCATGCCAGGGACAAAAATCTCTGTTATATAGCTTTCTGTATCTCCAAAACAAACCAAGCTTCAAGCAAGAAATATTGTCACCCCTAGAAAAGTTCTACCCATTAGAATATGAGACCCTCAGACATTACAGATAGGAGTGTGATAAAAGCCTTAAGATATTTAAATACCTTGACTAAGTAGCGTGTCATCTGTAGGAACTTCAGAAAATAATCCAATATTTACAGATTATTTATGTATGATAATTTAACACAGTGTTGTTTATACTGGTTAAACACTGGCAACAGGGGTGCCTGGGTGGCTCCAAAGGTTAACTGTCTGCCTTCAGCTCAGGTCATAATCCCGGGCGCTGGGATTGAGTCCCACATCGGGCTCCTTGCTTAGTGGGGAGCCTGCTTCTTCCTCTCCCTCTGCCTGCTGCTCCCCCTGCTTCTACTCTCGCACGCTCTCTCTCTGCCAAATAAATAAATAAAATCTTGAAAAAAAAAAACTGGAAACAAACTAAATGTCTATCTAATAGAGATTAAGTACAGAGCAACCATATTCTGAAATGACAATCAAATAAGAATATTTCTGGATGTGAGTAAATATTCACAATATATTATTAGGTTAAAAATGAGGTTACAGGGGCGCCTGGGTGGCTCAGTGGGTTAAGCCTCTGCCTTCGGCTCAGGTCATGATCTCAGGGTCCTGGGATTGAGCCCCACATCGGGCTCTCTGCTCAGCAGGGAGCCTGCTCCTCCCCAACTCTCTCTCTACCTGCCTCATCTCTGCTTGTGATTCCTCTGTCAAATAACTAAATAAAATCTTTTTAAAAAAATGAGGTCACAAAATATAAAAAAGTATTTAATTGAAAAGAAAATGTCAGTAAGTGTCATAGAATTCACATAGTAGTAAGCCAGTCACTCTTTTCAGATATTATTTTAAATCAGAATACTTATTATAAGGAAAAATCCAAAATTAAACTCTTAGATAATGTACATGCTATTATGCTTCAAAAGATTAAGGGGATAAATTTTTGGACAGTTATAAATAATTCCACATAAGCTTGTTTTATGTTGACCCTACTTGAGATTTGTGACTAGCAAATATTAATGTATTTCTACTCTTGAATCACTTCATGAAATTCTTTTATTCCTTGTGGGTATGTGAAATTATGTGGTTGGTTGTTTCTGCATGAACAATATGAAATGCCCTTCTTCATTAGGTGGGATTCATGCATATCTAATTTTCCATGGAAGACTAATGACAATGTAATATGCAATATATGAATAAAATCTAGATGGAGTTGCTGTTCATGGTTGACGTGACATTGGTTTCGTTACCTTGAAATCAGCGTTGAGGGCATCATTCTTCTGCATTTTATATGACTGAAGAACATTTTGAATTTTATAAATAAGTGTTATACCAATTGGTCTTTAAAGAAAAAGTAGTGCCAGTCTATTAAAATACTGATGTATCTTCATAATAGCAATAGATAGAAGTAGAGAATATAAACTGATATGGTTGAAATGAAGAAAACTTCACGGATATCAGTAGAGAATAACTAACTATTTCCTTAAAAGGGCATACAATTATATGTTGACATTCCTTAATAATTACCTTGGGTTCAAAAATTATGAAATAATTACTCCTGGGTCATTATATCAGAGCAAGAATCCTTGCATGCTTGTAATCTGTATTTTGAACAAGGATTATGCAGTGGATTTGAAATGCAGACAAATATGAGGTTACAATGTATTATATAGAATAAGATCCTAATTACATATATGCATATGTATATGTATAAATGTACATATAAATTGAAACGTTAGATATATGCCCAGGGGTAAACAGTGATTATCACAGGGTGGCTTTTGTCTTTCTTACTGCTTTCCTGTGTCTGCCTTTCTTTCTTTCTTTTCTTTCTTTTTGTCTTTTTAAAGATTTGTTATTTATTTGAGAGACAGAGGGTGCAAGTACTCGCCTGTGGTGGGAGGGGCAAAGGGAGAGAATCTCCAGCAGACTCCACACTGAGTACAGAGACAGACAGGGGGCTTGATCCCATGACCCATAAGAACATGAGCCCAGTCAAAACTAAGAGTCGCACACTCAAACAACTGAGCCCCCAGGTGCCCCATGCTTTTCTGTGTATTTCAAATTTCTAAGAGTAAAAAGCTGATACTCCTTTTGTCGTCAAAGAAAAGAATGATAATTTTAAACAAAGTCTACTTCTCTAAATCCCATTATTCTCATTTGGCTATTGCTCTTCCTGTCAACACTTTCTGAGTGTCTATATATTGTCAGTACCTTCATGATATCAACTGTCATTGTCTGATATTTATCAGAATTTCACAGGTGTAGGAGTATGAACTTCCAATTTATCTTGAGGTACCTCTCCATTTAATAAGGATTTGTGAAATTAAATTAAGTACATTTATCCTTCTGTTAGCCTAGCCTCTGTGACAGAGCTGCAAGGTGATGGGGACTTCTTGGGGGGAGGGGATAAATTATGCCGAATATTTATATCAAAGTCACAGGGATGATACATTTCTTGGCAAAACAATATTATGAAGATGCAATGCCATAGGCCAAGAAGAAATTTTAAAATGTTGCAGAGAGGAGTGGGAACATTGGGAAGACAACTAAACATAAAAGCGTTCCTGTTCCCCCAGGAAAAAATAAAAAATCTTAAAAACTGAGGAGTCTTTCTTTCTTTCCTTTTTACTCCTTCCTTCCTTCCCTTTTCTTTAGCAGTTATTTTTAGTTATTTATCTCCTTTTTAGAACTACATAATGAGAAAAGTTTTCTTCCTTCCCCCAGCTCAAAGATTTTGTATTATCAAGCATGTGAACGAGTGGGTGCCTCCTGTCCAGGCGAGTGCATCCGGAAATGAAGACCAAGGACCTGGAGACACCGTCTTGGAGGTGGTTGTTAGAGAGTAACAGACTCTGTACTTATTGAGAGAGGCATGGGGAAGCCAAACCAGCATGCGAAGCCCAAAGAGACTGTAAGAATGGTGCTTGGTCCCCTTTGGCGCTGGAGTGAGATTACCAAGAAACAGCACGCAACATCATTGACCAATAATTGGATTTAGGGGTTGGCAGCAAAAACAAAACAAAACAAATCGAGGACAGCAACATATGTCCCTGGGGTGGTGACAGAGCTGTGATCGCTACTTCTGGGAAATCTGCATGAAAGGGGCCCTCTACTAAAGGAATTACTTAAAACAAAACAACAACAACACAACAACAACAACAACAACAACAACAACAAACCACTGCAGGTTTAGGGGAGAACAAGAGTAGTGAGAGTTGCATGTGTACCTAACAGAGGGCTGTGTCATCGCCCACAGCACCCCACCAGCACAGAGAGTTGGGGTACAACCAACAGTGGCAGACCACTTTCATCAGACTGCTACAACTTTAAGCATCCAGTGTGCCAGGCCGTGGCTAAGAGCAGCTACTTCCATTACGGGAACATAAAACTGAAAGCTGCAGATGACACTTTTTCTATTCTGTGCTTTGCTTTCCAGCAAGTCACGTGGTTATCAAACTTCTCTTTACTTAAAACTGGGCAATAACTTCTTTCTCACCTTGCAGGTGCCTCCCGAAATACAGCTAACACAAAGCTGTGCTTTGGCTACTTGTTTTTTTTAAGAATAAACCCAAATCAGCATTTTTAATCAGCCACATTGGACCAGATTGAGAAAGAACAGTTGCCTTGTTCCTCTTTAAGACCAAGCAGGAAGTTTCAGAGCAAACCTCCACTTCTCAGGAAGTTTACGTCAAAATGAGTATTGACATCCTGTTTAATAGAGTCTCACATTTTTTCCCTCAATTCCAGACAGTCACTCTTTGAATTAAAATGTTTGAGTAATCGGTCCTAAAATTGTGTTTTCCTTTGACACTCAGAAGACTATGTATATCTGTTCTAAGTGACAAATGGAATATTTCTATGACTAATAATGACAAAAGTTAAAAATTTTTTTAGTCGTAAGTGCCTGTAATTATAACTCTATTTATAATCTGTATTCCCTATCCCTTATTCACTTGATCTTTCAAGTAGGTCCTTGTTAATCACATTCTGAATCGTTAGTTGTATAGCTAATCTACTGAAAATAAGCAAATAAAACCTTCAGTGGAACATGCTGGTGCTTCCCCTCCAGGACATACAATGTAATATTAAAGTGATGGAGGTAACACAGTGGTGGTTCTAGATCCTCTAAAAACTGGTTGTATGACTTTGGCTAAGTCCCTTAACCTCTCTGGCTTCAGTTTTCTCACCTAAAAATGAGATGGGTGGTTAAGTGATCTTTAGTACATCCTGTCCAACTGTACTATGGAGAAGTGAAAATCTTTTTTTTTTGAAAATTTTATCCCAGATATGGTAAAGTCATATTTCTTACATTAAAAAAAAAGAACTCTAGGGGCACCTGGATGGTTCAGTTGGTTAAACATCTGCCTCAGGTTATGGTCCTGGGGTCCTGTGATCGAGCCCCACATTGGGCTCCCGGCTCAGTGGGAAGCCTGATTCTCCCTTTCCCTCTTCTGCCTGCTGCTCCCTAGGCTTGTGCTCTATCTCTCTCTGTGTCAAATAAATAAATAAGTAAATCTTTACCCCCCCCAAATAAATAAATAAAATAAAAATACTTCTCATGTTGTGTCTTTCTAGTTGTATTGGTTAGGATTCTTTACAGTTGCAAGTAGTCAAAATCCAAATAGGTCTTATTTAGATAAGATGGCAAATTTATTATACAGTATAGAAGCATCTTCCAAAACTCAAGGATGAAAATTCAACTGCACATAAGGAACCAGGAAGGCAAATGTCCAAGACACTCTCCTCCTGCCTCTCCCTCTCTTTGTGCATATGTTTCATTCTTCCTTTTCTCTCTAGACCAGGTGCTTCTGCTTCCCCTGACCACATCATGGAAAAGAGGACAGTCTGGAAGCTCTTGAATTTAAAAGTTATAATCTAGTCATAAAAAAGAGAGATGGCTCCCTTAGTCCAAATGTCATATTCCAGGAAAAGTCTCTAATTGGTCCATGTTAGGACAGATGCCCACCTCTGGACTAATCTACTGTCATCTAGGCTTGGGACCACATTGACTGAACATAACAGTTTTCACCACAATCCTGAGGGAGAGGAGGGAAATTTCTAGAAATGGGAAATAAGCAGAAAATCCTACAGATGTTCTTACACTGAAATAACATGTAACTCAATAGTGTATTTTCTATTTATTAATTATTAAAAATTGGTAAAGGGAGATTCCACCTACTTTCCTCCCAGTGATAGCATTTTACATAACTGTCGCATATCAAAAGCAGGAAATTGACATCAATACAACCTATAGATTTTTTTCCAGTTTGCCACCTTTACATGCACTCATTTGTATGTGTGTATGAAAATCTGTGCAATTATATCACATCTGTATAACCACCCCCATGATGTAGATACAGAAAAGCTCCATCAGCACAAAGATCCCATGCACAAATGCACAGTTCAGTAAATTTTCATGAAGTCAATGTAATTCAGTTTAAGAAACAAAATCACCATTTCAGAAGACCTCCTTATACCTCGTTTTGATCATTATTCTACCTTAAGAGTGAATCACATATTATATACCCTTTTGTATCTGACTTCTTTTGCTCAACATTATGTTGGTGGCATTCATTTATGATTACTTTATATAACTATATATAAATATTTCTTTATATATAAACTATATATAAATATTATATAAACTATATATAAATTCATATATATAAATATATATCACTCATTCTTTAATGAGCTTGACTTTTTTCTATTCTATTGAGGTCACATGACATACAATAAACTGCACATTTTTAAAGTGTAAAATTTGATGAGTTTTGACATACATATATGCCTGTAGCAATACCACAATCAAGATAACAAACATATCTGTTTCCTCCAAATATTGCATTAATTTTGAAAGCTAAGAATGGGACTTAAGAAAAGTGAAACACCTGAAGCTACATTGGTTTTCAGATCTTTTGCAAAAGCTTGAGATAATATTTGCTCTTCTCTATTGTTAGGCCTTTAATGAGAAAAGTTCTTATACATGTTCTATCAAAAAAATCTAGCTCTGCACGATCAGAAATCTAAATAATTATTGTAAACTGCCCCCTAAAGTGGTTCTGTGAAGCAATGTTACTGGTGACAGCTGGAGACAAATGGGAAATCCAGACATAAGAGCAAAAACACAACACACACACATTAACATACACACGTGCAAAAGGACTACCAGGATCAAATTTTGGATTAACTAACAGGTACAAACCCCAAACTGTAAGCACAGTCATAGTGTTTAGGGAGACATAGACCAAAGGACATTCACTAATTTTACATACATAGAAAATTTACATAGTACTATTCTTTTCTTTTTTTGGTAAAGATTATTTATTTATTTATTGACAGAGAGAGAGAGAGATCACAAGTAGGCAGGGCAGCAGGCAGAGAGAGAGGGAAGCAGGCTCCCTGCTCAGCAGAGAGCCCCATATGGGGCTCGATCCCAGGACCCTGAGATCATGACCTGACTGAAGGCAGAGGCTTGACCCACTGAGCCAATCCAGGTGCCCCCATAGTATTATTCTTTTCTTTCTTTCTTTTATTTTTTTTAAAGATTATTTATTTATTTATTTATTTGACAGAGAGATCACAAGTGGGCAGAGAGTCAGGCAGAGACAGAGATGGGGGAAGCAGGCTCCCTGCTCAGCAGAGAGCCCGATGTGGGGCTTGATCCCAGGACCCTGAGATCGAATGCAGAGGCCAGCCACTGCCACCCGGGTGCCCCAGTACTATTCTTTTCTTAAATGTGCACAAATGCAGCTGTTAAAGTGAATAGTTTTAGGGGCCACCTAGACACCTGGATGGCTCAGTCGGTTGGGCAACCGACTCTTGATTTAGGCTCAGGCCATGATCTTGGGTTCGTGAGACGGAGCCCTGTGTTGGGCTCCACGCTCAGCGTGGAGTCTGGTTCTCCCTCTCCCTCTACTCCTCCCTCTCCCTCTACTCCTCCCCCTGCTTGCATGTTTTCTCTCTCTCCCTCTCTCTCTCTCAAATAAATAAAATCTTTTAAAAATGAGGTGAAATGAAACGAACTGTTCTTCACATTCATTCATTCACATGCCTTCAAAACTTCTCAGTAACTTCACTTAACTGACTTAGCCCATGTTGTGAGGGGATGTGAAGAATTCTGACTAAAGTTTAGGAGCAAACCAAACGCATGCAACTAGAATTTAGTTCTTCATTTCTCTTCATTTCATCGCTGAGGCCATGAGAACTCCCTTGAGCTTCAGACTATGTTTGCTCTCTAGAGACAATAAATACCACACATGTGTAGAAAAGTGGTTGTACTAAATGAAGTGAGTAAAAATCTTTATATATACTATTTTGCTCTGTTCTCCTCATATAGGTGATCTATGTGGGGATGTTTTCATATATAAACATTTTCAGAACTCCTTCTGTCCCAAGTACTGGGGGTACAAGGACAAACAGCACAAGGTTTCTGTGTATGAGGGAGTTTATGTTATTTTTCCCCCAAGTTTTTATTTAGATTCCAGTTAGTTAGCATACAGCATAATATTACTTTTGGGTGTACAATATAGTGATTCAGCACTTCCATACAATACCCAGTTCTCACCACAAGTGCTCTCTTTAATACCCATCAACCATTTAGCCCATACCCTGCTCAACCTTCTCCAGCAACCCTCAGTTTGTTCTCTGTCATTAAGAATCTGTTTTAGGGTACCTGGGTGGGTTAAAGCCTCTGCCTTCGGCTCAGGTCATGACCTCAGGGTCCTGGGATTGAGCCCCACATCGAGCTCTCTGCTCGGCAGGGAGCCTGCTTCCTCCTCTTTCTCTGACTTCCTCTCTGCTTACTTGTGATCTCTGTCTGTCAAATAAATAAATAAAATATTAAAAAAAAAAAGGGGGTGCCTGGGTGGCTCAGTTGGTTAAGCCTCTGCCTTCAGCTCAGGTCATGATCTCGGGGTTCTGGGATCGAGTCCCACATCGGGCTCTCTGATCCACAGGGAGCCTGCTTTCTCCTCTCTCTCTCTCTCTGCCTGCCTCTCTGCCTACTTGTGATCACTGTCTGTCAAATAAATAAATAAAATATTAAAAAAAAAAAAAGAATCTGTTTTATGGTTTGCCTCCCTCTCTTTTTTTTCTTTCCCCTTTGTTCATCTGTTTTGTTTCCTAAATTCTACACATGAATGAAATCTCTGACTTATTTCACTTAGCATAATACATTCTGGTTCCATCCACATCGTTGCAAATGGCAAATGGCAAAGACTTTCATTCTTTTTGATGGCTGAGTAATACCCCATTGTATAGACATACCACCTTTTCTTTTTTTTTCTTTTTTAAGATTTTTATTTATTTATTTGACAGACGGAGATCACAAGTAGGCCGAAAGGCAGGCAGAGAGAGAGAGAGAGGAGGAAACAGGCTTCCTGCTGAGCAGAGAGCCCAATGTGGGGCTCGATCCCAGGACCCTGCGATCACAACCTGAGCTGAAGGCAGAGGCTTAACCCACTGAGCCACCCAGGCGCCCCCATACCACCTCTTCTTTATCCATCCTTCAGTCACTGGATATTTGGGCTCTTGCTATAATTTGGCTATTGTTGATAGTGCTGCTGTAAAACATCATGGTGCATGTACCCCTTCAAATCCGTATTTTTGTATCCTTTGGATATATTGCTAGTAGTGCAATTGCTAGTAGTTCTATTTTGAACTTTTTATTTTGAACATTTTGAAGACCATCTATACTGCTTTCCAGAGTTAGGGAATTTATGTTCTTTTTTTAAAATTATTTATTTATTTATTTTAAATAGAGAGAGAGTGAGTAGGAGCAGAGGGAGGGAGAGAGGGAGAAGTAGAGAATCTCAAGGAGACCCTCCACTAGGTGGACCCTGACATGTGGTCAATATCACAACCCTGAGGTCATTACCTACATCAAAACCAAAAGCTAAGCATTCAACTGACTGAGCCACCCAGGCACCCCCGTATGTCTGATTCTTGATTGAAAATCATTTTTTACTTTTCTGTCTTTCTGTTTTTTATAATTTTTTATTAACATATAATGTATTATTAGCCCCAGGGGTACAGGTCTGTGAATCTCCAGGTTTACACACTTCACAGCACTCACCAAAGCACATACCCTCCCCAATGTCCATAACCCCACTCCCCTTTCTCAAACCCCCTCCCCCCGCAACCCTCAGTTTGTTTTGTGAGATTAAGAGTCTCTTATGGTTTGTCTCCCTCCCGATCCCATCTTGTTGTATTTTTTTTCTTTAAAGATTTTATTAATTTATTTGACACACAGAGAAAGAGAGGTCACAAGTAGGTAGAGCAGCAGGCAGAGAGAGGGGGGGAAGCAGGCTCCCTGCTGAGCAGAGAGCCCAATTGGGGCCCCAGAACCCCGGGATCATGACCTGAGCTGAAGGTAGAGGCTTAACCACTGAGCCACCCAGGCACCCCCATTTTGTTGTTTTTTATAATTTTAATCATGGGAAATTTAAACATATATACAAGTGGAGGCAATAACATAAAGACAACCCCTTATATACACATCACCCAGCTTCTACAATTATCAACTTATGATGAATCTCATTTCATCTATAACCCCACTTCACTATTTGTCACTCACTGAATTATTATGAAATAAATATTTTTTGAAGTAAGTCTTTGATTCTTGCTTTTGACAATTCTAAACTAAGAAAGTTGGAGTAAATTCATTTTAGGGTTCCTTCTCTCCAAAATATGACAATAATTTCATCTTTGACCCTTTCCAGTCTTATATATTTAATTCAACAAAAATTTACTTCATATTTACTATAACATCTTTCTTCAGGCTTTATCAATTCATCTCCTCTGAGTCAGTATAACCCATACAGTATGTACCAATCATTAGGAAGTATAATTATACTTCTTTGTATTTATATTTTTTGTAGATTAACTTTATTTCCCAGTTCGATGTTTAAGGCTCATATCTTAAATTTCTGTTTAGCAGTGTACTGGGAAAAAAAGGTAATTGCTATTGTTTATAATAATTATTAATTAAATTGATGAGTTTTAATCTTTTTACCTTTTCTTTATTATTTATCTATTTAATATATAAATTCAATTAATTAACATAAAGCATATTACTAGTTTCAGAGGTAGAGGTCAGTGACTCATCAGTCTTATATAATACCCAGTGCTGGGAGTTTATGTTCTAATGAACACATCTGCCTTGGAGAATAAGGGAATAATTAATAATAATAATAAATGCATTTTTTATTGAAGTATAGTTGACATGCAATATTATGTTAGTTTCAGGTATACAATATAATGATTCAACAACTCTATACATTAATCAATGCTCACCACTATAAATCACCATCTTTGTACTGTACAATGTTATAACAATGATCAACTTTATTCTCTATGCTGTACTTTTCATCACAGTGACTCCCCTATTTCCTCTTTGCTCTAGCAACCACCAGTTTGATCTCTGTATTTGTGAATTTATTACCATTTTGGCTTGTTTTGTTTTTTAGATTCCACATATAAGTGAAATCATGTGGTATGTGTCTTTTCTGTGTGACTGATCTCACCTAGCATAATCAAAATCCATCCATGTTGCTGTGAATGGCAAGATATCATTCTTTTTCTACGGCTGAGTAATATTCCATTGTATATAATCATCATTGTATATATTCATCTTCTTTATATATTCATCTATCAGTGGATATTTAGGTTACTTCTATATCTTGGCTATTATAAATTAACACTGCAATAAACATAGGGAGGCATATATCTTTTTTAATTAATGTTTTTGTTTTCTTTAGGTAAATACCCAGAAGTGGAAGTACTAGGCTATGTAGAATTTCTATTTTAAGTTTCTTTAAATATTTAATTTATTTATTTTAGAGTGAGATAGAGTGGGGGGAAGGGCAGAGGGAGAGCAAGAGAGAATCCCAAGCAGACTCCTTGCAGAGCGGAGCTCGATCCCAGGACCCTAAGATCATGACCTGAGCTGAAACCAAGAGTCAGACGCTTAACCCACTGAACCACCCACTTGTCCTTCTATTTTAAATTTTTTGAGGAACCTCCATACTGTTTTCCATGGTGGCTGCACCAGTTAACATTCTCACCTACAACACACGAGGACTCCATTTTCTCTACATCCTCACTAGCACTTGTCATTTCTTGTCTTTTTGATACTAGCCATTCTGACTGCTGTGAGGTGATCTCTCATTGTGGTTTGATTTGCATTTCCCTGTGATGAGTGATGTTGAGCATCTTTTCATGTGTCTGTTGGCCAGCTGGACATCTTCCTCAGGGAACTATCCATTCAGGTTCTCTGCCCATTTTAAATCAGATTATTTGAAGGGGGTTGGTGTTGAGTTGTAGGAGTTCTTTATATATTTTGGATATTAACCCCTTAAAGGATTTATAATTTTCATTTTGTTGATGTTGATGGTTTCCTTCACTATGTAAAAACCTCTTAGCTTGATGTGGTCCCACTTTTTATTTTTGCTTTTTTGCTTTTGTTTCCCTTGCCTGAGAAACCTCCACAAAAATATTACTAAGGCTGAGGTCCAAGAGATCACCACTTATGTTTTCTTTTAGGACTTCTGTGATTTTAGGTTTTACATTTAGATCTTTAATCCATCTTGAGTTTATGTTTGTGTGTGGCAAAAGAAAGTGGTCTAGTTTCATTCTTTTGCATGCAGTTGCCCACAATTTCCCTACACCATTTATTGAAGAGATTATCTTTTCCCCGTTTTATATTCTTGACTCCTTTTTCACAGATTAATTGATTGTATAAACATGGGTTTATTTCTGGTTCCCTATTATGTACCATTGATCTATATGTCTATTTTTGTGTCAGTACCATATTGCTTTGAATATTATAGCTTCGCATTTTATTTTATTTTATTTAAGATTTATTTATTTATTTGACAGAAAGAGAGAGAGAGAGAGAGATCATAAGTAGGCAGAGAGAGAGGGGAAAGCAAGTTCTCTGCTAGGCAGAGAGCTCAATGCGGGGCTTGATCCCAGGACCCTGAGATAATGACCTGAGCTGAAGGCAGAGGCTTAACCCACTGAGCCACTCAGATGCCCCTACCTTTGCATTTTAACTTAAAACATGGTGCTATAAGTGCCAGAAGTGTTTAAATTTTTTCTTGTTGAAATAGGAAATATGTTATAAAACTAATAAAATCAAGTTGAAAAATCTAACCAAATGCAGAGACATCTAGATATCTGAAGGCTGGATTTTTTTCTATATCTTTGTATTTTTCATAGCTAGGATAATTATTAGAAATATCTATGGCATCTCATCACACTGAGTGTCTTTCTCTGTATGCTTGTTATTAACTTGTTATTAGGATTTCAGGTGCTAGAAGAAAGCTTACTAATATAGGCAAATTAAAATTAAACCAATAATTTGGAAGATATTATTAATAAGTATTATCCTATCAAGTTTTTAATCATTTAATATCAATTGGAAGTCTACAATGGCCAAATTTACCCAGAGAAGAATAATCATTCCCCAAAATTATTCTCATTATTAAAAGTTATTTTTTAAATTAATCTGTGTTCAATATCTATATATTCCATTTTTCCCCTGTGTATTCCTATATTGTGGAAACAGACTAAATATATGCCCTCCACAGAAGTTCAAGGGCACCAGTACAAAACCAGGTGTGTACGTAATTGTAATAATCACATCAAAAGTCTTTTATCATGTTATTTATTAAAAGATCATCAAGTTTGTAGATTTTGCTTCTGTTGACATAGCTTCTTCAATAAATAGCATAATAAGTAAAAACTATTAACATAAAAAAACAAATCTTTTTTGTCTGGTGAAGTGATCAACTGTGATAAAAACCTATTCACTGTTGAGTGGGTTAGCTGGACATATTTCACTTTGTATATGATATCTGTTGTCAACATGTATTCAGTTAAAGCTCTGGGCTTTAGAACAGAAAGTTTCCTATTGCTCCGCTCGTCACCTTTCAACTTCTTTGTAGCCTTGTCAGGAAGCTCTTACATAAATAAACATTTAAATTGAAAACTATGAAGTGTATTTTGTATTACCTGATCCACCTTCCACATATTCTACCTCCATTCCTCTTACGTGCTGAACCTGCTCTTTGCAACCCTTACTATCAGTCTCTGAGGAGTTGAACCTGCCACACAAACCCGCCCCTACCAAGAGAATGTCCAGATGAGGCCATCACCTGCCGTAAGTCAGGTGATTGATAGTTAAAGGATTATAAGGAGGAAGAGAGGGGTCAAAAGATGGTAAAGCCAGAACATGCTTTTCAACAAGAGAAGAAAGATAGATTCTGTGTAGTGTATTCTGGAAAACTTCACATTTAAAACATTAAGAAAAAGGAAAAAGGTGAGGATGGATTTTCTTTAATGATTTGAGTGCCCTTAAAGGATAGGACACTGATCACTTGGAGCTGGCCTGAATTTACCAAAAACAGGGTAAGCCACACTAACTTTATTTCCTTTTCAGATAATAGTGTGGTAGATTGGTAGTAAAGGAAAATGCTATATGAAGGGTGTAAGACATTGAATTCCTTGTGGACAAGACAAAAAACTATGGATCAGGTTATAGTGCAGTTAGATCTAGTTTTGGATGACTTTGGCCCCCCAAAAAGTAAATAAATGTTCTCTTGGACAAGTCCTGCTGTTATATTGCAAGGGTCTGCCATGGACTTTACTGTACTTCACATTTTTATTAGTGGCTTGATAGAAACTCACATGTAATTAAATTTGTAGATCATATGTAGTTAAGGATTACTAATTTATTCATTGACACTAAAGAGTTATTTGATAAACTGTTGTAAGGGCCAGCATTTCAGTTAAAAGTCAACTCTACAAATAATAATAATAATAATAATAATAATAATAAATAAATAATTCAGGTAAACACATCCTGACAAGAATTTTTAGACATCATCTTCGGCGTCATTAATTGAAATTCGGTGTGTAGAACCAGAGAAGCATTGGCCCTATCTACTCTTGGCTGATTAGAAAACATCATAGTTTCAAAAAAGTATTAATAAACCAAAAGTATCACAAGAGACCAACAAGGATAATAGGAATTTAAACCTATGTTTTATGAAACTGCTGAAGAAATGGCATATTTTCAGATATCCGAAGGAGAGTTATGTGGCAGATATTAAACTTAGTATTTGTGGCTTCAGAGAACAAAACCAGGATCAATCTATAGAAACTACATGTAGACAAAGCTTAGCTCAATATAAGAGCTTTCTAGCCATTAGAGTTGTAGGCTACTTTGAGGGTGTGGTAGACATACTAATGCTGTCTCTATCTTAATTCCCGGGACCCCTACATGTGGCTTTGTACATGGCAAAAGGGACTTTGTAGATGTGATTAATTTAAGAATCTTAATTTAGGGAGATTAATGATGAGCCCAATGTAACATCAGTGGTCTTTAAAAGATGGAAGAGGGAAGCAGAAGAATCAGAGAAGGAGAAGTGATGATGGAAGCAGAGGGCCAGAGTGAAAGGGAGATATGAAAATGTTATATTGCTGGCTTTGAAGATGGAGGAAGGGGCCATAAGCCAAGGAATGCAGGAAGCCTCTGGAACCTGGAAAAACAAGGAAACAGAGTCTACTTTCTAGTCTCTGGAGGGAATTCAGCCTATCAACACTTTGAATTTGGCCTAGTGAAACTCGTTTTGGACGTTTGACCTCCAGGACTGTAAGACTATATTTTTGTGTTATTTAAGCCACTAAATTGTGGTAAACTGTTACAGTGATAGGGGAAACTAATGTAGGGGGTTAATGAGTTTATGTTATCACAGGTATGGTAGCAAGCTGGGATCATTTTATTCTAGCAAATTGAGATTTGTGTGAAGGATTGGACTAGAATGATCTACAAAGTCTTTTCTACCTGAACTGAGCTCTTTTTTCATTTTTTGAATATTTTTCCTTGGAGATCTTCATTATTTCCCATAACTTCAACTATAACCCCTTTATTATTAACACCCAAATTCGTATTTCTAGTCTTAATTTCTCTTGAGTTCCAATTACATGTATTAGCTGACATATTCATTTGGACATATTGAAATCCCCTTTAAATTCAATATGCCCCCAGGGAGGGAAAAATGTAGGGATTGAGAGTTTAGGATGCAAGGAGATAAATGTGGTCTTTCTTTGAAAGAGGAAAAATAAGGCCAAATTCCCTTCTATAAATGAACAAATTCAAAATCAATAAAAATCAGCCGTGAAGACTTCTGATGACAAAATATCAAGTGCTTTGTGCAGCCAACTGGAGGTTTTTTAACCTCAAAGGGGATAAAGATGTTTTTCCTTAAGTTGTACTTCTTTGAGTTTTTTTCTTAAATGTTTTGTTCTTAACAAGAAAAATTTAGACTAAATAATACCTGGACCTGATATGCATGTCTTCAGCCATCTCTCGCAAGACTAGGCTGAGCCCAGTGAAATGGCAAAATGATCAACATGAGTTCAAATGGCAACGAGCCATGTACTATGATGGTTTGGAGAGCAGGCTTTGGAGTTAGGTTGCCT
Organism: Mustela putorius furo; assembly: GCF_011764305.1. Lineage (NCBI taxonomy): Eukaryota > Metazoa > Chordata > Mammalia > Carnivora > Mustelidae > Mustela > Mustela putorius. Next base: position 31,403,625 of record NW_025422047.1, on the reverse strand, counting down.
AGAATGGAGTCACAGCTACACTCAGCATTGGATGAGCAACCTTGGACAACCTAGTTGACCTTCTTTGCCTCAGTTTCTTCTTCTATAAAAGGCATAGAATAGATTACCTACTCCATAGAGTTGTTGTAAAAATTTAAAAAGGTAACACAAGCAAAGTGCTTAGAATAGCGATGGTACATAGCATATGCTCGATAAATACCAGATTTCTTTAAAAAAGAAGATAACCACGGAAAGTTCTTGACCATCAACCCAAAGGGAAATTCTGGTTTCCAAGAGGGATATGTTTCATACAAAATTCAATCCAATTGGGGCGCCTGGGTGGCTCAGTGGGTTAAGCCTCTTCCTTCGGCTTAGGTCATGATCTCAGGGTCCTGGGATCGAGCCCTGCATCGGGCTCTCTGTCCAGCAGGGAGCCTGCTTCCCCCTCTCTCTCTGTCTGCTTCTCTGCCTACTTGTGATCTCTTTCTCTCTCTCTGTCAAATAAATAAATAAATAATCTTAAAAAAAAAATTTCAATCCAAGGCTTTTCCTCATGGCAGCCTGACTCAGCTTAGTCCCTAATTCCTCCCCTGGTAAGACATCTATGGTTTCCTAATTCTTGGGTCATTTCAGTTCTGACTTAATGTCAATATTCTCCCTGTCATCTCAGTGACTAATTCAGAGCACACCACAACTCCTTTCTGGTTTCCACCTTACCTGCTCTACATTGGCAACTTGACCCACCTGTTCTTCAAGAATGCACCACTCCAGCAGCCCTCTGCTGCCTTTACCTTTCACCCATCCTAATAGGTACAACATTCCAGCTCTGACTTTAGCTCCAAAAGAAACTTTGGTGGTTTTGGCAAGGTGTTATTAAAGAGTTGAAATTGACTGAGGGAGGGTTTTTGTAGATGAGTGCTTATGCTTCTCTAAATATTATTGAATATGATGCTCACCATACGTCATTGGTCATTAGAGAGATCATACTTGAAGAACATTCTTCTTATTTATTGAGTTTTTAAAATTCTAATTCCAGTATAGTTAACATATAGTGTTGTATTAGTTTCAGGTGTACAATACAGTGATTCAACAATTCTGTTGTACTCTTAATCTCCCTTTTCTATTTCTCCCATTCCCTACCCACCTCCCCTCTGGAAGCATCAATCAGTTTGTTCTCTATAGTTAAGAGTCTGTTTTCTTGGGGCGCCTGGGTGGCTCAGTGGGTTAAGCCTCTGCCTTTGGCTCAGGTCATGATCTCAGGGTCCTGGGATCCAGCCCTGTATCAGGCTCTCTGCTCAGCAGGGAGCCTGCTTCCCCCTCTCTCTTTCTGTCTGCCTCTGTGCCTACTTGTGATCTCTGTCTGTCAAATAAATAAATAAAATCTTTAAAAAAAAAAGAAGAATCTGTTTCTTGGTTTGTCCCCTTCTGTTTTTATTTTTCATTTGCTCATTTGTTTTGTTTCTTAAATTCCACATGAGTGAAATCATATGGTATTTGTCTTTCTCTTACTTATTTTGCTTATCATTATGCTCTCTAGCTCCATCTCCGTTGCTGTAAATAGCAAGATTCTGTTCTTCCATTGTGTGTGTGTGTGTGTGTGTGTGTGTGTGTGTGTGTACTACTTCTTTATCCATTCTTCTGTTGATGAACACTTGGGCTGTGTCCATAGTTCAGCTATAGTAAATCATACTGCAATAGACATAGGGGTGCATGTATCCCTTTGAATTAGTGTTTTTGTATTTTAGGGATAAATACCCAGTACCATCATTGCTGGATCATAGGGTAGCTCCATTTTTGGCTTTTTGAGGAAACACCATACTGTTTTCCACAGTGGCCACACCAGTTTGCATTCCCACCAAAGTGCATGAGCATTCCTTCTTCTCCACATCCTTGCTAACACCTTTTTTTTCTTATATTTTTGATTTTAGCCATTCTGATGTGAGGTGTGAGGTGATACGTCATTATAGTTTTGATCTGCATTTCCTTGATGATGAGTGATGTTGAGCATCTTTTCATGAGTCTGTTGGTCAGCTGTGTGTCTTCTGTGGAGAAATGTCTGTTCATGTTAAGACTATTATTCTTAACAAATACGTATGATAAAAAAAATTTAACTGGGTTGCAGACTACTCTATATTCTCTTATCTAAATCAGAGAATAGACTAAACAATAAGCCTATGCAACCATTAACCAGGCACCACCATCCACTTGGTGGTATCTGAATTATAAATATAATGGCTCACAGAAAATAATACATTTTTATAAGGCTGGCCTTACCAAGGTTTAATCTATAACATGACAACAAATGGCCATTTTTAAAGTGGTGTCCAGTAACCAATATAATGATGTAAAGAAAAAAAAAGATGTCAATATTGACCATAAAGATAAAAAATATAAATGGCCATTGAAGAGATGACCTTTTGTACAAGTTGTTTACAAAACACAAATTTATTGAAAGATTAACATTTGTATAGTGCTTTACAATACACTTTTCACATACTCTACCTCATTTATTTCTTGTAACACTATTACAACACTGGGTGTAAATTAAGGGTGAGAAAGACTAAGTTACTTGCCCTAGGTTATGTTCACACATTTAAAAACAGCAGACAGATGCCTGGGTGGCTCAGTCCACTAAGCATCTGACTTGATCTAAGCTCAGGTCTTGATCTCAGAGTGGTGAGTTCAAGCCCCATACTGGCTCACATTAAAAAAAGAAGAAAGAAGAGAACAAAAGAAAAAAGAGGCAGAACTCTAATTCCAAGTCTTGGGCTTTTCCCCTTATATCCTGCTGCCCCACTACAGGGGCTCCATTTAAATGTATATAATAACTATCTAAATAGGATTTTAGAATTCCATCCTTAGGAATCTTCAAGAAGATAATCCGTTTTGAATAATCTTAGCCAGTCTGTAAGGAGACTTCTAGGTGTAATCATTTTGAGGTTATTTTCCACTTTTCTAAATTTTCAATTACTATCAGCTCACTTCTCACTTAGGTTAAGGACTGTGTTTACCCCACATGTGAGGAATGTGTTTATAGAAGTAGCCAGAGCGTCTGCTTTGGAAAAGTACCATTCATTCAAAGTCAGTAGTGTGTAGGTGACCAGACAGTTAATTGTCTCTCTTTGTCACTACTGTCTGACCAGAGCTCCATTCACAATCTCACTTGAGACTGGGTTTGTAAATGTTTCAGGTCCCTTCTGCTTCCTGCTCAGCCACACACACACACCCGCAAGCCCGCAGGGACCCAGCCTCCCCTTGCTCACCCAACAACTTGCCCCCTTCTGAAGCTCTGCTGGTAGGAAAGGCAGACTTAGGCCTTGGTTTTGTTTTTGGTGAGAGCCATTCAACATGTTTCCTGCAGAAATTCTGTCCTGAAACATACACAGTGATCTCAAGAGATCCAAAGGTTTTTTCAGGCCAGCAGTCACAACCCCAAGGTGGGTGGGGCTTGCCCTAGGTGAGCTGGGTGTATTTTAGTGCTTCCGGCAGCATGATGAAGATCTCTGCACTGTTGGGGAAGAGCAGGAAGCCACCAGGGAATATGCAAGAATGTGAGAATGAGTGGACCCAGTTCAGAGCCACATTGACTCAAGGGGAGAGCCCGGCCAGTGAGAGGGTGGTCATCTACCTTGGGTGAGTAGTCAGGGGTCCAAGCTTAACATTGGACAGAAAACAAAAATAATCTGTGAAATGACTTTATTCCACAGAGCTTCAGAAGGCCCTTCTAGACTCAAGTTTCTAATGGTAGAAGTCCGTAATGGATAACCCAAGGCAGGGGCCTTGACACCAGTTGTCCCCAAACCCGTTGCTGAAGAAGGGCACTCATCTTTAGAGCTGGCTCCTTTTGATAACATCAACTTTTTTGAAATTCAACCCCCCATTCTAGTTTTCTTTCCTACATTGATGTCTTTCTTCATAGGTCCCTAAAACGTGGTGTAGAGTTTACTCAGCCTATGAAATGCAATCAACAACAAAAAAAGTGTTTTATTGAATTAAATATACTTTTAAAATGTCCATATTGTAGTTATCTTATTAACAATATAATAATATATATAATAATTTTAAAGACAAATATACAATGTAGCTAGTACAATCTTAAGTTTATAAATGAGAAAAATAAATGTAACCCAAAAGGCATAGGAAAATTCATATACAAAACAATGAAGTTGGGTTTTTAAACTTACAACATGTACAAAATCAACTCAAAATGGATCAAAGCCTTACATGTAAGAACTAAAAGTATGGAACGCTCAGAAGAAAATATAGAGCGAAATTTTTATGACATTAAATTTGGAGAGGTTGTCTCAAATATGACACAAAAAGCACAGACAACAAAGGAAAAAGGTAAATTGTACTTTATAAAAATTAAAGACTTTTGTTCATCAAAGGACACTATCAAGAGAGTGAAAAGACAACACATTGACAGAAAGAAAATATTTGCTAATCATATATCTGAAAACCACCACCCATTAGGAAAGCTATTATAAAAAATAAAAATGGTGGGACGCCTGGGTGGCCCAGTCAGTTAAGCATTTGCCTTCAGCTCAGGTCACAATCCCAGGATCCTAGGATTGACTCCCAGGTTGGGCTCCTTGCTCAGAGGAGAGCCTGCTTCTCCCTTTGCTTTTGCTGCTCCCCTTGCTTGTGATCTCTCTCTGTATCTCTTGCTCCCTGACAAATAAATAAATAAAATATTTAAAAATAATAATAAAAATTGAAAAGTAATAAGTGTTGGTGAAGATATGGAGAAATTGGAGCCTTCCAATACAAAATGGTTTATACCACTGGGACTATAAAATGGTGCACACTGGAAAACAATATGGCAGTTCCTCAAAAAAAAGAAAAAAGAAAGAAGGAAAGAAAAGAAAAAAGAAAGGGAGGGAAGGAAAGAAAGAAAGAAGGGAGAAGGAGAATTGCCATATAATACAACATTTCCCCCTCTGGGTATATACCTTAAAAAAAAAATGTGAAAACAGGAACTCAGATACTTGTATATCAATTTTCATAGTAGAATTATTCACAACAGCCAAAAGGTGGAAACAACCCAAATGTCCATCAACAGATGAATAAACAAAATGTGGTGCATACATCCAATGAAATACTATTCAGTCTCAAAAAGAATGAAATTCTGATACATGGTATGACATGGATGAACCTTGAGAGCCTCATGCAAAGTACAATAAACCAGACACAAAAGGACAAATATTATATGATCTCACTCATATGAAGTACATAGAGTAGGCAAATTCATAGAGAAAGAAAGAGAAAGAGAAAGAAAAGAAAGAAAGAAAGAGACTAGTTTACCAGGAGCAGGGGAGGGGAGAGGTGGATGTTGGTGAGGAAGGAATGGGGAGTTATTATGTAATGGGTACAGGGTTTTTATTTGGGGTGATGAAGAGGTTCTGGAATGCATTGTAATAGTTGTACAACATTATGAGTGTAATTACTACCACTGAATTGTATACTTAAGAATGATTGAAATGGTGGGACGCCTGGGTGGCTCAGTTGGTTATGCAGCTGCCTTCGGCTCAGGTCATGATCCCAGCGTCCTGGGATCGAGTCCCACATCGGGCTCCTTGCTCCGCAGGGAGCCTGCTTCTCCCTCTGACTCTGCCTGCCTCTCTGTCTGCCTGTGCTCGCTCTCGCTCGCTGTCTGACAAATAAATAAATAAATAAATAAAAGAATGATTGAAATGGTAAATTTTGCATTATGTGTATCTTATCACAATCAAAAATCTATTTTTAAGAACAAAAAACATGAGCCCTTAGCTTTATTACCGAAAGCCTTTGTGACCTCCATGTATTTGCTATAGAGTGAATAGATAAACCACCACACCATGGGAACACCGGAAGCAAATGTGAATTTAGTTAAGAAACTATGTGGGTGTAGACAATAGGTTTTTGTCTACATTAGATATGATTCTTCTGACTTGTCAGAAGTGTCGAAGCCTCTCTGCTTCTTTTCTCCAGTCTATTGTGCTTCAGTTTTTACAGGGAGAGGTGGAAAGGAAATTGTTAATGATGCTGCAAGTAACTTCCTTCCCCTTCTCACCCAGAGATTGGTTGAAGGAAGAAGAAATGTGACAGAGGCTCTGCAGGCCATGCTTCTCAGCCATTTAATTCCTCCCAGGGTCAGAGGTGCCCCACAACCACATTGTTTATGGGTACTCTAACCATCATTTCCCCCTCAAAGTTTAGCTTTCAATGTTTGAAGACTCAACAAAATGGATTATTTGTTCCTGGTGAGTTTTGGCATATAACTGAGGTTTATTGTAGACTGTTGACCTTGAGCAATAATTCTACACAAAACTTTCATCATGCTTGGCAAAAGGAATTTGTTTAGTAAGCACTTAATAAAGTGGTATAGACGTATATTAAAACTAGTGCCCCTCATGTGATTAAAATACATCACTTCGATCATTGTTTTTGGGAAGTTGGAAAGTATTAGTCATTTATAAATCATGGTGATGTTTATTATAAAGATTGTTTTAATGAACAGACATTTCTGCAGAGAAGACATCCAGATGGCCAACAGACACATGAAAAAGTGCTCCACATCACTCGGCATCAGAGAAATACAAATCAAAAACCACAATGAGATACCACCTCACACCAGTCAGAATGGCTAAAATTAACAAGTCAGGAAATGACAGATGCTGGCGAGGATGCGGAGAAAGGGGAACCCTCCTACACTGTTGGTGGGAATGCAAGCTGGTGCAACCACTCTGGAAAACAGCATGAAGCTTCCTCAAAAAGTTGAAAATAGAGCTACCCTATGACCCAGCAATTGCACTACTGGGTATTTACCCCAAAGATACAAACGTAGTGATCCGAAGGGGCACGTGCACCCGAATGTTTATAGCAGCCATGTCCACAATAGCCAAACTATGGAAAGGACCTAGATGTCCATCAACAGATGAATGGATAAAGAAGATGTGGTATATATACACAATGGAATACTATGCAGCCATCAAAAGAAATGAAATCTTGCCATTCGTGACAACATGGATGGAACTAGAGGGTATTATGCTTAGCGAAATAAGTCAATTGGAGAAAGACAACTATCATATGATCTCCCTGATATGAGGAAGTGGAGATGCAATGTGGGGGTTTGGGGGGTAGGAAAAGAATAAATGAAACAAGATGGGATCGGGAGGGAGACAAACCATAAGAGACTCTTAATCTCACAAAACAAACTGAGGGTTGCTGGGGGGAGGGGGGCTGGGAGAGGGTGGTGGGGTTAGGGACATTGGGGAAGGTATGTGCTATGGTGAGTGCTGTGAAGTGTGTAAACCTGGCGATTCACAAACTTGTACCCCTGGGGATAAAAATACATTATATGTTTATTTTAAAAAAATTTTTAAAAAGATTGTTTTAAACAACAACAAACCACAGTGAAGAGGGAGATAAAGATAGATAGATACATGTATGCCTAACACAAGATGGAGATATGAAAATAAAATAACCAAGGAATTTTAATTACAAGAATAGTTTCCTGTGGCTTAGTCCCAATTTAGTGGAAAGTAGCTGACAACTGTAGCTTAACCCACAGTTTCACCAAACCAATGGGAAACTACCGGCTATTTTTTTCAGGCTCCTGGGTTGCTCTGGGGTTTAGAGTAAGATTAGAATGGGTGTGAGGGACCTAACTCAAGGGAGTGGAAGTGGAGGTACCATATACCCAAAAGGTCAGAAGCACTATAGATTCTCCAAGGAGTGCTGATCAGTTTCAGAAAGTGTGTACTACCAAGGGATTCCAGTAAACATACGCATAATCAGTAACAGGACCAAACTGGGTTGTTTGGGGTCACTAGAATTATTTCGTCTGGGGATTTTTCTGGAAGTTAAGAACAACCCCAATGATACATTAGAGAGTCAATTGACCAGATCAAGTGCCCTAAACCTCCTAAATCGTCAGGGACCAGAGACTGAATTTTTGGGTTTGCCAACAGTATTAGGATATACTTATGACTGAGATTTCTGGTCCTAGTATCAGATTCAGATACAGAATTTTTTCCTATCCTAAATGTTTTATACTTAATTAATGGCAAACATTTACATTTGAGGAAATTAAGGTTCAGATAGGTTCCACAATTTATATGAAGTTACATAGATCTGGGACTTAAATCCAGGCTGTGTGGCTCTAGTGTTCCAACTCTTAAACACTGTAGTCTGCTGTTCATGCCACTGTGATCATTTTATCAAATATGGATGTTTAAAGTAAATCTTACCTGGTTCTAAGACTAGGAGAAAATTAGGTGCTCTTTCTAAATAAGTTGGATTCAGGGCCTGTATGCATGCCTATCCACATACAACTGGTCAAGATGTAATTTTGTATGTTTTCAGGAAATTGTATATGTCAGCTTCAAAAGTCTTGCAGATAGAGTTTTCTTTTTATAAAACACCAAAAGAAGAATGAGAATGCAGATATGTGGCTCAGGTAGATTAAAGAGTAAAAAGTAGAGGGACGCCGGGGTGACTTGGTTGGTTGGGTGTCCAACTCCTGATTCTGGCTCAAGTCGTGATCTCTGGTCCTGGGATCGAGCCCACGATGGTGCCGCACTCAACGTGGAGTCTGCCTGTCCCTCTCCCTCCCCCTCAGCCCCTCCTGCAGCTCACTCAGCCATTGCCCTTCTTATCCTCTTCTCACTCACCTGGCCTTCCAAGAGTTGCATATACTTACTAACTACACTGCATTGCCCACTCATTCTTTGGTCCACGGCAATCTTTCTGGGACCATCAACCTTTGGAAAACTATGCTTGCAAAGGACATCAGTGATATCCTAGTCTCAAAAATCCAATAAATGCTTTTTAAAAGAGATGTAATTAAGATACCAGAAAAATCACAAGTTTGAAGTGTACAATTCAGTGATTTTTAGTATATTCCCAAGGTTGTGTGACCATTGCCCCTATCTAAATCCAGAATATTTTTTTTATCCCCAAATAAAAACCCCCTAGCCATTAGTAGTCACTTTCCATTTCCTCTTCCCCGCTGGCCCTAACAACCACTTGTCTACTTCCTGTCTCTATGGATTTACCCATTCTGGACATTTACTATGAATGAAATCATATAACGTGTGACCTTTTGGGACTGGCTTATTTCATTTATCATAATGTTTTCCAGGTTCCTCCATGCTGGAGCATGTATCAATACTTCCTTCCTTTATTGATGAATAATATTGTGTTGTATGCCACAGAACAGATCTATCATTTTGTTTATCAGTTCATCAGTTAATGGGCATTTGTGTTGTTTCTACTTTTGGCTCTTAAGATAATGTTTCTATGAATCTTCATAGAAAGTTCATAAGTTTTTGTATGATCATATGTGTCAGTTCTCTTGAGTAAATATGTGAGTGGAATTACTGGGTCCTATGATAACTGTTAAACCTTTTGAGGAACTGCCAAACTGTTTCCCAAAGCAGCTGCACCGTTTCACATTCCCACCAGCATTAGATGAGGGCTCCAATTTCATTGACTCTTGTTATTATTTTATTTTTTTATTCTAGCCTTCCTAGTGGGTGTGAAGTGATACTCGTTGGAGTTTTGATTTACATTTCCCTAGTGACTAAAAACATGGAGCATCTTTTTATGTGCTTATTGGCCATGTATGTATCTTTGGAGAAATGTCTGTTCAAATCCTTTGCTCATTTTAAAATTGGGTTAAATCTTTTTATTACTGAGTTGTGAGAGTTCTTAATATATTCTAGATACTAGACCATTATCAGATACATGATTTATACCTATTTCTCTCTTTCTGTGGCCTGTTTTTTTTCATTTTCTTGATAGTGTCCTTTGACACACGAAAGCTTTTTTTTTTTTGGAGAGAGAGAGAGAGAACATGTGAGCCAGAGGTGGGAGGAGCAGAGGGAGAGAGATAGAGAATCTTGAGCAGGCTCCATGCCTAACAAGGAGTCCAGTGTGGGGCTCAATCTCACAAGCTTGAGATCATGACCTGAACTGACATCAAGAGTCAGACACTTAAACGACTGAACCACCCAGTCACCCCAACACACAACAACTTTTAATTATGATAAAGTCCCATTTATTTATTTGTCCTTTGGTTGCTTGTGTTTTAGGTGCCATATCTTAGAAACCACTGCCTAAGCCAAGGTCATGAAGGTTTGTACCTCTTGTATATTCTATGACTTTATCGTCCTAGCTCTTACATTGAGGTCTTTGATGCATTTTGAGTAAATTTTTATGTATAGTGTGATGTAGGGGTCCAAATTCATTACTGTGCATGTGGATATCAACTGTTGCAGCACCATTTGTTGAAAAGACTATTCATTCCCCCATTGAATTTTCTTGGCACCCTTGTTGAAATCAATTGACCATAGATGTATGGGTCTAATGGGCACTTTTCACACTTGACCTCTCATCAGCCTTGACTCTTACTGGGGATCACTCTCTCCTTTTGAAGATGCTCTTTTTCTATGACAGCCCAATTAGCAGGCAGCATGGGAATTTGCCTGCTTTATCGATAATACAAAGCTTAGATAGATAGATAACTATCTATAGATAACTAGTTGGGCACCAGTATGTCTTAGCTGAATAAGTACTTTGGTATAGGAATCATGTGGTGCAGTTGTAACATTTTCTGTGAACAGCTTGGTCATATACTTCGTTCATCTTTCTTGGGCGTTGTGGGTTTTTATTATTATTCTTTTGTAGGAACTCTTTACTATTAGAAAAATTAATTGTCTCTGCTATGAGTGACAAATATTTTTCCTCAGCTTGTTCTTAGTCTTTTGAGTTTCCTATGAAGGTCTTTTACCATGCTTTTTTTTTGGTTAATTTATTAGTTTTTTATGGCATTCTGGCTTTATACCATATTTTAAAAGGCTTCCCCCATTCAAACATTGACAGCAAAAAATAAAAATAAAAATAAAAATACTTCCATGGTTTTGTCTCATAGTTTCAAGGGTTTGGTTTTTTACATTTAAATCCTTGATTTATGTGAAACTTGTCCTAGGGTTAGGCGTGAAATATGGATCTTAATTTTTTTTTCTGGATAACTCTTTTTTTTTCTCTTGTTTCATTTTGAATACATGTAATTGCATAATCACCTCCCAATTTAAATAGCCACTTTTATCATATTCCAAATGCTCATGTTTTAAGGTACATTTCTCTGCTTACTGTTCAGTTTAATTAGTCTATTCATAAGCTATTGCCACACTGTGAAATTAGTATTGCTTTCTAATGTATTTATTTGTTTGTTTATTTTTTATTTGTTTATTTATTTTAAGATTTTGTTCATTCATTTTACAGAGAGCAATCTAGAGAGCACAAGTAGGGGGAGCAGCAGAAGGAGGAGCAGGCTCCCTGCTGAGCAGAGAGACCGATACAGGGCTTGAACCCAGGACCCCAGGACCATGTCCTAAGCTGAAGGCAGATGCCCAACCAACTGAGCCATCTGGTACCTCTCTAATGTATTTTAATATCATCTTTTTTTTTTTTTTCCAGAATTAGCTTGGATGACAGACTTATCTTATTTTATTATTTTATTTTTTTAGATGACAGACTTTAAATGGTCCCTGTTAAGGAGTAAATTTCACCTTGTTTATTTCAACCTGTGAAAATATTTTAAAATCTTAATTCTGAGGTAAACTGTTTGCTCTATTTAATTATCATGTTTTATAACATTGCCTACAGATATTAATCCAAAATAAAATTTTCAACAGAAAAGGGCTAGAAATAGATGCCTGTAGCATTGTCCTAGAGTCTCATTACTCTGAGTATGGTCTATGAACCAACCCCACCAATACTACCTGGGAGCTTGTTATAAATTTTGAATCTGAGGTCCCAACCTAGATTTAACTAATTCAAAATCTGCATTTTAACAAGATCCCCCCCAAGTGATTTGTATGCATGTTAAAAGTTCAAGAGCAGTATACAATAGAGATTTCCCTCTAGGATAGTAATCCACAACCTTCGCCGCACATGAAATTCATCTGGGGGAGCTTTTAAAAAATACGGAGGACTGGGCTACACCCCTAGAGATTGATTTAATTGGTCTGGGGTTGGGACACTTGGCACTGTATTTTTAAAAACCTGTAATTGCAGCCAGGTTTGAGAAACAGTGCTCTAGAATTACAGCTTGCCATTGTTAAGGTCCCAGTTACTCGAAAACCATGAAGGATGCCTTTATCATCTGATGGGGTGTCATTAGAAAACAACCATGATCCATAAGCATTATCTGCACAACTTGTATCCCCGGTATTTCTTAGCTGTTGCACCAGCTGGGCTTGATTTTTTCCTCCCACCATTTCTTTGGTTTCCTTGACACATGACTCTTGCTTCCTTAACCATCTCTTCATCTTTCTGTTGTGATGCCCAATGAAAGCCTCTGACTTGTCTGCTTACTCTTTTTTTTTTTTTTAAAGATTTTATTTATCTACTTGACACAGAGAGAGAGAGATCACAAGTAGGCAGAGAGGCAGACAGAGAGAGTGGGGGAGCAGGCTCCCCGCTGAGCAGAGAGCCCGATGAGGGCCTGGATCCCACCACCCCAGGATCATGACCCGAGCTGAAGGCAGAGCCTTTAACCTACTGAGCTACACAGGTGCCCCTTGTCTGCTTACTCTTAACAAGAAGCCATAAATGGGTTCCAGCCTGTGTTTCTGTCCTACCTTAAATATTCCAGTTCACCAGCCTGATTTAATTTTATCCCTGCCTTCTAGCTCTAGCGTTGGCTTGGAGAGATTTGGGGGGTTTTGCACAGTTAGAGTCCTATAACCATAAATAGCTCTCACACTCGCCAATTCACCTTACTGTGGAGCCATGGTGATTAGCAAAACAGGTTACAGAATTCCCCTGATATACCATCCCCGTAACTTTAGCAAAAGAGGAAAAGAGGATTCCTCTTGAATGGCTTTCTGAGAGAACACATGCTGCTTTTAATAATCACTGTACTTCCATTAACACTCATGAACCGATGTTTAATAAACTGCTACAGAATGTTGCAGGCTACCAGAAGCAAGCTATCCACCATGTAATTATTAGAATATACATTATCAAAAATTTATAAAGCTATCAGTCTATGGTTTCTAGAAACCTGCTCCCCCTTACCCTTTTTTAAACATTATTTCTCAGAATTACTAACACTGACTCTGAATGAAGTCAATGAGCCAATGCTTTTAGCATCTAAGGGTATGCTTCTCAGGAGTACTGGAGTCTTGAATTCTGCAGAAATAAGAGTATAAGAATAGTCATTATTTCTTCACATATTGTAGGTTTCTTCTCATCTACCCTTAGTTTTGTTTATCTCACATACATGAATGAGCAAAGTTGAATAATCAAGGATTTTACTCTCCATTTTGAAAAGGTAATATGTATATGTTCAACCAATACACACTCTTGTGTGAAAGAAGTGGGTTGGATGGGGTAGATGAAATTCTGTACGTGAAAGTAGCTGGTCTTAAAGTTCTGAATTTTGAATGCTGATATTATGGATTTGCAGATTCTAAAGCTTGTCCCGGGGGTGTGGATTATGTTAAGGATTTTATCTTGGAGGGACTAGAGACCAGTTTCCAAGTAGTATTTTTTTTTTTAAGATTTTATTTATTTATTTGAGAAAGAGACAGCGAGAGAGAGCATGAGAGGCAAGAAGGTCAGAGGGAGAAGCAGACTCCCCAGGGAGCTGGGAGCCCGATGCGGGACTCGATCCCAAGACTCTGGGACCGTGACCTGAGCCAAAGGCAGTTGCTTAACCAACTGAGCCACCCAGGCGCCCTCCAAGTAGTATTTTGATTTTTCTTTCCAGCTCAGAAATATTTTTGTTTAGAATGTTTTTAAAAATTTGTATTAACATATAATGTATTATTAGTCCCAAGGGTACAGGTCTGTGAATTGCCAGATTTACACACTTCACAGCACTCACCATAACACATACCCTCCCCAATGTCCATAACCCAGCCACCCTCTCCCTACCCACCTCTCCCCAGCAACCCTCAGTTTGTTTTGTGAGATTAAAAGTCTCTTAGGGTTTGTCTCCCTCCCAATCCCATCTTGTTGCATTTTAGAATATTTTTTTAACTTGATTACTCTATGAAGTAATCAAGTAACCCCATTCTCTCTCTCTCTTTTTTTTTAGCTATTACAATCATACCATTTCTCTTAAGCAGTGGGCCTATTTTTTGTTTTGAAGTATTTCCTCTCACAAACTTCTAAAGAAAATCTACAGGTGAAATATTTTCTTTAATTATATCAAAATAAAGATTTAAAATGTTTGGTATTGTGGGCATACAGTCAGAGTGTTAATGCAGATTTGGCTCAACAATTGCAACAAGTCACTCAAAACATATTTTATGATCTGCCTCAAAATCTGTCCTTCCCAACTTCAGAACAGTGTAGAGAAGAGCATTAATAATGATGACTCTTTAGCTCATTTAAGACAGGCATCTACTTTATTTGATCTTAACAACAAGCCTCTGAGGTAGGCACTATTATTAACTCCGTTTACAGATCAGGAAATAGACACAGGATCAGGAAATAGACACTAACACATGGTTTAGTGGTAGCCCTTAAGTGCTAGTGTAGGATTCAAACCCAAGCCCACCTGACACCAAGGCTTAAGTGAGGAACCACCATACAAACTGCTCTCTTGTCTGCTGCTGTTCCCTCTGCATTACTGGGTAAAGCTTGCCTCCCTGCCTTCCTTCAGGTTGTCAGTGGGATATCGTAGCCTCAGACTTGAGATGGTTTTTGGAAGACACCGACTAAGCAATTTCATCTCAATGCCAACCCTACTATGTATCTGTGGCAATGCATAGTTTTTTAGTTTACTTGTGCTTTTATGTATTTTTTAAAAGATTTTATTTATTATTTATTTGACAGAGAACATGTGGGGGAGGGGGAGAACATGGGAGGGGCAGAGGGAAAGGGGCAAGCAGGCTTCCTGCCAAGCAGGAAGCCCAATGCAGGGCTCGATCCTAGGTCCCGGGGATCATGACCTGAGCCAAAGCAGATGCTCAACTGACTGAGCCACCCAGGCGCTCCACTGCATTTGTTTTTTAATGAAACACTCTGCTTTCCTTCAGTGACATATGAAAACAAAACAGAAACAACAAAGTATGAATGGTCCTTTTCTGGCTCCTCCACCCGACTTTGTAAGAAGTTCATGGACTCAGTGGTGCCCATGGGGTCCATTTGAATATTTGGTTTCTTTTCTGTCTTTCACACCCCTGCACATATCTGAAACAGCCAGACACATGGACACACATGCTTCCCCAAATATTTTACCTTATATTACATTTTCAGATTTTGAACTTAACAGCCCATCTATTGGAGCTGTGCATAGAGAATAAGAAAGGAGGATAAAAATACGGGGTTTTTCCCCAATCATTTAAATGTTCTATAATCTCTTATTTCCAATAAAAGAGATTAAACACACACACACATATCTTTACTTTGCTATAAATTACAATAAATGACCTTACCACTTCAGTATTGGCCCGGCTCCTGATTACGGTCAACTTTCATGGAATGTTGAGATTATACTACTGTTTTTCTGTAGGTTACCGGTTTTTAACTGCTAGGAGGAGAAAACCAGTAGAATAAATAGAATACATTCAGCCTCTGTGAAATTCAGCCTATAACTTTTCAACACCAGAAGAAAAGGTAATTATTTAAGTATTTCTTAGCCATTTAGAACTTTGATTATCTTTATTTAGTATTTCAGATCTGACCATTTTGTTTGACTACTGCTTGGGATCAACCGTATAAATTACTAGTTTTGATTATTTGAGAAACTGTGAAATATGTGAAGTTTTCCTCCATGAGTCCTTTATCTTCTTTTCTGTGCCATCTTTCTGCGTTCTCCATTCTTCCAGGGCCTGGTGTCCTGCAGCGGCTCCCAAACGGCCTCCAGGCTCTGCGGCAGACACACTAGCCTGGCAATTGTCCTTTCTTTTCCTTTCAGCACTGAGCTCCTATTTCCTACAAGTCTTGTGCAGGTTGGTAACCACTAAACTCATTCAAACTAACATATTAGTGACTGATAGCAGTCTTGGCAATTTGGGGGAGAGGTTTGAGAAAGGCCTCTCCCTGGGGCTTTCAAATCCTACCTGGACAACAGATTCATGAGCTTATCTACAAGTGTGGTATTTTCCCTAAACAAATCAATCACTATGTCCTGGGGTACATTTGGAAACAATGTATTATTTAAATATAAAAATATAAGATCGTTGTTTATTTAGGGAGCTACTGCTTAATTGTGTCTGGGAATGTGAGGATTTTATTTTTTTTCGACATCTAGAGTTAAAGTAAGAATTAGGAGACTCATTCCGAAATCACATATCAGAAACTCATCCTTTTCCTGGCTTTGTTGCTACTACATATCCTATGTGCATTCCTATACAAATAATTTATAAATAGGAATGAAATATCATATTTTGTAGGAATGTCACAGAACTCAATGGTTATTTACTACATTATAAGTATAAAGAAGTAAAGAATAATTATGATATTTAAAGTTACATTCTTTGGTTTTCTACAATATTACCATTTATAAAATTATCCAGGTATAAACATAGCATTAGAAATTAATAATCTAAAAATAGTGTGTGAAATGTTGATTCACATAAACATTAAATCAAGATGTTTGGAAGCATTAAACATTCAAAATGGATAAATATAGATTTTAATTTTTGTGTTTGAAATTTATCCCTAATGAGCAAGTCAGAGTAAAATAAGAAAACTACTGACATTTTACGTCAGTGATAATTATAGGTTCTAAATCAATACTGCTGATTAATATAAACTAAGTTATAATTTTAAATTTATACAGTATATAAACCATATACTATTTCAGTTGTAGAGCTCATAGATTCTATTTTTAAACTATACTACTTAATTTGGATTTCTCCCTGAGGTTTTAGAATTGGGAAAAAGAATTGGCATAGCTTTAAAAGCAAAATTGTTTTTAGTAATTATGCTGAAAGGTGCTTGTATATGTCTACTATCATCCAAATAGCTCAATTAATTTTCAGTATTTTTGTGGACAATCTGAATCATCTGTATTTCTTTTAATTAAATAATTATTTTTATTTTCACATGAATGTGATTAAATATTATACATAATTTAAAAAACATTACATTTGCTCATTTATTTTGATTTTATGAGTAGTGAATCATAACTTTTTGACTGATCAGTAACTATAGACTTACATGTACAGACAATGATGTTGCTTTTTCATTATTACATCAAATTGCAAAAATTAAATTGGACCTATATTTGTAGAACAGAATGAGGGATAAAATTCAGAGATAATTTTTGAAACCTGTTTATTCTTTCTGATCTGTCATAAGTAAGTTTTTCCTGTTTCCCTATGAATTCTTCATGTATTTGCTATATAATAATCATTCAGTTATTTAACATAGATAGGTTAGCTATCTTTAATAGGTTTAGTACACAACTAAATGATACTTGAGTATAGCGATCCTATTTTCCAGACCAAAAAAATAAGATATGTGCTCTGACAAGTGTATCTTTGGCAATAGTGTTTTTGAATTACAGAAAGAGAACTATCCTGAACCATCTAAAACACAATGTTGCCAAATACAAGTTACATGAAACAAAGAAACATCATATAAAATAACAATAAAAAGTGATTTATTGAAGGCATACTGTGTGTCAGGCATTTTATCTACAGTATACCTAATTTTTACAGCAACTGGCAAAGATAGATGCTATTATTCCATTTTCTATTTACAGAACTCTGCTGAGGTTTAGGGTGGAAATGAGGTGGTTATGTAACTTGTCTAAGATCAAATGGCTGGTGTGCTCTAGAGCTGGGTCTCAAACTCAGAGCTGGTCTAACATCAAAGCCTATGATGATCTAGTATCTCTTAGCATAGATATTCGTGGTTAAGAAAGGATGAGGAAGGAGTCAGACAGATCTGGGTTGACTATTGGCTGTATTGTCTCTACCACTTAGTAGTTGTAGGACTTTAAGCAAGTCATCTTAACTTCTCTAAGCCTTGATTTTTCTCATAAGTAAAATGGGTTTAATAATACCTATCTCAAGGGTTTGTGAGGATTGAGTGAGATCATGCATGTACAGTACTTAAGTGCCTATACAAGGTAAGCACTCAATAAATGCCATCTGTTATTTTTATCATTATTTCACAGTGACAGTTCAAAAGAGAGAGTGACATTGATACATACTAGTAAAAATGTTATTGTTGGTAAAAATTTTTATGAAATATATCTTCTGATTTTATGTACTTCTCCATTACCAGATTTAATAATTTCACTAATAAAAATAATTTCTGGGATGCCTGGGTGGCTCAGTGGGTTAAGCCGCTGCCTTCGGCTCAGGTCATGACCTCAGGGTCCTGGGATCGAGTCCCGCATCGGGCTCTCTGCTCAGCAGGGAGCGTGCTTCCCTCTCTCTCTCTCTGCCTGCCTCTCCGTCTACTTGTGATCTCTCTCTGTCAAATAAATAAATAAAATCTTTAAAAAATAATAATAATTTCTGGGGTGCCTAGGTGGCCACCTTCAGCTCAGTTCATGATCCCAGGGTCATGGGATGGAGCCCTGCATTGGGCTCTCTGTTTGGCAGGAACCCTGCTTCTCCCTCTCCAACTCCCCCTACTTGTGTTCCTGCTCTCACTGTCTCTCTGTCAAATAAATAAATAAAATATTTTTTAAAAATTAAAAAAATAATAATTTCCAAATAGTGATTTCATTTTTTATGATTCTACTTTTTAAAATTCCCTCTTTTAAACGTTTAGTATTTTAGTGCCTACGGTAAATCTGGACAAAGACTTAGTAGAACAGAATTAACATGTGTTTATTGAGCATCTATGTGCCAGGCACTGTTCTAAGAGCAGGGGGTCTAATAGTAAGCAAAAACTGTTTGTGTACTCATGGAAGAAGCAAAATAATCAAATAATTACACAAATAAATGTAAAGCTGTGCTTGTGGCAAGGGCTATATGAAAGATGTACATAGTGCCATGAGAGGGTTTCAAGTTGAAAATTGATCTTCTTAAACAGCAGAAACAACAAATTACAGATTTGTATGCTTGAGGGGATAGCAGGAAAATTAAACTGATTTGATTTTTTAAAAAGGGATTATTTTGAATTTTATGAATTTTATGAATTAGATAATGGGAATTAAGAAAGAGTTAAGTGGTTTTACAATGAAATATAGTCATATTTTAGAGATAAAGTAATTTGAGAGTTAATTAGGTTAACAACCACCACAACAATAAAACAAAATAAAGACCCTCCTAAAATGTAGTTGAAGATTAAGCTGTATTAACAAAGAGGAAGGTGTGCCCTTGTGGCTCCATCAGTTAAGCAACTGCCTTCTGCTCAGGACATGATCCTGGAGTCCTGGGTGAGCCCCACATGTCAATCCCCGCTCAGTGGAGAGCCTTCTTCTCCTTCTCCTTCTGCCTCTAACCCCCTGCTCATGCTCTCTCTCTCTGTTTCTCTCTGTCTCAAATAAATAAGTAAAATCTTTTTTTAAAAATGAAACATTTAAGCTAGAAATAATAGACTAAAATAAGCACTAATAAAAATCTAAATTATTTCTAATTTTGTTGCAGCACGATATGGCACATTTGCATGTCCTTACAGAATTTGAAATGGTATTTTAAATGTACTTTTAAATTGGTGTGCGTAGATGGTGGTAGCACTACTGATGGTGACGCATTACTCCTGAACGTCTTTCATCCTAGCATGGTAAAAGCCTTTACAGACATTAAAACTCACAACACCTCTGACAGTTTGGGGTAATTAAATTCTGTGATCTGCCCACTTGGTATATGAATCAGTTCCTAGTTACTATGCTCTTGCATATTTAAAATGAAATTTAAAATTTTAAATAACAAAAATGGCACAAGCCATGGAGAAATACAGATGAATTTGAAATAACCATGAAGACTCCTAAATTTAAAAACAGAGCTCCTTTAGAAATATGTGAAATTTTGTGCTTGGAATAGTTCAAGGTGGACCTAAAATATTAAAATTCATTCTTCAAAAAATATTTTTGGAGGTCCGCTGTGCATTAAACATGTACTAGAAGTGGTTTATCCATTGGTAGGTAAAGATATGTCAACACTGACACCTGGCCTTGAAGAGCTAACTATCCAATGAGAAACCATCAAGGAGGCAAAGAATTATGATACAATGTGACAAGTGCTGTAACAGAGGTGTTTACCAAAGTGCTATTCTGCTAAAGCATGAGGACAATGGCATGTAAAAAGGTGAAAGATCTTACATTAATAACCATCACTCCAAAAACTGTGTTAATAATACCAATTTTTCTAAAGACAAAGATACATTTCTGTGCTATGGAATAATGAATGGCTTCACAAAATCTGTAAGCTGGTTCCAGGCATGTCTGGGTGGCTCAGTAGGGTAAGCCTGGAACCCTTGATTTCAGCTCAGGTCATGATCTCGGGATCTTGAGATCAAGGCTGGGCTCTGCACTGAGCAAGGAGCCTGCTTGGGATTCTCTCTCTCTCCCTCTGCCTTCCCTCCCACCCCCATCTCTCTGTCTTTCTCCCTCTCTCTCTATTATAAAAAGGCCCAAAAAGCTGGTTCTGTGGCATCTAATTGAAACCTCTTATTATATAGTTATGTCAACCCCACCACCAAGAAAACCGGGTCCCATTCACCCGCCATCAGAAGTTTAGTGAATGATAGTAGAAACTAAACCTCCTGGCTACTATTGGGGTTCTATCTTATTTCTTCTTTTCCATCCCACTCTATTTTTTTTTAAGATTTTATTTCTTTATTGGACAGACAGAGATCACAAGTAGTCAGAGAGGCAGGCACTGAGAGAGGAGAAAGCAGGCTCCCTGCTGAGCAGAGGGCCTGATGCCGGACTCCATCCCAGGACTCTGGGATCATGACCTGAGCCAAAGGCAGAGGGTTTAACCCAGGCGCCCCTCCATCTCACTTTTAACATGATTTTATTTCAACATTACTCAAGATCCAAAAAAGGAGAAACCATTTTCCATCTCTTTAAGTTTATACAATGGAGTTGAAAAAAATATAGTCCAGAACCTCCTGGGAGGCTCAGTCAGTTAAGCATCTGCCTTCCCCTCAGGTCACAATCCCAGGTCCTGCTCTCTGCTCACCAGTGCTCTCTGCTTAGTGGAGAGTCTACTTCTCCCTCTGCCCCTCCCCCTGCTCAGGCTTGCACTCTCTCTCTTCCTCTGAAATAAATAAATAAAATCTAAAAACAAACAAATACAATCCAAATTCTTCTTAATGTCCATTCATATTCATATTCATTCATTCATTTAGGATATATTAAATAAGGGGACATGTGTGACATGTATTGTTTTAGGGGAGGAAGGGGATGTCCCTGCCCTCCTCCATCCCAGGACTATTAACATATAAACAAATGGGTGCAGTGTGTTGTAAGAGGTATGTAGGAGAATAAGGGAACCAAGAAAGAAGTGTTCAGCGTTTGGTGTTTGGGTGCGGGGCAGTGGGGGAGTGGGTAACAGGAAGTGCTTCCTTGAGAAGATATGTGCTTAATCTAATATGTTTTAAGATTACTAGTCTTGATCTTACAAAAACAATGCCTTGGTCTACATAATTCTATCTGACTTGTGCAAAATAGAAGTTTTTATTCTGGCCAATTAGAGTTACATAAGAATTTTTGGACCCCTTAAGTTCTTCCCAGGTCCTGCTTATTTTGGAAATTTTAGCACTACTTGTTGCAATTTGTTTTCTCTGACTGTTGAGACACACTAATGAGCTTTTGTTCTTGTTGTTCTTGAACAGACTGGTTGCAACAGCCTTGGAATGTCTTTGCAAAATTAAAAGATAAACAAAAACACAAAATGCTACAGTTCAGAATTTGCTATTTATTAGATCTGCTACTTTGCTTTAAAATGTACACAGACAATACAAGAAACAGATAAGTGCAAGTTGCAGAAAACTTTGTGCTGACTGTCTCTTGGGAATCTTAACATTCCCAAGGTCCAATCATGCAACTGGGTAGACTCCAGAAGGTATAGGGGTCGACCTAGTTTTGTATCCCCATTATTATGAAGAACAAAATTACAGCATAATTAGATTTTAGGCTATCTTTTTTTTTTTTTAAGATTTTATTTATTTATTTATTTGACAGAGAGGGAACACAAGCAGGGGGAGTGGGAGAAGGAGAAGCAGGCTTCCCGCGGAGCAGGGAGCCCAATTCAGGGCTCAGTCCCAGGTCTCCGGGATCATGACCTGAGCCGAAGGCATTAGCCTAACGACTAGGCGCCTGATTTTAGGTTATCTTTGAGAACATGCATTGTAAGTTCCATGTTACTAACAGACAATTTGTAAACCTGAAGCCATTCAAAACACAGGGAAGCAATCTTCAGACTAAAATAAAACTCACTACTTTGTTAGAACAGAGAGACTCTACTTTTTGCTGGGAAGCTAAGTCATCGGAGGGACAGAGACTAAATACTCCATAGACAGCAAGTCCCAAAGAGCCTTCCTTTCAAAGTGAGTAGGATGGAGCCACCATATGACCCAGGGATCTTTCTAGAAAAGCTGAGTGCCGCCCCAGTGTTGCTGTTGCTGTAGCATACAAGCATTGGTGGGGTTTATTTCAATGAGTTTGTTCAGAAATCTTACAATGAGCTCTGGGGAAGAACAAAACATAGGAATTGAGGTGAAATGTGTGGGTGGGGCTGTAATGTTGAGGGGAGGCCTCCAGGACCATTTTATAGAGACAAATGGGCCCCAGATCACATTATACTGGGTGCCCACCCAGCATTTTTTTTAAATGCAAATCAAGTTAAAATGAACGTCAACATGTAAAAGTAGAAAGGTGGTCCTCAGGTTACTCGGATTAGGCATGATCAGTCCCACTCTTGGTGGGAGGGTGATGACGACATTGACCATGTTGATTTTGCTGCTGTTTATTTATTTATTTTTTTAAAAGATTTTATTTATTTATTTGACAGAGAGAGATGACAAGCAGGCAGAGAGGCAGGCAGAGAGAGAAGAGGAAGCAGGCTCCCTGCTGATCAGAGAGCCTGATGCAGGACTCAATCCCAGGACCCTGAGATCATGAGCTGAGCAGAGGGCAGAGGCTTTAACCCACTGAGCCACCCAGGAACCCCAATTTTGCTGCTGTTTAGAAAGACTCTTGTTATAAATACAAATATTGCTTAAGGAGAAGAGAGAACAATACTAAATGCTTGTTATGGGCAGACACTGCGCTTAGTACTTTCTCTGAAAGGTAACAATTAACTCTCTCAGCATAAACAAGCAATTAGAAGACTGAGAAATTACCAATCCATAGGGTCATCTGACCTTTGCTGGTCAATGGACTTAATAGTCAAATTAATTTACTAGAACAATAATTTTTCAGAGTACGTTTTTCCTTTTATTTTTGTCATAAAAGTGCCAATATCATCAACAGAGAGAACTGGAAAGAGAAAGAAAGTGATATTCAGTTGTGTTCTGCCACCTAAAAGAGCAGTGTGGAGGCAGGTACGATCAAGTAAACTTTAGGGACTGGGATGGTGTTGCTTGGGGGGCATCCCTACTTGCCTTTTGTATTCTTCATATGTAATAGTATTGTCAAAGACAAACTATTTCATTGTGTATTGTAAACATTTTTTCACAGACCCACCATAAAGTTTTTGTGATGTATTGTCTTGTGAGTTATTACTAACTCAGTAATAAAAATTACTGAGTTGCAGTACTTAAAGACCAAAAAACCCCAGCCAACCTTACTTTTTATTCTCTCTTTTTTAAAGATCTTATTTATTTGAGAGAGAAAGCAAGCCTTCACGCATGCGTGGAAGGAGGGGCAGAGGGAGAAGTTGGCTACCCTCTAGGGGTGGAGCCAGAGGTGGGGCTCTATCCCAGGACCTTGAGGTCATGATCTGAGCCAAGGTCAGACACTTGACCCACTAAGCCATCCAGGCACCTCCCTTTAGTATTTATTCTTATTATAAAAACAATCTATGCCGATTGCAGAGAAGTCAAAACAGCAATGAAAATATTTAAAATAAAAATTAAAAACACCAATTAACCCATCGATCCAGAAATAAACGCTGGTCCGTGTTAGAATTTCGATACATGTTTAAGACCTATCAAACATATTATTTTACAACTTTTTTTTTCATTTGAACCATACATTAAAAATATCTAAATATCTTTACATGGGAATAAAACACACTCTACAATGTCATGTCTAATCGCAGGTAGCACAGTAGTTAATTGTTTGGTTATACCATAATTTATTTAATCCCTTTCTGCTAACTATTAGAATTTTCTTCTTTTTCTTTTTTTTCTTCCTTTTTTACTAATAGAAATAGAACTTTGACAGCTTTACATATAAATCTTTGCCTACAATACCCAAAATTTCCGGGGAATATAATTCTAGCGAAAAAAAAAAAAGAGTGAAATTTATTCCTTGAAGATTAATAAGTGAAAACTCATGTCCACATCTCTAGTGTCTAATGAGGCAACATCTTTCTCTAAACAACTGGTCATTTGTATTTTTTCTTTTATTTTATGTATTTATTTATTTAGTTTTGTATTTCTTCTTTTATAAGGAGCTTCATGTCTTTTGCCCATTTTTCTATTGGGTGTTTTTTCCTTTTCTTTGTAAGAAAATGACATTAGTATAATCCAGAGAGTTTATTCAGATATTATATGCACTTGTGTATTGTGTGCATATGTATAAAGTTCTATGCAATTTTATCATATGTAGGTTATTGTAATCACAACCACAATCAAAATACAGAACTGTCTCATCACCACAAAGCTCACACCTCTGTCACCCCCATTTCTAACTCTTGGCGACCACTAAAACGGTCGCCATCTCTATAATTTTGTTATTTCAGGATGGTTACATAAACGGAATCACACAGTATATAAACTTATGAGTTTTTTTTGTTTGTTTGTTTGTTTTTGCTCCATATAACTCCCTTTAGATCCATCGAAGTTGTTATACCAATGGTTTGTTCCTTTTTATTGTTGAGTAATATTTAATGGTGTGGATATGCCACAGTTTGTTTAGTCATTCACCCATTGAAGGACATCTGGGTTGTTTCTAGTTTGGGCCTGTTACAAAGAAAGCTGTTACAGGTTTTTGTGTAAACTGAACTTTTCATGTCTCTGGGATAAATGCCCAGGAGTACAATTGCTGGAATGCATTTTTAGTTTTATAAGAAATTGCCAAACTATTTTCCAGAATGACTGTACTATTTTACATTCCTACCAGAGATGTATGAATGTTTCCATTTTCCACTTCTTTGCCCGCATTTGGTCTTATCATTTTTCATTATTTTAGCCACTCTTATAGGTGGGTAACAATATCTCATCATGGTTTTACTTCTAATTTCCCTGATGGCTAATAATATTGAACATCTTTTCATGTGTTAATCTGTCTATCCTCTTTAGTGAAATGTCTGTTCCTGTTTTTTTGCCCGTTTTTCTAATTGGATAACTTTTTTAACCGTTGAATTTTAAGAGTTCTTATGTTATATATATGTAACACATACATACATAAAATTAAAAAGCTTCTGCAAAGCAAAGAAAATCAACAAAATGAAAAGGAAACCTTCTGAATGGGAGAAAATATTTGCCAATCATATATCTCACAAGGGGTTACCATCCAAAATATTTAAAGAATTCATACAACTCAATAACAAAAACCAATCTGATTGGAAAATGGCAGAGGATTTGAAAATTTTCTTTTTTCTAAAGGTTTTATAGCTTTTATGTTTTAAATTTAAGTCCATGACCCATTTTGAGTTCTTTTTTTTCTTTTAAGATTTTATTCATTTATCTGACAGAGAGAGAAACACAGTGAGAGAGGGAACACAAGCAGGGGGAGTGGCAGAGGGAGAAGCAGGCTTCCCATTGAGCAGGAAGCCAGATGGATGCGGGGCTCTATCTCAGGACCCTGGGATCATGACCTGAGCCAAAGGCTGATGCTTAACAACTGAGCCACCCAAGCACTCCCCATTTTTAGTTAATTTTTATATAAAGTGTAAGTTTTAGGTGGAAGGAAGTTTTTCTTTATAGCCTATAGCTGTCCACAATCATTCCAGCACCATCTATTTTAAAAGCTCTCCTTTCTTCCACTGACTTGTTTTTGCACCTTTGCCAAAAATCCATCAGGCACATTGTTTGGATTACTTGTAGCTCTACTTCACCAATCTGTGTGTCTACCTGCCCTGTTTATTCTTTTTTATTTTTAGAGATTTCTGATACACTGTGTATCATAGTAACGAAGTATCATTGTAAGGAAGGTCATCTTCATGCCTCTTCTTTTTCAAATATGTCCTTGCTCTGGTGGATCAGGATAGCCTAGTGGTAAAGAGTTTAGGCTCCAAAAACAGTGGCTTCACCACTCAAGTAGCTATGGGATCTTGGGCAAGCAAGAAATGGAAATGGAGCCAGGGGTACTAAAAGCTTAACGTCTGCAGAGTGCCATACTGTTTGACACAGGGTCAATGTATTATTAGTCTAACGTCTGCAGAGTGCCATACTGTTTGACACAGGGTCAATGTATTATTAGTCTGGTTGTCCAATGTTGTAATAAAAAAACCAAAGACTTCTTACATGAAAGAAAAAAACTTACTTCCTGCTCATGCAACAAACCAGTGTGGGTGTTCCTGATAAGGTGACTTCCTTGAGCAATTCTCTACTAAACTGTAACTCGAGGACGTAGGCTCCTTAGTTCTCACTTCCTTCTTGAGGCTCCACCATCTCTAGGTCTTTGGTGTATTTTCGTCTCGTTGGTGGGAAAAGAGAAGAGCAGAGAAGTGGTTGAGAGAGTTGGGGTTTTTTTCCCCTACTCCATAAGTGGCACTTTATCCCACACAACACTGGCCAAAATTCAGTCACATAGATCCAACTCACTACTAGGAAGGCTGGGAAATGTGTTCTGTGCATCTAGGAGAAGACGTAAACACATGCAAACACATCTGCCTCTGGAAATGATTAAGAGCGTTAGGGCCTAGAATGGGGAGAAGTCTTTATAAAGAACAGGAAATTGAGAAGAGAATGGAATGATGAGTGGCAGACAAGCAAAGGGGAGGGGAAATATTTCAAGCAGAAGCACCAAGGTAAAGGCCTCAGTCTGGGCTCTTTTGAATGGGATCTCTCTTCCATTTTCTAAACAGCTATTGGTACTGTAGAGGAAAGTTATTTGGTAACCAAACATCTTTCTGAAAATCTCTTATTAATGGTAATAGTTTTTGTAGTTGACCCTTGGTTTTCCAGACAATTAGACCATCCATATATAATGACAAAGTTCTCTTATTTCAAAATAGCTTTATCTGGAGTGCCTGGGTGGCTCAGTGCGTTAAGCTTCTCCCTTCAGCTCAGGTCAGGGTCTTGGGGTCCTGGGATTGAGCCCCAAATTGGGCTCAGTAGGGAGCCTGCTTTACCTTCTCTCTCTGCCTGCCTCTCTGCCTACTTGTGATCTCTCTCTCTGTCAAATAAATAAATAAAGTCTTTAAAAAAATAAAATAGCTTTATCTTGTTCCTTTGTCATGTCTCACCTACTAGCTAGCTTCCTGAACAGATATAAGTAAGAGCAACAACAGCGGGGATTTTTTATTGTTCCTGATTTTGATGAAAACGTAACTGAAGTTTTAACGTTAGGTTTGAAATTTGCTGCTTATGTTTTATTTTGGTTTTGCTCATACTTAACAAACCGAGAACAGACGTCAACTTTTATCAAGTCCTCTTTTGTTCTCTCTCAAAGTGCTCTTGGATTTCTACTCTTTCGATGCATCTTTTGGTGAAATTTATTTATTGATCTTTTAATGTTGAACCATCTATACATTCTCAAAATAAACCCTTCTCAGTTAGGGTGTGTTATTCTAATAATACATACTACTGGATTCGACTGCTGATATTTTATTTGAATTGGTTTTTTGTTTTTTTTTTTTTGCATCAGTTTACATAAATGATATTAGTCTGTGGTTTTCTTTTTTTCTGTACTATGTGTCTCAGATTTTGTTCTCAGGGTTATGCTAACTTTGTAAAATGAATAATAAAGCTTTCTGTAGCATTCTATTTTCTAGAGTGGATTAGATACTATGGGTTATGTATTAAAGTTATGAGCCTAGAATCTATCTCCATTCTTTATAGATGAGGAAACTTTTTGTTTCTCAAGGCTTTACAGGCCAAATGGAAATTTAAAGCACCAGTCATAAAAGATGTTTGCTTTCTGCAATAGCCTATTGTTTCTCTAGCATGATTCATTATTCCTAATGATTGTAGAGATGTCTTGCAAATAAGGGATTCTTCTCCTTTGATAGAATAGAATTTATAAAAAGCCTCAATAATCTGACATGGAGGGGAAATGAAACTCCTCTATGTTTGTGAATTTCCCATATATGATCAGCCAGTGGTTAGCTGTCCCTCCCATTTCAGCCCCCACTGCAGCTTCACTTTTAGACTAGGGGGCGGCTTCCAGTGTTAGGCTGACAATCTCTCAAATATATTCTTTCTTGTTATGAGACTCTCTGCTGCTACCGAAACCCAGTAGACACCCTAGAAACTGATTGAAGTCCATTCTTTGAACAAATGCTTTCTGGATCCTGAGGCCTAGAAAGAAAATGCGATAGAGCAGGGTCCCTCTGGTTCAACTTTCCTGTTCCTTTAGACTCCACAAAACTTGAGTGTTATAGTTTGAAATATAAATTTCTCCAAAGCCTCTTGAGAAAATAATATTCTCCCTCTATTTGCTGGCCTCAAGCTCAGTTCATGGAAACAATAACTCTCCATTTCTGGACAGCAGCTTTGGTCTTGTCTTGTCTTGCTCAGAGAGCCCAAGAGCAAAATTAAAGAGCTTTATATTTTTTTTAAGTTTTATTTATTTGACAGACACAAGTAGGCAGAGAGAAGAGGGGGGAAGCAGGCTCCCTACTGAGCAGAGAGCCTGATGCAGTGCTCCATCCCAGGATCTTGAGACCATGACCTGAGCCAAAGGCAGAGGCTTAACCCACTGAGCCACCCAGGCACCCCATAATTAAAGGCCTTTAGTAGCTGATCTTTGTCCCTGTTCCACTTAACAAAACTCATTCTGTTTATTTTAACCACTTAATATCAAAATCCTTTAAAATGTAAAGAGTATTTCCCAAAGAAAAAAATCCAAATGGCCAATAAACATATAAAAATATAATTAACCTCATTAGCAATGAGGAAAATGCCAACTTAAGCCACAATGAGATATTATTACAAAGCCACCAGAATGGCTTTAAAAAAAAAGGCAACACAAATTATTAGTGAGGATAAACAGTTACTGGAACTTATATAATGTCGTTGATGAGAGTACCAACTAGTATGACCACTATAGAAGACAGTTTCACTATTTACTAAAGCTGAGAATATGTATATCCTGTGACCCAACAATTCTATTGCTATGCGTACATTCACATGTCCAAGACTTATGTGCAAGAATATTCATAGGCAAAAACTGCGAATAACCCAATGTTAATGAACAGAAAAATGGGTAAATTATGGTGAATGTATAGAACAGCACATTGCAACAAAAATGAATAAACTACAGCTATGTGTGACAGCCTAGATGAATCTCCTAAATTTGGGGGCATACACTGTGCTCTCTTTCTTTACCTAGGCGGTGTTTTCTGTGATAAATCCTTAGGTTGAGTATTGTTTTGTGTGTGTATACATACATATATATACACATATACACATATAAAAATACAGTGTATGTATTCTTAGACTCCTTAATGGTATACGGAACATAATTTTATCTTTTCTTAATAATTTAGAGGTGTGGGTCACCTGGGTGGCTCAGTCGTTAAGCATTTGCCTTCGGCTCAGATCATGATTCCTGGGTCCTGGGATCAAGCCCTGAGTCAGACTCCCTGCGAGGGGGGAAAGCCTGGCTTCTCCCTCTTCCACTCCCCCTGCTTGTGTTCCCTCTCTGGCTGTCTCTCTCTCTGTATCAAATAAATAAAAACAAAATCTTTAAAATGGTAACAATAATAATAATAATAATAATAATAATTCAGAAGTACTATAATAAACACTTATTATGGGGCTATAATACAATTAATGCATGTGGGACTTTATGTGCTAACATTAAATGACTTCAAATCCAGGCTTTTACAATTCTTCTATCTGCTTCTGAATGTGTCTTGAGTATGAAGTAGTTCTGAGTCATCTTCTGAGTGGTAGAGATTGTGGCTGACTTTTATGGCAGTTGGAGTTACCTCTTGCTTTCCACTGAAATACATGATACAATGAATATAAATACATATCATCTTGTTTGTATTAGAAAGATCTTAAGGGAGGCTGGGTTGCTCAGTGGGTTGAGCAGTTGAGTGTCTGACTCTTGGTTTTGGCTCAGGTCATGATCTCAGGGCTGTGAGCCCAATGTCTGGCTCTGGACTTTGGAGCCTACTTAAGATGCTCTCTCTCCCTCTGCCCCTCTCCCCCAACTCATGTGTGTGCTCTCTCTCTCTCTCTCTAAAAAAATTTAAAAAAAGGGACGCCTGGGTGGCTCAGTTGGTTAAGCAGCTGCCTTCGGCTCAGGTCATGATCCCAGCGTCCTGGGATCGAGTCCCACATTGGGCTCCTTGCTCTGCAGGGAGCCTGCTTCTCCCTCTGACTCTGCCTTCCACTGTCTGCCTATGCTCGCTCTCGCTCGTTCTCTCTCTGACAAATAAATAAAATCTTTAAAAAAAATAAAAAAAAAATAAAATAAATAAAAATAAATTTTTTAGAAGTTTGAAAAGAAAGATCTTAAAAACATGAAAACAAGGACACAGTGCAGCTCAGTCTGTTAAACATCTGCCTTCGGCTCAGGTCATGATCCAGAGTCTGGGGGTCAAGTCCTGCATTGGGCTCCCTGCTCAGGAGGGAGTCTGCTTCTCCCTCTCCCTCTGCTCCTCACCCCACCCATTCTCTCTCTCTCTCTCTCTCTTTCTCTGTCAAATAAGTAAATAAAATCTTTTTTAAAAATGAAAAGAAAAAATTCCTCTAGAGGATTTCAAGAAAAAAATTAACCAATTTTCTAACTTACTCAATGTATCACTGTGATGACATTATTCACTAGAGAAGATGTTATTTCTTCTTAAAGATAATTTTATGGATGTAGAAACACCATTCATTCAAAGCCAGTGTAAGTTGACTTCTCAACAATCAAGGAAGGAGTTTTTAGGAGTGGCCAGCTTCATTAAATGTCATAGACTCATCGAGAGGCATGAGGACTGCAAACAGCTTGTGGAAGGAAAACCAGGTAGCAGAGCGTTAGAGAGAATGAGTGCTGTGGAATGTGGGGGATGGTATGGAGCAAGAAAAAAGAATGGAAGTAAAGACTAGTAGTAGAGGCATTTTTCAAGATGAGACCTGTATATAGTTGATGGAGTTGAATGGATCCTGTGGAAGAGGCAGTAACTGATTGAGCCAGGCTTCAAAGGAGATTTAGGATGCAGGTGATAAAATCAACAATCTGGGTATAAGGGTTAATCTCGGAAAAGTACGTGTATGTGTGTGTGTGTGTGTGTGTGTGTGTGTGTAGGTGGGTGGCAGGAGAGAAGATGGAGGAGTTGTCAGCTAATGAGTATAAACACCAAGAGTGCAGGGATCTTCTGTTTCCTTCCCTAAAGTAGCCTATTTTTCTAGAACAGTGGCCGGCATATAGAAAGGGCTTAGAAATATTTGTTGGATGAATAGAGTTTGACATCTAATCAATCTCAATTTGAATTCCAGCTCTTCCACTGGCATACTGTGGGAACATGAACAATTTCTTTACTCTGCTAAACCTCAACCTGATTATCTATAAATAAGGAATAACAACATAGAATGTATTTCTAGACATGTTTGTAACACAGACCTTTAAGCTGAGCCATTATGACTTTCTTATATTTAAATATTAAGCTCAGTGCTTGGCAAAGTGCTTTATACCAAGTAGTTGCTCTCTAAGTTATTTTTTAAAAAGATTATTTATTTTAGAGAGAGAGTGTGGGGGCCCGGGGCAACAGAGGGAGAGAGAGCCTCAAGCAGATGCCAAGCTGAGCACAGAGCCAGACATGGGGCTTGATCTCACGACCCTAAGATCACCACCGCAGCCTAAAATGAAGAGTGAGGCATTCAACTGACTGTGACCCCCAAGTACTCCTCTCTAAATTATTTTTAATTGAATTTTCACACTTAACTGTGAGGAATAAACTTTGCTTTACTTGCAAATTTCAATCTTCAGATTTTTCTAGTTGTGGGCTTTAGTTTTGTTAGGATGACATAAAAGCGTATTTTATTTTTGTGAAATTATAAAAATAACTTTTTCTAAAAGTTGATTATAAAAATTAATATAACTTTTTTTTCATTTATTTATTTTCAGCATAACAGTATCATTATTTTTTCACCACACCCAGTGCTCCATGCAATCCGTACCCTCTATAATACCCACCACCTGGTACCCCAACCTCCCACCCCCCGCCACTTCAAACCCCTCAAATTGTTTTTCAGAGTCCATAGTCTCTCATGATTCACCTCCCCTTCCAATTTACCCCAACTCCCTTCTCCTCTCTAACTCCCCATGTCCTCCATGCTTTTAACTTTTAAAATATTTTGTTCTTTAGCTCTTGGCTCCAACTACATAGCATCACGTTCTGACATTTTCTCTAACTTCATCAATTAAGAAGGCAGCTATAGTGGTGGATCAGGGCTAAAAAATAGCTTTTTAGGATAGAAAGAGAAATGTAGGTGTATGTATTGAGTATAGAGGGGAAACATTGTCAACTTTCCTGCTAGAAAGCTCTAAAGCCTAAATAACTTTACTGAATATTGATTCTATCTAAATTAATAATGGGAAAAAGTAGTGTGCTCGTGGTGCCTTCTTTTTTTTTTTATAAGATTTTATTTATTTATTTGATTGAGAGATAGAGAGGACAAGTAGGCAGAGTAGCAGGCAAAAGGAGAGGGAGACGCAGACTCCCCGCAGAGCAGGGAGCCCAATGCAGGTAAATTATAAAATTATAATTATAATTATAAACTGGTTTCTAGATGTCAAGGATGTAGTGTGTAGATGCTAAAAAGTTATTGAGAAACAGTTTGCTGGTAGCTTAGAGTGAAATTTCAGTTATGCTAAGGAAATAAGAAATGAGTGTTTTGACCTAAAACCCTGGGATCATGACCCTAGCCGAAGGCAGCTGCTTAACTGACTGAGCCACCCAGATGCCCCTCTCATGGTGCCTTCTAAGTTTAAAACTTGACTACCTGTTTCTCATGCGAACGTCTACATTCATTGCCATAGGGACTGCCCCAGACCCTTACTTAGGGCCTCAAATGAGTGTAATTGCTCTTGTTATAGGTATCAGAAAAATCCTGACTTATGCATAAGAGATAACCATTACATGAAACTCTATGTGTCTTTATAATTTTAACTCCTTGCAAACAGCTAATGGCAAAGTACTATTACAGTATTTACTATTTCTGGGAAGTGGGCATCCCAAATCTCACAACTATTTCCTGATTAGTCATAGCTGAAAACATTTTTGATTAATTTACTACATGGCTTTTGCCCTACAGAAACTCACATTTTCGAGACTCTGACATAAACATATAGGACATACACAAATAGCTCTAGCAACAATTCAAGCCACTATCAAGACTATATATATATAGTTGTAAAGTTTATATTACTTTATATATATACTATATATATTGTTGTAAAGTTTGTATTTTATATATATATATATATATATATATATATACACACACAAACATACATATATATAGTGGTAAAGTTTATATTATTTATATAGCACCAAAAAAAAAAAAAAAAAAGAGTAATAAGGTCATAGGAAGCTCTGAGGAAATCAAAGCTAAAGAAAAAATTTTTTTTTAAATTTTTGTTTATTTTTTAAAAATTTCTTTTTAGTCCTCCAGAATTGATTGGCTATGCACCACACCCAGTGCTCCACCACCAGGCTCACCCAACCTCCCACCCCCCACCCCTCCAAAACCATCAGATTGCTTTTCAGAGTCCATAGTCTCTCATGGTTTGTCTCCCCCTCCAATTTCCCCCAACAACCTTCTCTTCTCCATCTCCCCATATCCTCTGTGTTATTAAAGAAAAAAAATTTTTAAAGATAGGGTGGACTTGACTATGTTAGCAGCCCAAAAGAAAGGAGCAAATGAGGTAGGGAGATCTTAAGAATGAAGTCAGGGAACAAGGTCCTGGAGGTTGAAAGAAATGTGATAAAAAACACAGATATAGCCTTGGAAAGGAGGAGACAATGGGGAAAGAAAGAAGGGTGGAGTGAAAACATAAGAAAGTTGGGGTTGAGAACAGAAGTCATATTGAATGGCCCAGATTTGAATTAGGAGGCAAAGTGAGTGTAGGGTTGTAGGGTGTTCAATAGAATGTTAACATGAGAGGACTTACAAGGAATATGTGTCTGTGAAGGCCCCTAAGATCAAACACCACAGTTTTTGTAATACCTTGCAACGATCAATCAAGAGAAGCAACAGAAAAAGCAAATGCCTGGGGCTACTCATGGTGGTACAGTGAGGTAGATATTTTGGAGCGCCAGTGAGTGTCTTGGGTGTCCTGGTATCTTGGGTAGGTACTTGAATAGAGGAAATAACATCAATAGATTTATTTATTTAGCAAATATTATTTACATGTTAACATTTCTATGCAAATATTATATAGTCATATAGTAGCCCCACCTCATGCACAGGGGACGTATTCCAAGACCCTCAGTGGATGCCTGAGACTATGGATAGTACTGGACTCTATATAACTATGCTTTTCACTAGACACCCATACCTGTGATAAAGTTTAATTCATAAATTAGGCACAGTAAGAAGTCATAATAAAATAGAATAATTATAATAACGATGTACTATAATAAAACTACATGTATATCGTCTCTCTCCCTCAGAATATCTTATTATACTGTACTCATCCATCTTGTGATGTTGTGAGATGATAAAATGCCTGCTTGATGAGATGAGGTCAGGTGAAAAGCTAGGTTGGCATTAGGCGACTGTAGAGCTTCTAATGAGTCATCAGGAGGAGGGATCATCTGCTGGGGGCCCTGGTTGACTGTGGATAACTGTGACTATGGAGAGCAAAACCATGAATAAAGGGGAGGGAGAACTACTGCATCCATCAACTTTAGTAGCTTTTGTTATTCTATTTCTAGAAACTGTTCCTTGATTCTTTTGATTACGGAGCCCAGTCTTCCCCTGATGGGGCATCTCTGCTTTCACATTCCATATCTAAGATTAACTGCTTCTGCTTCCTCCCAAACCTATTTCTATACCCAGCTACCCCATTTTGTTAATGATGCTGTTACCTTTCTAGTCTCCCAGACCTGAAATTTCTGAGTCATCTCTGACTTTTCCTCTCCTTCTTTAATGTGTCACCAAGTACCAGCCTTAAATACTTCCACTGAAATATTTCTCCTGGCTTATCTTTCTTTCCATTACCAGGGCAATAATTCAGGCTGTTGTCATTCCATACTGGGTAATTCTCTGCCTTCTCAACTGGTTTCCCTGCCTCCAGGCCTACTCAATCCAGTCAGTCCTACATACCCCATCCAGATTAATCTTTATAAAAGGTCAATATGATAAGTCATTCCTCATCTCAAAACCCCTCGAGGAGCTATGGTGGAGTCCATGAGGAAACAAGAAGACCCTGGAAGACATTATATTCTAAGAAGGATGGGGCAGTTTATGTGGTCAGGAGGAGATGAGGACTTAAAGGAGGCTTCCCTGAGGAGTGATGAGAGAGGAGAGTGGATGCAAGAAAGAAGAGATACATCCAGGTTTAGGAAGTAAGTTGAGGAGGAAGAGGAGATGCCAAGGAGACTCAGGAAAGTTAGAAAGGTTGGAGGAGAACCAGAGAGAGTGTATCACAAAGACCAAGGTAGGAGAGGATGTCAAGGAACAGAGTGAATAACGTAGCTCTTTCCCTGGTGGGAGTCCATTGGATTTGGCAATTAGGGTGTCAGAATCAAGAGCAGCTTTAGGGGCATTTAGGGAGACTATGGAGGGTTGAGAAATAAAGTAGAAATGAGGAGCATAGGTTTCCTTCTTAAATGTTGTTGGTTAA
The DNA here is from genome assembly GCF_011764305.1 of Mustela putorius furo. Classification (NCBI taxonomy): domain Eukaryota; kingdom Metazoa; phylum Chordata; class Mammalia; order Carnivora; family Mustelidae; genus Mustela; species Mustela putorius. The sequence goes on along the minus strand of NW_025422047.1, from coordinate 31,367,609 downwards.
GAAGAGATAAGAAACCATGCTGAATGAAGATAAAGAGAGGTGAACTTAAAAATATCCTCCCCGGGGAAGAGATTTGCACTAGATTATAGCCTAAAGGTACCAATCTCTGTAGTGGAGAGCTTGGTATTAGATAGAGAGAAGACAACTGACTGAGCAAGACCCCCAAGGAGATCTGGGGAGATCCAATCTAACGAAGAGAAAAAAAGTCTTTGTCCATTTATAATCCTCTTGCTATATACATGGTAACTTATGGTTGTGTATGGTTAAGGTAATGAGGCATTATGAAATAACTACATGAATTTTTGCAACTTAAAGGGGTAGAACTAGATGAATCATTTCAGAAAACTTAAGGAGTTACTAATAACCTCAGCTTGAAAGAGCCCAATCATTCATTAAAGTTCAAAGGTGTTGGTCACTATTGCCTTGAAAATAAGCTGAGAATTAAGAATGTTTTCAGACTGAGAAGTGGATGTATCCATTCTCTATTGCTGTCCTAACAAATTACCAGAAACTTAGTGATAGGTCAGAAGACCAACACAGGTCTCGCGGCGCAAAATATAGATGTTGGTGGGCTAGGTTCCCTTCTGGAAGCCTCTGTTCCCTTCAGAGAATCTGTTCCCTTCCCTCTTCCAGCTTCTAGAGACCACAGAGTTCCTTGGTTTGTGGCCCCCTTTTTTCTATTCCAAACTGGAAACATCTCTCTATCCTTTCTTCACTTATGTCATCTGTCTCTGACTGCATTCACAAAAACATCTTCACTTTTAAGGACTCAAGTGATCTGATTGGGCCCACATATATATATAATCCAGGCATACCTCCCATCTCAAGGTCCTTAGCCTTAAGTACATCTGTGAATTTCTTTTGCCTTGTAAGATACAACATTCACAGTTTCTGAGAAATAGGTTGTGGGCTTCGTTGGGAGCTATTATTCTGCCTACAACACTAGAACTGAGAGTGAGGTCTTTATTTTAAGAGGGAAATTTGAAATGGGAAAAAGAAAGATGTTTAGTAGTTGTATTTTATTCTTAAAATAGGCAAAATGCTTGCTCTGGAAGATAAACTGGTTTCTAGATGTCACGTATGTAGTGTCTAGATGCTAAAAAGTTACTGAGAAACAGTTTCCTGGTAGCTTAGAGTGAAATTTCAGTTATGCTGAGGAAATAGGAGTTGGGCGTTTTGACCTAAACATTTAGACTAGAGAAATAAGGTAGTAACCTATCTCCTGGGTCTGAGGTATGATGATGGTGACAGAAATAAAAGAGAGAAAACCCTAAATATGTTCACTTGGAGGCACTGTAGGAATAGAATAGGCTTCAGCAGGAGTTCTTAGATTTATTTGAATTTAGTGATCTATTCAGAGCTGGATTCTAAATTTTAAGTCTTAATCCTCTTTCTTTATCTATAATTGCAAGGTAGTTTATGGATACAGGAAATATGGAGCTAGCTCTTGGTGTCAAACTTGCAAGTCAAACTTGCAATGTTAATACCATGCTTCAATCACATAAGATAATTGGTTAAAAAAAAAGATAATGGTTGTAAAAAAAATGGATATAGTCCTAATTATAAAATTAAAAATTGACTAGTATAAATATCATTTAAATATTATAAGAAATAGTATTAGGAAAATGAAAGATCATAATACTTTTCTATAGTACTATATGGTACTATATACCATTACTATTATACTATAATATTTTCAAGGCCTGCTGTGTTCCAGGCATTATAGTATATATTTTTTAAAAGATTAAAAAAAAAGGGCGCCTGGGTGGCTCAGTGGGTTAAGCCACTGCCTTCGGCTCAGGTCATGATCTCCTGGTCCTGGGATCGAGGCCCGCATCGGGCTCTCTGCTCAGCGGGGAGCCTGCTTCCCTCTCTCTTTCTCTGCCTGCCTCTCTGCCTACTTGTGATCTCTGTCAAATAAATAAATAAAATCTTTAAAAAAAAAAAAGATTAAAAAAAAGATTTTTTAATCATATGGCAATACTTAAAATGGTATGAGAGTAGCTTATGTAGCCTGAACACTAAAGGAAAGGTAAGAGAGAAACAAAATATATTCCAGTATTTTATACTCCAGTATTAACAGAAATTAGTAAATGAGATGATAAATATTAGTGTTAACTTTTAACTGATGGCTAGTTTACAGATAGCTAGTTTTAACTTACAAATAAACTAAAACTTAAAAATTAATTTTGCAGTTGGTAAAAATAAGAAAAAGTCCCTCTATTTCACATTTTAAAACCTTCTACTTGTTCCTTAAATGTCTTTTTAAAAGCAATAATAAACTATTTGAACATAATATGATTTGGTCTATAAATTTATATATAAACAATGATTATCTTAAACATTCTAGAGACTATTTTTTGGTAATATATAATCTAAATTCTATCTCCACATTAAGATGAAAGCAGCCATCCATCTGACTCCATTTCTTTCACTGTAACCAAATTAAATTTGTATTTCATATATCTATCTAGCCATTCATTCATCCAACGAAGTGTGTTAAACTCCTATCGTGGGAAAGGCATTATGCTAGGCCCTGTAAAATATTTAACATAGACATTTGTACTTTTTATTTGCAGTTCAAAATTTATTTCCAGTTGTTAGTGAAAGACTTTATTACATCAGCTATCTGTCCTTACCTGCCTTTTTACCATCTAATCTCTGTATCTTACACATTTTTAATCTTTGTACTGTGAGAAGTCTTCCTTCTATTCCTGTTCCCTAGGAAATCTTCTCCCAGAAGGAACTAGTGTAATATTTTTCTATATATCTTTCCAGATGCATTGTATGTATCAAGCAAATGTATATACATATTAAACTCCCTGTAAGTATTTTTCTGCATCTTATCTTTTTTTTTTTTCCAGTCTCATTCTTTCTTACATCTGCATACTATTCTATTGTATGGACATATCATTTACTTAATTATGGGCATTTCCATTAATTTTTAAATATTTAACTTAATTCTAGTATTAGTCTATTCCTAACAAAGTCAAATAGTCTTATATGCAAATATATTTGTGGATATCTTCTTACAGATGGAACTTGTAAGGTACTTACAAGTATTTACTTGTAATGTAATACATTCCTAGAGATGTATTTGTAATTTTGAATAAATATTGTCAATTTTCCCTTCACAGAAGTTGTGCCTGTTTCCCCATAGATTTACCAACAAATGATGATAATCTTTGCAAAGCCAAAGGATGAAAAATGTCATCTCAGTGTAGTTCTAATTTGCATTTCTCTTATGATGAGTGAGGTTGAGAATATTTTTACATATTTCAAAACCATTTGTATTTCCTTATAAAATAAGGCAACAGGAAATTATTTATATATTAGGGAAATTAGCCCTTTGCTAGTGAGTTGCAAATACTTAATTTTTTCCCAATTTGCTAAATGTCTCACAACTTTGTGGCAGCTTTTGTCAGGCAAAAATTTTAAATTTTTATTCTTTAGAATTATTTTTATAGATGGACTTTGTGTCATACTTAAGCTTTCCCCATTCTGAGACAAGTTTTAAAATTCTCCATGGACTCCTGTAGTACTTTTTTTCTCCTCTAGTACTTTTATGATTAACATACTTTCTTAATCATTACAAGTTCTAGGGGTGCCTGGGTGGCTCAGAGGGTTGAGCCACTGCCTTCAGCTCGGGTCATGATCTCAGGGTCTTGGGATTGAGCCCCACATCGGGCTCTCTGCTCAGCGGGGAGCCTGCTTCCTCCTCTCGCTCTGCCTGCCTCTCTGCCTACTTGTGATCTCTGTCAAATAAACAAATAAAATCTTTAAAAAAAAAAATCATTACAAGTTCTAAACTGTTTAGTGCATAGGTTCAAATTCCCTGTTTCAATTTATATCTGAGCTAGATTACCAAATCAGTCCCATGAAATTCAGAACAATAGTAAGGAGCATGAACTTTGAAGTTGATAATCTGCTTCTGAGCTGTATGATCTTGAGTATGCTACTTAATTAACCTCTCTGAGCCTCCACAGCTTCAATTGTAACATGGAAATAATAAATAGTACTTAGTTTGTTGTAAGAATCATGGGATGATTCATTTAAAGCCCTTATTTAGCACTATGCTTCACAAGCTAGAATCATTCATTAAATGTAAACTACTGTGATGATGATGATGACCATAGACTATTCTTTCAACTGCTACACCATCCCACAATTCATGACTTTAATCACAAAAGGTTGACTAAAAAAATGCATCCCAAATTTGCCCACATTACCACTTTAACATAAACAATCCAATCACCTCTAAGCATAGCTCTCAACCTTGGCAGTATACAATCATCTGAGTAGATTTTTCAGTTCCCACTGCCTGGGTCCCTACCCCAGATATTGTTTTAACTGGTTTCATGTATGGCTCGGGTATCAGTATTTTTCAAAAACCCCTCTGGTGATTTCAGTGGGCAGCTAAGGTTTAGAACTATTATCCCAACATGTTGCCAGTGGTTTCACACATTAAGGAAAACATGTTCATTACCTCTTAAAGAACAATACGTAGAAATTTTTTATGTCAAATGCCATGAATTATTATTTTTTTAAAGATTTTATTTATTTATTTGACAGATGGATCACAAGTAGGCAGAGAGGCAGGCAGAGAGAGAGGAGGAAGCAGGCTCCCTGCTGTGCTGAGAGCCTGATGTGGGGCTTAATCCCAGGACTGAGGGATCATGACCTGAGCGGAAGGCAGAGAGGATTTAACCCACTGAGCCACCCAGGCGCCCCTAACTGCCATGAATTATTGAGGAAGACATTAAAAAGAGAACTTAAAGAGTTGAGACTGATGTCAGATACAGATACTGAGAAAAGGAGTTACAAAGTTGTAGATATTCTTTGTATATACTTCTAAGACCTCTTTCTCAGAAGAGTTCAGGGCTGCTATCCGTAAGTACTGTTACTAACTGCTCCTTAGATGTAAAAGATATAAAGTGTTTATATTTGTTAGATGTGCTAACCGAAGCAGGGAGATAGGACTCCTCAGCTCTTCAAATTTAGGATTCTCATTATCCTCATTCTCCAAGATAAATTCCTGGATAATTCTCAAAAATAAATTATCTCTGATCATGAGTAATACAGCTTATCCCCTTATACATTTTAGCAGGTTAGAAAGGATTTGGAAAGGTATTTAGCTCACTTATAAAGTGTGAGATGGGTATACAGGAAAATTAGATATTATGGAATCCAAGAGGAAACTAGTATGGTCTAAAGAGACTGAGCAAAGAGTCAAGAGGCCTAGATTTTAGTTCCTGAGCCTGTTTCCTCAGCGGCAAGATGAGAGAATTAAGAGATCCCAAACATATCTTTCTGCTCTAAGTAATTACTGTGTCACCAAGCCCCCAGGTAAGGCCTTTCTTAATTAATCAGTAGAAGACAGGAAAAATATTGTAGCTCAAGCTTTTAAAATACATACTTCATAGATTTGTCTTTTTACATAAAAAAGGCAGTATGCTTTCTCAAATACTAAACTAGGTCTTGATGCTATTAGGCTAATATATGTCCTGCCTAACTTGCAGATACACATTTTACATTTAAGCAAGCAGGGGCAACTGCTATCTTTACGCAGACAGGTGACTAACGGAGGGTCGGGGGTTGGGGGGTGCTGCATCCTGAGACCTGTGAGGAAATGTTGACTTTCAAATCATCCCCCTCCTCCCCACCCCACCACCCCGTGGATAACCTCACTTGGGACAGATCATGGGTCCTCCTTCTATGTTTTCTTGTAATCTTTTCTACTTCTCTTTTTGCATTATATTACTCATGATCATTAGTACTCACACAATTCTTGTTTTTGTTGTCTTTACATTATCTCTTTCCTATAAGATTGTACTTTTTTTTTTAAGATTGTACATTTTTAAAAAGACTTGATTTATTTGAGAGAGTTAGAGAGTGTGAGCAGTGAGTGGGGCAGGGAACAAATGGAGAGGGAGAGGCAGAGAATCCCAAGCAGACTCCATGCTGAGCCCGGAGCCCTGATGCAAGCTCAGGCCCACAACCTGGAGATCATGACCTGAGCTGAAACCAAGAGTGGGACTCTTAACCAACTGAACCAGTCAGACACCCCAGATTGTACAATTTTTAAGGCCAGGAAAATTTATAGTGTATCCCATGAGCTAGTAGTGTCTTAGCATGTAAGAAAAGCCTGATAAATGTTAAAACTGTTAAAAAATTAAATGATTTTAATTTTATTGCTTCTTTTTATGTGATACTTTTTCAGTTTACAGTATTTCCAATTTTCTCTTATGAATTCTTAATTCATGACTGTATCCTTAACTTACTTCCTAAAATAGCAATGAGCTTTTCATTCTCAAAAGCCTAGAAGTAGTAATAAGAAAGCAATCATGATATCAAAATATAAAATAAATACATTAGGTAAGCTTTTGGTAATAAATGTGTAGGATAACTTTAAAAGAAGTGTTATTTTGAGGTAACTTATAAAGGCTATCAATTTGATCAAATAGTATATAAATACATCAAAATTACACTAATATGGGGCACCTGGGTGGCTCAGTGGGTTAAGGCCTCTGCCTGGGATGGAGCCCTGCATGGGGCTCTCTGCTCAGCAGGGAGCCTGCTTTCTCCTCTCTTTCTTTCTGCCTGCCTCTCTGCCTACTTGTGATCTCTCTCTCTGTGTCAAATAAATAAATAAAATCTTTTAGAAAAAATTTACACTAATATGTTAATTATAATTTACTATACTTACATTATTGTGAATTAACAATGAACAACTATATAACATTATTATATATCACAAATCATTAAATGCTATGTGTATAACTCAGAAAATTAAGTTACTATGGTATGATAGTACTGAAATCTATCATACCATAATATGGTGGTAGGGAAATGGTAGTATGATAAAATAGAATTAAATTTCAATTTTAAGTTAGTACTAAAAAGAAGCAGTTTAAAAGTCTGTATTTAATGAAAATAAAATCAGTATCTTTGATCATGATTTTAGCAAAATTTTAACACTTTATCAGATAGTGAACTCTAAGACTCCGGGTGATGTATGGAAGTGTTGAGTCGTGATTTGTACACCTGAAAGTAATATTACATTGTATGTTAGCTGGGATTTAAATAAAAACTTAAAAAATCAGTGAGCTCTAAGAAATACAAATATTGTATATTCAGAGAAAATTTCCTGTTTTTAGCTTAATAGTTAAGTTGGGATTTTGACTTGTGAGAGTGATGCTTCATTAGCACTTACTTTTATGGGTTCTAAATTTTCACCTGGAATATTAAATACTTTCTAGATAGGGAATTCTAAATTGTTACTCAAGTACAATGCCAGCTTAAATGAGTGCATAATTTTTTGAAGAGATTATCCATACTAAAGAATATAGTTAGTACTGAGAACATTTCCAAGCCTCCGTGACTACTATATTCGTACAGTAAGGTGCGTTAACTTTCTTAATGATTTTTAAAACACCTGAAGTATATTGTGTCTTCCACAAAATTTTATCTTGCCAGCTGCCATAAAAGTATCTTGAAAGAATTTTAAAAATTATAACTCTTGCTATTTGAATAGAGTCCTTACATTTCCTGCTCCTACGTACACATATACTTAATTCCACATTGTTTCTATAACAATGTGTTTCTATCATATCACAGTATTGGTACTTATGTCCTTGGTTGAATGTTCTTCAAACTTAACCATCTTATAGACTCATTCTTACATGTTAATCCAGAAATAAGCAAATGTCAAGGGCAATAGCAAAAAAGACCATTTAATACAAAGCTGGCAAAAATTTGGAATTATTTATAGTTTCGAAAATTCCTTTCAGTTTCTAGTCACATGCATTATGTGCATTAAAATTAGTGTCACATATGACTTGTGGATATGGGAAAGTTGCTTTAGGGGAAATTTCACTAGTAAATCCACAACCTTTAAAATTCTGTGTGATTGAATTGAATATCGATACTTGGCAATGCATTTTCAGCGGCGTGTTACCAAAAAAACCCCAACTTTCTAAAGGTGCGGTTTTTTAGTTTTAAATATGTGGGGGGTCCTATAGGCACGATGACATTTTCTAACCTACTTTTTTGGTCTTTTCCTCTGCTAAGTCTTTGACTGACTTGCCCTCTTTAAATGTTAACGAGAAGTGCTGTCAAGGAAGGTATTTTCTCTTCGAGGAGGATGTTTACCCAAGCAAAGTATTTTTTCGACACGAAAGTTCTAATTTGGAGGAAAACACCAAAATACTTTCTATTTTTTTATTCCTCATTTCCCTTCCCATCTTTAAAATAAAAGTTCAGTCTTAATTGGAATCCCTTCCCCACTGTGAAGCCCAGCGATGGTGCCAGACTTGAAGATGAAGGCTTTACTTTGTTAGCCATGTGTTTACGAAAGCCCAGCGCCTTCCCCAGATCTCTCGGCTGATAATCTCAAACATGGAGGATGCTTCTGATTCTGCACAAGGGGTTGCTCCATTAATTAATAATGTAGCTCTCCCAGGCTCTCCGCCGTCTCTTCCTGTATCAGTGACAGGCTGTAAAAGTCATCGAGTAGCCAATAAAAAGGTAGAAGCGAGAAGTGAAAAGCTCCTCCCAGCAGCTCTTCCTCCTTCGGAGCCGAAAGTAGATCAGAAACTTCCCAGGAGCTCCGAGAGGCGGGGAAGTGGCGGTGGGACGCGATCCCCCGCGCGGAGCCAGGCCGTGGCAGCGGGAGCAGCGGCGGCCGGCGGCGCGGCGGGGCCGGCGAGAGGCGACCCCCCGGCAGGACAGGGACTCCCCGCGCTGCCTTTGTAGTTGGAAAGGTGGAGAAGTGGCAGCCGGCGTGCTCGCAGGTGAGGGGCTCCGTGCGGTCGCTCGGGAGCCGGCCGGCGCCGGCGGGGAGTGTAGGCGAGCGGGGGAACAAAGCGGAGCGGCGCCGGGGTCCGCCCGCAGCGAGCTCTCGCGGCGTCGGGCCGGCCGGCTGCGCGCCAAGCACGTTGCGAGCCCGAGGCGGCGGCGGCGGCGGCGGGCTGGGAGCCGGCGCTGGGGGAGGGGGCCGCCGCCGTTCCCGCACCGCCCGCCCGCGGCGGGGCGTGCGGCCCCATTGTGAGCCGGCCGCCGGGCGTGCGGAGGTGGGGCGCGCCGGGAGGGCAGAGGCGGCGGCCCCGCGGGCTCCAGACCCCAGGAGCGGCAGGGGACGACCTCCGCTCCGGCGGCGGCCGCGGGCGCGTCAGTCACACAAAAGGCGGTGGAGCTCCCCCCCGGCGCGCGGACTGGCCCACGCCGCCGCCGAGCGCTCCCCACCTTACCGGCTCTCCTTTCCCTCCAATTCTGATAGGGAAGCGGGGCCGACGCGGGCGGCCGAGGGCGCGGGTGAGCCCGCGGGCGCACGGGAGATGCCGCTGCTACACCGAAAGCCGTTTGTGAGACGGAAGCCGCCCGCAGACCTGCGGCCGGACGAGGAAGTTTTCTACTGTAAAGTCACCAACGAGATCTTCCGCCACTACGAGTAAGGGCCGGGCCGGGCGCGGGGGCGCGGGGGGGCGGGGTGGGGACCCCCTCCCCAGCGTCCTTTTGTCTCTCTCCTCTTCCTCGCCTGGGGCTTCTGGCGGGGCGACTTGGAAGTGACGGCTGGCCGCGGGCCCGCGTTTCTCCGTCTCCCCCCGCCACCCCGCCCCGCCCCGAGCCCGACCCGGGGACGGCGCGGGGTCCCTGGGCGGCGCGGCCGGCCGTGGCGCGCGTGGGGAGAGCGGGCCGGGGCCGACGGGGCTGGGGTCCTCGCTCGGCCGTGGGGACCGCGTCCAGCCGCGGCTGCCGCGGGGCCGCCGAGCGGCGGAAACTCCCCGCCTCGCTCCTCCCCGCCTCGGCCACACGCGCACTCCGGGGCCAGTTCCGGGATCCCCGCCCGGCGGCCGAGGGGATCCCCGCTCGGGTCAGCGGCACGGGGCCGCCGTCCCCCGGCCCGGAGAGGGAATCCCCGCCCCCGGGGGGCAGGAAACGAGGGCTGGGCTCCTCGGTGGGGAGTGGAGCCTGACGTCGGAGCTGCCCAGGGGAGGGGAGGAGAGGAAGGGAGGGAGCGGAGCTGAGACTCGGGGAAGGAAGGGGCTCCCCGGCGGGCGGGGAGTGGGAGCTGGGGGGTGGGGGGCCGGGACGCGACAGCCTCCCGCGGCGGCCTCTCGTCCCGTGCGGCTAGGCCTCGCAGTGTGCGACGCGAGCTGAGTGCTCTGTCACCACCTCTTGTCGGTGACTAACTCCCGGCCCCGGAGAACTCAGCGTCTCCGCCTCCGGGAGACCTCGGTGAGGAAGAAGTCGGGCTCGGGCGGGGGTGCCGGGGGGTGGGGGGGGAGGAGAAGGCGGAGAGAGCGGGGCACTGGGCGCCCTTAGTTATCACTTTCGCGTGGCCCCAAGGGCGGCGGTGGCTGTTGGGGGAGGGGGTTAAGACAAGTTCAACTCCAGCCTCAGCCAGTCTCCTCTTTTGATCCCGCTGCGCATGTGGGCTGCCTGACATGTGCCACTCGCTATTGTTTTGATAAGAATCCCGGAGCTGCCGCGTGTGTAGTTTCGGCTGCTAAATTTTCAGTGCCTCGCCTGGTGTGTCCCCAGAGATCCCCTTGGCCTGTGACACCGAGCACTGGGGGTGTTTTAGAGATCGGTGTTGAAACGGGATCTCCCAAGTGAGAACCTGAATTGGTGGATCGGGGAAACAGCCTGATCCTCCCTTTTTCTTGTGCTTTATCGTCTCCGCTCGGAAGGAATCCCTTTGTGGCTTAGAAACCAAATGTTAGAGCAGCGAAGTAAATTGTGTGTAGGAGCCACTTTTTCTGAGTGGGGGCTTGCTCGAGGGAGGGCTTTACGCAAAGTCTGCACCTGTCCGAGAAAGGAGCAGTGACGTTAGAGAAGTCCGTTCCTTTGAGCTTTTAAAGTAAGGCTTCTTTTTCTTCAGCTCCACAGAAGGAGTTACACCTAAACTTGTTATATCTGGAAAAGTTTTCAGCAGACTGTGCTTTTAAATAGGAGTGCACATCTTAACTCTGCTCCTGTACGGACTTGTTTTGTTACTCAAATAGAGTTCACTCTTGTAACTCCTTAAGTGAATTTGGATTAGGTAACTTGACAACGACGACGTCTTTTTCTTTTCTTTTCTTTTTTTTTTTTTAAGTTAAAATCCTTGGTAATACCAAAAAAATTTTTTAAAATGGCATTTAAGAATGCCAACAAAATAGAAAATGGGCTTAACTTTTCCACCTTGATATAAGCAATCTTATCTTTTTGAGAGGTTTTTCTTGCTTTAGAAGGAAACAGGATATGGCTGTCCTTTTTGAATTAAATTTTTTGTATACTTTGGTTCTGGATGATTTATATAATAATGGAGAAATCTGAAATATCTAAAATGCCAAAATAGAGGAAGAGATTTTTCGTATTCCAAGCCTACTACCTTCCACTAATATTACAGAACTGTGCCCTTTGTCGTCTTATTAACAGATTTTTTACTTTAATAGCTGGTTTTTTATTTTGTTGTTTGTGCTGAAGTATTTGGGTTTTTGCAGTTTACAAGCAGTTCAGGAAAGGCATTTGGTTTGGGAGCAAAGATATTTGATCATTTACCCTGAACAAAGCAGAGCTGCTAGTATTGTGTTCTTAGGTATTAATTTTTGTGACTTTGAATTGGCAAAAATGGAAGAAGACTTACATTTGTGTTAAATTTTGGATTACTTTCTCTCTCTTAGATGATTACAGAGACATCCTTCCAAAATTGCATTCATAGTGTATGGTATATGGTGATCCTTAGTATTATGGTAATCTGACCCTTAACACAGGTCTGGAGAAGGAAACCTCTGTTTTTACTCATTCATTAAATCACCAGTTGGTTTATGTGAATTTGTTTGAAGATTACCCTTTAAGTGCATTATATGAATATTTGTCTTTTGTAATGGTGTGAAGACTACTGTGTTCACCTAATTGCTCAGGTTTTAATTTCTTGAATATAACCTTTTCTACCTTAATCTCAAAGAGATTTTCTACATCTCCCTGCCTTGTTCCCTTTGCAACACAGTGAAAAGTAACTTTTCCCTCTGACTCTGGTTAGTAGAAGTTGCCCATGACCTTTTGTTAAATAGTTTTCTGTCTTTATCGTGCTTGATATAATAGCCTAACACTTTCTCCTTTGTCCTAGGCATCAATGACCATCTCTCCTTTTTATCTAGTGTAAGATCAGCTATTATTGCAGGGTAATGCAGTACATTTGTTGCCTCAAATTTTCTCTTAGACCCTGAATTTTTTGAGAAAGGGACTGTGACCAGGATGGATCCTTAGTGATTATACAGTACAAACTCCTTTTTCTGTTTGTTTGAACTACATGCTCTTTAACTAATTGCTAACTCTTGTTTGACCTGCTTTTCTTAAGTAAAGAAGACTCGTTAAAAATAGCCCTTTAACTGTAGGCAAATGCATAAGCTAAAGTAAGTATAGAAGAATAAAGTGGACCAATATCTTTGTATTATACACAAAAATAAACTCAAAAGAATTAAAGACTTGAACAGAAGTCCTGAAACCATAAAACTCTTAAATGGTAAGCTCCTTGATACAGTTATTGGTGATTTTTTAAAATCTGACACTAAAAAAAAAGGCAAGGAGAACAAATATAAACAAGTGGGGCTTCGTGAAACTAAAAAGCTTCTGCAAACAAGGGAAAACATCAAAATAAAAAGGTGAGCTACTGACTTGGGAGAAAATATTTGCAAATTATACATCCAGTAGGGGCTAATATTCAAGTTATAAAGAACTCATACAACTCAACAACAACAACAACAAAAAAATCTGACTAAAATATGAGCAGAAGATCTGAATAGATATCTTTCTAAAGGATCCATAAAGATGGCTCACAGGTACATGAGAAGACTACACAACCTTAATCATCAGGGAAATGCAAATCAGGACTCCAGTGAGATCCCACCTCACACTTGTTAGAATGGCTTTTATCAAAAAGACTAGGGAGTGTTAACAGTTGCTGCCTAGGATGTGGAGAAAAGTGAACTCTTCTGCACTGTGGGTGGAAATGTAAATTGGTGCAGCCACTCTGGAAGACAGTATGGAAGTGCCTCAAAAACTTAAAAAAGATAGAACTACAAATTGATCCCTCAACTCTTCCTGGGTGTTTATCCGAATTTTAAAAACCACTAATTTGAAAATATATATGCACCCCCATGTTCATTGCAGCATTATATACAATAACCAAGTCTTCATCACCCTAAGTCTTCATCAGTGGATGAATGGATAAAGAAATTGTGGTATATATACAAAAGCATATTACTCAGCCATAAAAAAATTGAAATCTTGCCATTTGGGACAACATGGATTGACCTTGTGGTCCTTATGCTAAATCAAGTAAGTCAGACAGAAAGGAAAACTACCAATGATCTCTCTCATATGTGGAATCTAGGAAAAAAAAAAGTTAAGAAAAATACTAAGCTCACAACCCTTCAACTCTATAGTCAGTGATATTGTAAGAGCAATGTTATGAGACAGATGGTAACTATACTTATAGTGAATGTAGCATAATGTTTAAGCTTGTCAAATCCCTAAGTTGTATGCCTGAAACTAACAATGTTGTGTGTCCAACTGTACTTTAAAAAAGATTTTATTCCCCCTCCACCTCCAAAACCACACACACACACACAACTAAGCTCATGGGCAAAGAGAGCAGAATAAAGCATGTACTTTAATCTTTTAGATAAGATAAAATTTATTCTGTAATTTGGTTAGCTGACAGTTTTGTTTTTATTTATGTTTTTAGGACTGTGGATTGTTAAAAAACAGAGCAGTCAGGTCTGAATACTAGGAATTCTAGAGTTGTGGGATAAGGAAGGTGACTTGTTGTATTACCAAATGACTTAATTTCCTAAATAAAATAACTTATTTCTTTAGCCATTTAGACCCTTGGAATTGGAATGTTTTTACCATCTCTGAGTGAGTTATACTTTTCATACAAAATGTAGGAACCTCCTCATTACTTATATGCTAGCTTATGTTTCAACCTGGCTTTCTAGTGAAAGGTGTTTAACCTGATTTTCATGGTTCATCAGCTCCTTATTTGTTAATTCAGTCCTTTCAATAGCCCTCTTTTACAGATAAGGAAACTGGATTTGGGTTAAAGAGAGTAAGTCTGAGATCAGTGTCAAAAACAACCTGTCTAGCCTTTGGTGACACCAGACGTTTCATTCACATACCTAAGACTCTGGAGGTTATTTTCTTATTTACTACCCACATGGTACATATTATGGAGAATTTTCCCTAGTATTTGTTGAAGCTTGCAGAAATGTGCACCAGGAACATAGGACTCTGCTTTGAGTTTAAGCTTGCTGCCTAGATCTTTGGGTAGGCACTACTCTCTTGTCTGCCCAGACGTTTGGCTTCTTTACTGTATCCCCAGTGATTAAGCTCAAGGTGTTAAATATACAAACTAGAATGCCATCAGTTTACAGTGGGGAAAAACGTCTTTCACACAGACTGGTTCTCTTACTGATAATTAGGTATGTATGAGGTCTAATTATTACCTGAAGGCCATTTGGTGAGCATGGAATTTTTAAGGAAAATTGGATAATCTTCATAGATAGTGTCTTCAAATTAGGTTTTCAGCTCCTCTTTAGGAATAAGTCTGCTGCATGGTCCTGATATTTGGGTCTATGAGTCTTTTTTTCTTAGGTGGTATAACAGAGATTCCTAAATGCCTTTCCTTTACTTTTTATCCACTTAGTAGGCTACCATGTTTTGGGTTAATACATTCTTTCTTCAGACAGAACATGTCTTACCAGTTGCTGTATAACGAGCCATCCTAAAATTTAGTAGCTCAAAATAATCATCTGTTTTATTTGCTCACTCTTCTGCAGAATGCTAGTGTGGTTTCTCCTGGCCTGTGTGCTCACTCATTTAGCTATGGTCAGCTGGAGGCGAGGCTGAGGCTGTGATAGAGTAAGAGGTAGCCTCAAGTCACACAGCAGGGAGCTCAGCCGGGATGGCTTTTCTTTCTTTATGTGTATGTGGGGTTTTTTTCTACCTTTATTGAAGTGTAATTTACCAATAGATTTGTAAGCTATTTAAAGTGTACAATGTGGCATATTAATATCGAGATGGCTTTTCTTACCATGTGGTCTTTCATCCTCAAAAGACTAACATGGGCTTCTTTAGGTGCTGGTCTCAGGGTTCCAAGAGTGAGAGCAGAAGTCTCTCAGTGTCATTTCTGTATAATGTTGGTCAAAGCCCGTCTCCAGGCTAGCCCAGATTAAAGAGGTGGTAAAATAAACTTTCTCTCTTGTGAGATACAAGTATCAGTCATATTTCTAAGGAGCCTGCCTACCTTCAACTCTCTTTGGAGACAATCTACCACTGAGCAGCTGGTAAGATTTTATGCTTGGGCCATCCTGATTGGATTTTGGTAGTTCATTGGTAATCTCTCTGCAGTTAATCCCTCTTGCTACCCTTCTACCCAATGCCAGACTTTTTCTTCAAAGATGCTCAAGTCTTTCATGAGTTCCTCTGACATTGTTCCGCTATCACACTGGTTATTCTATGTATTTTTCTAGCTCTTTTTGCAGATATGGTACCTGAACAGTTAGAATTGATAACTATTTATTGAGTGCACATGCAATATGCTATACATTATTATTATCTTATTTAATTTTCATATTAACTGTTTATGGAAGATATCCCCATTTTATAGAGGGGAACCAGGTTCGATAAGGTTGTGTAATTTACCCAAAGGTTACCACATTCTACAAGTGGTAAGCTGAAATTCAGACACTTTCCTCTCCTTCACAGTCATGTGTGTACTTTCTCTGTTTAGATACACATAAAAATAAATGTGGGCTGCCAGTGGAGTGTATGCTTGTTTATTACCCTTGACACTATGCTTTGCAGAGTCTGGAGATACTGAGATAATTTGTCCCTCTAGTGAGAATAGAATGCCGTAACACAATGGCATAAATCAACGTGGGCTATGGAGCCTGTGTAATGGGACCATAGAAAATGGAGCTGATAACTGCTGGGGAATTGAGGAAGCCCTCGAATAAGGAGAGAAGATCTGAGTTGGGTCCTGAAAGATGGAGCTTTCAAGACACAGAATGGAGAAAAAGGGCATTCTAAGCATAAAATATGCTTAAAAAAATACTTTTTAAGCTGAGGAAACTATAGAAAGTCATAGAAGTATGAATTTGCAGTCTCACTTAAAAGTTGCCTTTTTCACATTCATTATTATTAAGCTAGGAGTTTTGTTAAGCTACTATAATGTTTTACTTTTGTTGATACCTATTTAGGGTTTTAGACTCTAGATTTAAAAAATCTTTATTGCTATCCTCCACCTCAGTGTCATCTACAGATTTTAGGAGCCTGCCTTATATGTCATTATCTAAGCTGAGGCAGCACTGAGTCAAGTGCAAAGTAGTATGTCATTAAATGTTTTTTAAAACTAAGCATTATATTTTTAATTAATCTGACTTCTTCCCATTTATGAATAAATGTAATAATCATCTAGCTGATTTTTCTCTAAATAACATAAGGCATGTTAAGTCTGCCATGCCCAAGATCTCCTAATTTCCTGCTTTGTAATACTCTCAGTGGTAGATATTATTAGAACACTCTATGCTGTTTTATAGCAACTACTACTTTTCTAAGTTTATAAAATACTTTCCCATCTCTTGGTATTATATGCCGCTTAAGGCCGGAAATTATGTTAGTTTTTAACCTGTGGCTGCATTTCTCAGTTATACTAAATATGTTATGGACAGAGGAGTTTGTTTATATCCTTTAGATCTTTTGTGCAGTATTGTGCTGAGTCTTTCTTAAGTTTAATTGATAAAGTTTGGCCCTTAAGGAGAATACGCTTTGCATTTATCTTTTCTAAATTATATTTAGCTTCTGGTTTTTATGTCACTTCATTCTTTTTGTTTATCTGTTTTGGTTTTGGTTTGGTTTTTTTAGTTCCAAGTTTTTATTGAAACTCCAGATAGTTAACATGAATATTAGTTTCAAGTGTAGAGTTTA
Organism: Mustela putorius furo; assembly: GCF_011764305.1. Lineage (NCBI taxonomy): Eukaryota > Metazoa > Chordata > Mammalia > Carnivora > Mustelidae > Mustela > Mustela putorius. The sequence continues at coordinate 31,350,635 of NW_025422047.1, read as the reverse complement.
GTGATTCATCATTTAGGTACAACACCCAGTGCTCAGCCCAAGTGCCCTGCTTAATACCCATCACCCATATAACCCAGCCCTGTCCCCAACTCCCTTCCAGCAACCTCTCAGTTTGTTCTCTATAGTTAAGAGTTAGTTTTATGGTTTGCTTGTCTTTTTTTAACCCCTATATTCATTTGTTTTGTTTCTTAAATTCCACATGTGAGTGAAATCTTGGTATTTGTCTTTCTCTGATTTATTTTGCCTACCGTAGTATTCTCTAGTTCCATCCACATTGTTGCAAATGGCAAGATTTCATTCCTTTTTATGACTAATATTCCATTGTGTGTGTGTGTGTGTATAAATAAAACATCTTCTTTAGCCATTCATCAGTTCCATGATTTGGCTATTATTGTTAAGGCTGCTATAAACATCAGTCATGTATTCCTTCAAATCATTATTTTTTTTTTATAAATATTTTATTTATTTATTTTGAGAGAGAGCATGAGCGAGGAGAAGGTCAGAGAGAGAAGCAGACTCCCCATGGAGCTGGGAGCCCGATGCGGGACTCGATCCCAGGAATCCAGGATCATGACCTGAGCCGAAGGCAGTCGTCCAACCAACTGAGCCACCCAGGCGCCCCCCTTCAAATCATTATTTTTTTATCCTTTGGGTAAATACCTAGTAGTGCAATGATCATAGGGTAGCTTTTAAGGAACCTCCATACTGTTCTCCAGAGTGGCTTTACCAGTTTCCCTTCCCACTAACAATGCAAGAGGGTTCCACTTTCTTTCGTACTTGCTAATAACATCTGTTGTTTCCTGTGTTGTGAATTTTAACTATTCACATCATTCTTACATGTTACATCATTCTTAATCTTATTCCACTAGATTTTTAAGTTTTCCAAATGACCCTATAAGTTAACAGTATGTTGCCCTTTGTCCCTTAGTTTGTTCACCAGAGTATTGGTTGACTTTATATTAATTAAAGGTGTGTTCTTGCTGGCAGTCGAGCTGTTAACTCAGAAACAATTTTTTTCCTTAAGAAAATAATAATAAAGAGAAGAAGTCCTCAAATTATTTCTTAAAGGGCTAGATAAAATAAAATTTTAGACTTTGTAGGCAATGGTGTCTACTGCGCCTGCTCAACTCCACAGGACAGAGTGAGAAAGCAATTACAGACAATACCTAAAGGAATGGGTGCGGTTATGTTCCATTTAAAACTACAGAAACAGGTGGAAGGCTAGATTTGGCCTCCAGGCCAGTAGTATTCTCATCTCTGGAAAAGAAGATGGTTGAAGGAATGTAGTAATAAATCGGACACATAATTATATTGGCCTAAACATATTCATACAAAACAATATTTTGTTTTTTAAGAATTTTGTTCATAATAGCAAAATGTGCTTCTTATAAAAGTTTCATGATCTTAAATTCTTATAATATAGAAATTGAGGAGGCACTGTTACCTACCCCCCCAGAGTTATTATTAGAAGAATCCTATATATTTGAATGTGTACGGCAAATGGATGAAGAGCAGAATTACAGAAGTGTGAGAAAGTGAAGGTATAAAATGTTAGAGATACTACCATGCTGGTAGGAGGTAATGAATCAGGAGAATTGGGCCTTTTTTTTTTTTTTAATTTTTGCTTGCTTGCTTGCTTTAAAAAGGCCATGATGATAGTGTCTGTGTCTGCCTCCCCCTGAGGGTAGATCTTTGTACACAGCAGGGCTATAATATAACAACTTTGCAGAGTAGATACACACAAGGGAAACACAGTACAAACACTTTGCAAGAGGAGCTGGGAACCTGGGTGTAAAAGGAGAGCCATATGTACAGCAATGGTTACTGACTATCCTATTTTTCTGCCTAGTAACACGTTTAATGGAGATTTGTGGCACTTGTGCCATTGATTTTGGGTATTTTGAACAACATCAACACATCTAAGTAGTGTTTATTGCAACTCAGTATAAAGTCTGTCTCCCTGACATGGCGTGAAGTACCCTAGGTGACCAAATACCAAATAACTTTGATTAGAGCTGTCAGGAGCCATTATTTGGCCCAGGGGTTTTTAAGAACTCGAAATATGACTAATCAGAATTAAGATGGTTAGATGGGCAATAAAAGTAAGATACATACTGGAATTTGAATACTTAGTACCCCCCCCAAATAATTTAAAATATTTACATATTGAAGCATTTAAAATTCATCACATATTGAAATAAAGCATTTGGGAATGTAGTGGGTTAAATCAAATATGTAAAAGTAATTAATATAGAAAATTAGTGTTTCTCTTTAAAAAATTTTTTAATGCAGGCATTAGAAAATTTAAAATTATATGTGTGGATAGCATTCTATGTTTGCTAGCACTGGTTTAGAGACTAGTTAATGTTAAATACCTAAATTTGAAATATATTTTTCTTAAACAGTATTATAGTTTAAACTATCAGAAGTATACCTCACATACATCATGTGCTGGTTATGTGTTGGCTTGTTAAGCTAAGTCTTACAGTTATGTTTGTTCCAATAATAAAAAATTTAAAACTTTTATAACACTTTCTAAGTGAACTGCTGTTTTAGGCGGTAAAACTTAAGACTTCTTTCAAGATCATCCATTCATTTATTTTATTCTGCACCATTGATAGCCACTTATTGGGTATATATATCTGTTGTCAATCACTGACGTACATAAATTTTCTTGTTAATAAGAACCTTATTGCATTCATCTTTTCTCTGTCTGGTATCCCTTTCTTCAACCCTACTTTTCCTTTATAACCTAACCACTTCCTCAAAAAAACTGTTCTAAAACTTCTTGATCATTTTTTTCCTGTCTCTCCTCCGTCCCTTCCTTTCATCTCCCAAGGATATTTACTTATCTTTTAGGTATCTTTTGATCACCTTGTAGTTTTAATTTTAATGATATACATCCATTATCACCTCTACTAAAAGGTACATACTTCAAAGGATCTTCATTGTACTGAATTAGATTCATGTAACTTGACGAATGCATCAACCTCTTTAGATCTCATATATATATATATATATACACATATACATATATTAGGTTATGATTAGTTTCTCTTTTTTTTCCATACATTTCATTTTTTTTTGTTGTTCTTTCTACAAATATACGAATGAAACTATGTTAAAGTACATCAAAGTATAGAGGAAGGAAAGATATTTACCGATACCTTACCACTTAGAGGCAACCATTATTACCTTTTTTGTGTATGTCTAACATTTTCTAAAATTTGTTGATTGTAAAAACAATACAGTACATGCTCATTATACAAATTCAAGCAACATTAGACATACTTAGGATAACAAATTTTCCTTTTCCTTCCTTCTCAGTCCTTCCCTTTCTCCATAGGGAATATCTGTCTATAGTATTTGTATAAGTACATATTTTTTGTTCTAATTAGTGAATATGGGATTGTATATTCAGTGATTTGAGGTTTTTCTCTACTTAGTGTACCCTAGAAATCTTTCCATATTATGGATTTCTTGCATTTTAAAACTGACTGGATAGAATTTTGAAAAGAAAGAAATGTTCATGTTAAGAAATTCCAACAGTGCAGAAAAGCACTCAGTAGAATGGTCCCCAGGCCCATCCATACTCTAGCTATTGGCCTTGATTTTTGTGTAACATTCTAGAAATCTTTTCATGCTTCTTGAGCTTTCTTTTTCTGCCTTCCTTTTTCTTTCTTTCAAGTGGGACCATATTATATATATTGCTTTGGTAAGCTTTTACTTATAAAAATACAGGAGGAAATCAAACTAGAAAGTTGGTTTTTTTTTTCCCCTGTGAGCATGTTATTTAAGAACTCTTTTCATACTGTTTTAATGACTATGATTTTTCATTATATGAAGTACTGTAATTTACTTAAATTTTCTCATCATTATATGCTTAGATTTGCCAGTTTTTCTCTATTATGTTAGAGCTTTTTAAAGTTCATAGTTAAGTGCTTAAATTGTCCCTAGTGTTTTGGCTGCTTTGGAACAAAAAGCTTTAAAATTAGAGGAAAAAAGAAAGGTTGAGTTTATTTTCAGTTTCACTCCTAATTTCAAAAGTGATGGAAATCAAAGTCCAATTTTAGCTGAATGTACCTTTAAATTGCAAAATATAAATGTCTAGCTTAAATATACTTTTTGTTAGCTTTGTATTAATGCGTAAGTTGACCAATTAGTAAGCCCTTCCTTATTCTATGATTCTATGTAAAATTTTGCAGTGAAGCCACAATCCTTTATCAGCTTTTAATGTAAAATTTTTGAAATGATAGGTAATAAATGGATTTCTGTTTTTGTTTTTTAATCAGTGACTTTTTTGAGCGAACCATTCTGTGCAACAGCCTTGTGTGGAGTTGTGCTGTGACGGGTAGACCTGGACTGACCTATCAGGAAGCACTGGAGTCAGAAAAAAAAGCAAGGCAGAATCTTCAGAGTTTTCCAGAACCACTAATTATTCCAGTTTTATACTTGACCAACCTTACCCATCGTTCACGCTTACATGAAATTTGTGATGATATTTTTGCGTATGTCAAGGATCGATATTTTGTTGAAGAAACTGTGGAAGTCATTAGGAACAATGGTGCAAGGTAAAGTACTTCTAATTTTTTCTCTTGTTACACATACATTCACATTACTCACAATTAAAAGTACACAAAAAGGTGAACTGAGGAAGGCTTCCCTTCTCTACTTCCATTGCTCTCTTACCCTCCCCACAGATAGCCCTAATAATGTTAGTATATTTTTCCAAAGCTTATGTCTATACAGACCACCAGAAACATATACACATAGGTATTTGTGTATATATGTGAATGTGCGCACACACACAATCTCCTGTCCCTTTTAATGCTTGATACCCTTTTCTTTTAAAATATCTTGAACATTAGTCCATTGCTTTATGAACCACCTTTCTTCTCTTTTTTGTTTATTGTATAGTAAGTTCTATTGTATGGAAGTTGCATCTTTATTTCCAAGTTAAAAAAAAAAGCCTTAAAGATACCTATTTTGTCATTATTATGCTACCTGATAGTTTAAATATACATGTATTTCTTACTGGGTTTTAGTAGTTCCTCTGATAATACAAGGACTGGATTTTATATACTCCACTGGGTTCTCTTTTACCCGCTCTTCAAGAAAAAATGAATTTTTCATATGCAAAAATTTTAAATGACTTTATCTATGGCATTAAGTTAAAAATTATTATTGCTTTCCTCAAGTCTTAAGTATTTGTGATTGGCTAATACTTACCATAATATTTTCTTATTTGCATTAAAACTTTTTATAGCCTCTTGGTATCATGTAATTGGTAGTGTCATGTGTCTCATTTCTTTCACTGACTAATGTTTTAAAGTTTATCGATATTTTAGCATGTATCAAGATTTTATTTCTTTTTATTGATAAATTCTACTTTATGGATCTGTCAACATTCTGTGACAGACATTTAGGTTGTTCCCACATTTTGGCTATTATAAATAATGCTGTAACAGGCAATCATGTACAAGTTTTTGTGTGAACATATGTTTTCGGTTCTGTTGGGTATATACCTAGAGGTAGAATTGCTAAGTCTTATGGTAACACCATGTTTAACGTTTGAAGAACCTCCAGAGTTCCAGAGCAACTGCACCATTTTACATTCCCACTGCGGTGGATGAGAGTTGCTGTTCCTCCACATCCTCACCAAGTGCTGACTATGGACAATTTGCTATTCATCTTTTTTACTTTGCCATCCTCGTGGCTATGGAATGGTATCTTGTGGTCATTTTCATTTGCATTTCCCTAATGACTATGTCAAGTTAAGCATCCTTTCATGTGCTTATTGATCATTTACGTATCTTCTTTGGAGAAATGTTTGTTCTGGTCCTTTGCCCATTTTTAAATTGGGTTATTTATCGTTTTTATTACTGAGTTGTAAGAGTCCTTGGTGGTTTGGGGGTACAATCCCTTATATGATTTGCAGCTATTTGCTTGCATTCCATGAGCCGTCCTTTCACTTTCTTGATGGTACCATTTGCAGTACCATCTCCCCTTAATTTTAATTTTTGTTTCTACTTACCAATAGTGTATACCTTTTGTTTCGATCTCTGGTAGTACTTACCAGTGGTCCTAAAGACTACTTTATCACCAGAATTAGTTTTATTGGAAAGAGCATGCTAAATTACAGAGAAATGGGGTGGATGCCATTCTTAGGGTGAATTAGTCTGTATAGGTACTCTGGATCCTCTCCACCTCAGTACTTTTTTCTCACCGTCTCATTTACCATTAGGTATTCCTCCCCTCTTTCTTGTTGCATTTTATAAGTATAGATTAGGTGCTTGCCTCCTTACCAAGACTTTCTGTTTTGAAATAAGAGATCAGCCAACAGATCGTTCTAGAAGATCCTTAGTCATTTCTATGGCAGAATAGGAAAGACAAAACCTGACTACTTGAGGAAACAGTTCAGCTCTTTATCTTCCCCATCCTGATTACCACCTAGCTTGCCTGTCAGTTGTGCAGACATTTGTTCTCTGCTACTTCCTTAGAACCTACTGGAGAAGTGAGAGAATCAGTGGTCTATGTAAAGAGCACTAAACTAGGATTATATTGCATTACGTTATGTTATGTTATGTTACATTACATTACATTATATCAGCAGATACAACCTCATTGTTTCCATTTACAGATGAGGAAACAGATCCAAAGAATTTTGGTAATGTTTATCATCTATTACTGATCTCCTGCTATTTACTTGCACTGTTCTAGACACTGGAAATATAGCAGTGAACAAAAAGAAGTCATGGAGCTCCCATTTTAGTCTTATAAATAGTAAGTGGTAGGATTTAAACTCAGGTAGAGCTGACTTACAAAATCATTTCTTACACTGTATCATTGTCTCCTTAGTTTCAGATTCTGCCATTTATTTGCTCTGAGCAAGTAAATTCAAATTCTTTAAGCTGTTAAATGGACCCCTGCCTTACAGGTTTGACACACAGGATGAAATGAGACAATGAAGGCGAATTTTTTTAAACTGTATTCTATAATATTGCATTTGATATAGGTGCCTTGTTAGTATCTGAATGTATGTAGTGAGGCCATGCAGTTGGACGGATTGCTTTTGTTTTTTGAGAGATCTCAGTAGTAAAGTGACTACAATAACTGCTTGGGCCACTTTAACTAAGAATCAAATTTCTCTATTGTAGCTATGAAAAGAAACCCCATAGTTAACAATTTCACTAAGAAAGACATAGTTGTTTTATTTTTGAAGATGGTCATCCCACTTTTGTACATGGTCTAAAAAATGCTGCAATAGAAGGTTTTTGTTTTTGTTTTTGTTTTTAAGATTTTATTTATTTATTTGACAGAACGAGAGAGCACAAGTAGGAGAGAGGGGTAGCCCAGTGCGGGGCTCGATCACAGGACTCTGGGATCATGACCTGAGCCAAGGGCAGATAACCTAATCATCTGAGCCACCCAGGCGCCCTGCTGCACAAACAATTTTAAGGCATCTAAGTTTCAGTAACTTGATCTTCTTTTTAACATCATTGTTTAGTGAAAGGTTGGGAGTATGGTGACCTAGAACTCAGTGCTCACATGATAAACCCATTCTTACTCCCTGCTCAGCCCACCCTCAACCCACGCCTGGAACTGGAGAATAAAATCAGGAAAAAGAAGGTGGGAATCACACCACAAATACACATTTGGGATTGTTGAGTTCTCTCTCCGTTGAAGGATAGGGTTGGAATTTGAGAGAATCTGAAAAACTGAATCAATATAATTGTGTATTTGGTAATTTTTTTAAATTAAAATGGGCTTTGGGCAGCTTGTTTTCAGACATTTTATAGGCACAGTCAAGATATTCTTGGAGTTCAGAGGAGATATGAAGCAACAGATATGAAGAGGTACCGCTAAAAAAGTAGGTATACTGACACCAAGAAGTGGCACCTGATAGGAAAGAAGGAGATGGAATAACCATTACCTACTGTTGATGGTTAAGTATACTGGCTTGGCTTAGTATTTAATTTGGTAGCATTAGAGGACATTGCAGAATTAAAAGTATCGTAGCATTTATTGACCTTTTCCTGTATTCTAGGCACTATGTTACATGCTTTCATTTCAATTCCCATGATATTGATTGGGAACTCAGAATTTTCCAAAAGTTGTATGTTCCTTGGTATTACTGAAAAGTTGAAAACTTAATGTCCACACAAAGACCTGCAGATGAATGTGTATAGCAGCTTTATTACTAACTTCCAAAATTTGGAAGCAACCAAAATGTCCTTTACTAGGTGAATGGATGAATAAGCTGGTACATCCAGGCAATGGAATATTATTCAGGTTTAAAAAGAAATGAGCTATCAAGCCATGAAAAGACATAAGGAACCTTAAGTGAATATTACTGTGTGATAGAAGCCAATCTGAAAAGGGTACATATGTATGGTTCCAACTATAAAAGCCAAAACTATGGAGACAGTAAAAAGATCAGTGGTTGCCAGTAGTTGAGGTAGAGTTGGGGAGATGTAAGTAGGTAGAGCACAGAAGGTGTTTAAGGCAGTGAAAATACTGTGTACACTATAGTGATGGATACATGTCATTATACATTTGTCCAAACCCATAGTGGAACACACCAGGAGTGAACTGTCACATAAGCTATAGAATTCGAGTAATGATGATGTCTCAGTGTGGACTCATGAGTTGTAACAAATCACCTCTGGTGGGGGGCTATTGATTAGAGGCTGTGAATGTAGGGCAGCAAGAGGTATACAGGAAGTCTCTAGATCTTCCTCTCAGTTTTGCTATGAATCTTAAAACTGCTCTAAAAAACTAAAGTCTTTGCATTAACAATAAAATTATGTGCTGTGTTTATTAAGACTAAAGTTTATAGTTAATTAAAATCTGTTTTTTTCTATAAGGGTTCATATATATCAAAGAAAATTATGAAAATTGAAGGCCTAGAGTGCATTTTCCAAATGCTCATTTCAGAGATAACCATTTTCAAAAAATTAGTACATTAAAAAATATAAAATATTGTTCTTTTTTCTATACTATGCTAGAGTTAAAAAAATAGCAAGCAGCTTTTTCACTTAATAATGTTTGGGTATCTTCTTATATCAAAATACATAGATGGGCATTTCTAATTGGTTTTGCATAAATTGATTAAAATATTGGTTCCTAAAAAGCTTACTTGCTTTTCCTGAGAAAAAGCAACTTTTCCTTCAGAAAGTTACTTCTTTTACTAGTCCTATGTGAATTTTCCCTTTGAAAATAAAAAAGCTACATTTTTTCCAAATAATCTGTGACCTGGATGCCTGTGTGGCTCAGTTAGTTAAGCATCTGCCTTCAGCTCGGGGTCCTGGAGTGAGCTCCATGTCTGGTTCCCTTCTCGGGGATTCTGCTTCTCCCCATCCTTCTGCACCCGCCCCCCCCATTGTGTGTGCTCTCTCTCTCTCTCTCTCTAATCTCTGACCCTTGACTGACAGACCTTTTTCCCCACTGCAGTTTAAATCAGTAAAATAGGGACACCTGGGTTGTTCAGTCATTAACTGTCTGCCTTCAGCTCTGGTCATGATTCTAGGGTCCTGGGATGGAGCCCCACATCAGGCTCCCTGCTTAGCGGGAGGCCTGCTTCTCCCTCTCCTACTCCCCTTGCTGGGTTCCCTCTCTCGCTGTCTCTCTCTGTGACAAATAAATAAAATCTTAAAAAAAATAAAATAAAGTAATAAAAATGAATCAGTGAAATAGCAGAATTGGATTTGTACCAAAGAGTTTCAATTATGGCCAGATTTTCCCAAATATTATCCCCATACTACTTAGATTTAAAATTTACAAAATGTTACCTAATTAAGAAGCATAAGAGATAACAGTTCAATATTGTTTTTAGAATTGTTCTGTAAAATAAAGAGTATAGAATTCGTCTATATTGGTTTTGGCATTAAGTAGTAACCAACGAACTAGAGATTTTAATTATTCAGCTGTTAAAGTATATTCCCTGTAGCTTTCTATGTTTCATTGGTGGAGCTTTTAAGCACTTTACTGTAATGAGGTAAGAGAAAATTAGTATCAAAACCTATAATATAGAAAGTAGGCACTCAGTATATATTAGAAGTGGAAATAAGAAAATGAACTTCTAAGTCTTTGGGTTCTTTTTTTACTATTGCTGGCCTAAATGGTATTAGTGAATCATAATTAAACTGCATTAATATTGAAGACAGAGAAATACTAAATATATTGAGAAGATAGGATGAACATAAAAGATTTAACTGAGGGCCAAATATAGTTTTATTTAAACATACATGCTTGAATGTTAGTGACTCCATCCAGGTGGGATTAATCAAAGAGAAGTTTTGGGAAAGAGTTGACTAGAAATTTGAAGACAGAGAGAAAAAAATATAAATTTGTAGAAAAAGATTAAAGGAGAAATTCTTCTTATTTAAGTGTAAAGATGGTATAGAACTTTCAGCAATGTACATTAATCAAATTTTTTTTAAAGATTTTATTTATTTATTTATTTGACAGAGAGAGATCACAAGTAGGTAGAGAGGCAAGGAGAGAGAGAGAGGGAAGCAGGCTCCCCGCTGAGCAGAGAGCCCAATATGGGACTCGATCCCAGGACCCTGAGATCATGACCTGAGCCGAAGGCAGTGGCTTAACCCACTGAGCCACCCAGGCGCCCCATTAATCAAATTTTTATTATTAGAACTTTTTTCTTTTTTAAGGTTTATTTGAGAGAGAGAGCAAACGTATGCGCACAAAGCGGGGGAGTGGGAAGCAAAAGAGAATCTCAAGCAGACTCTGCACAGAGTGGGGAGCTAGACTCTGGGCTCAGTCCACAACTAGTCACAACTAGAGCTCAGAGTCTAGCTCTCAACTAGTCACAGAGTGGGGAGCTAGACTCTGGGCTCAGTCCGCAACTAGTCACAACTAGAGCTCAGTCCACAACTAGTCACAACTAGAGCTGAAATCAAGAATTGGACACCTAACTCACAGAACCACCCTGGCTCCCCATGTATTGCAAAAATTTTTCAGAAAGAAGGCTTTCTATAGCTCAGCTTACACTACTGAACTTTTTCTTAAGAGGCTCCACCCCCAACATGGGGCTGGAACTGAACCCTGAGACTGAGTTGCATGCTCTACTGACTGAATCAGCCAGGTGCCCCCCTACTGATCTTTTAAGGTAAAAATGTCTGGTTCTCAACCAAAGAGAGTCCTTAGCAACATTCACAAATTGTTTTCAGTGAGCCTAGTATGTTGATAGAATTTTTAATACCAAAAAAGGGGGGGGGGCTGTTTGGGACAAACTATTCTTTGGAATTCTAAGTTAAAGTAGAAACCCCCTTCTTTAGATATATGTTGTGTTTCTTGTATGTACCAAAGACCCAGACTTAACAAGCTGATTCCCAGATTGTCATTGCAAGTTCAACAGTTAAAATTTAGAATCTTTATTTACTTGCATAAGCAAATTAGGAGGATATCCTGGGAAACTATTTTATACTCTAAAAATACCTAAATAATCACAAAAATGAATGAAAATGATTTTTTTAAAGATATTATTTATTTGCCAGGGTGAGCAAGAACAAGCAGGAGGAGCCAGGCAGAGGGAGAAGCAGGCTCCTCGCTGAGCAGGGAGCCTGATGCAGGACTGGATCCCAGGACCCTGAGATCATGATCTGTGCTGAAGGCAGATGCTTAACCAACTGAGCCGCCTCGATGTCGCTGAAAATGATTTTTTTTAAAGATTTTATTTATTTGAGAAAGAGAGAGAGAGTGGGGACAGGGAGAAGAGGGAGAAAGAGAAGAAGACTCCCCCCTGAGCAGGGAGCCAGAATGGAGCTCATCCCAGGACCCTGAGATCTTGACCTGAGCTGAAAGCAGACACTTAACTGACTGAGCCCCCCAGGTACTCCTGAAAAAGAATTTTTTTTTCTTTTCTTTTTTTTTTTTTTAAATTTTATTTATTTATTTGACAGACAGAGATCACAAGTAGGCAGAGAGACAGAGGAGGAAGCAGGCTCCCTGCTGAGCAGAGAGCCGGATGTGGGGCTCCATCCCAGGACCCTGGGATCATGACCTGAGCCGAAGGCAGAGGCTTTAACCCACTGAGCCACCCAGGCGCCCCAAGAATTTTTTTTTCTAAAGAAGTTTAATTTAAATCATCTGTAAAGCTTATGTTGTATTTCTGTATGGGCTCAACAAAATAGTTCACCTTAACAAAATAGTTCAGTAAAATTTCGACTGATCATACAAACTTAACTCATTTTCTTCAGTATTCTAAGGGGCTTCAAACTGCATTAGCCATTAGGAGCATCTGCCTAATGTCTTTCAAAAGTCTTTGAATGTTAAAAGTTACGGGTGAGGGTAGTCTCTGTGGCAACTTCCCTATTGTATTAAAACCAAGTACAGTCAGGTGCATCACCACCAACACTTACAGTCCTTATGATGGGGGTGAGAAAAAATGATCAAAATGAGGAGTTGACAAGTAAATTGAGGTTCACCTCTTTTCTAACATAAAAGGAAATCAAATGTTTGCTTGCTTCAATTTGTATCTCATTGAACTTGTTAGTAGCGGTATGGTGAAGTAGAACAGTAGTTCTGAAGTTCTTAGTTCCCTGTGACAGGAGAATATTAGAGGTAATATCACAAGAAGGGAGATTATGAGTAGCTATTACTGTCCGGAGATCGCTGTTAGAAATAAAAGGGAAGTTCATTTCTACATGGTTACAAGTTCAGGTCTGAGAAATTTGAGCCTCTTCTGAATAAAATCTCTCATCTTTTTCTACCTACTTTGTGGTAGGTAGGAATATATTGTGGCCAATATAAGATCAGTTTTTGATGAGTGACTTACCTTGTAGATACTTTGAATTTTTCTGAGAACAAGATAAAACTGTAGTTTGTTAGTTTTCTATGCTGTTTTGGAGACCAGTAGTATGGTGTGTAAGTGGCATTCATTTGACCTATGGTTCTGAATTACTGTTTTTAAAATGGGGCTATCTGTCTATCTTAGAGAAAGTCAGAGACCATCCAAACATAAAAGTTAAAGGAGAAATAGGAGAAATAACAGAAGTTAAAATAATTTTTGATGAAAGGAAAAGGAATGGTAAAAATACAAATAGAGGGGTGCCTGGATGACTCAGTTAGGTGTCCTGACCTCTGATCTCAGGCTTGTGAGTTCAGGCTCCACATTTGTCTCCACAGTGGGTATAGAGCCTACTTTTAAAAAAAGTACAAATAGAATCTATTCATCACTAAAGGACAGGCAGAATCCTTTGATTAAATTAAAAACATATGCCAAGAGAATAATTCTGGGTAGAGTTTGGTACCCTTTTTTTAAAATAAAGGGCCAGATAGTAAATATTACAGACTGTGTAATTCATATGGATTCAGTCACAGCCACCAAACTCTGCTGTTGAAGTGCAAAAGCAGCCATAGACAGCGTATGAATGAGCATGGCTGTTTTCTAATAGTTCCTTCTTCATAAATACTGTAATTTGAATATCCTATTATTTTCACATATCTCAGAGTAGTCTTCTGATTTTTATTTGAAGCCACTTAAACATGTATAAATTGTTCTTAGCTTGCAGGTCGTACATAGAAAAAAACAGGAGGGAATTTAGATCTGGCCCATAGGCCATAGTGTGCTGACTCCTGAGGGGAGGGAAGGGTTCCTGCTTTAAATAAGGTTTATCGAATAAAATCCACAGAGGTCCCCTTTATGTTTAGAACTTCAGAGTTTGGCATGCCGAAGTGATTTGGGAGGGTGGGAAAAGCCTGTGGAGCCAAACTGACTACTGTTTCTGGGAATCTTCTTTCATAATCTATAAAGCTGAAATAATATATATATTCATATAGTAGTTGTATGAGCTTCTACGCATAACAAACCAGACCCAAAATTTAGTGGCCTAAATCAGTAAACATTATTCTCACAGTTGGTTGGCTGGAATGTTCTTATGGTCTGGGCTGTCCTGTCTGGGGCTGGATTACCTAGGTCCTCTACTTTAGAATAGCCTTCCTCACATGTCTGGGGCCTCAGACTGGGGTGGCTACTTTGATGTGGCCTCTCATCCTACAGGAAGCTAATTCAAACTTGTTCCCAAGGCAGTAGCAGGGTTCCCAGCAGCAAGAGAGGGCAAGCTCCACTGTGCAAGCACACTGCAAGCCTCAGCATGCTTTGTGTTTACTAGTATTCCATTGACCAGAGCAAGTCACATGAACAAATCCAGAGTTGCTGTGGGAGGGAATCAAAGAGATGTGAATCAACGGGGGCCATACCTGCAATTATCTGCCACAGTAGTTACCATTTGTTAGTAGGCCAGCAGAGTACCTGGCACAGGAAGCACTCAGTCAATGTCAGATCCTTCCTGTACTTGTCAGAGATGAGTGAAGAGTCTTCCAGCTGTGATGATTCATCTTTTTTTAAGTCAATCCCTAATTTTCTTACATCCTAGTCACTGTTCTTCAGAGTTCGCCACATACCATTTTAGGGAGATGATGCCAATACCTGTAAACTTTTGAGAGCTTCCTATATGCCACACACTGTTCTAAGCTCTTTATATGATCTTGTTTAATTCCCACAACACCTTCTGTAACAAGAGCTCATTTGTTCACTTTACAGTTGAGAAGCTTATACAGCTAGGTTAATTAATTAAAACTTGATCAAGGTCACAAGTGAGATTTCTAAGCACAAGGCATTGTCAGAATCACTGCTTCTGTTTGAGAAGAATACACTCAGAAATATATATATTAAAGGATAGCAGTTAAGGAGGATTTAAAAATTATAGTTGAATATACCCATTGAACACCCATCATTTACTCTTCCCTTTACATAAGCATTTTATAATTTGTCTAAGTGTGAAGAAAGATAGGATTATATATATGTGGTTAGATCATCTTTTGATCATTTGTTCTAAGAGACAGTGATACAGGTCATAAGGTTGAGTGTCCAAAAATCAGCATTGATTTTTGATTCAAAGGGGAAAAAAACTCAGCATTGATCATTGATTCAAAGGGGAAAAAAAACTCAATGTTTAAACAGGTTCCCTTTTTCTTTAAATTCTTCATCATTTTTCCTATCAGAGGGTACCTTAATTTTTCTTTTTTAAGATTTTTCTTTTAATTTATTTGAGACAGAGAGACTGAGAGCACAAGTGGGAGAAGCAGACTCCCTACTGACCAGGAAGCCTGACTGGGGGCTGAGTCCCAGGACCCTGAGATCAACCTGAGCCATAGCCAGATGCTACCAACTAAGCCACCCAGGCACTCCTACAGGGTACCTTAATTATTTTACTTCTGTACTTTGGCCTGTTTAAGCTATCTTCTTTTCAGATATTTTGCCTTCAGATTGAAGAATGCTATTTACTAGCAACAAAAGGTGACTGCAGGGACGCCTGGGTGGCTCAATTGGTTAAGCTGCTGCCTTTGGCTCAGGTCATCATCCCAGGGTCCTGGGATAGAGTCCCACATCAGGCTCCTTGCTCAGTGGGGAGTCTGGTTCTCCCTATGTCTGCCTCTCCCCCTGCTTGTGCTCTTTCTCTCTCTGACAAATAAATTAAAATCTTAAAAAAAAAAAAACTATGAAAAGGTTACTGCAAGCATGGGGAAGACTGTAATTTTTATTTATTGATTTTGTCTTTTGGCAGAGTTGCCAGAATGAACAATGGAATTAGTTATGTCTTTTTTCTTGGAGATAGTAGGGAATATTATGTATTCTAGGTCCTCTACTTTGTGTATAAAACAAAGCCAAGTTTTATATGGTTCATTCAATAAGCATTGTGTGCTAGGTTATTACTCTTGTAGGTTTTGAAAAGAGGGTAGTGATTAAGGCAAGAACTAGGGACTTATATTCAAGTGCAAGAGAGAGAAACACACAAATCAACAAGATAATTCAGATTCTCATCAGTGTTGTAAAGAAAATAAAACTTGGGACGCCTGGGTGGCTCAGTCATTAAGCGTCTGCCTTCGACTCAGGTCATGATCCCAGGGTCCTGGGATCAAGTCCTGCATCAGGGTCTCTGCTCAGCAGGGAGCCTGCTTCTCCCTCTCCCACTCCCCCTGCTTGTGTTCCCTCTCTGTCTCACTGTCTTTCTCTGTCAAATAAAAAAATTAAATCTTTAAAAAAAAAAAAAGAAAAGAAAACTTGATGGAATAGAATCTTGAGTTATACTTTTTTGTTTTAGCCAATTAAATCCAATGATTTCTCCATAAACCACTGTTGGATGCTACAGGATAATCCAGTATGAGTAAAGAATTAGTACTTACTGTTCTCAAGCAGAACATAAGTAATAGAAATAGAGTTTGCAGGACAAAGATAAGTGAAATAAGTATAAATGACAAAGGATTGAATAAGAAATGCCCTAAGGGGCATAGAGGGGAGGGAGAATTGGAGGAAAGTAGTTAAAGGGTAGAAACTTCTAGTTACAAGATAAATAAGTACTAGAGATATAATGTACAACATGATTGTAGCTAATACTGCTGTATGAAATACAGGAAAGTTGTTAAGTGAATATATAAATCCTAAGAGTTCTCAAGGAGAAGTTTTTTTTTGTTCTTTTTATTGTATCTGTATCAGGTGATGGATATTAGCTGAATCTATTATAAATCACTCACAGTATATGTACATCAAATCATGCTGTATGCTTTAAACTTCTACAGTGACGTATGTCAGTAATTCCTCAGCAAAAGTTGGGCTAAAAGAGACATAGTTGAGTTTTATTTTGTTAGTGAATATATCACTAACATTCAAATAGAATGAGTGGAATAGGGGTGCCTAGGTGGCTCAGTCGTTAAGCGTCTGCCTTCAGCTCAGGTCACGATCCCAGGGTCCTGGGATTGAGCCCCGCATCAGACTTCCTGCTCACCGGAAAACCTGCTTCTCCCTCTCCCACTCCCCCTGCTTGTATTCCCTCTCTTGCTGTCTCTCTCTGTGTCAAAGAAATAAATAAAATCTTTTTTAAAAAAAAAGAACAAATAAAAGATACTGTAATGCCAAATTAATTTAGCAATCTGATAATAATTTGCTATGATTGGTCATTAGAATGGGCTGATGTTTTACCTTTTAGTTACTAATCTTTATGAAGGTATGCTTGCATCTTCACCTGCTTCCAGTCAGTCAGTCAGTGTGTTGATTTTCACTGTTACCATATTAAGAATATTACTGACCTGGGATGCCTGGGTGTCTCAGTCAGTCGAGTGTCTGCCCTCAGCTCAGGTCATGATCCCAGGGTCATGGGATGGAGTCTGGCAGGATCCTTGCTCAGTGGGGAGCCTCCTTTTCCCTCTGTCTCTCCACCTGCTTTTACATGCTTACTGTCTCTCTGATAAATAAATAATAATTATTAAAAAAGAATGTTCTTGACCTTAAGGATAGTAAAAAAAAAATTCAGGATATTTCCTTTAAGCTTCCAGCTAGAATTTGAGAGTGCAAGAAGTACTTGGTATAATTCTGTCATCTTAATTTAGTAGTCGTGTATATAATAATCTTTGCTAATTCTTTTTTACTTCTATGCACTGTATTTTTTTTTTTTTTTAAAGATTTTATTTATTTATTTGTCAGAGACAGAGGGAGAGAGAGCGAGCGAGCACAGGCAGACAGAGAGGCAGGCAGAGGCAGAGGGAGAAGCAGGTTCCCTGCCAAGCAAGGAGCCCAATGCGGGACTCGATCCCATGACCTTGGGATCATGACCTGAGCCAAAGGCAGCTGCTTAACCAACTGAGCCACCCAGGCGTCCCATATGCACTGTATTTTGATGTGCAGAAGCCATCTGACTTTCATTTGACTAACTCGAGGTGGAAGAGAGATACCGTATATTGAATTTTTTTTCATGAAGAATGGATTTTTAGGTGAATTTTTATAATGTTTATTATGGTTGAGGTAGAAAGAACCTATAGAATAGGTCTCCTTTGACACAGTTCTCGCATTACACAGAACTCTTTGACCTTTCTTCTGATAAGTATCACAGGACTAATCTATACTTCAGTGAGATCTAACAAGTAGACCTACTTCAGTTAGCCTTTCTCATGTGCATTAATATTTTTAAAAGAACAGGGCACCTGGGTGGCTCGCTCAGTGGGTTAAGCCGCTGCCTTCAGCTCAGGTCATGATCTCAGGGTCCTGGGATCGAGCCCTGCATTGAGCTCTCTGCTCAGCAGGAAGCCTCCTTCCCACTCTCTCTCTCTGCCTGCTACTCTGGTTACTTGTGCGTGCGCACGCACGCTCTCTCTTTCTCTCTCTCTGTCAAATAAATAAATAAATAAATAACATACTATATGTCAAAATGAAAGGTCACTTGCTGCTAAATCTGTGGTGGCATTTCATTATATTTAGTGTTTACTTGTCTCTGATCTTCATATGTTGGTCTTGCCTTCTTACAAGGTTATCATGTCTCTTTACATGTTGGTGTCAGTATGCCAGGCTAACATAAAGCTAAGCACACAAACGCTTTAAATGCTTATTAATTTGAATACAGTAGTTAGAATTTTAAAGTATTTTGGTGAAGCTTTAATTAATATGATTTATACTTAAGCCTGACTTAACTCTTGGGGCTTTAAGGTGATAATTTTGAATACTAAAGAGCTTAAATAGCATGCTCATAATACCCAGGTATTTGATACTTATTAGAAATATGTAGGATTTAACCCATATATCTTATATCTAGGATTTTATTTCCAAAGATTTCCACTTAAACTATATATCTTTTTTTTTTTTTAAGATTTATTTATTTGACAGACAGATCTCACAAGTAGGCAGAGAGGCAGGCAGAGAGAGAGGGAAGCAGGCTCCCTGCTGAGCAGAGAGCCCGATGCGGGGCTCAATCCCAGGACCCTGGGATCATGACCTGAGCCAAAGGCAGAGGCTTTAACCCACTGAGCCAACCAGGTGTCCCTATTAAAACTATTTTTAAAACAAAACCAGGGGGCACCTGGGTGGCTCCATTGTTGAGCATCTGCCATCAGCTCAGGTCATGATCCTGGAATCCCAGGGTTCAGGCTCCCTTCTCCACAGAGAGTCTGCTTCTCCCTCTGATCTTCTCCCCTCTGATGCTTTCTCTTGCTGTCTCTCTCTCTCAAATAAATCTTTTAAATGAATGAATGAATGAATGAATAAAACAAAACAAAACCAGGGGTGCCTGGGTGGCTCAGTCAGTTAAGCGGCTGCCTTCAGTTCAGGTATGATCCCAGGGTCCTGGGATTGAGTCCCACATCACGCTCCCAGCTCAGTGGCGAGCCTGTTTCTCCCTCTGTCTGCTGCTCTCACTGCTTGTGCTCACTTGCTCTTTGTCTCTCTGACAAATAAATAAATAATCTTTTTAAAAAATAAATAAAACAAGACCCAACTTTTTGGGAGAAGAGCTATATACCGTATTCTTATAAAAGGCTATTTCCTTGTTTACATTCTCATTGTCACAGATTTATGGCTAATTTCTGCTGTGTCCTCATTCTGTGCTTACTGCTGTTCCACAGACTTGCTTTCACTCTTAAAATTGTTTAAGTTATTAGCACCTTAGGAGCGTCTTGACTGCCTGGGCTTAAAGTTTTGAAGTACACCTGGGTCAGTACAGTGTTTCTGTTCCAGTAATAAGAGTGGAAGATTAGAAAATACATGGGCTTCAGAGTCAAAGCTAAAGTTTTGATTGTATCATTACTGATTCTATGGGCATGAGCAAATGATTTAACTTTTCTGACACTAAATTTTCATCTTCTGGAAAATATATAACTTGTGGAGTTGATATGAAGACAGAAACACATATAAGTCATGTACTTATCTGGCATACAGAAACTCTAATAATAAGGATCATCTTTTGATTGCCAGCCTCTGCTCTGTCCTCAAATAATGGAGCATAACTTTAATTTAGAAAGTTTCTGTACCCTAAAAGACCCACTAGCTATTTGTGGACTCATGATTCTTTAAGCTTTTTTACATTCCCACCTTCTTTGGACTAGAACCAAGAAATTGTAGCAAGTGGATTTGAAAGACATAGACTAATAAGCTTATTTAGAAATCTATTAGAAGGTGTTGACTTAACATCTTGAATAGTTAACTGAAGTTTAGCTTAGCACTAGCAAGAGGCCTGGCCTTGATAAGATTAGCAAGAAATGTTAAACCTGTGGTTTGTGCAAAGTTAATAGTGTTGGTAATAAGTGGTATAATTTATATGTAGAACATTTCCTACATTCTCATCTATGCCTCTGGACTGGTTTGCTTCTCCCTCATTGTGCCAGGGAATTATATTTCTATGTTATTTTTCTGTTGGTTTTAAATAAATTAGTTGTTGAATTATTGTAGCTCTGTGGGCCCTACTGGGGATCATAGACTATTCCCTTCCGTAGACTGTCGAACCATTTCAGGCACCACACCAGCCATACCTGAGCTGGGCACAGACCCATTTCTTTTTTTTTCTTCATGACCACCACCACCACCACCATCACAGCTTAGGGGAACTCACCTGGGCTCTGCTAGTGAAAAACCATCTCTTTATATAACTTGAAGAACCTTATCATAAGTTCACTGAAGAGCTTCCTTCATCACCAAAGGGAACTCTGAGCAAATCATCCCTAGATGATACCCAGACCCTGTTTGAGGTGAAGGGGATTAAGAAATACAAACTTCCAGTTATAAATAAATCCGGAAATGAAAAGTGCAGCACAGAGAATATAGTTAGTCGTGTTGTAATAGCGCTATATGGCAACAGATGATGGCTACACTTACCGAGGTGAGCACTGCATAATGTACAGAATCGTTGAATAACTGTGTTGTATACCTGAAATGAATATAACATTGCATGTCAACTATACCTCAATAATACATTTTTAAAAACTGGGTCCATTTGATTGATTCCTTGCATATTTTTGTGCAGTTCATGTCACTAAGTTTACAGAACCTTTGTATTATTAGGCTACATAATTACCTAACATTTTTGATAGGATTTCCTGTAGTTGTTCCTCTTTAGAAACACTGGATTATTTCTGCCAACCAATGGTGAAAGTCAGCCTGCAGTTCTTTTTATACCATTTACATTTGCTACTGATTTAGCCTTGATAATTGAGCCTTCTTAAGCTTTATTGTTAGAACAGAACAGAATTCTTAAAAAAAAAAAAGTAAAATAAACATAAGATTTGCCATTGTAATCATTTTTAAATGTATAATGTGTTGTCATAAGTATATTCACGGTGTTACATAACCATCACTACTATTTCTAGAACTTTTTCATCATTCCAAACAGAAACTCTGTACCCATTAAGCAATAACTCCCCATTTCTCCCTCCCTGCAGACTCTGGTAACCTTTATTCTACTTTCTGTCTCCATGAATTTTCCTTTTCTAGATACTTAATATAAGTGGGTTTGTACAATATCTGTTACTTGTTTGGCTTATTTCACTGAGCATAATGTTTTCAGGGTTCGTCCATATTGTAGCCTGTATCAGAATTTCATCACTTTTCATGGATGCTGAATATTCCACATTTTGTTTCCCCATTTACGTATTGGTAGACATTTGAGTTTTTTCCACCTTTTGATTGGTATACAAGTATCTGCAAAGTTCCTGTTTGTTATTTTTTTTAAAGATTTTATTTATTTATTTGACAGAGACACAGTGAGAGAGGGAATATAAGGAGGGGGAGTGGGAGAGGGTGAAGCAGGCTTCCCCCTGAGCAGGGAGCCCAATGCGGAACTTGATCCTAGGACACTGAGATCATGACCTGAGCCGAAGGCAGACGCTTAACGACTAAGCCACCCAGGCACCCCAAGTTCCCGTTTTCAATTCTTTTGGGTATATACCTAGAAATAGAATTGCTGGGTCATGTGATAATTCTGTGTTTAATTTTCTTAGGAACCATCACACTATTTTCACAGCAACTACCCCATTTTATATTCCCACCAGCAATGCACAAGGGTTCTAGTTTCTCCATATCCTCACTAACTAACACTCATTATTTCTCATGTTTTGTTCTTTTAATAATAGCCATCTTGGTATAAAGTGGTATCTCATTGCAATTTTTATTTTGTATTTCCTTAAGATTAATGATGGCTAAACATCTTTTCATGTACTTATTGCCATTTGTATCTATTTAGGTCCTTTGCCTGTTTTTGAATCGGGTTCTTTTTGTTGAGTTAATCAGTGTTCTTTATATGTTCTGCCATGTCTTTGTCTGGTTTGTGTATCAGGGTAATGTTGGTATTATAAAATAAGTTAAGACATGTTATATCCTCCTCAGTGTTTTGGAAGATTTTGAGAGTTGATATTAATTCTTTGAATGTTTAATAGAATTTGCCATGAAGCTATCTGGTCCTGGGCTTTTCTTTTTTGGAAAGTTTTTGATTATTGATTCAGTCTTACTGCTTACAAATCTATTCAAATTTTCTATTTCTTCCTGGGTCAGTTTTGGTAGTTTGTGTATTTTCAAGAATTTGTTCATTTTATCTAAGCTATCCCATTTGTCAGCATAAACAATTATCCATAATCTTTTCTTATAGTCTTTTTTTAGTTTTGGTAAAATCACTAGTAATGTCCCCCACTTTACTTCTCATTTTAGTAATTTGAGTCCTCTCTGTTTGTTCTCAATTCTTTAAGAGCAAGTTGTAAAGGAGTCACATATGATACTTTTAATTGAACCTATATAACACTCAGAATGAGGGAAAATGAGCAAAGAGAGAAGATGATTTGAGGCCTGGATTCACCTACATAGTTTACATTTTGAGGATTCTTAAACTTTGGGGTGCTGTAAAACCAATTATTTCTTCAATTTAGGAATGATGCAAAAATTTCCTAGCAGGAAATCCCTGGTCCTGGTTTTCTCTGTGCCTAACAGCAGCACTATTAGATATTTTAGGGTATACTAAAGATGTTCTTCTAATGGAGAATTAATGAGCACATGATAAAATGTACACTAATGAAAATATGTGCTATTATGTTATAAAAATTCATCAGCTTTCCGGGGCGCCTGGGTGGCTCAGTGGGCTATGCCTCTGCCCTCAGTTATGGTCATGACCTCAGGGTCCTGAGATTAAGCCCCGCATCGGGCTCTCTGCCCCATGGGGAGCCTGCCCCCCCACCCCTCTCTGCATGCTGCTCTGCCTACTTGTAATCTCTCTCTCTCTGTCAAAAAAAAAAAAAAAAAAAAACCTTAAAAAATAATTCACCAGCTTCCCAAAATGAGTCCACTCTGAATATACTGTTGGTCTTTCTGAATTGTATGATTCTCTTTATTTTGGCTGTAAGTGACAAAAATTAATTTAAAAAAAACAGGGACAAAGGGTCACTTATCAGTTTATTGAATCAAAGGAAAGATTAAATAGCTAAACCTTAGATGAGCAAAGCCCAGCTTAAGTCTGAGGAAAAACAGAAATAAGAGAATTGATTGCCTCTAGTACCTTTGCCATCTCTCCTCTCTCGTTGGCTTCATCTTCTTCTTCTTTTTTTTTTTTTTTTAAGATTTTATTTATTTATTTGACAGAGAGAGGGAACACAAGCAGGGGGTAGTGGGTGAGGGAGAAGCAGGCTTCCCACTGAACTAGGAGCCCAGTGTGGACCTCAGTCCCAGAACCCTGGGATCATGACCCAAGCCGAAGGGAGACGGCTAATGACTGAGCCACCCAGGCATCCTGGCTTCATCTTCTCACTGCACAGTTACCTGCTTCTCAGGGCAGGAAACATGGCCTCCAACAGCACCAGAACTTTATATCTTATAAATTCTGTGATGGGAAAGGGACTGATTTTTGCTTTCTAGATTCCAAATTTTAAAATCTTGGAAAAGAGTGAGACTCATGAGTAGCTTAGTTGGTTAACTGTCTGTTTCTTGATTTTGGCTCAGGCCATGATCTCATGGGTTGTGAGATCAAGCACCATGTTGGACTTCATGCTCAGTGGGGAGTCTGCTTGAGATTTTCTCTCTCTCCTCTCCCTCTGTGTACCCCGCCTTATGCACATGTGCTCACACTCACTCTCCCTCTCTCTAAAAGTAAATAAAATCTTGTAAATAAAGAAATAAATAAAGTCTTGGAAAAAATGTATTGGCTCAGCAAAAAGGTGCCCACCCAGTATCAACTAACTCTGGCCAGGACTTTGTGGGACCATGACAGCTCTACTTAGTTGCCGTGTGGAGAGAGGTGGGGTAAAGGAAGAATGAAGTTCCTAGGAGAATGGGGATGGTAACTAGATGGACAGTTTATGAATGCCCACAATATATCAAAACTTGTTTATGGTTTGTAGGATGACCAAATGAATGATAAATAGTGAGCAAATTGTCTAATCTTGAACCGCTTTTTCTCAGAAAAGAGATTTACCCCATTGGTAAGTATAGGTATATATGTACTTAAGATATTCTTAGTAATAAAACCTCCCCTTGGATTGCCTAAGTTGTTTTCTCTCACCCTTTTCCCTTCCCTGCCCCCAAGATCTTGGCAACCACTTACCCACTTTCTGTCTATGGATTTTCCTTTACTGAATATTCCCTATAAATGGAGTCATACACTATGTGGCCTTGTATGTCTGGTTTCTTTCATTTAGCATGTGTTCAAAGTTCATCTATGCTTCATTTTAATTTTTGTGCTGAATAATATTCCATTGTATGGATATACTACATTTTCATAATAGGTTGCAAATTGGCATAGTAAAAATGGGGTTGAGAAGTATTTCAGTTGTGAATATGTCTGGAATTGCCCATAAAATCCAGATAGAGTGGGCAGAGGTTAAGGAATTCAAAATAGAGGCAATAAAGAAATAGGCAGAAGACATGAACAGACATTTCTCCAAAGAAGACATCCAGATGGCCAACAGACACATGAAAAAGTGCTCCAGGGTGCCTGGGTGGCTCAGTGGTTAAGCCGCTGCCTTCGGCTCAAGTCATGATCTCAGGGTCCTGGGATCGAGTCCCGCATCAGGCTCTCTGCTCTGCAGGGAGCCTGCTTCCTCCTCTCTGTCTCTCTGCCTGCCTCTCTGCCTACTTATGATTTCTCTCTGTCAAATAAATAAATAAAATCTTTAAAAAAAAAAAAAGAAAAAGTGCTCCACATCACTCAGCATCAGGGAAATACAAATCAAAACCACAATGAGATACCACCTCACACCAGTCAGAATGGCTAAAATTAACAAGTCGGGAAACCCTAGATGCTGGTGAGGATGCAGAGAAAGGGGAACCTCCTACACTATTAGTGGGGAATGCAAGCTGGTGCAGCCACTCTGGAAAACAGTATGGAGGTTACCAAAAAAAGTTGAAAATAGTTACCCTATGACCCAGCAGTTATACTATTGGGTATTTACCCCAAAGATACAAATGTAGTGATCTGAAGGGGCACCTGCACCCCAGTGTTTATAGCAGCAATGTTCACAATAGCCAAATATGGAAAGAGCCCAAATATCCATTGACAGATGAATGGATAAAGAAGATGGGGTGTGTATATATACACAATGGAATATTACTCAGCCATCAAAAAAGAAAGAAATCTTGCCTTTTGTGCCAACATGGAACTAGAGAGTATTATGCTAAGAAAATAAGCCAGTCAGAGAAAGACAATTATCATGTGGCCTCACTGATGTGGGGAATTTAAGAAAAAAAAAAAAACAAGGAGGGAAGGGTAACTTGTGATGGTTATTAAGGAGGGAATGTGATGTAATGAGCATTGGATATGATATAACACTGATGAATCACAGATCTGTACCTCTGAAACCAATAATACATTATATGTTAGTAAAAAAAAAAAATAGAGGCAATAGAACTAGTGAATAGGAAGTTTATTATAGAGATCAGAAATGCCAACAAAAGCTACGGTGAGAATAAAAAAGGTTATGATCAGGAGAATTTCAGAATTTAAAATGTTGGGTGCTTTGAAAAACTATAAGATCCAGTCTGTATAATGACATATTATGCCAGTGTTTTATTTTCTAAGCAGTAACTTTAGTTAAGTATATACTTGCTTGGGACACCTGGGTGGTTCAGTGGGTTGAGCATCTGCCTTTGGCTCAGGGCATAATGCCCCAGGGTTCTGAGATTGAGTTCCACATCAGGCACCTTGATCAGCAAGAAGCCTACTTCTCCCTCTACCTGCCTGCCTCTCTCCGTTTCTCTCCCTATCTCTCTCTCTGTGACAAATAAATAATAAAATAAAATCTTTTTTTAAAAAAGAATTTAATTGCTAAGAATTTTGATAAGTTGACCTCGTATTATTTTAAACTGTAGCTAACCTTTGCTTAAATTGGATGTTACAGATTTTCTATTTGGTTACATCAATGAGTCATAGTTTCTATGAAACAAAATATCTTTCAGTTGTTCAGAATAATTAGATTGTTCTGAAACATTTGATTATAAAATTTCAAATAATTTCCATTTTTTAATGTATCCTTTTCTTTCAGGTTACAGTGTAGGATTTTGGAAGTCCTCCCTCCATCACATCAAAATGGCTTTGCTAATGGACATATCAGCAGTGTCGATGGAGAAACTATTATCATCAGTGATAGTGATGATTCAGAAACACAAAACAGTTCTTTTCAAAATGGGTAAGTGATTTTTTTAAATGTATTATTTTTAAGTGTATAATTTTTTAAATGTATTATCAGATTGGCTAATGATACCCTATTGATACAATTTTCTCTTTAATCCTTCCCTTTTTCTTTAGTAAGCCTACAGTGTAAAATCCATGTAAGTGATGTGGTTCAACAACACGTGTTAGAATTTGCAAAATTGAAAGTACCTAGTTAACTCTAGTCAGCTGCTTAGGAATAACTGAAGTTCGCCTCATTCAGTTACACATACACATTCCAATTTGGTTTTCTTTGGAAAATTCTTTCTGTACCTTAATTAGTATACCTAATCACTTTATAGTGCATATGGAAATTGGTCATTTGACAGCCTGAGTCAGCTGAGTGTTCCTGGGCAAAAAAATCACACAGACAAATATAGATTGGCATTGTCCGCAGGTAAATTTAAAATCTCAGCTAAGTCTTCAACTGGTTAAAAGTCTTCTTAAATGCTATTCTGTATGTTCCACAAGTAAGTGAAACCATATGGTAATTGACTTCCTCTGCTTGACTTATTTCACTCAGAATAATCTCCAGTACCATCCATGTTGATGAAAAGTTAGGTATTTATTCTTTCTAATGGCTGAGTAATGATATTCCATTGTGTATATGGACCATGTCTTTATCCATTCATCTGTTGAAGGGCATCTCAGCTCTTTTCACAGTTTGGCTATTGTGGACATTGCTGCTGTGAACATTGGGGTACATATGGCCTTTCTTTTCACTACATCTGCATCATTGGGGTAAATAGAGTTGTCAGGTCATAGCTGTTATACACAAACAGTGAATCATGGAACACTACATCGAAAACTAGTGATGTACTATATGGTGACTAACATAATAAAAAATTATTATTATTTTTAAAAAATTAAAATATATCCAGAAAAAAAAGTCTTCTTATGTTCTTTAGCTCTACTTCCTTCTCTGTTCTAGTAAGAAACCTAACCTGAGACTGCTTTTTTTTTTTTTTGGTGTGTGGCGGGGAGCATAGGTGGCACACAGTGCTACATTAGTTTCAGGTTTCCTGGCTGGTTCAGTCAGTAGAGCATACGATTGACCCTTGATCTCAGGGTAATGGGTTTGAGCCCCACACTGGGCATAAAGCTTACTTCAAAAAACAAACAAACAAAAAGACATAGTGATTCAATATCTCTCTGTACTTTTGCTATGTGATATAGTGATCCAGTATCTCTCTCTGTACTTACGCTCACCACAAGTATAACTACCATCTGTCACCCTACAATGCTATTACAATACAATTGACTATATTCCCTATGCTATGCCTTTGCATTTCTGTTACTTAATTCATTCCATAACCGGAAGGCTGTATCCTCCACTCCCCTTCACCCATTGTGCCCATACCTCACCCCTCTCCCCTCCATTGACCATCAGTTTGCTTTCCATACTTAGGTCTGATTCTCCTTTTTATTTGTTCACTTGTTTTTTAGGTTCCACATATAAGTGAAATCATATGGTGTTTGTCTCACCCATGTTGTCACAAATGTCAAGATCTCATCCTTTTTATGGTTACCTAATATTCCATTGTATATGTATGTATGTGTGTCTTCACTCATTCAGTTGAGTAAATTGACTTGCTATTGATGGACACTTGAATTGCTTCCATATCTTGGCTATTGTAAATAATGCTGCAAATAAACATAGGCGTGGGGTGCATATATCTTTATGTTTTTGTTTTCTTTGGGTAGATATCCAGTACAGGAATTATTAGATCATATGGTATTTCTGTTTTTAATTTTTTTGAGGAACTTCCATACTGTTTTCCACAGTGGCTACACCAGTTAACATTCCTATCAATAGTACACAGGGTTCTTTTTTCTCCACATGCTCACCAACACTTGTTTTTTTTATCTTTTTGATTGTTGCCATCCTGACAGGTGCAAGGTTTTGATTTGCATTTCCCTGATTAATAGTGATATGGAACTTTTTTTTTTTTTTTAAGTAGACTCCATGTCCAGTATGGAGCCCATCATGGGGCTTGAACTCATTACCCTGAGATCAAGGCCTGAGCTGAGATCAAGAGTCAGGCGCTTAACCAACTGAGCCACCCAGGTGCCCAGCAATTGAGCATTTTTTTTAAAAGAATTATTTATTTACTTTTAGAGAGCTTGCGCATGCATGAGTCAGGGGAAGGACAAAGAGATATGGGCAAGAACCTCAAGCAGATTTCCTGCAAAGCAGGTAGCCTGATTCGGGGCTTGATCCCACAACCTATGAGATCATGATCTGAGCCAAGATCAAGAGTTAGAGGCCTATATACCCCTTGAGTGTTTTGGTTTTTTTAAGATTTTATTTATTTATTTGACAGAAATCACAAGTAGGCAGAGAGGCACGCAGAGAGAGAGAAGAAGGGAAGCAGGCTCCCTGCCAAGCAGAGAGCCCGATGCGGGGCTCGATCCCAGAACCCTGGGATCATGACCTGAGCCGAAGGCAGAGGCCTTAACCCACTGAGCCACCCAGGCGCCCCACCCACCCATTTTTAATTGGATTATTTGGGGGGGTTTTGGTGTTGAATTGTATCACTTTTTTATATATTGTGGATATGAACTCTCTGAGGCCACTCTTAACTACTTCCTTTATCTCCTTTGTATCTGAAATATCAGTAACTACCAAGTTCTGTACACAGTTCAGCTTCTTGTTTTATCTGACTTGAACTTACTGTATCTATAACTAGCATTTGAGCATTTGCTGTCCAGGCACTGTGCTAAGTTCTTTATATGCCTATCAGTCACTCCTGGAAGAGTGTTGTTATCCTTGTTAAACAAGAAGAACCTGAGCTTTAGTAATGTTAATTGGTGTTGCACAAGACCATCTAGCCTAGTATATTGCCTGACAGAAAAAACAATTTTTAGGTGAGTGAAGCATGACATGATCCTATATATTAAGTCTTTTGATGCATCTCATTTTTTTCTTGAGTTGCTACTTTATTAAGGACAAAAAAGAGATTTTTGCGTCCCTCATTGAATATAGAGTTTATGATGCAAAATTATTGAGTATTATGGTGGTTAATACATGTCCTTTAGAAGCCCTGACAGTAGTTCATGTGTTTTGTTTGGAGTGTATGAATGATTATAACCCTTAAATAGAGTTAATTATATATGAGTCTTGAAGGGTTAAATATAGATTTGTATATAAAAGACTTTATTTAAATTGATGTTTAAATATGGTAAGCATTAAATTTTTTCATTTTAAACGATTTATCAGTTAAGGCTATTTTATACTAACTTTTTTTTTTAAGTTTTTATTTATTTGAGAGAGCTCAAGCAAGAAAGCACAAGCAGAGGGAGGGGCAGGAAGAGGGAGAAGCAGGGAGCCCAATACGGGGGCTCCACCCCAGGACCCGAAGATCATGACCTTAGCCTATAGACGCTTAACCTACTTAACCACCCAGACACCCCTATTTTGTAGTAACTTTTAACCTAATCTTTCTAATTCTTATAGATGCTGTGAGGTGCTTTAGGATGAGGAATGTCTAGACTCTTAGGTTCAGCACTCCATTATTCAGCTCATTAATGTCCTTTCTCTTCCTTTTTTGAATATGAGGTACATGCATAGTTTGTAGCTGATTTGGTACCTTGAGTACAAAGCAAATTAATTCATAATCCCCATTAGTAATAGTAAATATTTTACTTGTTATATGTGGCTTTATTCCCATCAATTCTACTTCTGCCACGTATAACAAGCTTATCACAGAGTATTATTTAATTTGACCATGATTTCCTGCCTAAATAGCTTGTGCCTTATTCCATGAATATACTTGGTATAGAAAAAGTGAGTAAGCTAATTAATTACTTTATTCACAGGTATTTTAACCTGTTTGTGATTCTAAAAGGATCTGAGCCTTCACTATACATCAACATCATAAAATGCCTACTTATTTATAGCTTGCTTCCATTGTATTCTGATATACCAGGAAAAGTGAAACATAATCATCTTGGGCCTTTGTTCTGTTATTTCTATCAATTCTATGACCTAAGTGAGTAAGAAATTTACTTCTTCTAGGTTGCTCCCTGACAACAAAACATAATCTGGAGTTTCTCACGTTTCAGTAGGTGGGTTGAAAGGATGAGAATGGAACAGTTATTTATTGGTCATTTTCCATTACTTGAGCTGTATAACAGCACCCATATCTGTTTTCTTATTTATTTTATTCCTCAGAACCATTCTATAAGGGTAGGTGATCATATTCTTTTATCATTGAGGAGAAATGGAAGTTCAGAGTTAAAAAATGTTTCCACATCACCTAGTTAAAAATATCTGTGAGACTTACTAAGGCAGCATATTTAGAATTAAGCCTAGGTGCTCAAAATGGTCACCAGCATTCCAGGGAGGGAGTCGTTAAAATATATATAATATTTTCTGTTTTAGCCATTTTAAGTGTATAATTCAATGGCATTAATTGCATTCACAGTGTCATACCACTATCACCACTGTTCCCAAAACCTTTTCTTTACCCCAGACAGAAACTCTATTACCCGTTAGGTAATAATGGTACATTCCCTTTTCCCCCTCCATCACCTGGTAACCTCTAATCTGCTTTCTGTCTCTGTGAATTTACGTATTCTAAATATTCATATAAAGTGAAATCATACTGCATTTGTCCTTTTGTGTGTTGCTTATTTCATTTAGTACTATTTTCCAAGGTACAGCCATGTCGTACTATGTTGAGATTTATAATAGAGCTTTGATATACCTGTCTTAAATATACTTTAGAAAGAGATGAGGCTAATTTTTCTAATCATTACTTTTTATTACTCTACATTCCATTGTATGTGTATACTACATTTTGTTTATCCATTCATTTGTTGATAGATGCTTGAGTTTATATGAATAATAATAATATGAATATATTGATGAATAATTGATGAAATTGGAAATAATTGATTAAAATGAATAATGATGAAAATATTGATAAATATCTGAATATCAGAGTTTTATAGAGTCATCTCTAGGCAGATATTATTTGAAGTTTAAAATTATCTTAAAAATATTATTCTAACCTGAAAATAGTATATGAACAAGGATACATTTTTGGTAACATTTTATAATCCTGGTGGTAATTTGCAAGAGCACAAGGAAAAACTAATTATTTTAGGAACCTTGAAAAGTGTATTGTGTATCCCATTTTGAAATACTATGCAACTGACTTCCTTCATGCAGTGTAATCTGGCTGTGTTGATAGCTCTAGTTGATTCATTTTCATTGTTGTATAATATTTCAGGGCGTGAATTACATATTATCCAAGTGTCATTTTTAAAGAAGTAGACCTAATTGTTTTGCTAATTGTAGTTCATATATGAAATTTTTATGTGTGAGGTCAGGTTAGCATTTTAAATTCTAAAAATAAACAAGCAAAACACCACCATAAATAACCCCTGTGCTGAAAGCTTAATTATTTGATCTTTTGTCATTTCTGTTGTACTGCTGTAGAAAAAAATTTTAACTGCCTTTTTAGTGTCAAATATTGTCCATGGGATAGCAACAAAAACAATTCCCATTATGAGAAAATAAAAGTAGAACTAAAATTATATATATAATATATAATAAAATATATAATACATATAATAATATATAAAATTATATGTAATATAATATAATAATATAATAAAAATTAAATATATAATATACTGAAATATATTATATAATATGTAATAAATTATATATAGAAAATATATAATTATATAATATATAATGCATATAAAATTATATATATATACATATAACATGTATGTATAATATATACAATATGCCTAGTTACATATACATTATATATGTATATATATACACATTATATATATACATATATATACATTATATATATAATGTGTGTATATATACATATATATAATGTATATGTATAATATATAAATATATAATATAATACTGAAATATATTATATAATATATAATATTATATATTATATATATAATGTGTATATATAATATATACACACATATATAATGTATATGTAACTAGGCATATTGGCATATTGTATATATTATATGTAACTAGGCGTATTGGGGCACCTGGGTGGGCTTAGTTAAATGTTTGACCCTTGATTTTGGCTCAGGTCATGATCCTCAGGGTTGTGAGACTGAGTCCCACGATAGAGCCTGCCTGCTTGGCAGTTTCTCCCTCTGCCTCTGCCCCTCCCCGCTAAAAAATACATATAACTAGGCATATTGAAATATGATATATTTATAAAATAAATTGGTGATAAAATTTTGTGAATAAATCATTGGAATGGTGATCTAATTTCTATAAATATAATATTTGGTGTTAATTTGCCAGTGTAGAGCTAGTAATAGATCTGTACTTGTTGCTAATAAAATCAGTCTCTTAGTTACAGTCATGGCTAAGATCATTACATTCAATTTAGTATTCCAGCTATTTAGGCCTAGGCTTTAGGAAGCAAAGGAGAAAAATTGTTAAAATGGGCTTTAAAAAAAAAAAATTTATTTATTTGACAGAGAGAGATCACGAGTAGGTAGAGAGGCAAGCAGAGAGAGAGAGAGAGGAGGAAGCAGGCTCCCCGCCAAGCAGAGAGCCCAATGTGGGACTTGATCCCAGAACCCTGAGATTATGACCTGAGCTGAAGGCAGAAGGTTAACCCACTGAGCCACCCAGGCGCCCCTTTATTTTTAGTATTATCTTTTAATTCCTGTCTTATAGGTGAATCCATATGATAAGCAGTTTCTGTTGGTTTCCAACAACTGTACTTCCTTGGAAATAATCCAGTTATGATTTTATTTGTATAGAATTTTGTGTAGGAGTTATAACAAAACTCCCATAAGAATATTTTCACTGATTGGAAAAAATGATTTTAGTTCTGTTGTGTTTTATCTTCAGAAACGAATTTTATGGGGATCCTGGGTGGCTCAGTGGGTTAAAGCCTCTGCTTTCGGCTCAGGTCATGACCTCAGGGTCCTGGGATGGAGCTCTCTGCACAGCAGGGAGCCTACTTCCCCGCCTCTCTCTGCCTGCCTCTCTGCCTACTTGTGATCTCTGTCTGTCAAATAAATAAAAATCTTTTAAAAAAATGAATTTCGTGATATAGCAAGAAAAAAATAATTTTATATACACCCAAAAAATCACATTTTTATAGCCTTAAATCCATTAAGATAAAGTCCAAACAAGTTTTCTATAAACAAATAATATATAAATAAAATAAATATCTTTATAGATTTATAACTGTGACTTAAAATATAATTATATACTGCTCCTGGCAGTAATCTTTTAAATGCAATCTATATTATGCTTGATCAACCCCTTATATGTATAAAATGGTAGTGATTGATTAAAAAAATGATATCAAGATAAAAAATCAAGTCTGTTCTTGAACAACTGCTGCTGATTCATTAAGATCCTTTCTTTTTTCCCCTTCTTTTCATTCCAAGAAATTCCTTTATCAGAAACTCACATCAGTATTACTCTCTGAACACTTCGACTTCTCTCTTTGATCTGTTCTTTTGGGACTGTGATTTTCAAACTGCGGGTTATATAGCTTTGTGTAGGTTGTGAAATTAATTTAATAATGAATTTTAACAGAATAGAAAATATTAGCTGCATTCCATATAGTCAGGTTGAATGATTAAATATATTTCCTGTGTATACTGGGTCTCAATGTAAAGATCTTTCGTTCTCCAACTAGAAACTTGAATGCAGTTAAAGGTGAATACTTCCATTTTATTTGTGTGATTGTCTCATGCATCCCTTCTGTCTGAGTCTCTCCACACCCCTCACCTTGTGTGTACTGTATTTATAACACGTTGGCTATATCTGACCCTCATTGCTAAATGCTTCCTTTATTGTCCTTTCCTATCATTTTCATCTCAGTCACCCATACTCACATCCTTGTTATATATGTACTTGCATTCACAGAGGCAGCTTATCAAAAATCCAACCACTTGTCATCTACTGCCACCACGACCACCCTAGTCTGTAATTGCCATCAATTCTCACTTGGTTCATTGCACTAGCTTTCTAATGGATGTCCCTGTTTGCACTCTTGCCCCACAGTCTGGCAGCCAGAGTAATATTTCTGAAGTGTAAGTTAAGTCATTATCTCTCCTTTATTCAGTATCCTCTAGTGTCTTTTCAGAGTGAAAACCAAAACCCTTATTATTTGCCTGTAATCTAGCCCTTCTGCTTCTTCTCTAACCGGATCTTCTTCTTTTATTCTCCTTATTTATCATTCTTGTGCAAACCATGACTACTTCCACCTTAGGGCCTTTGCACTCTTTTCTCTCTTCCTTTAAACTCATTTTCCCAGGAGTTTCTCCTCAGCGGTTCCCTCTTTCCTTTCAGATCTCTGCTTAAATGTTAATAAATGTTAACTTCTTATCAGCCCTATCCCGTCAGTTGATCAGGGCTGTCACTTTATAACAGAAAGTACCTATGAATTCCTTTCATAGCTTACCACCTACCCTGCTGCAGATTTTTGTTTCTTCGCTTGCCTCTATGTCCCCACTATGTTTCTTTTTCGTTCACTGTTTAATCTTTATTGTTTAGTTTGGGGCACATAATACACTCTTAAGTATTTATTGGACAGATGGATGAATGCATCCCCAAAGGAAAGACGAGATGAGAAGTTGGTGGAGACAAGGATTAAATTATACCCTCTGCCAATTCTTAAAACAGGGTGAACTGTATTATCACCACTTTTGCTCTTGCTTTACATAGCTATTAAGAAAAAAGCTTAAAAGCAAATCCAAGAGCTATTTGTTTGCTTACAAATTTATCTTACCTAAGGTGCCTGGGTGGCTAAGTTGGTTGAGTGACTGCCTTGGGCTCAGGTCCTGATCCTGGAATGCCAGGATCTAGTCTCGCATTGGGCGCTCTGCTCAGCAAGGAGTCTGCTTCTCCCACTGAACTTCTGCCCTCTCATGCCCTCTCTCACTGTCTGTCTCCCAAATAAATAAATAAAATCTTTTTTTAAAAAAAAATTATCTTACCTGAACTGGGTACTTTGTGCTTTTTCATCTTTAGTTGATTTCTTCACAGGAAAATTTATTGAATGATTGAAATACATACCTAACATAAAATAGTGCTTTGTACTATTTTGGCTAATAGAATGGTGAGGGATGTTAGTAACTTATAAAATCCTAGTTAAACTAAAAATGCATTAGATTCTGTTACAGTGTGTTCTTAGAAACTGTATTTCTATTTAAAATCTCAGATTTTCAAACAAGTTATTAACTGATTTATATCTTTGCTTTTTTTTTAGGAAGAAAAAAGATGCAATCGATCCCTTATTATTCAAGTATAAGGTGCAACCCACTAAAAAAGAATTGTATGAGTGTGCTATTGTTAAAGCAACACAAATAAGGTAAAACTCAGTATCTCACCCATGCTGGTTAAAAATAGAATAACTGTGTTCAATTAAGATTCGCTATAGAACAAACAGTGTTGCCTGTGATTGTTTCCCTTTTTAAAATAAATGTACACTTATAGACTGATAAAGTGAATCTTAATGGACTCCATGAGCCCTTTGTAACTAACCCCAAAGAGTCTTCAGTCTAAAAAGTTATGAAGGATCCTATTTGCGAGGTACTTCTCATGAGAGAACTCAGTTTTCAATGCTGAGAAGTCTGATGGTACTTAGAAATAGGTCACATTTGTAATATTTTATTCATTAGACACAAACATCTGATCAGTCTCTTCTGTTCCTTCAAGTTAATAATAGCAAAATAGTATCCTTAAAAATTCCTGTTTGAGGGACATTTGGTTGGTGTGGTCAGTTAAGCATCTGACTCTCAATTTCAGCTCAAGTCATGATCTCAGAGTCATGAGATTGAACCCCAAGTCGGGCTCAGTGCTCAGCATGGAGTCTGCTTGGGCTTCTCTATCTCTCTCCTTCTGTCCTTCCCGCTGCTTGCACATGTGCTCCCCCTAAGTAAATAATAAAATCTTTTTTAAAAAATTAAATAAATAGGGCGCCTGGGTGGCTCAGTGGCTTAAGCCGCTGCCTTCGGCTCAGGTCATGATCTCAGGGTCCTGGGATCGAGTCCCGCATCGGGCTCTCTGCTCAGCAGGGAGCCTGCTTCTCTCTCCCTCTCTCTCTCTTTCTCTCTCTACCTGCCTCTCTGCCTCCTTGTGATCTCTGCCTGTCAAATAAATAAATAAAATCTTAAAAAAAAGAAAAGAAAAGAAAAAATTAAATAAATAAAAGAGGGATGATTAGTGGTTAATATTTAAAGGAAATGATTTTAGGTGACACAGATCTATTTTTAGGACAACCCCTATTGTTGTGTGCTGATGTTAGGCCCCTAGTCATCTGAAAGTAAATTGACGCTATCAACCATTGATCAACTTGCTACCTAGTAGTCAATCTTGCATTTCATTTGATGTAAAATGATTTTACTTGGGGGTGTCTGAATGGCTTAGTCAGTTACACATGGGCCTCCAGCTCAGGTCATGATCCCAGGGTCCTGGGATCCAGCTCCTTATTGGGCTCTCTGCTCAGCAGGGAGCCTACTTCTCCCTCTCTTTCCTCTGCCTGCCACTCCTCCTGCTTATGCATGTGTGCTCTCTTGCTCAAATAAATAAATAAAAATCTTTAGAAAAAAATGGTTTTACTTATTCTCATATACCTCTTGCCTCATATATTCTCATATGAGTCCAAAGAAAAGTGATAATAACCTAAGTGTTGTGAATTCCTGAGTCATATATATTACTTTCTTTAAGGAGGTGAGTGTAGTTTTTGTTTGGTTGGGTTTTGAGGGTACATCATTAATTAAGATCTTTGGAGTGGGAACACCTTGCTAGCTCAGTCAGTTGGGAGTCTGCCTTCACTCAGGTCATGATCCAGGGATCCTGAGATTGAGTCCTGCATTGGGCTCCTCCTTGTCCATTGAGGAGCCTGGTTTTCTCCCTCTGCCTGCCTCTCCCCCTGTTTGTGTGCGCTCTCTCTCTCTCTCCCCGACAATAAATAAATAAATAAAAATCTTTTTTTATAAAAATTGAAAAAAAAGGTCTCTGGAGCATTCTGCATTTTATTATATGCCGAAGAATAGTATTCCCAAAATAATGCTCATAGATTATGCACACTTGTTTTTAACTATTTTTTTTAAGTAGGCTAGTGAGTGCCATGTAGGACAATACGATTCTTGAGCACTGGTGTGTTTATTCGGTAGTCAAGAGATAATTAACCTTCTTATTATTATGAAGCCAGGATAGCACAGTAAGCCAGTAAGTACGCACAGCAAGCCAATCCTTTCTCTCATATAGTCCTTTCTATAAGAAAAGCATATACATTTTTGAGGAGACTAGTACTTTAAAACTCCTACATTGTTTATTCACTCTTAGAAGCTTTTAAGTTGGCTTTCTCTTGAAAGAAATACATAGAATTCAATTAAAACATTTACTTTCTTTCCAGAACTTTTCTAGAAATACTTGGGTATTTTGGCGGATTTTTTAATTTGTTTTGATTTGGTTTTGGTGGTGTTTGTTACCATTGTGGTGGTGGTTTTTGAGTTTGGGGGCAAGGGAAAATCAAAAATAGCATGTTTTTGGAATCTTAATTCTAATTCTCTTTCATCTTAATCCCATGAATTTGTTTGCTGCCTTTTGAAGGCAGCAAATATGAAATATTTTAGAATTTGAAACAACCTGTGTTCAAGAATGTTCACAATAACCATTCGAATGTTGACCTACTGGGGCGCCTGGGTGGCTCAGTGGATTGAGGCCTCTGCCTTCCGCGCAGGTCATGATCCTAGGGACCTGGGATCGAGCCCCGCATGGGGCTCTCTGCTCGGCAGGGAGCCTGCTTCCCTCTCTCTCTCTGCCTGCCTCTTTGCCTACCTCTTTGCCTACTTGTAATCTCTGTCAAATAAATAAATAAAATATTTAAAAAAAAAAAAAACAACGAATGTTGACCTACTTAGTGTTATATGAAATCTTATAGTCCTCTGATTTTAATTTTTTAAAGAATTTCAACGGTGATATTTGTAAGAATGATCATCAAATTTTCTAAAAATTAGGTTTACTCTGTAGTATATTTTCCTTGAGGTTTATTTGGTTTCTAAGTGGTTCTTCTGCAACAAATGCATATACTATGTTCATAATGGACATTTATAATAGATCCACTTGTTGATCTTTTAACATTCTACATAAATACTTCTGTATAAAGTTTCTCATAACTTCTACATAAATGCTATTGGAAAATGAAATATCCTTCTTTTCCTCAGCTTGATATAGAGGTTATGGATTTACGGAGATTATGAAGTTCAAACTGAATTCTTTGATACTAACACTTTACTCTTTCTCCTCCTCTTTCCCTGGTAGCCGGAGAAAACACTTATTTTCTCGTGATAAATTAAAGCTTTTTCTGAAGCAACACTGTGAACCACAAGATGGAGTCATTAAAATTAAGGTAATCAGAACAGTGAAATTATTTATTGGAAGGAAGAAAAAAGAAACGGGTTGTATTATAAAGTTGAAACATTGCAGAAATGTTATTTTAAAGTGTTTGAAAATAGTTCTCTTTTTATCTGGAGCCAGTTTTTAGTAATTTTCTATTTATTAAATACTATTTTTGCAATTGCTAGAATTGCTAGATGGCTCAGGTACTACACTTTTTTCCCCTTTGTAGAAAAGATCAACCAAGACAGGTAAGAGTAATATATGGAAAACTTGGAAAAAGGAAATGTTATAGGGGAAGGGAACAACTGTATTTTTCTAAGTGGGATCCTGTCTCACAAAAATAAATTCAAAAAACAATGCTAAAATAAGTTCTACTAGAGAGAAAAACAATTCATATAATAAAAAGAACATCAGAGACCTATACTAAGTAGATAGATTATTTGATTCATAATCATTAAGAGGAGGAAAATCAAGCTTAGAAGTCTCACATTGTAAATAAAAAGTTAAATGGTAAAACTAGGACTAGTTTTTTTAACTGAGAAATATTTAACTCTTATTGGAAGAAATACTAAGTAAAAAAGCAGTAGAATGGGTAGAGAGATGTATGCATGTGTCAAAAATCAGCTACTATATGCTTAAGATTTGTGTATTTCATAATAAATAAATGTTCCATCAAAAGAAATGGAAAAAAAGAAGATATGAGTTTATGTGGAAAGTACTATTTCAAGTCTCTACAAACCAAGATAGATTATTTAACAAAACTGGGACACCTGGTTAACTTGGAAAACAAAATTAGAACTAACTCAAAAGAGAAAAAGGGAAATGAAATAATTCTTAATGTTATGCATGCTAAAGTACTTAGGAGGAGCAAGAGAAAAGAAATACCAAGAATAAGACTTATTTGACAATAGAAACTTAAGGTAGGTTCAGGGGTACCTAGGTGGGTGCCTGGGTGGCTCAGCTGGTTAAGCATCTGGCTCCTGATTTTGGCTGGGGTCATGATCTCAGAGTAGTAAGTCTACTTGGAGATTCCCTCTGCCCCCCAACTTGCAGCTGTGTGCACGCACACACTTTCTTTCTGTGATAAATAAATAAATTTTCAAAAAATAAAAATAAAAATGTCATGAATAGAATTGAAAGACAAGTGCTAGAGGAAAAATACTTTCAGTGACTATAGTGAGGAGCTCAAAGCAATTAAAAAACATAAATATCCTAGTAGAAAAATAAAAA
Organism: Mustela putorius furo; assembly: GCF_011764305.1. Taxonomy (NCBI): domain Eukaryota; kingdom Metazoa; phylum Chordata; class Mammalia; order Carnivora; family Mustelidae; genus Mustela; species Mustela putorius. Next base: position 31,310,567 of record NW_025422047.1, on the reverse strand, counting down.
TAGGCATGATCAAAATTCACAGTAGATGAAATATAAAAACTTGAAAACGTATGATAGAATCATCTGAAATAATTTTGTTAATGTGAGCATATTTATGTATTTGTCTTGGTAAGAGGGAAAAGCTTAAATTGTGCTCAATCTGTGGCATTGAAAATCACAGATAGCCATGTAAAAAGATGCTTACAAAAAGTTAATGATTCAGGTATTTGTGAGAAGTGGCTAGAACAGTGCTGGCACTGGTAAGCAATCTGTTATATATGAAATAAGTTATAGTATGTTTATCATAAATAGCAAGTTGACCAGTTTCCCTAACTTATAAAAATGTCTTACATATCGATGAATAAAAACAACCCAATTGGAAAAAAAATGGTAAGAAGTATTGGCAGTTTTTCACCAAAGAAAATAAACATTCAGTAGACATGAACAGACATTCAACTTTACTTAATAATAAATAAATGAAAATTGGGACACCAGGATGGCTCTGTCAGTTAAGCATCTGCCTTCTGCTCAGGGCATGATCCCAGGGTCCTGAGTTCGAGTTCTGCATCAGGCTCCTTACTCAATGGGGAACCTGCTTTTCCCTGTTTGTGTTCTCTCTCTCTCAATCTCTCTCCTTCTGACAGATAAAAAAAATAAAATCTTTAAAAAATAATGAATGAATGAATGAAAATTAAAGTGACAGTACACGTTTTTCTCTTAGAGTGTAACGAAAGTTATTAGTGGTTAGTCTAGTATACTTGCACACAAACCCCAGAACAACAAAGTTTAATACCCAATGTGAGTATAGTCCACTATTAGGAGTACTCAAGAACACGAAGATGCATTTGTTTATTGTGTTGTGTGTGTATGAATAAGAAACATTGGCAATTGATGTATTAAAGCCTATTTTGACCTTTTTTAAGCATATATATTTGAGAAGAAACCACCCATATGTTTTATATTCATATTTTTAAAGGACAATTCTATATATTCAGGAGTTATTTATGTGGGATAGTCAGCAACCATCTTAATAGACTTTAATACAAAATCTTAATAGATTATTGATTTATTATGATGCCCAGAACTGATTGAGTTTTAAATGTTAAAAGTTATGTTCTACCATGATTACAATTATTACACAGAAAATTTGATTCCCAGTTGAAGTGTTAAAAAAAATTAAAAATTTTATAAGATTTTATTTATTTATTTGACACAGAGAAAGAGAGAGAGAGAGGGGGCACAAGTAGCAGAGTGGCAAGCAGAGGGAGAGGGAGAAGCAGGCTCCCCACCAAGCAGGGAGCCTGATGCTGGGCTCGATCCCAGGACCCTGGGATCATGACCTGAGCCAAAGGCAGATGCTTAACTGACTGAGCCACCCAGGTGCCCCTAAATATTTATTATCATTATTTTCTTACACATTTTCTGAAAGATACTACTGTGAATGGCATGTTCGATTTTTTTGGAGAGAAGGAATGATGATCTTGGCTATTAGACCAAAAATAAAAAGTTTAGAGTTGGACTTGGATGAAAGGTGAACAAGTTTTGAAACTTTTGGATTTAGCAAATATCCTAAAACTGCACAACTTCTGATAAAAAAAAGAAAAAAAAAGTTGACTTTTCTGAACTTAAATCTGAATTGAAATTTGTTAAGAATTTATCAGCATTGGACGCCTGGGTGGCTCAGTGGCTCTGCCTTCAGCTCAGGTCACGATCCCAGGATCCTGGGATCAAGCCCCACATCGGGCTCTCTGCTCAGCAGGGAGCCTGCTTCCCCCCTCTCTCTCTGCCTGCCTCTCTGTCTACTTGTGATCTCTGTCAAATAAATAAATAAAATCTTTTAAAAAAAGGAATTTATCAGCATTTCTCTTTTTTGCCAGATCAGCTTTGTAATTTGATACGTAAAGTCTTTAAGTTAAAAAGTCTCTCACCCCCAATTGGAGGGAAAATCTAAATGTTCAGCACTTAGGAAATGGTTGAGAAAAATTAATTGGGTTAATACAGTGGACTTGTAATGTTAAATATATGGGTTATTTATTTACAAAGAAAATTCCATACAAAATAAGTCAAAAGCAATGCAATCCAAAAGCAATGTTTATCCAATAAACATAATTTTGAAATAGTTTTAGAATTTAAGAAACGTTTGAAGGATTCCTGCATATTTTATGGGGGGAAAACCCTTTGAATTATGGTTTTCTTTCTGGGAAAGCTGATTAATGATAGATTAAGTGAACCAGCTAAAATGTGTATTACTGGGTAAACAGTTTTTGTGTGCATACACACACACACACACACACACACACACACTCACACACTGAAATATTACCCGGCCATCAGAAAGAATGAAATCTTGCCATCTGCAACAATGTGGATGAAACTAGAGGGTATTATGCTAAGCGAAGTAAGTCAGTCAGGGAAAGACAAATACATGATTTCACTCATATGTGGAATTTAAGAAACAAACAGGTGAACATAGGGGAAGAGAAGGAAAAGTAAAATAAGATGAGAACAGGGAGGCAAATCATAAGAGACTCTTACTCTTGGAAACAGACTAAGGGTTGCTGGAGGAGAGGGGAGGGAGAGTTGGTTGGGGTAATTGGGAGATGGAATGATGGGAGGGCATTTGAGGTAAGGAGTACTTGGTGTTATCTGCAACTAATAGATCAGTAAATTCTACCCCTAAAACTGGAAAAAAAAAAAAAAAAAAAAAAAAAAAAACAGGGACATCTGGGTGGATCCGTTAGTTAGATGGCTGCCTTTGACTCAGGTCACAATCCCACAGTCCTGGAATCCAATCCCGCATTGGGGGCGGGGGGATCCCTGCTCCTCGGAGAGCCTGCATCTCCCTCTCCCTCTGCCTGCCACACCCCTGCTTGTTCTCTCTCTCTCTCTCTCTGTCTCTCTCTCTCTGATAAATAAATACCTAAAATCTTTTAAAAAAAACATACGGGAGAGAAAAATTTTAAAAGTGTATTACTATGTATTAACACATGAAATTCTAATGTTTTTGACCTAGTCTTTAATAGCAGTCATACGAAATTTTAGACATTTTAAATCTATATATGGTTTCCTAATGGTGTTATTACTGTACCCTGTGTCTTTTTTTTTTTAATGAAGGCGTCATCTCTTGCAACATATAAAATAGCAGAACAAGATTTTTCTTACTTCTTCCCTGATGATCCACCCACATTTATATTTAGTCCTACTAACAGAAGAAGAGGGAGACCTCCCAAACGAGTATCTATTAGTCAGGTAAGTAGAGAATGAATGAAAACTACATTGTAGCTCTTAATAAAACTGTTTAAAATCAAGAATGGTCATTGGCTCCCTTTGGCTCCCTTTGGCTCCCCTCCTGCACATAGCCTTAATAAGGGGCACATTCCTTTGTATACAATGTATGTACTATATGTTGATAACTACTTAGCAATGAGACTTGTAGCAGTTTCAAGTGTGAATTAGACATAACTTTAATGCCAAGGGGATTTTATACCAAAGTGGAAGCAAGCATATAAGCAGTTACTGAAATGTAAAGCAGCAGAAATACAGAGATAAATTATGGGACTGAAACATGAAGAGCATATAAAAGATAAAAGATAATAAAAAATCATACTAAGTAGGTTACAGACCATTATTCTCCCAAGAAGTACAGTAAAAAGAAATCTTCTGACATTGACTATAGACATACGCCTCTTTCACATTTGATGTTTACACCATTTTGTTTATAAGGTACCATGGAAAAAAATTATTTTCTAATGCATATTTTTAAGGCTTTTCTTGTAAATCACTGGTTGTTTTTCTTGGGACATTTTTGTACTAATTTGTAGAGCTATAGAACTAACTCAAATTATCTCTGTTACTGAATAAAGTTATTAAAAGTTCAGTTATGCTTAGAATAAAATATTATTATAGTAAGATGAGAGTTTAACTTGATGAGAGTTTAAAATTTTTATTACTGTTAGAACAAGGCCAGACCATTAATTTGTAAAAGTTTTGGTGGTCTACAACTTTAGTTTCTTGGTTTGTTTTTTTAGGAGGACAGCATTGCTAATAAACAGACTATTGCAGGTTATAGGAACAAAGCTACTAAGGAAAGAGACAAACTTTTGAAACAAGAAGAAATGAAGTCACTGGGTGAGTTTAACATTCTCTCCAAAAACTGTTTGTATAGGAAAGAATATTTCTCTGTGCTTGGTGGGGGGTGTTTCTGATATGGCTTATTTCTTTTATTTGGGTTTTTTTTTTTTAAGCCTCAGTATCTGTATCTGTATCAGATATCTGTAGATTTTTATCTACAGTATCTGTAGTTTTTTATGATAAAAATCCCCCTCAGGTATTTGTAGATTTTTATGATAAATGAGACCTGTGTTAATCTCTTAAAACAGTATCTCAAGGTATCTACTGTTAAACCAACCTAATGCTAGATTACGCACATGTTAGAGTTTCTATGGCTTACAGACTCTTTGGGGCCATTTGCTTGATTCACGCAGCTTTATAAAACATTGCATTCCACAGTTGACTATACATATGAATCATTTGGGAATCTTTTTTTTTTTTTTTAAAGATTTTTTTAATTTTTATTTATTTGACAGAACACAAGTAGGCAGAGAGGCAGGCAGAGAGAGAGGAGGAAGCAGGCTCCCTGCTGAGCAGAGAGCCCGATGCGGGACTCGATCCCAGGACCCTGAGATCATGACCTGAGCCGAAGGCAGCGGCTTAACCCACTGAGCCACCCAGGCGCCCTCATTTGGGAATCTTAATGAAGATTCTAAGTTAGTAGGTCTGGGTGGGAGAAGAGAGTCTGCATTTCTTTTCTTTTTTTTTTTTTTTAAAGATTTTATTTTATTTATCAGAGGGAGGGGGAGAGAGCAAGCACAGGCAGACAGAATGGCAGGCAGAGGCAGAGGGAGAAGCAGGCTCCCTGCAGAGCAAGGAGCCCGATGTGGGACTCCATCCCAGGACGCTGGGATCATGACCTGAGCCGAAGGCAGCTGCTTAACCAACTGAGCCACCCAGGCGTCCCGAGAGTCTGCATTTCTAACAGGGGGATATTTTGCTCCTGATCTTAGGACCACACTTGGAGTAGTAACAGGGCTTTGAAAGGCAGGTACAGATTTGTTCCAGTGCAGTAGTTTGTCTTAAACCCAGCCAACTTGCTTTCCCATTTTAATCACCTGCTGGCTCCCTCCAGCAATTTACAACCCTCGTGAGTCTCTACTGATCACATTTAACCATAAATTATTTTAGGGATTATTTTGTTACTTTAAAAAATGTTTTCTGTCTGTGAATAGTTCTAACTTTGACCTTCTCCACAGCTTTTGAAAAGGCTAAATTAAAAAGAGAAAAAGCAGATGCCCTAGAAGCAAAGAAAAAAGAAAAGGAAGATAAAGAGAAGAAGAAGGAAGAATTGAAGAAAATTGTTGAAGAGGAGAGACTGAAGAAAAAAGAGGAAAAAGAGAGACTTAAAATAGAAAGAGAAAAGGTATTCATTCAAGTATATTAGCTATGCTCTCTATATAATAAGTATTGGGTTTTACATACTTAAATTCATGGTTAATTTTCAAATGCTTTTACACTTTGATTCATATTTCTAGTCGTGCATAGACTGCTGATAAACAGTTATTGCTTTATCTCTCTTTTGCTTTGGAAAATTTAATAATTAAAAAAAATTTAATAATTTAAGGTTCAACGTGTGTGTGTGTGTGTGTGTGTGTACACATACCTGTCTTTATACCCCAAAGCCTCTTAAAAACGATTCTGAAGTTGATTTTCTTCATTATTTAGACTTCTAAATTTAGGGAAGATGATATGCATAAAACTTGTAAAATCTGTAATTGAAAAAATACAATAAAATCTACAAATAATAAGAATTATTAGTGTTCTTATTCTCCTTGAAGGAAAAAGTATCTGTAAAAATGGGTTTTTCAGCATATCTTTTATTACAGTCTTTAGTGGTAGATATTTCTTAGAGAATTCTGTAGGTAGCTTCCTCCAGAGTCAGGAAGTGTCCTTGGTTTTCCCAGATATTCGCAAGCAGCCCTAGCTGATCCTGTTACACCCTGTGCTCGTTTAAATTGCCTGTAGTTTCTTGAACTATTTCAAATAGGCCATTGGACTGGGGCTGGAGGTCTCTAATACATATACACTCCAGAAAATGTAGAGGACAAGAAAACTACTTGTAACCTACATGTGTTAACATTTAGAGATAGCAATTTTTTAAAGATTTTATTTATTTATTTGAAAAGGAGAGAGAGCACTAACAGGAGGAGCAGAGAGAGAGAGAGAATCTCAAGCAGACTCCCTGCTGAGTGTGGAACCCAACACAGGCCTTGTTCCCAGAACCCTGTGATCATGACCTGAGCCCCAACTGAGTCAGATGATTAACCAGATGCACCACCCAGGTGCCCTTAAATATAGCATTTTTTTAGCACTTCAGTTTATATTTAATCTTAATTCTGGGCCTTAAAAAAAGAAATGCAGGATTTATAATTTTGTAATTTTTTTTGTTTTAACATTATTGAAATATCCCTTCGTGTTATTTTTTCCTCTTTTTTTTAACTTTATTTTATTTTTTCAGTGTTCCGAGATTCATTGTTTATGCATCACACCCAGTGCTCCATGCAATCCCTTCATGTTATTAAGTAAACTAAGTAAGGTGGGATTTTTAGTGACTGCATAATAGTTAATCAAATAGATACAAGTAAAGTACTTTATAATTTTTTGCTCATAAATGATGATACCCTGTTCAAATTTATGAATAAAAGTTTTTAATGTTTTTAGATGATATACCTGGATAAATTTTTAGGAAGTAGAATAATAGGTCAAAGGCTAAGAACATTTTTTAAAATGTACATAGGTATGTGTTTGCTAAATGTGCTTATTTTCACTCTTAACAGTGAATAAGAATACCCATCTTATTACATGCTACAAGAATTATTTGGGGCAGGGAGGGGAAGACTTACTATAGCAGAATTAGTTCTGTAACTATCTTTTTATGTTGAAAATTTGATAAGTGCCCATCTGTTACCTCCAGGGGTCCTAAATTTCAAAGGAAGAGAATAATATTAACATATGTTAAATATTTATTGGAAAGTAATTATAAATTGTAATCAATTTAAAATATTTCCTTTACACTCTGCATTATTGGAGACTTTTTAGGGTCATTATTTATCTTCCAGTGTCAAATACAAGAACCAAGAAATAAATGTATTTATCAAAAGACCAAGAGAGCAAGAGAAGTGGTCTTGGATGGAAAGAAAAAGAAACCTACCAACTGTGTTCTGATAATACTGCTTTTACTTCCTGGTCCCTCTATCCTTAGGCTGCTAGACTTAAATGAATCTTGAAAATAACAACTATACTAGAAATATGGGAGGAGGTTTTATTTTAGGTACTCTAATAATTTGTTACATTACTTTGTCAGGATTTAATTGATTTGAAATGGAAGAGCCCCTGTAGGCAGTGTCAGATTGCACTAGTATTTATCCACGGGCTACTATGTATGAGACCTTTCCATCTTTTTAGCAGTTGTGTTAGACAGGCATTGTATCAGTAGTTCTAAATCAGTAGTTCTAAAACTTGAGCATGCATCAAAATCACTGGAAGGACTTACTAAAACATCAACTCCTGGGTCTCAAACCAAGTTCCTTGTTCAGTAGGTCCGGGTTAGGGCCCAAATATTTGTAGTTCTTATAAGTTCCCAGGTGATGCTGATGCTGCCTTACAAAATTCTTATAAAAAATTTTATTAACCTTTTGTTTTAGGAAAGAGAAAAATTACGGGAAGAAAAGCGAAAATATATGGAATACTTAAAACAGTGGAGTAAACCTAGAGAAGATATGGAATGTGATGATCTTAAGGTATAAGTATATTATGTGACATTTCACACCTATGTTCTACATGCCTTATGTGGCTTTGCTAATTAAATTTTTCTTTCTTTTTAACAGCGGGATCATATTGAACTGAGAGGAAATAGTCAATTAAGCAGATGCTATAGGTAGAGTCCCAAAGCAGCACTGTTAGTGTTTTATAACAGACTTCAAAAATGATTCTCATTCTGCAGACATAATTTGTCATTTGTATAGTTGTTAATAATCCAGTATTATCATGCATCTCAGTTTGTAAGGAACCAATTCCACGTTCAGTAGATGGTGGATTACTTCTATTCCATATCCTAAGAAGATCCTGAATTGAGGATAATATTGATGTAGCTAATAATGCCTTGATCTCAGAATCTAGGTTAAAAGTCTCTCTTAACTAGAAAATGTAGTCAGAAGTACACATCAGCTCAAAGTTGTTCTTAGCTTGATTTTTAAAAAGTCACTAATGACTGTAATTACTAAAGCTGGAATAAGGCCAAGACATCTATAATTTTTAAAGTTCCAAAGGTGATTGTGATAAACATCCAGGGTTATGAACCACTAGTCTACCTGAAATCTTACTCAGCAAAGAGTATATATCTACCTTTTACAGTTTTCTCCACTATATAACTCAAACAGTTACATAAATTGTTTAATCTTTCAGGAACTTCCAGAACCAACTCCAGTGAAGACTAGACTACCTCCTGAAATCTTTGGTGATGCTCTGATGGTTCTGGAGTTTCTTAATGCTTTTGGGGAACTTTTTGATCTTCAAGATGAGTTTCCTGAGGGAGTAACCTTAGGCAAGTGCTATTGCTGTGTTAATAGTTCACCCTAATATTAGTGGTTTAAAATAAAAAATTAATATATCTCAGAGTTCTGTAGAGTCACTGGACCTCTCTGTCCACCCGTTTCTTGGAATCTCTCATGTGGTAACAGGAAGTGGGCTGGGTCTGGAGTCATCTGAAGGCTTACCTGACTGCATGTTCAAGATGGCTTCCTCCCACATAGGCCTGGTGCCTCAGTGCTCGTCCATGAACATCCCACTCCATCAGGGTAGCCTTTACTTGTAATGTGGCAGCTAAGGGCTCCAAGAAGGAAGAGGACAGAAACTGCCAGCCTTCTTTAAGGCTAGGGTTGGAACTGGCAAGCCTTATTTCTGTCATATTCCATTGGTCAGGCCTGCTGGGATTTAAGGGAGTAAAGGAATAGTGAATAGTGAAGGAATCCTTCTTGACGTCATGGTTTGCATAAGTGCAGGGAAGGAAGGAATTGACATCAGCTGTATTTAGAGACAAGTTACTGCCTCCCTTAATTTGTCATTCTATATTGACTCTGTACTTGTACTTTGTACAAACATTGTACTTAAAACAATGTAAGAACTACATTAATTGAGAAGGGCTTTGGGTCTCATTTTGGATTTTTAATTGTTAAGTAGCAAAATAACTTTCTTAAAATCAAAATAAAGACCCTCAAAGACACAATTATGATGCTACTGTTATTTTAATAAAAGTGTATTCTTCAGGAGGGCTTTCATTTCACATTCTCTCAGTTTCTCTATGAACTTGGTGAGGCATGAATCATTGTGCCTTGCAGATCAAGAAGGTCTAAACAATGCTCATTTAGGTAAGATAAATTAGATAACATTTATGACTTGGATACAATATTAAGATTATTCCTGATACTAATGATTACCTCTCCTCTGCACTACTTTGTTAACAGTAATGTCTCACATAGCTCTTGAGAACAGTGGGGCAACAATAACAAATCTTTGAGTTGTTATTCAAATTAGAATAAAATGATAATTTTTAATATGTGCCTTAATTTGTACCTGAAATTTAAACTTAAAATGAAATATGGTATTGATCTGCTGAGGCTAATTTGACTTTCCTGAATGTAGTGATTTTGGCTTATGATTTTATTGTATTTTATTGTAATCATTATAAATTGTTTTTTGATTTGACCTTGGATAATATTCTACTTTGATAAATGGACACTTAAAATAATTACATAGGCTGTTTGATTAAAATGTTTATTATTCCAATGGAGTTGTTTTTTCAGTACATGAACAGAACTTTAAATTCATTTTAAACATTTTATTCACAGAAGTGTTAGAGGAAGCTCTTGTAGGAAATGACAGTGAAGGCCCACTATGTGAATTGCTTTTTTTCTTCCTGACTGCCATCTTCCAGGCGATAGCTGAAGAAGAAGAGGAAGTAGCCAAAGAGCAAATAACGGATGCTGACACCAAAGGTCAGAATTCAGTATTATTGCTGATTGATAGTAGCTTTGTAGCTTTGGAACTGATCTTTGAAGGTTAACTTAAAATTAACCTCGCTTTTACAGTTATAAAATATAACTGTTCAAGTCTCCCAGTTCTGGAATCATATATGAACAATACATTATCAGTTGTTTTATAAAAACTTTGTTTTAATGCATCCTGTTATAAAAACTTTGTTTAATGCATCCGATGACCTTAAAATATCTACCCTCCCCCACAATCTATCTTCCTTTTTATTCTTTTAGATTTCACTTGTGATTTAGGAGCATTATAGATGTCACTGACCAGTATCTAGTTCCAAGAGATTCTGCTAAATGGCACTGATTCTTTTTTTTTTTTTTTTTTTGCCCCCACCTAAGGAAATACTTTAATAATTGTTACCAGTACTTAAATTGAAAATACTCTGCTGATTTCATTTCAGATGTGATAGTTTGTAGATCAGAGTTAAGTAAAATTTAATTTTTTTATTTTACCAACAGTTTGACCTAGAAATTTTGCTACTTAAATTCTATGCACTTAAATATCTAAAGTCAGTATGTGGTACATATTAACATAGGATTAATTCTTGAAGAAACCCTTTTTATTTTTAAAATAGAGTGTGTTCTCTATTTTGTTTAGGACTTACCTTAATCAGAGGAATTGTTAAGCATGTATAAAAAGAGATCGATTTGGCTTCCTGAATTATACTCTCCGTGAACCTTGTCACATGAGAGATAAATGGAAGAAGCCTTATTAGAAGCCTTATTAAACAATACTTCAATGTATTGCATAAAAATTCACAATAAGAAATAACTTTTGGGAGACATTTTGTTAGCATTCTCAATACAAAAAGATGGGACATTCTTGCATTCAGATAGTATTGTTGACCTCAGATAATGTGAGCTTATTTTTTTATGCCTGGGCCCTAAAGCAACAGGATTATAATAACTACACATCTCATGTTGGTTTTCTTTTTATTTTACAGCCTGAGTTCAAACTAAATATATTCTCTAGCTTGAGTGCTAAGCACCATAGTAGTTCCCTTATCAAGGTCATTTTAATAGTGTTGTCCCATTTGTCATCAAATGACTTAGTCCATAAAATGAGACTCTACTAAAGGGAAGATAGAAGAGAAAACAATTTATAAAAGTCTAAATATTTTCTAAGATAACAAGTACCAGCACTAAAGATGAATTATCTAAGACGGAAAATGTGGCAAATAGCCATTAGATTGTCTTAATGACCAATAACATTACAGGGTGATCAAATTCTGACCTTAACATAATTTCTGACCTTAAATTTGTATTTAATACAGGATTTGAAGCGGGTGAATTTTGTAGTTTTGTACAGATGACAAAAAATGGGGTGACAAGGAAATTATATTGGAAAAATCAGCTAGTTTAAAGAAAATATATGCAACTATTGGTGTTTGTATTGCCATTGTATTTTCCTTTCATGATTGGTTTGATCTGTAATTTTTATAGCTCTAATCCTATAGACGACTAATCTATACATGCTAATGCAAGATCTACCTTTAAATGAGTATTGGTCATTAAATAAAGGTTTTAATGCTCCTTTTGAAGTTATTTATTTAAGTATTAGGGGAAAAAATGCTTTGGAGTTTTTCCAATCTTTACTTCCCTGTCCTGTCGACTACAATTTACATAGTTATTTCAGTTATAGTAAGGACCCTAGGCTATTCCCCCAGGTTATTTTACCTATGTTCTCCTATCTCCATTACAAAAAAGCTTCCCCACAGTTCTTTCTGAAAGAAAGTGACATAAGACACTATATATACTTTATTTCATTTAATGGTCATACCATCCTTATGGTATAGATAGGTATAATACATCAGTAGGTTGTTAATAATTATTTTCTGCCATTACTTAAAAAAAACTTAGGACTTAAGAAGTTTAATTAACTTGCCCATAGACATATGGCTAATAAGAAAGTGATGGGATACAGATTCAGGCAGCCTACTTGGGAGCCTCATACTGGCTATGCTATATTGCCTCATAATATGGCAAAGATTTTGAAAACTGGGATATTTGTTTCCCTAGCATTGCCTATAAAATTATCCATCTTTTTTTATATCAAATCTTGGAAATTTTGACCAAAAATGTTTTACATCTTACATTAAAAATTTTAGTTCCGGGGCACCTGGGTGGCTCAATGGGTTAAAGCCTCTGCCTTCGGCTCCGGTCATGGTCCTGGGGTCCTGGGATCGAGCCCCGCATCGGGCTCTCTGCTCAGCAGGGAGACTGCTTCTCCCTCTCTCTCTGCCTGCCTCTCTGCCTACTTGTGATCTGTCTGTCAAATAAATAAATAAAATCTTTAAAAAGAAAAAAAGAAAGAAAAAAAAGAAATACCAACCCTCCCTACCCCCAGCCCAAAATCCAAGTATAACTTTTGACTCCCCCAAAATAACTGTTAGCAGCCTACTGTTGACTGGCAGCCTTACTGATAATATAAACAGTTAAATAGCACATATTTTGTATGTTTTTATGTATTATAGGCTATATTCTTACAATAAAGTATGTTAGAGAAAAGAAGATGTTATAGAGAATACACATTTACAGTACTATATTGTAAAAAAAAAAAAAGAGAGAGAGAGAGAACCTACTTATAGGGACACCTGTGTGGCTCAGTCAGTTAAGCCTCCAGCTCTTGGTTTCAGCTCAGGTCATGATCTTAGGGTCATGAGATCAAGACCCCCATCATGCTCGTGCTGAGCATGGAGTCTCCCTTGAGATTCTTTCTCCCTCTCCCTCTGCCCCTCCCCCTGCTTGCTCTCTAAATTTCTCTCTCTTTCTCTTAAATAAATAAGTACCTAAAAAGTCTTTTTTAAAAGATCTACTTATACATGGTCCCACATGCTGTTCAAGGGCAACTGTATTCTCTTGGTATGATGTACCCAAGTGACTGTCTCTAAGCAAATCCTAGAGTAACAATACACTTTCTTGAGAGTCCTATTTGGTAGATAATTGAGTTAAATAATACATATTTTGAGGCACCTGGGTGGCTCAGTTGGTTAAGTGTCTGCCTTCGGCTCAGGTCATGATCCCAGGATCCTGGGATCAAGCTCCACATCAGGCTCCCTGCTCAGTGGGGAGCCTGCTTCTCCCTTTGCCTCTGCCTAATGCTACTGCTCATGCTCTCTTTCCCTCCCTTCCCCTCCTCTGACAAATAAATAAATAAAATTTTTTGTAAAAAAAACACATATTTTAACATGCTAGTTTACAATTAAACAATTAAAAGTAAACTGTCATTTTGTTGGTTGTCCATTTCCTAAGGCCTTTATAACTTTGTCCTAGGAAGTTAAAAGTTACTACAGATAAAATAGGTTGAATGTGGTGATTGCTGCAAAGGAAGAGGGCCAGTCCACTTTTACAGTTCTGTAACTAAGACTATTGCTAATTTTAGAGTGCCTATTAATTTTCTTTGGCTTTCCATGTAAAGTGAAAATTGAAGAAGTTTTAGCTCTAGTATTTCCCTGGTAAGAAGGAAGAGAATGTCTGTCATTTGGACTGGATTCATGGCCTGGGAGGAAAAACTTCTGCACATATGCAATGTTCAGTCAGATAACTTCTCCTGTGTAGTAGTGTTTATGCTTTAACTGCCATGAAATTGTCAATGATTGTAATCAGACATGATCCCAGAGCTGCTTTTTTCCTTTTAGTAAAGGACAGTAGTTCTGTTCTCTGAGGTTCATTTTGTCAGCTTGTGAACTTTCGGAAGGGGAACATAGTAGGAGGCTAAGGAACCACAGATGGAGTTTTGCCCAGCGATTTTCCAGCTCTAATCCATGGAGTACTGTGAGTTGTACAGGGATTCCTGGGGGCCCCTGCAGGAGATTTGGAAAGATGTCTGGTCAGGGTTATCATCTCCATATCCCACTGAACAAGGGAACTTTTATCTCTTTTGTTTGGATGCCTAAGACGTAGTTGGAAGAATTTAAAAACTGCTGATCGAGACTCACCCCTTTAAGAAGAAGGAAGCCAATTAAGTGATTTGTCTGAAGGCTGCACATCTAGAAACTAGGGGACTGGCAGTGCTGAGCCTAGAATATGTATTATCCGACTCAGTCTGAAGTTATCCCCACCATTCTGTGATATAACAACAGGTTGTCTCGTAAGCTTAAAGTTTTTTCATGGTTGACACTTTAATCTTTTTTTATCATCTATGTATTATAATTAGGAATAATTGCTTATGCTAATGCTTTATACAATTTGTGTCAGTAGATTTACTCTGTAGTCATGTTTGTAAGCCAGGCATGACTTTCAGAATTAAAGCAGTTTACTTAGAAAATGCAGGGAACTCTTCCTGTTGTGTCTTAGATTGGAGAGTTTTCAAAGTAGAAACAGGAACCTTAAATGAAGAGGATAAATCAGTGGTTAAGAGACAGAAGTTCTACCTTAAAGTTGTTTTAGTTCTTTTTCTGTGCTGGTTTTGTGATTATAACCCATACGTTATGATTCGATCTTAAAAAATTTATATAAGATTGGGGATCTTCAAAGAGATTCTGATTTTCAAAGTAGACTTTTCTAAAGTTATATTGAGCAAAGAGATTTGTTTTTAAAAGTGCACTGTACCATTTTGGGGGGAATTTATACGTGCTTCTTGTAACTTGGTAACTTGGAATTGTCTTCTGTGTTAACTAAGGAAATAAGAGTGTGCAGTACGTGTCTCGGGATTTCTAGTTGAAGGTGGACACTAGGCAGCATGTGAATGATGCTTGTTGTACCTAGCGTTGGTTCTTTTGAGGTTCCGCATGTTAAGCTTTTTGCTGTTTCTTTCATCATTTTAGAAAGGCATTATTCCCAAAGATTCCAGTTTTGATTTTCACTAGAATAAAGTATTTATTTCCTTAAAGATTTAACAGAGGCTTTGGATGAAGATGCAGACCCCACAAAATCTGCACTGTCTGCAGTTGCATCTCTGGCAGCTGCGTGGCCGCAGTTGCACCAGGGTATGTGTGGGTTTTATTTTTTTTGTTGTTTGGCTTTTTATTTTTAATTTTATAAAGGTACATTTTACATTGCTGAGGGTTTATTGCTGATATTCTAAATGACAACTTCGTCTTTTAACAACTATAGGCTGCAGTTTGAAAAGCTTGGATCTTGATAGCTGCACTCTCTCTGAAATCCTCAGACTGCACATCTTAGCTTCAGGTGCTGATGTAACGTCAGCAAATGCAAAGTACAGATATCAGAAGCGAGGAGGATTTGATGCTACAGACGACGCCTGTATGGAGCTGCGTTTGAGCAACCCCAGTCTCGTGAAGAAACTGGCAAGCACTTCAGTGTATGATTTGACACCAGGTAAGCTTTGCAAGTTGGAATCGGTATAATCTGCCCACTTCCTCCCCTCCTCTTTCTCTTTAGCCCAGAAAACTAGGTCCTGCTGAGAAATTTCAGATAGCCGTTTTAAAAGAGAAGGAGAACCATCCTTAAAAAAAATTGTTGGAAGGGGCGCCTGGGTGGCTCAGTGAGTTAAGCCTCTGCCTTTGGCTCAGGTCATGATCTCAGGGTCCTGGATTGAGCCCTGCATCGGGCTCCCTCCTTAGCAGGAAGCCTGCTTTCCCGTACCCCTCTGCCTGCCTCTCTGCCTAACTGTGCTCTATCAAATAAATAAATAAAATCTTTTAAAAAAAAAAAATTGTTGGAATACAAAGAGTGACCCCGGTGGAGACTACTCTTGATATTCATATCAGCTGTTTCTGATGTTCTTTTCTTTTTCATGTAGGTTTTCTGTTACTTTAAAAATTTGTGGTTAATCTACTAAATTTAGAAGGATAAGTAAGAATTAGCCAGAACTTTTATTTGTCAGTATATCAGAAATTTAAGGGGCGCCTGGGTGGCTCAGTGGATTAAGCCGCTGCCTTCGGCTCAGGTCATGATCTCAGTGTCCTGGGATCGAGCCCCGCATCGGGCTCTTTGCTCAGCGGGAGCCTGCTTCCTCCTCTCTCTCTGCCTGACTCTCCGCCTACTTGTGATCTTTCTCTCTGTCAAATAAATTAATAAAATCTTTAAAAAAAAAAAAAAAAAAAAAAAAGAAATTTAAGCTGTAGCTGCTAAATTCTAACATTTGCTTGAACAGTGTTTGAGGTATGAAAAAGGGTATATAAAATTAAGATGAAGTTACTTTTCACTTCCTTTTTTGGATAAAAAATTACAATGCACAAATACATAGAGTTTAATTTAATATACTTATTTAAGAGAACATATAATAAATATATAATAAATATAATAAAAGTAGAGTGCCTTCATTCCTAACATTCACATAGTTATTATACTTTGTAGTAGTGTTTTTGTGCAGTATTTTCAGAGTACCGATTTGCCTGTCGCCCTTTTATAATTCACATGGTAATAATTTAGTTTTTAATTTGAACTTCCTATGTGAGCCTAAATATTAAAACTTGAAAAAAATTCTTTGTCATTAGAAAGTTTTTTATGTCTGTTTAATTGGTCTATATGGTAATTATTTGTATTTGAAATACCTTGTATGTCATGTATCTGTTAATTTGGATTCAGAGGTGCTTTTTCTGAAAACATGCCATTGGCATGTTTGGTCCAGAGACTTTTTTCTATTCTTTATTAAGCTTTTTCACATTGAGCCACAAATTAAGATTTCTCAAACAATTCCTTTTTGCCATTGATGATACAGAAGTTATTTACCCACTTTTGACAGGAGAAAAAATGAAGATACTTCATGCTCTCTGTGGGAAACTACTGACCCTAGTTTCTACTAGGGATTTCATTGAAGATTATGTTGATATATTACGACAGGCAAAGCAGGAGTTCCGGGAGTTAAAAGCAGAACAACATCGGAAAGAGAGGGAAGAAGCAGCTGCTAGGTAAAAGATAATTATAGTTAGTTATGCTAATGAAGGCTGTTTATTTCTTTGCATCTAAAATGATATTTCACGTTGAACTGTAATGCGATACTGGCTCACACTGATGTTCGGTGGCTTAACTGTTATAAATGAATTACTACACGGTAATTTGTGATAACATTTAGAGCACTTCTATAATTTTATGATTAAAACAATATGCTGAAAGTTAAAAGTTTATCTCCCATCAAATAGACTATAATATTTTATGTTAACTTTCAGAATTCGTAAAAGGAAGGAAGAAAAACTGAAGGAACAAGAACAAAAAATGAAAGAGAAACAAGAGAAACTGAAGGAAGATGAGCTGAGAAACTCAGCTGCAGATACATCTGTTGGGTATGGTTTGAATTACAGTGCTCACTGGGCTTTACATAAAGAATAAAAATCAGCACCTTAACCTCTAAAATGCTTTTCAGAAGTTCTAAAAACAAGTTTTCTAGTTTTTTGTTTATAGGTACATAATAATTATACCAGTGGACCTATGAAATTTACATATATATATATACAGTTCTCAAGTATACATGTGTTATGTTAAAAAATACTTTCAGGGAATCTAGAATTGATTTTCTCATAAAATTAATGTTGTAAATGATAATTGCCCAGAAAGCCTTCAATAGGCTATTTTTAACCAGTAGTACATTTCTAGCATTAATAGTGGCAACTCCCTCACTCCACCACAACTACCACCACCATCACAGTTGTACAGTGTATTTCCCAAAGTTCCTCTGACTTTATTGAGGAACAGGGTTGAAATTGGAGGTTTTAGTAGATGGTACAGGGAGAAGGTAGAAGCACCTTAAGTAATTTAGTGACTTAAGTACTCTTGGCATTTGAAAATATTTGGGACAAAAATTGGCTATGAAGACAAGTGGGAATTTTTGCATATTGTAGAGGGCAAACTCTGTTCAAATTTTGCAAAAATAATTTTTTTATGAAATATGCAAAGGAAGGTTTTAAAATCTCAGTATTCTGAAATTCGTATATTGACTCTTAGTTAAACATGCACATAAAAATGCCTATTAGTCTTAGAGTCATAGGTCAAAAACTTGTAACAGCTGTATTTTATATGCCCATCAACAGTACTTTAAGAAATGGAATTTGGATACTTTGGAAAAGTTCATCTGATACCTAAAGCACAAGCAGTCAAAGAAAAAAAAAATAGATAATTGGGTTTCTTCAAAATTAAAAACTTTTGTGCTTCAACGAACACTGTCAAGAAAGTAAAAAGGCAACACAGTGAATGGGAAAAAATATTTGCAAATCATGTATCTAATAACGGTTTAATATCCAGTATATATAACAATTCCTATAAGTCAACAATAAAAGAACAACCCAATTAAAAAATGGGTAAAGGATTTTAATAGGCATCTCTCCAAAGAAAATAGATATACAAGAAGCATTGAAAAGACATTCAGCATCACTAGTCATTAGGGAAATGCACATTGAAATCACAATGAGATACTACTTCACATTCCCTAGGATGGCTGTAATCCAGTTAAGAGACTATAAGAAGTACTGGTGAGAATGTGGAGAAATTGGAACTCTCTTGCACTGCGGGTAGAGATATAAAATGGTGCAGCTGCTTTGGATAAATTTGGCAGTGTCTCAGACAGTTGAACCATTTGCTACCGTATGACCCAGCAGTTTCACTCCTAGGTGTATACTGAAGAGAATTAAGAGCAAATGTTCACGCATAAATGTATATACAAAAGTTCACAGCATCATTATTCTTAATAGCCAAAGAAGTAATAACCGAAATGTCCAACAGTTGATGAATGGATAAATAAAACGTTGTATTTCTTTGGTGCTATACCCATACAGCCCAATGTTGTTCAGCAATAAAAAGAAATAGAATTCTCATATATGCTACAGTGTGGATAAACTTTGAAAACATTATGCTGATTAAAAGAAGTTAGTTACATTTTGTTGTCTGATTGCTGAGGCTAGGACCTCTAGTACGATGTTGAATAGCAGTGGTGATAATGGACATCCCTGCCGTGTTCCTGACCTTAGCGGAAAAGCTTTCAGTTTTTCTCCATTGAGAATGATATTTGCGGTGGGTTTTTCATAGATGGTTTTGATGATATTGAGGTATGTGCCCTCTATCCCTACACTTTGAAGAGTTTTGATCAGGAAGGGATGTTGTACTTTGTCAAATGCTTTTTCAGCATCTATTGAGAGTATCATATGGTTCTTGTTCTTTCTTTTATTGATGTGTTGTATCACATTGACTGATTTGCGGATGTCGAACCAACCTTGCAGCCCTGGAATAAATCCCACTTGGTCGTGGTGAATAATCTTTTTAATGTACTGTTGAATCCTATTGGCTAGTATTTTGTTGAGTATTTTCGCATCTGTGTTCATCAAGGATATCGGTCTATAGCTCTCTCTTTTTTGGTGGGATCCTTGTCTGGTTTTGGGATCAAGGTGATGCTGGCCTCATAAAATGAGTTTGGAAGTTTTCCTTCCATTTCTATTTTTTGGAACAGTTTCAGGAGAATAGGAATTAGTTCTTCTTTAAATGTTTGGTAGAATTCCCCCGGGAAGCCGTCTGGCCCTGGGCTTTTGTTTGTTTGGAGATTTTTAATGACTGTTTCAATCTCCTTACTGGTTATGGGTCTGTTCAGGCTTTCTATTTCTTCCTGGTTCAGTTGTGGTAGTTTATATGTTTCTCTAGGATGCATCCATTTCTTCCAGATTATCAAATTTATTGCCGTAGAGTTGCTCATAGTATGTTCTTATAATAGTTTGTATTTCTTTGGTGTTAGTTGTGTGATCTCTCCTCTTTCATTCATGATTTTATTTATTTGGGTCCTTTCTCTTTTCTTTTTGATAAGTCGGGCCAGGGGTTTATCAATTTTATTTCCCTTTCAAAGAACCAGCTCCTAGTTTCGTTGATTTGTTCTATTGTTTTTTTTTGTTTCTATTTCATTGATTTCTGCTCTGATCTTTATGATTTCTCTTCTCCTGCTGGGCTTAGGGTTTCTTTCTTGTTCTTTCTCCAGCTCCTTTAGGTGTAGGGTTAGGTTGTGTACCTGAGACCTTTCTTGTTTCTTGAGAAAGGCTTGTACCGCTATATATTTTCCTCTCAGGACTGCCTTTGTTGTGTCCCACAGATTTTGAACCGTTGTATTTTCATTATCATTTGTTTCCATGATTTTTTTCAATTCTTCTTTAATTTCCCGGTTGACCCATTCATTCTTTAGAAGGATACTGTTTAGTCTCCATGTATTTGGGTTCTTTCCAAACTTCCTTTTGTGGTTGAGTTCTAGCTTTAGAGCATTGTGGTCTGAAAATATGCAGGGAATGATCCCAATCTTTTGATACCGGTTGAGTCCTGATTTAGGACCCAGGATGTGATCTATTCTGGAGAATGTTCCATGTGCACTAGAGAAGAATGTGTATTCTGTTGCTTTTTGGATGAAATATTCTGAATATATCTGTGATGTCCATCTGGTCCAGTGTGTCATTTAAGGCCTTTATTTCCTTGCTGATCTTTTGCTTGGATGACCTGTCCATTTCAGTGAGGGGAGTGTTAAAGTCCCCTACTATTATTGTATTATTGTTGATGTGTTTCTTTGATTTTGTTATTAATTGGTTTATATAGTTGGCTGCTCCCACATTGGGGGCATAGATATTTAAAATTGTTAAATCTTCTTGTTGGACAGACCCTTTGAGTATGATATAGTGTCCTTCCTCATCTCTTATTATAGTCTTTGGCTTAAAATCTAATTGATCTGATATAAGGATTGCCACTCCTGCTTTCTTCTGATGTCCATTGGCATGGTAAATTCTTTTCCACCCCCTCACTTTAAATCTGGAGGTGTCTTCGGGCTTAAAATGTGTTTCTTGGAGGCAACATATAGATGGGTTTTGTTTTTTTTTATCCATTCTGATACCCTGTGTCTTTTGACAGGGGCATTTAGCCCATTCACATTCAGGGTAACTATTGAGAGATATGAATTTAGTGCCATTGTATTGCCTGTAAGGTGACTGTTACTGTATATGGTCTCTGTTCCTTTCTGATCTACCACTTGTAGGCTCTCTCTTTGCTTAGAGGACCCCTTTCAATATTTCCTGTAGAGCTGGTTTGGTATTTGCAAATTCTTTCAGTTGTTGTTTGTCCTGGAAGCTTTTAATCTCTCCTTCTATTTTCAATGATAGCCTAGCTGGATATAGTATTCTTGGCTGCATGTTTTTCTCGTTTAGTGCTCTGAAAATATCATGCCAGCTCTTTCTGGCCTGCCAGGTCTCTGTGGACAAGTCAGCTGCCAATCTAATATTTTTACCATTGTAAGTTACAGACTTCTTTTCCCGGGCTGCTTTCAGGATATTCTCTTTGTCACTGAGACTTGTAAATTTTACTATTAGGTGACGGGGTGTGGGCCTATTCTTATTGATTTTGAGGGGCATTCTCTGAACCTCCTGAATTTTGATGCTCGTTCCCTTTGCCATATTGGGGAAATTCTCCCCAATAATTCTCTCCAGTATACCTTCTGCTCCCCTCTCACTTTCTTCTTCTTCTGGAATCCCAATTATTCTAATGTTGTTTCGTCTTATGGTGTCACTTATCTCTCGAATTCTCCCCTCGTGGTCCAGTAGCTGTTTGTCCCTCTTTTGCTCAGCTTCTTTATTCTCTGTCATTTGGTCTTCTATATCACTAATCTCTTTCTTCTGCCTCATTTATCCTAGCAGTTAGAGCCTCCATTTTTGATTGCACCTCATTAATAGCTTTTTTGATTTCACCTTGGTTAGATTTTAGTTCTTTTATTTCTCCAGAAAGGGCTTTTATATCTCTCGAGAGGGTTTCTCTAATATCTTCCATGCCTTTTTTGAGCCCGGCTAGAACCTTGAGAATTGTCATTCTGAACTCTAGATCTGACATATTACCGATGTCTGTATTGATTAGGTCCCTAGCCTTCGGTACTGCCTCTTGTTCTTTTTTTTGTGTTGAATTTTTACGTCTTGTCATTTTGTCCAAATAAGAGTAAATGAAGGGGCAAGTAAAATACTAAAAGGGTGGCAACAACCCCAGGAAAATATGCTTTAACCAAATTAGAAGAGATCCAAAATTGTGAGTGGGGGGAAAGGGGATAAAAAGAGGTTCAAAAAGGAAGAAAGAAAAGAAAAAAAAAAAAAGAAAAGAAAAGAAAAGAATTTTTTAAAAAAAGAAAACACCTAAGAAAAATGTAAAAATATATATATATATATATTAGATAAACTAGTAAAAAATCGTTAAAAAAGAAAAAGGTAACAGTTAAAAAAAAATTTTACCCGAAGGCGAGAAAAAAAAAAAAAATGAAAAAGAAAAAATTAAATTAACTGCAAGACTAAAAAAAAATCACCGAAAAAAAGCCATGAGTTCCGTGCTTGGCTTTCAAAAGGAAATTAAAGGCATCCAAATCGGCAAAGAAGAAGTCAAATTATCACTCTTCGCAGATGATATGATACTATATGTGGAAAACCCAAAAGACTCCACTCCAAAACTGCTAGAACTTATACAGGAATTCAGTAAAGTGTCAGGATATAAAATCAATGCACAGAAATCAGTTGCATTTCTCTACACCAACAGCAAGACAGAAGAAAGAGATATTAAGGAGTCAATCCCATTTACAATTGCATCCAAAACCATAAGATACCTAGGAATAAACCTAACCAAAGAGACACAGAATCTATACTCAGAAAACTATAAAGTACTCATGAAAGAAATTGAGGAAGACACAAAGAAATGGAAAAATGTTCCATGCTCCTGGATTGGAAGAATAAATATTGTGAAAATGTCTATGCTACCTAAAGCAATCTACACATTTAATGCAATTCCTATCAAAGTGCCATCCATCTTTTTCAAAGAAATGGAACAAATAATGCTAAAATTTATTTGGAACCAGAAAAGACCTCGAATAGCCAAAGGGATATTGAAAAAGAAAGCCAACGTTGGTGGCATCACAATTCCGGACTTCAAGCTCTATTACAAAGCTGTCATCATCAAGACAGCATGGTACTGGCACAAAAACAGACACATAGATCAATGGAACAGAATAGAGAGCCCAGAAATAGACCCTCAAATCTATGGTCATCTAATCTTCGACAAAGCAGGAAAGAATGTCCAATGGAAAAAAGACAGCCTTTTCAATAAATGGTGCTGGGAAAATTGGACAGCCACATGCAGAAAAATGAAATTGGACCATTTCCTTACACCACACACAAAAATAGACTCAAAATGGATGAAGGACCTCAATGTACGAAAGGAATCCATCAAAATCCTTGAGGAGAACACGGGCAGCAACCTCTTCGACCTCTGCCGCAGCAACATCTTCCTAGGAACAACGCAAAAGGCAAGGGAAGCAAGGGAAAAATGAACTACTGGGATTTCATCAAGATCAAAAGCTTTTGCACAGCAAAGGAAACAGTTAACAAAATCAAAAGACAACTGACAGAATGGGAGAAGATATTTGCAAACGACATATCAGATAAAGGACTAGTGTCCAGAATCTATAAAGAACTTAGCAAACTCAACATCCAAAGAACAAATAATCCAATCAAGAAATGGGCAGAGGACATGAACAGACATTTCTGCAAAGAAGACATCCAGATGGCCAACAGACACATGAAAAAGTGCTCCATATCACTCGGCATCAGGGAAATACAAATCAAAACCACAATGAGATATCACCTCACACCAGTCAGAATGGCTAAAATCAACAAGTCAGGAAATGACAGATGCTGGCGAGGATGTGGAGAAAGGGGAACCCTCCTACACTGTTGGTGGGAATGCAAGCTGGTGCAGCCACTCTGGAAAACAGCATGGGGATTCCTCAAAATGTTGAAAATAGAACTGCCCTATGACCCAGCAATTGCACTATTGGGTATTTACCCTAAAGATACAAATGTAGTGATCCAAAGGGACACATGCACCCGAATGTTTATAGCAGCAATGTCCACTATAGCCAAACTATGGAAAGAACCCAGATGTCCATCAACAGATGAATGGATCAAGAAGATGTGGTATATATACACAATGGAATACTATGCAGCCATCAAAAGAAATGAAATCTTGCCATTTGCAACAACATGGATGGAACTAGAGCGTATCATGCTAAGCGAAATAAGTCAAGCAGAGAAAGACAACTATCATATGATCTCCCTGATATGAGGAAGTGGTGATGCAACATGGAGGCTTAAGTGGGGAATAAATGAAACAAGATGGGATTGGGAGGGAGACAAACCATAAGTGACTCTTAATCTCACAAAACAAACTGAGGGTTGCCGGGGGGAGGGGGTTTGGGAGAAGGGGGTGGGATTATGGACATTGGGGAGGGTATGTGATTTGGTGTGTGCTGTGAAGTGTGTAAACCTGGTGATTCACAGACCTGTACCCCTGGGGATAAAAATATATGTTTATAAAAAATAAAAAATTTAAAAAAAAAAAAAAAGAAGTTAGTTACAAAAGGCCATGTGTTGTATGATTCCATTTATATAAAAAGTCCAGAATGGGCAAATCTACAGCAAAAAGTAAATGAGTGGTTTCCAAGGAAGTAGGGAAGAGGAAATGGAAAGTGACTACTAATGGCTACTACAGAGGTTTTCTTTGGGATAATGAAACTGTTCTGGAATTAGATAGGGGTAATGACTGCACAACCTTGTGAATATACTAAAAACCACTGAATTTGTACACTTTAAAATGGTGATTTTAGGATATGTGAGTTACAACTCCATATTCTTTTTGTATTTTATAAACCTTTTCAGGTTCTATTTAAATATAATTGACTTCTAACATTGTACTAATCATTTTGGGTATATAACATAATGATGTGATATATGCATATGTTGTGAAATAATTACTACAATAAGTTTGGTTACTCTTCATTACCTCCTGTAGTTAAAGATTTTTTCCTTGTAATCTTTTCATTTTGGAAAAAAAGGAAAATAAGCATATTATAGATTCTACCATTTCTTTCTTTTTTTTTTTTTTTAAATCCTCATCTAGCCTCACTCATTTATATTATCTCTCTGGCTCCTAAACATATTAGAGTTTGCAAACCTCTGGATAAAGAACATAAGTGGTGGAGCTTATTTCAAGGTGCATACAGTTTTAGTTTTAATTTGGACAGTGTAGTGGATTAGATGAAACATCTGATGTGTTCATTCAGCCTACTCTTCTCTACTATTTGTCTATTTTCTACTCAGCAAACCATCACCTCCCAGCCAAGCTACCTGGGCTGTTACAGTGGCGTCTTGTCTCCCCCCATCTACTTTCTCTCCCAGATCATCTTCCACATAGCAACCAAAGTGCTTTCCAATCCTATCATTTCCCTTTTCTAAACTCTTCTACTTTTTATCCCCATTGCTTTTTAAGTAATGCCCTACAAAGCCTTTTGTATGTATGATCTAACCCTACCTTTTTCTCATCCATATCTTGGATTACTTCTTTTTGTTTTATATTTTTCTCAAAATGATAAGCTCCTTCCTTTTCTCTTCAGTTCAGAGCCTTTGCATGTTACCCCCTCTGCTTACCCCCTCTTCTAGCAGATTTCTTCTTACCTGCCACCTTACCCCTCTCTAGTCTCTCTAGTCTCAAAGTTTAAATGTCACTTTTTTCTTGATCCTTGAGAAGCTTTCATAGCAACTTGAATTTCTCATTTTTAATACTTATTACATGTTTTAATTTTTTAATTGTGTTATTATCTGTTATCTCTCTGAGAATATAAACTCTATGTCATTTTGTCCACTACTTCCTAAACATAATGGCTAGCACTTCATAGGCAGGCAATAAATATCTCATGAATAGAATTATATGTTCATTAATGAAAATAATCTTTGTTTTTTTCCTTAAGAGAGGAAGAAAGGGAAGATTTTGATACTAGCACTGAGAGCAAAGAAATAGAGCAAAAGGAACTTGATCAAGACACAGTCACTGAAGATGAAGATGACCCAGGATCACATAAAAGAGGCAGAAGAGGTAATAGAGAAGTTTCTTGGGGGCTTGCTTGCTTGTTTTTAATTTATAAGGAACTTTATAATTTAGCTATCCTGAAATATGTATGAGATTACTTCATTTGTAATTCCAAGGTGTATTTGCTTTTTAAATGCCCGCCTCATAGCTGTGGTAAGTTTTTTAAATGGTGACCGTTTTCTTAAATGGTTTTAGAAGTTACATTCAGTCTTTATTTTCATGTCATTTATACTTGAGGGAGGAGCGACAATATTCATATTGTTTTAATAGGTCAGTTTCTCATAACTTCAACTTTTGGGGGCGCCTGGGTGGCTCAGTGGGTTAAGCCGCTGCCTTTGGCTCAGGTCATGATCTCGGGGTCCTGGGATCGAGTCCCGCATCAGGCTCTCTGCTCAGCAGGGAGCCTGCTTCCTCCTCTCTCTCTCTCTGCCTGCCTCTCTGCCTACTTTGTGACCTCTCTCTCTGTCAAATAAATAAATAAATAATCTTTAAAAAAAATTTAAAATAAAAAATAACTTCAACTTTTGGTTAGCAAATTTTGTGGAGTTTTTTTATTTACTATTTTATACTAGGCCAAATAGAAATTTTTATTCTACAGCATACTCAGCATGCATTAGGTGCCATTTAGCTGCTAGAAATACAAAGGTCAGGAATGCTTATAATTGGTACCATATGGCTGAGAATGAAAATCAGCTACCTTAGAATAATTGCATGAATTGCTCGATCAAAGGGAATATATTTTTTAAAAGTTGTTGATACAAATTACTTCTGAGGATCTTTAACCATCTTCATTTGACAACTATTGAAGATTTTTAACTTTATTCTGTGCCTATAATTTCATATCTTTTTTCTACTTTATTTGCTAAGTAGTTATTATAAGTAGACAAAAAATTTATATCATTGAGGCTACATTTTCTGATTATAATGCAATTGATTTAGAAATCCAAACCAAAAGGCCTCATTTGATTCATTTTAAGACACACTGCTAAATAATAGGTCAAAGTAGAAACCATAAATGGAAACTAGAAAATATTTAATACTAATCTATACTAAAAAAAACTAATCAGTATTGTTCACTAACACTTGTTGGATACTCCCTCTGCTTAGAGGAAAATTTCTAGTTTTATTACATATTGGGAAAGAAGAAAGGCAAATTGAGCTAGTCATTCATTTAAGAAGTTAGAGGTAGAAAACAGAATAATCCCTCCAGATGAAAGGAAACAAAAGGTACAAGTAGAAATTAATAGGAAATAATAGAATAGCAAAGCCAAAAATTTGTTCTTTGGAAAAAATACAAACTAGACAAATCTTTCTTGAAACTGATTTGGGAGGGGTGTTCACATAAGGTGAAGACTCAAAAGGGAAGCAATGTAACTACAGATTAAGTAGAAATTTAAAGATAAGGGGATAGCATATATAGTTTTATATATATATAGCATATATAAGTTTTATCCTTACTTTGAAAGTGGAGGCAAAAAATAAACAAAATCCTAGAAAATACACATTATAAAAATGGATTCATGAGAAAATGTATAATGTGTATGGTCCTAAATCATTAAATCTTGAATCAGTGTTAAAAAATCTTTCTAGAGGGGTGCCTGGGTGGCTCAATGGGTTAACGCTTCTGCCTTCAGCTTGGGTCATGATCCCAGGGTCCTGGTATCGAGTCCCACATAGGGCTCTCTGCTCAGCGGGTGGGTCGGTTGGGGGGCTGCTGCCCTCTCTCTCTCTGTCTGCCTCTCTGCCTACTTGTGATCTCTTCCTGTCAAATAAATAAATAAATAAAAATCTATTTTAAAAAAAAAAGCCTTTCTAGAGGGGCGCCTGGGTGGCTCTGTCTGCTAAGTTTCCAACTCTTGGTTTTGGCTCACGTCATGAGATTTAGCCCTGCGTTGGGCTCCTCTGCACATTGGCCGTGGAGCCTGCTTTCTCCCTCTCTCCCTCTGCCCATCCCCTGATCTGCCCCCCAACCATTCTCTCTCTGAATAAAATAAATCTTCCTATAGCAGAAACTTTAGTCCTAGACAACTTTATAGGTGAATTTTCCCAAATTTTCAAGATTTTATTTACTTATTTATTTATTCATGAGAGCCAGAGAGAGAGGCAGAGGGAGAAGCAGGCTTCCCTGCAGAGCAGGGAACCCGATGCAGGACTTGATCCCAGGACGCTGCTATCATGACCTGAGTCTAAGACAGCTAATGGACTGAGACATCCAGGTACCCTAATTTTCCCAAATTTTAAAGCAGCAGATAGTTCTAATCTTATACAGACCCTTTCAAACAAAAGAGATCTATGCAATCTGACAGTGATTGAAACAGGAGAAGTTTACTTCAACACGCCACACAAGGCCAGGTAGGCCTCCAGGAATCCAGGCTCTTCCTGCCTTGTTCATACTGCCATCCTTACGGTTTTGCTGCCATCCTCCTGTTCCAAAATGATTTATCCCAGAGGTTACATATAACGCTCTACTTCCATCTCTGATCAGAAGTTTCTCATAGCTATACCTCCCGGGGAGACATTTCCTTTTGGGAAATGCCCTACTTTTGAATTGCTAGGTACCCAACTAAGCATTAGGGGTTCTGTTACTTTAAATCAGTGGTTAGTAAACTAGCCGATTGGCCAAATCTGCCCTGCCAGTTTTTATATAATCTAACTAAACTGGTTTTGACATTTTTAAATTTTTAAATAGTTGGGGGAAAAGAATGATATTTTATAATATGAAAATGATATGAAATTTGGATTTCAGTGACCATAGTTTTAATTGAACCCAGCCACGGTTGTTCATTTACATATGGTCTATGGCTCTTTCATGCCTACAGTGGCGCAATTGAGCAGCTGTGACAGAAACCATATGGCCCACAAAGCCTAAAAATATTTACTAGCTAGCCCGTTATAATAGTTAGTTTGCGTACTCCTGCCTTAGAGAAAGGACCAAACGTATGTTGCAGTGTTGCCTCACTCTCTGGTATAGAGATTGCAGTTTAAAGTGTGTCCCTCATATTTATTGTACCAGTTTCTTATCAGCATAGCATATTAGTCTGTTCAGGCTGCCATAATAAAAAAAACAAAAAACAAAACAAAACAAACGCCGACTAGGTGGCTTAAACAACAGAAATGTATTTTTTCACAGTTCTGGAGGCTGGAAGTGAAAGATCAAGGTACCAGCAGGGTTGATTTCTGGTGAGGTGTCTTCTGGCTCGCTATAACCCTTTCTCACTGTGTCCTCACACAACCTCTCTTCTGTGCCCACAAGTAAACAGAATGAGCATTCTGGTCTCTTTCTCTTCTTAAAAGAACACGAGTCCTGAATTAGGGTCCCACTCTTTGAACTCACTTGACCTTAAAATCTCCTCAAGGGCCCTGTCTCCCAATATGTCACACTGGGGTTTAGGATTTCAACCTATGAATTTTGGGGGCATTCAGTTTGGTCCATAATACTTAGTAACTTGGGATATTTTTGGATATTTTTCTGATGAAAATTTAAAATATGATGGGTGATGGTCAAATGTTTAAACCATAGGGAAAAGGCGACAAAATGGATTTAAAGAATTTATAAGACAAGAAGAAGTCAGCTGTGTAACAAGAGAGCCTCTTACTGCTGATGAGGAAGAAGCTTTAAAACAGGAACATCAACGGAAAGAGAAAGAGCTCTTGGAAAAAATCCAAAGTGCCATAGCATGTACCAATATCTTTCCCTTGGGCCGAGACCGCATGTATAGGCGATATTGGATTTTCCCTTCTATTCCTGGATTATTTATTGAAGAGGATTATTCCGGTCTCACTGAAGACATGCTGTTGCCTAGACCTTCATCATTTCAGAATAGTGTACAGTCTCAAGATCCTCAGGTATCCACTAAAACTGGAGAGTCTTTGATGTCTGAATCTACCTCCAACATTGACCAGGGTCCATGTGATGATTCTATGCAGCTGCCAAAACCAGTGCATAAGCCAAATCGGTGGTGCTTTTACAGTTCTTGTGAACAACTAGACCAGCTCATTGAAGCTCTTAATTCTAGAGGACATAGAGAAAGTGCCTTAAAAGAAACTTTGTTGCAAGAGAAGAGCAGAATATGTGCCCAGCTAGCCCATTTTTCTGAAGAGAAATTTCATTTTTCAGGTAAATTTTCATTGAAAACTGTTTCTTTCTTTCTCCCCATAATCTCCGGTTCAGGTTTAAACATCTGTCAAAGTCTTGGAGCTATATTTAAAACACCTCCTCTTTCGCTTGGACCGTGCTCTCAGTTTTCAAGTTAGAGAATATTTACCAGTTAGAGGAACAAGGTTCTCTAGATTTATTTCACTGGGTTCCATTTGGATTATGAGGAAAGGCAGTGCACAAAGATCCATACTCTTCCTGATCTCATTCTCTGATCAGTAGACCCAATAACCAAGGCACTAAGGATAACCTTATTTTAGGCATTTGATAGGATAGTGAGAGTGCGGTCACTGAGGGTTTTCGCTAAGGGTTTAGGGACAGGTTCCTTTAGTGATCACTTCTTTGGAGATTGGCTGCAAGGGCAGATCAGGCAGCAGCAGCTCCTATATGATGGCCGGTTCATTAATAACAGATACGAGAAAGCAGTAAGGCATTTTCGGGTATAAGTTTTCATTATTTCATTATAAACGAGATTCTCTAGGTAAAGAACTCTTAAATTTAGGGACATATTGTCATGACTACTTTAGTTCTCTTGGGAGGGAGACAAACCATAAGTGACTCTTAATCTCACAAAACAAACTGAGGGTTGCTGGGGGGAGGAGGGTTGGGAGATGGGGTGGGGTTATGGACATTGGGGAGGGTATGTGCTTTGGTGAGTGCTGTGAAGTGTGTAAACCTAGCGATTCACAGACCTGTACCCTTGGGGATAAAAATATATGTTTATAAAAAATTTAAAAAAATTTTTAAAAAAAGTATAGATCACAATTCTTTAACAGCGTTATTGAGTTAAGTTCATACACCATACAATTCACACATTTGGAGTGTACAGTTCAGTGGTTTTCATTATATACAGATGTGCAGCCATCAAACAATTGTAGAACATTTTTATCACCTCAAAAAGAAACCCCAAATTTGTTTTCTGTCTCTGTAAATTTCCTTGTCTGAACATTCTGTATGAATGTGATCATATAGTACATGGTCTTTTGTGACTTTCACTTAGCATAATGTTTTCAAGGTGCATCCAAGTTGCAGCACATGTCAGTACTTCATACCTTTTTATAACCAAATAATGCTCCATTCTATAAATATATAACACATTTTATTTAACCATATGTTAGTTGATGGATATTATTGCTTTTGTTTCCATATCTTGGCAGTTATGAATAATGCTGCTGTCAACATTTATGTACAGGTGTTTGTCTCAACATAAGTTTTCATTTCTCTTGGGTGTATATCTAAGAGTGAAATTACTGGGTCATATGATAATTCTGCATAATCACTTGAACGGCCATACTGTTCTCCAAAGCAACTGCACCGTTCTGTATTCCTGCCAGTAGTGTCTGAGGGTTAGAATTTTTCCACGTCCTTGACAACACTTGTTATTGATGATTTTTAGATTCCAGCCATTTTAGAGGTATGAAGTGGTACTTTATTTTGGTTTTTATGTGAATTTTCCTAAAGACTCATAATGTCGAGCATCCTTTCATGGTCTTATTGGCTGTTTGTATGTCTTCCTTAAAAGTCTATTCATATTCATTCATTGCCTGTTCTTATAGGAATGTCTTTTTATTGAGTTGTAAGAGTTCTTCAGATATTCTAGACATGAATTCCTTATCAGATACTTGATGTGCAAACATTTCCACTACCCCCTATTTTTTGCACTTGAGGATTTATTAAGTGTTTTTATATCAGTTATCTCACTATCATAGCCATCACATTGGGGACATTATATTTTTTAGTAAGAAAATCATAATAAAGGTATTGATAACTATTTCAGACAAACCTCAAACTGATAGCAAACCAACCTATAGTCGGGGAAGGTCTTCCACTGCATATGATTCAGCTCAGATGTCTGCAGAAAGACAGCTTGAATTGAGGCTGAGAGATTTTCTTTTGGATATTGAAGACAGAATCTACCAAGGAACATTAGGAGCAATCAAGGTTTGTACCTGTTCCCATTTTTGGTTTACCTAATTACCAAAGTTTTGGTCATATTTGTTTATTTATTTGGTATAGGCAAGGCATGTGTGTTTTGAATAAATACATGGGAGTGCTATATTTTTTTGTGAAAATTAAGTTTGTCCCCTGTATCAAAATACTTATATATGGGTAGAGATCTTCCTTAAACATACTCTATGGCTATCTGCTTTCTTAAACAGAATTTATAGAATGTAATTGACCTTTTTAATACTAATTTTTAGTATTTTTTAAGTATCTGTTTTATGGTATTTTCATCCGAGATATTAAAATGTGTAAGGATATTTTCTTCTTCCTTGACTAGCTCCTGCCTGCTCTGCTGAGTCTGGTTTGTTTATTGGTTTCTTTGTTACCTTTTTAAAATCTGTAAGTAATTCATGCTTGATATGTGTGTTCTATTCATTCCTTTGCTATCATCTGTCACTTTTTTGCTACTCTCAGGTGACCAATCTAAGAATTGTTTATGATTTCCCTATATAAAGAGTGAGGTGCTAAAGCTTCCATCTATGAATGATACATATTTCATTTTGGCCACTTAGTAACCGTTTAGATCCCTTTTTGATTTACAATCTGTTCTAGAATATTCATGAATTTTTCATATGTACATATGAATCTCATACTTCTTAGGAACCACATATGCCATTTTTCCAGGTTGGTAAATTTGGGTTTTGTTACAGGTTACAGATCGACACATCTGGAGATCAGCATTAGAGAGTGGACGGTATGAGCTGTTAAGTGAGGAAAACAAGGAAAATGGGATCATTAAGACTGTGAATGAAGACGTAGAAGAGATGGAAATTGATGAGCAAGCGAAGGTCATAGTAAAAGACAGGTACAAAGGGATATTTCTAAAGTAACGGTCTCATTTCCTTGCCACTTCAGTTATGTGGTTCTTTTCAGTAAATGTTTCTTTCTCTTTAAAAAATTGTTTTAAAAATCTTACCATGTGGACTTTTAATATTTGTAACCACTGAAATGAACATTTTCCTCAACCTCAGGCTCTCTTTTACTTTACTTTGTGCTAATGCAGCCAAAAGACAGCTAGTTAAGATAATGGTAATTTCTCAAGTTCAAAAAAGAAAAATCTTTGAACTTAAGGTTTTAAAGTAACTTTATTCTATCCATTTTCTTTTCTGTAGGATAATAGTAAATTGTGGTAGGCTTAAATATTTTATGAATTATTAATCAGAACCTGTGTCTTTATAGCGATAGACAGATACTTTTACTTTCAGAATTATTTTTGCGTAACCCCTCTTAAAAAGAGTTTATTATCTGGAAAGAAAAGAAGATACGACCCTAGGAGGGAAGATGTACTGAAGGCTTTGAGCGGATAGGTTTGTACATGTAAATGATCATTTTAGCTGCAGCATGGAGATTTATTGCAAAGGGAATAAGACGGGAGGCTAAGGAACTGAAGAGGCAGCTATCAGTGTCCCAACCAGTAAAAGTTGAAGCAAGAGAAAAAGAAAGAGGGAGCTGCAGCTGCCTGGGATACTTATCTTAAAGGCCTGTGACTGGGTCATCTGCCTAAAACCTTTCCCCCTAAGCTTTGTTTCATCCACCTTCCCTCCAAATATTTGCCCTTCTGACCTCATTAAATGAGTTGGTGTTTAGTTTAGCTCTTGATTCATGTATATATCTCCATTTCTTACTGGCTTATGTGATCTATGAGATGGAGGAAACTATTTCTTACACAGGTGTAAGTAAGCATTTGGAGGACTGAACTCAAGTTTTATTTACTGAACAGTGTTTTTAAGTACCATAAACTCTTCCATGTTTTCATTGTAGACTTTTGGGCGTAAAAACAGAAACTCCTAGTACTGTCTCAACTAATGCAAGTACCCCGCAATCAGTGAGCAACGTGGTTCATTATCTGGCAATGGCACTTTTTCAGATAGAGCAGGGCATTGAGCGACGTTTTCTCAAAGCTCCACTTGGTAAGTACCAATTTCTACTTCTAAATACTAGCTCTATTTTAAAGGATTCTAAAATTGCCCTTTAATATAAACTCACGGGCTGACACAATACTGTTGGCTAATTTGAAAAACTTGAGATTGTATTTTCATTCCAAAACATGGGTTCTTTCAGGTGAGTTTTTTTTTTTTTTTTTTAAATAGTACTTAAGCTGTGAAGTGGGTAAACCTGGCGATTCACAGACCTGTATCCCTGGGGCTAATAATACATTATATGTTTATTTTAAAAATTTAAAAATTTTTAAAAAATTTTTTTAAAAGATTACAAAAACAATAGTACTTAAATACGTTTTAGTCTAAGTACTCATCTTAATGACTGTCTTTTTAATTTTCTGTCAGTCTTTTCTTTAGTGTTTCATCAAAAGAAAGATTACCAAAACATGTGACTAGCCAGATCCTGCATAATCAAAAACTGTATATGAATGTTTGTTATCTAAAACAGAACCCCAAAGAAGCTACTTAAATGTCCGCCATTACGGGTATGGTTAAATAACATGGGTCACTGGGGTGCCTGAGTGGCTCAGTTCGTTGAGTGATGACTTTATTTCAGCTCAGGTCATGATCTCAAAGTCATGAGATTCAGCCCCACTTCAGGCTCCATGCTCAGCGGAGAGTCTGCTGGAGGATTCTCTCTCCCTCTCTCCCTCTACCTCTCTCTCCTCTCATGCTCTCTCTCTCTAAAATGAGTAACTACATCTTTAAAATAATAACAGTAATCGGATTGGAACCTGAGCACTGTATAAGAAGCTCTAAGTCAGAAATACCAAGTGTTAAAGGGTACGTAAATGAGGAAATGCTCTATAATTTATGGTAGGATGTTTAGAGGATACAGTCTGGATCGTGTGTTTAGCAATTTATGAAATACCTTTTTAGGTACTAATCTAGGAACATAATCATTGTGTGTTTAGGAAAATATGTTTTGAGTTCCAAATCAATTTTCATACCATAACTCATAATTTCTTCTACTTCTGTGTGCTCTTTCTGATACGTTACTTTATAACTCGTCATATTCAAGTTAATTTGTATCTCAGTAGTGGGGTAGAAGAAAGATTTTAAAACCGTATCTTGCAGCACCTGGGTGGCTCAGTCAGTTAAGCATCTGCCTTCAGCCCACATTGGGCTCCCCACTCAGCAGGGAGTCTGCTTCTCCCTCTTCCTCTGACCCTTCCCCTGCTTATGTTCTCTTTTGCTCTCAAATAAATAAAATCTTTCAAAATAAGTAAATAAATAAATGAAACCATATCCATTTGGTCTCATATTGAAAGCAACTTAAATAGACTAAAATGCCTTTTAAATTATTTGAATATTACCTTGTTTGAATAGTAAGAACAAAGTTTTTGTAAATATATGGTGCTGTCAGAATGTGAATGTATTTGTAAAATGTCTGTTTTGAAATTGAAAAGTTTATGGCCAGTATCTCATAATAAATAGGTTCTAATAAACCTATTCATATTTTTATAAATTGGTAATTCCACCATGAGCTCAACAACTCACTTTTCAGATTTGGAGGTAGCAGTTGTGGAAATAAACATGTATTGTCATAGCTCATAAAAATATTAGTTTGTATTTCCTATATCAATCTTACTTAGCAGTCTTCAATATTTCTTAATATTTTCTGTGTCTTGGGGCATGGGTAGCTCAGTTGATTAAGCATCTGTCTGCCTTGTACTCAGGCCATGATCCTGGGGTCCTGGGATTAAGCTTCAGGTCAGGCTCCCTGCTGAGCAGGGAGCCTGCTTCTCCCTCTTCCTGCTTGTGCTCTCTCCATCTCTATTGGTATCTCTGTCTCTCTCTCAAATAAGTAAAATCTTTAAAAAAAAAAATACTTGGTGTCTAAATCGAATTACATATACAAATGATCCCTCTCTATTATTTCTTACAACCATATGTGAATCTACAATTACTAAAATTAAAATTTCAATTAAAAGTAATTTGTAGGGGCGCCTGGGTGACTCAGTCGTTAAGCGTCTGCCTTCAGCTCAGGTCATGATCTGCATCAGGCTTCCTGCTCCATGGGGAGCCTGCTTTTCCCTCTCCCACTCCCTCTGCTGTGTTCCCTTTCTCACTGTCTCTCTCTCAAATAAATAAATAAAATATTTTTTTAAAGTTATTTATAGACTATGTAGCCCTTATAAGTATTTTACTACTATTCATTAATTCTGTGATTCCAAAAGAGATAAAAGACAGCTCTGCTGATTTTTACATTTCTGAAACTACCAACGATTAAAGTTGTTTATAAATTCAAGGGGAAAACGTCAAATTGTTTAGTGTGTCCATATTTTCATGAGTATATCTCATTAAATATCTAGACAAAGAGAACAAGTTAATGCTGGGAGATGTTGCAATTTACATCTAGTAGGTTATATGAGAGCTGAGAGCTATAGTGTTCTTTACGCTAGTTTGTATACAAGAGTGTTGGAACATTAATTTCATCCTAAGGGATATAAAATAAACAATTTCAGCTTGAGGTCTTAAAAAAGGTGAAATAAGAAAAGTTCAACTTAACTTTGGTGGTAAATGTTGATCAAAGTTTAGATGTTGATCATTTATAATATGAATATTATCATCTACCATTGTTACCCCATAAAAAGCTAATAGAATAATTGATGTTTGTAGCTTTTTGTATTATATTTGTTTTTTAAAGATTTTATTTATTTATTTGACAGAGAGAAAGAGAGCACAAGCAGGGGGAGAGGGATAGGGAGAAACAGGCTCCCCACAAACCAGGCGAACCCTGTGGGACTCGATGCCAGGACTCTGGGATTATGACCCGAGCTGAAGGCAGTGGCTCAACCAACCGAGCCACCCAGACGTCCCGCTTTTTGTGTTATGTTTAAGCCTTTGGAGGATCTGTTTTGAATGGGACAACAAGAGATAGAGGTTCCTCTAGAGTTTCAAGATAATCTAAATATTTAGAGCAAGGTAATCAAGAATATCCTTAATGTGGGAAAGAAATGGGGATTCTGCTTTATGAATGTTTGAGATAGAATATATATTAAAATTCTCCATTCTTTCAATTATTTTTCAGCATAGCAAATTAACTGTGGTAGGCATTTTCCCAGTTTAGTTTCAGGGATTACTATAGTTTCTTGAGGAAGCAAGTAAGAAATAAGAATTCTACTTACATTCCACCTTCCTCAGGATGTCTCTTTTATTCTAGAAATTAATCACATTAGTAAAACTTGGCTTTTTTTTTTAACTTGAGGAAGATACTCATATTTGAATAATTTAGGTAAGATATGTGAGAACTGTTTGTTTAGGTTGGTAATTTCATTATTTATAAATTCATGCTTTATGGTTAAATCCTTAAGCTATGAAAAAATCCTTTAACCTTATCAATTTGAAATTAGATAACATTAATAAAGATCAAAGAGGAGATAGGAAAGAAAGGATAAGAAAAAGAGAGAGGAAGATCAATCTAGTGTGAGAGGTGGTAAATTCTTAACTTTTTTTTTTTTTTTTTAAGATTTTATTTATTTGACAGAGATCACAAGTAGGCAGAGAAGCAGGCAGAGGGAGAGGAGGAAGCAGGCTCCCTGCTGAGCAGAGAGCCCGATGTGGGGCTCGATCCCAGGACCCTGGGATCATGACCTGAGCCGAAGGCAGAGGCTTTAACCCACTGAGCCACCCAGGCGCCCAACTTTTTTTTTCTTTTAATATCTTATTTATTTGACAGACAGAGATCACAAGTAGGCAGAAAGGCAGGCAGAGAGAGAGGAAGGGAAGCAGGCTCCCTGCCGAGGAGAGAGCCCGATGCGGGGCTAGATCCCAGGACCCTGGGATCATAACCTGAGCCAAAGGCAGAGGCTGAACTCACTAAGCCACCCAGGCACCCCCTTCTTAACTTTTTAAAGAATTCTGTCTTTTTAAAAAATTATGATTTTATTTTCTATGTTGCTGAGTACTAGTTTGAATATTTAGCTTTTGACAGAAAACCTTGAATTTAATTTTTTTGGAAAGGAATGAAGTTGGGAACAAGCTTATAAAACAATATCATCTTCCTAGCATTTTTCTTCTACATTGCATACCTCAGCTAATGAAACTTTCTAAAAATTGGTATATAAAAAGTTGACATTGTGAATTTTAATATACTTAAGTTATTAGTGAAAAAGTGGAACAGTGGTGGAGGTTTGTTTATTTATTTTGCATATGGTATTTATGTACAGCTTTTTTTTCCTTCTTTTTTACTAGCATAGGGAGAGTTATAGGGTGGGAGTTCTTGTATTGTTTTATCTCCGGGAAAAACCTACATAGCATGGTCACATGGATTACTATGTAGTGGCAGTTAACAATATGAAATTTCCCAGTGTAATAATTGATCATATGACTCTGCCATTATTTCATATTAGTAAAATCCTAATCCTAACTTCTTGAGGAATTTATTTGTGCTAGCATGATGGAAGATAAAAGAGAAACAAGATGTTTCTGCCCTTGAGAATTTTATAATCTAAAGAAGCAGCAAGACAAAAGAAAAATGGAATCAGTTATATGCACTCTTTTTCATCCTTATTTAGGTACTATATAAAAATGTGAAAATGTGAACATCCATTTAACAGTCGGTGGGAGGGGCTCATGGGTGGCTCATTCGTTAAGCGTCTGCCTTCAGCTCAGGTCATGAGCCCAGTGTCCTGGGATCGAGTGCAGCGTCAGGCTCCCTGCTCAGCAGAAAGACTGCTTCTCCCTCTCCCACTCCCCCTGCTTGTTTTCCCTCTCTTGCTGTGTCTCTCTCTGTCAAATAAATAAATTTTAAAATAATAATAATAGATCAATAAAAGTAGGTGGGATAAAAATTGGACTTTGGGCTACTATTGATTTAATTTTCTTAAAGCACACTCTTTGATCAAAGCCCTTAATGTTTCACCAACCTTTGAGTTAAAAATCATTCATACTGACTTTCAAGGTTCCAGAGGCTCTTTACAGTTTGGCTTTTTCTTCCACCCTTATTTCTTGCACTTACTAATAAGAATGTCCTCTTAAGTTGAGTTATCCAGGAAGATTTCTTCAAGATCTTTGAACTAGCAGTTTTTGTTGCCTCCTTCCTTAGAGATCCTGCTCAGACCAGAGCTTTTCTTGAAGCCTTATATCAAAAAACCATGGCAAATAGAAAACACAAATGAGAGGGTGGAAATAAATCAAATGGACTGTATTACTGTATTGATTTCCTACTTTGCTAATATTTCTTTTTAGCTTTGCTTGAAGAGCCTTTGACCCTTTTATTTTTTCCCTCTCCCATTGAGTTATTGCTCTCAATTATTTTTGGAGGTTCTTAAGCTTTTTCAAACTGCTTGGTTACTTATATTTTCAAAACATTTATTTCTTAGGGACGCCTGGGTGGCTCAGAGGGTTAAGCCTCTGCCTTTAGCTCGGTCATGGTTTCAGGATCCTGGGATCGAGTCCCGCGTCAGGCTCTCTGCTCAGTGGGGAACCTGCTTCTCCCCTTTCTCTGCCTGCCTCTCTACTTACTTGTGATCTCTCTGTCAAATTAAAAAAATACATATTTAAAAAAAAAAACAAAAAACATTTCTTAAATATGTTTTAAGATATCCTGTGTCTAATTCGAATCTCTCAAGTCTTTATGGGTCTGATTCTGCCAGCTCTTGCCTGTAGTGTTTTGTTTCCACATGTGCATTGTGAGTGTGACTGTTAACTCTCATTCCTCAGAACTTGATCTATGGAAATTTCTTCAGAGAGAATTGCAAAGATTTGTACTTGTTCCTGTCATTCACCTGAGGTCACTACCAACCTGGACCACTTTGAAAATCTTATGTTTTTCAGGTTTTAAACTGCTTAATGCATTGCTTATAGTTACATGTTCTCGGGTAGATTTATTTTCCCTTTCCACCCAACTTCAAGGTCCAGATAAGCTGATTTCCTCACTACTTTTTTTCCTCATGGTACCCTTTTCCACCTGATGCTTGAGGATATAGCTTTGGAGTTCTAGCTTTCCAGAAAGGATTTAACACATTGGGTGAGCCCTAGATTTCAAGTCCTGTCTCTCTCATCCTGCCCGAGAAATAGGAGCTCAAGACTTACTAGTGTTTGGCAGTCTGCTCTTTTCTGACTTCAACTCCTGTGTTCTCCTAGCTATATAAAAAATTTCTTAAAGATAGGGACCATAGAATAGACTTCTCCTATCTTCTAAATAGTGGCACACGGGAGGAACAGTATAATGTAGGAATAATGGTTAACAGTAACAGTATTTACTCCATGACCGGCATTTTACTTGTCTTGTGTATATTACCCCACTTAATCTTCCCAATAGCCCTCAGAGGTAGATGGTATATACATATTACTGTTGGGGAACCTGAGGCACAGAGGAGTTAAGTAACTTGACCGAGCTCACTCACATAGGGGAGCTAGTACTTACCCCAAGGCAGACGGACTCCAGAGCCTATATTCCCTTAACCATTAGGCTACTGCCCAAAAGGACTTTTTTTGAGGGTAATAGTAGGAAAGATATCATAATAGAAACAAACTATATATGAAGTCATATATACCTTGTAGAATTTTGACATTATGTGGTAGTCCCTTCATAATTAAGTTTAATGTCAGGAAAACTAATGTGTCAGCAATAATTGAATATTAATTGAAGAGAGAAATCACATGCTAATGTAAAATGATAGGCCGGCTAGTTAATACCATCTAACCAAATGACTTATTTTTTAAGATTTTACTCATTCATTTGACAGAGAGAGAACAAGCAGGGGTAGCAGCAGGGAGAGGCAGAGGGAGAAACAGGCTCCCACCAAGCTGGGAGCCTAATGCAGGGCTCAATCCCAGGACCCCAAGATCATGATCCAAACTGAAAGCAGATGCTTAACCAACTGAGCCACCCAGGTGCCCCTAATCAAATGACTTTTAATAAATTTTTTAGTCCAGAAGACAAAAGAATGATGTTATTAATGAAAGGAAGTTTCAAATGTTCTTATGTAGATATTGGTACTGAAAGTTCTTTTGGGAAACGTGAGATATTAGTATTTTTTAATTTACCTCATTTAAAAAAATATTTTCTTAGAGATAGAAGACAATAGAGTTGGAATTTCTACATAATTGATATTTTTAATAATAGCTTTATTGAGATGTAGTTCACATAAGCAAAATTCATCCTTTTAAGAAGTATATAATTTAGTGGGTTTTAGTATATTTACAGTTGTACAACCATTCACCACGATCTAATTTCAGAAAATTTTCATCAGCCCCCCCCAAAAAAATCATATATGATTGGTATTTAACTAAGAGAGCAGTCCATCTTTTTTTTTTTTTTTAAGATTTTATTTATTTATTTGAAAGATCACAAGTAGGCAGAGAGGCAGGCAGAGAGGGGGAAGCAGGATCCCTGCTGAGCAGAGAGCCCAATGCAGGGCTCGACCCCAGGACCCTAAGATCATAACCTGAGCTGAAGGCAGAGGCTTTAACCCACTGGGCCACCCAGGCATCCAAGAGCAGTCCATCCTTTATCCAAAAAGAGGAAGCAATATTCTTGACTCAAATGGATAGTAAATGGCTTGTAATCATATCTAGCTAGTAAGTCAGGTCAGACAAGTTTGAGAACATATTGCCTAAGTTATTTTTCTTTTTTTAACAGTTGGAATCCCGAAGTTTTGAGTTAGGATTTAAGTAATTTCTTATGTCACAAATAAGATGTGGCTCAGCAAATATTTTCTTTAACATGCGGTTTCATTTTTAATATCAACATGATCTTTTTGTTAAGTTTTAGAACTTTAATATCTAACCTGTTTAAAATACCAAGAAAATAACTCTAGGAGATATCTGAAGGTTTGTCTAGAAACTTAAATCACTTTACTTTGTCATTTAAGATGCCAGTGACAGTGGACGTTCTTACAAAACAGTCCTGGACCGTTGGAGAGAGTCTCTCCTTGCTTCTGCTAGTCTGTCCCAAGTCTTTCTTCATCTCTCCACCTTGGATCGTAGTGTGATATGGTCTAAATCTATATTGAATGCTCGTTGCAAGATATGCCGAAAGAAGGGTGATGCTGAAAACATGGTACTCTGCGATGGTTGTGATCGGGGTCATCACACCTATTGTGTTCGACCAAAGCTCAAGGTAGTTTTTTCCTCTTCTTTGCCTTAGATTAGAATTGAGTGATTGATTTTTGAGTGACAGATGACTAATGATCATTTCTGTGACTTGTCAGACTGTGCCTGAAGGCGACTGGTTTTGTCCAGAGTGTCGGCCAAAGCAACGTTCTAGAAGACTCTCATCTAGACAGAGACCATCCTTGGAAAGTGATGAAGAGATGGAAGATGGTATGGAAGACGAGGACAATGAAGTTGATGATGATGATGAAGAGGGTCAAAGTGAGGAGGAGGAGTATGAGATAGAACAAGATGAAGATGATTCTCACGAAGAGGAAGAAGTCAGGTAAGTCCTAACATGCAACAAAGTGAGAGTTTGCGAGTCATAGCTAAATAACAGTCTCTTGACTACTCAAATACAAATGGAATGATTGGGGCCCACAACTTTTTTAAAACTGGTATGTAATATGGTGGCCTGAAGTTTTCCTTGCTTTAGTATTCTAAGAATTTAAAGTTATTCCTAAGGGAGTGTAGTACCTATGTGAGTTTAGCCAGGTTATAAAATCAAATATGAGCTCACGTTTGGACAGGAATACCAATCCAGACCCGCTGAGTTTGATTTTTACTTAATTTTATGCCTAAAGCAGCAAATAAGCGTCCCAAAGGATATTCATGATATAAAGATGAATGCAGCTTCCCAGTGCCTCTCTTGCTTTCTCAAGGAGTTATCTTCAAATATTGGTGGTCTTGGCATTTATAGAGAGAGTGACAGAAAGGCCAGGAAGCACCTGGTAATCTTCTACTCCTTCCACATTAGCCCCCAGAAACAACTTCTATACCACCATATAACCAGGTGTTCTGCAACTTAGCAAGCTGTGTCACCCAGGCCAAATGAATGGGGTGGAGTGGGGGCCTGGTCATTCCTGCTATGGCAGCACTAGAGCTTTCTCCCCCTTGTTTGCCCCAAGACCTCCCCACCTTTTTAACATTTGAACCCCATTCATGTGGAATCAGGAAAGTGGATATAAAACAAGGGCAGCTTTGGACTGAGAAAGTACAGAAAGGCCAGTCTGCGGAGGATAGGTAGAGAGAGCTGCCCCATCTAATGTAAGCAAGTTGTTACTTTTTACTAGCTCCACCTAGTAGGAGCCGTCATCCCTATAGATGATAAGGGCAGTATTTGTGTTAGACATAAAGATGATAATGAATTTAGAAAATACTTGGAAATATTTTAGGTAAACTGAAAGTCCAGATATGTGGGCAGATGGATAAAAAGAGGCTTAATGGGGTTGTTTCGTCCTTGTCTACAACTTAAAGGCAATTGAAGGATGAACGTAGGGGTGCCTGGCTGGCTCAGTCAGTGGAGCATGTAACTTTTGATCTGAGGGTCATGAGTTCTAGCCCCATGTTGGGAATAGAGTTTACTAAAGTGTTGAACCTAATTCTGTATTTTATCTTGACAATCAGAAAATGGCAAAGAGATTCTTAGCTTCATATTCAGGACAGGTTTAGGGCCTACTTTGACCAATCTGTGGGTTACCTCAGCATCAATGGTAATGAAAAGTGATAGTCTCCTGTAGCGTAAGGACACCAAAGAAATGTATGTAGAACTCACTGGCTGAATAGTAGAACAAGGGGAATAGACATAATCTTATGCACATTGTTTCTCTGTACAATAATTATGTTTTCTAACAATATTTACAGCCCACCAAAACGAGGAAGACCGCAAGTTAGATTGCCAATTAAAACAAGAGGGAGACTTAGCTCTTCTTTCTCAAGTCGTGGCCAACGACAAGATCCTGGAAGATATACTTCAAGGAGTCAGCAGAGTACACCCAAAACAACTGTTCCCTCTAAAACCACCAGTGGTAGAAGCCTTAGAAAGATAAAGTCTGCTCCTCCAACAGAAACTAAATCTTTAAGAATTGCTGGTCGTTCTACTCGCCAGAGTTACGGCCCACTGCAAGCAGATGTATTTGTGGAATTACTTAGTCCTCGTAGAAAACGCAGAGGCAGGAAGAGTGCTAATAGTACTCCAGAAAATAGTCCCAACTTCCCTAACTTCAGAGTCATTGCCACGAAGTCAGGTGACAAGTCAAGATCTCTAAATGTTACTCCAAAACTTTCTCTCCAAGATAGTGAATCCAAGAGAAGAGGAAGGAAAAGACAGTCTACAGGTATGAAGAAGCCTAATTTAAATTATTCTTACCTAAGAAAATAGAATCATTTGGGAAGACTGAGTGTTGAGATATTTTGCATCATTTCTTAAAGGCTGTCACTTTAGTAGACAAAGTGACTAGGGAGTAGTGTGGCCTGAGGCATAATATTCATTGAAAGGACAGCACTTTGGGGAATAATGTAAATGATACGAGTATTTTTCTAGTAAGGTAGTTGTGAGAAAGTTGCAGTGTCCTGTCTCTAATGGAGAGATTGACCAACATTTCAGTAGTGTCAGTAGAAGACGTTATAACACTTCATTCTCTTTTCCTCCTTTAAAATACACATACTCATCATCATCTAGACAAGCTACATTGGGTTATTTGGGAAGTTTCTGATAATTGTTGTTTATAGTAATCTTTATCCAAGCAATAATCTCTTTATGATCTCTTCAATTCTATTATTTCTTTCCTTTAATATCAGTAGTAATAAAACTTTGATAGTTCCAAAAAATGAAATTAGACATAAAA
The DNA here is from genome assembly GCF_011764305.1 of Mustela putorius furo. NCBI lineage: Eukaryota > Metazoa > Chordata > Mammalia > Carnivora > Mustelidae > Mustela > Mustela putorius. Next base: position 31,265,800 of record NW_025422047.1, on the reverse strand, counting down.
AATGATACTGTTCCTTGAACTATAGAGAGGTTGTATTGCATTATTCAAATACTTGAGAGGATTAAGGTGTTCATTGGTGAAAGAATGGAAGACAGTCTGTTATGCAATCACCAGATTGTGGGGATGGTGGAAAGGTATGGTATCAGGTAACTTGGCACCAAGATCTAATTTAGCTTTTCCTGTCCCATTATCTATCTGTTTTGCTTTTCACCAATTCTGAACTTCAAGCTATTTGGAAACATAGTATACCTAAAACATTTGTATTCTAAAAAACTCTGCTAAGAAAAAAATTTTTTAATTCATTTATAAAATTACTAACCTGGTTCCAATGACAAAGGGGGAGGAGGAAATGTATGCATTTATATTTAAGCGGAGAATTTAAATACCTGAATTCATAGTATGAACTATGCTAATTCATACTCTTGAGATTTCATTATATATACCTTGAGTTTTGTCAGAAAGCATTTTGCTTTAACAAAGTCGCCATATAAAATTAAGATAATAGGGACACCTGGGTGGCTCAGTTGGTGGAGGGACTGACTCTTGATTTTGGCTCAGTTTGTGATTCCAGGGTCACAGGACTGAAGCCCACCTCAGGCTCCACACTCAGCCTGGGGTCTACTTGTCCCTCTGCCTCTGCTCCTCCCTGCCCCACAACTTGCTCCCCCCCCCCAATAAATAGGGAGATTATCTTTATCTTTAAGATAATCTTTTACTTCATTGTTGAGCATTACATTTCTATTATGCAGGATAATTTTAAAGAGGCCTACTTGCTAGATCTGAAGAGTTTGCTTTCCTAAGGATGTGTTTCAGGAAATTCTGGAGAATTGCTTGCTTATTATAGTTGAAAAAATATTTTTAATAGAATAGGCAAAAAATAAACTTTATGTCCTAGGAATTTTCTTTCATATTACAGTAGGTTAATAAATAAAACGTGTTTAATTAATAATAAATAAATAAATAATAATAAATAAAACATGTTTAATTAATAAAACATGTTTATAGCATGTTCCCAATAAATGTTTAATTAATTTGGAAATTTTATGATCAAAAAGGAGATAGTGAGGCACCTGGCTAGCTCAGTCGGTAGAGCATGCAACTCTTGATCTTGGGGTTGTAAGTTTGAGACCCACATTGGGTGTAAAGATGACTTAAAAATAAAATCTTTAGGGGTGCCTGGCTGGCTCCATTGGAAGAGCTTGCGACTCTTCATCTCAAGGTCATGAGTTCAAGCCCCACATTGGATGTAAAGATTACTTAAATAAAAACCTTTTTAAAAAATTAATAATCATAAAAAATAATAAAATAAAATAAAGTTTTTTTTAAACAGGAAAGAGTGAATATTTAGTTCAGATTTTCATGTTTCAGAATGTAAGTTAGTTTATTTCAGCATATATAGAATATCAGTTTTCTGTTTGCATTTATGTTGCATTTATATACCCATAAAGCCTGTAGTGATCAAATATTTTGCTTTGTCATCACCTAAAATTAATTATTTATTTAGAATCCTCTCCTCTGACCCTGAATCGAAGGAGTTCTGGTCGACAAGGAGGTGTCCATGAATTGTCTGCTTTTGAACAGCTCGTTGTGGAACTGGTACGCCATGATGATAGCTGGCCTTTTCTGAAACTCGTTTCCAAAATCCAGGTAATATTATTACACTTGATCAAATGTAGTCATGTATATATGATCTGATTTAGTCTGCATGGCAACTTTGAGGTAGCCAAAACACCCATTAGTCACTATTTACTTTGTTTTTTAAACACTTGGAAAGTTAGTTTCCACACTGAAAAAAAGGCCACTAGAGAGCATGCTCTCCTTAGTCCCCTCTAACCCTGTGACCAGTTCTCATGCATGATGACAGTATGTTGACATGGCTCCAATGTGTTTATTCTGTGTAAGGAGTATGAGTAGATTTAATTCAACTGTGTACTATTCTTGGTATTTCTGTAATGTAAAACAGCTGTTCTCAATGTTCGGTATACACCAGAATCACCTGGGCGGTGGGGGCTTCTTAAAACACAGGTTACTGGGCCTCACCCCAGAGTTCTTAATTCGCTAGATCTGAGATGTTGCTGATGCTGAGATCTCACTGTGTAAGAACACTGATGTGAAAGGTAGGTACTCGTAAAAACAGAGATGGCCTCACACTAAGGCATTTGAGATGGTGCTGGAGTTATTGATACATGTGGGGCATGTCATGAGCTGCAGCAGATGGGACAGTGTGATAGTGCTATAATAGAAGTTCTTTTTTTTTTAATAGAATCAGATTAGTTTATTTTTTTAATATTTTTTAAAGCATTTTAACTTATTTTTTTAATTTTAATTTTTTTCATTATGTTCAATTAGCCAGCATACAGTACATCCTTAGTTTTTTGTTTTTTTTTTTTTAAAGATTTTATTTATTTATTTGACAGAAAGAGAGATCACAAATAGGCAGAGAGGCAGGCAGATAGGAGGAAGTAGGCTCCCTGCGGAGCAGAGAGCCAGATGTGGGGCTCGATCTCCAGACCCCGGGATCATGACCTGAGCTGAAGGCAGAGGCTTAACCCATTGAGCCACCCAGGTGCCCCATTACATCCTTAGTTTTTGATGTAGTGTTCAGTGATTCGTTAGTTGCGTAGAACACCCAGTGCTCACTACAACCCGTGCCCTCCTTAGTACCCATCACCCAGTTCACCGCTCCCCCAGTAAAGAAGTTCTCATGGACTTCCAGAAGTACAGAAGAAAAGGAGATTGATTTGAGCATCTCGGAGGGTGGGAATAGCAGGAATGTGAAAGTTTTTAATGGAAACTGTTTGGTCTGGTCATTAAAGATAGGTGAAATTTCAACAGTGAGAAATGGAATAAGGACATTTCATGAAAAGAGTGTGATAAGTTAAAGACCCAGAGGTGAGAATATGGGAAATGATGAGTAGTTTGAATGGAATAAAAGGTACGTTAGAGAGGCACAAGTAGATTATAAAGGGTCTCACTTGTCAGGTGTGTTAGGTGAAGGTTTCTGAATGAAAAGTGACACCTTCCAAATTCTACTTTGAGATTTCTAGAGGAAGGATTGGGGCGCCTGGGTGGCTCAGTTAAGCATCTGCCTTCAGCTCAGGTCATGATTCCAGGGTCCTAGGACGGAGCCCCACATCAGGCTCCCTGCTCAGCAGGAGGCTTGCTTCTCCCTCTCCCACTTCCCCCTGCTTGTGTTCCCTCTCTCACTGTGTCTCTCTCTGTCAAATAATAAAATATATTTTTTTTAAATGTGAAGGACTAATTACCATTGGATAGCATCCTGCAAAATTAAATCTCCATTTGACTTTTATTTTTCCTGAGTAGTAGTTGTGCTGAACTAAGTTTTGTTACATACATTTTATTATTTATTACAAATGCAATAATGCTCATTAAGTAACTTTATAGATACATATATGTATCTCTTGGAGAGAAATAGAGAGCACACAAGAAAAATCATAAGCTTTTTCTTTTCACAATAAGCTGTCATTTTTTTATAGTATCAAATAAGCTTCTATAACATTATAGTGACTGAAGCATATTAAGTGGTTTTAATGGAATAATAGTATTCAAAAATTAATATTCAGTTGATATTAAGTGCAGAACCTTCACATATTTGACCTCTTATCTCTGATAAATTTCGTTTCTTTCTTTTTTTTTTTTTTAATTAACATATAATGTATTATTTGCTTCAGGGGTTCAGGTCTGTGAATCCTCAGTCTTACACAATTCCCACCACTCACCATAACACATTCTGATAAATTTTCTATACAAGAGACAAGAGATATGTTTGAATTATTTTACAGGTCCCAGACTATTATGACATCATCAAAAAGCCCATTGCCTTAAATATAATTCGTGAAAAAGTGAACAAATGTGAATATAAATTAGCATGTAAGTAATTTATGTTCTTCTCTGATAATTATTTTTGTTTAAAGAGGTAACAGCTGTTTTCTTGTGATTTAAATGATGTATATTAATGTGATTATGTAGATGGGATCCCAAGAGGTCTCTAAAATGCTGTCTGTGTAGATGAAGGAAGAGATAGCAATTTGAATGAGTTAGATATTTTGTAGAATCTGACTTAATAGAAGTCCTGAGTAATTATGTAACATTCCTAATTACATAATTGCATAGTTTCTGTAGAACAATGTTAAAGCATTAGTAGTTAAACAGTTTTGAGCTTTAGATCTGCTACCTTGTTTCAGAGGCTTCAATTTCTAAAGAAAAAAGTGGACTTACATTTTCTTAATGACATTTCCAGATATCATATAAACAAACAATTAGGTTTATAAATTATGTACTTTTATTCTAATTTCATTTGTTTTTTTCTTTCTAGCGGAATTTATCGATGATATTGAGTTAATGTTTTCAAACTGCTTTGAGTACAACCCTCGTAACACAAGTGAAGCAAAAGCTGGAACTAGGCTTCAAGCATTTTTTCATATTCAGGCTCAAAAACTTGGACTCCATGTCACTCCTGGGAACGTGGATCAAGTTAGCACACCACCAGCTGCAAAAAAGTCACGAATCTAATTTTGTCCTTCTAAAGGATGTATTTGAGGAAAACAAATTGTTCATGAAAATGGAACATTAAATCATGCTCTAAAGCAGACATATATATATAAAGCAATAACAACTGATTGACCACACTGAAGTGTGGCCTGCACTATATTCTCAATTTTAATATTAAGCACTCAGGAGAATGTAGGAAAGATTTCCTTTGCTACAGTTTTGTTCAGTATCTAATAAGTTTAATAGATGTATTGGATACAGTACTGGTTTACAGAGGTTTTTGTACATTTTGAGATCATTCATGTGTCCCAATATCTTTGAAAATATTTTTTCACCTGTGATTTATTTTGTCCTTGATTTTTTTTTTAGAAGTGATATGAAGGAAGATTTGTCTGTATACAGATAAGTCTTCTGTATACAGACAAATCTTCTGTATACAGATAAATCTTCTATTATAGCACAGTTTAGAAAAGTGTATATGTCTAAGAATTGTTTAATGAACACATTCTTTCAACACTACACATGAATGAATCGAATTTTATATCCTTGCAGTGCTGTACCAGTGCTGGCCGGAGGTATTAAGTCTGAGTTTATTAACTAGATATTTATTTAGCATTCAAAATAATTTGTGAATTTGTTTTGTATTTATAAAATTTGTACCTGGAAAATGTTCTTTAATTTTTTTAAACATTTTACTGTGTTTTTGTTTTATTTCTCTAACTTCCTTCATGATCAATCAGTAAAAGGTAACACCCTCCCTCTTCCCTGACAGTTCTTCCAGTTTTATAGAACTGTATTACAAGTTTCTATGTACAACTTTTTAAATGTACAAATAAAATAATACGTGTTTTTCAAGTATTCTGAATCTAGAATTTTTACAAATCAGAATTGTACTATTACATATGATACATACCGACCATAGGAACTAATTTATTGTACCATGGCAGTGGGATTTGCATCTTTTGGGGCCCAAACCCTTGGAGGAGTAAGATTCCTCCCATTAAGAACAGTAACAGCCTGTGACAGGGATTCTCAGTAAACGAAAGAAAGGAGGTTTGGAATATGCCTACCTGCTTAAAAAAAACACCACTCAGACATTTTTAAATAAAATAGTTCTATTTCTTAGGTGTGGAAGATATACAGGGGCCCCAGTTTTATAGGAGTAGCTCTTCCTCTTTAGGATGCAGAAGGCAATGTCTTCCCCAGGACTTTTTGGGAGGCAATAGAGTCATCCCTCTATTTGCTCATCTAAATCTTGACAAAACCATATTCTCATTTAATTAGGTTTGTTTATTCGGTAGTTCCCCTCTTTCAGGTCTTTCTCTTACGTCTTTGAGATGATCAACTCTCTGGATTCTTTGCAGGAATATGTTCACAACTGTAACTTTTGGTAAGTTTGTAATTACTTCATATGCCAATAACCAAATGTCTTAGAAAATTTTACTTTGGGAGCACAAGGGTCACTTAGTCATTAAGGATCTGCCTTCGGCTCAGGTCATGATCCCAAGGGATTGAGCCCTGCCTCAGGTTCTCTGCTCAGCAAAGAGCCTGCTTCTCCCTCTCCCTCTGCCAGCTGCTCTGCCTACTTGTACTCTCTCTCCATCTCTCTAATAAATAAATAAAATCTTAAAAAAGAAACAAGAACCTGAAAACCCTGACTGTTATGTATAAAGCAACTTAAGACTGAAAGTTGGAGAGGAGGCAGACTGTCTGGAGACCTTGGAATCTGAGGAAAGAGTGATGAGTTCCCTGGGTTTTCTTTTTGGCTCATATATCCAGAAGATGCTGAAGAAGCCGGCAACTAGAAATTCTAAACGGCACAAACAAACAAAAGGCCACAACAAAAGCTTTTCCTAGCAAAAGGACCAGCAAAGGAACAGCCTCATAAGACAAAACATTTAGACAATAGCCACTCCATTCCAGCCAGACACCACAAAAACTGGCCTTACCCACACACCCAGCAAAAATCAAGTGGGGGGCCTAGACTTCCACCCTAATAAGGATAAAATGAGGTGCCCCAGCACCCCCACTGGAGTGGTGCGAGCAGAGACTTAGTAGGAAGCCTGGACTTTGATCCCTACCAGTCAGGAGTGACATATTTGTTCTGCTCCCCCAACAGTGTCTGTGCAGGAGGTGCCTAGAGTCACACCACTGGCCAGAAATGGGAACCCCATTTCTGCTGCCATAAGTGGCTGAGTGGGAAACTTGGATTTCTACTGCATCTGGCAATTACAAGGCAGTTCCCAGGCTTTCCCTGCCAGTGGGATCAGAGAAAGCCCACGAAGAAGGAAGATTTAAATAAGGTCCAGAGTCTTATAATACAAAAATGTCCATGTTTTAGTAGAAAATTACACCACAAACCTAGAAGGTCTCAAACTGAATGAAAAAAAGAAAGATCCCAACACCAAGATGACATGTTAGAATTCTGTGACAAAAATTTTTATTTATTTATTTATTTTTAATGATTTCATTTATTTACTTGACAAATCACAGGCAGAGAGGCAGGCAGAGAGAGGAGGAAGCAGGCTCCCTGCTGAGCAGAGAGCCCAATGCAGGGCTCGATCCGAGGACCCTGAGATCATGACCAGAGCTGGAAGGCAGAGGCCTAACCCACTGAGCCAGCCAGGTGCCTCAGTGAAAAAGATTTTAAAGCATCCATGATAGGGGCGCCTGGCTGGCTCAGTCAGTTAAGCGTCTGACTCTTGGTTTCCACTCAGTTCATGATTTCCTGGTGAGGAGGTTGAGCTTGGTGCGAGGCCCAAGTTGCGCTCTGTCCCCATCAGGAAGTCTGCTTCCCCCTCTTCCCTCTCTCTCCCTATATTCTCTCTGTCTCTGAAATAAATAAATCTAAAAAAACAAAAAAAAATAAGGCAGCCGTGACAAAAATGCTTCCGTGAGCAATTACAAACACACCTGAAACAAACAGACTTTCAGTTTTCTACTGCTGCTGTAACAAATTACCACAAACCAAACAGCTTGGATGATGCAAGCTTGTTGTAGGTTAGAAGTCTGACACAGGCCAAAAAAAAGGTTTTCAGAGAACTGCTTTTCTTTCTGATGTCTCTAGGGAAGAATCCATTTCCGTGCACCTCCCAGCTCCAGAGGTTACCCACATTCCTTGGCTTAGGGTCCTCTTCATCTGCCAATCTACCAACATAACATTTCTCTGTGCATTTCTTCAATAATCACATCTTTCTCTAGCCACTGCCAGGGAATTTTCTCTGATTTTAAGGAGACCCATTTGAGTAGATTATATCTACCCAGACAACTCGGGAAAATCTCCCCATTCAAGTGCTTCAATTAATGACATTTTAGAAGTCTCTTTTGCCATTTAAAGTAACATATTCATAGGGATTCCAGGGATTGGGACATGGAGAACTTTGGAGAAGGAACAGAAAAGAAAAAAAAAAAAAAAGATAGTCATAAACCCTAACAGATCAATAATTATATGCAGTTTTAAATAATCTATACCGATTAAAAAATAGAACAAAAAAACAAAAGAAATTGGCTAGGGCTGGGAGGGAGAGAGGAAAAGAGGGTTAGGGGGCTGAATGAAGCAGAGTCTTTTTTAAGGTTTTTTTTGTTTTTTTTTTTTTTTTAATTTCAGTGTTCCAGAATTCATTGTTTATGCACCACACCCAGTGCTCCATGCAATACGTGCCCTCCATAACACCCACCACCAGGCTCATCCAACTCCCCACCCGCTCCTCTCCAAAACCCTCAGTTTGTTTCTCAGAGTCCATAGTCTCTCATGGTTCGTCTCCTCCTGCAGGTTCCCCCAACTCACTTCACTCCATCTCCCCATGTCCTCCATGTTATTCCTTATGCTCCACAAGTAAGAGAAACCATGTAATTGACACTCTCTACTTGACTTATTTCACTCAGCATAATCTCCTCCAGTCCCGTCCATGTTGATACAAAAGTTGGGTATTCATGCTTTCTGATAGAGGCATAATACTCCATTGTATACATGGACCACATATTCTTTATCCATTTGTCTTTTGAAGGGCATCTTGGTTCTTTCCACGGTTTGGCAACCGTGGCCATTGCTGCTATGAACATTGGGGTACAGATGGCCCTTTTTTTCACTACATCTGTATCTTTAGGGTAAACACCCAGTAGTGAAGCACAGAGACTTTTTAGGGCAGTGAAACTATTCTGTATGATTCTGTAATGGTGGCTACATTTCATTATAGATTTGTTAAAACCCATAGAATGTACAACACAAAGAATGAATCCTAATGTAAATTATGGGCTTCAGTTAATAATGTATCAATATTGGTTTATCAATTATAACATATGTAGCACACTAATGGAAGATGTTACTAAGAGGGAAAACTAGGGATGGGGGTTAGAAAGTATATGAGAACTCTGTATTTTCTGCTGTAGTTTTATGTAAACCTAAAAGAGTTCAAATAAATAGTTAACTAATTAAAAAGAGATTGACAAAATGGATTAAGACACATGAGCAAATTATATGCGATCTACAAGAAACTCACTTCAAATTTATATAGGTAGCTTGAACCTGGGGGTATAGCTCAGGGGTAGAGCATTTGACTGCAAATTTATATAGGTAGCTTGAAAGTAAAAGGATGGAAAAAGATAAGGCATGCAAACATTGATTACAGAAAATCAGGAGTGGCTATATATATATATATCCATATCAGGTCAAACAGACTTAAGAACAATTAAGGTTGCCAAAGATAGGAAGGGACATTACATGATAATAAAGGGATCAATACACCAAGAATGGTAATTCTAAATGTGTATACATTTAGGGAAGCAAAACATGTGGAACGAAATCTGATAGAACTGAAAAGAGAAGTAGACAAATCCACAGTTACAGGTGGAGACTTCCCTCCTCTCTCAACAGCTGATAGAACAACTAGGCAGAAAACCAACAGGTAGATAACACGAAACACCAGTGATCAATAGGATCCCCTCACATTCATGGAACCCCCCCACCAACAGCAGTGGAATACATATTCTCTTCACATATTCCAAGATTGATCATATCCAGAGCCATAAGCCTCCATTTCAACTCAGCTTTTTTTTTCTCTAAAGCCTAAACCAACTGTCAGAGCCTACAAAGTACTCTCTTTGTTTAACTTATTGGGGGCTGAACAATGCCATCTTGTAGGACAAAGATAAAGGGTCCACCAGTCCAGACCGTCCCTGGACAATTTCTTGGAGAGAAATGAGCAAAGTATGAATCAAAAGAACATCTGGAAATCTATCCTGTAAACGTAGAAAACAAGTGATCTATCTGCAACCACAGCAAGTTAGAAGTGGTTGGACTAGTGGTAGAACTAGTGGTAGAACTAGAGAAAGTGTATTGAGAGTTCACATATGTTAGGAATCCCAGCAGATCAAAGACTCTTAGCTTGAACTCTTTTCTATTGGATCTAAAAACAACTACCACCGCCCCCACCCGAATGTGCATGTTACTTTGAAGGTAGGAATTCCAAGGGCAGCATCTTGAAGAGCTAAGTTTTTGAGATGAAGCTTTAGCAAAAGTGTTTTACTTAGATAAATAATACAATTATCACATTTTTTTAAATGTTCTGACCTATGGCCAAAAAATAAATGGCCAAGAAGGGTCTAAAAAAATCTTTTAATAAATGTAAAATACTCCTTTGGTTATTCCTATTTTGTAGAAGATAATGGGCCTCATTCTTCAAATTTAGGTCAAAAACTATGCTTCCACATAACCAAGGCAAACTGTCCTCATTGGTTTGGAAAGAACTTTCCTAGCATAAAAATTGTCATAGGACGCAGCCAACCGCACAAGCATTCCTTCTTGACCATCCTTGGATAGCCCAATAGAAGCCTGCTCTGTGGTGCTCTTCTATGGCGTTCTTTCAGAGTCACCCAGGGATTAGAAGCAAAGAGAAGAAAACTTTAAAATTATTTGAAGAATATATAGAATATATATTCTTAATATATATATTTTATATAATATATAAAATAGAATATATATTATATATATAATATATATTTTTTAATCTTGATATAGAATATATATTTTATATCAAGATTAAAAAGGATCTCCTCTCTTTCTCTTTATATATATTATATATATACTTTTATTATGGGCAAATTTTAACATATACAAATTAGATAGAATGAACTTCCATGTGGGACGCCTGGGTGGGTCAGTAGGTTCAGCGGTGACCCAGGGTCTTGGGATCGAGTCCCGCACTGGGCTCCTTGCTTAGCAGGGAGCCTGCTTCTCCCTCTGCCTGCCGTTCCCCCTGCTTGTGCTCTCTCTCTCTCTCTCTCTCTCTGACAAATAAATGCAAATAAATGAAACCTTAAAAAAAAAAAAAAGATGAACTTCCTTGTACCTATTACTCAGCTTTGACCATTACCAACTTGTGGCCAACCTTGCTTTCTCTGTCTCCCATTCCTCATATTATTTTAAGGAAAATTAACTCATCACACTACCTCATCTGTAAATATTTCAGAATGTACATCTAAAAGGAAAGGGACCCTAAACAAAAATCACCTCAATATCATTATTACATTAAAAAGTCTTTAATACTGATTCCTTGAGCTCATCAAATATCTACTGGGGAAGGATTTCTTGAAAGGAGAAAACATTGGGAAGAAGGAGAAGGGTAAGGGGAGGAAGATGGGAGGGAGGATGCAGGAAGGAAGGGAGAAAGTAAACCATAAACACAAAAGGCACAAACCTAAAGGAATAACTTGATACATTCTATCACATAAATTTTTTAACTTCTTAGGAGACACTATAAACAAAATGGAAAGATGGCCCAGAGAATGGGAGAAGATACCGGGAGGCCTGGGTGGCTGTTTTTGATTGGCCTCGAATTGGGGCAAAATTGTCTGTTGGGGAGGAAAGCACTGGAGTCCCTAACTAATTAGGCTTTCAACATTTAAACCTAAGATATTGTGGTAATTAAACAAGTAACTAATAGCAGAATCACTGTAGGTTAGAATGTAGGGTTTTTTTTAATTAAATTTCATTTATTTATTTATTCTTATTAACATATATCTCCAATGAAGACATACAAATGGCTAACAGACACATGAAAAAATGTTCACTATCATTAGCCATCAGGGAGATTCAACTCAAAACCACACTGAGATACCACCTTACACCAGTTAGTTGCACCAGTTAACAAGACAGTAAACAAGTGTTGGAGAAAGTGCGGAAAAAGGGGAACCCTCTTACACTGTTGGTGGGAATGCAAGTTGGTGCAGCCACTTTGGAAAACAGTGTGGAGATTCCTTAAGAAATTAAAAATAGAGCTACCCTATGACCCTGCAACTGCACTACAGAGTATTTACCCCAAAGATACAGATGTAATGAAAAGAAGGGCCATCTGTACCCCAATGTTCACAGCAGCCATGGCCACGGTCACCAAACTGTGGAAAGAACCAAGATGCCCTTCAACGGACGAATGGATAAAGAAGATGTGGTCAATATACACTATGGAGTATTATGCCTCCATCAGAAAGGACGAATACCCAACTTTTGTATCAACATGGACGGGACTGGAGGAAATAAGTCAAGCAGAGAGAGTCAATTATCATATGGTCTCACTTATTTGTGGAGCATAAGGAATAACACGGAGGACATGGGGAGATGGAGAGAAGTGAGTTGGGGGAAACCGGAGGGGGAGACGAACCATGAGAGACTGTGGACTCTGAGAAACAATCTGAAGGTTTTGGAGGAGCGGGGAGTGGGATGTTGGGTGAGCCTGGTGGTGGGTATTACGGAGGGCACGTATCGCATGGAGCACTGGGTGTGGTGCATAAACAATGAATTCTGGAACACCAAAAAGAAATGTAAAAAATAAATTAAATTTAAAAAACCATAATGTATCATCAGGTTTAGTGTATAGATTTTTTAACTATCATCTTTTTTAATCAGTTCTTTTCTTGATATTCTTTTTTTTTTTTTTTAAGATTTTTATTTATTTATTTACTTATTTGACAAAGAGAAAGCACAGGCAGGGGGAGCAGCAGGCAGAGGGAGAGGGAGAAGCAGACTCCCCACTAAGCAGGGAGTTGGATGTAGGACTCGATCCCAAGACTCTGAGATCATGATCTGAGCCAAAGGCAGCCGCTTAGCCACTGAGCCACCCAGGCACCCTAACAATTTACTCGGAGATATTAAAGCCTCCACACCATTCTCCCTATTTTAAACCTTGTAATAGCTTCCTGTAACAGTTGGAATAAAACCCAAAGATCCTTATCAGTAGAAGTTGCTAAATTTTCTGTTCAAGGTGCACTTAGTATCTCAGTACTTGTTTTCAAGGTGCTCTTAGGCCCAAAGAAATACCTAACAGTTCTGCTTGTTAAGTAGTTAAGTCCAAGCGAGTTAATAAATATGTCCTAACAGCGCCTCCTGGGCACTGCAGAACCTCCCAGACCTTCGAATCTGACAACCACCTAAATTTCCTGCTCTACACGGATTCTCTCGAGGGTGTAGCTTTTTATCACACCAACAGCAGAAAACTCATCCAAAGAAACAGCAGGATTTGAAGTTCAAAGTGAAAACCAGCTCGAGCTGATAAGTCCCCGCACTGTCCGAGAGATGTCGCTGTGTTTCCCTTGAAACTGAAAGCGTCCGCAGCTCACCCGGGGAGTTTGCTGGGGACAGCCCGGGGGAGCGTCAACCCAGGGTTTGGGACTGGTTTATAGCTCCTGCAATAGTTCGCCCCTAACCACTTCAGCCTCGTTTTGTTGTGCTCTCCTTCTTGTCTGCTATGTTGTAGCTTCACTGGCTTCCCCCACCCCCAAAAGACCGAGCTGCTTTTTTCACGCTGCTGTCTTTTTTGGAACATTCTTCAGCATGAGAAACCCTCCTGAAGTCCCCTGCTGTTTTTCCAATATACGATAAGCTGCATGAAAGCAGGGACCTTCTTTGTTTTCTTCACCTTACATCTGGCGCCTAGCACAGTACTTGGCCCATAGTAGGAACTCAATACTTAAAAACATCAAAAAATCAAAACAAAACAAAATCTATTGATATTTTTAAAGAGTTAGTCTGTTTGTTTGTTTGTTTATGAGAAAGTGCACAAGCAGGGGGAGGAGTAGAGGGGTAAAGAGTCTCCAGCAGACTCCCTGCGCTGAGTCCCAGGTCCCCACAGCCTGAGATCATGACCTGAGCCAAAACCAAGGGCCCTCTGCTGAACCAGCTGAGCCACCCAGGTGTCCCTATTGATATATTTATTTAGAGATTAATTTTAAGACATGCAATCAAGGTATGACAGACAAGAGAAATTCCTTTCTTGCTGGTTCAATTTGTCAGTAAGCAGTTATAAATCTAAAAATCGATAGCATTTTTTAATGTGATTGCTAGCATACCTATAGTGGCATTCAAAAAAAAAAATTGAAGGGAAAAATAATCTTTTCAACAAGTGGTGCTGGGACAACTTGATATCCACATGCAAAACAATGATACTATTTCATGATAGTAAGAAAGTAACCCAAAGGGTGCCTGGGTGGCTCAGTGGGTTAAGCCTCTGCCTTCGGCTCAGGTCATGATCTCAGGGTCCTGGGATCGAGCCCCGAGTTGGGCTCTCTGCTCAGCAGGGAGCCTGCTTCCTCCTCTCTCTCTCTCTCTCTGCCTGCCTCTCTGCCTATTTCTGATCTCTCTCTGTCAAATAAATAAATAAAAATCTTAAAAAAATAAGAAAGTAACTCAAAATAGATCATAAATCTACATGTAAAGCTGGAATTACAAAACTCCTTGGGTAAAAATGGGAGAAAATCTTTATAAACATAGACGAGGTGATGGTTTCTTAGATATAACACCAAAAGCACAAGACACAAAAGAAAAACTAGATAAACTAGACTTCATCAAAATTTCAGTTTTCTGCTTCCAAGGACATCACTGAAAAACTGAAAAGACAACCCGCAACCCACAGAATGAGAAATTTTTTGTAAATCATATATCTAATAAGGACTTGGATCCAAAGTATATAAAGAACTCTTACAACTCAAAAGACAACCAATTAAAAGAATGAACTGTGGGGCGCCTGGGTGCCTCAGTCAGTTAAGCGTCTGCCTTCAGCCAGGGTCATGATCCCAGGGGCCTCAGATCAAGTCCAGAATGGGGCTCCCTGCTCAGCAGAGAGTCTGCTTCTCCCTTTCTCTCTCCCTCTGCCTATCCCCCTGCTCATGCTCGCTCTTTCTCTCAAATAAAGAAATAAAATCTTTTTCAAAAATTTAAAAAATTAAAAATGAACTGAGGGTATTAACAGACATTTCTCCAAAGAAGATATACAAATGGCCAATAAGCACATGAAAATACATTCAGTATCATTAGCCATGAGGGAAATGCAAATCAAAACCACAAGGAAGTACCACTTCACACTCACTCAGATAGCCAAAATAAAAAAGACAAACAATAACAAGTGCGGGCAAGGATGTAGAGAAATGGGAACATTGTTAATGAGATTGTAAAATGGTGCGGCCACTTTCGAAAAATTTGGCAGCTCCCCAAGAAGTTAAATGTGAAGTTACCATACAACCCAGTAATTCCACTCCCAGGTATACATACCAAAGAAATGACAATAAATATGTGTTCACACAAAAATGTGCACGTTAATGTTTATGGCAACATTATTCACAATAGCCAAAAAGTGCCAATAGTTGAAAGGCCCATCAATTAATGAATGGATAAAGGAAATGTGGTACACCTGTGCAACCCAGTATTATTTGACCCTAAAAAAGAACAAAGCACTGACATATGGTACAACATGGACGAACCTTGAAAATGTTACTTGAAGTGAAAGAAGCCAGCCACAAAAGACTATGAATTATATGACTGCATTCATATACAATGCCCACAACAGGGAAACCTACCCAGATTAGTGATTGCCAGGGGCTGGAGGGAGGCAGGAATGTGGAGTGACTGCTCAGAATGGTTGTAGGGTTTTTTGGGGGGGGACCATAAAAATGTTCTAGACTTAGATAACAGTGATGGTTGCACAAATGTGAATATACTAAAAACCACTGAGCGGTACACTTTGAAAGGGTGAATGTTATGATATGCCAATAATATCTCAATATAGCTGTTATTAAAAAGCAATTAAAAAATCATTGTCTTTCTCATTGCCTGCAGAATAAAATTCTCAGTGTAGGATCGTATGCAAGGCTCACAAGAGCTGGTATCTCCTACCACTCCATCTTTCCTTCCCTACCAAGAACAGGAGCTTCAGGGGCGCCTGGGTGGCTCAGTGGGTTAAGCCGCTGCCTTCGGCTCAGGTCATGATCTCAGAGTCCTGGGATCGAGTCCCGCATCAGGCACTCTGCTCAGCAGGGAGCCTGCTTCCTTCTCTCTCTCTGCCTGCCTCTCTGCCTACTTGTGATCTCTCTCTGTCAAATAAATAAATAAAATATTTAAAAAAAAAAAAAGAACAGGAGCTTCAGTTACAGCAAACTACATGGGGTTTCTTAGGCCTTACTCACGCAGCCATGGCTTCGTACATTCCGTTCCTTCTGCTTTGCATGCCCCTTCCTTTCTGCCTAGTGAATTCGCTCTTGTCACTTTGGACCCAGCTCTGAGCTGGTGGCCTCCTTTGTGTGCCCAACCCATAGACACTGGCTTCCTTGCTGTAGTTTCACAGAACTGATTCTCTTCCAGGTGGGAAATATTACTTTTTTAATAAATTATTATTACTTCTCTCTCTGCAATCTCGGCTTCTAGCAGAGGTGCTCGATAAATGAGACAAAAGAATGAGTGGCTGAGTAAGCTTTTGTCATTCTTGATTTAGTTTTTGTTCTGTTGCCTACTCTTATTCATGTCTGTTAACATACAGTTTTCGAATGGGATGCTTTTCATGTCTATATGATTTCTGTGACTGAAGACTTTTGGGGGACATCTGGCTTGCTCCAGTCAGTAGAGCACGTGACTCTTGATCTTAGGGTTGTAAGTTTGAGTCTCAAACTGGGTGTGGAGATTATTTAAAAATAAAGTCTTAAAAAAATAATAATCTACAGCTTTTGTAATGAAGTAAGCTAAACAAAGGATTCCCACCTCAAAAAAATGACTAGCAAATTTCTTTTCTCAGATGCTGCTTTTGTAGGGGTTGTAAAATTTAGGTAACCGGTTGCTACTTACTCTCATGATCTGATTTAAAGCAAATCACTGATAGTAGATCTGATAAATGTGTCTGTGAGTTCATAAATTGAAACTAGAGGGGTGCCTGGGTCGCTCAGTCAAGCATCCAGCTCTTACTTTCAGCTTCGGTCATGATCTCAGGGTAGTGAGATGGAGCCCTACGTCAGGCTCCGTGCTCAACGAGGGATCTGCCTGAGATCCTCCCTCGTTCTCCCTCTGCCCCTTCTGAGCACACACGTGCTCGCTCACTCTCTCTTTCAAATAAATAAATCTTTTTAAAACATATTTTTAAAAAATATTGCATCTAGCCTCCTCAAATACAGAGTTTGCAGCTGTCTCGAACAACATTTCACTACTTCCTCCACTTCACGGCTGTGAGTCTACCTCACCACCTCATCATGTGACATCAACTGCTAAGTTCCTTCACTGTGAGGTCATGTTCTTAAGTTGGAAAGAACTAGAAACGAGATGTGTAAGACCCCAAGTGAGTTTTGTGGATCAGAGAGTGAGTCACAGAGATCAGACTCTGACACATATCTCCCACTATGTTTATTGTCTCATTTTAAGTTCCAACTCGAATTTAGAAAAATATTTCATTTGCCTCCTTACCAGTCTTTTAGCTCAGCCGTGGGTTAGGAGAGATAGGTCAGAAGAAAGAAGGCATGTGAGCAAAAAGGTACATTTTGAAGTGGCGAATATCTTTACGCTTACATTTGTCTTTGTAGCTGTGGGAGCTAAGCGTGACGTCTTTTTTTTTTTTTTAAGATTTTATTTATTTATTTGACAGAGAGAGATCACAAGTAGACTGAGAGGCAGGCAGAGAGAGGGAGAGGGAAGCAGGCTCCCTGCTGAGCAGAGAGCCCAATGCGGGACTCGATCCCAGGACCCTGAGATCATGACCTGAGCCGAAGGCAGCAGCTTAACCACTGAGCCACCCAGGCGCCCCTAAGCGTGACATGTCTTGACAGTGAGTGGGGCTAGGAGAGAATTTTTCTGCATAATCTTTCAAATTCTCTGGTTCTGACGGGACTTGAGAAATGATTCTAAACTTTTACACGTCACAGAAAATCTGACTAGCTTTATCTCTTGGGAGAACATGAGTCAGGGGGTGTTTACTTTTCCAATTTTCTAAGGTATCTTGAATAAACCAGCTTCATCTGTGCCTTACAAATCAATACCCATGAGGCCTGGGATTGCTTCGTGACTGCTGCCTGTGAGCTGGTGTAGGGGAGGAAGACTTCCTTCCTCTTCTTCTAGATTCTTTGGCTGGCCTAATTATTAAATGGATATAAAACAGGTTAAGAAGAGAAAAACAAATGTAATTTCATACACAGGAGCTCACAGAAATGTGAAATTCAAGGCAGGCAGCTTTCATCCCTTTTAAACAAAGAAATGATGAATGTGTGAGGGATTACCAAAACAAAGAAGCAGGACCTGGGGGCAGTAAACCAGTGAGGAAGTACCAGGGATTGTTTATACAGTTTTCTTGGCTCTGACTTCCCTATCTCTGGTGATAGGGATGTCTTGTTTGCTCCTGGTACCAGAAGGATACCTTTCACTTGGGAGCTGTGTTTCCGGCTTTCAAGGGGACAAAGGATGACCGGAGTGTGTTATTTGCACTGGATGTTTCTTAAGTGACTTTACTTAAAATAATCAAAACATCAAAGTGGCATATTTGGGGGAAGCCTGCCGGGAAGCCCATCATTGGTAAAATCATGCTCTCACTTCACGCCACTCATGTTAACTAGGGCCGTCAGGGATCCTATTCCTGTACTGGAAAGAGTTTACATACTTTATCTCACCTGATCCTCACCGTAATTCAGAGAGAAGGAGGTAACAAATTCCCCTTTTCGCACCTGAAGAAACAGCCTTAGAGCAGGGAAGTAAATGGCCCAAGCCTGTGCCACTACAGCGTGGCAGAGCCGAGATTCCTTTCAGACCCATCCTCTCTGAGGTTCCTCTGACTCAGTCCCCATGCTGTGTGCTGCTGCCGTCCCCGTGCGGTCCAGCAAATGGAAAATTAGAGCTTGGATGGGAGTTCTAGAACTGGATTGTTCAGCGTCCTTCTGTGCCATCTGTTATTTGTTTGGGCTTGAAATGACGAAAGGGAACAGATGTGGTGTGGGAGGCAGAGTAATGGCCTCGGTTAAAAAGCAAAATTCGAGGATGTTTGAAGATCTAATTGGCTTTATTAAATGATTCATGAATCGGGCAGCATCCTTCCAGCAAGTAGAGAGGTGCTCTGAGGAGTTGTACAAAGTGGAAGGTTTTTATAAAGGAAAGTGGGGCTAGGGAGTTATTAGCAAAAGAAAGGCCTGTTTCAGGCCAGGACATATGGTGAAGGGGGATATCCCAGGCATATTCCTGGAATAGGTTGAAGCTGTAATTAAGACTTGGCTCGCTGTCACAGGGGAGTGGGGGGCCAAAGGACTCCATCTGGAGCTTCTTGTTTCTTTTTTTTTTTTTTTTTTTTAACATCCCCAAGGGATGTCCCTGTCTTAAATCCCAGAACTTATGACTATGTTACCTTAACATAGTAAAAAAGACTTTGCAGAGGTGATTAAGTTAATGATTTGAGCTGGGAGATTATCCTAAATTATCCATCAGGTCCAAAATCATCACAATGGTCCTCAGAAGTAAAAGAGGGAGGCAGGAAAGAATCAGAGATGTGATGACAGAAGCCGCCTGGGGGCCATAAACGAAGGAATATGGGCAGCCTCTAGAAGCCAGAAAGGGCAAGGAAATGGATTCCTGTCCCGTGGCCTCCACAAGCAAGTAGGGCTGCCATCATCTTGATTTTGGCCTTGTAGGACTTACTTCTGACTTCTGATCTCTGGAACTGCAATGCAATAAACTTGTATTGTTTTTAAGCCACTAAATTCATGGTAGTTTGCTACAGCAGCCACAGTGTCGATGTAGGAAAGATGTGAGGGTTCGAAGCTGATGGCCAAGAACACATTCTTGAGATGTCTTTGGTGCAAAGAGGTGGTTTTATTAAAGCATAGAAGCAGGACCCTGGGCAGAAAGGACCCCCTGCCCGAGGGTCATAAGGAATGGCCCATTATATATTTTCAAGTTGGGTAGGGGTTAGGGATAGCCTAAGTCTCTAAGGAATTTTCGAAGTGAGGTTTCCAGGACCTTCAAGGGGCTACCTGTTGCTAGGAAAAGGTCATTTTTTAAAAAGATTTCATTTATTTATTTAGGAGAGAGTGTGTGCGCGCGTGCGTGCACGAGAGAGCGAGAAAGAGAAAAGGAGCAGGGGGAGAGGGAAAGCAGAATCCCCACTGGGCAGGGAGCCCAATGTGGTGCTTGATCCTGGGACTCTGGGATCATGATCTGAACTGAAGGCAGACGCTTAACCAACTGAGCCACCAGGTGCCCCAGAAAAGCATTTATTAGTGTCTAATAAAACCTGAGTTGTGATGTATATCAGTGGGTTATATGCTTGGGGATGATTGCCAACATGTATCTTGGGAGGAGGGGAGAGACAAAGGAAGTTTCCAAAGGAATTTTTGTATGTTAAAGTAGAATTACAGGATCCTGGGGTTTGGGCTAAGATTGCCTTCTCCCCTTAGCAAAATATTAACAGTGAGGCAGCTGAGTCCCTAGAGAAAGGTCACTCTGCTGTTTCAAGGACGTGTCAGTGGGCTGTAAGTAGTAAGGAAAGTTAGTAACTTTTCTTCTGCCTTTGTTTCCCACATCACACATGATGTCTGACACTCAGATCCCTCCACTACACAGGGACCAAAATTCATGCAGTAATTCTTGGTAATGTCATCCCTTTACCAAGTGGTGGTAGGTTCTGGTTATAAATAACAGGTATGAAGAAAAGGAGTACTGGCCTTGAGACCAACCAGAGGTTCTAAGTGCCGGCATCACAAGGTCACATGGAAAGAACTCACAGTCTGCAAGAACTTCCTTTTTCTTCTCTCTATAACACTAAAGCACTTTAAATATGTTACTTCACTGTCTACTGAGCCCCTACTATATTCTAGGTTCCAGAAATTCAAAGATTGAGTAGGACTCAGATCCTCAAGGAATTTAGAGCCTTGCAGGGTGGTGAAACACGTAAACTAGTACAATGCAACAAGATAAGTGCAAAGATAAAAATATCTTCAGGAAAAGAATCCTAGAGTATGGAAAATATCCACTCTGCCAGTGGGAGGTGGAGAGTGGAGAGGGGTAGTTAGGGTTTGGGGAGGGTTTGGTGTCACAGCTGGGGGTGACTAACATCTTTGAAATCCCCAGTTTTGATGGGAGTTCTGACACCTAATCTAGGTCCCTGTGTCCCCAGCCCTTGGCTGTATCAGGGTTGTAGCTTCTATGTAATCATTTTACTTCAAATTTCAAGCTGTGGAGGGAGGGAGACCTGAGAGGAAGAGTCGAGGAAGGAGAAGAGAGCCTGATACCCAGATATAACAAATGTTTGGAGCACTGGAGATCTGTTCCCCATGATTTCCATGGAACTTCAAGAGAGATCTAGAAAGCGAAAGGTTTTGTGGGCATTCGGAATAAGTAGCCCCAAGATGTGCCACTTTGGCATGCAGATTATTTTGACCTAAAAATAATCAATGCCCAAAAGAGGCAGGAAGAAAAAAAAAAGACACAGGAAGAAATTCTGCGCTTCCCTTCTAACTGCCTAAAGGAATTTAGACAGAAGACCTACTCAAGTTAACAGAGCCATCACCATAGAGAACTACATTAAAATATGAACTAGGCAGAGCAGACAGAGAGAAAACCAGCAAGGCCTATTTGATCAAAGCTCTCTCTATGTCCCATTGTTTCTCCGTGGCCCAGCAAACATTTTTTTTTTTTTTTAAACCAAACATTTACTCTTTCTTTTCTTCCTTTGAATTGTCTTCCTTCGCTTTGAAGTCCCAGACTTCTACCTACCCCTTCTCCTTAGTTTAGGATGACATATATGCCTCCATTTCGGGGCACCTGGCTAGCTCAGTTGATAGAGCATGCAGCTCTTGATGTCAGAATTATGAGTTCAAGTCCCACATTGGGCACAGAGCTTACTTTAAAAAAACAAAAACAGGGGCGCCTGGGTGGCTCAGTGGGTTAAGCCTCTACCTTTGGCTCAGGTCATGATCCCAGGGTCCTGGGATAGAGCCCGCATAGTCTCCCTCCTCCTCTCTCTGCCTGCCTCTCTGCCTACTTGTGATCTCTCCCTCTTTGTCAAATAAATAAATAAAATCTTAAAAAAACAAACAAACAAACAAACAAACAAAAAACCCATATGTACTTCCTTTTGCCAGACTTGTCTTTGGAATCTCATGTTTATTTGGATTCCCCCTACGTACAAAATGAAATTTGACTTTCCTCTGTTAATTTGTCTCTTGCCAATCTGATTTTAGACCAGCCAGAAGAACTTGAAGAACAAAGAGAAGTTTTTCTTTCCCAACAGTTTCACAAATTGTAAAGTACCAGCTACAAAAGGTATTTTTTAAAGATTTTATTTATTTATTTGACAGAGAGAGATAGTGAGAGAGTGAACACAGCAGTGAGAGAGGGAGAAGCAGGCTCCCCACTGAGCTGGGCGCCCAACTGGGGTGGGAGGGCTCAATCCCAGGATGCTGGGATCATGACCTGAGCCAAAGGCAGACACTTAACCACTGGGCCATCCAGGCGCCCCTAAATATAAAGTACTGTATCCACTTGCTTGTCATTCATGCTTACACACCAGGAAATTTTGTCTCTAAACTAAGTCAATCTTTCCGTTAAGAAAATACACACAAGGGGTGTGTATATTTCCTGGTATGTGTAAATACCAGGAAACTGTATTTAAAAGCTGGAAAGGACTTTAAAGATAGTTTAATGAGAGCTTGTTTTATTTTGTCAGTGGGGCTGAAAGTCCTTTGAGGTTATAGAGATAGGGGCAGTGCCAAGATTTAATACCCAAGTCTACCAGCTCCCAGCCCAAAGTTCTTGCCCATGTGGTGCCCTTCTCACTTAGTTTGTGTCAAGATTTATCTGGACTTACTATTTTCTTCCCAGCAGTTTTAGGTTATAACAAGTGCACTTTTTTAGTGCAAGTCTTTTTCAAAAAATAAGTTTATCAGAGCTTTAAATTTATTTTATCAATTTTACAAATGAAGAAAGATAGAAATAGTAAGCATTCAGGAGAAAAGGGAGCATAAATCAGCCCAAAATAATTAAACACTTTATTAAATCTTTCTTTCATTATAGATTATTCAGGTATAGATTATAGATCACAGAAATTTTTCCTCGAAGTATAAAGTGACATATTTTTTTAAGAGTTTATTTCTATGAGTGAGAGAGAGTGAGATCAGGAGCAGGGGTAAGGAACTTGATATAGGACTCCATTCCGGGACCCGGGATCATGATCTGAGCCTAAGGAAGATGCTTAAACGACTGAGCCACCCAGGAGCCCAAGTGACTTTTTTTTTTTTTAATGATAAGTAGATACATGTTTAAGTACCAAAAAGGTTTAGTTAGAGAAGACACATGGCTCGGTGATGTAGGCTTTGCTAGAAGAGGTGTAATTGCCAAGAAGGACGAAATCTCTACTCTTGGGTCCATTTATTAGATATCAGCTGTCAGAGCGGGGGCTTCAGGAAGGAAGGACTACCAGCATTCATATCTACCCAGGGATGTTACTACCCAATTTCCCGCCTATTGTTATTATGTCCACCACAGACTTCGCGAAAGTCATTTTCCACTTCTGTTTATCATTTTGCTTTTGCTGAGTAATTCGGTCAACTGGGGTAACCCCCTATAGTATTCATCCTCATTTAACTGGAGGAAGGAAATCTCAACAATTCACGCCATCTCTTACACGGGTTTAAAAAAAAAAAAAAAAAAAAAACTCAAAACGCTGGAATCTACCCCTTTCCGTGGAAACCACAGAAAAATAAAAGACATCCTGGCGCACGGTTCCCTTCACGGGCGCCCAAGCCCGGGAGCAGCGCCCTGGGTGAGGCACGTGGAAGCTCCCCTCCGGGAGTCCAGCGCCCTCCCGGCCGGCTGACAAATGCTGCCCCGGGGCTGGAGTCGGCTCAGCCAGGCCCCCGGGCCCCACCCACCGCCACCCGGCAGCCCGGGCCTGCTGGACGCGCGCGCGCGCCGGGGTCAGGTCGAGGACGCGGGCGGGGCAGGGAGGCGGAAGGGCCGGCCCGGGACGTGCCCACGTGACAGCCCCGCCCGCCGCCTGCAGCCCCCTGTGCAGCCGCTGCCGCCGCCGCCGCCGCCGCCGCCCCCCCCGCCCCCCCCGCCCCCGCCTCCGCCTCTCGGGCTGCAGCTCCCGGCGTGCCCCGCACTCGCCGCTGCCCGCCCGCCCCTCCCTCTCCTACCAGTGCCACAGAGCCAGAGTCCGAGCCGCCGCCGCAGCCACAGCCGCGGGCACTATGGTAAGGCGGGCGCGCCACCCCCAGGCACCGAGGGCCGGCACGCGGGAAGCAAGAATCCCCCGCGCGGCCCTGCAGGGCCCTGGGGGCGAGGCCGCCATTTTACCCTGATTTAGGCCTTTAAGGTGGGGGCTGCAGCGCTGCGGCCCCGCTGCTCGCTCTCCAGCCAGCCAGCCAGCCGGCCGGCCTAGCCGCCCGCCGGCAGGCCGGGCCCTGCTGCTCTTCGGATCCCTGAGGGCGAGGAGGGCGAGGGTCGGGGGCCAGAGCCTAAGCCGGACAGGAGGCGTCCGGAGAGGTGGAGGCTTTGGGAGCTGCGGCCAGGGGCGCGGGAGGGTCTGCGGGGCTGATCCCGCGCGTGCCGCGTTTGCGCGGGGCTTCCTTTCACTTAGCGCTCGCCTCTCAAATTGGTACGTGCTCTAAAGCCCTTGCTGAAGGCTTTCGGTTAAGGGTCTTGGTGGCCTGTAATGAAACCCCTAAGAGGAGATTAAGGAGGTGTGAGAACGCTTTTTTAAAATGCTTTTTCGCCGTAAAAAGCTTTTACACTAGCTCCGTTAGTTTTGAAGTGTCTGCATTTGAGCTGTGAGGCAATTATGTTGTAGCCGTGGGCGGTTTGGAGTTCACACTTGATTCTCTTTCCTTATGAGGAAACGGCACTGGCTGGGATGACTTTAAAGAAAAAAATAGTAGAAGCTTTAACTGAAATCCAAAAGTGTTTTTTTAAGGCCTGCAGAGTTGACACAATACAGAAGGTATTTTTGCTGCTGCTCCTGAAGCTCTGACATCACCCAGTGAAATAGGAAACATTTCAGGGATGGGACAGCTTGCATTTGTCCCTTTTCCTCTACCTTCCATTTACTTCAACCTCCAAACCCCTTTAAAAAGGATGAATGGGGCAGGATGAGTTAGAATCCTTGGGCGCATCTCTTATATTGATAATTAAAATGTGGCGAATCTGATTGGACTACTTGCATGGTACGATGCAATTTTTGATGTCCAGATTAAAGTGAATCCTCTCTAGGCAAACAGTAATTTTGGTTAAAACCAAAATGCTTGTTCTGAGTTACTGTTCTTTTTTTATTTCAGGCTTCTGGAGTTACAGTGAATGATGAAGTCATCAAAGTTTTTAATGATATGAAAGTAAGGAAATCTTCTACACAAGAGGAGATCAAAAAAAGAAAGAAAGCCGTTCTCTTCTGTTTAAGCGATGACAAAAGACAAATAATTGTAGAAGAAGCAAAGCAGATCTTGGTGGGTGACATTGGTGATACTGTAGAGGACCCCTACACATCTTTTGTGAAGTTGCTACCTCTGAATGATTGCCGATATGC
This sequence comes from Mustela putorius furo, assembly GCF_011764305.1. Taxonomy (NCBI): domain Eukaryota; kingdom Metazoa; phylum Chordata; class Mammalia; order Carnivora; family Mustelidae; genus Mustela; species Mustela putorius. The sequence continues at coordinate 31,240,490 of NW_025422047.1, read as the reverse complement.
TTTGTACGATGCCACATACGAAACAAAAGAGTCTAAGAAAGAAGACCTAGTATTTATATTCTGGTGTGTAAAAACAAAAGAAAAAGTACTTTTAAAATGCAAGGATTGTTATTAACATAGTCAGTTTTGCCTTTGTTTTTCTTTTAAGTGGAATTCAACAATTGTGTTTCTTTTTTTTCTGTAGGGCTCCTGAAAGTGCACCTTTAAAAAGCAAGATGATTTATGCTAGCTCTAAAGATGCCATTAAAAAGAAATTTACAGGTACAGACATTAAAAATTTGTGCAGAGGAATTACTCCTTCTTAATTATAATGAGATAATGGGATAATGTTTTTCCTTTTTAGGTATTAAACATGAGTGGCAAGTAAATGGCTTGGATGATATAAAGGACCGTTCAACACTTGGAGAGAAATTGGGAGGCAATGTAGTAGTTTCACTTGAAGGAAAACCCTTATAAAATGACAGTCAAGTGCCATCTGGATCTTAAGGAGCTTCCATTTCTCCAGCTCAATCAATTGAAATAGTATTAGGTGTTTTGTTTTGTTTTCTTTCTCTTCCCACTGGGTCCTTCCAATACAGTGAATGAAGGAAATACCATTCATGTAAGCAACCTATCAGTGATTGCCATTAGACTGTTTAAATACTGTTACTTCAATGTAGAATCCAAGGAATGCCTTCCCATCATATTTTAGCCAAAACAACTGGTTATATGCCTCCCTTGCAGCAAGCACTACAATGAAAGTGATTGTCAATGTGAATAGCTTAGAATACTGCAAAGGGTAAGCTGATTGGATGCCTTGAAAGTATTATCCACTGGTCAGATGGTAAACTTTATTCAGTATTATTATTTATAGTTGCACTTGATTGCAGTTCTGTGAGGCTCAAGCATTCATACACCTCACCTGCCTTGGCAAGCCTATTTTTGTGACATGGCAGCACAGATATAACACTATGCATTGAAAGCACTTTTTTTGTAATGAGTTTAACCTCCCACCGCTCCCTGCAAAGGAATGCCAATTAAGTTTTGTTAACTGTGTCATCCACTTATCCTAGTACCTCAGTATTCATTCCTGTTACCTGCATATCTTAAAAGAAATAGCTGTTACTAATGCCTCTTCATTTTCCATTGAGTGTACACTACTGAATAAGTGTAGGAGTTTATGTTTACCATGTAAGTTTTGCAACACTAAAAGTATTTTGAATATCAGTCATGATGGCAATTTCTGTATAAAAGAGCCTTAAATGGAACATTGTTTTTGAGATCAAACCCCACCCTCACAATAATGGCCACGTTGCAATAAAAATTGTGGCATATTACAGAACGTTGCCTTGTTTTCCTTGGACATTTTGCAAAATGGTATGTGAAGCAACTTCTAAGGTAAACAGCTATTATTAATCTTTGCACTGGTCATTTTAAGAATTTTTTTGTACAATATTCATGCATGATATTTTCCAGTTTGTTGAGTTTAAAAAATATTCTATCCTAAAGCCAATTAATAGAAAATATTGTGACAGAGGGATACTTTTATAAGCATTAGTTTATTTATTTCCTTATATGTTAATATGAAGATCAGAAGTTATTTTTTGCACTTTGACATAAATATTCTTCAATACCAGATTTGTTCTCTGGGTAAATTAGGGTAGTTATTTTTTAATTCACGTTTACATTTCTAAGTAATTGAGTAGTAGAAGCAGGAAGCTCTTACTGCGTATTTGGTCGTAATGAAAATAATTTATAAAATGTCCTTCAAAAGTTAATACTCCTTACGTTTAGGATCTTTCATTTCAGCTATCATTTCTTAATTCATTTTTCAAATTGGAAAGAAAAAACGATGTAGCAGTCTTAAGCATTAGTAGTGGGATTTGGCTGTGGTCCAGAGTGCTCTCCTTATAGAGAATTTGATCTGCTCAGTGTGAGCAGTTTGCTGTTAGCCAGAGCTATTTATGGCAAACACATGCTTTTGTATCTTGTCATAGTTATCCACAAATGGCAAAACTGGACTCGATTCTACTGGTATGCAAAACAGGCATGCTAGTAAGCAGTCAATCGTGGCTTAGAACTTAACCCCATAGCTCTGAAGAGTGTGCTCTTATCAGAAAATGGGAAACAGAAACTCTCCCTTTTTTTTTTTTTAATGTGTGAAAGTAATTTGAGTGTCATCAGGTATTTTCCCATATTTTCAAAAGATTTTTTTCAGGTGGACACAAAAATAGGAGTTAAATGTCTAGGCTTCCTTTTAAAATTATATGAATGGCTTGGGATCTTTTGCACTGAGCCATTTTATTTCAGGCTTCCAGCTGTCCCTGTGAGTTATCCTGGACATTTTCATGGCTTTTTGGTAAGGCTAAACTCATAAGGAAAGTATGACAGTAATGGCATACTAAACCATATGTGTAATCGATTCTTACACCATTTAATTTTTCATTTTCTCATTCTAAAAAATAAGGGACTCTAAGTTATGTAGTATCTTTTATTTTTAAAGCTGATTTATCAGCTTCTATGCCTCATATAATAATAATTTCAGAGATCAAATATTGCTTTAAACTGTGTTACTTTAATTTGTTTGATTGACAGACTGATAACTAAGTTCATTTTTGAAATACATCTTTGTGCATAAAGCCAAAAATAATGATAAAATTAATGGTTCACATGTTACTTGAGACTAATTTGGCGTTTGAAATGATCGTTTTATTTTACAATTATTTACAATGAACAATGTTCCAGTTAGCTTTAAAAGTTATACGGTGCTAATTAGTAAAATATTGCTTTCAATATTTTACTGCTAGCTTGCAAAATTATAAATGTTTAAAAAAATAAAATGTATGAAAATATATAAAGCTGTTGAGATGTGTTTACTTCAGAACATTAAAATTTTAAAAACTAATGTTGCAGATCAAAGAGGCACCATTATTTTTAGTCTTTTTTAGGATTTTAGTTGATACACTTTTCTCATTTACAGATACCAATATTTTTTGAAAATTTGTAACTTACAGTGATTAATTTTAACATTTGCAGACAAATGAGAACAGTTGGCATTTGTCCCAACTGGCTATCATCAGCTGTTGTTTTCAGTCATCTAAAATAATGTGGCCAGCATTGTGTATTTAATGTGCCTTTTTAATAGATTGGAAAAAAAAAAGCCTCTTATGTTTGAGTTTTTCTGATACAGATCCTTTTATAGCAGCTAATTTATGAAATCTAGCAAATGAGTTTTGGAAGAAAATTAAGTATTCCCTTATTAAGGAATAATGCTAGCAATGGTCAATCATAGAAGGGTTGGGAGCACCATAAGGTTTGCCACTCTGAGAAAATAACTTGGTTTTGCTCATTATAGGTACTTGTTTTTGCCTGTAAATTCAATAATAGTTTGAGATCCAAGCAAACATGAATATTAATTTTTCTGTGAATATTTAAACTATTAGAGATGTGCAGGCAGGCTCCAATGAATATTGCTTTTTTCCCTTTTTTTAAAGATTTTTATTTATTTATTTATTGGACAGAGGTCACAAGTATGCAGAGAGGCAGGCAGAGAGAGGAGGAGGGAGACTCCCTGCTGAGCAGAGAGCCCCTGAGATCATGACATGAGCTGAAGGCAGAGGCTTTAACCCACTGAGCCACCCAGGTGCCCCTGAATATTGCTTTTTCAGACAGCTTGAATTTATAGGTATTCCGTATCTTACCTCAGCCAATAAAGAGGCGTTTCTTTTGCCTTAGAACATCCAAATTGCTTTTTTCTCTATAGAATTGGGAGTCATCTATCCACTTCAGTTTCTTGTCATAAAGGAGCTGGGCAAAGTATTCTTTCTGAGCTTCAGTTTCTTAATAATCATATGAGAATAATATCTACCATAGGTCTTGTAGAGGATCAACTATGAAAATGATTTTTGGGAAACAGAAAAATGCTTTGTAAATGTAAGTTGTTTAAACCATTCTATGGGTAGTTAAGTAGATAAAGAACTATGTTAAAAATAAGATTTATTTTAAGTCTTTGAACCTCTTCATTTTTGTAATTATTCCACTTAATCTCAGTTTAAGGACATTAGCTGGTATGTGGCATCGGTTTTTCAGAATAGTGTAAAGTGTAGCCTCTGAGTTGATGTTCGTGACTGCTCTTAATCTTTTTAGTGTTGTTTTCTTTTTCACTTGTGACCAATCAATTACTAGTCGTTTCCCCCAAATAATTTTGAAATAAAAAATAAAAGAGGAAATAAATCTAGAGAAATGCTGGTATGGGAATACTTGTCATGAGTCAAGATCCACATTGTTGAAAGTCTGTCTGTTATTAATGTTATTAATATCCTAAATTTATGTAGTCCTTTGAGTTTGTCAAGGTACTTGAAATTCACCTAATCCCCTTAGGTCTTCTTAACCAGGTAACCGTTTTTCTCTGCTACCATGAAGAAGCTGAAGTCTGGAGAGGTTAAGGGACAGCTCAGCTGTTGAGTAGCAAAGCTGATTCCAGTTCAGTATACTTTTCACTCTGCATTTTTGTAACATACAGTGAGTTACTAATTTTTTTTTTAATGGGATAATCTGATTTTTTTTAAGATTTTATTTATTTGACAGAGAGGGATCTCAATTAGGCAGAGAGGCAGGCAGAGTGAGAGGGGTAACCAGGCTCCCCACTGAGCAGAGAGCCCGATGTGGGGCTCGATCCCAGGACCCTGAGATCATTATCCAAGCCGAAGGCAGCAGCTTAACCCACTGAGCCACCCAGGTGCCCCTGGAATAATCTGATTTTTTTTGAACAGGACGTAATTATTCAGTATGTTTTCAAAGTAGTGTCTCAAGAATATTTGAAAAATAGTCTTGGAATTTTTGTCTCCTAAGGAAGTCCATGGTCATAAAGTCTGAAATAATTTTACACTTCAAATATTTTCTTAGATGTTTCAAGTATTGTAGGTTTATGTGGAAACCGTAAGGATTATGTAAACATGTTTTCCAGAAAACTGGTATCTCTTATTAAAAAAAAAAATTTTTTTTTAATTTTATTTCTAAGTAATCTCTACACCCAACATGGGGCTCAAACTCACAACCCTGAGTTGAAGAGTGACATGCTCTACTGACTGACCCAGCCAGATACCCCAAGGCTGGTACCCCTTACTCTTTTTCCAAAAACTTGGATATCTCCCTCCCTATGCTCTTCTACCCATCTTTCTAAGGAGAGATAGTGCAATGTATTATAGTGGTTAAGTACTAGAACTTTGGTATCAGATTGCTTGGGTTGTTCACATATTGGTCTTTAACACTTATCGAGTGACCTTAGGAAAATTGACCACTCAGAGTCTTATTAGTTCATGAATAAAAGGAGGTAATAATTGCACCCTGTTTCATAAGATTTGAGGATAAATGAAAGCACCTTGAGGAGTTACTGGCACATCAGAAGTACTTTGTAGGGTTATCCTAAAATTTGCAGCCCAAACCAGGACATTTCTTGAGAGTAAAAGGGAGAGTTTTAATAATTATGCGAGGACAATAGGCTTAAGGTGCAGCAGTCCTCAGCAAACCAGATCATACTATCAAAAAGTAGGCTGATGACAAAATAATTAAATAGAAGAAACTGAATGAAAGACTCTAGGTCATTAATTTCAGTTTTATAAGGGATTAGTATGCTAAGATTATCTTGAAGTATTTGGCTACTTTTAAGTGATTAGCCTCAGAACAGTCAACTTTGTATTTTTTTATGCATTTTTTTGGTAACTTTTTTTTTCTTAGGTAGAATGAGAGAAGTAGGGGAGGGGCAGAGGGAGAGAAACAAGCCGGCTTCACACCTAGCATGGAACCCAGTGTAGGGCTTGATCTCACAACTCCGGGATCATGACCTGAGCCAAAATCAAGATTCAGACACTTAACCAACTGAGCCACCCAGGCTCCCCTTTAGCTTTCCTTTTGACTTTAGAACTTGTAAACTCTCAGATACTGCATTTTGCTGTTAACCGTATGCTTTACTTATAGTGGCTTGTCTTAATTGTTGCTTCTCATCTCATGTGGACTTGGAAAGCCAGTTTGTTTAGAATTGTGCATAAGAAAGTGAAAAGACTCATTGTAGGCTTGAGAACAAAATTCCTGAGCACATGAACCTTCTAATATTTCTTTTGGCTGTTTAAAGAAATTCAGTGTACTTTCTGAATTTTTGGTTTTTTTAATAAGTATGTAAGACAGCTGAGCTGTAGATAAAAGAGGCATCACTGGGGGTGCCTGGGTGGCTCAGTGGTTAAGCCTCTGCCTTCGGCTCAGGTCATGATCCCAGGGTCCTGGGATCGGGCTCCCTGCTCAGCGGGGAAGCCTGCTCCCCCCCTCTCTCTGCCTGCCTCTCTGCCTACTTGTGATCTCTGTCTGTCAAATAAATAAATAAAATCTTAAAAAAAAAAAAAAGAGGCCCCACTCTATTCCTGTGAGGTGTCAAAAATATCAATATTTTTAAAAAGACATTTATTTATTTGAGAGCATGAATGGGAGGGGCAGAGGGGCAGAGAATCCCAAGCAGATCCTCTGAACATGTAGGGCCCGATCTCACAACCCTGAGATCATGACCTGAGCCGAAACCAAGGGTTGGAAGTTTAACGGGCTGCACTACCAGGCGCCCCTATCATTAATATTTTAAAAAGTCATTTTTGTCTTTGACAATACTTATATCATTAAAGGCACACAACTGAACTTGTTCCCGTTAAGAGAAAAGGTTAGGAGCACCTGGGTGGTTCAGTGGGTTGAAGCCTCTTCCTTTAGCTGGGGTTGTGGTCTCAGGGTCCTGGGATCAAGCACACTTCGGGCTCTCTGCTCAGTGGGGAGCTTGCTTCCTGCCTGCCTCTCTGCCTACTTGTGATATCTCTCTCTCTCTTAAATAAATAAATTAAATATTTTTTAAAAAGAGAAAAGGTTTATTCTAGATTATTGAAACAATGGAATATGAGAACATGCATTTGATAAGAAAAGTCATCTTTAAAAAACGTAAAATGCCAGTTGATTTTTTTTAGCTTATTAGATTTTTCTTAAATGTACCCTAGATGTGTTCACTAGAAGTAGATTTAACTACTCTTCATCTAGATTTATAAATAGTTTCATTTACTTTTGACTTCTGATAGCTAATTTGATTATGCATACACAACAGTTTAGTAGTTTATTTGGTATAACATGAAAGTTAAGAATAGATAACAGAATTTAGAACAGATTTTTTTTCAAATGTATAATTTTATTTTTAAAGATTTTATTTATTTGACAGATCACAAGTAGGCAGAGAGGTGGTGGGGGTGGGGGGAGGGGGAAGCAGACTCCCTGCTGAGCAGAGAGCCCGATGTGGGGCTTGACCCTAGGACCCTGAGATCATGACGTGAGCCAAAGGCAGAGGCTTAACCCACTGAGCCACCCAGGTGCCCCCAAATGTATAATTTTCTAACATGAAAAAGCACTTGAGTTATGGTACTATCTTTTTTACCCTCATTTTACATAGTCTTAATAGTGGAATTCCAAATATTTCCTTTGGGAAGTTGATAGTTATTGAATGAATCACAAAATTCCTGGGCATATGGCCCATAGTTCCTATGTGTTCCTGTGAGCTGATGGGGCCTTTTAAAAATATTATTAGCAGCAAACTAAATCACCAGATAAAACAAGTCAGTTCCCAAATTGGCATAATTAGTTTTATCAAAGGTAAAAATGGCAATTGAGTACTTTGTTCTAGAAATAATAAAACTTTGCTATACTGTACAAGGAATAAGATATGAGAGACTTCATGCAGATTTCATGAAATAAGTGTAAAAGAATTTTATGTGAAAATTAATATGTAAATCTTTTTGTATAAAAAAGCTATGGATCAGGGACTCCTAGCTGGCTCAGTTGGTGGAGTGTATAATTCTTGATCTTGGGGTTGTGGGTTCAAGCTCCACTCTGATGTAGAGATCACTTAAAAATAAAATCTTTATTTTTTTTAAGAATTTTTTAAAGAATTCTTTTTTAAGAATTTTTTAAAGAATAAATATTAAATATTTTTAAGAATATTTTTATTTTATTTATTTTAAAAAAAGGTTTATTTATTTGATGGAGAGAGAATGTACAAGCAGAGGGTAGGGCGGGGAGGGGGGGAGAAACCGGCTCCCTGCCGTGCAGGGAACCCTCTGTGGGATTTGATCCCAGGACCCTGGGATTATGACCTGAGCCAAAGGCAGACACTGAACTGACTAAGCCACCCAGGCTCCCCTAAAAATAAAATCTTAAAAATAAAAAGCTATGGGGCACCTGGGTGGCTCAATGCGTTAAACGCAAGACTCTTGTTTTCAGCTCAGGTCATGATTTCAGGGTTGTTAGATGAAGCCTGGCGTTGGGCTCTGCTCTGTGAGGGGTGTGCTTGAGATTCTTTCCCTCTGCCCCTCCCCTGTGTGCTCTCTCTCTAAAATAAATCTTTTTTAAAAATAATAAATAAAGCTATGGATCAAAGAAGTAGAAAGAGTTACAGTCCCTTTACTCATTACTGCTTATCAATAATTGTGTTACGAACAGATGTATAGTTACTTTATAGTTTCCATTTCAAAAAGTCTTTTACATGAGGGGGAAGGGGATGAGAAGCTAACAAAACTGGTATTAGTCATTTCCTAATTTGCTGTATATTTAGATTATAGAATGGGTTTTTTAGGGTTAGTTGATTTTTTTAAAATTTATTTATTTGACAGACAGAGATCACAAGTAGGCAGAGAGGCAGGCAGAGAGAGAGGAGGAAGCAGGCTCCCTGCTGAGCAGAGAGCCAGATGTGGGGCTCGATCTCCAGACCCCGGGATCATGACCTGAGCCGAGGGCAGAGGCTTAACCCACTGAGCCACCCAGGCACCCCGGGTTAGTTCATTTTTAAAAGTAAAGTTGATTTACGATTTTTAATACTGTTGCATATTGAGTTGTGTACATTTTAAATAATTGCTGCATTAGAATTAAGTTTGTTATGAGGTTGATTTAGCAGTATTTACCTCCTTATTTTTGCTTTGTCTTTATCTTCCTGTTGAAGAAAAATGCCTTATAGTTATCACTGAATAGTAATTTTAAGAAGTTAAAAATATTTTATTTTTATTTTTATTCTATAAAAATATTTTAAGAAATATCAGGTGATTGAATTAGATAATCTTGTGTCCCAGCTATAGAAAAGCACTGGGATCAATTGAAGAGTCATTCAGCATCATTGCCACTGCAACATAAAATTTTTCTTCTCTGAGCTGGATATTTTATTTCATTCAGATTTTTCTCTTGGCAAGATGTAAAATAATGAATAGAATTCTGAAAAATGAGCCTTAGGTAAAACATAAACTAATGACATTCTCCTAGGAAAACCCTAAAAAATGGGCTAGGCTAACATGGTTAATATTTTTCTGCATGACTTTTTTTTTTTTTAATATTCTACCCATTTATTTGACACAGAGAGAGAGAACAAGCAAGGGGGAGTGGCAGGCAGAGGGAGAGGGAGACTCCCCGATGAGCCGATCGAGAGCCCAATGTGGAGCTCTATCCCAGGACCCTGGGATCATAACCCAAGCTGAAAGCAGAAGCTTCAACCAGCCGAGCCACCCAGATGCCCCTGCATACAGGCAAGAGCAAATTAAGTTAAATCACGAGTTGATTTTAAATATTGCAGACAAATTATTTTTTAAGCTATTATGAATGTATGAAGATATCTATAGCCAAAACTAGTTTTTAAGTCATTTGTGCTTGCAGATAAAAGGGAAGACTTTATCCTTCAATATTGTTTGTATAAATTCCTTAGTATTTTTTATCCAAGAAAGAGAACATTGTTGTGGCTGTAGTCACAGAGGAGCAGGTTTGGAGCTAGAAAATAATGCATCCCACCTACCTGAATCCTTGCTGTATGACTTGGCATTTTCTACCATAAATATTTGAAGCCACAGAATTTCCCTGTATTTTTTATGCCATCTCCTTTGGTTTCTTTGGGACTTGATAAAAGGCACCTACACATAACTTTCACTGTTCCCCAAAGGAACTATTTTACAAAATATCATTCATATATGTGTGTGTGTGTATCTCCAATTATAGGACTCTACAATACAACATATTTTCCAGTATATCAGGACTCTACTTTTCTCCTGGTATGTGTATGATAAAGGTGAATAAATACTAGTTCCTAGTACACAGTGTAAACAAACCATCCTCTACTCTACTTTGTATCCTGTTAAAAGATTTAAGATAAAACATAATGTATACATTTTACACTAAGCCAGAAGCTGGCTATATTTAAGCATTTGTGTTCTGTGTGCTATTCCAAGAGGGTCTGGTAATCCCTGTGATTAAAGAAACATAAGATTTATGTTTGCTCTGGAGAAACATGATCCTCCTGGCCACCGTGAATCATTCTGAAAATGTCCCATCTCTGTTTCCCAATTACTCAGATCATTAGATCAAATTTAGTTCACTTCAAAAAATATGAAGCACTTTTCACGGTCTCAGAAAGTCTGTGGTGATACAGGAAAGGCAAGCATATAAACCATTAAAATGCAATGTGATAAGTAGCATGATATGTTACAAAACATAGAAGAGGGAATGATTAACTGAATTTGGCTGGGCTTCAAGAAGGTCTTATAGAAGAAGTAATATTTGAGCTGGACTATGAAGAGTTGACCAGAACTCAGTATGAGAGGATGACTCTGGAGAAAGGAAAAACCGTGCAGAGGCCCTGCAAATAGTTCTCACAGCTGCTTAGTCTAGCATGAAGCCCTGCGATGAGAAGTGCAGGAGCGAGGAGGGTGAGCCATATCACTGAGGGCCACGGATACTGTGCTAACGAACATGAAACCTGTGCCTGATAAGGAGCCAGTGCAGGGTTTTAAGCAGAGGAGTGTCATGGTCTTTCTGAAACCCAAGTCTGATCATTTTATGACCATGTTGAGAATGTATGGGAGGGTGAGGAAACTGGAGGCAGTTAGGAAGCCTGAATTAAGGTAATGGAAAATGCACTTGGAATGAGTGTATTTAAGAGGTATGTAGGAGAAGTGACAGGACTTGATTGATTTCAGAATTAAAGGTTAATGGTTAAAAAAATTAACCATTATTTAGAAAATGTTAGGTATATTTTTAGTATTATTGACATTTAAGATCTTTTAAACATCAGATTGACTCAGAAGAGACTTAATAGGAAATTTATAAATGTGGAAAGAAAATATTAACACCTTTTTAATGAAAGTAGCATTTTGAAACAAACCATTGGTTAAAAAGTCATAGTTCCACTTGAATTTAGATTTCAAACCTGCTTTGCAGCAATGTTCATAAAACAAGAGTTTCAATAGATAAGGAAAATTTAAAACTACCATAGCTATAAATAACATTTTTGAAGTGGAATATATCTTACAGTTTTTAAAATGATGGCTGTATTTTTCTATCCTGTGCTAGAGCTTTTATTGTAAAACTCTGATTTGATCACTTACAAGCCATGGCTGAATTCCTGGATCAAAAAGAATTTAGCAGTATTCATATAATCTGCTCATTATAGAAAGTCTGTCCCATTCTGCTGGTGATAGAAAATGGAATTTTTGGATTATCAAAGATCACTTTCTGTTAAGGGAGAGTTTTAATTCTTACTAGTAAATAAAAGCTATTTATAAACATATATCTTAATTCCTTTCACCAAATAGTATCCAGAATCAAAGATTCCTCTTTTGGGGAGGTGCTCGGTTGCTTAGTCATTAAGCGACTCAGGTCATGATCAAACCCTGAATCCAGCTCCCTGCTCAGCAAGGAGTCTGCTTCTCCTTCTCCCACTCCCCCTGTTTTGTTCCCTCTCTCGCTGTGTCTCTTACTGTTAAATAAATTAATTAAATCTTTAAAAAAAAAGATTCCGTTTTTGGGGCGCCTGGGTGGCTCAGTGGGTTAAGCCTCTGCCTTCGACTCAGGTCGTGATCTCAGGGTCCTGGGATCGAGCCCCACCAGGCTCTCTGCACAGCAGGGATCTCTGTTGAATAAATAAAGAAAAATCTAAAAAAAAAGATTCCTCTCTTTTCAGCACCTTGTAATAAATATTGCTTAATCATATTGGTTTTTATTATTGCTTTTATGGCAAATAAGTTCACTTCTGTGAAAGGCCTTATACATACCAGGAAACATTTATTGAGTGTCTATTTGTAGAACACTATTCTCGCCATCCTGAGAAATAAACTTCTCAAGGGCACTTTTATAATCCAGTTGGCGAGACAAAATAGACCTGTGAACTAATAAGTATTTGGTGATAAGCAATTGAATAAGCACTGAGGGAATTCAGGAAAAAACAATTGAAAGAGAAAAGATTTCGTTGAAGTGAGTTTTAAATAGCATTTAGAGAAATACGGTTTTTTAAAAGATCAAGACATTTTCCCTTCAAATAAAGAATTATTATTTGAAATGAGCTTCCAACAGCCTCTTTCTTCACTGAATATCTTTTTAGAATTAAGAACAAAAAGGGCCTTTTTATCACCACTTCCCTTAAATCCTTTAGGAGAAGTAGAGAACTTACTTTGGGAGTTCCGTGTTCCATATTGATTGTCACAGATCCCTGAGTTTCTACAGGGGTTCTTAACCTCTTCTTGCACCATTTCCCTAGTTAGAATGTTTGAAAATTTATATGTATGTATGTATTTTATTTGTATATACATATAAAATGTTTCCACCAAAAGTGATACCTTAATATATATGCTTCTTTATTAACACATTATGTAACAGTGTCTAGTGGCAATATAATAACTACCATAATATGTAGTGATGAATATAAGTGATACTTTGAGATCTGCAATAACAAAATGTGACCTGAATATGTGATTTCTATTGGTGACGAACCCATAAGAACTGGTGATAGTACTGTGGTTTATGATCTATATTCATAATATATTTTGGTCTATAGTCAGAACAAGGAAGTAATAGATTTCAAGTAGTGATCAGTTAAAGTAAAAATGTAATTTTTCAGGGCACCTGGGTGGCTTAGTCAGTTAAGTGCCTTTGGCTCTGGTCATGACCCCAAGGTCCGGGGATTGAGCACCCCCCCCGCCCCCACTCCACTGTCTGCTTCTCCTTTTCTCTCTGCCCCTCCCCTGTGCTTGTGCTCTTGTGCGTGCACTCTCTTTTTTCTCAAAATCTTTTTTTTTTTTTTTAGATTTTATTTATTTGACACAGAGAGATCACAAGTAGGCAGAGAGAAAGGGGGGAAGCAGGCTCCCCTCTGAGCAGAGCCCGATGCGGGGCTCGATCCCAGGACCCTGAGATCATGACCTGAGCCGAAGGCAGAGGCTTAACCCACTGAGCCACCCAGGCACCCCTCAATAAAATCTTTTTTTTAAAAAAGATATAATTTTTCATAGGTCCCCTGAATTCTTTCCATGGGTCCCTTGGGCATCCAAAGACTCCTGGTTAAGAAATCCTACGGTAGGGGTTTCTGGCTAGCTCAGTCAGTAGAACATGTGACTCTTGATCTCAGGGTTCTGAGTTCAAGCCCCATGTTGCGCATGGAACCTACTTATTGGAAAAAGAAGAAGAAGAAGAAGAGGAAAGAAGGAAAGAAAAGAAACCTTATGGTTTAGCAATTACCTGAGAGCCCCAGGAAGTAAAGGACTAAAATGACTAGGGCTCTCATATATTTCAGAGAAACTGCTTTTATTTTGTTTTATATATTAGACTTTCATAGAAGATTTCATTTGGAATAAAAATGGCTTCTGGGACCAAATAATGTATAATTTTTGAAAATCATTGTAAATGAAAACTGATTCTCTATTTATCTTGCTTTTTCAACTTAAACTAATTTCTTTTATAAATATCCTAAGCACATTAGTGTACCATCAAGTTTATAACCCCAGAAATACAGATTTAGAAGTCAACAGTGTATAGTCGAAACCATGGAACATCAGTAAGATTGCCCAGCAGTAATCTGTGTGAGTGTAACATGAGAAGAGAAACAGGCCAACAAGTAGGCAGAAGAAAAGCCTGGAGATAAAGAAGGAGCTGTTGGCGAGGTAGGAGAACACAACTTCTGTAATGTTACAGAAGCAAAGGGTGTCAAATGCTGGAGACGTCACGTAGCATGAGGACAAAAAAGAATCCACCAAATTCGGCCATAAAGAGGTCAGTGACATTTCCTGTGGTATTTACAGCAGAGTGGGGAAGGCTGATGCCAGTTTGAAATGGCTTGAAGACTGAACAAGGGATGAAGTGGAAACAGTGTTGTGTAGACCAGTGCTTTTTGAATGAATGTGGTGAAACACAGTGTCTCTAATTTCCGATCTGTCATGGACTGACAGTAGTCCTGCTGTGCGTGACTAGAATGTCACTTGCACCTGGTGCAAGTTACCCTGAAAGTTGGATGATAGCCTAACTGGGTCTACACTCTCTTCAACAAGACGAGTTCGTTGATGACAGGCTTGGAGGTCGTGGTCATGTCAGATTGCTGTAAAAGTTTCTAAATGTTCATTCTTCATTCTGTACAATGGGAGAGGTATAGATTATTCTTTTTTTTAAAATATTTTATTTATTTATTTATAGAGATCACAAGTAGGCAGAGAGGCAGGCAGAGAGAGAAGGGGAGAAGCAGGCTCCCCACCAAGCAGAGAGCCCGATGCGGGGCTCAATCCCAGGACCCTGAGATCACGACCTGAGCTGAAGGCAGAGGCCCAACCCACTGAGCCACCGAGGCGCCCCTAGATTATTCTTTTTAAAAAAGATTTATTTGAGAGCACGTGCACAAGAGGGGGAAGGACAGAGGGTGAGGGAGAGGGAGAACCAGACTCCCCACTGGTCAGGGAGCCCCACGTGGAGCTGGATCCCAGAACCCCAGGATTATGACCTGAGCAGAAGATAGATCCTTAACCACCACTGAATCACCTGGGTGCCCCTACATTATTCTTTCAAGAAAGTTATCTGTCAAGGAAGAGAAAGACTAGTCAGTAGTCTGTGAGACCTTACAGGGTTGGGAAAAGGTTTCTACCAATATTGTTTCTTACAACTTTATCCTCTGAATATTTCCTGATGTTCTTCGTGCTTCACATCTTTTTTAGCCCCGAACTTGGATCTCCAGCCCATAAAATAGTTCCTGGTATATAGAAAGCATTTAAATTAAAAGGTTGTTGAACAAGAGAATGAACTTTCGTGTAAACTGTGGAGGATCCAAGCAATCCTGTGCCTCCACATTTTACAGTATATCCTGCCTCATTTAATCTCTGGGTATTTATTTGGCCTGTAGCTAGGGAACTGTCTGGGAGGCTCATTCATAATCTTCAAAGTCTGAGTGCATTAAAACGTTAACCTCATCTTCAAAGATGACATCACTGACTTTTACTTAATAGGACCTGTGTTTTGAGAGGTTTTTTCCCCCTCAAAACTGGTATTGGATTTCCTTTTTGCTTTGCCTTCCCTTGCCTCTTTAACAAAGATGAGAGGTTTGGGACCATACCATGGCCACAGAATAAAGAGAATGAAATATCCCTGCACAGAACTCAAACCCAAAGATAATATTTTGCATAAAAAAACTCTTGTCTTTTATAAATCCTTTCACCTTCCTCTTTCTCTAATCAGACTGATTTTCAAATATCCCTCTTATTTTTTCATCCAAAGCCTTGCCCCTAGTCCACACGGTAGAACTCAGATCTACCTGGGAAAATGAGAATTCTAATACAAAATGTGGGCAAGATGAAGAGGAGCCAAAGGAAAGCAGACAATTCCAGTCATTCACACAACAGACATTCACTAAATGCTTAGGATGTGCCAGACACAGCCCCGAGTGCTGCATATGAAGATGCCCCCCAGGAAGGTGTAGAACTCAGGTCTGGTTGGCTGGAGCAGGCCAGACTTCTTCTAACCCACTGGGCCACCCAGGCGCCCCAGGCCAGACTTCTTTTAAACACTCGACTAGACTGGTTTCCCGAGGTAGCCAGAAGGCTCTTCACAGTGTGTACATCATAAATACAGCTCTAGTATGGTCTACACTAGATTGTTACCCTTAATCAGGCGTTGTTTAACAAATTTAAGGAAGAAGCAGGAAAATCTCAGCTGTGTACACGTTTATGGTTTGGGGGGTGGGGTAAAGAGGAAGGAGATTAAACGGGAACTTTCAGTACTTCTGGAAATATGTGGTAGTTCCATTTATAGCTTAATCAATAAGGATTATTAGGACATTTTGTCCAATTCTGGGATGAGGAGTACCTGAACTCTTTAGCTGAAAATCTTCACCCGGCCTTTAGCATGAAGTGCACAATCTGTAGGGAAGTATATCGCCAGTATTAGACCTAGAGACTGTTGAAGTGTGTGGCTCACATGTAATTGTTCATCTTCTCGTTCATTCACTCACTCGTTCAAAACCAATCAAGTGAATACTTTCTATGTTTAGCCTCCTTCACTGCCCTAAAGGAGCTGGGCTGAGAAGAGAAGAAATATCTGTAAATAGCCGTAACACAAGGTGGGAAGTGTTCCGCGCTGGACCTACAAAATGCATGATTAATTCCATTAATCTGGCTGTAAAAACAACCCAGGGCCATTCAGAGATACCAGAGGGATAGAGGGGAAGTCTGCTTGTTTTGCACAGTGACGATTTGTCATCTTATGGACCCACTCTGTGCCAGAGGCTCGAACTAGAGCAGTTTGGGGGTATTAAATAATATCACTTTGGCATAAAAGACTACGTCAAAATTAGACATGTGTTTTTTAGCATATTAATTTCTCACACGCAGTTACATAGTTCCTAAAGCGCCTTCTATAAATACATATTATACCACAAAAGATACATCTACTCTGGCAGGCAAAAGAATTATGGTGGAAAAGCCTGGCTTCTACAGTCATGTGTCATCAGAATACCTGCTTCTATTATCTGTTAGGTGCGTGACCTTCAGCAAAGTACTAACTTTTGTGGGCCTCAGAGTCCTCATCTGAAAAATGGGAATAGTACCAAACTAGGGTTGTTGGATAGTCTGCCCATCATCATCATCATGGCCAATATTTATGCAGAACTTACTATGGGCATAGATAATCTATTCACATAGATTATCTCACAGATTATTCCTCCAAATGAGGCTAGTAGTAGTGATATTATTTCTCTATTTAGTTTAGAATCTGTGGCCTAGAGTTTAAATAACTTGCCCAAGTTTACATAACAAAGAAAGGGCTAGAGATAGGATCCAAACCCAGGCAGTTTTGACCTGTTGTCCTTTTTTTAAACAACTTGATTGAGATATAATCCATATGTCATACAATTTACCCATTTAAAGTGTATAATTCGGGGCGCCTGGGTGGCTCAGTGGGTTAAAGCCTCTGCCCTTAGCTGAAGTCATGATCCCAGCACCTAGGTTGCTCAGTGGGTTAAGCCTCTGCCATCCGCTCAGGTCATGATCCCAGGGTCCTGGGATCAAGCCCCGAGTCGGACTCTGCTCAGTGGGGAGCCTGCTTCCTCCTCTCTCTCTGCCTGCCTCTCTGCCTACTTGTGATTTCTGTCTGTCAAATAAATAAATAAAAATCTTTAAATAAATAAAGTGTATAATTGAATGGTTTTTAGTATAGTCACAGTTATGTAACCATCACCACAATCTAATTTTAGAACATTCTTATCCCCTATGCCCCACAAAAGAAACCCTATAGCCATTAACAATTACTCCACCTCAACCTCCTACTTTCAGCCCTAGGTAGCCACTAATCCGCTTTCTGCTTCTAGAGATTTTGCCTATTCTGGACATTTCATATGAATGGAATCATAAAATATGTGTTTTTTGTGATTGGTTTCTTAGCATAATTCTTTCAAAGTTTATCCACGGCATTGCCTGTATCAGAACTTCATTTGTTTTTATGGTACAGATATATTCCTTTGGTTTATTCATTTATCAGTTGATGGCCTCTCGGGTCATTTCCACTTTCTGGATATCATAAATCAGAACATTTGTGTACAAGTTTTCTTGCATACAGATTGAGTTTTCATTTCTTGGCTATGTATTTAATAGTTATATGCTAGGTCATATGATAACTATATTTAAGTGTTTGAGGAAATTTTTTAAATCATGAAATCATAATTAAGTTTCACAACCCTGAAATCAAGAGTCACATCCTCTACCAACTGAGCCAACCAGGTGCCCCATAATTGTGAAAAAAATTTTAAAGTTGAATAATAGTACAGAGGACCGGAGCACCTGGCTGGCTCATTGATTCAGTGTCTGCCTTCAGCTCAGG
This sequence comes from Mustela putorius furo, assembly GCF_011764305.1. Taxonomy (NCBI): domain Eukaryota; kingdom Metazoa; phylum Chordata; class Mammalia; order Carnivora; family Mustelidae; genus Mustela; species Mustela putorius. The sequence goes on along the minus strand of NW_025422047.1, from coordinate 31,222,343 downwards.
TCATGATCCCAGCATCCTAGGATCAAGCCCAATACCGGGGCTCCCTGCTCAGTGGGGAGCCTGCTTCTCCCTATCCAGATACCCTGTGCTTTGTGTTCCCTCTCGCTATCTCTCTCTGTCATAAATAAATAAAAATAAAAACTTTATTAAAAGTAGTACAGAGTACCTGAATACCCTCCATTTGGATTCCAAAATTGTTAACATTTTGCCAGTTTTATATCCCTGCTTCCCCCAACACGTCTCCCTCCCTCCCTCCCGATCTCTCTCCGTCTCCAATTTCATTTTTTAGAGCCAGCCCTCTTAACTACTACTTTTTTTTTTAAGATTTTTATTTATTTGACAGAGAGAGAGAGAGAGAGACCAAAAGTAGGCAGGGGGGGGGGGAGTAGGCTCCCTGTCAAGCAGAGAGCCTGATGCAGGGCTTGATCCCAAGACCCCAAGATCACAACCTGAGCTGAAGGCCAAGGCTTAACCTACTGAGCCACCCAGGCACCCCTTAACTACTTACTTTATATTCATCCCCAAGTAAGTGAGTGAACATAGGTAAAATAGTATAATGCCTGGCCAATAACTGCTACTCAATAAATGTAAATTCCCTCCTTTCCTCTTCTCCCCAATATTTAGAAATGTTATGTAGGATCCAGCCTGCACGCTCTACATCAAGATAAGAGATGTGAGATCTAGGGGCACCTGGGTGGCTCAGTGGGTTAAACCTCTGCCTTCGGCTCGGGTCGTGATCCCAGGGTTCTGGGATTGAGCCCTGAATCGGGCTCTCTGCTCAGCAGGGAACCTGCTTCCCCTCCTCTCTCTGCCTGCCTCTCTGCCTACTTGTGATCTCTGTCTGTCAAATAGATAAATAAATAAATCTTTAAAAAAAGAGAGAGAAAAATAAAGAGACGTAAGATCTAAATAAAGACTCATGGACCTTACTTTCCACAGTATTCCTGGACCTTCCCACAGTATTCCTGGACCAAGGTCTGTGGAACTAAGTAAGTGGCCATCTAAACTGTGGTGATCTTGATGTCTAATTTCTGGTTGATTTCATTAGGATGATAGTAAGATAAAATATCAAGATAAATTCTTCTTTTTTTTTTTTCTTAAGATTTTATATATTTATTTGACAGACCAAGATCACAAGCAGGCCGAGAGGCAGGCAAAGAGAGGGGGAAGCAGGCTCCCTGCTGAGCAGAGAGCCCGATACTGGGCTCAATCCCAGAACCCTGGGACCATGACCTGAGCCTAAGGCAGAGGCTTTAACACACTGAGCCACCCAGGCGCCCAGCAAACTAAATTCTACAAATACTTGCATTAATAGAAAACAAAACAGACAAAATCCAAACCATCGCAACTGCTTGGGTTTTTGTTTTTGTTTTGTTTTTTTAGAATAGCAGGAAATTTAACTCCCAGGATTCATAAGCCTATTCTAGAGCAAAATAAGAAATCCCATTTACCAGTGCAGATGTCCATATCCCCACATTATGTGTGGGGACATGAAGAAGGAGCTATGAAAAAGAACTGACCAAAGCTGAAGTTTTACCAAGAATGCTAACAGGAAGGGTTCATTTTTTCCTGGACAGTGACATCGAACACATGAAAAGTAGGACAGCACATGACCTACTTATTATTGATTTATTTAGAAAAATCAGTCATAGCATTGGATCCCTGGGGGCTCTAGAACAATCTTCATGGCAGTGAAATTCACTTGCTTTCTAAGAAATTACAGGACTTCCTAGAATTTTTATGAATTTTATGAATACCATCCATAATTTTTAGACATCAGACCTGAGGATCCACTTCTCATCCAGCTATATTCCTAGAGCAGAGGTTTTCTCCTCACTGCTGAGATAAAACCTGGGAGATTATGCCTACTGTTTGGTCTTGTAGACACCCATTTCTGCTGCTTGAGTCCCACTGGGCTGACCCTGAGTTTCTGAGACCCCGCTGTGTACCAAAGAGAGACCAATATTACACCTAACAAACTGATGGTTTCTTAATATAATCTAATATCTGATATATATTCACCATTTCCCTAATTATCCTCAAAATGTCTTTTTATAGCTTGTGTATTTAAACCACTGTCCAACAAAGTCCACATATTACATTTGATTTTTGTTATTCTTAAGCCTCCTATAATCTAGAATAGTCTCCAACAACCTTTTTTCTTCTTTTAATTCCACTAACTTATTGAAGAAACTCAGTATGTCCTATAGAATGTCTCACCTTCTGGATTTGTCTCATGGTTTCCTTTGATGTCATTTCCCTTGTTTCCCTATTCCCTGCATTTCCTATAAGCTGGCAGTTAGATCTAAAAGGTTGGTTAGACTCTAGCTAAATATTCTTTTTTAATAATTTTTTTTATTTATTCACTTGAGAAAGAGCACAAGCAGGGGGAAAGGCAGAAGGAGAGAGAAGCGGACTCCCCACTGAGCTGGGAGCTGGACCTGGGACTGAATGTAGGGCTCAATGAAGTCCTCGATCCCAGGACCTGGAGATCATGACCTAAGACGAAGGCAGAGGCTTTACCATCTGAGCCACCCAGGTGCCCCCAGGCTAAACATTTTTGATAGGAATACTTTCTAGGTGATTCCGTGTTCTTCATACTGCATCACATCAGAGATGCACCCACTATCTTTTGTCCCACTGATAGTGAGTTTATTATTGATCAGTGTGGGCAGATGATCACAGTCTGATCCCTCCCATTACACAATTGCGTCTTCCCCTATGACCAGTAAACTGATCTGTGGGATGATACTTTGGTTCTTCTATTAACTGCCACCATGTGCCATGTGAGTCCTGGAAGATTAAAGGGAAAACAAAAGAAAGAATTATCTTTGCCTTTCTGGTTAGAATCAGTGGGTTGAAACAAAATATGTTGTCTGATCACAATGGAGTGAAATTAGAAATTAATAATGACAAGTAAATTAGGAAATTCCCAACTATGTGAAAATTAAACTCCTAAATTTTAAATTAAACCAAGATTATAAAAATTGGTTCTTGGCAAAAGTAGAAAAAGATTTCCTAACCCAGCATTGTGGAGGTACTACCTCCCACAAACTTGTTTTTTTGTCCATGTTCCTGACTGAAGTCTGTGCTTTTAGTTCTGCAACTCAGAATCCAGGCGGCAGTCCAACATCTTCTCCCTCACACTTCCTTAACCAATCCATCACGGTTCTCCAAATCTTATCTTCTAGAAGATGTCTCAGATTTGTTCACCTCTTCCGTGGCCCTGGCTTAGGCTGCCATCATCTCTCGCCAGGATTCCTGTCAATCTTCCTCACAAGCTTCCTCATGCTGCATCTCCCACATGTCCTTTCCACGGCAAGCAGAGGAATCTTACCCAACTCAGTCTCTACAATCCTTCAGTCTCTTTACATTTTAGGGTAAAGATCAAGATCAAGATCTTCAATGAGGGGCTCCTGGCTGGCTCAGTCAGTTAAGTGGCTGACTCTTGATTTTGACTCAGATCATGCTCTCAGGGTCAGGAGATGGAGCCCTGCAGTGGGCTTCATGCTCAGTGGGGAGTCTGCTTGAGATTCTTTCCCTTGACTCCCCACCCCCATGCTCTGGCTTAGACTTCCATGTGCGTGCATGACTGTGGTCTCTCTCTCACTCTCACTCTCTAAAGTCAGTCCATTAATAAATCTTTAAAAAAAGAAAAAGACTTTCAGTGAGGCCTGTAGGCACCAACCTCCAACTCTTTTGCTACCTCCCCTACCTGTCTAGCTCCTATACCCTCTTGTTTTCCAGGCTACATCTACTCTAGCTGTGCTGACTGCTCCCCAAGTGCCCTGTGCTGCTTCCTGTTACAGGACCTTTGCACCTCCTGTTCCCACTGCCTAGAATGTTCTCGTCCAGGATCCCTGTTCAGCTACTCCTACATTTCACTCAGATCTCAAGCCCATTATTACTTCCTTGGAGAGGTTTTCTGTAATCCCCCTCTGGTGGTACATGCTCTCAGCAACGTGTGCCTTTCCTTTTTATCACAGTATGTCTTTACAGGGTTTTTTGTGATCAGTGGCTTAATGTGGATTAAATCACCTTCACTAGATTGCTAACTCCCTAAAGGATGAGACCGTGCCTCTTTTGCTCACCATTGTCTCTCTTATACCTAGCACATACTAGGAGCTCAATATATATTTGACCATTCATAAGAATAGAACAAAACTAGGGGCGCCTGGGTGGCTCAATGGGTAAAGCCTCTGCCTTCATTCAGCTCAGGTCATGATCTCAGGGTCCTGGGATCGAGCCCCGCGTCGGGCTCTCTGCTCAGCGGGGAGCCTGCTTCACCTTCTCTCTCTGCCTGCCTCTCTGCCTGCTTGTGATCTCTCTCTCTGTGTCAGGTAGATAAATAAAATCTTAAAAAAAAAAAAAACAAACAACCATGATGAATGTGGAATAAGAGTCCTATTTATTGATACTTTCAAAAGTAGAATGACTCAAAAAAAATTAAAATAAAAGTAGAATGACTCAGTATAGTTTCATTCCCTGCTTTTCAGTTAACATTGCATGAAAATATATATTATATATATGTAAAAGATCTATATGCAGAGGAAAAGGTTGAAAATAATGTTATTGGTGGTTTATTTCAGCAGACAGGATTTCAGGGGAATTTATTTCTTCAGACTGTATTTTCCAAATATTTTTCAATAATACATATGTTTTTATAATTAGGAGGCAGCTATAATGAAGAATATGGACTCTGCTATTAGCTAGACCTGAGTTCCAGCCCCAGCTCTACCTCTGCCACTCAGACATTGAGTGACCTGGGCAAGGTACTTAACTTCCCCTCAGAGGAGTACCTACCCACAAGGTTGCTGCAGGAGGCAAATGATATAAAACTTAGGAATCACTTGGTACAATTTCTCCCACATCAATAAATAGCAGTTCTTGTTATATTTTATTTATAAATATAAATATAAAATCTTGTTAGATTTTATTTATTTATTTGACAGAGAGAGATGACAAGCAGGCAGAGAGGCAGGCAGAGAGAGAGGAGGAAGCAGGCTCCCCGCCAAGCAGAGAGCCCAATGCGGGGCCCGATCCCAGGACCCCAAGATCATGACCCGAGCCGAAGGCAGCGGCTTAACCCACTGAGCCACCCAGGCGCCCCTAAAATGTTACTTTTAAAGTTTAAAAACAACACACCCTTTCCTTGGAAAAGAAAAAATGAAAACCAAGGGGGTGGTTCAGTGCCTGCCTTCGGCTCAGGTCATGATCCTGAGACCTGGCAATCAAGCCGCACATCAGGCTGTCTCTCCCTCTGCCTTCCGCTCTCTGTGCTTGTGCTCTCTCTCTGTCAAATAGATAAATAAAATCTTAAAAAAAGAAAAGAAAAGAAAAGAAAACCAAAACCCACAAGTCCTTTCAATTATAGTTTTAAAAAGAAAAGAATGAACATTGCTAACGTGAAGGGCTGCTGGACCCGGAGGATCAGCAGTAGGAAGCCCCATCACAAATTCAGGAAATTAAGTCCCGAGTCACTTTCTGAGAATCAAAAACAAAACCCTTATGTTACCAGCTTAAAGAGAGGTGAGAAAGCCAGCTTGGAGTGGATTCATCTACTGACATCCAGCTGCTGCTGCAGAGCCCCTCAGCGCTGTTAATACTGTGCTCTCAAGCAGGCAAGAATTCCATCCAGACCAGCTTGTCAACAACATCGCGATGTCAACAGCATCGCCCCCAGCTCTGGGAGTCGGATAACCCCCAATTCAGAGGATACAGACTCACACGACCTCCAACTTCTCCATAGCGAAGGCAGTTTGGCTCCACAACCAGGTGGGTCATATGTGAGCTATCCAAAATTTGTGCCCCATGTTCCAGTCAGGGCAGCGTGGAGTCAAAGAGACCAATTTTATAACAAGGGTTAGGTTTTCTGTGTGGAAAGAGCCTGTTTGAATCTCAGCTCCCACGCTTTCCCAGTTTTATGACCTGGGGCTAAAACTTCATCACTCTTGAGCTTTGTTTTCTCCCCTGTGGCTGGGAATGATAATTCTTACCTCATCAGGAGGCTGTGTGGAAGGAGGGACATGATGCTTGCGAAAGCTTAGGACAGAGCTCGACAATTGGCCGGAGCCATGCGCGGCGACCCAGTGCGTGGAGCAGGACCAAGGGCGCCATGCCTGAATCTGACCACAGGGAGACATGCGACCCAATTTCTTCTCGGGGCACATGCTCAGCCAACCGGGCCTGCTGCCAAGTGGTGGAGGCCTTCAGGGAGGGGATTGACGCAACCCCCACCTTCAGGAAGCAACATTCCTAAGCAGCCCTTCCACCCATTAGAACAGTTCAAACTGTTATTAGTTTTAAATAGACAATGATCACATCTGCTTTCTTGAATGATTATACCTCCGAAATTTCTAAATATAAATTTAAACCATGATAACCCTTACATACGCACACACAGAGTCCTTGAATCAGAAGAGTGAATTTTTCATTACCAGTCACAGCGTTCCCCAAATTTTCTGTTTGTTTGTTTGTTTCCAAAGATTATTTATTTATTTATTTATTTAACACAGAGATCACAAGTAGGCAGAGAGGCAGGAAGAGAGTAAGGGGGGAAGCAGGCTCCCCGCTGGGCAGAGTGCCTGATGTGGGGCTTGATCGAACCCTGAAACCACAATCTGAGCTGAAGGCAGAGGCTTAACCCACTGAGCCACCCAGGCGCCCCTCCCCAACTTTTTCTTTTGAAAAATTTCAAACGTACAGAAGAGTTATAAGTAATACAATGAATACCATGTGCTGTTCCATTAGAGGTATCAGCAGAATGTCACTGCATTTGTTTTCTCTCGTTCTGCTTTTAAGTCTTAACTTTTTGGTGAACAGTTGAAGAGTTAATTATAGATGCTGTGACACTTCATCCCCCAAAACGTGAGTTTTTCCTAAGAAGTGTATTTCCTAAGAAGAAGCATATTCCTTGTCCATAACCACATAATTAGTATGTCACTAAGGAAACTTAACCTAAATGCATTAGTATTATCTAATACACAGTTCGTATTCAAATATTCCCAGTTATCCCTATAATACCCTCCACAGGTTTAAAAAAGATCTAGACTTCAAAAAGAAAAAAGGACAGAAACCACACATTGCACTTAATTGTCATGTCTCATCCTATTCTGAAATTTAGCACTTCCCCCTTTGGTGCTAAAGCTGTTGTTTTCCTCTTTTATTTACTTAATGGGTCTCATTACTAAATGTGGGCCCTAGCAATTTTTTGTCTTCCTTTCTAATCCAAGTACTTTTTTTTAAAAAGTGGCTTGTACTGAAAATAATCCCACTCTTTTTCAGTTCTTAACTTCTTCAGTCCTTAGCATATTGAAATGGAATAACAAATGTTAACAGCATCTACACAATGACAGGTCTGAGGAGGAAAGGGATGGGCCATTCAGTTTGGGGCATGTTCAAGTCAAAATCATGACAGAACTTTCAGGTGACAAGCCCAATAGGTTGTCATTGGAGATGGGAACCTGATCCACTTCCTAGGTAAGGTAAAGAAAGTCACAGAGAAGTGAAGGGGAAGCCACAGAATAGGTGACTTCCCCCACAGAAGGACTATTCTTGAGGAGGCTAGTATGAAACTCAGGAGATTTCCAGGCCAGAGGCAAAGCAGCTGGGTATGCTGGACACCCAGCAGAACCAGGGGGCTGGGAGCAGAGGTAATGAGGAAGAAAAAACAAATCCCACCCTTGAGCTGCTTAGAGTTTTTAATTTAAGGTGCAAATTAATTCTCAAAACCAGGCCGGGAGAGGGGCTGGAGGACTCAGAGCTATGCCAGCTGGAGTCAGACCAGGTGACCTTCTGGAGGAAAAGGGTGGAGGTTAGCCTAGACATACAGAGACTCAGATCTCCTGAGGCAAAACTCCCCTAGGTAAGGAAACCAGAAAAAGAACCAAGAATAACCACCAAGGGGGCACCTGGGTGGCTCAGTGGGTTGAAGCCTCTGCCTTCAGCTCAAGTCATGGTCCCAGGGTCCTGGGATCAAGCCCCACATCGGGCAGGCTCTCTGCTCAGCGGGGAGCCTGCTTCCCTCTCTCTCTGCCTGCCTCTCTGCCTACTTGTGATCTCTCTCTGTCAAATAAATAAATAAAATCTTAAAAAAAAAAAAAAAAAGAATAATCATCAAGAAGGGAAGTTGCAGAGGAGACCGGGAAGGGACAAGTTGGGGGACAAAAGCCAATTCAGTTGGGATGGCCAGAGAACAAATGGAAAGAATCTGTGTCCTTGACAACATTGAGACACCAAACCAACCAACTCCAAAGCCACCCCACCTCTGAACTTCTGGTTCTGTAAAATAATACATTTCTGGGGCGCCTGGGTGGCTCAGTGGGTAAAGCCGCTGCCTTCAGCTCAGGTCATGATCTCAGGGTCCTGGGATCGAGTCCCGCATCGGGCTCTCTGCTCAGCAGGAAGCCTGCTTCCTCCTCTCTCTCTTTCTCTCTCTCTCTGCCTGCCTCTCTGCCTACTTGTGATCTCTCTCTGTCAAAAAAAAAAAAAATCTTAAAAAAATAATAATAATACATTTCCATGTTATTAAAAAATAGGGGTTAATCTAAATCGAAGGATTAAGAAACTCCCCAAAAGAGCATATTTACCAAAAAGTCTTAAGAACCAAGAGAATGAGGTAAAAATATCAAATAGGTAAACAGAACATAGTCACAATGACTACAGCAAATCTTCTTGGCTTATGAAATCTATCTTATACATATGATTACATTAAAATTTATGAAGAACAACTGTTAGGCAATAATTCGGTTTTTTACATTTTTTAAAAAAGATTTTATTTATTTATAAGACAGAGATCACAAGTAGGTAGAGAGGCAGGCAGAGAGAGGGCGGGGAGTGGGGAGGGGAAGCAGGCTCCCTGCTGAAGAAGAGAGCCTGATGTGGGACTTGATCCCAGGACTCTGGGATCGTGACCTGAGCTGAAGGCAGAGGCTTTAACCCACTGAGCCACCCACGTGCCCCGTTTTTAAAAATTTTTTATTTATTTTTTAAAAAGATTTCTATATTTAAGTAATCTCTACACCCAGTGTGGGGCTCAAACACAATCCTGAGATCAAAAGTCCCATGCTCCACCAACTGAGCCAGCCAGTGCCCCTTGGTGATTTTTCTTTCAAATATTTTATTTATTTATTTGAGAGAGAAAGTTCGAGAGAACACAAGCAGGGGGAACTGCCAAAGGAAAGGGAGAAGCAGACTCCCCACTGAGCAGGGAGCCCAATGCAGTGCTCCATCCCACGTCCCTGAGATCATGACCTGAGCTAAAGGCAGACACACTCAACCAGCTGAGCCACCTGGGCGCCTCCCCTCAGTGATTTCTAAAGAGCCAGAGAGAAAAGTTCAGCAAAAGGAGACTTCTGCTATATAGGCCCTCAGTTTCTTAAGACAAAACATATGAATAGGGGCGCCTGGGTGGCTCAGTGGGTTGAAGCCTCTGCCTTCAGCTCAAGTCATGGTCCCAGGTCCTGGGATCGAGCCCCACATCGGGCTTTCTGCTCAGCAGGGAGCCTGCTTCCTCCTCTCTCTCTGCCTGCCTCTCTGCCTACTTGTGATCTCTGTCAAATAAATACATAAAATCTTAAAAAGAAAAACATATGAATATATATGTATATACATCTATACATGATACATAAATGTGTTTATTGTGTATACACCCACATATATGTGCATACACTCACATATACACACACATCTGCATGTAATATGTTATGTATGCACATACGCACAAAATTTGCCCTATGCAGGAGGCACTGATGAATACATAAACAGTTCTGATTATTCAGGTGGTGCCAGGGAATACCGACCGCTGGAGGTTGAAAAGAAGTTTAGGGTGCTCTCGCCACCCAAGGAGGGGATTTTTCCAGAATAAATAGAATAAATAGAGCTTTCATATGCTCCAGTTTTAATAAGGTTTCAAAAGCAGTGTGAGTAATGGAGGGGCAAGTGTCGTGCTCTTCCCATGGTCATGCTTCTCGGCGGTAAACTCTTCTCAGCAGATCCTGAATCATCGCAGGGAGATTAATAAGCCCTTTTCCTGTCTAACAATTAACCCCAGAGTACTTCGATGTACTGGTGCGGGTTTTACTTCAGAGCTGGTTACAGGACTGTGAATGAATTTAACAGGCTCTAGATTACAAATTTAACCATAAAATTTTCAAATTTATTTCCTTCAGTGAATTATAAAGATAGTCTGGGGACTCCTGGGTGGCTCAGTGGGTTAAAGTCTCTGCCTTCGGGTCAAGTCATGATCCCAGGGCCTGGGATCAAGCCCCGCATCAGGCTCTCTGCTCAGCAGGGAGTCTGCTTCCCAACCTCCCCCCCCACCCCGCCTGCCTCTCTGCCTACTTGTGATCTCTATCAAATAAATAAATAAAATCTTTAAAAAAATATATGAAGATAGTCTGTGCTGGAGTTACAGAGAAGAAAGGCGGTGCATATTTTCACCCCTCTCACCCTCAAATCAACGGCACCACCGTTTAAATGAGACAGCTGTAGTTGATTTAGAGACTAGTAATATTGACTAGCTCTTTCCTGCTCTCCAAACCCTCTAACCTCGGGGGGGGGGGGTGCTTCTCGGGACTCAAACAGCTGCACATTTCCAACATAGTATTCCCTACATGGTGTCAAATGACAGGGGAGGAAGTTTTGGTGACTGGATGATTTATTCACTTAGTCATCATTCCATTAGGGGAGACAATAAGAGGCTTTTGTTTGTGTTTCTGTGTGTAGGGTGTGAGGGATGAAGAGAAGAAAATAGCCATATAATGAAATCTTGGTCCTCTTTTTTCCTCTCTCAAAAGAGGTCTTTATCTTCAAACTACTATACATATGTCCTAAATATATCATAAAAAAAAAAAAAAGCCACACTGTGGTTGTTCCTACACTGTTTCTTCATATTTTCCTGGAAAGTTTCTTTTTTTCTTTTTTATTAAAAAAAAAAAGGAATACATGAATATGTTTTCATCATAAAACATTCAAACATTACGAAAGCATACAGAGTGAAAAACAAAGGTCTCCCTTCATTGCCCTCGCCCAGTCCTCCTCTCCCACCATTCAGCCCTTACAAAAAAGTTCTTTTTTTTTTTTTTAAACCTCGATTACCACAGTTTAGGGCACTTTTGTAACAACAGATGGCACATTGTAAGCAACAGGCAAATTCCAAAATACAAGCAATCAGAAATCACTGAACATGAACCTCACTGTGGAACACATTCCCAGAAAGGGCCAGGACGAGTCATGGCAGAGTGACTCAGTACAGATCAGGGATCCCTGGAAAAACAGGCATATGGAACCAGGAATATCTGGGTGTGCTTCTGGATGTCCTTGAACTAGCTTGATGTCCTCGAGCAACTTTTGTTTCCTCAGGAAGGCATGTCAGTAGGAGCATGAAATCAGATTGTGTGTAAGTGCCTGATGAGTGCTAAGTTTTTGGCATCTATTAGTTTTCCTCTCACTTCCAGAGGAATTTCTAAAGCACACATTAGTTTATTTCTGTTGAAGTTCTAGTTATGTCTGCATGTTTGTGGGGAAAATTATAATCCTATTTTGTACACTGTTTAGAAAAGTTGAAAAACAGCATGCTTTCCTCACCTGCCAAGCTGCTCAAAGCTCATTGGTGTTTTTATTTAGAGTCTTGTGTAGAAATAGATCTGCATTGTATTTGGGTTCAGGCAATGTATGTGGATTCAGGCAAGAGCATCCAGGATCAAGGAATCCTGATAATCATGTGTATGTTATCTCCTGGAATCCTGTATCATTAAGGGACTGATTCAAAGAAGCTGAGTAATGGGGCAACACTGATGCAAGAGCATCCAGGATCAAGGAATCCTGATAATCATGTGTATGTTATCTCCTGGAATCCTGTACCATTAAGGGACTGATTCAAAGAAGCTGAGTAATGGGGCAACACTGATGCAAGAACACTGGATTACTTTTAAGTTATTCGTGTAATATGAACATAGCTTTTTGGGAGTTCAGAAGTTTTGGGGTTTTGTCACCAAGAAAACTACTCCACAATCATCCAAGAGCCAAGCTCATAACAAGGTGAAGAAAAGATGAAGGCTTCTGGACAGATCCACGAGCGTTTTCTGCAGTTTATGAAGCCTGGAGTGCCCTCTACTGGTTACCTTCCAGAGAGCCAGGCAGCTAATGGTTTCACGGAGGGGTCCAAGTTTTTGAAACACCATACATATAACACGTTCTCTCTGTAACTTCTCTACCGAGTGACTTTTTTCTGAAGGCTTATCCTCTGAAAGAGAGAGCAGTAGCTTTTGGGGGGGGCGGGAACCAACCTGATTCCTTAATCATTAGTGTGTCTGAGATGCCATTTAAAAGTGATCAATTATCTGCTAAATCCTAATTATTTTTTTAAGATTTTACTTATTTATTCATGAGTGAAAGAGAGAGGGGCAAAGGCAGAGGGAGAAGCAGGCTCCCCGCTGAGCAGGAGCCCATTGAGGGACTTGATCCCCAGACTCTGGGATCATGACATGGGCCAAAGGCAGATGGTTAACCATCTGAGCCACCCAGGTGACTGATTCTAATTTCTAAAATAATCAGCATGTTGGGAGAAAAACTAAATGTAATAAAGTGACCCCAAAATATTTAACTGGATTTTACATTTTAAAAAATATCTTTTGTTGTAAGGTACATAGTTTCTAATGTACACTAGTCTCTCCATACTAGTTTTTCAACTTCCTGTGAATGTGTAATTATTGTAAGATAAGAAGTTGAAAAAAAAAAATCTAGTGACTACTTTGCAGCTTTAAATCATTGAAATCTTTCTTTGAACTTGTTGAACCCTAAAAGAAAGAAAATGCCAACGACAGATAGAAAAATGTGCGTTTGAGACTTGTGTTCTCTGCTGTTTTTCCTTCCCTGCTTTGGCCAGTAGCCAGTAGCCCTTCCTGATGTCTTGAAGGACCTGCAAGTGTCCATCGAGAACAGGTATGCCCACACTCATTGGCCATCACCGCTAACTGGACTTCTGATATGAACTAGCTCATTGCTTTTCACACGTATGTTTAAAAGCAGAACCCTTATCTTCTAGTGCAGCGTAACCCAGAATTCATTTACTTCTCATTCATCACGCGTTCGTTTGTTCCCGTTACTGAGCACCTATTCCCTGCCCATGCTCTGTCGACATGTCCTGAGTATGTCCTGCTTCTACCAGATAGGGGTTCCAAATAGAACCACATTCCTTTTAACACTAAAACTAAACAACTCTACCACACACACACACACACACACACACACCAATCCCAGGAACATGTCTGTTTTTGCTTCCCCAGAATTCTCTGTAAAATCCATAAACTCCAGGGGGCAGGCTCGGGCTGAGACCCAGTCTTCCTTTTGCTTGCCTACTGGTCTCTGCTGGGAGTGTGGAGACTCAGATTTGTACTAGTTTCCATCACCCCCAGCATTGCCCTGGATTGCCCCCAAACACACACAGACAGCTGCAATGAGTCCTAGAAGAGGGAAGGAGGATGTCCTTCCCCGCCCAGCTTAATGCACACAAAGGGCAGATATCCCAAACTGCTCTTTAAACACACACACACACACACACACACACACACACGGCCAAAAGCCCACCTTTCCCTAGAGGACTGGTATCTAGAATACCCAGTCTTGCATCCATGACTTCTGAAGTCTCTAAAATCAAGTAGCCTTTGATTTGGAACCGTCAGTCACATCCTTGGTTACTTCGTTCCACATAAAGCAGACAACAGAGCTGTCTTGGCTGAAGCAGGGGTGGGGCTCTGTCTCTTTCCTCCTGTCCTTTCTGTGTATCTCTCCCTTCCCAGGTTGGTGGGCCTTGAAGTACCTCTTGGAACTGTGATGTTTTGTGAAATACAGATTGAAAGCCACTGATCTAGGGACGCCTGGCCGGCTCAGTTGGAAGAGCAGGCGACTTGATCTCAGGGTTGTGAGTTCAAATCCCACGTTGGGTGCAGAGAGTACTTAGAAATAAAACCTTAAAAAGAAACCAAGAAGGGCACTAATCTATTTTATAACTCTTATTTTACAGATGAGAAAAATGAGACCCAAAGTATTGTAAACTGTTGATCTGGAACTCAAGCTAAGATCTGAGTTCATACCCCTTGCTCTTTTGGTTGTATTATATTGTTTTGTTTTGTTTTGTTTTTAAGCTCTATGAAGATTTATTTGTTTTATGTCTCATTTCCTCCAAAACAATCTTATGTAGTTATACCTTGAAAAGAAATCTCATAAGCTAATTTATAATTGGATGTTTATGGCCAATAATATCTTGGTAAATTGCTTCTTTCAAGCCTGGGTGGCCCAGTGGGTTACATGTCTGCCTTCAACTCAGATCATGATCCTGGGGTTCTGGGATCAACCCACTCATCGGGCTCCCTGCTCAGCGGTGAGTCTGTTTCTCCCTCTCCCTCTGCTCTTCCCCTGTTCGTGCTATCTCTCTCTCAAATAAATAAAATTTTTTTAAAAATGTATCTAAGCCAGGAGGAAGCAGCACCCTCAAACGAGGATAATTCAAAGTAGTTTAATAAAGGTACAATTTACACAAGTGTGTGCAGTGTGTAGGGAGTCCACCAGGGATAACCGTATCAGGGCTAGTCTCACCTGTTGGCCAGGGAGGGAGCACACTCTCCAGAGAGACTTGGAGCCTGTCAGAAGAGGAGTGTGACCTTTGGTCAAGGGACCTAGGCAGCATAAGGTGACCTTCCAGAGATGAAGGTGGGTAAGTATAACACCACCTTCACTGTCTTCTCTTCCCCTAATCTCTGCTGGAGATCTTCATTGGTTGAACCCAACTGGAAGTCAAAGACATTCAACAAACCATATGGGCCAGTCACTCTACAGAGCATGGTGAAGAACTGTGAAAAGTAAATCTGGAGAGCAAATGGTAACCTTTCTACAAAATTATACAATTCAGCAAATAGTCAGAGCTGCGTATTATAACATGATTCTAGAAGGGAAACACACACCCACCCACACCCCCCCACACACACAGAAATCATTTGAGTCCCTACCTTTCTTGCCATAGCCCATCAGTCACTTAATGGAGTCAGTCCTATCTTCTATAAACACTTCTTTATTTTTTAAAGATTTTTATTTATTTGAGAGAGAGATCACAAGCAGGGGTAGGTAGGGGGAGAAGTAGATCCCGGCTGAGCAGGGAGCCCAAAGCAAGACTCGTTCCCAGGACCCTGGGATCATGACCTGAGCCAAAGGCAGACGCTTAACTGGCTGAGCCACCCAAGCGCCCCTTATAGACACCTTTCGGTCCATTTCTCTAACCTCCAGCTTGTTTGCCACTCACTTAGTTTTGGTCCCTACCACATCAAATCTGGATATACGATAGCTTCCTAACTAGTGCCCTGCCTTTAGTTTCCCAACTTCCACACCACAGATGGCATCATTTCTAAGATGCAAGTCTGACTATGTACTTCTCCACTTACTACCCTTCAATGACTTGACATCACCTCAATGCATTCTGGATCAGTAACAATTTATCTTAAAATGTAGTGCCTTAAAGCAACAATAATCATGTTTTCTCTCTCACTGTTTTTCTGAGTCAGGAATTTGGAAAGGGCTTGGCCAGGAAGTTCTTCCTTGTAGTCTTTTGTGAGGACACAACCAGATTTTGGTCAGGCCCGCAGTTATCAGAGGCAAGGATCCCTGGGGGCCATCTTGGAGCCTGGCTATGACACATACCTGGATAACGTCTAATCCTAAGGTTTCCTACAGGACCATTCACTCTTGTCATCAGAAACAAGGACCTGCCATGTCCCAGCACATCTCAAGTTTGCTATTTTAGAAGTAAAATATTTCTTAATTGATTCATTTACTCCTCAGTGCCAGGGTTTAGAGGTAAGGTGTATTCTTCAGTTGATTCATTTATTTTAATGTTTTTGGGGAAACCATGTTAGTGCCACTTTAAAAGAAAGCATTCTTGGAGCACCTGGCCAGTGGACAATGCAACTCTTGATCTCAGTGTTGTGAGTTTGAACCCCACATTGGGCAGGGA
Organism: Mustela putorius furo; assembly: GCF_011764305.1. NCBI lineage: Eukaryota > Metazoa > Chordata > Mammalia > Carnivora > Mustelidae > Mustela > Mustela putorius. The sequence goes on along the minus strand of NW_025422047.1, from coordinate 31,206,340 downwards.
GATTACTTTAAAAAAAACACAAAAGTTTAATTTAAAATATAACGTATTCTTTGATTAGTGTTACTGAGAAATGCAAAATTATCTCTGAGTCATGTATATAAAACAATACATTAAACTAAATAGGCATATTAGAGCAACATAACATATTTAGTTTAATTCATTTAAGGTAATTGATAATTTAGATATAACATCATCAGGGGTGCCTGCATGGCTCAGTCCATTAAGCATCTGCCCTCGGCTTGGGTCATGGTCTCAGGCCCTAGGATCAAGCCCCATATCGGGATCCCTGCTCAGTGGGGAGCCTGATTCTGCCTCTCCCTCTACGGCTCACCCTGCTTGTGTGTGCCCTCTCTGATAAATAAATAAATAAATAAATCGAAATAAATAAGTAAAACATAATTAGCATTTAAACCCAAAATTTTGTTAACAAAATTAAATTTACTAAATATTTTTCATCTGCTCTCTTTTCCTAAGACAAGATAATCCCAACATTCTTCTTTATTTCCACCTATAGCAGCTCCCAGCCAAATTCTTGGTACAAAGTAAATGGTCATTAAATATTTGTTGAGTTAGATTGAATAATACAAGGAGTAAATAATCCCCAGCCTTTCCTTTGTTGTTCCTTCTGAATTTCTTCAGAGCAGTGGACACTCTTGTGTTCTGGGCACTATGCTAACAAAGAACAATGAAAAAAAGAGACAAACCAAAAAGCAAACTCTTAACTACAGAGAACAAACTGATGATTACCAGAAGGGAGGTGGGTGGGAGGGATGGGTGAAATAGGTCAAGGGGATTAAGAGTGCACCCATTATAATGAGCAGTGAGTGATGCATAGAGTTGTTGAATCACTATATTGTACACGTGAAACTAAGATAACACAGTATGATAACTACACTGGTATTTTTAAAAGGAATTTTTAGTTAAAGCCATGCCATCAAAGCAAATAATCGTGATATGTTCAAATAAATAAAAATTTTTAAAAAATAAATTTTGAAATCAGGATGTAGGTTATTGTTGATGTGAACATTTTATACACTGCCTTTTTTGTTTCCCTCCTATGCTGTCAGTATATCCTAGAATTGCAGAAATACATTATGTCAAAGATGTGGCCCACGTCTCTTGCTTCCCTGTGGTTTGTCCAAGAATGTGATGACTATGACAATTACATATGCTTTGTGAAGCTAGACTGACATCCTGTTGTCTTCCAGGAACTTCCCAGCTTTCTGTCGCATATATACATTTGCAAAATGCGTCTGCAGATTAAGCATTTTCAATCTTGAGAGCATTATGCACTTTAGAGTAAGGAGAGGGGAAAAGCATTTTAGAGACTCTGGTTTCTATTCTGTAGTAAACATGGGTATAATACGCAATCTTTTTACATGTTAAAGAAAGGACCGTTGATTTTCCTGGAAAAACATTTTTCTCTTCATATAATAACTTAAGCATATTTACTTATTTACTTCAGGGCTGTTAGTCATTATTTTATCATTATCACCATCATTATGATGTATGTAGAGTGAGGGGGGAAAAATATTAACACCCCATTGTTCCTTCCTGAGTTAAAGCTTTTATAGTTTAGGAGCACTTTTTTTTTTTTTAATTTTTTTCAAGTTTTTATTTAAATTCCAGTCAGGTAAGGGGTGCCTGGGTGGCTCAGTCAGTTAAGCAACTGACTCTTGATTTTGGCTCAGGTTATGATTTCAGGGCAGTGGGATTGAGCCCCGTGCCCCAGTTGGGCTCCACACTGAGCAGGGAGTCTGCTTGAGATTCTCTTTCTCCCTTTGCCCCTCTCACTCATGCTCTCTCTCTCTCTCTCAAATAAATAAATCTTTAAATTACAGTTAGTTAATATGCAGTGTATTATTAGATTCGGGTATAAAATTAAATGGTTCATCGCTTAAATAGAACACCCAGTGCTCATCACAAGTGATACCCATACCTTCTTCATAACCATCACCCATTTAGCCCATCCCCCACCAACTTCCCCTCCAGCTGCCCTCAGTTTGTTCTCTATAGCTAAGAGTCTGTTTTATGGTTTGCCTCTCTTCTTTTCCCCCTATGTTCATCTGTTTTGTTTCTTAAATTCCACATACGAGTGAAATCATATGGTGTTTGTCTTTCTCTGACTGACTGATTTCGCTTAACATAATACACTCTAGCTCCATCCACATTGTCACAAATGGCAAGATTTCATTCTTTTTTATGGCTGAGTAGTATCCTCTTGTGTATATATATACCACATCTTCTTTATCTACTCATCAGTCATCAGACATTTGGGCTCTTTCCAGAATTTGGCTATTACCGATAATACTGCTATAAACATCAGGAGCATGTATCTCTTTGAATCAGTATTTTTTTTTAAGATTTTATTTATTTATTTGACAGAGGGAGATCACAAGTAGGCAGAGAGGCAGGCAGAGAGAGAGGAGGAAGCAGGCTCCCTGCTGAGCAGAGAGCCCGATGCGGGACTCGATCCCAGGACCCTGAGATCATAACCCGAGCCGAAGGCAGCGGCCCAACCCACTGAGCCACCCAGGCGCCCTGAATCAGTATTTTTATATCCTTTGGATAAATACCTAGTAGTGCAATTGCTGAATTTTAACATTGTTCTGTTTTTAACTTTCTGAAGAACCTAGGAGTACATTTTTAAATTAATTATGAAGATGAGACTCTGGGGAATAACTTGGATGGCTTCAAGCCAGTAAAGGAAGAGCTAAAGTGCTCTATAAGAAATGAACAAGAGGGGCGCCTGGGTGGCTCAGTTGGTTGAGCCTCTGCCTTTGGCTTGGGTCATGATCCCGGGGCAGTGGGATCAAGCACCGGCATTGGGATCCCAGCTCAGCAGGGAGTCTGCCTCTCCCTCTCCCTCGGGCCCTCCCCCTGCTTGTGCACTCTCTCTCAGTCTCTCTCACTCTCTGTTAAACAAATAAGTAAAATCTTTAAAAAGAAAAGAAATGAACAAGGGGCACCTGAGTGACTTAGTTGGTTAAGCATCTGCCTTCGGCTCAGGTCATGATCCCAGAGTCCTGGGATCAAGCCCCATGTTGGTCTCCCAGCTCGGTGGGGAGCCTACTTCTCCCTCTCCCTCTGCTGTACCCCTGCTTGTTCTCTCTCTGTGTGTAAAATAAATAAATAAAAAATTTTAAAAGAAAGAAAGGAACAAATGAACAAACGAGAATTTGGTGGGTTAAGGACAAATAAGTTAGGGAGGGATGAAGGCTAAGCAAGATAGGGGGTGCTGGGGCTGAAATCTGGCCCACTTTCTGCTGTCAAGCTGTGAATTGTGAGGCCTGCTAAAGGAGAGCTGCTTTTTTCTAAATGTGCACAAAGATGTCACATGGGTCAGCAGTGACCCCAAGAGGGATCCAGGATAATGCCAGGAGACTGCAGCCTGAAAGGAAGAGATACAGAGTGATTTCTTCATAAGAAAGAATGCACCAGGGATTTTTAAGTTCAGAAATGTTAAAATCCAATTTAGGTCATTCTGCCCTAAATATCATCTCCTCCATGCCTCTCTTCCTTTGATAATATCAACTCACGTATGTTACAGTGAGTAGTGCTTCAGAGAGAAGAGATTGAGGCAGTCTCCAGTGAGGGGGTGAGGTGAGGAAAAGAAAGAAGCAACACTGAGTCCAGGGCCTATAATGTGGCTGGAAACAAGACCTCAACTAGAGGACACCAAGAGGAGACTAAGCTCCAGAGAATCCTCAGGGACATTGAGGATGAGTATTTGAACCAACTGCTATTTGAATTTCAAGCCCATGCAGCTGATATTTATATTATGTGTACATAAATATCACCTAAGATCATTTGGGTTTTCAACAAATGGTACTGGAACAACTAGACATCTGCATGCCAAAAAAAAAAAAATCAATCTAGACATAGACCTTACACCCTTCACAAAAAAATCACTCAAAATGGATCACAGACCTACATGTAATATACAAAACTATAATACCCCCAGAAAGTAACATACAAGAAAATCCAAGTGACCTTGAATTTACTGATGACTTTCTAGATACAACACCAAAGGCACAATCCATGAAAGAAAAAACTGATAAGCTGGACATTATTAAATTTAAAGTTTTCTGCTCTGTGAAATATACCATTAAGCAAATGAAAAGATAAGGGGCACCTGGGTGGCTCAGTGGGTTAAAGCCTCTGCCTTCGGCTCAGGTCATGATCCCAGGGTCCTGGGATTGAGCCCCGCATCGGGCTCTCTGCTCAGCAGGGAGCCTGCTTCCTCCTTTCTCCCTGCCTGCCTCTCTGCCTACTTGTGATCTCTGTCTGTCAAATGAATAAATAAAATCTTAAAAAAAAAAAAGGAAAGAAAAAGAAAATGAAAAGATAAGCCCCAGACTAAGAGAAACTATTTGGAAAAGACATTTCTCTGAAAAACAAAAAAAAATCCCTGTTATCTAAAATATATAAAGAACACTTAACACTCAACAATAAGAAACAGACAACCTGATCAAAAAAGGAACCAAGATCTTAACAGATACCTTACCAAAGAAGATATGGAGATGGCATGTGTTCTGTATGCTCCACATCATATGTCATCAAGGAAATGCAAATTAAAAGCAACAATGAGATACTCTGGATGGCCAAAATCCAGAACATTCCCAACACCAAATGGTGAGGATACAGAGCAAAAGGAACTCCCATTCATTGCTGATGGGAATGCAACAGTATTAGACAGTTGGGCAGTTTTTCACAAAACTAAAAAAACTAAAAACACTCTTGCCATACGATTCAGCAATAATACCCCTTGATATTTACCCAAAGGAGGTGAAAGTTATGGATCCACCAAAACCTACACACAGATATTTATTGTAGTTTGTTTATACTTGCCCAAACCTGGAAGCAACCAAAAGATCCTGCCGTGGGGAAAAGGATGAACTATGAGACATCTAGACAATGGAGTATCAGGCCATGAAAAGACATGGAGGAAGCTTAAGTGTATTTTACTAAATGAAAGAAGCCAATCTTAAAAGGTACAGACCTGGGGTAGGGGGGTGGCTCAGTTGGTTAAGCGTCTGCCTTCAGCTCAGGTCATGATCCCAGGGTCCTGGGATGGAGCCCCACATCAGGCTCTCTGCTCAGTGGGGAGTCTGCTTCTCCCTCTACCCCTCATCCCCCCCCCCATCATGTCCTTTCTATCTCTCTCTCAAAGAAAAAGAAAAGAAAAGGAAGGTACTGTATGATTCCACCTCTATGACATTCTGGAAAAGCCAGAACTATGGCTACAGTAAAAAGATCAGTGGTTCCCAGGGGTTGGGGATGAGGGAATTGATCAAAAAGTGGAGCACACAGGATTTTTAGGGCAGTGAAACTACTCTATGATACCATAGTGGTAGATACTTGTCACTACATATTTGTCCAAACCCACAGCATGTACAACAAAAAAAGCGAACCGTACTGTACACTGTGGACCCTGTGTGGTAATGTGTCAACGCACATTCACCAGTTGTACCTAATGTCCCACTCAGGTGGGAGATGTTGAGAATGTGGGAGGCCACGCATGTTGGGGGGGGCCGGGAGTATGTGGGGAATCTCTAACTTCCACTCAACTTTGTTATAAACCTAAAACTGCTCTAAAAAGCAGTCTACTTAAGAAAAAAACACATACCAAAAAAAAAAAAAAAAACAAAACCCACTGAAAGAAATGAGATCTGAGAAGCTAACAAACTTGTTCCGGGAAAAACAGCCCATCTGTGATTGAAGTATGGCTCCTGCAACTTCTGCTTTCTGCCGTGAGGAAATAAGAGGAACCAAATTCACTGCCTGCCTTAAACATTTTTTTAAACTGGGCAAAATATTTGAAACAACAGCTTCAGACATTGGATGAGAGGCAGTAGAGAACAGTAATCTCTGAAGGGAAATAAAAAGATGAGGCCTGGGGTGCCTGGGTGGCTCAGTGGGTTAAAGCCTCTGCCTTCGGCTCAGGTCATGATCCCAGGGTCCTGGGATCAAGCCCTGCATCGGGCTCTCTGCTCCTCAGAGAGCCTGCTTCCTCCTTTCTCTCTCTGCCTGCCTCTCTGCCTACTTGTGATCTCTCTCTGTCAGATAAATAAATAAAATCTTTAAAAAGAAAAAAAAAAAAAAAAGATGAGGCCTACGGTCGCTCTGGCTTCCTGCCTGGTACCTTTCCAAGCAGTGGTACAGAGAGGTGGAAGCTAGGTCACGCCCTGCAGCCTCCCCAAGTGAGGAGACAGAGTTGAGAATTTGCAAAGACTCAGGTGGCTGGAATTCTCAGGGCAGAGCACCAGAGAGCCTGGCTGCAAAGAAAGAAAGAGCGAGCTCCAAAGATCTGAACAGGGTTCCCTGCAAGTCTTCATGTGTGAGGAAACTACTATTATATTCTAGTTTGGGAGCTCTGAAGTGAAAAAGAGTCTCATGGGGCTAAAATGAAGGTGTCAACAGGGCTGAATTCCTTCTGGTAGCTCTAGGGGAAAATCTGCTTCCTTGTCTCCCCACCCCCCCCACAGCTGCCTGCATCTTTTGTCTCAGGGCCCCCTTTCAGCCATATTGCCCCTATCTCACACTGTCACCTCTCTGGGTCTCCTCTTCTGCTTTTGTCTTTCATTTACAAGAAGACTTGTGATTGATTACACTGGGCCCACCTCATATAATTCAGGATCATCACCGCTTCTCAAGGCCAGCTGATTAACAAACTTAATTTCATCTGCAAATTTAACTCCCCTTTGCTTTGGAAGGTAACATGTTCCCAGGGTCTATAGATTCCAGGACATAGATCTCTTCAGAGGCCATCGCTCTGCTTACCATGTCGTGTAGACTACTTGGAATTAGAATTGTGCCATCCGTAAGGAAGACAGGAAGTCTGTTTTGGAGGGCAGTTTTGCAACTTTGCTGGAAAACGAACTTAATATCCTCAGGATGTCTTTAGAGCTGTAGGAAGAAGTTTTTGAGCACTTCCAGATCCTTTTCAGGAGCACTCAAACAGCAAACCCATTTATTACTGTATTATTAGTACACTTAATTTCTACAAAGGACATGCAAAATATTCTCATACTATTCCTTGCCCTTTTATTATTAGTTAATTAATTAATTTGTTTATTTATTTTTAAAGATTTTATTTTGGGGGCCTCTGGGTGGCTCAGTCAGTTAAGCATCTGCCTTCGGCTTGGGTCATGACCCCAGGGTCCTGGAGTGAAGCTCCATGTCAGGCTCCCTACTCACCAGGGAGCTTGCTTCTCCCTCTCTCTCTGCCTGTTGCTCCCCCTGCTTATGCACTCTCTCTGTCAAATAAATAAATAAAATCTTTTTTAAAAAATGTTATTTTTAAGTAATCTCTACACCCAACTATAAAAATTAAGATCCTGAGATCAAGAGTCGCATGCTCCACCAAATAAGCCTGCCAGGCACCTTGAGAAAACATCTTATTTTATTTACTTACTTACTTACTTACTTACTTTTAAAGTAGGCTCTATGCCAAATGCGGGGCTTAAACTCACAACCCTGAGATCAAAGTCACATGTTCTACTGAGCCAGTCAGGCAGCTCTGTTGCACTTTTTATTTTTTAATATTTGTTATTGAATTATAGTTGACATACATTATGCCTTATCCTAAATATTATGAAATAATGAGCCAGTTGATACAAAAGCCATTATCCAATAAATATGCCAGTGGGAGATACCTTTGCATGTGCACCTAATTCAGGCCATGTTGAAGTACCCAGCCAGTGTCCCAGGGCGTTGGTTCACTCAGCAGAATCTTCGGTGTAATCTCACAACATTCGTGGTTTAATGAAACCTTCCCATCCCCACTGCCTTTCTTCTTCTTCTTCCTCTGGGGAACTAAATCAGACAACTAAGATCAAGCACAGCTAATCTTTCCAAGGAAGATGTCACCTCCCAATGGCTTCACCCTCTCCTGGTTTCCAGACAACAGAAGTCTGGAGGAGGTCTCCCACTCCTAGTACTCTTCATGGGGTCATTCTAGCATTTCTGAATTTTCTTCTTTCCGAAGTTACCTGATGTTTGGCTTCTCAGTCTCAAGATCAGCTCCTTTTATTCAGTGGTGGCTCAGGCCCTTGGCTTCTAGTCAGTCTTCCATTCCAACTCAAGTTCTGTCATTCTCTTTGCTCTGCTCACGTCCAGGGACAATGCCTCCATTTAGTTTTAGCCCCTCCTCCCTTCATGGTTATACCCTGACCTTGCTGTCACTGGGAACTGCTCCTCCCCTGGAATAATAGATCCCAACTCCCCACTCTCTGGCCAGGGCGTCCCATTCTTCCATCTCCCTCCCTCCCATTGTTCTCCCAGCTGCCTGTCATAAACAAGTTAAAATCTCAGTAGTTATATTAGTTAACCTTTGCTATCTAGTAAGCCTTCCTAACATTTATTGGTGTAGAGCAACCATTCCGTCATGAAGCACTCGGCTGGGCCTGTGGCAATGGCAGAGGCAAACGGGGGCATGCGGAAGCACGAGTGCCCTTTAAGGCCTGAGCACGCTGTCAGTCACCTCTGCTCACCAGCTGCTGGCCAAAGCAAGTCATGTTGTCAAGAGGGTTTGGTGAATATCTCCTCCAAAGCCCCTCACAGATCCACCGGCCAGACTGAACGTCCCTCCCCTCCTCAAAGGCACCACCCTCCTGCCCCAGACCAGATTTTTACAATTACTGCAATCGCCACAAGATGGCAAATCCTGTGGCACGTGATGGTGATCTTCACCCAAATTTATGAGACGCCCCCACAGCAAGTTTATGCAAGGTATGGGTTCAGTTAAATGCGAGAGGGGGAGAGCATTATCTTTAATAATTTAGGATTTAATGGATGCCTTTAAAATGAGGATGCATGTGTTCTGGCTTTCCTTTTTAGAAACTGCAAGGCAAAGGAAATTGTGTAAATAGCAAGGTCAAAGACGTGACTAAAAAATGTGGTTATAGAATACAAAAAGAGTGAATAATTCAATACATTTGCTGAGTCAAAAAGCAGAAAGAAACCTCAAGAGGTCCTTTGGCCCAACTCTCTGCTTCTGGGAAGGCTCAGACCAAAATCATCCCAGCTGGGGCAAGTGTGGGGTGTGGGGTATGGGGTCGGGGAGGGATGGAGACAGGAAATAGGGGGTAGGGGTAGGATCTGTTCTGTTCTATGATCTCTAGGCATGGAGGAGGCATTGTATAGATCTTTTCAAAGTTTTGTCTGAGTCTTCAGATCATCTCTACAGTAGCTAATACATTCAATATCTGCTAGGTGCCTTACACACGAAGACCTGTAGGCACCCAATTTAGCTGTCTTCTGACTTTGAGGAATGGCTGAGGAGTGGAGAAACTTCTGGGCCTTGACCATATCGCAAGGCCTTCTTTCTGCCTGATAGGACTGAACTGCCAGGTTAGCATGGGGGCAGCCTTCTGGACAACTCATCTCGGAGTCCTCAAAGTGATCAAGAACAAGAGTGTCTCGGGGCATTTGGGTGGCTCAGTTGGTTCAGTGTCTGACTCTTGATCTCAGGGTTGTGAGTTCAAGCTCTGCATTGAGCTCAGGCTCCACACCCAATCTACATTAAAAAAAAAAGAAGGGGCGCCTGGGTGGCTCATTGGGTTAAGCCGCTGCCTTTGGCTCAGGTCGTGATCTCAGGATGCTGGGATCGAGTCCCGCATCAGGCTCTCTGCTCAGCGGGGAGCCTGCTTCCCTCTGTCTCTCTCTGCCTGCCTCTCTGCCTACTTGTGATTTCTCTCTGTCAAATAAATAAATAATCTTAAAAAAAAAAAAAAAAAGAAAGAAAAAGAAAAAATGAACAAGAGTGCCTCCCTATTACCAGCATGTGTATCAGTGAGTCTGATGCCCCCATTCCTTCAGATGTAAAGTCTGGAGAGAGGAAATCAGGACCTGTGTGTCTGTCTATGTCCTCTCTTTTCTTGCTTTCTTTTCCCCCACATCAGAGTTGAAGAAGGCTAGAGCTACTTCTCCCTCACACTCCAGCCTCCCAGTAAGGTCTAAGAAGCAGGCAGGAATCTTTTGTTTACATTGTCAGGGGAGCTCTATGTTCGAACTCCTCCAATGGCCAAGCATCCTGCAACTAAGACCAAGTGACTGCTCTTCCTTGCTCTGCGGCAGTAAGCCTCAAGGCTCAGGCCAGAGATGGAAAGGTAGGGAATAAAACTTAGGAATGTACTTATATTTAGTATTTTAATATTTACAGAAGCAAGTCCTGTTTAATAAGTGGAGGAGCTAGAACTCAAATGAGTTCTGTCTGATTCAAGTCTTTGCACTTCAGAAGTTATTCTTGAACTTTTTTGCTCAAGGTCAGCCTGGCTTCCTAATATATTTCCCAGCTTTTTCATTCCGTTTTGTTGCAACTTAATTAAAACCATTTGTTGAGGATCCATTAAGGATCTGTGTTACCGTGATGGCGGACTTCCTGCCCTCGAGATTTCAATCCTTTCAGGCTTCCGCTGGCCTGAAAAGTGTTCTGCTGGCCTTGTTCCTGCCTTATTGCCACCTTCAGGTTTGAACTTTTTCCCTCTGTAAGCGAACCCTCCTTGAATCTCTCAATTTGAGCGTGACATCTGTTTCCTATTAGAATCCTGACCAAGAGACAGGAAGTCCATAACTCGCCAGCCAGAACTCACATGGTAGATGGCTAGCTGAGTTGTGGGGCCTTCCACAGTGCAGAGTTGCTGCCCAGTCCAGAAGTTACAGTCATTTCCCAGACCTTCCTGTGCCAAGACTGACTATGTGACTGAACATAGGCAGAAGAGCTGTTCCTGCCATCAGGTCTGGCCCACAGAAGCTTCCCACTTGTTCCTGCTGCTCTCTCTGCCCTTGCCCAATAGCATCTGAGGCTCTAGGGCAGGCATTAATCCTTTTGTGCTGTGGATATCTGAATCCCTTTTCAGAATCATGCCTCTTTTTTTTTTTTTTTTTAAGATTTTACTTATTTATTTGAGAAAGAGAGAGCAGGGGGAAGGGCAGAGGAAGAGGGAGAGAGAATCTCAAGAAGACTCCCTTCTGAGCGTGGAGCCCAACTCAGGCCTTGATCTCATAACCCTGAGATCATCACTAGAACCAAAATCAAGAGTCAGATGCTTAACTGATGGAGCCACCCAGGCATAACCTCGCCCATTTTTAATAAAGTTTTTATTTTGGAATAATTTTAGATTTACAGAGAAGTTACAAAGTTAGTGTCTTACTCCATTTGGGCCACTATAAGGAAATATCATAGACTGGATGGCTTATAAACAACAGAAATTTATTTCCTACAGTTCTGGAGGCTGAGAAGTCCAAAGCAAGGCATGGCCAGATTCGGTGTCTGGTGAGGGCTCGCTTCCTTATAGTCAGCCTTCTTCTTACTGTAACTTCAAATGGCAGAAGGGATGAGGGGTCTCTTTGGGGCCTCTTCTATAAGGGCACTAATTCTATTCTTGGGAGGCATTAATCACCTCTCAAAGAACCCATCTCTTAATACCATCACATGGGGCATTAAGATTTCAACATATGGGGGCGCCTGGGTGGCTCAGTGGGTTAAAGCCTCTGCCTTCAGCTCAGGTCATGATCCCAGAGTCCTGGGATCGAGCCCCACTTCGGGCTCTCTGCTCAGCAGGGAGCCTGCTTCCTCCTCTCTCTCTGCCTGCCTCTCTGCCTACTTGTGATCTCTGTCTGTCAAATAAATAAATAAAATCTTTAAAAAAAAAAAAAGATTTCAACATATGGATTGGGTGGTGGGGGAGGGGAGGACATAAACATTCAGTCCATTGCAATAGTGAAGAGTATTTCCTTTTACTCCCCACTCAGTTTCAATGACCTCCAATCTTATCATCTTACATTACTGAGGTACATTTGCCAAAACTAAGAAACCAATATTAGTATATTATCATTAACTAACCTCCAGACTTAATTCAGATGGAGCTTGTTTTCCCATTAGTGTCCTTTTTCTGTTCCAGGATCTAATCCAAGAAAATATGTTGTACTTAATTGTTAAGTCTTCTTAGTGTTGGGGATCTCTGGGGGGTTCAGCAATTAAGTGTCTGCCTTAGGCTCAGGTCATGATCCCAGGGTCCTAGGATGGAGTCCCACATCAGACTCCTTGCTCAGCAAGAGCCTGCTTTTCCCTCTCCCTCTGCCTGCCTCTCCCCCTGCTTGCACACATTCTCTCTCTTTCTCTCTGACAAATAAAATCTAGAACAAAAAAAAGTTTTCTCAATGTCCTCTGGTCTGTGACAGTATCTACACTTCCCTTTTTTTTTAAAGTTTATTTATTGTTTTTAGTAATCTCTACACCCAATGTGGGACTCAAATCCATGACCCCGAGGTCAAGAGTCACATGCACTTCTATCTAAGCCAGACAGCCACCCCTGTTTTCCCTTTTTTTCATGACCTTTGACAGGTACTTTTGAGGAGTATCAGTCAAGTATTTGAGAATTCCAGAATAATGTTTTAAATGCATAAAATAGGATTATAAAGAAAACAAGTCATATTGAAATATAGGTATTGGAATTTTTTTAAGTTGTGATACAGTATCATATGTTTTTTTTTTCTTTAGATTTTATTCGTTTATTCACCAGAGAGAGAGAACACAAACAGGGGGAGCGGCAGGCAGAGGCAGAAGCAGGCTCCCTGCTGAGCAAAGAGCGGGATGTGGGACCAACCCCAGGATCCTGGGATCACGATCTTTCTTTCTTTCTTTTTTTTTTTTTTAAGATTTTATTTATTTATTTGACAGAGATCACAAGTAAGCAGAGAGGCAGTCAGAGAGAGGAGGAAGCAGGCTCCCTGCTGAGCAGAGAGCCCGATGTGGGGCTCGATCCCAGGACACTGGGATCATGATCGGAGCTGAAGGCAGAGGCTTTAACCCACTGAGCCACCCAGGCGCCCCATCATATGGGTTTCTTAATTAACACATTAAATAATTAGAATTAGTGGTAAGTCTAGTAACTATCATAACTTTTAAATAGTGGTGAGTATAAACATTATTTCAAGATTTTGTAACATCTGTAATATATCCTGAAAATAGCTGTGACTTCTTTCGGTGGCACAGTCTTGAATACTACTGTGGTTTGTTGCCTACAATAAAAGCTATAGAAAATGAAGATGTAAATTTCTTTCCCATCCAGTTCACAGATTCTCTGAATTCTGTGACCTTCATGACTGTCCTAAAAGGGATGGGAGACCAGAAGATGGGAGGAGACCGAGTTCCCGAATATCTACATATAGCAGGGAATCCACTCCCAAACTCTCCTCTCTTGCTGAATACATTTTGCATAAGTAAGAAATAAATCACACAGGGTTTAGGTTTTGGATTTATACCGTTTAGGTTTTGGATTTTTCTATTAAAGCACCTAGCATGCATGATCTTAACTAATATGGCTCTTACCCACTAAACGTGATACATATACATAATAACTAATACAAAGGTACACATATTAGTATTAATTGAAACTTTTTTTTTTTTTTTACAAGTAACCAAAAGCTTCACCAAAAAGGGAGATGTTACTGGGAAAGTACTGGAGTATTTCACTGAATACAAAAAGAAGTCAAATCATGAGACTTCTTTTTTTTTTTTTTTTTTTTTTTTTTTTTTTAGATTTTATTTATTATTTATTTGACAGAGAGAAATCACAAGTAGGCAGAGAGGCAGGCAGAGAGAGAGAGAGAGGAGGAAGCAGGCTCCCTGCTGAGCAGAGAGCCCGATGCGGGACTCGATCCCAGGACCCTGAGACCATGACCTGAGCCGAAGGCAGCGGCCTAACCACTGAGCCACCCAGGCGCCCAAATCATGAGACTTCTTAAAGGGGACGGGTCTTTGGCTCAAGTCTGCCTGAGCAGCACCAGGGACCTCAGCAGCAGTATTCTGGAGTGCTTTTATCTTATGAAGGCCCTGCCATTAAAGTCACTCAGCTTCCAACTCTATCTCTACATGCCTCTGCTTAAATTCTTTTTTTTTTTTTAAAGATTTATTTATTTATTTGACAGAGAGAGATTACAAGTAGGCAGAGAGGCAGGCAGAGAGAAGGAGGAAGCAGGCTCCCTGCTGAGCAGAGAGCCCGATGCGGGACTCGATCCCAGGACCCTGAGATCATGACCTGAGCCTAAGGCAGCGGCTTAACCCACTGAGCCACCCAGGCGCCCTGCTTAAATTCTTTTTTTATCCCTGCTAAAAAAAAAATTTTTTAACGATGTATTTATTTATTTATTTATTTGAGGGGGGATAGGGTGGAGAGAGAGAGAAAGAATCTCAAGAAGACTCCCTGCGGAATGTGGAGCCCAACATGGGGCTCAATCCCAGGACCCTGAGATCATGACCTAAGCTGAGATCACAACCTGAGCCTAAACCAAGAGTATAGCATTCAACTGATTGAGCCATCTAGGTGCCCCTCCCCTCCTAAAATTCTTAAGCAGAGGAATCTGATTGGCCCAGCCAGCTTGAGTCAGCTGCCCTCCTCTGGTCCAATTAGTTGTAACATAGGTTTACTGTCCATGATGGAAACAGGGCTTTGGGGGACCCACTTATCAGGAGTGGGACAGGGTAGTTCTAAGAAAATGATAACAGTATCATTATAACAAACATCTCAGCTTTTGCCTTATGTCTGATACTCTTTTATGCGCTGTATATGGATTATTTTAAACCTCCTTGAACCCTTTGAGATTGAGTTACATGTTATTTATTATCCTCATTTTGAAGAAAGAGAAAACTTGGGGCGCCTAGGTCGCTCAGTCGATTGAGTCTCTGACTTGATTTCAGTTCAGTTCTTATGGTCATGAAATTGAGCCCCACATTGGACTTTGCGCTGAGCAGGGAGTCTGCTTGAGATTCTCTCTCTTCCTCTCCCTCTGCCGCTCCTGTTCCTGCTCTCTCTCAAATAAGTAAAAATTTTTTTTCTAAAAGAGGGGGGCACCTGGGTGCCCCAGTGGTTAAGCCTCTGCCTTCAGCTCAGGTCATGGTCTCGGGGTCCAGGGATCAAGTCCTGCATCGGGCTCTCTGCTCAGCAGGGAGCCTGCTTCTCACTCTCTCTGCCTGCCTCTCTGCCTACTTGTGATCTCTCTCTCTGTCAAATAAATAAAATCTCTTTTTTAAATTTTTTAAAATTAAAAAAAAAAAGGAGAAACCAAAGAACAAAACTGTTTAGGAAAATGTCAAGACTCCACAATAGTTAAATGGCAAAGCTCAGATTGCCATTCAGGATGTCTAACTCCAGACACTATGTTATTGTTGCCATATTACGTATGAAGACACTGGCAGAGAGAGAAATGGCTCGCCCACAGTTACAAGTCACAAGGCCAGTATCTGAACATAGGAGATGATCCCCAGAGCCATCCTTTCTTAACCATTACAGATGAGGAAGGAGTGGTGATGGAGGCAACTCTTGGACCAATTTTGAAGGATGAATAGGATTGGAAGAGGCTAAGATGAGAAGTCAGTTTAGGCAGTGAGAACAGAGAAGGACCTTATACCACCTACCCATACTGAAATCTGGGAAGCTCCCACTTCTAGACCAGACTAACCTTCGAGTCTTTTCACTATAGTGGGTAGGAAAATTCAACACCACAAATCAAAGGGTTTCCTAGACCTGCCATTTTATTCTTCATGGAACACAATGACCAAATATTGTTTACACCCACTCCTGAATTGGAAAGCTTCATGTTTCTGGAACTCTTGGACCCAGTTATGTCTGAGCAACAGCACCAAAGGGACAAACAAAAGGGGGTGCCCAGGGCCTATGGCTGATCTCCATGGGGTGTTTTTAGGCCTTTTGTTCTGGGAGCTGGAATTGTTTCCTGATCCCTATACATTTCCTTTCTTGAGACTCCTATGGTAGAGGTTGCAGCCCCCTCCCAGGCTTGCTGGGACTTAACCTCATTAATCTTTGCTGGACAATGGTTCTTGCCCAGCTACCCTTTGATCTTAAACAAGGGGATAAGCTACTCCTAGAAAGATTAAAGCAGTAGGGTGAGAGAGCAGGTTTTCCAAACAAGGCATGGGGTTTGTATACATAACTCATTCTCCTTTATGCAAACATACAGATATCTTTTCAGAAAAGAATGCTGTGACCTTTTGAAATATCTTCTTTAAAACTGTGTGTAAACTCCTAAGAAATAAATTCCCTGAAGTTACTTCATTCTTTTTTTTAAATTGAGATATAATTCACATACTACAACCTGCCCTCTTTCAAAGTATACTATTCAAGGACACCTGGGTGACCAGTCAATTAAGTGTCTGCCTTTGGCTCAGGTCATGATCCCAAGGTCTTGGGATCGAGCCCCACATCGGGCTCCTTGCTCAGCGGGGAGTCTGCTTCTCCCTCTCCCTCTGCCTGCTGCTTCTCCTGCTTGTGCTCTCTCTCTCTGTAAAATAAATAAATATATTTTAAAAAGTAACCATCATAACTATCCAATTCCAGAACATTTTCAACACTGTAAAAAGAAA
Source organism: Mustela putorius furo (assembly GCF_011764305.1). Classification (NCBI taxonomy): domain Eukaryota; kingdom Metazoa; phylum Chordata; class Mammalia; order Carnivora; family Mustelidae; genus Mustela; species Mustela putorius. Next base: position 31,189,953 of record NW_025422047.1, on the reverse strand, counting down.
CCACATACCCAGTAGCAGTCACTATTTCTCCCCCAACCCTGCCCAGCCCCTGGCAATTGCTATTTACTTTCAGAGATGTATGTGTGTAAAGAGATAATTTCTTCAACTTCTTCTGAACTTTGTCCTTAAAAACACATCAGGTAAGATCTGGCAGAGCACTTTTTTTTTTTTTTTTAAAGATTTTATTTATTTAGGGACGCCTCGGTGGCTCAGTTGGTTGAGCGGCTGCCTTCGGCTTGAGTCATGATCCCAGTGTCCTGGGATAGAGTTCCACTTCAGGCTCCTTGCTCTGGGGGGAGCCTGCTTCTCCCTCTGCCTCTACCTGCTACTCTGCCTGCCCGACTGCGTGCAGGCTCTCTTCTCTCTCTTTGTCTGACAAATAAATTAAAAACAAATTTTTTTATTTACTTATTTGACAGAGAGACACCAAGAGAGGGAACACAAACAAGCAGGGGGAGTAGGAGAGGAAGAAGCAGGCTTCCCACTAAGCAGGGAGGCCAGTGTGGGGCTCAATCCCAGGACCCTGGGATCATGACCTGAGCCAAAGGGAGATGCTTAACGACTGAGCCACCCAGGTGCCCTAGCAGAACACATTTGTAACAAATGCTTTACAAAGCATGTTTATAGTGGCACTGGTCTGGCTCAGCTGGAAGAGCATAAGACTCTTGAGCTCAGAGTCTTGAGTCTGAGCCCCATGTTGGGGATAGAGATTACTTAAATAAAATTAAAAAAAAAAAAAAAAAAGACAAACCATAAATGACTCTTAATCTCACAAAACAAACTGAGGGTTCCTGGGGGGAGGGGGGTGGGGAGAGAGGGGTGGGGTTATGGACATTGGGGAGGGTATATGCTATGGTGAGTGCTGTGAAGTGTGTAAACCTGGCGATTCACAGACCTGTACCCCTGGTGATAAAAACACATAATATGTTTATTTTAAAATAAATAAATAAATAATTTTTAAAAAGAATTTAAAAAAAATTTTTTTTAAAAAAAGCATGTTTATAGAAACCTGTTAATAGTCCCATGGAACTCTTTTTGAAAATTGCCATACCTCACTCAATGTTGCACATAAGAGTACTCAGTCCAGAGGCACTGGGTACCATCAGGTTATGGTCTTAAGATCGTAAGACTGAGCCCTGGATTAGGCTCAGCACTCAGGCTCAGCAGAGTCGCCTTGAGATTCTCTCTCTCTCTCCCTCTGCCCCTTCCCTGACTCATGCTTTCTCTCTCTTGCTCTCAAACAAATAAATCTTTAAAAAAAAACAAAAAGAGAGAGAGCGAGAGAGTGCTCAATTCAACCACCAAACTGAAATTTCATCAAGGAAACTTCATCTGGTATTGAAAAAATTTATACGCCATCTATGTCAGCAGAATGAATGTAAATTGTCAACATTAAGGTTAATTATCTGTTCATCAACCAAAAGAATGAAAGGACCCAGCTCTAAAAGTTAATGTGATATGACTCTGACTAAGAGAAGACATGGGATTTCTCAGCTCCTGAATTCAATCTTTAAAAGATGAAAACATATAGCATTGATATCAGTGTGAGTAGAGGGAGTATCCAAAAATGATTTGAAGTTGCTGAGTTTTGCTTTTTGGATTAATCACTTTTTCAGGAGACATCTTGGGTCAACGTTCTTTGCAACAAGGATTTCTAAAAATATCCAGGTTCCAGGACTCCTGGGCGGCTCAGTGGGTTAAAGCCTCTGCCTTCGGCTCAGGTCATGATCCCAGGGTCCTGGAATCAAGCCCGGCATCGGACTCTCTGCTCAGCAGGGAGCCTGCTTCCTCCTCTCTCTGACTGCCTCTCTACCTACTTGTAATCTCTGTCTGTCAAATAAATAAATAAAATCTTAAAAAAAAAAAAATCCCAGGTTCCAAAATAAGAAGTGAAAATGTTTCTCACACACACACACACACACACACACACACACGGACATGAAAGAAAAAGGGTGAAAAATCCCTAGAGTAGTAGAATATCTTATGTGAGGGAAGTGTAGCTTTTGTTCTGAAGGCAGAAATTCTTAACTAGAAAAAAAAAAAAAAGCAAGAAATGCTTAACTAGAGAAACAATGGGTTATGTGTGGCATAGCATCCAACAATTTAGTTAACTCTTTTAAAATTTTTTCAAATTAATTTTATTTCAAAAATTGTTCGGAAGATTTGCACTCTTTGTTTCTGCTTTCTCTGTAGGACCCGAATCCTCAAGTGAAATAATGGAATATAACAAAAGATGAAAGAAAATATGTCTAAACATACATTTCCCTTCTCCTAAAGCATTTCACATCTGGGAATAGAGGGGTAGGAAACCTTAAATTATTTTAATACCATTTTAATTTTTCTAACTACTTATGAGTGTCATGTGTTGGGCACCTCCCTGTATTTCTTGCAGGTTTCTGTCTCCTCCCTCCCCTGCAGCTCTGTGATGGAGGAATGAGGGTTTCAAATCATCAATATTGAAATACGACTTAGAAATGATTTAACATAATATATATGCTGCTTTTGTTCTAGGCATGGAGCAACACTAAACTGTCCTCTATGTCTCTGTCCTTATCAACTCATGTTTAAATCAAAAGAGGGCATCTGGGTGGCTCAGTCATTAAGCATCTGCCTTTAGCTCAGGTCATGATCCCAGGGTCCTGGGATCAAGCCCCACATCAGCCTCCCTGCTCAGGGGGAAGCCTGCCTCTCCCTCTCCCACTCCCCCTGCTTGTGTTCCCCCTCTATCTTAAATAAATAAATAAAATCTTTAAAAATAAAATAAAATAGGCAAAAGAAAATGTGCTAGACTTCAGTGTAATGGTCTTTGGCTTCTAAAAGGAATTCTTCCAAATAGAATTAGAGGTATGAACATTAATCAATAAATCCGCATGTGCCTTGGGGTCAGGGTTCTGTAGAGATGATGTCACTTTTTCTCTTGGTCCTCAGGCACTATGGTCAAGATTATTTCAGCTGGTCCACGACTGGTACTGATTCCCAGGGCTGAATCCCAGGAAAGTGGGAGTTGATTGTGTTTCTCTAAGAGTAATTTTCATCTCTGGAACATTCACTTTTCCACCTTCATTTTCCTGAGACATGACTCTTTATTTTTTGATCTTCTATATACGGTATCTGTATTGTTTGTTTGCTTATTGATTTATTTAAATAAAGTGTGGTTTATGAACCACAGCTCCCAGTTGGCCATGCAATCACAAGGGTAAACAACCAATACACTTACAACCATTCTGTACCCATGCAACCATTCTGTTTTTCACTTTCAGTACAGAATTCAATGAATACATGAGATATTCAACCCTTATTGTACAATAAGCTTTGTGTTAGATGCTTTTTGCCCAACTGTAGCTAATATAAGTGTTCTGAGCATGTTTAAGGTGGGGTAGGCTAAGCTACGATGTTGAATAGGTTAAGTGTATTACATGAAATTTCAATTATGGTATTTGCAGTTTATGATGGTTTTATCAGGTTGTAACACCATCATAAAGTGAGGAAGATCTGTACTATGCCCAGAGACTCCTTATTTTTTGTTGTGAGATCACACATTTCTGTACTGCTCAGTTTATTCGAATTGATGTTTTCTGTTACTTGCAGGTAAACACACCCTGACTGATATAACTGGAAAAAACAGGGTTCAGCAATCTTTCTGTAGAGAATTTTGTTGTAATATAACTCCCAGGGAGAAGGGAAGAATTAGGACCCAAAGGTTGTCCAAAACAAGAAATGGTCTAGAATTCGAGGAAATGAGTTGATAAAAATACATTTTGGTGAAACTTTCTTTGATGAGAACATGATAAAAGGCATTAAACAGTTTTTTTCTAAATCTAATTAAATAATCATCATTTCAGTTTTTTTAAGTTTTTCTTCTAGAAAAAAAGTCGGTTTTTGTTTGATAAAAATGTTCAAAGCAAATATATTTTTTTATTTTCCCAAAATTTAAAAGTGACTTGTTTATTATTCTCTAAAAGTTTACTTTTCTCTAAAATCTTCCAGTACGTTTGTTTTTGAAACACTATTTAGTATCTACTCCAAACTATAATATTTTATTTTTAAGTAACTAAATCTATGAAATAATCAGATTGTGAGTGGCGCCTGGGTGGCTCGGTGCGTTTGGCTCAGGTCATAATCCCACGAGCCCCGAATCGGGCTCTCTATTGGGCGGGGAGCCTGCTTTCTCCTCTCTCTCTCTGCCTGCCTCTCTGCCTACTTGTGATCTCTGTCTCTCAAATAAATAAATAAAGTCTTTAAAAAAAAATCAGATTGTGATTCAACACAATATGCTTGTGAAATTTATATAGAAGCAGGTAATTTCACAAAAATCTATTAAAACAAGATGAAAAATTGATTATTTGGCTAAAAGTACTAGGGAAGGAGCTCCTGGCGGGGGAGGGCACAGTCAGTTAAGCAACTAACTCTTGGTTTTAGCTCGGGTCATGACTCAGTCAGGGTTCTGGGATCGAACCCCATTTCAGACTCCACGCTTGGTGTGGGGCTTTCTTGGGATTTTCTCTCCCTCTCTCTCTGCCCCTCCCCCTCATGCTGTGTGTATGTGTGTGTGTGTGTGTGTGTGTCTCTCTCTCTCTCTCTAAAATAAATAAATAACTCTTTAAAAAATAATACTAGAGAAGTGGTTCAGTTTTAATATCTTCTCAATTTATTCTGTAAGTAGCAGAAAAATCTGTTGTGTGAGCTAATTTTAATCTCTTTTCCTTTGATATTCCTTAAACTCTGCAACTGCCTTTTTTTCTTTTTAAAGATTTTATTTATTTATTTGACAGACAGAGCTCAAAGGTAGGCAGAGAGGCAGGCAGAGAGAGAGAAGGAAGCAGGCTCCCCGCAGAGTAGAGAGCCTGATGTGGGGCTCAATCCCAGGACCCTGGAATCATGACCTGAGCGGAAGGCAGAGGCTTAACCCACTGAGCCACCCAGGCACCCCTCTGATAGTTGTTAGTATCTGTTACTGATAATTCCTTCTTATCATTTACAAAGTATAGTTGGAGACCTTTACCTAAATAGATAGGCTCAGGTATTAATGAATAACTTTATTATTTCAAGGTTGGGTTCTCTACTCATGTGAATTTTCAGTCACTGATTTTTTTTTTAAAGATTTTATTTATTTATTTGACAGAGAGAGACACAATGAGAGAGGGAACACAAGCAGGGGGAGTGGGAAAGGGAGAAGCAGGCTTTCCACAGAGCAGGGAGCCCGAAGTGGGGCTCAATCCCAGGACCTGAGCCAAAGGCAGACGCTTAATGACTGAGCCATCCAGGCGCCCTCAGCCATTGATTTTCTTTTAAGATTTTATGTATTTATTTGACAGAGAGAGATCACAAGTAGACAGAGAGGCAGGCAGAGAGAGAGGGGGAAGCAGGCTCCCCGCCGAGCAGAAAGCCGAATGCAAGGCTTGATCCAAGACTCTGAGACCATGACCCGAGCCAAAGGCAGAGGCTTAACTTACTGAGCCGCCCAGGTGCCCCATCAGCCATTGATTTTAACTGCAGTAATTATTAAATGTCTCTGTTGATAATGTTATTTGGCTACTCTTTTTTTTTTTTAAGATTTTATTTATTTATTTCACAGACAGAGATCACAAGTAGGCAGAGAGAGAGAAAGGGAAGCAGGCTCCCCACTGAGCAGAGAGCCTGATGTGGGGCTCAATCCTAGGACCCGGGATCATGACCTGAGACGAAGGCAGAGGCTTTAACCGGCTAAGCCACCCAGGCGCCCATTGGCTACTCATATTTTAAATCTTGCTTTTAACTAGTGATTTCTAAGTTTAACATTTGATAATTTGAGTGTTTCTGTACAATGTTTCCGGTCTTGGCTTGAGTCTTGAAACCCTTGGTTAATGATCAGAGACATTTAGGTGGTCCTAGGTGACACTTCTCAATCTTTGTCCATAGGACACACTTACCCTCCTATCAGCTGTATGCAAATCCCTTTCTTTAACTGTAGCTCCATTCTCTCTTCATCTAGGAAGCAGAGCTCTACAGGCATTACCTTCAATCCAAAAACAAAATAGGAAATATTGGTACTTTTCACCAACAACAAATTACTAGAACATTCCTCCTGACACTTCATCACACTATACTGACACCGCATGATGCCTCATGACTCCCAGTGGAAAAAAACACTCCTCCAGTAGTTACTACAATGCACTGGAAAACAAGAAACAAAAGACAAAAAATAAAGCCACGCCCCACCCAAGTGGAGAATAACCCTTGTTTGGGCAGTAACTTAATTTCTCTATGCCTCAGTTCTCCTTACATACAAAATGAAAGCTACAAGAAGTTCTCAAGAAATTATTAATAGTTTAACATTATTTTTGTAAGAGCTTCAATTCAACAAGATAGGACAAAGGGCCGGGCAGAATAGGGAGAGAGTCAAGTGTGGAGTCCTTAAATGCTAGGCGGAGGAGTTGGACCTTAATGTAATAAAAATGTGTAAAGATCATGGACAGGGTTAGCAGCCTTATCATTGATGTCTGTGTCTTAGGAGGAAAACTGGAGGGGCACCTGAGTGGCTCAGTCGGTTAAGCATCTGCCTTCAGCTCAGGTCATGGCTCCTGGGATGGAGCCCCACCATTGGGCTCTCTACTCAGCGGGGAGCCTGTTTCTCTCTCTGCTTGCTGCTCTGCCTGCTTGTGCTCCTCTCTCTCTCTCTGTGTCAAATAAAATCTTAGGAAGAAAGAAAGAAAGGAAGGAAGGAAGGAAGAAAGAAAGAAAGAAAGAAAGAGAAAGAACGAACCACTGGTGGCAAGATGTAGAACGGAGAGAGATGAAAATAAGAAAAGTTAAGAGAGTATTGCAAGGGTTCAGGCAGATACTGAGGGTAATTGCTGTGGATGGGAGGAGAGGGAGGATTGGGACTAATTTAAGAGATGAGACAATAAATTACAGATGCAACAGAATCTGTTACTAAATGGAGTGAGGAGTGAGGGAGAAGGAAGGATTTGAATAGGACTTGGAGGTTTCTGGTCTGAAAAGTGGAAGCATGTCGATACCATTAAGTGACTGGAAGCACAAGGATGGCATGTACATTTGCCCGTGTGTCCGCGTGTGTAAAAGGTGACATGGGGCAAAGGTTAAGGAATGATTTTGTCCCGTCCTTTAAATTGCCTGTGGACACCCATGTGGTGCTGTCCGGCCGGACAGTTAAGAGTAGGTCTGGAGGCGCTCGTTCATAAAAAGGAAAGAAATGCTCTTGTAACGGGAACAGCTCACTTTTATAGTTCTTAACCATTAGCACCCTAAACCCTGAGGTTATTACCTCACCAACCGTAAAAGCTTGATTACAGCTCACTGTGCGAAGGCCCTTAGTTCCCACAATTTCTATAGGCAAAATATTGTGATTAATTATTGTGTGGCATAATACAAAGACTAGGCGATTTATTTGGCTTCCGGAGGACGCTCGTTTGTTTTTTTTTTTTCCGCTGCAGCCCTAAGGGAAAGGAAACTGGACAGCTCCCCAGGTGGCATTCGGCCCCTTCCGGGTCAGAGCCGGCCAGTCGCGACCTGCCCGCAGCCATGTGGGTCTGGGCCTACGGGCCCTTTCCGACTGGGGTGCTCCAACCTCGGGCGGAGGGCCCTGCTTTCCCCCTTCCCACAGCTTACTGCCCCCGGCCCCCCGCGCCAGGGCGGGGCGGGGCAGGCTGCTCCGAGACCCCGCCTCCTCCTACCGCCACCAGCCCCGCCTCTCCCGCTGCTGCCGGCTCCCTCCGGCCCCGCGGTGCGGTGCGCGCGTGCGCTGGCCCTCGCCTCGGAGCAGCCATGATGGTGGGTGTTCCAGCGGCGCCGAGCCCCGGGCGCGCGGTGGGGGCGGCGGGCGCGGGGCGGGCGCGGGGGCCGCGCCGGCCTAGCACTAATGTCTCCCTTTGTGTCTCCCCAACTCCATCTTTTCCCCTGGTGCGCCGGGTCCGGCGACCCCGCAGGAAGGCCTGGACGACGGCCCCGACTTCCTCTCGGAGGAGGACCGCGGAGTAAGTTCTGCCTTCTTCTCGCTCACGGGACCCTTTCGCCCCCGCCTTGGCCCCTGGGTGTGGTACCAGGAAGGGTCCCCAGTCGCGCGGCACCTTCTCTCCGGCGTCCTCCTTTCGGTTTCCTCGCTGCACCGCGCCCCGCCCTCTTGCAGCCGTTCCTCCCTCGGGGGCGCTCGGTTCTGATTTCCTGGGGACCCACAGCAGCTTTCCTGTCCCCCGCCCCGCCTCAGACCCTCCCTTGGACCTCCTCCCCCGCCCGGCTTGGGGCGCAGGTGGGAAGTGGAAGTGGAGGTCGGAGCTGGATCCTTACCCCCCAGCCCCCGACGCTTTGAGGGGCTATGAAAACCCATTCTCAGACCTTTGTGGTGGCACCCTCAGTTTTCTCCCGTTGTGGACGTCGAACCCGCTGCCTCCCACTTTTCTCACCTTCTAAAACAGAGTACAGGCTTTTTGTAAATTACCCGTTTGCAAGGAATTTTACGGTTGCCGAACCTTAACTCTTCTTCAGTATCGTACCAGATTTTGCAAAGTGCTGGAAGCTCATGGTGCCTTCACGTTTCTTAATATCCAAAAACATACATTTTTTTTTGCGGAGTTCCCGCGGTGGTGGTTTGAGGCCAGTTGCCTGCCACTTAAGAAAAGGCCTCCAGGCTCTAATTCCTCCCTCCTGTTGTCTCCCCTCTTTTGCCTTGTCTGAAGCTGGGGGAGGGGGGTACGTTGTACAAGTAAGCGCTTGAAAAATATTGATATATGGTGATTGCAGCTCAGCAAGGTTCCTCGGGTCCATCACATTTAACAGCCTGCACTTCAGTTTCCCATTTTGCCTTTACTTATTCATGTTCGGTAATGTGAAAGACACATCAGTTAGTCGATTTTTGGCAGGTGACAAAATATTCTTGTAGGATATTACTGTTTTTTAAATAAAAGATGAGGTAGTTAGTATTAACTGGCGAAGTTTTCAGATGGTAAGAAGGATAACGGGGCTGCCTACTTTTATAAATGATGTTTTAATAAATTTCTCAGTTTACACAAAAGCATCATTTAGAATTTGGTGTGTGAAAGCATCATATAGGATTTCTGATTATTTCTAAAAAGTTTAGTTTCTAGTGAGTTTTAAAAAACTGTAGATGTGTATCTATATGTTCTGGCATAAGACAGTAGCATTAGATGGTCACTTAAAATTACATTTTGGTGGTATTTATTTTGATATGAAAAGCAGAGTATTTTCTAGTTAATATTTGCTTTCATTGCCTTACGCCTTTGGTAAGATTTGTTTATAAAACTTGAAGCACATAATGTAATATATTTAAAAACTTTTTTCATGTATAACAAAATTAGAGGGAAAGAGAGACAAAGAGCGTGCCTTACCAGAAGGAAATGAAAAAACGTTACCATGAATTACAAAGCATTTAGGTTGTCATGGTTAATATGTATATATGTCCAGTTCTTCCTTATTTCTTGTCTTGTGGAAATGGGTGAATCATAGTAATAATTATAGGTGGGCACTGTGTTAAGTACTGTATAAGCATTATTTCATTATATTCTCTCATCATCCTTATGAAACTTTTAGTATTCGCCTTTTACAGATAAGAAATCTGAACCTTGGGGAAACTTAAGTAAGCGGTGTAAGGTCACACAGCCAATGAGGGGGAGAGGTGGACTTTAAACTAAACCATGTTTCTGATACCAGGGCCAGTATAAGTATTTCTCAAAGTGACCTTGAAACATTTGCTTCAGAATCACCTGGGGTGTTTGGAAAATAAAACAAGTTTCTGGGCCCTGCCCTAGTAAATCAGAATCTCATGAAGTAGGGAGGACAGATTAATACTTCTTTTTTTAAATCCTGTGTAATTGTCATTTACTACTTTTTCAACAAGCACCCAAGAAGATTCTTTTGTGCACTGAAGTTTGATTACAACTTCATAGTTACTCTGCTGTTTCATCATTCAGGAACAAATATCTGGCCTGTTTAAATTTCCTTATATTGTGTTTGCTCTGATAGAAATAGATTGCCATAATTAGAACTTTTAGACATTGTACTTTTATTTTAGGTTATTGTGTTCAGCCTTTTAAGAAACTTTTGAGAGAGAAAAAGCATGAAGTGCATGTATGAATAGGAAATTTTTTTTAAAAGATTATTTATTTATTTTTTTGATGGGATCACAAGTAGAGAAGCAGGCAGACAGAGAAAGGGGGGAAACAGGCTGGAGCCCTATGCAGGACTCTATCCCAGGACCCTGAGATCATGACTCAAGCCGAAGGCTGAGGCTTTAACCCACTGAGCCACCCAGGCGCCCCTCAATAGAAATTTTTATATAAGTCACAGACTCAAAAATAATGTAAGCATTCCTACAGAGCAACAAGTAAGCAAAATTAAAGTTAATACTTATAAATACATTCTTAAGCAGCCTTAAATTTTCATCATGATTTTTGGATCAGAAGAGAATCTTACTGCCTTAAAAAAAATACTGAATTGTGAAAACTTAAAAAGCAGGCTTTAAGAAATACACAATATTGAAAATTACTGGCCACTCTTCAGCCATACCTCTACATAATAGGCCATTTTTCTCCAAAATGAAGGACAGTAACATATTATTTAGTAAACAAATGAGCCCTTTGAACTGGACACAGTTTGCTCAGATGTGCTTGTTAAATAAAAGCAGTAAGTGCCAACACATTGTTGGCAGAATTTGCTTAGCATTTGCTTTTAATTGTAAATAATATGTTTACTGTTTTTAGAATTACTTCAGGTGGAGTAACTACCCCTCTTCTGGATTCCTAGCCTTCCTCCTCCCTCTTTATCTCTCATCTTTGTTATATTATCATTTTCCAGTCACGCAGGCAAGAAACTTCTGAATCCTGTCCTTCATCTCCATATCAGAATAGTCACTGAGGCTAGTTAATTTCTTTTTTTTTTTTTTTTAAGGTTTATTTGTCACAGAAAGTGCACAAGCAGGGGGAGCGGCAGGCAGAGGGATAGGCAGGCTACCCGCTGAGCAGGGAGCCTGATGCCTTGGGATCATGACCTGAGCCGAGGGCAGACACTTAACTGACCCAGGTGTCCCCAAGGCCAGTTAATTTCATCTCAAAAATGTTTAGCCCATCTTTAATGAGTAAGGGCCCCCTTAATGTCCTTGCTATTTGTTACCTGTCATTAGTCTCTGTATCCTTTCTGTCTACCTTCCAGTCCAGCTTGCCATTAAAGTTTCCTGACTTTAAATGATTAAATCATATAACCACACTAGTCAAAAGCATTTACCTGGACCCAGTGCTTCTTGCAGTAAGGTTCAAACTCCTTGGGCTAGCATTAAACACCGTTCATGACATTTTCAGGCTGGCTTCATTTCTCAGTATTTCTGTCACACTAGACATATTCTAGTCTGCTTGTCATTGCCAGGGTACTTTAATGTCTGCTTTATCCATGCCTATTAATGTGGCAGAATGTTGTTGTTTTTTTTCTCACCTTTTTTTTTTTCCACTTGAAATTTGATTTATCTTTGAAGACTTGGCCACATGTTGGCATTTTCTTTGGTACCTGCACAGCATTTAGTTTGAGCATATTCCACATTTATTGATACTTAAGATAAAAATGTGACATCGATTATGTTGGCAGAGGATAAGAAGATGAATGTTGGCAAAGGAAAAAGAGAAAGTTCCTGCCTTAAGACCATCACAGTGTAGTGGCAGACTTATGATAAAGTGCCGTAGAAGTACAAAGGAGGGAGTGTTTGCTTTTGGGAGAAGGGACGTGAAGCCATAATGATAACTGCATACTGACTTAGCATTTACTGTGGTCCAGGTACTTTCCATATACTCACTCAATTCTCAAATCCCTGTTTAGTAGCTGCTACTTTCTAGTTTGGAAAGGAGATCTGAGGTTCAGAGAGATTAAATAACTTGCCCAAGGTTGTAACAGCCAATATGAGCTGAAGTCAGACTCAGGCGGTCTAGCTCCAGGTCTGGCACTCTTTTAACTGCTGTGCTGTTACCTAAATGAGCTAAGCCTTAAATATTGACCAGGAATTTTGTAGGCTCTCATGGAAGGGGAAGGCTTGCCAGCAGAGTGGGTAGCCTGGGTAGGTAATTCGGTTCCACCTGGAGCACTTGTTCTCACAGGAAGCAAGGGTAGATAATGGATAGTATAGATCAAGTGTAAATTGCATAATAATTAAGATTCCAGGCAGTGGGAAGTCCTTGGGGATTTTAAGCTGCGAAAGACCTATACCTAGATGAAAATAGCACTGTAGATTACTCTGATGTAGAGGTTGATTCTTTCTTCCACAAAGCAGAGAAGCCAGTTAACAGGCTGTTGTAATAGTCCAGATGAAAAATGATGAAGGTATAATTAAATCAGAAGGGAGGATGAAGGAAGGGACATAGCAAAGAGATGCTTAGGAGGTAGAATTGGTGGGGTATAGTGACTGTAGAAGTACATGGGCTGGGCAGAGGAGAAGGAGAAAATGAGGAATGCAGGGTAAAAGAACTGAGGTAGATAAAATGTTTGGTTTCATATATGTCGGATTTGAAGTACCTATAAGGTATCTTTCTTCCACAAAGCAGAGAAGCCAGTTAACAGGCTGTTGTAATAGTCCAGATGAAAAATGATGAAGGTATAATTAAATCAGAAGGGAGGATGAAGGAAGGGACATAGCAAAGAGATGCTATGTCCCTTTCCTGAAAAGGTGAGGATTGTGTCTTTTCACTGCTCTATCCCTAGCTCCTAGGACAGTGGTTTTGCACATTGAAGGCACTCTGGTTTTTTTGTTTGTTTGTTTAAGATTTTATTTATTTATTTGACGGAGAGAGTGATCACAAGTAGGCAGAGAGGCAGACAGAGAGAGGGGGAAGCAGGCTCCCTGCTGAGCAGAGAGCCCGATGTGGGGCTTGATTCCAGGACCCTGGGATCATGACCTGAGCTGAAGGCAGAGGCTTTAACCCACTGAGCCACACAGGCGCCCTGGCACTCCATTGTTTAATAAGCGAGTACTTGTAGTCAGATATGTCTAGTTGGTACTGCGAAAGTATGATTGGGAATTTAAGAGGTTTGAATTGATGATAAATACTTAGGAGTTACAGTCGAGAATGGCTGAGATTGCCCAGTTTAGATAGCACCTGTGGAAACCAACATTTAAGGATTATAGGGAAGAACAGATCAATTGACAGGGCTGAAAGAAGTAGGAGGGATATGAGAGAAGTCCCCAGAAGTTGAGAAAGTTTAAAGGAATTAAAATGATCACTAAGGCAAAAATACTGCAGAGAGGACAAGAAGAGTAAAAAGTTATTGGATTTAAAAATTAGTGTGTGAAGGATTTGTGAAACAGAGTCTAACCTTAACTAGAAGAGCAGTGTATGAGCAGGTCCTAAAGCAGACAGCAAAGTTAAATGCTTGGGTGAACAGATGGACACTACTTATGAAAAAGTGGAAAAGATGATGAGGTTAGATTTTTTTTTTGTAAGAGAGTTTATTTTTTATTTTTTATTTTTTTTAAAGATTTTATTTATTTATCAGAGAGAGAGAGGGGCAGAGAGCGAGCACAGGCAGGCAGAATGGCAGGCAGAAGCAGAGGGAGAAGCAGGCTCCCTGCTGAGCAAGAAGCCTGATGTGGGACTCAATCCCAGGACGCTGGGATCATGACCTGAGCCGAAGGCAGCTGCTTAACCAACTGAGCCACCCAGGCGTCCCTGTAAGAGAGTTTATTGATAGGTCTGAGGGAAAACAGCTGCTAGTGTTGTTTCTTTGGGATGTGGGAAACCAGGTCACTTGTTGAGAGAGGGGTGGAAATTTAGAGGGTTGAAGTAGAAGTTGAGAGTAGTTGCTGAAGGGAATCAGAAGGGGAGCTGAGCAGGTCTATTCAAGAGTGCTGAGTGGTATTAAGAGCCGATGCAAATCGAAGACCATTAATTTTGTAGTAGACCAGTATAAACAATTGTGACTTTTCTGTAGCCTTACCAGCAGCTCAGAAAGCAAAGGCGATTGTTGAATTGCTCCTGAGTGTGGGAATTTGTAAGCCAGTTATGGCAAAAAGAGCAATGAGAGTTGACAGGACCAGTAAGAAAGATAGTGGAGTGACGTATCATGCAGTAGTGTGGAAGAGGAGAGAAGCAGAGAGGGTAACACACTGCAGACGCATAGAAGGTCACAGACTGGGAGATACTGATAAGGTTAAATTGTGCACAGGGTACAGTCTGTGAGGAAGAAGAATGGGAAGTACTTCTTTTGGTTTTATTACATAGTTGATTGTCTCCCTCACTACCAGTTTCTTGAAGGCATAGCTTTTTGTTCACCTTATGTGCTCCACAGTACCCGAGATAGCTGTTTGAAATATATTAAAATGAGGTGAAAAATTGATTGTTTGGTTAAAAGTACTAGGGAAGGGGTTTCTAGGTGGCACAGTTGGTTAAGCATCCGGCTCTTGGTTCTGGTCATGATCTCAGAGTCCTGAGATCCAGCCCCCGTTGGGCTCCACACTTGGTGAGGTGTCTGCCCTACCCCTCACTCATGCTCTCTCCCTCTCTCAGATAAGTGGATAAATCTTTTTTTTTTTTTTTTAAGTTTATTAAAGGGACGCTTTGGGGGCTCAGTCAGTTAAGCAATTGCCTTTGGCTCAGGTCTTAATCCCAGGGTCCTGGGATTGAGTCTCACATCAGACTCCTTGCTCAGTGGGGAACCTGCTTGTGCTCTCTCTTGGGTGCCTGCACGTGCTCTCTCTTGGGTGCCTGCACGTGCTCTCTTTCTCTCCCTGATAGATAGATAGATAGATAGATAGATAGATAAAATGGTAAAATCTCTTTAAAAGTTTATTAAATAAATGCATATTAGTATATTGTCTATAGAGTAAAGTGTTATATTTGTTCTACCAGTAGTATTAACTGTGACTTGGAGGGAATACAGGCGTGAACACCGTTAGTACTACTCTAGTAATAACCTAGTAATGTTTTATTGTGTCTGGAACGGTATGTGAGAGGAAATCTGGTTGCAAATGCCAGTTACTGCTTTCTCTAGCTACACTCAGCAGCTCAAAGTGTAAAAGCAGAGAGTTGATGGTTGGGTTAATAACAGTTATGGGAATTTGCAAGCTGGGTATGGCAAAAGAGCAGTGGGAGTGTGACACCAGAAAGGCTTTGGATGGGGCTCCTGGAGGGTTCAAGGCAGCCTGACTTTTTATTTCAGGTCAGGTCATGTTCTGAGGGTCCTAAGATCCAGCCCTGCCTTGTGCCCTGCACTCAGTGGGGAGTCTACTTCTCTTCCTTTCCCTCTGCCCCCTTGTGCGCATATGCTCGCTCTCTCTAAAGTAAATTAATACATCTTAATAAAAAAATTTTTAAAAAGGCGTTGGAGTGACATATCATGTAACCCTAGTAATGTTTTGTTGTTTCTGGTATATGAGAGGAAATCTGGTTTCACACACCAGTGTCCAGAAAATGTATATATAATCAACCATGGATTTGACTGCTCAGTATAAGGCATAAAATAATAATAGAAATGATGTTTTACAGGACTTTCAAAATCATATCTGGGCTAGGAGTTAAACAGATTTAAAATTTGGCCTGAATTAGTGAGACTAATGGAATTTACTTCTGTCTGTCTCAGAGGTTTTCCATTGATTGTACTATAATTACATTTTCTTAGCCCAGTTATGTTTACCAACCTTTCTTTCTACTTTCCATTCAACATGTAGCTATTGAAGTCTGCCACTGGGAATATAGCAATGAACAAAACAAAAATCTGTGTCCTCACAAAATTGGCATTCTAGTTAGGGAGGACTATTAAAAAAATAAAATATAGGGGCGCCTGGGTGGCTCAGTGGGTTAAAGCCTCTGCCTTTGGCTCAGGTCATGATCCCAGGGTCCTGGGATTGAGCCCCACATCAGGTTCTCTGCTCAGCAGGGAGCCTGCTCCCCCCTCTCTGTGCCTGCCTCTCTGCCTACTTGTGATCTCTGTCAAATAAATAAATAAAATCTTTAAAAATATATATAGAGAGAGTAGATGGTAAACAAGTGATATAAAAAAAAAAGGAGGAAGTAGAAGGGAGTTGAGCTATAGTCTGACAGGAAAGGCCTTCCTGAGAAGGTGACGTTTTGGTAAATACTTGAAGGAAATGAAGGAATGATTCCTGCAGATAGATATTTGGTGGCAGAATATTCCAGGTAGAGGTAACAGTAAGTGCAAAGACTCCTGAGGTGGCAGCACGCCCCAATATTAAAGGAACGACAAGGAAGACATGTGGCAGGTTTACAGTGAGCCAGAGGAATAGTAGATTAGCCTGAGAGATGATGTCAGATAGAGATTTTGTATTGCCTGGGAGACCCCTATAAGGACTTTGGCTTTTCTCCAAGTGGGGACCCCTTAGGTTTTGAGCAGAGGAATGATGTTTATGTTTAATGTTTAATGGGATCTTCTGGTAGCTCTGTAAGGAATAGAATAAAGTAAGGGGTAGAAGCAAGACACCAGTTGGGAGGCTGTTGCAATAGTTATTTTCATTTTCTTCATCCATCCACTCATGTGTCTACATTTGCTTTTCTGGCAAAAGATGGAACTAATTTTTTAGGAATGTCCTAGGGTACATACTTTATAGTAAATGAGTCAGTATAGTAAATTAGTAGTGAATGTCTTCTTTACTAAATAAGTATTTATGGAAAATTAATCAAAAGGGCATTG
The DNA here is from genome assembly GCF_011764305.1 of Mustela putorius furo. Classification (NCBI taxonomy): domain Eukaryota; kingdom Metazoa; phylum Chordata; class Mammalia; order Carnivora; family Mustelidae; genus Mustela; species Mustela putorius. The sequence goes on along the minus strand of NW_025422047.1, from coordinate 31,173,321 downwards.
TCTTTAAATTATCTTTCTTATTTTATTTTTTAGATTTTATTGAGAGAGCACAAAGGGAGGGCAGTGCAGAGGGACAAGCAGACTCCCTGCTTGGCAGCTCATTGTGGAGCCCATCACTGACACTCAATCCCAGGACTCTGGGATCATGACCTGAGCCAAAGTCAGATGCTTAACCAACTAGGCGCCCCTAAATTATCTTTCTAATGATATATATTTATGTTGTTTAATCTGTTTTCCCTGCCAAGTCTTTCTCTTGGCCTTGACACAGTGTTTAAAGAATTAAACCAGTGAATGTCATCTAATGAGAATTTCCTCACACCGACCTCACTAATTTCAGACAGTTAATTAAATGTTGATGAATCACAAGTTGTTTGCTTTCATTTTCCCTTAATAAAAACTCTCTAATATTAACTTTAGAGAAAGAAGAAAATACGCCTGAAAAATCCTGTGTGCATTTTATGTAATTATAAATTTATAATATTATACTTTATAATATAATACTTTATAAATTTATAATATAATACTTTATCAAATCTGTGTATCACCAAGAAAAAAAGTATTTCCAGTTAAACTGAAATTTGTTTTCAGTTGCAAGGCATTCCTGTTTCAAGTGTTAAAATGCGTAAAATACGCATCTAGAATTGATAAAATACAGCAGATTAGCTTTCAGTGGAAATTTTGTGTTTATGTGGGGGATGATTTCATTTTGTTGGCTGGCTTTTCCATTATACATCTTAGTTATTAGAAAACAGAACTTTAAAAAAAAAAATCCTAATGTGTGTGAAGCAAATCTTATTGCCAAACAAAATAATTCCTTTATATGTCCTTTTCTCTGTAATCTCAGGAAATGGAAAAAAAAAATTGAGGTATGAAGTGTATATCATACTGACTGTAGAAAAATGCAATATCAGGATGAACACTTCAGCTGATATTTTGAATTTACTATGAAATATAAATTAAAGGAGTCACAGTCTCACCATCAGCATTTTGCTATGACTGCCTTTATGATTCAGGCACTTTTCCTGAGATCAATTCTAGAACATAGCTGCTAAAAGAATGAAAAAGACAAATGATAGATCGGATTAATGGCCATAAAGGCAATATGTGAATGGCTACCAGCTTTAATAACACATATAAAAGATAAAGATAATTTACAGAAGAGGTGGAAAGCAAAGAAGTAGAAACGTCAAAGGAAGGAACTCCTGGAGATAATTGTGGTTATGATCACAGGGATATTTGTGCTCACTCACGCCCTCTCTCTCTCTCTGACAAGTAAATCTTTAAAAAAAAAAAGGTGAAATGTCATTGACTAGGTGAGATTCCCAAAATAAGTCCCGGGTTTAACTACAGTATTTGAAGTAAGCTAGGTAGTTAATTAGACTTTAAATAATTTTGTATCTTTGCTGCTAAGACTTCATTTTTATCTTGTAGTGTGTTTGATTTTTTTAAATAAGACTCCAAAGTAGCCAAACATTTTAGAATGTATATTTGTTTAAAGGGAAGAAAAATTGATGAAATTTAAGAATTATAAATAGAATTAATGATAAGTATTGTAAAGTAGAGGGGCATCTGGCTGGCTCAGTGGGTGGAGCATATGACTTAATCTCTGGGTTGTGGGTTTCAGCCCTACATTGGGTATAGAGTTTATTTAGTTATTTTTTTTTTTTAAAGAATTATAAGTAGAGAAGTCTTCTAATAGACACGTAAATGAAAGCACTAAATTTACAACATATTTAATTCTTTGAACATAATAAAGCTTGTAGAGTAAAATATGAATTTAATGCATATCACAGGCAGTAGTTGAGTATTTATGTTACCATTTTTCTTAGCGCTTTACATATGTAGTATCTTTAATTGTATTTAATAGTTTCACAGTTTATTCCTGTATTAAGCAGTAGAATTTTTAGCCAATATTTTTTTTAATTATTTTTCTTGTTCTAAAAGGTAGATACTTGGTGCCTGGGTGGCTCAGTCAGTTAAGCATCTGCCTTTGGCTCAGGTCATTGCCCTGGAGTCTTGGGATCAAGCCCTGCATCAGGCTCCCTGCTCAGCGGGAAGTCTGTTTCTCCCTCTCCCCTTTACCCCGCTTTCATGCTCTCTCTCTCTGTCTCACAAATCGATAAATAAAATCTTTGGGAAAAAAAAAAAGAAAAAAGAAAAGGAGGGGCACATGGGTGGCTCAGTCAGTTAAGCGGCTGCCTTTCACTTGGGTCGTGATCCCAGACTCCTGGAATCAACCCCCAGTTTGGGCTCCCTGCTCTGTGGAAAGCATGCCTCTCCCTCTCCCACTTTCCTGCTTGTGTTTCCTTTCTCGCTGTGTCTCTCTCTGTCAAATAAATAAAATCTTTTAAAAGAAAAAAGGTAGATACTTTCCTTACTTTTAGAGCACTTGAACTTTAATGGACCATCTTCTCAGAAGATAGTTAATTTTATGGTTTGGTTTTTTGTTGTTTTTTTTTTCCTTTTTTTTTTTTTAAGATTTATTTATTTATTTATTTGACAGAGAGAGAGAGAGAGAGATCACAAGTAGGCAGAGAGGCAGGCAGAGAGAGAGGAAGGGAAGCAGTCTCCCTGCTGAGCAGAGAGCCGATGTGGGACTCGATCCCAGGACCCTGAGATCATGACCTGAACCGAAGGCAGAGGCTTAACCCACTGAGCTACCCAGGCGCCCCTTGTTTTTTTTTTCCAAACAAAAGGTCTCACGTATTTATTATTGAACCAACCAACTGGTGCAGAAGCATAGTAACAGAAGAATCCTTTCCCTGATAAAACATGTCTATTGCTCAGGTAGTAGTGATGTTACAGAGTGGTAGGATATGAATTTGTGACCATGCAGCATAGATATGTGTGCCATCCCATGTGCCGTTGCTTATAGACTAGCTTGGTTCTTCTCCAGTGCCTCTTGAAGATGTACTTAATTTTGTTACCAGTTTTCATCTGAATCCACTGGGGAATGGGACAGTTCTGCTTTTGTTTCTTTGCCAGAAATTGCTTGATGGGCCTTGTGAGAAGATCCAAATCAGAGTATTAATGTGCAGAGATGGGATTCAAACCCAGGCTATCCAAGTTCCTAGGTTAGGGTGACTTCTAGACTTTCTGCGGTAGTCCATCGTGAGGAATAGTTAACCACACATACCATGATGGCAGAGAGTAAGTTAGAGAAAAAATAGTTTACTTTTTGAGTGAAATTAAAATGAATCATGGTTAGCACATCGACTCATACAAAGTATAGTTGAATGGTATAGAATGAAAATTGATTAAGATAATAACATAGCCAGGGCACCTGGGTGGCTCAGTCATTAAGTGTCTGCCTTTGGCTCGGGTCATGATCCCAGGGTCCTGGGATGGAGACCTGCATTGGGCTCCTGCTCAGCTGGAAGCCTGCTTCTCCCTCTCCCACTACCCCCCGCCCCGCCTTGTGTTCCCTCTTGCTGTGTCTCTCTCTGTCAAATACTAAATAAAATCTTAAAAAAAAAAGGTAGTAACATACCCAAAGCACCTACCTCCCAAAATATATATGAGGTTTAAATGAACTTGATAACCTTTTAGATTTAAGATTCTTTTGTTATTTTTGTTCTGTTTTTGCATTGTCTTAATGTCTGAGAAAATAATGAAATTTTGTATAAGCCCACAGAACTTTTCATTAAAGTATTATCTTTTTCTAGCTTAAAGCAATAAATGTAGATCTTCAGAGTGATGCTGCTCTGCAAGTGGACATTTCTGATGCTCTTAGTGAAAGAGATAAAGTAAAATTCACTGTTCACACAAAGGTAAATGTGATTTTGAACATGTATTATTTCAGCTATTTATTGTGCAAATGTTACATATGTAGTAATATATTGACTGGAACCTTGGTTTTGAACATAATTAGAAACCATATTTTAGTTTATAATTCACTGCTTTTAACAGTTTTAGTGAATGTATTTGTTTTAATGTACATTTTAAAGATTAACATTTAAGAATCACAGAACCTAGATGTAATGCACATTTAATTTTCTCTAGACTTACTAACATGTTTCACTATTCTTGTTTTCAGTTTTGTTTTTTCAGTGAATTATATTACTGTCTTACTGAGCACCTGGGTGGCACAGGTGGTTAAGCCTCCTACTCCTGATTTTAGTTCAGGTCATGGTCACAGGCTTGTCCCTCTCCCCCCAGCAATCCTTCTCTCTCTCTCTCAAATAAATAAATAAAATCTTTAAAATTAAGTAAATAAATTACTGCCTTACAAAATATTTTCTTCTTGGATTTTAGTTCTCAGACACATTTTCAGATTGTAGATTTATTTTCCTTTGAGTAGTTGAGTTTGATATATATTAATAACCTTTAAGTAATGGTGGCAGTACAATATAATAAGAGGCTGTCAACTTATTTTTCAAAGTTGCCAGGATAATTTCTTCTGGGTGTCTCAGAGTTTTCATTATAGATTGTAAAAGTACTGATAATCATTTATGTAAGACTGATTTAAGAAAATAAGATTAAAAGTGTTTATTAAAAGCCTTTTAGTATAATTTTGATTTTTCTTCAAGAAAATCTCTATCTTTGCAGAGCTCATTGCCAAATTTTAAACAAAATGAGTTTTCCGTTGTTCGACAACATGAGGAATTTATCTGGCTTCATGATTCCTTCATTGAAAATGAAGACTATGCGGGTTACATTGTAAGTGTTGGGGTTCCATTTTAATCCCATTTTCTAGGTGCTTTTTAGATACCTTGTTATGTGTTAAATTTTGTTTAGCATTTTAGTGAACTGGTGTGGTTTTTAAAAATTGTCAGTTGCAAAACACAATGGACTACCACCTTTTATACTGAATTGTCTAGTTTAAGAGTGTGAAGATAATGGATATCTTATGCTCCTTCATTTAAACTTAAATTGTTACTGTTTATTGGAATTGAAACAGGCTTTTCCTAGAGATTAATGAGGGGGATATTATAAACCATACTGGTCTTGAACCCTTAGGTAGACAGATATTTAGGGTTGGAGGGTCCCTTAAGAGGTTATTTAGGTATCCATCAGGGTCTGACCACACTTAGATTCCTGAAACTTAGTTTCATTTCATCTTGAAATCATCCTGATCTGATTCTGTTTCCATCCTTGTGGCCACTCCTTCTCAGTCATTTGCTCTTTCTTTGTATGACTCAGAATTTGGGGACAACTGGCAGTGCATTCTCTCTCTCTCTTTTTTTTTTTTCTTTTACAAAAACTACCAGTTTTTATAAAGGATAAACTCAGGACAGCCAAAAGAAAGAGATGCATAGGACAAGGTACAGGGAGAGGGGGTTGGTGCAAAACTCTCATGTTCTGCAGGTCTACTACCTTCCACCTTTCCAGCATGTCAGTGTCTTCACCAACCTGGAAGCTCCTTCTTTTTGCATCTTATTTCCACCTTTTCACCCTCATCTTGTCTGATGGGATTTTCTTACTACCATATCCTTCTACAGACTAAACACTCCTCAAAGAGTAAGACCATGTTTTCTTTCGGGCGCTTGGGTGGTTGAGTTGGTTGAGCGCCTGCCTTCAGCTCAGGTCGTGACCCCAGAATCCTGGGATCAAGTCCTGCATCAGGCTCCCTGCTCATCAGGGAGTCTGCTTCTCCCTCTGCCTGCAACTTCCCCTGCTTGTGCTTGCTCACTCTTTCCACTCTCTCTGACAAATAAATAAAATCTTAAAAAAAGAAAAAAGAAAAGATCATGTCTTATTTATCTTTATATGCATATTGTTCAGCATCATTCCTGGCACACAGTAGATGGGGTGTATGTGTGCTCAGCTGTTCTTGATACTTCTTTCCCTGTTGCTTTCCTCAAGCATAACCCTTTTCTTGTATTCATTCTGTAGCTTTCCCCTACTTACCTGTTCTTCCTCTTACCTTTTTGCTTTCTTGACTTCCGTCATTTCCCCTAAACACTTCTTACTTGTAGGCCATTCCTCTTAAGGTACACTTTCTCTTTATTATACCTTTGAATGACACGGCTCTTCTAGATCTTACAATTTTATTTAAGGTAAGTGTTTACTTACCTACTGTGAGTAAATAGAATGATGATAGTCATTAATCCCTTGGTTTTAAGTCCGTACTTTTTGTTTCTGATCCACTCCTCCAGTTCAGGAACCCTTTTTAACATTCCTTGCTGGATCCTACTGTTGGGATTCATGAATTTTAGAAACAGAATAGCATAAAGCTACTATAAATTCCTTAATTTTTAAAAATATTTGTATTTAATCGAACCATTTACTTCATTCTGAAAAATGGTATGCATCTTCTTTTAGTATATAGTCAGAGCTTAATGTGCATATAATTTGAGGACTCGTAAGTTGCCACATAGAAATCTGCAGATTAAAGTATGGGAAACCAGTGTTCTAATAGTAGAAAATAGTGCTCTGCTGTTGGCACAAAGGACCTAATCAAATTCTCTACCCTGAATTGATATATTTCTGGTGTTGTGTTCATTCAGGATGTCTTTAGCTCTCCCAGATTCAGTCTTTTATGGTGGCAGCAGTACAGCTGCTGTGACAAAGAAAATAGTCTTTAAATGAGTGATTTGGGGCACCTGGGTAGCTCAGTGGGTTAAGCCGCTGCCTTCGGCTCAGGTCATGATCTCAGGGTCCTGGGATCGAGTCCTGCATCGGGCTCTCTGCTCAGCAGGGAGCCTGCTTCCATCTCTCTCTCTCTCTCTCTCTCTGCCTGCCTCTCCATCTACTTGTGATCTCTCCCTATCAAATAAATAAATAAAATCTTTTCTAAAAAAATAATAAATAAATAAATAAGTAAATAAATAAATAAATAAGTGACTTGGTTCTCTTACAGATCCCACCAGCACCACCAAGACCTGATTTTGATGCTTCAAGGGAAAAACTTCAGAAGCTGGGAGAAGGCGAAGGGTCCATGACAAAGGAAGAGTTCACAAAGATGAAACAGGAACTGGAAGCGTATGTGATTTTTCTTACTGCTTTGTTAATTGTGCTTATTTTAATGCCTTTTTCTGTGCTCTCTGATATCCCATCCTTTTAATCATTTCACCACAGTGACCCTTTCTGAAAGATGCAGGTTTAAGCCAAACAACCAGTTTTAATGATCATGATCAGAGCCTACAGGAAAATTATGGAATAATTGTCTGCATTGTTAAATTCTTTAAATTAATGTTTTAAATAGACTCTGAAAATTGAAAAGAGAGGATCCAAAACCTTATTAAAAAATAATACAAAGGGAAATACGACTTTTTAAAAACAGAGCGTAACTTGTTTTGTTTTTTAATTACAAGGTCTTTGTCATTGCCAAACTGGTTTTCTTTTTTCGATATGTGCATACTACCCAAACTTCTGTTTCTCATAGAAATATGCACTGTGCAACTCTGCATATATTCTGTTTTCTTTTTTTAAAAATATGTGTGTGTGCGTGTGTGTATGTATAATTTTTGCCCTCTTTTTCTCTGCCTCTGGCTTCTGAGGAGGAAGAAGAATAGGAGCAAAGTAACAAGAGAATAGTTTTAAAATGTTTTTTGTTGAATGATTATTGGTTTCACATACACTGGAAATGTATTAAATCCTTGAAAAAATTTGAGATAGTTTCTATTTTATTTTTAGCATACTTGCTAAAAATACCAAATCTTTCCTCTTTTATTAGACATTTGAAATAATTTTAGATTTGCATTGTACTGTTTTTCTGTATTTTGGGAGCTATACAAGGAAATATTTTCCTTGCATCATCATCACTTTCATCACTCTTTTTCTAGTCATTTCTCCTCTTCATGCATTTCCTTTTCTCCTCTTCCACTTAGTTTCAGCTTTTAAGCATATATCCCCTTGGCCACTAGCCTCCTTTTCAGAATGCTAAACTCATTTGACAGGATAAATTAGCAAAGTAGATCTTTTTTGTCAAAGTGTAAGGTGCCAGGTATTTTAAGACTTTTGTCTATGCTGGGTGCAAGCAATAGTCTGAGAGCAGACAGAGATCTATACTTTTATAGTTATAAGACTGAAAACTGGAAATTAGCAGAGCACATTAATATTAAAGAATCTGTGGTTTTCCAGTGGCCCTGATCATGATTCTTTTGTGGTCTGGTTAGGGGTTGGATAACAGAGAACCTTGGGTTTATCCTACTGCTACCTCCATCCTCTGCATCCTTCTTTTTTGTCTTCACTGAATGACTACCCTCACAGAGATCAAACTTCTCCCAACATTGGTCCTGCTGGTTTGCTGGTATGTAAATTTTATCCTCCTTGCACGTAGTTGAAGCAACAATATTGGGCCTTTTCCTTGAGTGTTTTTTTTTTCAAACTGACATGTATTACTATATGATCGCTGTGATTCACTGATAATAAAATATTTTAAGTACAGTTTTTCAATGTAATGACAAAATTAGTCTCTCTGTGGTATGCTTTTTTTCTTGTGTGTTTGGGTCATTATAGATGAAAATATTAATGTCAAAAATGTGTACTGAGGTTTGGGTTTTATTTTTTGTATACAAGTGTTTAAATGCAGTAATTATCTAGAAACTGAGTCAAAAAGATTGTATCAAATAATTTGTAGTATACTTTATCTGGAGCTGAAAACAAATCCCTCTGTAGTTACCTTTAACATCAACTTGCATAGGAAGAAAGGTTCATAAAACCTAAAAATATTAACATTTAAATATAATAAATACTATTAACTAGCATGAAGCCTTTTCAGAGCTGGGTTTTACATATTTTATTAACAGTTCAACTAAAATCTTTGTTTATGTGGATTTTATCTCTATATCTTTAATTTTGCATTCAGTATAATTCAGAGTATTTGTTGAAAAACTTGTTGCAGACGATTTCCTAGTTGATGCAGTGTTTTACCTTTAATTTTGTGTATTGTTTCTAGTGAGTATTTGGCAATATTCAAGAAGACTGTTGCAATGCATGAAGTGTTCCTATGTCGTGTGGCAGCACATCCTATTTTGAGAAAAGATTTAAATTTTCATGTCTTCTTGGAATATAATCAAGATGTAAGTATTGATTAAATTTAGTGATCAAGGTTTATTTTTAGAGTTACTGGAAAAGGCAAGAATAGATGAACTCTTTTTGTAACATTATTATATTTCAAAGCAGTTCATTTAAATGATACTTTTGTAGTGATAATACAGTATTTCAGTAGAACTTGAGTAGATTAATTGAAGAAATGGGGGTAATTCATGTTACTACTTGGGATGTTGATTTTTCATCCTGAAATTGTGAACTTCTTAAGAAACACGGTTATCAATTTGATTGTTTATTAAATTTGAGTTTGGAGTCCTCTGAAGCCCTGTGAAGAATCCCAGCCAGCTGTTAAAGCTAAAGAATTCCAGGTTACATTAGGATTAATCATTGACTTTTGATCCGTTTAACTGACCTTCTTCAGTGTGATTGCTCCTAATCTTTCTTCCCTCTCTGTGTGAAAACTGTTACAGTGCAAATAGAAAAAATTGATGCAATTGAGCTTTAAAGATTTCTTCATTTGCAGTACTGGCAAAAGAATTTTAATGGGTGGGTGGTAGAGATATTGGGATTTATATTTGGATGACAAGATTAACTCATAATTTTAGCAAAAAACAAGTGTAGCATAGTGCTAGTTTGCTTAGAAGTCAACATCAAGATCAAAGAGTTTTGTATATATAAATTTGTCTTTCTGGTTTGGTTTTAGTTGACATGACCATGACAATAAAATGTCCTAAGTCTAGCAGTAGAGAGAACACATTTTTTTAAAAGAGTATGAAGTACCTCAAGATCACAGAAATAGGAGCACCTGGGTGGCTCAGTGTTAAGTGGCTGCCTTTGGCTCAGGTCCTGATCCCAGGGTCTTGGGATCAAGCCCTGCGTCAGGCTTTCTGTTCAGCAGGAAGCCTGCTTTTCCCTCTCCCACTACCCTTGCTGTGTTCTCTCTCTCTCTCTCTCTCTCTCTGTCAAATATATAAATAAAAAATCTTTAAAAGAAGAAAAAAAAATCACAGAAGCATAGCACTTAAACATGGATACTTTCATAAGCATAAATGTGGTGATACTGGTATGTGGTCATTTGTAACTAGGAATTATAAAGAATGCTGGCTATATCATGATTATAAGGGAAAACAATTTGTGAGTAGGGTTGCCAAAGTGATATAGATGCTATCATCAATCTTTTACCGTTATGTGTCTGTTTTTCCTCAACCTTATTCGTGGCTGGGCCAAAACCTTAATAATAATTGGTAGAGCACCATAGGTATATTGTCAGCTCAAGGCCGCTCATGCTAGAGGAGCCTCATGCTCCACACACTCTGTCCCAACGCCAAATCCCTTAGTGCTATCTGAAATTCTGTATCTTTTTTTTTCTTTTTTAAGATTTATTTATATTAGAGAGAGAGAGAACAGATGCATGAGTAGGGAGTAGAGAGGGGCAGAGGAAGAGGGAGAGAATCTGAAGCAGATCTTGTCATGGGGTTTGATCCCAGGACCCTGAGATCACAACCTGAGCCAAAATCAAGAGCTGGACGCTTAACTGACTGAGCTACCCTCATGCCCATATATATCTGTATTTTTTAAATTTTTGTATTTATTATTTGTCTTCTGCTACTAAAATATAGGCTCTCTGGAAGTAAGGCTTTTATTTTTCACCACTGCATCCTGAGCACTTTAGAGCAGTGGCTGACAGTTAAGATATAATAAAATAAGTATTTGTTAAAATGATAAGTGAATGAGGTGTGCCTGGGTGGCTCAGTCGGTTAAGCATCTGCCTTCTGCTTCTGTTACGAGTCCATCGTCCTAGGATCAAGTCGTGGTGTCTGGCTTCCTGCTCAGTGGGGAGTCTGCTTCTCCCTCTTCCTCTGCCACTCCCCCGTTTGTGCTCTCTCTCACTCTCTCTCAAATAATAAAATCTTTTTTTTTAAAAAGGTACATGAATGAGGGGCGCCTGGGTTGCTCAGTGGGTTAAGCCTCTGCCTTTGGTTCAAGTCATGATCTCAGGGTCCTGGGATCAAGCCCCGCATTGGGCTCTTTGCTCAGCAGAGAGCCTGCTTCCCTCTCTGTCTCTCCACCTGCCTCTCTGCCTACTTGTGATCTCTGTCTGTCAAATGAATAAATAAAATCTTAAAAAAAAAAAAGGCAAGTTAATTATTATTAATTGTTTAGATCAACTTTATAAATAGCCTTCAGAGGGGCGCCTGGGTTGCTCAGTGGGTTAAGCCTCTGCCTTCAGTTCAGGTCATGATCCCAGGGTCCTCGGATCAAGCCCTGCATTGGGCTCTCTGCTCAGCAGGGAGCCTGCTTTTTCCTCTCTCTCTGCCTGCCTCTCTGCCTACTTGTGATCTCTGTCAAATAAATAAAATCTTGAAAAAAAAAAATAGCCTTCAGAAATCTTAGGGTTTCATAAGTTTTTTCCCATCAATGTAGATTTTTTTTCTCCCAAACTAATACATGCTTAATAGAAATAATGATGTGATATGTGTAATAACCCTTTTAATATCAGCATCTGGTGTTTTGCAGAAACTCTGAAGACAAGACAGTGTTTTGCAAATATTCTGTAATAACAGCAGGACACCTGGGTGATGCTCTTGATTTCGGTTCAGGTCATGATCTCAGGGACGTGAGATCAAGCCCTGCATCAGGCTCTGTGCCCAGCATGGAGTTTCTCTCCTTCTACCCCCTTCCCAATCCACTCATGTTCTCTCACTCTCTCTCATATAAATAAATAAATCTTTCTAAACTCTATAATTAGGGGCACCTGGGCAACTCAGTCTTTGGGTGTCTACCTTCTACTCAGGTCATGATTACAGGGTCGTGGGGTCAAGCCCTGCATCTCCCGACCTCCTTCGCCTTATGTTCCCTTTCTCACTGTGTCTCTCTGTCTAATGAGTAAATAAAATAAAATTTTAAAAAATTAAATATAAAATAATAAAATAAAAAATACCCTGTACATTAACTTATAGAAGATCATAGGCCCAAAACTAGAAAGTTTTTCTCAATCTTGTTCTGATACTGTTTCTCTGACGTTTACTCACTTCACTGGGGCAGGAAAAGCAATCTGTATGTGCTATTTTGTTATCTAAGTTTTAGAGGGTCATGGGACCAATGAGCTGTTGAAGTGGAACTAGGGTGCTTGAAGTCTAAAAAGGCCATGGGGCATCTGGGAGGGCTAGAAAAGCTTATTCTAGCTTTTAGTTGTGTGAGAAGTAGTCACTGTTGTAATGACTGCCTTTAGTGTTGCTTTACTTAGGTAGCTATATACCTTTCCTCTTTTTGCTAGGTATAATCTGAGTCTGCTTAACAGTAGATTAAATATTTTAACCTAATTAACACCTTAAGCCCATTCAATTCTTGCTACCTTATCAGTGGCCGCACCCAGGACCCTGCCTCCTCTCTGAGTTCTTAAACTCTAGTATTAACAGATTCCGAGCATAAACAACTCCGTTTTTACCCTTTCTTATTTTGGCTGTTCGTTGACTCACTGGTACATCTAAACCCTTGACTTATCTAGCATTTTGACCCTGTTAGCAGCCCTTTTTTCTTTATATCTTTCTCATCTACCCTAGATTGCCTGCTCCATTTATAACAAGGTTATGACTTTAGAGAGCTCTCTCCCATTTTCCATAAAAGCTCACTTCAACTTGCAGCAGTTCCTCTTAATGAGACAATGACCTTGCTCACTAGGAGGTGAAAGCTAGTCAGAAATCAAATCCTACAACTCCATGTGTCTCCCACAACCTCAACCACGATGGCAGCCACACTCCTGTATGAGCTTTTCTTTTCTTTTCTTTTCTTTTTTTAAAATCCTTTCCAATTTGGACACCCTTTTAATTTCTTTTGCTTGCCTAACTGCCCTGGCTAGGACCTCCAGTACTGTGTAAAACAGAAATGACAAGAGCAGACATCTTTTTGTCTCTGATCTTAGGGGGAAAGCATGGTTTCACTCTTAAGTATGATGTTAGCTGTGGGGTTTTCATTGATGCTCTTTATCAAGTTGAAGTTCCCTTTTGTTCCTATTTGTTGAGTGTTTTTGTTATGAGAAAGTATAGCTATTTAGATGATAGCTAGTTTTGTCCTTTATAGTGGTTTTTGTCCTTTATTCTGTTAATATGATGTCTCACATTGTGCCTTTCCATTTTGATGAAGATATCTTTCTAGCTCTCCTGGATCCCATTTACTTCTGTATCTTTTGGATCTCTTCTAAGTTTTCTTCATAACTCTGTGACTCCTTTCTAGTCCACTTCATGAGTTTTTCCCTCCATGTATCTATTCATTTAAATCTAATCCTTCCTAGATTCCCCACTGACTCCTCCAGAAGTTTAGAAGTTCCTCTAGGGGTACCTGGGTGGCTCAGCAGTTAAATTTCCCAGCTTTTTTTTTTCTTTTCTTAAGATTTTATTTATTTATTTGAGAGAGAGAGCACGTGCACACACATGAGCAGGGGTAGGGACAGCGGGAGAGGGAGAAACAGACTTCCCACTGAGCAGGGAGTCTAATGGTGGGCTCAGTTCTGAGACTCCAGGATCATGACCTGAGCTAAAGGCAGGCACCTAACCCACTGAGCCACGCAGGTGCACCAAGTGTCTAACTCTTCATTTTGGCTCAGATCGTGATTTCAAGTTCATGAGATGGAGCCCCACATCAGGTTCTGCGCCCAGCAGGGAGTCTGCTTCTCTCCCTAAGCACCCTTCTCCCTAAGCACTCGCTCTCTTTCTAAAATAAATGAATAAATCCTTAAAAAAAAAAAAAGTAAAAGAGTTCCTCTAGTTTTCTAATTCTATAAATTCTCCCTAAGTGATCTCATTGACTCCTGTAGCTGCAGGCACTCTGTTATTAACTTGTAAATCAGTATTAATTATGAACCCCAGCCCTCTTTATTAAACAGTCTCATGAAAACCTGTATTTAGATGCCCTTTTGGCATTTTACCTTCAGCTGAACTCTTCTTTAAACCCATGCTTCCAGGGCACCAGGGTGGCTCAGTTGTTAAGCATCTGCCTTCAGCTCAGTTCACAATCTCAGAGTCCTCGGATGGAGCCTCACATAAATCTCCCTCTCCCACTCCCCCTGCTTGTGTTCCCCCTCTCATTACGTCTCTCTCTCTGTCAAATTAATAAAATCTTAAAAATAATTAAAATCCATGCTTCCTTTTGTGTTCTCTGTCTCAAAGAAGGTACCACTACCTTCCGATTCCTTAAAACCTAAAAATTACTAAGGCACCTGGGTGTCTCAGTTGAGCAACAGCCTCTTGATTGCAGTGCAGGTCATGATCTCAGGGTTGTGGGGTCAGGCCTCATGTCAGGCTCTGTGTTCAGCATAGAATCTGCTTGTTCCTCTCCCTCTGCTCCTCCACCTATGCATGCATGTGCACTCGCTCTCTGTTCTGTCTCTCAAATAAATAAATCTTACCAAAAAAGTGATTTTTTTTTAGGACTTTATTTATTTATTTGACTGAGAGAGAGCACACAACCAGGGGGAGCAGGAAAGGGAGAAGCAGGGAGCCCGATGCAGTACTTGATCAGAGGACCCTGGGATCATGACCTAAGTCAAAGGCATACAGTTGAGGCTAAGCAACGCAGGTACCCCTAAATAAATAAAAATCTTAAAACAGAAACAAAAAACAAAAACCTAAAAATTACTCATTACTCTTCCTACTCCCTGTTCCTGTTAGGGAAACACCAAATCCTGTCTGTTTCACTCCCTTACAGTATTAGGAATGTGTCCTCTTCTTTCCTATCACCAGACCTAAAGATTGGTTCTGACTTTTCTAATTGTTGACTGGATTATTTTAGATTTTTTATTTACTTTTTTTAGTTTTTTATTTAAAATTCAATTTAATTAAACATACTATATTACTAGTTTCAGAGGTAGAAGCCAGTGATTTATCAGTTGCATGCAACACCCAATCCGTATTACTTCAAATGCCCTCCTTTATGCCCGTTACCCAGTTTCCCCACCCCCCACCCATCTCCACTCCAGCAATCCTCAGTTTGTTCCCTGTAGTTAAGAGTTGAGAGAGAGAATCTTAAGTGGGTTCTACATTCAGTGCAGAGTTAGACACCAAGCTCTATCTCAAGACCCTGACATTGTAACCTGAGCCGAAATCTAGACTCAGATGGTCTTAACTGACCTAGGTACCCAGGTGCCCCAGTCCTTGCCTGCATTCTTGAAACGGCCCCTGACTGTTCATTCAGCTTCCAGTCTTAACCTTTCTCCTCTCCTAAGTCTGTATTGAGTTCCCTTGGTGTTCTCCTAATGCCCTGTGGATTCACTAACATTGTACTACTCACCCCATGGTAAATCATGTGTTTCTCTATATTCTCCTCTGCATCATAAATTACTCTTACTCTTACCACCTTGAGGCATCTGGGTAGCTCAGTCAATTGAGGGCCTGTCTTTTTTTTTTTAATTTGAGAGAGAGCATGAGGGGGAAGGGTCAGAGGGAGAAGCAGACTCCCTGCTGAGCAGGAAGCCCAACGTGGGACTCAATCCCGATCCTGGGACAGGCGCCCTGAGGGCCTGACTCTTAATTTTGGCTCAGGTCATGGTCTCAAGTTCCTGGGATCCAGCCCCGCATTGGACTCCATCCTCAGCAGGGAGCCTACTTGGGATTTTCCCTCTCTCTCATTCTCCTTCTGCACCTCTTCCAGCTCACACTCTCTCTTATGAGCTCTCTCTTAAGTAAATAAGTCTTTAAAAAAATATAGGAGGGGGCGCCTGGGTGGCTCAGTGGGTTAAGCCGCTGCCTTCGGCTCAGGTCATGATCTCAGGGTCCTGGGATCGAGGCCCGCATCGGGCTCTCTGCTCAGCGGGGAGCCTGCTTCCCTCTCTCTCTCTCTGCCTGCCTCTCTGTCTACTTGTGATCTCTGTCAAATAAATAAAATCTTAAAAAAAAAAAATATATATATATATATATGTATATAGTAGGGACCACCTCATAATCATCTTTATATCCTAAACACCTAGTGCAGTGCCTGATTTTATATACATTTGTCAGTGGTTTATTAAATGAGTGAATTAATGAATTAATCTTAAAAATGCAGTTTAAGAAAACACCCAGCATGTATTGAAAAGCCAGATAAAGCAGTTTGGAAGGGTTTCATGAAGAGATATATTTTAATTTGGATGTTTAATGATACCTGAATAGAATTTTTGGTAGGAGGAGAGAGAGCATTTCAGGTATAGAGGAGTTTAAAAGTTCAGAGCTTCTTTTGAGAACTGTTTGGAACATAAGGTTCTGTGGGGGTGAATAGATGGAAAGGGTGATAGATGGTAAGATAAGTGAACCAGATTGTTGAGTCTTGAATAGGCTTTCAATCTCTGAACATTGTGAAACTCTGTAAAAATTTGAGTAGGGAAGAGATGCTCAAAATTTGATTTTGGAAGTCATCAACAGAATGAATTGAATTGAGGAAAAGAGATGTTAACAAGTAGTACAGTATAATAGGCCAGAAATAATAAGTTTTTTCACTAGGACAGTGGGAAAGAAAGGGACAGATTTTAGGCATTTGATGATGGAATTTGAGTTGTGAGAGACAAAAAGAAGTTGTAGATTTTCAAGATTTTTAATGAGAGGTATGGGGTTTAAGGGAATATGTTGAAGAGACTGGATAGAGGGACCATAGATAGGGATCCAAGAAGAAAAATGTGGAGATTAGATTATAATGAATACTGTCTTAATCTAATGTGGATTTAGCAGAATCTCCATATAAGGATATGATACAGGCAATTGGAAATAGGGTCTGAGGTTCAGGAAAGAGCTTAGGGGTAGTAATCATGATTGTGAATCATTTACATAATGGTGAACATTGGAGCCATGGCAGTAGATACAAAAATTAGATGGGATGTTCTGTTGTGGCACACGCTGATGTAGCAAGTCGTAAAGTCGAAGAGTTAGCTGCTTCTCAGTTTTTTGTTTGTTTTGTTTTGTTTTTAAACAGTTTTATTTATTTATTTGACAGAGAGAGAAAGATCACAAATAGGCAGAGAGAGAAGAGGAAGTAGGCTCCCTGTGGAGCAGAGAGCCCAATGTGGGCCTCGATCCCAGGACCCTGAGACCATGACCTGAGCTGAAGGCAGAGGCTTAACCCATTTAGGAGTCACCTTTTGTGTTCCTTATAAGTTGCTAATCTCCAGAGCAGGACAAGACATGATATTTGGATGAGTTCAGAGTGAAGAATTTGAAGAATATGAGGTGCCTGGGTAGCTCAGTAGATTAAGCATCTACCTTTCAGCTCAGTCATGATCCCAGAGTCCCAGAATTGAGCCCCACATCAGGCTCCCTGCGTGTTGGGGAGTCTGCTTCTTCATCTGCCCCTCACCCTGCTCGTTCTCTCATTCTCTCGCAAATAAAATAAAATCTTACAAAAAAAAAAAAAGAATTTGCAGAATGTGTTTTCAAAGCTTTTACAGAGTCATGTGATGGTGTATGACTCCATAAATTTTACATCTTTTTTTAAAAGGTTTTATTTATTTATTTGACAGAGAGAGAACACAAGTAGGCAGAGAAGTAGGTGGGGGAGGGGTAGCAGCCCCCCTGCTGAGCAGAGAGCCTGATGTGGGGCTCAGTCCCAGGACCCTAAGATCATGACCTGAGCCAAAGGCAGAGGCTTAACCCACTGAGCCACCCAGGCGCTCCTAAATTTTACATCTTTAAAGGAACTCCTGGAAAAGCCAGATAAAATTTGGATTAAATTTGTAGTTGTCTTTATATATTACTATATATATGATGAGAAGGCTACTTGCAATGGGATTATCAGATGTACTCACAAAATTTGAGATAATATAGGCATTATTGTAGACCACCTGAATCTGAATCTTTGAGAGTAAAGCCAGCCTCCTCTTTAGTTCCCTAAAGTTTAAAAGTCCCTGATACACATGATGATTGCCAATTTACTAAAGTTTAAAAATCAGGATCCTTTTGTAGTTGCCATTTTGATGTCAGAGAATAAAAGAGGTGTTACTTTAAAAAAAGAAAGTGTAACTTTCCATTTGTAATCTAAAAAAATTGTCAACTTAAGTTTACCTTTCTTTCAGCTGAGTGTGAGAGGAAAAAATAAAAAAGAGAAACTTGAAGATTTCTTTAAAAACATGGTAAAATCAGCAGATGGAGTAATTGTTTCAGGAGTAAAGGTAAGATTTTATTTTATTAAAAGAGGTATTGGTTTGAGAATCTATTTCTTTTAAGAAGATAGATTGAGATTTCAGACATGCAGATGACACTGTTGGAGTAAAAGAGAAGTTTGGACAGAAGAATTCTTGGGTCTGGGAATCTG
Organism: Mustela putorius furo; assembly: GCF_011764305.1. Taxonomy (NCBI): domain Eukaryota; kingdom Metazoa; phylum Chordata; class Mammalia; order Carnivora; family Mustelidae; genus Mustela; species Mustela putorius. Next base: position 31,155,114 of record NW_025422047.1, on the reverse strand, counting down.
GGCCCCCTGCCCTCGATTCTACTCTTTGGAGAACTTCCTTTTCCCAGGGGTGAGAGATCTGTAGGTCCAAGGGGATTTACCCACCTGGAGTGCATGCCCCTTCCCTCCAAACTAGAACAGGCTTTAGGGATCTGGAACCCCATATTTCCTTGCCTAAATCTGAAGCCTACTTCTAACTTTTCCTCTTCTGTGGGCCTCTTCTCTGAGTTCATCCTCCAGTGTGTGCATTCATGGGTGGTCAGGGGTGACCATGGAACAGCTGGGGAGAGGGCGGGCACAGGGGAGAAGATGAGTGTGCAGGAGAGAATATCCATTTACGTTTGTATGTGAGGTTTTTCTGGGTGCCTTACAGAACTGCAGGATAGGGCATGAAGAGGGACTGCCTCCATTTGTACATTTGCCCTTGGCCTACAAAATCTTAGGAGCAGACTTGGGTTCAGATGTGGAGTTAGAAGAGCTCCTTTGAGGTTTTAGTCTTGTGGGTGGGGGTGGGGGGGTGCCTGGCTCATTTGGTAGAGCATATGACTCTTGATCTCAGGGTCGTGAATTCAAGCCCCATCTTGCGCGTGGAGCTTACAAATAAACAAATAGGTGTATTCAAAATTAAAATAAATAACACCCAAGTTTTTCTTAATGATGTTCTAAAAATGGTACAAGAATTAATTTATCTGAAGACTCTTACCATTAAAAGAAAAAAGTTTATATTACATTATCAAGCAGATACAAAGAAAGATAAATGCTGATTTGTCATCATTGCCTATTTTTATAAATACATCTGAAGTAAAACTTAGGTGGGAATTACTGTTTATTTGATTTATACTTCAGTTTTTCAGAGACAGGTCAGCTGGTATGTTGACAATGCTTCTGCCATGGCTACTTTCTAATAAGGACTCCACTTCTTTCATTTTGATGCTACTTATGCATTAATATTGAACATTTTTCTTAGCATTAAGTATAAACCACTGTATGGATTATGATTTTGGTGAAGAAGTAACTAACATTTTTTGAACATTTATAGTGTGTTCGTTGACCCATATTTTGTTTACTCTTCAACCCTGCAAGTTGGGTAGTTTTATCCCCATTTTAACAGTTAAAAAAATTTATACACGTGAATTACAAATTTTAAAGAAATTTTGTTAGTACCGACTTTTTTTCCCAAGTTCCGTTAATGTGGATTTGAATTACATCATTTTAGCTGGTGCTTTTTCAAAAAAACATCTGCTGTTTTAGAAAGGAGGAAAGGACTTTGAATAGTTTTATTTTTAATGTGTATCTGGCTTTGTTTCAAAAAAGATACAATAATTGCTTCCAGAAGACTAGTTTGGCCATATTTCCCCAAAGCAGTTCAGAGATGGCTGTAATGACAAAGGCTTGGCAGCCTTCAGGAATGGCTCATAGAATACATAGTAAACCAAGAGAAATAGATTGAGACTTGCCTCTTGTAATTTTTTTCTTTTCAAAAGCAATAGCTTACTTCCCCTGGCAGTAATGTATTTCTTGGAGAGGCAGGACTGTAGACACAGAACATGAGTAGGAAGGAACACGTTTCAGAGTTCAACATGTGAACATGAACCATTGTGGAAGGATCTAAGCTTTCATCTGCAAAACCATTTCAGATTTCTTCCTGGATAGATAGAAGTGCACGTCTGTATAAAGTCTGAACTTGTTGGTAAAATCATTAGAGGTGTTTTACTGATCTTTTGTGATTATAATGGTAAAGTGATTTATGTATTATACTAAAGCAAATAAGTGAAAAATTATATTTTCTTTTGACCCTATAGGATGTAGATGATTTCTTTGAGCATGAACGAACATTCCTTTTAGAATATCATAACCGAGTTAAGGATGCATCTGCTAAATCTGATAGGATGACAAGATCCCACAAAAGTAAGGTTTTTCTCTGTGGCTAAAGCTTACATTTTTTTTTAATGGAATAATTATAAAGTTATTATGTTACTTCAAGTTTATAAAAGTCTTGATGTAGAAGAGTGTTTCTTAAACTGTGGTCTCTGAAGTCTGGACCCTAAGGCTCTTTTTACTTTTAGCAAGTCTGTGAGGTCAAAACTATTTTCTTAATAGTCCATGGTGCTTTTTTGTATTTTTCACCATGTTAACATTTACACTGATAAAGCAGAAGCCATGGTGGATAAAATTACTGGTGCCTTAGCACAGATCAAGGAGGTGGCATGAAATTGTGCTAAGAGTCACTATATTCTTTCCTGCAGTGCATTTACAATTAGAAAAGAAAAATTCAATTAAGAATATCTTTGATAGGGCACCTGGGTGGCTCAGTGGGTTAAGCCTCTGCCTTCAGCTTGGGTCATGATCTCAAGGTATTGGGCTCTCTGCTCAGCAGGGAGCCTGCTTTCCGCCCCACCCCCCTACCCCTCCTGCCTCTCTGCCTACTTTTGATCTCTGTCTGTCAAATAAAATCTTAAAAAAAAAAAAAAAGAAAAAGAATATCTTTGATAAAGCAGTTAAAATTACTAATTGTAATAAACACTTCCCTAGAGTTCACATTTTTAATATTCTGAACGGTGAAATGGAAAGTATACATAAAGCACTATGATTCCTTACTGAAGTATAACAGTTCTCTTTAGAAAAGCCCTTTAGTTGCAACTGAATTAGCTGCTTCCACCCCCTACCAGAAAAACACCATTTCTAGAGGGCGCCTGGGTGGCTTAATTGGTAAAGTAGCTGCCTTCAGCTCAGGTCATGATTCCAGGGTCCTCAGATCGAGACCCACATCAGGCTCTGTGCTCAGCAGAGAGCCTGCTTCTCTCTCTCCCTCTGCCTGCAGCTCTGCTTACTTGTGCTCTCTCCATAAATAAATAAAATCTTAAAAAAACACTATTTCACTTGAGAGAACAGCTGACAAACTATGATTATTCAGATTTGAGTATTTGATAGACATTTTCTTTTTTTTTTTTTTAAGAATTTATTTATTTATTTGACAGACAGAGATCACAAGTAGGCAGAGAGGCAGGCAGAGAGGGGAAGGGAAGCAGACCCCCTGCTGAGCAGAGAGCCTGAATGTGGGGCTAGATCCCAGGACCCTGGGATCATGACCTGAGCCGAAGGCAGAGGCTTTAACCCATTGAGTTAAACATCCTGATAGATGTTTTCTTAAAAATTAAATGAGTCTGTTACTTTAAGGAAAACAACTGACAGTATTTGTTGACAGTGTTAAAGGTCAAGCTCTCCAGCAATAATTAGAATTTGGAAAACTTGTATCCATCCTCATGAACTTACTTCACAATAATTGAAGACTTCTCTGAGGAGATTGATAATCATATTTGAATGTGGTATTTTTGATATTGTTTGTATATATAATGAAGTTTGTCAACATTTTGGAAGATTTGTGTAACTCATTGAGCCGATATTTTCTACAGTCCTCCATTCTACCAACTGAGCTATCGAAGGCTCTGCTGAGCTGATATTTTCTAAATGATCAAATATATGATGTACAAAGTCATGTACGTAAAAGATTCATTCAAAGTTCAAGATAGACTGTTTTCTTTTAACAGCTTTATTGGGGTATAAGTTGGTATCAGTAAGTTTCAGTGTTCAAAGTATACAGTTTGGTAAGTTTTGACATATGTGTAAAGTCATTACTGCCGGGGTATCTGGGTGGCTCAGCGGGTTGAGCCTCTGCCTTCAGCTTGAGTCATAATCTGAGGGTCCTGGGATCGAGCCCTGCATCGGGCTCTTTGCTCAGCGGGGAACCTGCTTCCCCCCACTCTCTCTGCCTGCATCTCTGCCTACTTGTGATCTCTCTGTCAAATTAATAAATAAAATCTTAAAAAAAAAAAAAAAATTGGGTGCCTGGGTGGCTCAGTGGGTTAAAGCTTCTACTTTCTGCTCCGGTCGTGATCCCAGAGTCCTGTTATCAAGCTCCCCCATCAGGTGCTCTGCTCAGCAGGGAGCCTGCTTCCTCCTCTCTCTCTGCCTATCTCTCCGCCTACTTGTGATCTTTGTCTGTCAAATAAATAAAGTCTTTTTAAAAAATTTTTTCTAAATCATCACTATAATTAATATAATAAACATATCCATCACCACCAAAAATTTCCTTACAGCCCTTTGTATTCCCTCCCTTTTGCTCTGTCCACAGGCAACCATTGATCTGCTTTCTGACTCTATAGATTAGTTTGCATTTTCTAGAATTTTATATGAATGGAATTATACTATATGTACTTTTTATTATTTGGCTTTAAAATTCAGCAAAGTTCTTTTGAGATTCATTCAAGTTGTGTGTTTCAAGAGGTCATTCCTTTTTATTAATGAGTGTTACACTGTTGTATGGATATACCACATTCGTTTATCCATTCAGCTGTTGGTGGACCTTTGGGTCATTGCTAGCTTTAGGCTGTTATAAATAAAGCTGACATAACCATCTATACGGAAGCCTTTAATGGACATGTGCTTTCATTTCTCTTGGGTAATACCTAAAAGAAGAGTGGTTGGATCATGTGGTAAGTGTATAATTAACTTCCTAAGAAAATGCCAAACTTTCTCCCCAAAATGAAATGATTATACCATTTTACATTCCTACCAGCTGTATGGAGAGTTCTAATTGCTCCACATCTTTTCCAGCAAGGATACTCAATCTTTTTCCTTTTAGCTGTTCTCATAGTCCTCTCAGTGTGATTTTAATTTGCATTTCACTAATGATAATGTTGAACATCTTTTCTTATGTAAGTCCTCCAGCTTAATTCTTCTTTACCAAAGTTGTTTTGGCTCCCCTAGGTTCTTTATATTTTCATATGGATTTCAGAATCAGCTTGTTGCTTTCTACAAAAATGGTGTCTGAATTTTGATTGGGATTGTGTAGAATCCTGTAGGTCAATTTGGAGAAGATTGACAATATTGATTCTCTGATACATGAATGTAGTGTATTTCTCCACTTAGTTAGGTCTTCCTTAAAGTCTCTCAGCAATATTTTGTAGCTTTTATTGTACAGATCTTATATACCTTTAGTTAGATTGATCCCTGATTATTTTTGCTGCTGTTGTAAATTATGTTTTTTACCTTTCCTTTTCCAGTTGTTCTTTGCTAATACATAGAAATACATTGTATTTTCTATATTGATCATATATCTGGCTGTCTTACTAATTAAACTCACTTATTGGTTCCAGTAACTATTTTGTAGATTCCTTCATGTTTTCTACATAGATGATCATCTGATGATAGAAACGATTATACTACTTTACAGTTTAGGCTGCATTTATTTATTTTCTTTGTTCCATTGTACTGAAGCTGTACCTGTAGCTCCAGTACAGTGTGGATGGAAGTAGTAAGAGCAGCCATCTTTGCCTTCTTCCTTCTCTTAAGGGGAAGGCATTCATTCTTAAACCATTAATTATGGTGTTTGGTGTAGATTTTTCCTAGATGCTTATCAGGTTGAGGAAACTCTCCTAGAAATTGCTAGGTTTTGAAATAAATAAATGAATAAAAATTGCCAGTTTTCTGAGAATGTTTTTCTTTTAAATTACAAATGAATGTTGGAATTTTATCAGATGTTCTTTTTGCAGTTACAGTGTTGAGATAATCATATTATTTTTCCTATTTTCTATTAGTATGGTTAATTGTATTGATTGATTTTCAAATGTTAAAGCACCTTACGTTCTTGGGATAAATATCACTTACACAATGGAGTTTAAATGTAATAGAGTTCAGGGATGCCTGGGTGGTTCAGTTGGTTAAGCAGCCAACTCTTTTTTTTTTTTTTTTTTTTAAATTTCAGTGTTCCAGAATTCATTGTTTATGCACCACACCCAGTGCTCTGTGCAATACGTGCCCTCCATCATACCTACCATCAGGCTCACCCAACCTCTCACCCCCCACCCATCCAAAACCCTCAGATTGTTTTTCAGAGTCCACAGTCTCTCATAGTTCATCTCCCCCCACAATTTCCACTAGCTCCCTTCTCCTCTTTATTTCCTCATGTCCTCCATGTTATTTCTTATGCTCCGCAAATAAGCAAAACCATATGATAATTGACTCTCTGTGCTTGACATTTCACTCAGCATAATCTCTTCCAGTCCCGTCCATTTTTTTTTTTTTAAGAATTTATTTATTTGACAGAGAAAGATCACAAGTAGGCAGAGAGGCAGGCAGAGAGAGAGAGGAGGAAGCAGGCTCTCTGCCGAGCAGAGAGCCCGATGTGGGACTCGATCCCAGGACCAGGAGATCATGACCTGAGCCGAAGGCAGTGGCTTAACCCACTGAGCCACCCAGGTGCCCCCAGTCCCATTCATATTAATACAAAAGTTGGGTATTCATCCTTTCTGATGGAGGCATAATAGTCCATAATAGTCCACATCTTCCTTATCCATTCGTCCATTGAAGGGCATCTTGGTTCTTTCCACAGTTTAACCACTGTGGCCATTGAAGCAGCCAAGTCTTGATTTCTGCTAAGGTGGTAATCTCAGGGTCCTGGGATCCTTCCTCCATCAGGCTCTCCTTCTGCCCCTCCCCTTACTTGTACGCTTTCTCTCTCTCTCAGATAAATAAATCTTTTTAAAATTAAGCAGTGGCTCACTGGGCTAAAGCCTCTGCCTTTGGTGCAAGTCGTGATCCCAGAGCCCCGCATTGGGTTCTCTGCTCAGCAGGGAGCCTGCTTCCCTCTCTCTCTGCCTGCCTCTCTGCCTACTTGTGATCTTTGTCTGTCAAATAAATAAATAAAAATCTTTTAAAAAAGAAAACTGAAGAAAATATTAGTAATTCTAATTTATTTATTTGGCCAAATGGAATGGTGCTTTTAAGAAAGATGGTTGTGGGGGACCTGGGTGGCTCAGTGGGTTAAAGCCTCTGCCTTCAGCTCAGGTCATGATCCCAGGGTCCTGGGATCAAGCCCCGCATCGGGCTCTCTGCTCAGCAGGGAGCCTGCTTACCCATCTCTCTCTCTCTGCCTGCCTCTCTGCCTACTTGTGATCTCTCTCTGTCAAATAAATAAATAAAATCTAAAAAAAAAAAAAAAAAGAAAGATGGTTGTGAACCTATTTACAAAGTCATAGTTATTACGTATAATTAATTACATAACATACAATTTTACAGAATTATAAAATAAAAATTATTTTTTCATGATGCATGAACTTAGCCTAGACTATGAAAAATTAAGTTTTCAACATCACTGTAATATATAAAATCAGGGCAGTTTGCTTATTTTCTGTGATCACATAATGATATAACAGCTAAAGAGGGTAGTATCCTATGAGCCAGATATTAGGATCCAGGAATTTCTTGCTCTAAAAAATAATTTTAGGGGCGCCTGGGTGGCTCAGTGGGTTAATGCCTCTGCCTTCAGCTCGGGTCGTGATCTCAGGGTCCTGGGATCGAGCCCCGCATCGGGTTCTCTGCTCGGTGGGGAGCCTGCTTCCTCCTCTCTCTCTGCCTGCCTCTCTCCCTACTTGGATCTCTGTCTGTCAAATAAATAAATAAAATCTGTAATAAATAAATAAATAAATAATTTTAGGGTCAATTTATGTATAAAATATTACTGTAATTTATATTAAACACAACTAATTTTTAATTAATTTTTTTGTGAGTGTTCCAAAATTCACTGTGCATGCACCACAATCGGTGCTCCACACAATACATGCGCTCCTTAATACCTACCATGAGGCTCACCCACTCCACCAACCCCCTCTCCTCCAAAACCCTCGTTTTGTTTCTGAGTCCACAGTCTCTCGTGGTTCATTTCCCTCTCCAGTTTCCCCCAACTCAGTTCTCCTCTCCATCTCCCAATGTCTTCCGTGTTATCCCTTATGCTCCACAAGTAAGTGAAACCATATGATACTTGACTCTGTCTGCTTGACTTATTTCACTCAGCATAATCTCCTCCAGTCCCATCCATGTTGATATAAAAGTTGGGTATTCATCCTGTCTGATGGAGGCATAATACTCCATTATATATATGGACCACATCTTCTTTATCCATTTGTCTTTTGAAGGGCATCTTGGTTCTTTCCACAGTTTGGCGACTGTGGCTATTGCTGCTATGAACATTGTTGTACAGATGGCCCTTCTTTTCGCTATGACTGTATGTTTGGGGTAAATACCCAGTAGTGCAATTGCAGGGTCAAAGGGTCCTTAATTTCTTAAGGAATCTCCACACTGTTTTCCAAAGTGGCTGTACCAACTTGCATTCCCACCAACAATATAAGAGGGTTCCCTTTTCCACATCCTCTCCAACACATGTTGTTTACTGTCTTGTTGATTTTGGCTATTCGAACTGAGCAGGGAAAGATATGGGACTCATCCCAGGACTCCAGGATCAGGACCTAAGCTGAAGGCAGTTGCTGAACCAACTGAACTGGTGTAAGGTGGTATTTCAGTGTGGTTTTGATTTGAATCTCCCTGATGGCTAATGCTGATGAACATTTTTTCATGTGTCTGTTAGCCATGTCTTCTGCCCATTTTTTGATGTAATTATCTGTTTTGTGTGTGTTGAGTTTGAGGCGTTCTTTATAGATCTTAGATATCTGCCCTTTGTCTGTAGTGTCATTTGCAAATATCTTGTCCCATTCCATGGGTTACCTCTTTGTTTTATTGACTGTTTCCTTTGCTGCGCAGAAACTTTTGATCTTGATGAAGTCCCAAAAGTTCATTTTTGCTTTTATTCCTTTGCAGACATGTCTTGAAAGAAGTTGCTGTGGCTGATTTCGAAGAGGTTACTGCCTATGTAACCTCTTGTTTTTGTTGAATTTTGTAGGATTTTGTTGAATTCCTGCCTCACATTGAGGTCTTTTATCCATTTCAAGTTTATCTTTGTGTATGGTGTAAGAGAATGGTCGAGTTTCATTCTTCTATACATAGCTGTCCGATTTTCCCAGCACCATTTATTGAAGAGACTTTTTTCCACTGTAAATTTTTTCCTTCTTTGTCAAAGATTATTTGACCATAGAGTTGAGGGTCCATATCTAGGCTCTCTACTCTGTTCCACTGGTCTGTGTGTCTGTGTTTGTGCCAGTACCATGCTGTCTTGGTGATCACAGCTTTGCAGTAAAGCTTGACACTTGGTCTTAGCCAAACGGCCAAGAATTGATTGGAGTAAAGCTTGAAATCAGGCAATGTGGTGCCCCTGTTTTGTTTTCTTTTTCAACATTTCCTTAGCAATTCAGTGTCTCTTTTGGTTCCATACAGATTTTAGGATCGTTTGTTCCAGCTCTTTGAAAAATACCAGTGGAATTTTGACCAGGATGGCATTGAAAGTATAGATTGCTCTAGGCAATATAGACATTTTAATAATGTTTTTTCTTCCGATCCATGAGCATGGAATGCTTTTCCATCTTTTTGTGTCTTCTGGAGTTTCTTTCATGAGTGTTCTGTAGTTCCTCGAGTACAGATCCTTTACCTCTTTGGTTAGGTTTATTCCCAGGTATCTTATGGTTCTTGGTGCTATAGTAAATAGAACTGATTCTCTAATTTCCCTTTCTGTATTTTCATTGTTAGTGTATAAGAAAGCAACTGATTTCTGTGCATCGATTTTGTATCCTGCCACATCACTGAATTGCTGTATGAGTTCTAGTAGTTTGGGGGTGGAGTCTATTGGGTTTTCCATAGAAAGTATCATGTCATCTGCAAAGAGAGAAAGTTTGACTTCTTCTTTGCCAATTTGAATATCTTTTATTTCTTTTGTTGTCTGATTGCTGTTACTAGGACTTCTAGTACTATGTTGAACACAGAGGTGAGAGTGGACAACCTTGTCAGAACACAAATCATTTTTTATTCCTGCCTCAGTAAACCAACCTTTACATGATTTTTAAGTGTAATTTTTTTTATAAATTAACTTTTAGGATAATAGTGAACAATCTCACATGTAGAAGTTACCATTCAGAGTCTGAAGTTTGTATTCACAGTGTCTTTATGGGGACATCTGACTGGCTCAGTTGAGTAGAGCATGCAACTCTTCTGTAAGTTTGAGCATGGAGCCTACTTCAAAAAAAGGATTCTTTATGAAAGATATCAAAATCAACTTGTTTTGAATTTTTTAAAAGATTTTACTTATTTATTTGGGACAGAAAGAATGAGAGAGTAAGCATGAGGGGGGAAGGTCAGAGGGAAGAGCAGACCCCCTGCTGAGCAGGGAAAGATATGGGACTCATCCCAGGACTCCAGGATCAGGACCTAAGCTGAAGGCAGTTGCTGAACCAACTGAGCCACCCAGGTGCCCTGTTTTGAATAATTTTTTTTAAATAATTTTAAAAAGTAAATAGAGTCACCAAATTTCAGTCTTGTCTGTTGAATGTAACTTTGTACAGCATAAGAAAGTACAGTGTAAGGATTACTGTTCTTTTAAGAGAATAAACACATTAAACCTTATAAAAAATACTATTGGTGTAAGTGGGAATTTCCATACAAAGTAGACATGTCTGGGATTTTGTTAATAATAGCAAACATTTGTATAATACTGTACTTGCTGTGTGCCTGTATAATAACATTCATTAATTCATTTAGTCCAGGTGATCGCACAGAGCTGGTACCATTATTATCCCCATTTACAGATGAGGAAAGTAAGGCATACACAGGCTAAGTGATAAGGTCAAGGTCATATAGCTGGTAAATTGGGTTCCAGTTCCGTGCTCTTAATTAACTGTTGCACTATACTATCCTTTTTCTGAAATGAGTAATCTTTTTTTAACAAATTGTCATATGGGGTGAGCCCTGGGAAAAGTGCTAAAGTTGAATACTTAGCTTCCTAGCACCCAAGGATAATGGTGCTACCACCATTCATCTAGCTTCCCAAGCTCCTTAAATTTCCCTCCTACCTCAGGTCTCTTGTTTGTAAATCCTGCCTATTAGGTTTCCTAAATATCTTCCAACTTTGTCATTCTCTGCTGTCACTCTTCTTGCTCACTTGATCCTGACCATCAGTATCTGCCACAACAAATTTGTAGGTGGTTCCTCTGCCTTCTGTGTCTCCATTTCTAGTCTTAATTTGAGGCAAAAGAACTTTTATTTAAAAATCCTTAGTGGCTATTTTTAAATGTTATTTTTATTTTTTTTTTTTAAAGATTTTTTTTATTTTTATTTATTTGACAGAACACAAGTAGGCAGAGAGGCAGGCAGAGAGAGAGGAGGAAGCAGGCTCCCCGCTGAGCAGAGAGCCCGATGCGGGACTCGATCCCAGGACCCTGAGATCATGACCCGAGCCGAAGGCAGCGGCTTAACCCACTGAGCCACCCAGGCGCCCTAAATGTTATTTTTAAATGTTTATTAATACCCATTCTTAAAATATCAAATCCAAACTTTATCATGTCTTACAAAAGCCTGTTTTTCCCCTCAAAATACTTCAAGTTTATTTTTCCACCTTCAGCTCTATCCATTCTCTTCTGTACTCTAAAGGACCTTCTTCCTGGACGGCTGTCTGAATATACTATACCCTTTTATGTCTCATTGACCTTTATCCATGCTGTCCCCTCCATTTTGCCTGGTAAAGGTTTGCTTATCCTATAAGTTCTGACTCACTCAGTAGTGTTTGTAAATCCTTCCCTAACTTATTCAGGTGGAATCATCTGTTTCCCCTGCTCCCAAAGTAGTCTGTTCCTATATAATATTCATCAAATTATATTATAGCTGTTGTCATTTCCTTCACCAGACTTGGGTTATTTACATTCACATTGTTTGCCAAGTAGGTGCTCAATAAATATTTTTGAATCAGTGAATAAATATATTAAATTCTAAAAATTTTTCCCATAGGTGCTGCAGATGATTACAATAGAATTGGTTCTTCATTATATGCTTTAGGAACTCAGGATTCTACAGATATATGCAAGTAAGGATTCTGATTTAAAATAAATAAAGCAAAAATTTCATTAGTAGCCTGAACACACAGAATATTTCCTACCCAAGAGGCATTTAGAATATCTTCTTTAAAATACATCAATAATGAGGCACTTCTTCCAAACGTGTTTCAGTGTCATATTTTCTCTACCATTTCTCTCTTTTTTAAATCTGAAAAGTAAAAATTGACTTTAATGTATACAATTTTAACATTTACAAAGTTTTATTTGATGAAAATTGGCTGATTTATGCATGTGAGGAAGAAGGAGACAGAATTTATATCAAAATGTTCTTAGGTTTTGATGAAGTTTATTATAAATAAACATTTTAGAATTAGAATATACTATATATATGTGTGTATTTCTTTGAAACCAGATTGACTTTTAAAGTAAAATGTGGTGCTGTCAGTTTATACTTTTTGAAGAGGCTGGCTATTCTAGTTTATAAGTTTAATGAATCTTAGGGCAGTCCTAGGGTAACCTGTTGGGAAAGTATCATACATGTTAATATAGAAATGCTTTCTGGATATTTGCTTATGTAGCTGTCCTTTATTTACTTTATACTAGTGTTTCACATTAATCTAACCATAGTTAATTTTAGTTGCTCCTATAATATTGTTTAAATCCAACTCCTCACTAAAAAATAATCCGAACTTTTTTTTTCAATTTTAAGTGGCAAAACTATTTTCACAGTTTATGCCTTTTTCTAAAGCACATCCTTGAACTTTTTTCTAGTATATCCTGTCTTAGTAGACATGTAAAATCCAAGTTTTTCAGCAAAACAGGATACTGTATATAACTTACTACATTAACATGCTACCTTCCCAAAGAGTTAGTCTCTAACACTTTAATAAGAAAAAAAAGTCAACCTTGCTGTGAATTATTGGACATAAACCTGTCAAAGCAAGTTCTTTTTGGTAAAACAAAGTTCATAAAATAGTGTTTTAGCTTTTAGTAGTACTTACCCCAATCCATTTATAACATCGCCAGTAAATACATATTATTTCACAGAATACCCTTTTAATAGTTTGGCATCGGGATTTTTTTTTAGTTGGTGTCAGCATTTGAGAGGCTGTTTAGTTAAAGTGAATTCTGAGATAGAAATTGGTTATTTATTTCTGTTATTTCCTAAAACAAAGCAGCTCTGCTTGAAGATGTTTAACACATAAGTATCAGGTAACTTCAAGAGCTGCTCCAACTTTAGTGTTTTCCTTTGAAGTCAGCCTCTTTGGATCTGATTGTTCTGTACTTCTATAGCAATTAGAAGATACAGGCTTTATTTAATATTATGTGGCATATTGCTAAAGAATATAAGGAAAAAGTTTTTTGATTTAAATGTATGGCTTAGAGTGCCTGGCTGGCCTAGTCAGTGGAACATGTGACTCTTGATCTTGGGGTTTTGAGTTCAAGTACCACATTGGGTATAGAGATTACTTTAAAAAGTACATACTAAATATGAGGCGCCTGAGTGGCTCAGTGGGTTAAGCCTCTGCCTTCTGCTCAGGTCATGATCTCAGGGTACTGGGGTCGAGCCCCACATCAGGCTCTCTGCTCAGAGGGGAACCTGCTTCCCCCTCCCCCTCTACCTGCCTCTCTGCCTACTTGTGATCTCTCTCTTTCTCTCAAATAAATACATAATTTTTTTTTATTTTAAGCACATACTAAATAAATAAAAGTATGGCTAAGACTGTTACCTTGAAATGGGAAGATTTTTTTGTAACAACAGTTTTCAAGTAATCTGTCATATGGATGAAAGTACAGAGGTGTTGAACTAAATGAAGTCTGCAGTGAATAAGACCATTAAATATTATTGTAATGAAATAAGAAAGTTCATTATTAATACAGTTTTAGGGGCATATGCTCTGAACATTTGAAATGAAAAATCATTTCAAAGCTGACTTCTGATGAAATATTTTTCCCTTCCAGGTTTTTTCTCAAAGTTTCAGAACTGTTTGATAAAACAAGAGTAAGTACTATAAATTAACCCTTGGGAGTCTCAATCCTTGCGTATAGTAATGTGTTACCTGTTGTGGTTGTATTTAACTTTATTGAGAAAGATAAGCTATACTTCAGAAGGATGAAGAGACAGATTTAGATTTGAAAATTTGATTTTTTATTTCAGGAAATTAATTTTTTGGTTATGGCCTTCTGGCATTTGTATAAAAGTTCATATTCTTGATCAGAGAACATGTTCATTATGAAACAGCGTTTATTTTTATGAAGAATGATCTTTTTCTGGGGCTGGGTAAACTAGAAGAAGGTGTTAGATTCATTACGATTTTACCAAGATGATACTGTTTTTGATCCCACGTGACACTGGCTTAAAAATGAATTGTATCAGAGCACCTGATGGTGGTTCAGTAGCTTAAGCATCTGCCTTCAAACTCAGGTCATGATCCTGGAGTCCCAGGATTGAGCCTGGTGTTGGGCTTTGCAATCAGTGGGGATTCTGCTTCTCCCACTCTCTGGCCCTCCCTACTTGTGTGCTCTCTCTCTCTCACTCTCTCTTAAATAAATAAATAAAATCTTTCAAAAAATTAAAAAATAAAAATGATTTGTATCAGTACAAGACAAATAGGCAATTGTAGAAAGGTATAATTCATAGTAATAATGTTGACATAGTCTTGATTTTCAGGGGTCAATCTTAGATGTAGTAATATTTAAACACTTTGATAAAGTTGATAGAATAGTGAAAATATTTATTAGAAGTTTATTGGGTGCCTGGGTGGCTCAGTTGGTTAAATGACTGCCTTTGGCTCAGGTCATGATCCTGGAGTCCCAGGATCGAGTCCCACATTGAGCTCACTGCTTAGTGGGGAGCCTGCTTCTCCCTCATGCTCTTTATTTCTCTCTCTCTCTTCTCAAATAAATAATAAAATCTTTTTTTAAAAAGCGGGGGGGGGGGGTTGTTTAAAGGTACTTAACTGAGAGTCGAGGTGGCTAGTCCATTGTAGAAATCTGAGTTCAGCGTGACTTTGTCAATTGAATAATGTGTAGTGAAGACAAGGAAAGGAAAGGAGACATTCTCTTACAGAGGAAAGAGTCATTACATACATAAATGTTGTTATACTGGGGTCCATTATTCTGCTTTGGTTATTTGTACCAATGAGCATTTTCTGGGAAAATATCATTGATTTCTGTGTGTTTACATCAAAAGAACAGGGATTTATCACAAAATAGCTTTATGTGTCAGTAGATGTGCAAGTAGATGTCAAAAGGATTTTGATGTGCAGGAGATTATTGGGAAGAACAAAGAGGAAGGAGCCGATAGACATGAAGTGCCTTTAGACCAAAATGCAGGTCTATACCTGTGAAAGGAGAGGGCAGAGGAAGAGGGGACTAGGTTGGAAGAATTTCAGATCGTAGCGTAGTTCTAAGAAAGTTTTGTCCAGGTGAGCCCAAGTGGCTTATTAGAGAGACTGCTGTGTCAGGCAGGACAGGCTGGCACTGCTGCCCCTGTGCATTGGGTACAGGGGAGGATGCATCAGAACCTTGGGATGCATATTGTTTTGGATCTAGAGAGATTGTCGTTGGGACTCTGAACCATATATGATCCTTGCAGCAAGCAGTTGCTCTTGAAGGAGATCTAGGTGGCACACTGCTGTAGCCACAACAATCTTTATTTCTTTTAGTGTTTTTGTGGTGGTCTGGTTTTTTTGCTGTGTAACAAACCATCCTAAAATCGGGAGCTTAAAACAACAACTTTTATTATGCTAATGAAGTATTTAGGTCAAGAATTCAGAAAAGACAGAGCAGGCTTACCTCTGCTCCATGATGTCTGGGGCCTCAACAGGGAACATATGAAGGCTAGGGACTGGAATGAGCTGAAGGCTCTTTCAGATGTCTGGGGGGTGATGCTGGCTCTCAGCTGAGACTTCAGCATAGGCTGTTGGCTAAAACATCTACATGGTGCTTATCCATGGAGTGGCTTAGGCTTCCTCACAATATGGTGGCTAGGTTCCAAAAGCAAGCATTCCAAAAGATAGGAAACAGAAATTTCTAGTTTCATTAAGGCCTGGAAACTGGCACAGCCTTACTTCTGTATTGGTCAGTAAGTCTTAGGGCCCAGATTCAAGGGGAGAGGATAAATACTCTACTTCTTAATAGGAGAGGAGCCATATTTAAAAGCACCCAACATCCAACTAACATGTTACCTGGGTTTATATAAATCCATTTATCTAAATTCACCTAACTCAATTTTGAATATACTTTGTGCATTTATCTGTTAGATTAAAAAGTTTCAAAGTTTGGGGCACCTGGGTGGCCCAGTGGGTTAAAGCCTCTGCCTTCAGAGGCCACTGCCTGCCTCTCTGCCTACTTATGATCTCTGTCTGTCAAATAAATAAATAAACTCTTAAAAAAAAAAAAGTTTCCAAGTTTATTTCTCTATTATAAAGGAGTATTTCTTTCTTTCTTTTTTATAAACAAGTCACTGATTTTTGGTTTTTGTTTTGTTTTGTCTTAAATATTTTATTTATTTATTTGACAGACAGAGATCACAGGTAGTTAAAGAAACAGGCAGAGAAGCAGGCAGAGAGAGAAGGGAAAGCAGGCTCCCTGTTGAGCAGAGAGCCCGATGCGGGGCTTGATCCCAGGACACTGGCATCATGACCTGAGCGGAAGGCAGAGCCTTTAACCCACTGAGCCATCCAGGCACCCAGGAATATTTCTTGAGAAGCTTCAAGTTTTTTTCTTTATATTGAAGTATACCATACACACAGGAAAGAGCACATACCAGAAGTATACAGCTTGTGACAATTTTACAGATTTCACACACCCATATAATGAACACCCAGATCAAGAAATAGAATTCTCGGGGCGCCTGGGTGGCTCAGTGGTTTAAGCCGCTGCCTTCAGCTCAGGTCATGATCTCAGGGTCCTGGTATCAAGCCTCGCATCGGGCTCTCTGTTCAGCAGGGAGCCTGCTTCCTCCTCTCTCTCTGCCTGCCCCTCTGCCTACTTGTGATCTTTCTCTCTGTCAAATAAATAAATAAAATCTTTAAAAAAAAAATAGAATTCTTGGGGTGCCTGGGTGGCTCAGTCGTTAAGTGTCTGCCTTCAGCTCAGGTCATGATCCCAGAGTCCTGGGATCGAGCCCCACATTGGGCTTCCTACTCAGCGGGAAGCCTGCTTCTCCCTCTCCCACTCCCCCTATTTCCTCTCTCATTGTCTCTCCCTCTCCAATAAATAAATAAAATCTTAAAAAAAAAAAAAAGGAAATAAATTCTTACCAGCAACCCAGATACCTTACCCTATTCAGCTGCTTTTTGAGAGTTACCCCCTCCCTCAAGGGTGGCACTCTCTTAGCTTCTAACAGCAGAGGTTAATTTTATTTTCATATTTTATATAAATGCTTTATGCAGTATGTATTCTTTTATGTCTGGTTTCATTCACTCAACACTATGTACCTAAGATTCATCACTGTTGTTGCATGTTTGTATAGTTCATTCATTCTTCTTGCCGTATAGCTTTCCTTTTTTTTTTTTTTTTAAAGATTTTATTTATTTATTTGACAGAGAGAGATCACAAGTAGATGGAGAGGCAGGTAGAGAGAGAGAGAGAGGGAAGCAGGCTCCCTGCTGAGCAGAGAGCCCAATGCAGGACTCGATTCCAGGACCCTGAGATCATGACCTGAGCTGAAGGCAGTGGCTTAACCCACTGAGCCACCCAGGTGCCCCCATATAGCTTTCCTTTGTAAGAATATACCTGAACTGGGGTGCCTGGGTGGCTCAGTGGGTTAAGGCCTCTGCCTTCGGCTCAGGTCATGATCTCAGGGTCCTGGGATCAAGTCCCACATCAGGCTCCCTGCTCAATGGGGAGCCTGCTTCCTCCTCTCTCTCTCCCTCTCTCTCTGCCTACCTGCTTGTGATCTCTCTCTGTCAAATAAATACATTAAAAAAAAAAAAAAAAGAAAGAAAGAATATACTTGAACTTACTCATCTGTTCTGCTGTTGGGAGGAATCTGGACAGTTTGTAGTTTGTGGCTGTTTACAAATAGTACTTCTAAGACCATTCTTGCATATCTTCAGCTGAAAATAAGTGTGTATTTCCATTGGGTGTATTTCCATTGTGTATATCCAGGGGGAGAATTAGGGGTCATAGGGTCCCCATGTGAAAAGCTTTTGTAGGGACGCCTGGGTGGCTCAGTGGGTTAAGCCGCTGCCTTCGGCTCAGGTCATGATCTCAGGGTCCTGGGATCGAGTCCCGCATCGGGCTCTCTGCTCAGCAGGGAGCCTGCTTCCTCCTCTCTCTCTCTGCCTGCCTCTCTGCCTACTTGTGATCTCTCTCTGTCAAATAAATAAATAAAATATTTAAAAAAAAAAAAAAAGAAAAGCTTTTGTAGATAGTGCCAAACTGTTTCCCCAAAGTGATTGTACCAGTTTATATTCCCACCAGAATAAATGTGAGCAGTGGGTTGCTACACAAGTTTACGATACTTGTTATCTTTTTTATTTTAGTTATTCTGCTAGATGTGTAGGGTTTTTAAATTTTAACTTTATTTCAGCAGTAATTTCAGACTTACAGAAAGAGGTTAATTTTATTTTCATATTTTATATATGAAATATATTAAAAAATTATTGTGGCTCAGTCAATTAAGCATCTGCCTTTGGCTTGGGTCATGATCTCAGGACTGAGCCCCACATCAGGCTCACTGCTCAGTGAGGAGTCTGCTGCTCCCTCTCCGTCTGCGTTTCTCCTCCACTCATGCACGCCCTTTCTCTCTCTCTCTCAGATGAATAAATAAAATATTTTTTAAAAAAGATTAGTACACCTGGGGCGCCTGGGTGGCTCAGTGGGTTAAAGCCTCTGCCTTTGGCTCAGGTCATGATCCCACGGTCCTGGGATCAAGCCCTGCATTGGGCTCTCTGCATTACCCTTCCTCACCACTCAAGTTCTCTCTCTCTCCTTATCTCAAATAAAACACTTTAAAAAGAATTTAATATAGTCAATATAATAATCAATGATTTCCCCTTAATATCATCAAATATTGAGTATATAGATGCAGATGGCTTTTTACAGTGGAGTTCATTTGAGTTAGGGTTCAAACAAGGTCCCTATTTTGTATTTGATTGACAAACACATCTTTTTTTTTATTTTCTGTCTCCAAACTGAATTGAATAGTTTAATCTTTTTAGTCTAACACGGCTGCTTCACATATTATCCCATTTCAAACTAACCACATCTGTTTATCACTCTTTCATGTCTTCAGGCACATTTTGTTAATATTTTGACTGTTTTCTGGTTGTTATTAGTAGGAAGATTGATTAGAATTTCCTAGTCTTCCTTCACTTTTTTTTTTAGGGGGAGGGGCAGAGAGAGAGGAAGAGAGAATATATATATTTTTTAATTTATTTATTTGACAGAGATCACAAGTAGGCAGAGAGGCAGACAGAGAGAGGGGGGAAGCAGGCTCCCCGCTAAAGAGAGTCCGATGCGAGGTTCGATCCCGAGACCCTGGGATCATGACCTGAACTGAAGGCAGAGGCTTTAACCCACTGAGCCACCCAGGCGCCCCAGAAGAGAATCTTAAACAGGCTGCACACGCATCATGGAGCCCAGCATGGGCTCAGTCTCAATGACCCTGAGATCATGACCTGAGCCAAAATCAAGAGTCAAGAGACTCAGCCACCCAGGACACCCATCCTTTATCACTGAAATGATGTAACAAGAAAGAAATATAAATGATGCTGAAAGATGATGCTGAAACTCATTATTGCCAAGAACTTGGGTCAGATATAGAGTTCTTCCATAAATTCACTAATCTCATTTGATTTCATCCTTTTTTCTGTTCATTTTTTGTCAGAGTCCTGAAGTAAAGTAATAGGCTAGTAGAAAGGAGAAAGCAGGGAAGTTTAGGTTAAATAGGAATGGATAATGGATACTATAGTTATTTTTAACTTTAATTTTTTTAGAGTAATTAAAGAAAACATTGGCTGTAGAATATAACTGCTAATTAAATGCTGGATTTTTCCCCCCTTTTCCAGAAAATAGAAGCACGAGTGTCTGCTGATGAAGACCTCAAACTTTCCGACCTTTTAAAATATTACTTAAGGGAATCTCAAGCTGCTAAGGTAATTTAATTGTTCATTGTTTTTTAAAATGGACTATTTTACAAAAAGCCATCTCTTTACCAAAAGCCTTATAGGTTGTTAGACTTAAGATTGTTAATGATTATCTCTTGATTTTAAATTAGATTTTCAAGTGTGAATTTTTTGCTATCCTTTTACAAATTGTTGGTTAAGGATCCCCACATTAAAGTTTATTCTATAAACTTCTGATATAGTATAATCTTAAACTTTGTTTTAATGAATTTGGTATATTCATTTGGGTAAGATGCCTACAAAACAAAAAGTAAAATCCCTAAATAGCAGTCTGTATAGCTAAAGGACTCCTTAAGTCCTTTGTTGTGAGTGAGAGAACTATAAAACCAGGGTATGTTTTATTTTAAGGCAACTCAAATTTCCTTTTGGAAGTCTGTCTATGTGCAAGACTGAAACTCTTAACTAATCCAAAAAAATGTTTAACAGAAACATCTGAAAAAGCACCAAAAACTTAGTGGCTCAGATATTCTTAATTCAGGGTGCCTGGGTGGCTCAGTCAGTTAAGCATCTGCCTTTGTTCAGCTCAGGTCATCATCCTGGGGTCCTGGAATCAAGGTCCACGTGAGGCTCCCTGCTCAGCGGGAACCTGCTGCTTCCTCTCCCTCTGCTGCTCCCCCTGCTTATACTCTCTTACTCTCTCACACATAAATAAATAAAATCTTAAAGAAAAAAACAAAAGAGGCTGGGGCGCCTGGGTGGCTAAGTAGGTTGGGTGTCTTGCTTTCAGCTCAGGTCCTGGGATTGAGCTCCACGATGAGATCTCTGCTTAGCGGGAGCCTGATTTTTCCTCTCCCTGCCACTCCCCCTGCTTGTACTCTCTCTCTGTTGAATAAATAAAGTCTTGGGGGGAAAAAGACATTCTAAATTCAGTATTAATTTATGAATTGATATATTGTACAAAAAATTTCCATGTGATCAGTGGTGCTTTGAATACCAGTTTTTCATTCCTTATCAAGTTATAAATAACCCTTGGGGCACTTGGCTGGCCGATCATGTAGCTCTTGATCTCAGGGTCTTGAGTTCAAGCCCCGTGTTGGGCATAGAGCTTACTTAAAAAAAATTATAGGAGTGCCTGGTTGGCTCAGTTGGAAGAGCATATGATTCTTGATCTCGAGATCGTGAGTGCAATCATCATGCAAAGTGAAGAGATTTCTTAAGGGGTGCCTGAGTGGCTCAGTTGTTATGGGTCTGCCTTCGGCTGGGGTCATGATCTCAGGGTCCTGGGATCAAGCCCTGTGGGCATCCAGCTCCCTAATCAGCAGGAAGCCAGCTTCTCCCTCTCCCACTCCCCCTGCTTGTGTTCCCTCTCGCTGTGTCTCTCTCTCAAATAAATAAAATCTTTAAAAAAAAAGAGAGAATTAATTAAATAAATAAACAAGTTATAAATAATCTTTCTAACTTTGAGGACTTATGTGCAAATATACTGTCCACATCAAATTATTTTACCAGATTGTGTCTTACAAACCATTTACATTGGGGTGGATCGGGATAAAATGAATTACTCACTTTAAAGACTAAATTCAGGGCGCCTGGGTGGCTCAGTTGGTTGGACGACTGCCTTCAGCTCAGGTCATGATCCTGGAGTCTCAGGATCGAGTCCCACATCGGGCTCCCAGCTCCATGGGAAGTCGGCTTCTCCCTCTGACCTTCTCCTTGCTCATGTTCTCTCTCACTGTCTCTCTCTCAAATAAATAAATAAAATCTTTAAAAAAATAAATAAAATAAAGACTAAATTCATTATTTTATTATAATATTATAGTTGTTAATATATAACTTTTTAGAACATGGCTTTAAAAGTAAATCCAGGGATGCCTGGGTGGTTTAGTCGGTTAAGCTGCTGCCTTTGCCTCAGGCCATGATCCCAGGGTCCTGGGATCGAGTCCTGCATTGGGCTCCATGCCCTGCAGGGAACCTGCTTCTCTCTCCACCTCTGCCTGCTACTCTGCCTGCTTGTGCGTGCACGCGCTCGCTCGCTTGCTCTCTCTCTCTGACAAACAAAATCTTTAAAAATAAATAAATAAAATGTTAAAAAATAAAAAATAAATAAAAGTAAATCCAGACTTTTTAGTGACCACAAGAAGGAATTGAAATTTAATTGCAAAAATTAAAACTACAGGGGCGCCTGAGTGGCTCAGTGGGTTAAGCCGCTGCCTTCGGCTCAGGTCATGATCTCAGAGTCCTGGGATCGAGTCCCGCATCGGGCTCTCTGCTCAGCAGAGAGCCTGCTTCCCTCTCTCTCTCTGCCTGCCTCTCCATCTACTTGTGATTTCTCTCTGTAAAATAAATAAATAAAATCTTTAAAAAAAAAAAAAAATTAAAACTACATACAGCAGAGGGAATATAGGAATCAATGATAGTATAATAGCAGTGTATGATGTCAGAT
This sequence comes from Mustela putorius furo, assembly GCF_011764305.1. Classification (NCBI taxonomy): domain Eukaryota; kingdom Metazoa; phylum Chordata; class Mammalia; order Carnivora; family Mustelidae; genus Mustela; species Mustela putorius. The sequence continues at coordinate 31,132,846 of NW_025422047.1, read as the reverse complement.
GGGCATTAACACATGTGGTGAGCACAGCATAGCATAGAGTGGTCAGATCACTGTTGCATACCTGAAACTAATGTAACATTGCATGCTAACTATTCTTGAATATAGTAAGTAATAAGTAAATAGCTGGTTAAAAGATATTAAATATTTATTAAACAGCTGGGGGTAAACCACACACCTTTTTTTTTCTTGTTTTAAGATTTGTGTATTTATTTTAGAGAAAGCATGTGTGTGCATATGTTGGGGGAGCAGCGGAAGAGAGAATCCTTAGGCAGACTCCCCACTGATCGTGAAGCCTCATGATGGGCTCATGATGGACCCTGAGATCATGACCTGAGCCAAAGGCCTGCCCAACCAACTGAGCCACCCAAACGTCCCTCACCACAGGTGCACCTTAATGAGAATGTGGCTAAAATGAAAAATTCTTTTTTTTTTTTTTTAAGATTTTTTTTATTTATTTAATGGAGAGCGATCATAAGCAGGGGGAGCAGCAGAGGGAAAGGAGAAGCAGACTTCCTGCTGAGCAGGGAGCCTGATATGTGGCTCGATCCCAGGACCCTGGGGTCATCACCTGAGCTGAAGGCAGACACTTAACAACTGAACCAACCAGGCACCCCTAAAATGAAAAATTCTGACAAAAATTATAGCAACTAGAACTTTCATACCCTGTTAGTTGGAATATGATACAATATTTTGGAAAAGTTTTATAGTTTCTTAAAAAATTAAACATACATCTGTGGTCCAGTCATTCTAATCCTGGGTATTTGAGAGTATGTGTTCCCACAGATGTTCACAGCAGCTTTATTTGTAATAGCCAAAAACTGCAACAGCCCAAATGTCCACCAACAGCTAAATGGATAAAGAAATTGTGGTGTGTATATACAGTGGAATCCTACTCAGCGGTAAAAAGGAATGAACCGTGGAAACCTGCAACAATATGGATGAATCTCAGAATAATTTTGTTGAGTAAAAGAAGCGAAACAATAAAGATCATGGTTTACACTAGAGCTCACTCTTAGTGTTACATATTCTTTTTTGTTTGGAGAAATGTATAATGATGCTTATCTACCATTATAAGTATCATACAGAATAGTTTTCACTGCCCCAAAACTCCTTTCCACTCCATCTATTTGTCCTCTTTCCCCTTAATTTTTTAATGTTGATTTTTTTTTTTTTTTTACATCTCCATAGATTAGCCTCTTCCAGAGTGTCATATAGTAGGGCCTTTTCACATTGATGACTTCTTATTTATTTATTTACTTAACACAGAGCACATATGAGCACAAACTGGGGGATGGGGCAGATTGAGAGGGAGAAACAGACTTGAGCAGGGAACCCTATGTGGGGCTCAATCCCAGGATCCCAGGATCATGACCTGAGGCAAGGGTAAACCAACTGAGCCATGCAGGCACCCAATCAATTGATTCTTAACAAAGGTCCTAAGACAGTTTTGGGGGGAAAAGAATAGACTTTTCAATAAATGGTACTGTATCATCTGAATAGTCACATAAAAATAAAGCTAGACCTTCCTCATACTATGTATAAAAATGTGCTCAAAATTGATCAAAGACTTGCGGTACCTGGGTGGTTCAGTGGGTTAAGCGTCTGCCTTCGGCTCAGGTTATGATCTCAGGGTCCTGGGATTGAGCCCCGCATTAGGCTCTCTGCTCAGTGGGGAGCCTGCTTCCCCCTCTCTCTCTGACTGCCTCTCTGCCTACTTGTGCTCTCTGTCAAATAAGTAAATCAAATCTTTAAAAAAAAAAAATTGATCAAAGACCTAAACAACAACGGTAATACTTTTAGAAAAAAACAAATGTTAATCTTGTGACTTCTGATTGGACATTGGTTTCTTGGATATGACACCAGGAGCACAGGAACCAAAGGAAAAATAATAAATTGGATGAACTTTATTAAAATTGAAAACTTGTGTGTGTTAAAATACACCATGAAGAGGGACGCCTGGGTGGCTCAGTTGGTTAAGCGGCTGCCTTCGGCTCAGGTCATGATCCCAGCGTCCTGAGATCGAGTCCCACATCGGGCTCCTTCCTTGGCAGGGAGCCTGCTTCTCTCTCTGCCTCTGCCTGCCACTCTGTCTGCCTGTGCTTGCTCTCGCTTCTCTCTCTATGACAAATAGATAAATAAAATCTTTAAAAAAAAAAAAATACACCATGAAGAAAAGTGGAAAGACAACCCATGGACGGGGAGAAAATATTTGCAAATCATACAAGTCCCTAATTAAGCAACTGGTATCCAGAAAATACGAAGAACTCTTAATACTCAGTAAGAAGACAAATAGCCCAATTAAAAAATAGGCAAAGGACTTGAATAATCCTTTCTCCAAAGAAAACATACAGCCAGCCAGTGAATTAGTAAAAAGATGCTCAATGACATTAGCTATCAGGGAAATGCAAATCAAAACCACAGCGAGGGATACCTGGCTGGCTTAATAGGTAGAACATGCAACTCTTGATCTTGAGGTTGTAAGTTTGAGCCCCACATTGGGTGTAGAGATTACTTAAAAAATAAAATCTTTACTAACAAAACAAAACCACAATGAGATATCATATCACACCCACTAGGTGGCTTTAATCAAGAGGACAGATAAGTGTTGCCAAGGATGTGTAGAAATTAGAACCCTCATGAAGAGTCATTGGAGTGTAAAGTGGTGCAGCTGCTAGTCTGGCAATTTCTCAAAAGGTTCAGCATAGAATTACCAAGTGACCCAGCAATTCCACTCCTAAGTAATGAGATATGAAAGAGAAAGGAAAACATGTTCAAAACAGCATTATTCATAATGGGCAAAATGTGGAAACAAACCAAATGTCTTCTAGATTGATAAGTAGATAAATCAGTGTGGTATTTCCATACAAGGATATGTTATTTAGCAATAAAAGGAATGAAGTACTGGTTCACACAGAAACATGAATGAACTTGAAACTTTATGCTAAGTAAAGAAAGCCAGACAGAAAAGGCCACATATTATATGATTCCATCTTTTTTTTTTTTTTTAAATGAAATGTCCAGAATAGGCAAATGTATAGAGACAGCAAATTAGTGGTGGGGGGTGAGGGGTGCATGACAGGAAGTGAAGAATGACTGCTGATGAATATGGGGTTTCCTTTTGGGTGACAAAATTGTTTTAAAATTGATTGTAGTAATGGTTAATTCTGTGAGCATGCTAAAAACTGTTGAATTGGCACTTTGAATGAGTTATATGTATGTGAATTTATCACAGTAAAGCTGTTATAAAAACAGTTGAGAAGAGTAGCTGGCATGTGTGGTATTCATGGTTTAAGTGTTTGCTCTGATGATGGTGGTGCGAGTAACTATTAGAAACATGCAGCATATATTACTGTGAAGCATTCTATTTTATAGGATCTCCTCTATCGAAGATCTAGGTCACTAGTGGATTATGAAAATGCTAATAAAGCACTGGATAAAGCAAGAGCAAAAAATAAAGATGTTCTGCAGGCTGAAACCTCCCAACAATTATGTTGTCAGAAATTTGAAAAAATATCTGAATCTGCAAAACAAGGTACTGTTAACCTTACCCTTTAATCATAAGGTATACTTTAAACTATTATATGAGTTAAATAGTTAATCCTAATTTCTTTTGTTCACAGAACTTATAGATTTTAAGACAAGAAGAGTTGCTGCATTCAGAAAAAATTTAGTGGAACTGGCAGAGTTAGAACTGAAGCATGCAAAGGTATTGTCATATTAAAGGTTTAATAATTTAAGTGACTTATAATTTAGAAATGAGTCCGTTATGTGTACCTGGCTGGTTTAGTTGGGAGAGTATGTGAATCTTGATCTCAGGTTCATGAGTTTGAGCCCCATGTTGGGCATGGAGATTACTTAAAAAAAAAAAAAAGAAAAAGAAGAAGGAAATGAATCCATTATGGAATGATAATGATTCTTTAATGACAGTTTCCTTCTACAGACATACTGTAAGAAATATTCCTGAATTAGAATTAATTACAGCTGGATTATAATTTTTTTAAAGATATTATTTATGTCACAGGCAGAGATCACAAGTTGGTAGAGAGGCAGGCAGAGAGAGAGGAAGGGAAGCAGGCTCCCTGCTGAGCAGAGAGCCCAGTGTGGGGCTCCATCCTAGGACCCTGAGACCATGACCTGAGCTGAAGGCAGAAGCTTAAATCACTGAGCCACCTAGGTGCCCCTAAGATTCTCAAGTTTTAAAATTATTGTAAGGTTTGGACCAACCTTTATCCTTAAAAAACAAACAAAAGAAAAGAGATTTATTTATTATTTTACAGAGAGAGAGAGAGAGAGAGAGAGAACACGATTGGGAGGGAGAGAGAATCCTAAGTGGACTCCATATTAAGCCTGGAGACCAATGCAAAACTTAATTTACTTAACATAATGCTGTCTTCAGTCAGAGGGACGGAAAACTAAAAGCATATTCAAAATTCCTCAAACTATAAGTATTAAATTTAAATCAACTTTTAAGTGTTTATTTTTTTATATGTTTATAGCATTTACCCTTTGAAAGTCATTAAAAAGTTTAAAACTGTACCAAGAGTTTTGGGATACCACATTTTATCTCCTACATTTCAATAAGCTTTTTATGTTATTGTCCTCCTGTCATTGCTGCTTTAAAATATTGCACTGGAGGCCCTCCTGGGTGGTTCAGTGGGTTAAAGCCTCTGCCTTCGGCTCAGGTCATGATCCCAGGGTCCCGGGATCAAGCCTCAAATTGGGCTCTCTGCTCAGCAGGGAGCCTGCTTCCCCCCCATCTCTGCCTGCCTTTCTGCCTACTTGTGATCTCTGTCAAATAAATAAATAAAATCTTTAAAAATGTATATTACACTAGGAAATAGAATCACTTCTGTACACAGGCTGATTATTGTGCACATTTCTTTTTACAGTGTGCTTTATGTGTTACAAGGGTTTAAGGTGCCATCTCATACCAGCTTGATTTGGCCTATAGTCACACCTTCTCTTCTTCTTCAAAGTCTTTTCTGTTTTTTTAAAGATTTTATTTATTTAGTTGTCAGCGAGCACAAGTATCGGGCTTCAGGCAGAGGGAGAAGCAGACTCCCTGCTGAGCAAGGAGCCTGATGCAGGACTCGATCCCAGGGTCCTGGGATCCTGACCGGAGCCAAAGGCAGAGGCTTAACTGACTGATCCACCCAGGTGTCGCTCAAAGTCTTTTGTTAAGCTCCAGCCAGTTGTGTGTTTTCTTTTTTTTTTTTTTTTTTTTTTTTTAGTCCTTTTTTTTTTCTTTTTTGTGGTATAAAAACACATAAAATTTACCATCTTAACCATTTTTAAGTGTGCAGTTCAGCATTGTTAAGTATATCCACATTGTCGTGCAACAAGTTTCTAGAACTTCTTTAGTTATTGAGCATTTAATTTTTGAAATGTAATTGTAATCATGTTTATGTCTATTAAATTTTAGCTTGCTAGTTTTAGCCTAGTGTGGTATCTTTGGGAAACTTCAGTTCGATCATATGGTACTTGACTATTAGAGTGGTTATTACTCCCAAGTGATAGACATTCGTAATTTGTACGAATTTCCCTTTTGTGTCCTTATCTAAATTTTAATTTAAAGGATTGATCAGGGAGCACCTGGGTGGCTCAGTGGGTTGTATCTGTTTCTTGATTTCAGCTCAGGCCTTGACCTCAGGGTCATGAGTTGAAGCCCTGCAATGATGGAGCCTACTAGGAAGGAAGGAGGGAGGGACAGAGAGAGAGAAAGGGAGAGAGAGGGAGGGGGAAAAGAAGGGGGAGAGAGAGGGTCCTGAGATCAAGCCCCACGTTGGGCTCCCTGCTCAGTGGAGAGCCTGCTTCTCCCTGTTGCTCTGTCTGCTGCTCTGCCTGCTAATGCTCTCTTTTTATCTGTCAAATAAATAAAATCTTAAAAAGAAAAAAGAAAGAAAGAAAAAGAGGAAGAACGTGTTTTGATAAATCTGGCATGGTTTATTCTTACTCTACATGTATTGGTTTCTAATGTTCACAATTTTTGTTTCTTTGTTTTTTGTTGTTTTTTCTTTTAAAGATTTTACTTACTTATTTGACAGACAGTGATCACAAGTAGGCAGAGAGAGAGAGGGGAAAGCAGGCTCCCACGGAGCAGAGAGCCCGATGCGGGGCTCAATCCCAGGACCCTGGAACCATGACCCAAGCCAAAGGCAGAGGCTTTAACCCACTGAGCCACCCAGGCGCCCCTATTTTTGTTCTTTTTAAAGAGGTTATAAACTATCAGGGATTTTGTTAATAAATTAAGGAGGGGTTGGCAAATTACAACATACTTTTATAAAGCCTGTGACTCAGGAGTTGCATTCATGTTTTGTTGTTGTTGTTGTTTTTAATTATTTTGGCAGCCTTTTTTTTTTCTTTAAGATTTTATTTATTTATTTGACAGAGATCACAAGTAAGCAGAGAGGCAGGCAGGGCGGGGGTGGGGGGGGGCCTTGGCAGTCTAATTTTTAAGTCATTATTTTAAGCAAAGGAATATCATGACATGTGATAATTTTATGAAATTTATATTTAATTTATAAGTAAAGTTTTATTAGGATACAACCAAGCTCATTCATTTATGCTTTGTCTATGATTGCTTTTATACTACTACTATAGCGAAGTTGAATAGTTAAAACAGAGAGCAAATGTCTCTCAAAGTCTAAAATGGTTTTGGGGGGTGCCTGGGTGGCTCAGTGGGTTAAAGCCTCTGCCTTCAGCTCAGGTCATGATCCCAGGGTCCTGGGATCAAGCCCCGAATCGGGCTCTCTGCTCCAGGGGGAGCCTGCTTCCTTCTCTCTCTCTGCCTGCCTTTCTGCCTACTTGTGATCTCTGTCAAGTAAATAAATAAAATCTTTAAAATATAAAAATAAAAATAAAAATTTTTTTGGTTTTTTTTTTTAATATTTTATTTGAGAGAGAGAGTGAGTGGGAAGAGAGAGAAGCAGGCTCCCCGCTGTGCAGGGAGCCCAACACGGGGCTCAATCCCAATATCCTGGGATCATGACCTGTGAGCCAAAGGCAGATGCTTAACCTAATGAGCCACCTAGGCGCCCCTCAAAGTCTAAAATGTTTAGTACATAGTTAGCCCTTTACAGAAAAAATTTGCTGACTGCTACTATAGATTGATGTCAACCTCTAATTTCCAGATTTTGTACTTTTCAAATCCTTTCTGAAACGTGTTCTCTGTATTCAGATTATTTATTTATTTATTTGTTTATTTATTTATTTATTTATTGAATTTCTTTGGCAGAGAGAAAGATCACAAGCAGGCAGAGAGGCAGGCAGAGGGGGGAGGGAGCAGGCTCCCTGCTGAGCAAAGATCCCGATGTCGATGTGGGGCTCGATCCCATGACCCTGAGATCATGACCTGAGCCAAAGGCAGAGGCTTACTTAACCCACTGAGCTACCCAGGTGCCCCCCTGAAAAACCTTTTAATTTATGAGAAAAGAATGACAGGTTTTCAAGAAACTGTCCCATGTTTTTGTGAGTTGTTTTGTTTTGTTTTTTAAATATTTTATTTGTTTACTTGACAGACAACGATCACAAGTAGGCAGAGAAGCAGGCAGAGAGAGAGGGAAGCAGGCTACCTGCTGAGCATAGAGCCAGAGGCAGGACTCAATCAGAGGACCCTGAGATTATGACCTGAGCCGAAAGGAGCGGCTCAACCCACTGAGCCACCCAGACGCCCCCTTTGTGGAGTTTTTTTGTTTTTTTGTTTTTACCTTCTGAATGTTCACTTAAGTTATCCCTTCATTTCAAGTGAGCCAGTCATTCACCAAGCCATTCACTCACCTCCCACTGCACTGTGCCCACAGTGGGCTGGGTTGCAGGAAGACCAGCCCGTTGGGACCTCTGCTCTCAGAATTCATGGTCTAATAAGAAACGTGTCAGTATGGGGTGCCTGGGTGGCTCAGTGGGTTAAATCCTCTGCCTTCAGCTCAGGTCATGATCCCAGAGTTCTGGGATGGAGCCCCGCATCGGGTTCTCTGCTCGGCAGGGGGCCTGCTTCTCTCTCTCTCTCTGCCTGCCTCTCTACTTGTGATCTGTGTCTGTCAAATAAAATCTTAAAAAAAAAAAAAGAACCCGTGTCAATATGTCCCTCAGAAAGAATGTTATAATTAAGTTTAACCATAGTAAGTACCTCCCTTTGCCAGGGGCCATGGGAGTGGTAGGGCAGGCCACACAGAGCCAGCATTTAAGGAGTTCCTGGCCCCGCAGAAGAGACAGGAAGACACTGAAACAAATGAATCCTAGGTATTTGTGACATTCCTGGACCAGCAGTCACAGTAACCTCGGGGTTCTTGGCCCACGTCTTTCTGGCAGGGGCTGGGCAGAACCTCTGGAAGCTGAGTTATTCCAGGAGCAGTTTGTGGGTGAAGGAGAAAGAAAAGAAGGTGAAAAACAGATGGGCTCTGGGGAGGGCAGGGGTGAGAGTCAGTCCACAGGGTAGAGAAACTGCTGGTATGGTGGCTTGGTATGGGAGGAAAGGCTAGTCAGTTTGAATATGAAAACGAAGGAAAACCCTCCAAACCGGTGTACAGCGCCTCAAAACACAGTACAGGCGTGGTAAAACTTTTGTGCATTTTTTATCATAGCACATACACAAAGGTACAAAGAAAATAAACATTTATTTATGACAGAATGACTATCAACATTTCCACCATACATAATTTATTCAAATGGATTGTTTCTGTGGAATCAGAGTTCAGCAAATGGATGGGCTTCCAAATGGGGGAGAATGAATTTTGGAGTTTCCTTCAGCAATGTTATGTTTAAAAGTTGCCAGCCTTCAAAGCACATTTTATCTGATGCAAAATGGGTTTATTTGGAGATAACAGTTATTACAATTCAGGACAAGCAAGCTATAGCAAAAGCCGCAGGCAAGTGCAGAGAACAAAGGACAGGAATGCTCTTTTATAGATAGGAGGGGGGAGTTGGGAAAGGCTGTTTCGAACCAAAAGTCCACTAAAGTAAACTATGAGTTGGAAGTGCCGTGACTTTTCACTGGCTTAGCTGTGACAGTCTTGCCTTGTGGGGGCCATTGCTGGACAAGGAGACCACCTTTCTTTCTCTTGCTGGGGTAGTAACGTGGGTTTCTTCCTGTTGAGAATACAAGGTACTAAGAAAAAATAAAGAAAAAGAATGCAAGGTACTTCACTTCACTTTTCTTCCTGATGGGTCTACAAAGTCTGCAATTAGTGGTAGGATCTGAGGGCTCCCCTTCTGGCCTCCCAACTACATTTTATTTTATTTTATTTTATTTTATTTTATTTTAAGATTTTACTTATTTATAACAGAGATCGAGAGAGGTAACACAAGCAGGGGGAGCTAGAGAGGGAGAAGCAGACTCTCCGCCAAGCAAGGAGCCAACCCTGTGTTGGGTTCCCTGCTCAGTAGGGAGTTGCTGCTCCCTCTCCAGCTCCCCCAGTTTGTGCGCTCTCTGTCTCTCTGTCAAATAAATAAAATATATTTTTTAGAGATTTTATTTATTTATTTGACAGAGCTCACAAGTAGGCAGAGAGGCAGTCAGAGAAGAGGGGGTGGAAGCAGGCTCCCTGCTGAGCAGAGAGCCCGATATGGGGCTCCATCCCAGGACCCTGAGATCATGACCTGAGCCAAAGGCATAGGCTTAACCCACTTAGCCACCCAGGTGCCCCAAATAAAATATTTTTTTAAAAATAAGTAAATAAAATGATGTCTGCAGGTTTCTCAGAGGCAAAGTTACTGTTTTATAATTTGAAATTAACAAGTATTTTGTGGTGAGATACTTGGCTTGGGACTATGTAAGTTAAATAACCATCACTTAACGGGCAGTGTCCCATAGAATTTTGTGTGATAATGGAAATACTCTATAATCAGCACTTCCAGTATGGTAATCACTAGCCACATGTGGCTGCCAAATGCTTGAAATGTGCGTAGTGCAACAGAGAAGCTCAAACTGTTTTTATTTCATTTTAATTAACAGAAATTTAAGTGTTCTATAGCATGTACCTAATGACCACAGTATTAGCATTTCAGTCTTATATTATTTTTAGCATCCATCCTGACTTTTGCCTGAGTCAGTTTTTATGATGGTGGCCAAATGGTGATCAGTTTCTAATTCCATCATTGTACACATTTTAGTTGGCTTTCTACTCTAAGGAAGTTTTCCTTCTCCCCCATTTATGAGTTGATGTTTATACATATCTGAATTTGGGGGCCATTTCACATGTTTTACAGATGCTACACAGGTTTGCATTTTATAGAATACATTTGTATATGATCTTACTACTTTATTTTTACTTTTTTTTCTCTTTTGAGAGAGAGTGAGATCATGAGGGTCTGGAAGGGTGGAGGAAAAAGGAGAGAGAGAATTTTTTTTTTTTTTTTAAGATTTTATTTATTTATTTGACAGAGAGAGATCACAGGTAGGTAGAGAGACTGGCAGAGAGAGAGAGAGAGAGAGAGCGGGAAGCAGGCTCCCTGCTGAGCAGAAAGCCCCATGTGGGACTCCATCCCAGGACCCTGAGATCATGACCTGAGCCGAAGGCAGCGGCTTAACCCACTGAGCCACCCAGGCGCCCCAGAAGAGAGAGAATCTTAAGCAGGCTCCACACCCAGCATGAGCCCAGTGCAGGGCTTGATGTCACAGCCGCAAGATCATGACTGAGCCAAGCTCAGCAGTTGGTCGCTTAGCCAGCTGAGCCATGCAGGCAGCCCCTTATTAAAATTTTTATAAAAATTGCTATAACTTACCATTTTAGTCATTAAAATATACATTATATTAATTATATATATAATATAGTACACATATTTTAATGGCCAAAGAAGAGTGATAAGAACCTATCTTACTGTCAGGAATGTTCAGGGACACCTGGGTGGCTTGGTTGAATGTTTGACTCTTGGTTTTGGCTCAGGCCATGATCTCAGGTCAATGACATCAACCCCCACGCAGGGCTTTGTGCTCAGCAGGGACTCTGCTTGAGATTCTCTCTCCCTCTGCCCCTCGCCCTTGCTCTCTCTCTAAATAAATATCAGTAGTTTAACTTGGACACAGAGAGCATATTTTATCTCTCATTAGATCATGCCAGGCAATTCAAAACAATATTATTGGTCTAGATGGAAAATTACTGAAGAATCTGGTATGTGGAAAAATTGTACATGAAACAGAGTATATTGTTTTATGTCTTTAAACAGTTATTTTGGGGGGAGTCTGGGTATCTCAGTCATTGGACGTCTGCCTTCGGCTCAGGTCATGATCCCAGGGTCCTGGGATCGAGCCCCGCATTGGGGTCCCTGCTCAGCGGGAAGCCTGCTTTTCTCTCTCCCACTCCCCCTGCTTGCAATCCTCTCTCACTGTCCTTCTCAAATACATAATAAATAAATAAAATCTTTTATAAAAATAAAATCTTTTTTAAAAAAAGTTACTTCTGTGTAATGAGTAGCTTGTTACCAAAATTTTGTTGCCATAATAAATTTAAAGTTACGTGATTTCTAGTGCTGTATATTTTTTCAGTACAATTCTTCCAAGCTCTTGAGCTTCATAATTTATTCTCCCTTCCCTTGTAGGGTAACCTACAGTTGCTGCAGAACTGCTTGGCAGTGTTAAATGGAGACACATAAGCCACACTTCACCTTCGGTTAAAAAGGGCTGCCTTCCTTCAGATTTTATTTTTGTTTTCTTAATGATATTAAGCAATTACTGCTCACTGGAAACAAAAGAAACAGCTGACAAAGTGCATCTACTCTCTTTTTTTCTGAGAAACCACGGAGCGGTGCCGTCCATGGGCTCTGCCAGTGTGTGCGGTGGGACGTGGCACCCCTGCACCTGTGTGCTCCCTGCGACAGCTGTCCCTCACCGTGCGCGCCTCCTCTCCCGAAGCCCAAAGTTCAGTCTTGTTTTAAGTAGCCTCTGTAACTGTGTTTATTTTATGAATAGTATTCCTTATGGCTGCCAGTCTTACTTACTTTTAAGTACTTTCTGAAGTTTAACCCTTTTAAAAATACATTGCTCAAACAAGATAAAGATTGCCATTACCTTTTTTTGAATTTTGTTTTTAAAAAACATTGTATACCACCTTAGCTCATTCATGTATCCTGGTAAAGCATCTTAATCAGACTTATTTTTAATTAATGAACATTTCTTAGAAGTTTGGGGACAGATTTTATGTAATCTTTATAAGTATGATTTCTGATGAAAAGCAAATGCATTAGTATGTTTGCCTTAAACTTGTAGACTAAACCAACTATTATCAAATAAACAGTGATAACAGTGATAGTTTTTAACTCTGTGGTCATTGTATCACTCTAAAATTTGGAGTAGCTATAATAAATCTACTCCTTTATTATGCTTTACAGTGTAGGTCTTCATTTTTCGTTTTTCTTTTTTTAAACAGCATATTGAACCAAGTTCACCAGTCCCTTTACAAAAGAATGAACTGCTTCTCTGTGTGCGGTTTAGCGGTTTCATAGAAGCTGGACCTGGGCGGAGGCAGGTTAGAAGCAGACATTTCTAAAATACAGGAGCAGACCGAATGGTCTGTTATGGTTTCCTGACGTCCATCTCTAGCTCAGCCAGTGAACCATGGATGTGCCATTGAGCCCACTTGATTGTTACGCTGGTGTATAACTTGGCGTGTGGAGAGAAAGAGTGCTGTAGAGAACAGCATTTGTTGGTGGGGGAGAAATTGGAACATTTGAAATAAAGTGGGTACAAAAGATATTATTGGCCTTTTTAATGTAAATTAACATCAAGTTATTTCTAATTTAAAATTAGGTTGTGTGGTTTGATTTTTTCACTAAGTTCTCTTGCAGTTGGAAACCACAGGTATTTGGGTTGGTCGCGCCTCGTTTACATTTTCCCAAACCCTGGCCTAGGTCTTAAAAGAGTAGTCACCGTGATTCCAGCCTTGCATGTTCTGTTGCCTTACTGGTGTGCTGGTTCATGTTTCTTTCATTGACGTTGTTCCCTGATGCCATTTGAACTTGACTTTTCTGTTGCCTGAGAAATCTCTGTGTTTTGTCCTCCTTCGTGTCTCCTTCACTGGTGAAAATACACCTGTGCGATGCTCTCCAGTGGGTGAACACGGGACAGAGAGCCCTAGCTTCTAAATTTGGGTGCAGTCCCTTCACTGGCTGCCCCTGTGGCCTCAGGCAGGTTCGCTTGACTTCTGTCTGCCTCAGTTTCTCTACTACAAAGGACATATTGACCTACCTCACAGGGTGTTGTGAGGATTAATAAACATTTGGTACAGTGCTTTGGAAATGTGATGATGCTGTATAAATGCTAAGAAATAGTAAGTACACGGGCGCCTGAGGGGCTCAGTCGGTTGAGCGTCTGTCTGCCTTTGGCTCAGGTTGTGGTTGGTTCCAGGGTCCTGGAATCAAGCCTCACATCCGGGCTCCCTGCTCGTTGGGGAACCTGCTTCTCCCTCTCCCTGCCCCCTGCTTGTGCTTTCTCCCTCACTGTCTCTCTCAAGTAAATGAATAAAATACTTTTTTTTTTTTAATTGAAAGAAATAGCAAGTGCAGGGCAAAAAGCTGTATTGTTCCACATAGCCATCAGCTAATCTGTACCAAGGAGGTCTTTTGGGGAAAAAGGGTAGGAGAGTGCCCCCATCCCTTGGTGCCTGGTTTACATTTTTACATTTTCACAATGTGTGTTGGGGTGGGGGGGGGTAGACTGGAAGCAGCAGTTACATATTAGAGCATATGTGGGAGGGTGCTTAATGAACACATATAAATGAGTTGACTGTTCTATGCAAGGGCTTTCTCACAAAGCACAAGATAAAGAACATACGTTACTCCCTCAAGGACATACTTTAGGAGAGGTTCTACTTTGTACCTCCAGAACAATTGAAACATTCCATAGTTCACTGCTAGTTCCTGATAATTGCCTTGGTTTCACTGCTCTTGGGCTGTGGCATTCATGAAACATTTATTGGCCATTGTCGTATGCCTGGGGGACACAGGACAAACAGGAGGACGCCCAGGAGCACAGACAAAGCCCTACACTATGTGGTAGTATAGTGTCTGCCACAGGGCACACTTTATGCTCTGAGGGGAAGAGAGCAATCTAGGCAGTGGGAATGACCCAGGGTATGAACAGGGTGGGCCGGGGAATGAAGGTTGTGGGGGTTTTGCAGTGAGGGGGAGATGGCAAGAGAGGAAATTGCAAAGGAAAGTGGGTCACAGCAATTGCACTACTGGGTATTTGTCCCAAAGATACAAATGTAGTGATCTAAAGGGCCACCTGCACCCCGTTTGTAGCAGTGATGTCCACAATAGCCAAACTATGGAAGGATCTAGGTGTCGAAAGGATAAAGATGATGTGGTATGTGTACACACACACACACACACACACACGTGCGCACACACAGAAATAGTAAACAAAATCAAAAAATGAAATCTTGGGGCGCCTTCGTGGCTTGGTGGGTTAAAGCGTCTGCCTTTGACTCAGGTCACGATCCCAGGGTCCTGGCATTGAGCCCCACATGGGGCTCTCTGCTAGCAGGGAGCCTGCTTCCTCCTCTCTCGCTCTCTGCCTGCCTCTCTGCCTACTTGTGATATCTGTCAAATAAAATCTTTAATAAATAAATGAAATCTTGCCATTTGCAACGACATGGACAGAACTAGAGTGTGTTATGCTACGTGAAATGAGTCAATCAGAGAAAGAATTATATGATGTCTTTTTATATGATTTATATAATACATGGAACTTAAGAAACAAAACGGGATCATAGAGGAAGAGAGGAAAAAATAAAACAAGATGAATCCAGAGAGAAACCAAGAGAGATTTAATCATAGGAAGCAAATTGAGGGTTGCTGGAAAGAAGGAGGGTGGCGGAATGGGCTAACTGGAGGTTGGACATAGGAGGGCATGTGATGTAATGAGCTATGGCTATTATATATGACTAATGAAACAGATCTGTACCTCTGAAACCAATAATGCATTATATGTTAGTTGAATTAAAATTTTGAAAGGAAGGAAGAAAAAAGCATCAGGACCAGTGAGGCTTATTGACTGGGCTAGATGTCTGCACCTGGTTTGGAAAAGCTTATACAATATTAACGTTCTGTAGCAAAACTAGAGAAGTTGAGCTCAAACTGATCTTTTTTTTTCTTTTTATCACGTATTTTATAAGGATAAACAACAAGGTACAAGTACACTGAGAGGCAGGCAGAGAGAGAGAGAAGGACCCTGAGATCATGACCTGAGCCCAAGGCAGCGGCTTAACCCACTGAGCCACCCAGGCGTCCCTCAAACTGATCTTTTTGAAGAGAGGCACTACAGGTTAAACAGTTTAAAGTATTAGTAAGACAAGTCTGGCTGGTTTAAGAGGAAAACTGCTTTCGCGGAATTAGAGTGGTTCAAGGCCTTATAAAAAACACCAAGCAAAACTTAACTTGCATACCGCCTCTGTATAGAACTACCTGAGACAGATGGTACACCTACCTCAACCCCACACACAGAAAAACGGATTTCAATACTGCGACATATCTTAAAACTTCGTTTCAGACTTCCCAATCTAAAACCCACGGTCAAAAAGCATTTATAAACTCCAAATAACTCCTACTCACACCTCAAAGTAAAGCCAAAACTCAAAAGCACTGTTCTTTGTTTTGGAGACGAGACCCTGTTTAATCACTCGGCAGAAACACAGTACGGCACAGAATCCTAGACAGAAAAAGAAGTGAAGGCCTGAACCTCACTAGCCTCAGAAGTTAAAATAAAAACAAGCAGCCCTTCTGTTATCTAAGAACACTAAGAAACACAGATGTCGCTATGCATCTTCCCTTAGGTCACCAAGAAACCAGGGGAAAGCGCGAACGCAGTCCCCCACTACCACAAATTATGCAGTCGAGTTTCCCACATTTGGGGAAATCGCAGGGGTCAGCACATCCGGAGTGCAATGGATAAGCCTCGCCCTGGGAAAACCACCTTCGTGATCATGGTATCTCCCCTGCCAGGTAAGTATGAGTTGTTCCCCCGCGCCCCCCAAACACCCCTCGCGCTCCACCCGCTCCTCCTTACACACGGTCACTTCCCTCCCGCCCGCCCCCGCGACCCCCGACCCCCCGCACCACCCCCGCCGCCCCCTCGCCCACCCGCGCAGCCACGGAGGGCGCCTTCGTCGGGCCCCACGCGGGGACCGGCGGGCTCGGCCGGGGCGGGCCCGGCAGCCTCTGCGCGCCTGCTCCTCTGCATACGCCACGCCCTTGTCGTGACGTCCCGAGCCCTGTCCCCCGCTCTGGGACACCAGATGTCCGCCGAGACTGCGAATGCCTGAGGGGCAGGGGGGGCGGGGTGGGGGCGGGCGGCGAGCGAGGGTGTCAGGACCTGGGAGACCAGAGAAGACGGGTCCCGGGGCGCCCAGAAGTTGAAGGCCCCACGGGGAATGGTTCGGGCTCGGGCTTGGCCTCACCTTCCTTTCAGCAAAAATTATACGTAATAGCAACGGAGAGTCTACTAAACGTTAAATACTAAGATGGGAGTTTTGTCACCAATTTAACATAAAATTATTGTAACCCCCCCATTATGACCTTTCAGATTACGTGGTAACCTAATCTTGCAACAGTGAAATAACATTCGAACAGAAAGCATCAGGGCAAGGAGTCCATTCGCAGAGTAGATGCGTGGACTGGGGACGGGTGTTGAATAGTCTCCGAAAACCAAAGGAAAAGAAATGTCACATTTCCATCCTGCAGGATGAGCTTACCTCTTTCAGGCTGTCTAGATTTACCTTTTCCTCTTCTATACAAGGAGATCCTATCTGGGTATCAAGTGTAAATATCCTTTCCAGATATGACCAAAATGATTGAACTGTTGTATGTCCCTGGGTGACTGCTGCTCAGGAACAAAGCAACGCAGGAGACAGGACTAGAGATTATAGGATTAGCAAAGACTTCCTGGAGGTTCTAGCAGCATAAAGATCCAAGGAAATACAGTAAAGCTTTTTTTTTTTTTAATTGAAAAAAGGAAAATTGTCAAAATCAAGAAATTCACACTGATACAATATTATTACTCTACAGGAGTTATTCCATTTCCATCAGTTGTCCCAATAACGTCCTTTATAGCAAAGGAAAATTCAAAATCACATATTGCTTTCAATTATCAAGTCTCTTTAACCTTCTTTAATCTGAAATAGCTCTCAGGTAATTCTTTGCATTTCATTATGTAGACATTTTTTAAGACTACAGGCCAGTTATTTTGTAGAATATCCTTCAGTTTTTGAGTTGTCCCATGTTTCCTCATAAGTACATTCAGGTATGCATTTGTTTAAGGATTTTACTTATTTATTTTTAAAAAATATTTTACTTGTTTATATATTTACTTACTTACTTATTTCTATGAGCAGGGAGCCCGATGAGGGGTTTGATCCCAGGACCCTGAAATGATGACCTAAGCCAAAGGCAGACACACTTAACCAGCTGAGCCACCCAGGCACCCTTCAGGTATGCATTTTTGACATGAATACCACATAAATGATATTGTGTCTGTTAAGTGTTGGCTCATGTCCCTCCCCAAAATATGTTGAAGTCCTCAACCTATGAATGTGACCCTATTTGGAAATATGATTTTTGTGGTTACCATCCTGTTAAGTAAGGTGAGGTCACTAGAGTAGGCCCTGATCCAATGTGACTATTTTCCTTATAAGAGGAAAATGCCATGTAAAGATATTTGCACACAGAACAGTACCTGATGACAGAAGCAGCGATGGTAGTAATGTAGCTGCAAGCCGAGGACTGACTGTCACCACAGGAAACTAGGAGATGGCAAGGAAAGGTTCTATGCAAAGTCTCAGAGAGACTGCAGGAACCTTGCCTTTGGACCTCTAGCTTCCAGAACTGTGAGAGAACACATTTCTGTTCTTGTAAGCCATCTTATTTGTGGTACTTTTTATGACAGACCTAGCAAAGTAACATAGTGTCCTCCTCTGGGCATCACATTTGGAGGCACATGACTCAGTTTGTTCAATTATTGGTAGTATTAACATTGACTACTTAGGGGTGCCTGGGTGGCCCTGTCCATTAAGTGTCAGCTAAAGCTGACCTCCTCAGGGTCCTGGGATTGAGCCTCCCAGTGAGTTCCCCACTCAGCGGGGTGTCTGTTTGGCCACCTCAAGCAAGTGGTGGGAGGGGCAGAGGAAGAGAATCTTTAGGCAGACTTCCCACTGAGTGTGGCAGCCAGCGACGACGACGGGGGGGGGGGGGGGGGGGGGGGGGGGGGGGGGCGGGGGGGGGGGTACCAGTGGGGGAGGATTCGATATCAACACCTATGAGATGACCTGAGCCAAAACCAAGAGTCAGACCCTTAACCAACTGAACCACCCAAGCGCCCCTCTGACAAGAGTTTTTAGCATTCATTGATGACTCTTGCATCATAATTGACAACTGTTGATCTTCTAATTCTATCACTCATTCATTTATTAGTTGACATTGTATTGTAAAAAAGAACTTTCCATCCTTCCCTAGGTACTGTCAATATAAGCTCATGGTTATTATTTTATTCAGTTGTTTGTAACCCATAACTGTTTTAAAATTTATTTTGATGTTCAATGAAAGCCCCTTTTAGGGGGGCTACTGTGGATTGCTGCTTGGCCTTTGGGCTAAGATCAAGTGCAGGGTGGCTACTGCATACTTTTGATATGTCCATAAAATTTTTGGAGCATTTCCTTATCTTTTGGCACAAGATGTTCCAGGGCCATTTTGTACCTTTCTTGACTCCTGAAAATTATCTTTTTCTCCGAAGAGGCCTGGTTCTTTTCAGTGGAGAATGGCATTTAGAAAGCAATATCATGGTAGTAGGTATACTTAATGCTACTGTCTTTGCTTCTAATCCCCTTCAGTGGGCAGAGGTAAAAAAAATACATGTTTCCTACACATATCTGTATCTCTTAAAAATAATGAGCCCTTTCAATTTCCGATACTTTCAATTCCAACTTTCACTTGAACGCACATGGTTCCCCTTTTGCCCTCCATCATTCCATATTTGTATCTCTTTTCTTCAGCAGTGAGGACCTTGACTCCCCAACATCCATAAACACATTAGCTCAACCTACAACACATGAAACATTAGTACGGAATTATTACAACCAGGTAGCTATGAAATACAAACCTACTATGGGATAGTTCAGTATTTGTTTGCACTTCTTGTCTTTGGACTTGAAGATGTTTATAGCTAATGTACCATGTCCAAAAGTCATTTCAATTGGTTATTTCTGTTTATTTCAGTGTGGTTTACACCATTCATCTAAGATAGTTAAGTTCAATTATGCTCATATTCAATTTTAGAGATTTCCCCGCTGCAATTTAATAATATGTGTAAAACATTAAGAGAGTTCCAAAACTGAATTACAAAGAAGGTGATCCAGGAAAGCATCACTCTCCCCTTCCTTTCGCAGGTCCCCCCCGAAACCCCAAATACTGTCACCACTTCTGGTTTATTTATTGGTTTTGTGTTTCTTTTGTATAATTTTCTTGTTTTCATATTTTTGCTTGACAAACGGGAACATACTACATTTATTTTTGGACGTCATCTTTTTCACGTTACATAGTTCACGTGAGATACCCTGGGAAATTTTCAAGTCAAGCAGATCGTCCCAACCTGCTTCAGACCACGGGTCAGCCAAAGAAAAGGTAAAAGCAGAAACCCCTGAGGGCTGAATAGGCAAAGACTGTGATTTCTCTGTGGGGAAGGGTTTCAAAAAAGATGGAGAGAGAATGAAACGCCTAATTTTACTACACGCTAATGTTGGGCGCCTACCTGGCATGGAAAGCAAAGCATGCGCCTGCGGGTAGCTGTACAGATTACTTTGAGGGGGAAAAAAAAAAAACCCACAACAAAAAATTATATATAAAGTTCATTTTAACTAGAAAAAAACACAGCCGATCTCTCCTGCGTGGTCTATTTTCATTCCCCCAAGCGGTGCAGAACACCAGCACTGGGACGTCACGACAAGGGCGTGGCGTATGCAGAGGAGCAGGCGCGCAGAGGCTGCCGGGCCCGCCCCGGCCGAGCCCGCCGGTCCCGCGTGGGGCCCGACGAAGGCGCCCTCCGTGGCTGCGCGGGTGGGCGAGGGGGCGGCGGGGGTGGCGCGGGGGGGCGGGGGTCGCGGGGGCGGCGGGAGGGAAGTGACCGTGTGTAAGGAGCGGGTGGAGCGCGAGGGTGTTTGGGGGGCGCGGGGAGCAACTCATACTTACCTGGCAGGGGAGATACCATGATCACGAAGGTGGTTTTCCCAGGGCGAGGCTTATCCATTGCACTCCGGATGTGCTGACCCCTGCGATTTCCCCAAATGTGGGAAACTCGACTGCATAATTTGTGGTAGTGGGGGACTGCGTTCGCGCTTTCCCCTGATTTTCCTGGTCTTTCAAAAAGCAGACGTTTCCTTAGTCTCTTCTTTTCCTTTAAGGGTTTTATTTGACGGAGACCACAAGTAGGCAGAGAGAAGGAAGATAAGCTCCCCGCGAAGCAGAGAGCCCAGATGCTGGACTCGGTCCCAGGAGGTCGAGATCATGACCCGAACAGAAGGCCACCCAGGCGCCCTCGTCGGATATTTTTGAGGTGCCTAGTGGGTACACGGTGACCGTACCAGCAGCAACCCGCGGTGGTTTTTTTTCCGTGCTTGACGTGCTCTAGCGTGCCTTTGGCTGGGGGTGGCTTTTTGTTTCTCCCTGTTGTCAGTGTACTTGAAGTGCGTTGTTCAGCCAGCAAGGAAAGCCGTTTTCAAGAAATTCTTCTCTGTTCCTAATGGAAAAAGCCCCTTTTCAAGGTACTTCCTATCCTACTCTGCTTTGCGGAGTTATTTGCAAGGATGTGTCACCTTTGTTCCTGTGGCCCATCGCCCAGCGATTTCAGCATCCTCTGGTCCCCTGGGCGCATGGTAGAGAAATGCCCCGTCCTAGGGGTTCTTGAGTGGTGCAAGGACTGAAGCGTCAGGTCAGACTCTTGCTTTCAGTTCAGGTCATGATCTCAGGGTTTCCGTGGAGCCTGTCTAAGGTTCTCCCTCTCCCCCGAACAAGGAGGCGGGATCTGAGGCCTCACCTTGGTCCCATCTACCGATCATAATCAGCAGTTTTAACAAGAGTCCCATTCGGTTCTAGAGGCATTAAAGTTTGGAAAGCACTGATCTAACATAGTATATATTTTACTTTTCTAATTTTACCCTCCTGGGATGTAAGTCCCCCAGGGCTGGGATTCTGGTCTATTTTGTTGATGCTCCATGCGCGCTTGCCTAGACTAGCCCATGGCCATATAATAGGCTTTCAACATGTTGAATGAATTCACTTACTGATCTCAGGCTTTAAAAAAAAAAAAAAAAAAAAAAAGTGGATTCCAAGCGGGGTCTGGATTCTAGCTCTGAGTCCAGGTAAGATGACCAACACTCTCCTTCCTACAGAGAAATCACAGAGTTGGAAGCACTCCCTGTCCCGTTTCGTCAGTAGTACCTCTGAACATCATTTGCCGGAGCCCCTAAAAACGCTATACAGAACAGTCCCTGGCCTCAGGGAGAGGATCCTCTAGTCTACACCCTCAGCATCCAATCTAGCCTCCTTCAGCCCCTTCTCCCACGAGAGAAGAATGGGATCATTCTACAGACATCAGAGAGAGGTAAGTCAGTGGTTAGCACCTTATATCTGTCACATGCCTGCCTCTCTTGTTCATCCATTGCTTCACCCTGGATCAAACAGTAGAGGACACGGACTTTATTTCTATCCTTTTGGGGTCTCCACAGGACCTGAAAATTAAATGGACATAAAACAGAATAACAGGAGGCGGGACTGGGTGACTCCATCCACAGAGTGTGTGCCTTCAGCTCAGGTCATGATCCCAGGGCCCTGGATTGAGTTCTCCGTCGGGCTCCTTGTTCAATGAGGAGCCTGCTTCTCCCTCTGCCTGCTTCTCCCCCAGCTTGTGCTCTCTCTACGTCAAATAAATAAAATCTTAAAGGCATTAAAACAACAACAACAACAACAACAACAACAAAACAGAGTAAGAGGAGGCAAGCGTACAGATTTTTACATGGACATAGGAGACCACGTAGTAAAATGAAGACCCAAAGAGGCAGCTAGGTGGGTCTCCAAGAAGCTCGGGTTCCTTTTACTTTTTCTTTTATTTATTTGAAGACCAAGAGCTGGTGCTTCGTGGTCACGGATACTGGTGTGTCCCGGCGCCTATTTTACTCCACAGATTGTAATGCATTATTATCCTTACCTTGATTTGGCCAGTGGGAAGCCTTTCAAACTGGCCCTCGTGTGCCTGACCTGTCCACGTCGGTCACAGCACGCTGCTCTACTTTTTGGCACAGCTACGCGTTCCGGGGCTTGACGAGGCCGGTGCAGACCCAGCCGTGAGGGCCATGCTGGTGGCGTGGCTCCTTGGACCCTCCCTTGCCCACCGACCTGGATTCCCGAAACGGGTCAAGATTCTCTGGACTTCCCGGAGAGGCCCTGCAGTCAGAGGGAGAGAAGGGAACGCCAGTGCCCGGGATGGACTCCCTGCCCTGGCTCCCCTGCATTGCAACAAGCCTCTCCGATCCCATCTAGTGTGTGCCCAAGACCACTCCCCCCACCCACTGAGAGTCCCACAGAGGCCCAGCAAGCCACAGGTGCTCAGCCTTCCCTTGACTGAGTGCCGCCACCACCTGACTGGGTAGCAGGCACCTCTGCGCTTGCAAGGCTGGGGGGCAGCACCTTGGAAGCCCCCTGCTGCTCTCCCTGATACCCCAGCCGGGAAGGGTCGGCCATGCTGGGGCCCAGGCTTGCATTGGCTGGTCACCAAAACCCAATGCCCTCCCCGCCCCCCCCCCCCCTCCTCCTGCTCTTTCCCCAAAGCACCAGAGCTGGGTCCCCAGGGATGCCACCCCTCCACATCCCATCAGGGGCCACATCCAGTGAAGGTCTTAAGGTGTTCTCCTTGGTTCCTGTCTGCTGGGCTCTGTAGGTAGTGACCTTGGAGGCTGGGGTTTCTCTGTGGCTTCAAAGCAATCACATCTTCCTGAAGGTCTTCACCTGTTGGGCTTCCCTGGCAGGCCCTCCTGAGCCCGTGGAAAGTATGGCTCAGTCCATCTCAGTTAGCAGTGGCACAGTGGGACTGAGACTGGGT
The DNA here is from genome assembly GCF_011764305.1 of Mustela putorius furo. Taxonomy (NCBI): domain Eukaryota; kingdom Metazoa; phylum Chordata; class Mammalia; order Carnivora; family Mustelidae; genus Mustela; species Mustela putorius. The sequence continues at coordinate 31,109,775 of NW_025422047.1, read as the reverse complement.
TGGGGAGAGAACCAAGAGGAGCCTGCCAGGAGAGGAAGACGTGTGGGGAAACACAGTCTTCAGTCTGAGAGGCAGGAGCAATGGCGAAAAGGAGCCCGTGGGCTCCGAGGTCAGGGATGGCAGTGGCTGGGTCCCCAAGGCTCCCAAGGGCCACACTCCACACTTGGAGTCCCATTGGAGTCCCCTCTGGGATGCACTCCACCTGTACTTGGAGACTCGGGAGTCTCCTTCCGGCAGGAAGGAGGAGAACAGGGAGGACCATTCTCTGGAGTTCTCTGCACCCACACTCCCCCCCCCCCCCCCCCCCCAACCTGGCTCTGGCTCCAAGGTGAAGCCCATGTTCTCCGCGGTGCCCTCTGGCTGGGCCTCAGGATCTGACTCTTCAGGCCCTGCCAATCTAGCCTGCAGGCCCCGCGCTAAGTCAGCCGGCTGCTCAGAACCCGCCAAGCAGGTGAACGTGTGTGTGCCCCTCCACGCTGGCAGCTGTCCACGCCCCACCCCACCCCTACCCCCACTCTCCTGCGCCCTGCCTTCAGCCCTCATTGCCCCGACTCTCTCGGGCTCTGTCTGAGCTCTAAGTCTGCGCTGTGGCCGCCCATCTCACTCCTCCCCCGCCCCCATCCCTTCCCACAGGTGGAGACCCCTGCGGTCAGTGGCCAGAAAGCGGACAGGATGGAAATATCTCCTCTGTTTCTACTTCCCTCCATCAGGTGTAGCCAGAGAATCGGAGAATCGGTGTGTGTGGGGGGGGGGGGTTTACCGCACTCCCAGCGCAGTAGGGAGGAGGCTTGTACCGAGCGTGAGCAGTCCGCGCTCCCTCAGCGGGAGCACCTGCCACCCCTCCCACCCTCCCCACACACCACCCCCGCCCCACCCGACGCCGCCGGGGCTACAGAGCAGGTGCAAAGGCGCGGGAAAACCGAAGTGTACCGGGCCGCACCCCGTCCTCACACGGACGGAACCCTGAAGGCGCCTCCGACGTTCTCAGCCACACCGGCCAGGCCCATGGAGGCCCCTGCTGCCCTTCGCTCCTGCCAACGTCAGCCTCGAAGCAAGCGCACGACTGGCGATGGCCTGGAAAACCTCGGGGTGACAGTTCTGTCCCACGAGCAGAGTAAGCGGGTCCGCGAAGAGGCTCTTCTGGCGCCGTTAAGTCTGGATGTTTCTACACACCACCTGAAAGACAGGGAAGGAGACAGACAGACAGACAGACAGACAGACGGCGGCTGGGAGAGACAAGCGGTGACCATCCCCGGAGGCCGAGCAGGAGACGGCCCCAGCTCGAGAGGGACAGTTGTCCTGAAGGAAGCCGCGGTGCTCCCTGCCCCATGGGAGGACCCGTCCGCTTGTCAGCCGCGCAGGCGGGCGGGAGGCAGACCCTCTCGGGCCCACCTGCTGGTGCGGAGCCGGAGTCGCGCGCGGTAGGGGGCGTGGGGGGGACCAGTGCCGAGGGCGTGGGGACCCGGGCGGCGCCGAGCCGAGACTGCAGCCGCGCGCACCCGGAGCGCCGCAGGGCACGTGGCGGCCCACGGCCCCAGGAAGGCCCGGGGTGCTGCCGGGGCGGCGGCACACCCGCAGCCGAGGAGGCGGGGGTCCCGAAGGGCTTCCGGCCTCGGGCTGGGAGGGCGAGGCCGCCGGGGGTCGCGGTGGCTTCCCCGACGGCGCAAAAGCGACGGGCGCGTCCTTCGAGCCGGAGTCGAACCAGCGACGTAAAGATGTCCACGCCTCTCCGGCCTACAGTCCTCCGCTCTGCCAGCTGAGCTATCGAAGGCTGCGCTCTGGCGGGCCTGGGGCCGGGCTTTTTCTCGAAACGACGGAGGCCACGGCGCGGCCGTGCGGGACGTCCAGCGGGCCCTGACGCGCTCCGAAGCCATCCCAGAGAAGAGCCGAGTCCCCGCGGCCGCAGCGCCCGTTCCGCGCGGGGCAGCGAGTCCCCTGCGCTCGGCGGCCGACCGGGGCGGGCGTGGGGGGCAGCATCCCGGGCGCGGCGGCGGAGACGCCTGGGCGCGTGCTCTCCCCCCACCCCGGTGGCCTCAGGTGCCCTCCCGGCGCCTTCTTCTACAGGTGGGGCCACCAGGGTCCGTGGCCCGGCCGGAAAGAGGGGGAGGAGGGGCGTTGGCGAACCCCACGCGCGGGCTGGGCGACCAAGGCCTTGCGGAGCGGAGGAGGGGACCCCCCCTGGATTGCGCACCAGGTAGGCGGCTTCGAACCGCCCAGCTACCAGCTGGTTTGTGGGCGCCTTCAGGCCAAAATAACCCTTAGGCCAAAATGACGCTTGGTGGTGGTGGTGCGGCAGATGATGCCGGCTTTCGCAGCCAAGATCATCGCGTTCGGATTCCGCAGGTCTCCTAATTTCCCTGCTTTCACCCTTGCAGCCAGATTTTTTTTCTTTTTCCTTAATTTAATTCATTATTACTCCCTCCCCGCCCCGCCCCCCGCCCCGTCCCCGGTGTCAAGAGGAGTGGGAGGGGAAGGATTCCGATCAAGCCACTCCTCTGCTCAAAACCTTTCAGTTTAGGGGTGCCTGGCTGGCTCAGTCGGTAGAGCATGTAGATCATGATCTCAGGGTTGTGAGTTCGAACCCCCCCACACCCACACCCACACACACCATACCCCCCCACCCACTGGGTGTAGAGCTTCCTTTTCTTTTTTCTTTTTAAGATTTTATTTTAAAGTAATAAGCCCGGGGGCAGATCTTACTTAAACAAACAAACACAGAGCAAGCCAACCAACCAACCGACCGACCTTTTGGTTCACTCAGATTGCCAGTCTTAATGATCATCGCGGAGTGCAGTGGTCGCTGGAGCTGCCGGGCTGGTCTGTTCTGAGGAAAGGCTCCGCAGGCGGATGGACCCAGCCAGGGAAGGCTCACACCTGAGAGGGACTACAGATGGCACTCCAAATCAGGAGTGTCTGTCAGCTGTACCCAAGGTGATCTCAGCAGCAGTAAGTACCTGTGGTGGATTTCCAGGCGAAACGGGGCCGGGCCTTCTTAGCTGAGACACCAACAGCTGGCTAAAGCAGTGTTGGAACATCCAGGTAGCTGAATTCCAAGGGGAAATACAAATATTATCCACAAATATAATCTACCATTATGCGCCTGAGTGGCTCAGCGGGTTGAGTGTCTGATTCTTGATGTTAGCTCTGGTCATGATCTCAGGGTTGTGAGATAGAACCCCAGGACCGGCTCTGCACTGGTCCTTGGAACTTGCTTATGCTTCTCTTTCTCCTTCTGCCACTGCCCCTCCCCTCCCTGCTCTCTCTCTCTCTCTCTCTTTTTTTTTTTTTTAAAGATTTTATTTATTTATTTGACAGAAAGAGATTACAAGTAGGCAGAGAGAGAGAGGAGGAAGCCGGCTCCCTGCTGAGCAGAGAGCCCGATGCGGGACTTGATCCCAGGACCCCGAGATCATGACCTGAGCCGAAGGCAGCAGCTTAACCCACTGAGCCACCCAGGCGACCCCCCTCCCTGCTCTCTTGCTCTCTCTTAATCCCCGCCCCCAACCTCCAAAAGCCATAGAAAGGTAGTCCTACAATGATTTTCAAGACCCTCATGATCTTACTCCCACCTAGTCACCTCTCTGACTTAATTTTGTCCAACCCTTCAATGTTGCTCTAGACACAGGGCCTCCTTGCTATTCACACACAGTCCTACCTGGGCCTTTGCTCTAGCTGACCTGTGTGCTCTGGATGCTTTTCCCCAGATAGCCCATGACCCACTCCCTCACCTCCTACCAGCCTTTGCTCACAGAGCACCTGCTCAACGTAGCCTCTTCTGACCCCCCAATCCACCTCACTGCCTGTGCCCCTAACTCCACTCGAGATCCCTTCTCTCTCCTCAATACTTTCCTTTCTCGGCTCCTAACACCTACCGGAGTACTTAAGTACCTATTGTGTCCATTGTCAGTATCCTCCCACTCCCTCTGCCCCCTCCTACAATAGAGGAGTGCCCAGGGACGCCTGGGTGGCTCAGTTGGTTGGACGACTGCCTTGGGCTCAGGTCATGATCCCGGATCAAGTCCCGCATAGGGCTCCCAGCTCCACAGGGAGTCTGCTTCTCCATCTGACCTTCTCCTCGCTCATGCTCTCTCTCACTGTCTGTCTCTCAAATAAATAAATAAAAATCTAAAAAAAAAAAAAAAAATAGAGGAGTGCCCAGAGGCCTTTTTGTCTTTTGTCACCCATTCCCGAAGTGTGCATATATACTCAGCCAGGGGTTGTTGAATGGGCCAACTCTCCACGTGCTCGAAGAGGCAATGAGACTGCACAAGGAGGGGCCAGGAGCCAGGGTTCAGCCAGGGGGAGGTGCAGAGTTAACCTTGTTTGATCACAGAACAGGGTCTCTTCAGTTGAGAACTGTAGAACTCTCCGCCCATAACAATCCCTCCAAACTGTTTCCTTTCCTGAGATCTGACCAGGCTCTAGCATAGCTTCTAGCAGCGTAAGGTTCTGTCCCTAAGAGTGACCTCCCGCCTGAGAAAGGTAGACACCTCACACAGAGGCCCCCAATGTGTGTGTGTGTGTATATATATATATATATATATATATATTCATTTTTTTTTAAGACTTCATTTATTTAAGAGAGTGAGAGAGCACAACAAGCAGGGGGAGCAGCAGGCAGAGGGAGAAGCAGTCTCCCCGCCAAACAAGCAGCCCGATGCTGAACCCCACCATCCCAGGAGCCTGGGATCATGACCTGAGCCAGAGCAGACACCCAACCGACAGAGCCACCCAGGCGTCCCTCTTTGGGCATTCATTAAAAAGCGCTTGCAGTTGTGACCATGGGTCTGTTAGGACTCCAAAGGATCCTTCTCAAGACCTGAGAGCCATTCCTTTGAGCTGTAATGGTGAAGGCTGGGGCCTAGGTCCCAGTCTCTGTGGGACGGTAGCCCCCCAACCTGTCAGTTCAGCTGTCAGCCAACACACACAGCTGCCCAACAGCGGTCCTCCTGAACGACCGGGTGTCACTTTTCACTTCTCCGACGGTCCCGGGCCCCCTTCGTCTCATGCTTCCCGTCCAGCGTCCAGGTCACCTGCGCACAGATGCGGGTGGAGCTCCGTTCTTTCCCCTCCTGTCAGCAGTTCCCGAGGAAAATCTTTTTTCACCACTGTGGCTGCCGTCTGCTGCGTTCATCTTTGACAGAGTCCGAGTGGGAAAGGACCAGAGGGCACTGGGCGGGACCAGCCTGCGCGCGGGCTGCGGGGCGGGACCGCCGGGGCTCCCCGGGGACACCGGACAAGCTGCGGCGGAAGGGCACCGCGGAGCGCTTTGCTTCGTGTGCTTTCTTCACAACTCCGCGGGACGCTTTTCTTTTCCCTCCCGCGTTCCCGGATCAGGCGACTGCATGTTCGGACGCCGAGTGCAACTTGGGAAGACCCCAGAAAAGAACACTGCCACTGCCCCCATCTTACTGGGGCGGCTTAGCCCTTAACGCCCACCGTCAGAAAGGCCTCTCCTGAGTTTTCGACTCGGTTTGAAAATGAGTCTCGAACAGGCGAGGACAAAAAGGGGCTGAAATTTTCTTTTCGCGGAAAGGAAGGCGAGACCAAACCCGAGTCTTGAGCCACCACCATTCCCGCAGGGCTCCGGGGGACCCCGCGTTCTCGGGTCTCCCCTCCAGGGGCGGACGCCCCCCAGGCATCCGCGGCCTCGGCGGCGACAAGGACATCCGCTGTCCCAGAGCGGGGGACAGGGCTCGGGGACGTCACGACAAGGGCGTGGCGTATGCAGAGGAGCAGGCGCGCAGAGGCTGCCGGGCCCGCCCCGGCCGAGCCCGCCGGTCCCGCGTGGGGCCCGACGAAGGCGCCCTCCGTGGCTGCGCGGGTGGGCGAGGGGGCGGCGGGGGTGGCGCGGGGGTCGGGGGTCGCGGGGGCGGCGGGAGGGAAGTGACCGTGTGTAAGGAGCGGGTGGAGCGCGAGGGTGTTTGGGGGGCGCGGGGAGCAACTCATACTTACCTGGCAGGGGAGATACCATGATCACGAAGGTGGTTTTCCCAGGGCGAGGCTTATCCATTGCACTCCGGATGTGCTGACCCCTGCGATTTCCCCAAATGTGGGAAACTCGACTGCATAATTTGTGGTAGTGGGGGACTGCGTTCGCGCTTTCCCCTGGTCTTGCTTGTTGGAAAGATAAGGCTTGTTCTCCATCGGTGTCTGGCCTGGCTGGGGTCTGTTTCACTTGCGTTCTGAGGGGCTTCCGAAACCCTGGGTTGGCTTTTGCGCACCCCCTGCGTCTCGGCCGAAGCACACCCGCGGACAGGTGCGCGGGCTTCTGCAGCCGACCAATGTATTCCCCCGGTCACGGAAAGTAGGGATCCCAGTGCGCCGGGATCCCAGTGACCCGGGTCGAGGGCGGACGCTTAACCGCTCACCCACCCCAGGTGCTCCTGTCTCTCTATTTTGCGCTGAGCTTTCTCCAGTCAATACGGGGTTGATGGCCAGTTCTTAATGGAAAGGAAGTTAGGAGGGGCGGAGGTAGGCGGCGGGGTTCTTGCAGCGGGGGAGCTGGCTCCACGTTGAAGGTGGGGAAGACTGATAAGGATTATCGTCCAGAAGGTCGCTCACCCACTGAGAATCCGACACTCAAGCTGGCCAGGTAACAGGTGGCTGGGGAGGAATGGGAGGCCCTTGATACGGATGCAGATTTGCTCTTCACGTGGGGCGTGGGAATTTCTTCTCAGCAGAGAGACGAAGATAGGCCTGGATCCAGAATCGCGTTGCAGTCTGGTTTAACGCTTTTGTCACAAAACTGCTGCTTTTCGGGGCGCCTGGGTGGCCCAGTGGGTTAAAGCCTCTGCCTTTGGCTCAGGTCATGGTCCCAGGGTCCTGGGATCAAGCCCCGCATCGGGCTCTCTGCTTAGCGGGGAGCCTGCCTCCCCCACCCCCACCGCATGCCTCTCTGCCTGCCCCTCGGCCTACTTGTGATCTCTGACGAATGAATGAATAAAATCTTAACAAAAGAAAGAACAGAGTTGGCAGGAGCAATCTGGCGTTGAAAGCGGGACTGGTCTGGCGGTTCTTGATTTGAGGAATCAGGTAAAAAGTCTTGTGGCCACACAACAGGTAAGAGACGTCGAATTACTTAAATCAATAAATAAAAGTCGGGTGCTTGGGTGGCTCATTCTCAAAATCTTTAAACATAAGCCAAACAAAACAAAAAAAAGTCTCCCTTGCTCCTTTGTATATTTCTGACCCTCTGCAATATTAAGATACTGAGTAAGAATGGGTAATATATGCTTTGAAGTCTTAGGTATGTAGGTGCCACTTTGAGACAAACAGGCTTGAGCGATGGAATGGAGAAAGTGACCCTCCAGAGGAATAGAAAGCCCATCAGGTGACCCACCTCAAAATATCTGTAGGCCCTAACTAACCAGTGGGCTACTTACAACCAGGCACAGTTAACCAAAAAAAGGGAAAATTCCATATATCACCAATACCTCTTCACCTTTCCCCCCTTGAATGCAGCCCCTACCCACTGTCTCCTCAGGGACACCATCTCCTCTGCTGTCCTGCCCTCCACTCCCTTGTGGTATATTCGATAAACTCTCTCCTTTGTTCAGCCTCAGGTGAATTCTTCAACTGCCCAAGCCACCGCTTTCCACCAGAACGGTGCCCCACATTTGGGTACCCCATGTGATCTACAGAGACACCACAAGGGACAGTATGAGCTGTGAGGGTGGAAAAATATAGGAAGCCAGATATCTTGCAGGAGGTAGGTCTTTCTCTTAAGTAATCTTTCTCACATAAGGACAGACTATGAATTATTATCTTGGCCTTAAGTATGGTCATCTGCAAAACTTATTTCTGTAGTTGATCTATGTTCTGCTTGTTTTTTTTTTTGTCCCTCTGGTGAACAAGTCTAAATTCTTTTGGCTTTTCCTTGTGGAATGTGTGCTGAAGGCAGGCTTTAACACTCTGAGCCACCCAAGCGCCCCTACAGTCAGAGTTTTTAAAGGCAGAGTAGGGATGGACTGGGTGGTGGGTGAGGACAAACGGGGTTATGGATGATAAAAGTCTCTAAGGAGTTTGGAAGTGAGGTCTCAAGGACCTTGAGGGGCTAGCTATCATCTGAGGAAAAGGTTATTCATTACCAATAATAAAAATCTTCGTGAGACCCTTTCGATATTTATTAGTGGGTCATATACTTGGAAATGATTCTCAACACTATATTGGAGGTTTAGAGATAAAGTTTCCTAAAGGAAATGTTAAAGTAGATTTACAGGATTCTGGTCGGACCTGTCGGACCTGTCAGGCTAGGATTGTCCTTAGCAAAATCTCAAGGTGAGGGCAGTTAAGTTCCCAGGGGAGAGCCACTCGGTCTGTTTCAAGGGCTTGTCAATAGGTGAGGAATTTTAATGATTTTCTTCTCCCTCTATTTCCCACATCAGCTAAACTTGAGGTGGGATGGCCTTAATTTTCTCGGCCTCCACAGGCATAACAGGCTTAAACCTGACCTTATCTATATACCGAGAGTTTGAAGTGGAAGTAATTGGAAATATGATGTAACTAGGAATCAGTTCGTTTTCAGTTGCATTTATTACCAATGTTAGTTATTCTAGAAAACTTCGGTGTCAAGTCGTTTTGAAAACCATAGTCCAGTCCTCCTGAAGGGCTGGCTTCACTTGGAAAGCATGAATCCCACTGTTTTTTCTTTCACTTTGAATTCAAATAAGTGACACCAGTCAGCTTTTACCAAAAGCCTAGCAGCCACTGGCAGTTTAGTTATCTCCTTACTCTACAGTCTGGTCCCAATATTTGAGTTGACTCCACTAGCACCCTTTACTGTCATGACAAAATAAGTGGAAAAGTTTCTCAAAATCTGGAAAAAAGGGGCACTTGGGTGGCTCAGTCAGTTAAATGTCTGCTGCTTAGGTAATAATCCCAGGGTCCTGGGATCAAGTTCCGAATCCAGCTCTCTGCTCAGAAGGGCGCCTGCTTCTCTCTCTACCTCTGCCTGCTGCTCTGCCTGCTTGCGCTCTCTCTCTCTCTCTTAATCTCTCTCTGGCAAATAAATAAATATAATCTTTTTTAAAAACCTTGAAAAAGTTGATGGAATGATGATAGCGGATTTCATTTCTTTAAATATTTTGTCTTGGGGCGCCTGGGTGGCTCAGTGGGTTGGAGCCTCTGCCTTCGACTCAGATCATGATCCCAAGGTCTGGGATCAAGCCCCACATTGGGATCTCTGCTCAGTGGGGAGCCTGTTTCCCCTCTCTCTCTGCCTGCCTCTACCTACTTGTGATCTCTCTCTCTGTCAAATATATAAATAAAATCTTTTTTTTAATTTTTTTTTAAAGATTTTATTTATTTATTTGACAGACAGAGATCACATGTAGGCAGAGAGGCAGGCAGAGAGAGAGAGAGAGGGAAGCAGGCTTCCTGCGGAGCAGGAAGCCCGATGCAGGGCTCGATCCCAGGACCCTGAGATCATGACCCGAGCCGAAGGCAGCAGCCCAAACCACTGAGCCACCCAGGCGCCCCTAAATAAAATCTTTTAAAAATAAAATGAAATAAATATTTTGTCCTAGGAATAAAACTACAGGCCCTAGGTAGTGTTGTCAGTGGTATTGCCTGTTCTGTAAATGTGGAAACCTATTGTCTACAATATCTGAATGGTATTGGTCCACCAAATTTATTTCTATTTATTTATTTATTTAGTAAACTGGTTTACTAGCAAAATTGGGTGACTATGAGATTGTAACTTTGTAAACATTTAGCTGACAACACGTCCCATATAGTTTGCTTAAGTTTCACAATTATTTCAATGTTTCTGCTGAGGCCTTATGTCCCTTTGAAGCAAGGGATCGTAACAAAGCCAAAGCGTCCATTTCACATTGGCCTATACTTTGGAAGGCTACCAGCAAATCATCTACATATTGAATTATTATAGATCCCTCTAAGTAGGACATATCTCCTCTAAGTGTTCCTTTAAATGACTACAGAAAATGCGAAAGCCCTGATTTCCTTGAGAAAAATTCTCTCCAAAAAGATGGGATTCCAGGGGCGCCTGGGTGGCTCAGTGGGTTAAGCCTCTGGGTTCAGCTCAGGTCATGGTCTCAGGGTCCTGGGATCAAGCCCCCGCATCGGGGGTCTCTGCTCAGTGGGGAGCCTGCTTCTCCTCTCTCTCTGCCTGCCTCTCTGCTTACTTGTGATCTCTCTCTCTGTGTCAAATAAATAAATAAAATATTTAAAAAATAATAATAAAAGATGGGATTCCACAAAGAAAAGCCAAAAGAATTTAGACTTGTTCACCAGAGGGACAAAAAAAAAACAAGCAGAACATAGATCAACTACAGAAATAAGTTTTGCAGATGACCATACTTAAGGCCAAGATAATAATTCATAGTCTGTCCTTATGTGAGAAAGATTACTTAAGAGAAAGACCTACCTCCTGCAAGATATCTGGCTTCCTATATTTTTCCACCCTCACAGCTCATACTGTCCCTTGTGGTGTCTCTGTAGATCACATGGGGTACCCAAATGTGGGGCACCGTTCTGGTGGAAAGCGGTGGCTTGGGCAGTTGAAGAATTCACCTGAGGCTGAACAAAGGAGAGAGTTTATCGAATATACCACAAGGGAGTGGAGGGCAGGACAGCAGAGGAGATGGTGTCCCTGAGGAGACAGTGGGTAGGGGCTGCATTCAAGGGGGGAAAGGTGAAGAGGTATTGGTGATATATGGAATTTTCCCTTTTTTTGGTTAACTGTGCCTGGTTGTAAGTAGCCCACTGGTTAGTTAGGGCCTACAGATATTTTGAGGTGGGTCACCTGATGGGCTTTCTATTCCTCTGGAGGGTCACTTTCTCCATTCCATCGCTCAAGCCTGTTTGTCTCAAAGTGGCACCTACATACCTAAGACTTCAAAGCATATATTACCCATTCTTACTCAGTATCTTAATATTGCAGAGGGTCAGAAATATACAAAGGAGCAAGGGAGACTTTTTTGTTTTGTTTGGCTTATGTTTAAAGATTTTGAGAATGAGCCACCCAAGCACCCGACTTTTATTTATTGATTTAAGTAATTCGACGTCTCTTACCTGTTGTGTGGCCACAAGACTTTTTACCTGATTCCTCAAATCAAGAACCGCCAGACCAGTCCCGCTTTCAACGCCAGATTGCTCCTGCCAACTCTGTTCTTTCTTTTGTTAAGATTTTATTCATTCATTCGTCAGAGATCACAAGTAGGCCGAGGGGCAGGCAGAGAGGCATGCGGTGGGGGTGGGGGAGGCAGGCTCCCCGCTAAGCAGAGAGCCCGATGCGGGGCTTGATCCCAGGACCCTGGGACCATGACCTGAGCCAAAGGCAGAGGCTTTAACCCACTGGGCCACCCAGGCGCCCCGAAAAGCAGCAGTTTTGTGACAAAAGCGTTAAACCAGACTGCAACGCGATTCTGGATCCAGGCCTATCTTCGTCTCTCTGCTGAGAAGAAATTCCCACGCCCCACGTGAAGAGCAAATCTGCATCCGTATCAAGGGCCTCCCATTCCTCCCCAGCCACCTGTTACCTGGCCAGCTTGAGTGTCGGATTCTCAGTGGGTGAGCGACCTTCTGGACGATAATCCTTATCAGTCTTCCCCACCTTCAACGTGGAGCCAGCTCCCCCGCTGCAAGAACCCCGCCGCCTACCTCCGCCCCTCCTAACTTCCTTTCCATTAAGAACTGGCCATCAACCCCGTATTGACTGGAGAAAGCTCAGCGCAAAATAGAGAGACAGGAGCACCTGGGGTGGGTGAGCGGTTAAGCGTCCGCCCTCGACCCGGGTCACTGGGATCCCGGCGCACTGGGATCCCTACTTTCCGTGACCGGGGGAATACATTGGTCGGCTGCAGAAGCCCGCGCACCTGTCCGCGGGTGTGCTTCGGCCGAGACGCAGGGGGTGCGCAAAAGCCAACCCAGGGTTTCGGAAGCCCCTCAGAACGCAAGTGAAACAGACCCCAGCCAGGCCAGACACCGATGGAGAACAAGCCTTATCTTTCCAACAAGCAAGACCAGGGGAAAGCGCGAACGCAGTCCCCCACTACCACAAATTATGCAGTCGAGTTTCCCACATTTGGGGAAATCGCAGGGGTCAGCACATCCGGAGTGCAATGGATAAGCCTCGCCCTGGGAAAACCACCTTCGTGATCATGGTATCTCCCTGCCAGGTAAGTATGAGTTGCTCCCCGCGCCCCCCAAACACCCTCGCGCTCCACCCGCTCCTTACACACGGTCACTTCCCTCCCGCCGCCCCCGCGACCCCCGACCCCCGCGCCACCCCCCGCGCCCCCTCGCCCACCCGCGCAGCCACGGAGGGCGCCTTCGTCGGGCCCCACGCGGGACCGGCGGGCTCGGCCGGGGCGGGCCCGGCAGCCTCTGCGCGCCTGCTCCTCTGCATACGCCACGCCCTTGTCGTGACGTCCCCGAGCCCTGTCCCCCGCTCTGGGACAGCGGATGTCCTTGTCGCCGCCGAGGCCGCGGATGCCTGGGGGGCGTCCGCCCCTGGAGGGGAGACCCGAGAACGCGGGGTCCCCCGGAGCCCTGCGGGAATGGTGGTGGCTCAAGACTCGGGTTTGGTCTCGCCTTCCTTTCCGCGAAAAGAAAATTTCAGCCCCTTTTTGTCCTCGCCTGTTCGAGACTCATTTTCAAACCGAGTCGAAAACTCAGGAGAGGCCTTTCTGACGGTGGGCGTTAAGGGCTAAGCCGCCCCAGTAAGATGGGGGCAGTGGCAGTGTTTCTTTCTGGGGTCTTCCCAAGTTGCACTCGGCGTCCGAACATGCAGTCGCCTGATCCGGGAACGCGGGAGGGAAAGAAAAGCGTCCCGCGGAGTTGTGAAGAAAGCACACGAAGCAAAGCGCTCCGCGGTGCCCTTCCGCCGCAGCTTGTCCGGTGTCCCCGGGGAGCCCCGGCGGTCCCGCCCCGCAGCCCGCGCGCAGGCTGGTCCCGCCCAGTGCCCTCTGGTCCTTTCCCACTCGGACTCTGTCAAAGATGAACGCAGCAGACGGCAGCCACAGTGGTGAAAAAAGATTTTCCTCGGGAACTGCTGACAGGAGGGGAAAGAACGGAGCTCCACCCGCATCTGTGCGCAGGTGACCTGGACGCTGGACGGGAAGCATGAGACGAAGGGGGCCCGGGACCGTCGGAGAAGTGAAAAGTGACACCCGGTCGTTCAGGAGGACCGCTGTTGGGCAGCTGTGTGTGTTGGCTGACAGCTGAACTGACAGGTTGGGGGGCTACCGTCCCACAGAGACTGGGACCTAGGCCCCAGCCTTCACCATTACAGCTCAAAGGAATGGCTCTCAGGTCTTGAGAAGGATCCTTTGGAGTCCTAACAGACCCATGGTCACAACTGCAAGCGCTTTTTAATGAATGCCCAAAGAGGGACGCCTGGGTGGCTCTGTCGGTTGGGTGTCTGCTCTGGCTCAGGTCATGATCCCAGGCTCCTGGGATGGTGGGGTTCAGCATCGGGCTGCTTGTTTGGCGGGGAGACTGCTTCTCCCTCTGCCTGCTGCTCCCCCTGCTTGTTGTGCTCTCTCACTCTCTTAAATAAATGAAGTCTTAAAAAAAAATGAATATATATATATATATATATATATATATATACACACACACACACATTGGGGGCCTCTGTGTGAGGTGTCTACCTTTCTCAGGCGGGAGGTCACTCTTAGGGACAGAACCTTACGCTGCTAGAAGCTATGCTAGAGCCTGGTCAGATCTCAGGAAAGGAAACAGTTTGGAGGGATTGTTATGGGCGGAGAGTTCTACAGTTCTCAACTGAAGAGACCCTGTTCTGTGATCAAACAAGGTTAACTCTGCACCTCCCCCTGGCTGAACCCTGGCTCCTGGCCCCTCCTTGTGCAGTCTCATTGCCTCTTCGAGCACGTGGAGAGTTGGCCCATTCAACAACCCCTGGCTGAGTATATATGCACACTTCGGGAATGGGTGACAAAAGACAAAAAGGCCTCTGGGCACTCCTCTATTTTTTTTTTTTTTTTTAGATTTTTATTTATTTATTTGAGAGACAGACAGTGAGAGAGAGCATGAGCGAGGAGAAGGTCAGATGGAGAAGCAGACTCCCTGTGGAGCTGGGAGCCCTATGCGGGACTTGATCCGGGATCATGACCTGAGCCCAAGGCAGTCGTCCAACCAACTGAGCCACCCAGGCGTCCCTGGGCACTCCTCTATTGTAGGAGGGGCAGAGGGAGTGGGAGGATACTGACAATGGACACAATAGGTACTTAAGTACTCCGGTAGGTGTTAGGAGCCGAGAAAGGAAAGTATTGAGGAGAGAGAAGGGATCTCGAGTGGAGTTAGGGGCACAGGCAGTGAGGTGGATTGGGGGGTCAGAAGAGGCTACGTTGAGCAGGTGCTCTGTGAGCAAAGGCTGGTAGGAGGTGAGGGAGTGGGTCATGGGCTATCTGGGGAAAAGCATCCAGAGCACACAGGTCAGCTAGAGCAAAGGCCCAGGTAGGACTGTGTGTGAATAGCAAGGAGGCCCTGTGTCTAGAGCAACATTGAAGGGTTGGACAAAATTAAGTCAGAGAGGTGACTAGGTGGGAGTAAGATCATGAGGGTCTTGAAAATCATTGTAGGACTACCTTTCTATGGCTTTTGGAGGTTGGGGGCGGGGATTAAGAGAGAGCAAGAGAGCAGGGAGGGGGGTCGCCTGGGTGGCTCAGTGGGTTAAGCTGCTGCCTTCGGCTCAGGTCATGATCTCGGGGTCCTGGGATCAAGTCCCGCATCGGGCTCTCTGCTCAGCAGGGAGCCGGCTTCCTCCTCTCTCTCTCTGCCTACTTGTAATCTCTTTCTGTCAAATAAATAAATAAAATCTTTAAAAAAAAAAAAAAAGAGAGAGAGAGAGAGAGAGCAGGGAGGGGAGGGGCAGTGGCAGAAGGAGAAAGAGAAGCATAAGCAAGTTCCAAGGACCAGTGCAGAGCCGGTCCTGGGGTTCTATCTCACAACCCTGAGATCATGACCAGAGCTAACATCAAGAATCAGACACTCAACCCGCTGAGCCACTCAGGCGCATAATGGTAGATTATATTTGTGGATAATATTTGTATTTCCCCTTGGAATTCAGCTACCTGGATGTTCCAACACTGCTTTAGCCAGCTGTTGGTGTCTCAGCTAAGAAGGCCCGGCCCCGTTTCGCCTGGAAATCCACCACAGGTACTTACTGCTGCTGAGATCACCTTGGGTACAGCTGACAGACACTCCTGATTTGGAGTGCCATCTGTAGTCCCTCTCAGGTGTGAGCCTTCCCTGGCTGGGTCCATCCGCCTGCGGAGCCTTTCCTCAGAACAGACCAGCCCGGCAGCTCCAGCGACCACTGCACTCCGCGATGATCATTAAGACTGGCAATCTGAGTGAACCAAAAGGTCGGTCGGTTGGTTGGTTGGCTTGCTCTGTGTTTGTTTGTTTAAGTAAGATCTGCCCCCGGGCTTATTACTTTAAAATAAAATCTTAAAAAGAAAAAAGAAAAGGAAGCTCTACACCCAGTGGGTGGGGGGTATGGTGTGTGTGGGTGTGGGTGTGGGGGGGTTCGAACTCACAACCCTGAGATCATGATCTACATGCTCTACCGACTGAGCCAGCCAGGCACCCCTAAACTGAAAGGTTTTGAGCAGAGGAGTGGCTTGATCGGAATCCTTCCCCTCCCACTCCTCTTGACACCGGGGACGGGGCGGGGGGCGGGGCGGGGAGGGAGTAATAATGAATTAAATTAAGGAAAAAGAAAAAAAATCTGGCTGCAAGGGTGAAAGCAGGGAAATTAGGAGACCTGCGGAATCCGAACGCGATGATCTTGGCTGCGAAAGCCGGCATCATCTGCCGCACCACCACCACCAAGCGTCATTTTGGCCTAAGGGTTATTTTGGCCTGAAGGCGCCCACAAACCAGCTGGTAGCTGGGCGGTTCGAAGCCGCCTACCTGGTGCGCAATCCAGGGGGGGTCCCCTCCTCCGCTCCGCAAGGCCTTGGTCGCCCAGCCCGCGCGTGGGGTTCGCCAACGCCCCTCCTCCCCCTCTTTCCGGCCGGGCCACGGACCCTGGTGGCCCCACCTGTAGAAGAAGGCGCCGGGAGGGCACCTGAGGCCACCGGGGTGGGGGGAGAGCACGCGCCCAGGCGTCTCCGCCGCCGCGCCCGGGATGCTGCCCCCCACGCCCGCCCCGGTCGGCCGCCGAGCGCAGGGGACTCGCTGCCCCGCGCGGAACGGGCGCTGCGGCCGCGGGGACTCGGCTCTTCTCTGGGATGGCTTCGGAGCGCGTCAGGGCCCGCTGGACGTCCCGCACGGCCGCGCCGTGGCCTCCGTCGTTTCGAGAAAAAGCCCGGCCCCAGGCCCGCCAGAGCGCAGCCTTCGATAGCTCAGCTGGCAGAGCGGAGGACTGTAGGCCGGAGAGGCGTGGACATCTTTACGTCGCTGGTTCGACTCCGGCTCGAAGGACGCGCCCGTCGCTTTTGCGCCGTCGGGGAAGCCACCGCGACCCCCGGCGGCCTCGCCCTCCCAGCCCGAGGCCGGAAGCCCTTCGGGACCCCCGCCTCCTCGGCTGCGGGTGTGCCGCCGCCCCGGCAGCACCCCGGGCCTTCCTGGGGCCGTGGGCCGCCACGTGCCCTGCGGCGCTCCGGGTGCGCGCGGCTGCAGTCTCGGCTCGGCGCCGCCCGGTCCCACGCCCTCGGCACTGGTCCCCCCCACGCCCCCTACCGCGCGCGACTCCGGCTCCGCACCAGCAGGTGGCCCGAGAGGGTCTGCCTCCCGCCCGCCTGCGCGGCTGACAAGCGGACGGGTCCTCCCATGGGGCAGGGAGCACCGCGGCTTCCTTCAGGACAACTGTCCCTCTCGAGCTGGGGCCGTCTCCTGCTCGGCCTCCGGGGATGGTCACCGCTTGTCTCTCCCAGCCGCCGTCTGTCTGTCTGTCTGTCTGTCTCCTTCCCTGTCTTTCAGGTGGTGTAGAAACATCCAGACTTAACGGCGCCAGAAGAGCCTCTTCGCGGACCCGCTTACTCTGCTCGTGGGACAGAACTGTCACCCCGAGGTTTTCCAGGCCATCGCCAGTCGTGCGCTTGCTTCGAGGCTGACGTTGGCAGGAGCGAAGGGCAGCAGGGGCCTCCATGGGCCTGGCCGGTGTGGCTGAGAACGTCGGAGGCGCCTTCAGGGTTCCGTCCGTGTGAGGACGGGGTGCGGCCCGGTACACTTCGGTTTTCCCGCGCCTTTGCACCTGCTCTGTAGCCCCGGCGGCGTCGGGTGGGGCGGGGGTGGTGTGTGGGGAGGGTGGGAGGCAGGTGCTCCCGCTGAGGGAGCGCGGACTGCTCACGCTCGGTACAAGCCTCCTCCCTACTGCGCTGGGAGTGCGGTAAACCCCCCCCCCCCACACACACCGATTCTCCGATTCTCTGGCTACACCTGATGGAGGGAAGTAGAAACAGAGGAGATATTTCCATCCTGTCCGCTTTCTGGCCACTGACCGCAGGGGTCTCCACCTGTGGGAAGGGATGGGGGCGGGGGAGGAGTGAGATGGGCGGCCACAGCGCAGACTTAGAGCTCAGACAGAGCCCGAGAGAGTCGGGGCAATGAGGGCTGAAGGCAGGGCGCAGGAGAGTGGGGGGGGGGGGGGGGGGGGGGGCGTGGACAGCTGCCAGCGTGGAGGGGCACACACACGTTCACCTGCTTGGCGGGTTCTGAGCAGCCGGCTGACTTAGCGCGGGGCCTGCAGGCTAGATTGGCAGGGCCTGAAGAGTCAGATCCTGAGGCCCAGCCAGAGGGCACCGCGGAGAACATGGGCTTCACCTTGGAGCCAGAGCCAGGTTGCCAGGTTGCTGGGGGGGGGGGGGAGTGTGGGGTGCAGAGAACTCCAGAGAATGGTCCTCCCTGTTCTCCTCCTTCCTGCCGGAAGGAGACTCCCGAGTCTCCAAGTACAGGTGGAGTGCATCCCAGAGGGGACTCCAATGGGACTCCAAGTGTGGAGTGTGGCCCTTGGGAGCCTTGGGGACCCAGCCACTGCCATCCCTGACCTCGGAGCCCACGGGCTCCTTTTCGCCATTGCTCCTGCCTCTCAGACTGAAGACTGTGTTTCCCCACACGTCTTCCTCTCCTGGCAGGCTCCTCTTGGTTCTCTCCCCAACCCAGTCTCAGTCCCACTGTGCCACTGCTAACTGAGATGGACTGAGCCATACTTTCCACGGGCTCAGGAGGGCCTGCCAGGGAAGCCCAACAGGTGAAGACCTTCAGGAAGATGTGATTGCTTTGAAGCCACAGAGAAACCCCAGCCTCCAAGGTCACTACCTACAGAGCCCAGCAGACAGGAACCAAGGAGAACACCTTAAGACCTTCACTGGATGTGGCCCCTGATGGGATGTGGAGGGGTGGCATCCCTGGGGACCCAGCTCTGGTGCTTTGGGGAAAGAGCAGGAGGAGGGGGGGGGGAGGGGAGGGCATTGGGTTTTGGTGACCAGCCAATGCAAGCCTGGGCCCCAGCATGGCCGACCCTTCCCGGCTGGGGTATCAGGGAGAGCAGCAGGGGGCTTCCAAGGTGCTGCCCCCCAGCCTTGCAAGCGCAGAGGTGCCTGCTACCCAGTCAGGTGGTGGCGGCACTCAGTCAAGGGAAGGCTGAGCACCTGTGGCTTGCTGGGCCTCTGTGGGACTCTCAGTGGGTGGGGGGAGTGGTCTTGGGCACACACTAGATGGGATCGGAGAGGCTTGTTGCAATGCAGGGGAGCCAGGGCAGGGAGTCCATCCCGGGCACTGGCGTTCCCTTCTCTCCCTCTGACTGCAGGGCCTCTCCGGGAAGTCCAGAGAATCTTGACCCGTTTCGGGAATCCAGGTCGGTGGGCAAGGGAGGGTCCAAGGAGCCACGCCACCAGCATGGCCCTCACGGCTGGGTCTGCACCGGCCTCGTCAAGCCCCGGAACGCGTAGCTGTGCCAAAAAGTAGAGCAGCGTGCTGTGACCGACGTGGACAGGTCAGGCACACGAGGGCCAGTTTGAAAGGCTTCCCACTGGCCAAATCAAGGTAAGGATAATAATGCATTACAATCTGTGGAGTAAAATAGGCGCCGGGACACACCAGTATCCGTGACCACGAAGCACCAGCTCTTGGTCTTCAAATAAATAAAAGAAAAAAGTAAAAGGAACCCGAGCTTCTTGGAGACCCACCTAGCTGCCTCTTTGGGTCTTCATTTTACTACGTGGTCTCCTATGTCCATGTAAAAATCTGTACGCTTGCCTCCTCTTACTCTGTTTTGTTGTTGTTGTTGTTGTTGTTGTTGTTGTTTTTTAATGCCTTTAAGATTTTATTTATTTGACGTAGAGAGAGCACAAGCTGGGGGAGAAGCAGGCAGAGGGAGAAGCAGGCTCCTCATTGAACAAGGAGCCCGACGGAGAACTCAATCCAGGGCCCTGGGATCATGACCTGAGCTGAAGGCACACACTCTGTGGATGGAGTCACCCAGTCCCGCCTCCTGTTATTCTGTTTTATGTCCATTTAATTTTCAGGTCCTGTGGAGACCCCAAAAGGATAGAAATAAAGTCCGTGTCCTCTACTGTTTGATCCAGGGTGAAGCAATGGATGAACAAGAGAGGCAGGCATGTGACAGATATAAGGTGCTAACCACTGACTTACCTCTCTCTGATGTCTGTAGAATGATCCCATTCTTCTCTCGTGGGAGAAGGGGCTGAAGGAGGCTAGATTGGATGCTGAGGGTGTAGACTAGAGGATCCTCTCCCTGAGGCCAGGGACTGTTCTGTATAGCGTTTTTAGGGGCTCCGGCAAATGATGTTCAGAGGTACTACTGACGAAACGGGACAGGGAGTGCTTCCAACTCTGTGATTTCTCTGTAGGAAGGAGAGTGTTGGTCATCTTACCTGGACTCAGAGCTAGAATCCAGACCCCGCTTGGAATCCACTTTTTTTTTTTTTTTTTTTTTTAAAGCCTGAGATCAGTAAGTGAATTCATTCAACATGTTGAAAGCCTATTATATGGCCATGGGCTAGTCTAGGCAAGCGCGCATGGAGCATCAACAAAATAGACCAGAATCCCAGCCCTGGGGGACTTACATCCCAGGAGGGTAAAATTAGAAAAGTAAAATATATACTATGTTAGATCAGTGCTTTCCAAACTTTAATGCCTCTAGAACCGAATGGGACTCTTGTTAAAACTGCTGATTATGATCGGTAGATGGGACCAAGGTGAGGCCTCAGATCCCGCCTCCTTGTTCGGGGGAGAGGGAGAACCTTAGACAGGCTCCACGGAAACCCTGAGATCATGACCTGAACTGAAAGCAAGAGTCTGACCTGACGCTTCAGTCCTTGCACCACTCAAGAACCCCTAGGACGGGGCATTTCTCTACCATGCGCCCCAGGGGACCAGAGGATGCTGAAATCGCTGGGCGATGGGCCACAGGAACAAAGGTGACACATCCTTGCAAATAACTCCGCAAAGCAGAGTAGGATAGGAAGTACCTTGAAAAGGGGCTTTTTCCATTAGGAACAGAGAAGAATTTCTTGAAAACGGCTTTCCTTGCTGGCTGAACAACGCACTTCAAGTACACTGACAACAGGGAGAAACAAAAAGCCACCCCCAGCCAAAGGCACGCTAGAGCACGTCAAGCACGGAAAAAAAAAACCACCGCGGGTTGCTGCTGGTACGGTCACCGTGTACCCACTAGGCACCTCAAAAATATCCGACGAGGGCGCCTGGGTGGCCTTCTGTTCGGGTCATGATCTCGACCTCCTGGGACCGAGTCCAGCATCTGGGCTCTCTGCTTCGCGGGGAGCTTATCTTCCTTCTCTCTGCCTACTTGTGGTCTCCGTCAAATAAAACCCTTAAAGGAAAAGAAGAGACTAAGGAAACGTCTGCTTTTTGAAAGACCAGGAAAATCAGGGGAAAGCGCGAACGCAGTCCCCCACTACCACAAATTATGCAGTCGAGTTTCCCACATTTGGGGAAATCGCAGGGGTCAGCACATCCGGAGTGCAATGGATAAGCCTCGCCCTGGGAAAACCACCTTCGTGATCATGGTATCTCCCCTGCCAGGTAAGTATGAGTTGCTCCCCGCGCCCCCCAAACACCCTCGCGCTCCACCCGCTCCTTACACACGGTCACTTCCCTCCCGCCGCCCCCGCGACCCCCGCCCCCCCGCGCCACCCCCGCCGCCCCCTCGCCCACCCGCGCAGCCACGGAGGGCGCCTTCGTCGGGCCCCACGCGGGACCGGCGGGCTCGGCCGGGGCGGGCCCGGCAGCCTCTGCGCGCCTGCTCCTCTGCATACGCCACGCCCTTGTCGTGACGTCCCAGTGCTGGTGTTCTGCACCGCTTGGGGGAATGAAAATAGACCACGCAGGAGAGATCGGCTGTGTTTTTTTTTTTCTAGTTAAAATGAACTTTATATATAATTTTTTGTTGTGGGTTTTTTTTTTTTCCCCCTCAAAGTAATCTGTACAGCTACCCGCAGGCGCATGCTTTGCTTTCCATGCCAGGTAGGCGCCCAACATTAGCGTGTAGTAAAATTAGGCGTTTCATTCTCTCTCCATCTTTTTTGAAACCCTTCCCCACAGAGAAATCACAGTCTTTGCCTATTCAGCCCTCAGGGGTTTCTGCTTTTACCTTTTCTTTGGCTGACCCGTGGTCTGAAGCAGGTTGGGACGATCTGCTTGACTTGAAAATTTCCCAGGGTATCTCACGTGAACTATGTAACGTGAAAAAGATGACGTCCAAAAATAAATGTAGTATGTTCCCGTTTGTCAAGCAAAAATATGAAAACAAGAAAATTATACAAAAGAAACACAAAACCAATAAATAAACCAGAAGTGGTGACAGTATTGGGGTTTCGGGGGGACCTGCGAAAGGAAGGGGAGAGTGATGCTTTCCTGGATCACCTTCTTTGTAATTCAGTTTTGGAACTCTCTTAATGTTTTACACATATTATTAAATTGCAGCGGGGAAATCTCTAAAATTGAATATGAGCATAATTGAACTTAACTATCTTAGATGAATGGTGTAACCACACTGAAATAAACAGAAATAACCAATTGAAATGACTTTTGGACATGGTACATTAGCTATAAACATCTTCAAGTCCAAAGACAAGAAGTGCAAACAAATACTGAACTATCCCATAGTAGGTTTGTATTTCATAGCTACCTGGTTGTAATAATTCCGTACTAATGTTTCATGTGTTGTAGGTTGAGCTAATGTGTTTATGGATGTTGGGGAGTCAAGGTCCTCACTGCTGAAGAAAAGAGATACAAATATGGAATGATGGAGGGCAAAAGGGGAACCATGTGCGTTCAAGTGAAAGTTGGAATTGAAAGTATCGGAAATTGAAAGGGCTCATTATTTTTAAGAGATACAGATATGTGTAGGAAACATGTATTTTTTACCTCTGCCCACTGAAGGGGATTAGAAGCAAAGACAGTAGCATTAAGTATACCTACTACCATGATATTGCTTTCTAAATGCCATTCTCCACTGAAAAGAACCAGGCCTCTTCGGAGAAAAAGATAATTTTCAGGAGTCAAGAAAGGTACAAAATGGCCCTGGAACATCTTGTGCCAAAAGATAAGGAAATGCTCCAAAAATTTTATGGACATATCAAAAGTATGCAGTAGCCACCCTGCACTTGATCTTAGCCCAAAGGCCAAGCAGCAATCCACAGTAGCCCCCCTAAAAGGGGCTTTCATTGAACATCAAAATAAATTTTAAAACAGTTATGGGTTACAAACAACTGAATAAAATAATAACCATGAGCTTATATTGACAGTACCTAGGGAAGGATGGAAAGTTCTTTTTTACAATACAATGTCAACTAATAAATGAATGAGTGATAGAATTAGAAGATCAACAGTTGTCAATTATGATGCAAGAGTCATCAATGAATGCTAAAAACTCTTGTCAGAGGGGCGCTTGGGTGGTTCAGTTGGTTAAGGGTCTGACTCTTGGTTTTGGCTCAGGTCATCTCATAGGTGTTGATATCGAATCCTCCCCCACTGGTACCCCCCCCCCCCCGCCCCCCCCCCCCCCCCCCCCGTCCCCGTCGTCGCTGGCTGCCACACTCAGTGGGAAGTCTGCCTAAAGATTCTCTTCCTCTGCCCCTCCCACCACTTGCTTGAGGTGGCCAAACAGACACCCCGCTGAGTGGGGAACTCACTGGGAGGCTCAATCCCAGGACCCTGAGGAGGTCAGCTTTAGCTGACACTTAATGGACAGGGCCACCCAGGCACCCCTAAGTAGTCAATGTTAATACTACCAATAATTGAACAAACTGAGTCATGTGCCTCCAAATGTGATGCCCAGAGGAGGACACTATGTTACTTTTGCTAGGTCTGTCATAAAAAGTACCACAAATAAGATGGCTTACAAGAACAGAAATGTGTTCTCTCACAGTTCTGGAAGCTAGAGGTCCAAAGGCAAGGTTCCTGCAGTCTCTCTGAGACTTTGCATAGAACCTTTCCTTGCCATCTCCTAGTTTCCTGTGGTGACAGTCAGTCCTCGGCTTGCAGCTACATTACTACCATCGCTGCTTCTGTCATCAGGTACTGTTCTGTGTGCAAATATCTTTACATGGCATTTTCCTCTTATAAGGAAAATAGTCACATTGGATCAGGGCCTACTCTAGTGACCTCACCTTACTTAACAGGATGGTAACCACAAAAATCATATTTCCAAATAGGGTCACATTCATAGGTTGAGGACTTCAACATATTTTGGGGAGGGACATGAGCCAACACTTAACAGACACAATATCATTTATGTGGTATTCATGTCAAAAATGCATACCTGAAGGGTGCCTGGGTGGCTCAGCTGGTTAAGTGTGTCTGCCTTTGGCTTAGGTCATCATTTCAGGGTCCTGGGATCAAACCCCTCATCGGGCTCCCTGCTCATAGAAATAAGTAAGTAAGTAAATATATAAACAAGTAAAATATTTTTTAAAAATAAATAAGTAAAATCCTTAAACAAATGCATACCTGAATGTACTTATGAGGAAACATGGGACAACTCAAAAACTGAAGGATATTCTACAAAATAACTGGCCTGTAGTCTTAAAAAATGTCTACATAATGAAATGCAAAGAATTACCTGAGAGCTATTTCAGATTAAAGAAGGTTAAAGAGACTTGATAATTGAAAGCAATATGTGATTTTGAATTTTCCTTTGCTATAAAGGACGTTATTGGGACAACTGATGGAAATGGAATAACTCCTGTAGAGTAATAATATTGTATCAGTGTGAATTTCTTGATTTTGACAATTTTCCTTTTTTCAATTAAAAAAAAAAAAAGCTTTACTGTATTTCCTTGGATCTTTATGCTGCTAGAACCTCCAGGAAGTCTTTGCTAATCCTATAATCTCTAGTCCTGTCTCCTGCGTTGCTTTGTTCCTGAGCAGCAGTCACCCAGGGACATACAACAGTTCAATCATTTTGGTCATATCTGGAAAGGATATTTACACTTGATACCCAGATAGGATCTCCTTGTATAGAAGAGGAAAAGGTAAATCTAGACAGCCTGAAAGAGGTAAGCTCATCCTGCAGGATGGAAATGTGACATTTCTTTTCCTTTGGTTTTCGGAGACTATTCAACACCCGTCCCCAGTCCACGCATCTACTCTGCGAATGGACTCCTTGCCCTGATGCTTTCTGTTCGAATGTTATTTCACTGTTGCAAGATTAGGTTACCACGTAATCTGAAAGGTCATAATGGGGGTTACAATAATTTTATGTTAAATTGGTGACAAAACTCCCATCTTAGTATTTAACGTTTAGTAGACTCTCCGTTGCTATTACGTATAATTTTTGCTGAAAGGAAGGTGAGGCCAAGCCCGAGCCCGAACCATTCCCCGTGGGGCCTTCAACTTCTGGGCGCCCCGGGACCCGTCTTCTCTGGTCTCCCAGGTCCTGACACCCTCGCCGCCCGCCCCCACCCCGCCCCCCCTGCCCCTCAGGCATTCGCAGTCTCGGCGGACATCTGGTGTCCCAGAGCGGGGGACAGGGCTCGGGACGTCACGACAAGGGCGTGGCGTATGCAGAGGAGCAGGCGCGCAGAGGCTGCCGGGCCCGCCCCGGCCGAGCCCGCCGGTCCCGCGTGGGGCCCGACGAAGGCGCCCTCCGTGGCTGCGCGGGTGGGCGAGGGGGCGGCGGGGGTGGTGCGGGGGTCGGGGGTCGCGGGGGCGGCGGGAGGGAAGTGACCGTGTGTAAGGAGCGGGTGGAGCGCGAGGGTGTTTGGGGGGCGCGGGGGAACAACTCATACTTACCTGGCAGGGGAGATACCATGATCACGAAGGTGGTTTTCCCAGGGCGAGGCTTATCCATTGCACTCCGGATGTGCTGACCCCTGCGATTTCCCCAAATGTGGGAAACTCGACTGCATAATTTGTGGTAGTGGGGGACTGCGTTCGCGCTTTCCCCTGGTTTCTTGGTGACCTAAGGGAAGATGCATAGCGACATCTGTGTTTCTTAGTGTTCTTAGATAACAGAAGGGCTGCTTGTTTTTATTTTAACTTCTGAGGCTAGTGAGGTTCAGGCCTTCACTTCTTTTTCTGTCTAGGATTCTGTGCCGTACTGTGTTTCTGCCGAGTGATTAAACAGGGTCTCGTCTCCAAAACAAAGAACAGTGCTTTTGAGTTTTGGCTTTACTTTGAGGTGTGAGTAGGAGTTATTTGGAGTTTATAAATGCTTTTTGACCGTGGGTTTTAGATTGGGAAGTCTGAAACGAAGTTTTAAGATATGTCGCAGTATTGAAATCCGTTTTTCTGTGTGTGGGGTTGAGGTAGGTGTACCATCTGTCTCAGGTAGTTCTATACAGAGACGGTATGCAAGTTAAGTTTTGCTTGGTGTTTTTTATAAGGCCTTGAACCACTCTAATTCCGCGAAAGCAGTTTTCCTCTTAAACCAGCCAGACTTGTCTTACTAATACTTTAACTGTTTAACCTGTAGTGCCTCTCTTCAAAAAGATCAGTTTGAGGGACGCCTGGGTGGCTCAGTGGGTTAAGCCGCTGCCTTGGGCTCAGGTCATGATCTCAGGGTCCTTCTCTCTCTCTCTGCCTGCCTCTCAGTGTACTTGTACCTTGTTGTTTATCCTTATAAAATACGTGAATAAAAAGAAAAAAAAGATCAGTTTGAGCTCAACTTCTCTAGTTTTGCTACAGAACGTTAATATTGTATAAGCTTTTCCAAACCAGGTGCAGACATCTAGCCCAGTCAATAAGCCTCACTGGTCCTGATGCTTTTTCTTCCTTCCTTTCAAAATTTTAATTCAACTAACATATAATGCATTATTGGTTTCAGAGGTACAGATCTGTTTCATTAGTCATATATAATAGCCATAGCTCATTACATCACATGCCCTCCTATGTCCAACCTCCAGTTAGCCCATTCCGCCACCCTCCTTCTTTCCAGCAACCCTCAATTTGCTTCCTATGATTAAATCTCTCTTGGTTTCTCTCTGGATTCATCTTGTTTTATTTTTTCCTCTCTTCCTCTATGATCCCGTTTTGTTTCTTAAGTTCCATGTATTATATAAATCATATAAAAAGACATCATATAATTCTTTCTCTGATTGACTCATTTCACGTAGCATAACACACTCTAGTTCTGTCCATGTCGTTGCAAATGGCAAGATTTTTATTTATTTATTAAAGATTTTATTTGACAGATATCACAAGTAGGCAGAGAGGCAGGCAGAGAGCGAGAGAGGAGGAAGCAGGCTCCCTGCTAGCAGAGAGCCCCATGTGGGGCTCAATGCCAGGACCCTGGGATCGTGACCTGAGTCAAAGGCAGACGCTTTAACCCACCAAGCCACGAAGGCGCCCCAAGATTTCATTTTTTGATTTTGTTTACTATTTCTGTGTGTGCGCACGTGTGTGTGTGTGTGTGTGTGTGTACACATACCACATCATCTTTATCCTTTCGACACCTAGATCCTTCCATAGTTTGGCTATTGTGGACATCACTGCTACAAACGGGGTGCAGGTGGCCCTTTAGATCACTACATTTGTATCTTTGGGACAAATACCCAGTAGTGCAATTGCTGTGACCCACTTTCCTTTGCAATTTCCTCTCTTGCCATCTCCCCCTCACTGCAAAACCCCCACAACCTTCATTCCCCGGCCCACCCTGTTCATACCCTGGGTCATTCCCACTGCCTAGATTGCTCTCTTCCCCTCAGAGCATAAAGTGTGCCCTGTGGCAGACACTATACTACCACATAGTGTAGGGCTTTGTCTGTGCTCCTGGGCGTCCTCCTGTTTGTCCTGTGTCCCCCAGGCATACGACAATGGCCAATAAATGTTTCATGAATGCCACAGCCCAAGAGCAGTGAAACCAAGGCAATTATCAGGAACTAGCAGTGAACTATGGAATGTTTCAATTGTTCTGGAGGTACAAAGTAGAACCTCTCCTAAAGTATGTCCTTGAGGGAGTAACGTATGTTCTTTATCTTGTGCTTTGTGAGAAAGCCCTTGCATAGAACAGTCAACTCATTTATATGTGTTCATTAAGCACCCTCCCACATATGCTCTAATATGTAACTGCTGCTTCCAGTCTACCCCCACCCCAACACACATTGTGAAAATGTAAAAATGTAAACCAGGCACCAAGGGATGGGGGCACTCTCCTACCCTTTTTCCCCAAAAGACCTCCTTGGTACAGATTAGCTGATGGCTATGTGGAACAATACAGCTTTTTGCCCTGCACTTGCTATTTCTTTCAATTAAAAAAAAAAAGTATTTTATTCATTTACTTGAGAGAGACAGTGAGGGAGAAAGCACAAGCAGGGGGCAGGGAGAGGGAGAAGCAGGTTCCCCAACGAGCAGGGAGCCCGGATGTGAGGCTTGATTCCAGGACCCTGGAACCAACCACAACCTGAGCCAAAGGCAGACAGACGCTCAACCGACTGAGCCCCTCAGGCGCCCGTGTACTTACTATTTCTTAGCATTTATACAGCATCATCACATTTCCAAAGCACTGTACCAAATGTTTATTAATCCTCACAACACCCCTGTGAGGTAGGTCAATATGTCCTTTGTAGTAGAGAAACTGAGGCAGACAGAAGTCAAGCGAACCTGCCTGAGGCCACAGGGGCAGCCAGTGAAGGGACTGCACCCAAATTTAGAAGCTAGGGCTCTCTGTCCCGTGTTCACCCACTGGAGAGCATCGCACAGGTGTATTTTCACCAGTGAAGGAGACACGAAGGAGGACAAAACACAGAGATTTCTCAGGCAACAGAAAAGTCAAGTTCAAATGGCATCAGGGAACAACGTCAATGAAAGAAACATGAACCAGCACACCAGTAAGGCAACAGAACATGCAAGGCTGGAATCACGGTGACTACTCTTTTAAGACCTAGGCCAGGGTTTGGGAAAATGTAAACGAGGCGCGACCAACCCAAATACCTGTGGTTTCCAACTGCAAGAGAACTTAGTGAAAAAATCAAACCACACAACCTAATTTTAAATTAGAAATAACTTGATGTTAATTTACATTAAAAAGGCCAATAATATCTTTTGTACCCACTTTATTTCAAATGTTCCAATTTCTCCCCCACCAACAAATGCTGTTCTCTACAGCACTCTTTCTCTCCACACGCCAAGTTATACACCAGCGTAACAATCAAGTGGGCTCAATGGCACATCCATGGTTCACTGGCTGAGCTAGAGATGGACGTCAGGAAACCATAACAGACCATTCGGTCTGCTCCTGTATTTTAGAAATGTCTGCTTCTAACCTGCCTCCGCCCAGGTCCAGCTTCTATGAAACCGCTAAAAACCGCACACAGAGAAGCAGTTCATTCTTTTGTAAAGGGACTGGTGAACTTGGTTCAATATGCTGTTTAAAAAAAAAAAAAAAACGAAAAATGAAGACCTACACTGTAAAGCATAATAAAGGAGTAGATTTATTATAGCTACTCCAAATTTTAGAGTGATACAATGACCACAGAGTTAAAAACTATCACTGTTATCACTGTTTATTTGATAATAGTTGGTTTAGTCTACAAGTTTAAGGCAAACATACTAATGCATTTGCTTTTCATCAGAAATCATACTTATAAAGATTACATAAAATCTGTCCCCAAACTTCTAAGAAATGTTCATTAATTAAAAATAAGTCTGATTAAGATGCTTTACCAGGATACATGAATGAGCTAAGGTGGTATACAATGTTTTTTAAAAACAAAATTCAAAAAAAAGGTAATGGCAATCTTTATCTTGTTTGAGCAATGTATTTTTAAAAAGGGTTAAACTTCAGAAAGTACTTAAAAGTAAGTAAGACTGGCAGCCATAAGGAATACTATTCATAAAATAAACACAGTTACAGAGGCTACTTAAAACAAGACTGAACTTTGGGCTTCGGGAGAGGAGGCGCGCACGGTGAGGGACAGCTGTCGCAGGGAGCACACAGGTGCAGGGGTGCCACGTCCCACCGCACACACTGGCAGAGCCCATGGACGGCACCGCTCCGTGGTTTCTCAGAAAAAAAGAGAGTAGATGCACTTTGTCAGCTGTTTCTTTTGTTTCCAGTGAGCAGTAAATGCTTAATATCATTAAGAAAACAAAAATAAAATCTGAAGGAAGGCAGCCCCTTTTAACCGAAGGTGAAGTGTGGCTTATGTGTCTCCATTTAACACTGGGCCTTTAACTTCTGGGCGCCCCGGGACCCGTCTTCTCTGGTCTCCCAGGTCCTGACACCCTCGCCGCCCGCCCCCACCCCGCCCCCCCTGCCCCTCAGGCATTCGCAGTCTCGGCGGACATCTGGTGTCCCAGAGCGGGGAACAGGGCTCGGGACGTCACGACAAGGGCGTGGCGTATGCAGAGGAGCAGGCGCGCAGAGGCTGCCGGGCCCGCCCCGGCCGAGCCCGCCGGTCCCGCGTGGGGCCCGACGAAGGCGCCCTCCGTGGCTGCGCGGGTGGGTGAGGGGGCTGCGGGGGTGGCGCGGGGGTCGGGGGTCGCGGGGGCGGCGGGAGGGAAGTGACCGTGTGTAAGGAGCGGGTGGAGCGCGAGGGTGTTTGGGGGGCGCGGGGGAACAATTCATACTTACCTGGTAGGGGAGATACCATGATCACGAAGGTGGTTTTCCCAGGGCGAGGCTTATCCATTGCACTCCGGATGTGCTGACCCCTGCGATTTCCCCAAATGTGGGAAACTCGACTGCATAATTTGTGGTAGTGGGGGACTGCGTTCGCGCTTTCCCCTGGTTTCTTGGTGATCTAACGTAAGATACATAGTGACATGTGTGTTTTTTAGTGTTCTTAGGGAACGGAACGGTTGCTTGTTTTTATTTTAATTTCTGAGGTTAGGGTTCAGGTCTTCAATTTTTTTCTGTCTGGTATTCTGTATTGGGTAGAAAGTCTTTCTCGTGTTCTCTTGTGTTCCTTTGCTTTGTTGTTTCTGCCTAATGAGTAAACAGAGTCTCCAAAACAAAGAACACACAAGTAAATATGCCTGTGCTTTTGAGTTTTGTGAATGTGAGTAGGAATTATTTGGAGTTTATAAATGCTTTTTGACCGTGGGTTTTAGATTGGGAAGTCTGAAACGAAGTTTTAAGTTTATACAACTTAAGATATGTCGCAGTATTGAAATCCGCTTTTCTGTGTGTGGGGTTGAGGTAGGTGTATCATCTGTCTCAGGTAGTTCTATACAGAGGCGGTATGCAAGTTAAGTTTTGCTTGGTGTTTTTTATAAGGCCTTGAACCACTCTAATTCCGCGAAAGCAGTTTTCCTCTTAAACCAGCCAGACTTGTCTTACTAATACTTTAAACTGTTTAACCTGTAGTGCCTCTCTTCAAAAAGATCAGTTTGAGGGACGCCTGGGTGGCTCAGTGGGTTAAGCCGCTGCCTTGGGCTCAGGTCATGATCTCAGGGTCCTTCTCTCTCTCTCTGCCTGCCTCTCAGTGTACTTGTACCTTGTTGTTTATCCTTATAAAATACGTGAATAAAAAGAAAAAAAAGATCAGTTTGAGCTCAACTTCTCTAGTTTTGCTACAGAACGTTAATATTGTATAAGCTTTTCCAAACCAGGTGCAGACATCTAGCCCAGTCAATAAGCCTCACTGGTCCTGATGCTTTTTCTTCCTTCCTTTCAAAATTTTAATTCAACTAACATATAATGCATTATTGGTTTCAGAGGTACAGATCTGTTTCATTAGTCATATATAATAGCCATAGCTCATTACATCACATGCCCTCCTATGTCCAACCTCCAGTTAGCCCATTCCGCCACCCTCCTTCTTTCCAGCAACCCTCAATTTGCTTCCTATGATTAAGTCTCTCTTGGTTTCTCTCTGGTTTCATCTTGTTTTATTTTATTTTATTTTAACCCACTGAACCACCCAGGTGCCCCTAAAGTTTTATTTAAAAAACTTTTTTTATTAACATATAATGTATTGTTTGTTTCTGGGGTACAGGTCTGTGAATCATGAGCCTTACATAATTCACAGCACTCACCACAGCACATAACCTCCCCAATGTCCATCATCCACCCTATCCCATCCCCGTCCCCTTTAGTAATCCTCAGTTTGTTTCCCGAGATTAAGAGTCTCTTATGGGGACGCCTGGGTGGCTCAGTTGGTTAAGCAGCTGCCTTCGGTGCAGGTCATGATCCCAGCGTCCTGGGATTGAGTCCCACATCGGGCTCCTTGCTCCGCAGGGAGCCTGCTTCTCCCTCTGACTCTGCCTTCCACTCTGTCTGCCTATGCTCGCTCTCACTCGCTCTCTCTCTGACAAATAAATAAATAAAATATTAAAAAAAAAAAAAAAGAGTCTCTTATGGTTTGTCTCCCTCCCAGGTCCCATCTCGTTTCATTTTTCCCTCCCCTCTCCGCACAACCCTCTGCCCTGCCTCTCAAATTCCTCATATCAGAGAGATCATATGATAATTGTCTTCCTCTGATTGACTTATTTTGCTTAGCTTAGTAGAGGACTTAAAGTTTTTGACAAGGGAGTCAAGGAAATTCTCTCTGCTGCATACTCCTGCTTTTCTTTGCTTGCTCATCATCTGCACCCAAAGCTCCCCACTCCAAAATGGCCGTCTCATCTGCCAATTCTCTGAGTTTATTTGTCCTTTTGGAGGTCCTAGGACTATAGCCAGCTCCTTAGAATCCCTAACTCTTGAGTTGAAGTTTATTGAAATCAGTAAATAATGACCCAACTTTTCTGGAGCAGAATGAACATTCTGCAAGGGCATATCCCTGAGGAGGCCCATGAGTCCCAGAAAAGAGAAGATGGGTTCTTCAACAGGTATGTCCTTGACATCACTGTGACTCAGGGAGAGTATTCTACTTCTCAAAAAAGTTGGGTGGAACGATTGAAAACCAGAGAAATCCATGGCATGTGAGTGGTACATGATCCCGTAAAAGTTCAAAGCAGAGAAAAATACCCATGTAGAGGGAGAGTCTGAAAAGGCATTGTGGAAAAGGTACAGAGAGAGTTCCCAATATTGCAGCATCTCATGGCTAAAAGGCAGCCTAAAATGTCATTCTGTCTAGTTACTGACCTATCTGTTGCTTGCAAATGGATCTTGAAGGATAGATAGGGTTTGGATAATGGAATTTATAGTAGGAGAGGGAGCTCCAAGAAACAGCATAAACAAAGGCCTAGTGATGGAAGGCATGACACATACTTCCCCCCCACCCCCCGGGACATACTCTTGAATCAGCAAATTGTGTTGGATATGTATAGGGCTATCAGTTTGGCATGATGTAGGGAAGCACTGTGGAGAGCCAAGAATACTGCAAGATGAGATGAACAGATCAGCAGGTAAAGGTGAACTATTAGGACTTAAAAAAAAAAGATTTTATTTAGTTATTTGAGATAGAGTGACAACAAGAGTGAGATCAAGAGAGACAGAGAGAGAGAGAAAGAGAGAGAGAGAGTGCGAGAGTGAGCATGATCAGAGCAGGGAGGGGCAGAGGGAGAGGGAGAATTGGGCTCTCCACTGAGCAGGGAACCTGACAAAGGGTTCCATCCCAGGACTCTGGAATCATGACCTAAGATGAAAGCAGATGCTTAACTGAGCCACCCAAATGCCCCAAACTATTAGAACTTTTTAGGAAGGAAATTATCCAGTCTAAAGCTGTGTTGGAAAGGGTTACTCTGCCAGTAGAGAGTGGCACAGATTGGAAAGGGAACAAAAGTAAATGAGGCTGTCAATTAGGAGCCTACATCAGTAGTCAAAGTGAAGGGTGGGGAGATGGTATTTTCATGAGAGCGGTTACTAAGCAATCCCTAGGGCTTTGGGAATTGAAGGCTCACGGAGGGGTTGAGGAAGGAGTCAACCAAAATTCAAGCCTATAGTAGTTGTAAGGACGGAGAAAGGGACATGAGCAGCAATCAAAGGTCAAAATAGCTGCTGGCTGTGGTATAGAAATGGGGTGGAAGATGCTGAGTTGGGTTTGGACCATGTTGATTTGAATTGCCAGTGGTACCATGGTGGAGATTATCTACCCAGGCAACTGGAAATCCATTATAGTATCCGAGGAGAGTGCAAGGACCAAATGAAATGGGTAGTTATCTGAACGGGATCATGAAGAGGGGGCTTGAGAAGAGGCCAATACAGAAACAGGGCAGCAAACAGTTTCACAATCAACAGGCCTCATCTCAAGTTACCACCTACGTCGTCTCAAGTATTGAGCGGAATTGGACAAGGGCCAATCAAAGGTTGGGCCCGAGAAGAGGCCAAGAACAGGTACTTAGGAATTAACTGGTGACAGCCTAGCAACTTCTCAGTAGACAGTCGGGCTGAAGTCAGACGGAGGAGCGAATAGTGGTGAAGGTGAGAGAGCCGCGCGGTAAAAATAAATAAATAAATAAATAGATAAATAAATAAATAAAAGGAGGCAGAAGGGCTTGAGGCTTGAAGGTTGGAGGGACATTAGCCGTTAGCGTCTGGGGACCTACTGGCCCAGATTTCAGGCTGCATGTCCCTCAGCATCTAGATTTCTGCTTCTTCATGTCACGACGTGAGAGACTGCACATAGAGCGCTCAGCTCAGAATGCCACTTGGGAGACTGCTGATTCCTAGATTCCGTAATTAGGCTGCGTTTCCAAGTAAGCGGAAGACCCACAGGACGGCGTAGAGACGCTGAGACTCATCCCCTCTTCCGGCCCCCTCACTGGCACGATCTGCGCAGGCGCGCAGGGAGGGCGCGGAAGTGTGGACGGAAGTGGAGTGGCGGACGCTTTAGCTGGTGCACCTGCGGAGTAAACAGATGCTGTGGGGCGGCTAGTAGTCGGTGTCCGGGGGTGCAGGCCACCATGAACCGGGTGCAGGCCACCATGAACCGGCTCCAGGAGGACTACGACCCCTACGCGGTAGAAGAGCCTAGCGACGAAGAACCCGCTTTGAGCAGGTAGGCCCTTGCCCCGTCCCGGCTTCCGAGGCTTCGGGCCGAGGACAAGCTTTAGCCTCATCCAGTCGCTGCGCCTGCCAGGCCCTTGCGGACCCTCGGCCCAGCGACTCGGGCGCCTGTCGCGTCCCGCTGTTGCCTGTGGGACGCCAAGTGGGGTTCTGGTGAGGTTGCGCAGCCACGAGGGAGACGGGGCGGACACCCGCGCGGGGAACGGGAATATTCTGGAATTACGCGCAAGTCTTCAAAAGCCTTGGGATCGAATCCTGCCTTTGCAGCTTACTAGCACAGTGAGTGGAAGCGAGTCACTACCCTCGTTTTTTTCATCTACAAAAAGGGATAACAGCTGCATCTTAAGTATGTTGTGAGACTAGTGGGACTTAATGTGAAGTGACCATCTCGAAAACTAAACTGTCATAAACAGAAATAAAGGAATACTCAACTTTTTTTTTTTTAAGATTTTATTTATTTATTTGACAGAGAGAGAGAGAGAGAGCGAGCACAGTAGGGATCAATAGGTAGAGAGAGGGAGAGGGAGAAGCTGGCTAGCCTAGCGGGGAGCTCTCTGTGGGGCTGGATCCCAGAACCCTGGGATCACGACACGACCTCATCCGAAGGCAGACGCTTAAGAACTGAGCCACTCAGGCGTCCGGTCCCCAGACTTTGTTGGAGCACGTTTTGAATGCTTGTTTAGGGCTACAGTTTTCTACAGACTCTCAGTATAGTAGGGGAAATAAGACACGTATTCGGAACATAAGTATCTTGGAAAAAAGTATGTTATCTCAGGACAGTATTGTAGAAAACGAGGACCTGAGATAGACACAGATGAAGTTCTGGAGAGATTTCCAGGAAGGAGGGTTTCAGCTTACCTGGGGGAAACTTGCAGTTTTGCTGGCAAGAGATTTCCTAGCATGTTTATGTTATTTTATTTATTTATTTATATTTATTTTATTTATTTATTTTTTTTTAAGAGATTTTATTTATTTATTTGACAGAGATCACAAGTAGGCAGAGAGGCAGGCAGAGAGAGAGGAGGAAGCAGGCTCCGGGCTGAGCAGAGAGTCCGATGTGGGGCTGGATCCCAGGACCCTGGGATTATGACCTGAGCCAGAGGCAGAGGCTTTAACCCACTGAGCCACCCAGGTGCCCCTATTTTATTTTATTTTTTAAAGATGGCAGCAGAGTCTGTCCATAAACTCTAAAACATTCTGTCCCAACTAAGCTTTCTGTGAAACTGTCCGTCCTCGGCTTGGGAGATTGGACTGCTGTGAAGAGTTTCTTGTGGGGAATGAGGATGAATTCCAAGATTTCCTGCAAGTTTCAGGTAGTGGGTCTGGTCTGTGAAAGGAGATTATCAATTAGTAGGCCTCAGTTAGTTTCATGGAAATTTCACTGAAATAAGTTTTACTGAAATAAGCAGTATTTCCTGGACTTGAGTTACTCAGCCATTACCATCTCCATATTCACCTGTATTACAACTTATTTAATATTTTTCTTTAAGATTTTTGTAGCTAAATTTCTTTTCTTTTCTTTTTTTTTTTTTTTTTTTGGGAGGGGTGGGGGTGAAGTTACTTTAAAGAAGCTCTGTAATCCTGTGACAGTTGCCTCTGGTAAGGTAACTGTAAGAATAAATATTATGAAATGGAACAGTGTTATTAGACAGTATTGCCTGCTCAAGGCTCTGAGTCTGGTGCTTGTTGTCTTAAAAAAGGGGAGATTGGAGAGATTCGGGAAGTGTCTGTCAGGATTTGATTTTATCCTACTTATAAGCTAGTATTTTATAGTCTTACTGTTTCATGGAACCTGGCAGAAAATAAGAAACTCCTGGGTTGGAGACTACACAGAGCAGGCAGAATGAGCATTGCGATCAAGTTGGTTGCTCTTACTTCCCAACTCCTACAGTGGTTGCACGGAGAGGCCGAGGTGGATGCTACATATTCAGTGGGTTGCATCATGGCTGAGGACCACTTGAGCTTGGGAATTCCACTTCTTTTACAGCAGTCAGTAAATAAGCCTGCTCTTTCTCCTGGAGAGAGACCTCACCTTATCCTTCAAGGCTGCACACTGTAAAACACAACCCTGAGAATTGGCCTAGGTGAAGAGTGGTGAGAACTTTGCATTTCTTGACACCCTCAGCAAGAATGTACCTGGCGCATGCAGTGTTGCCTCAGCTAGCTGTGCTGACACTTCTGAAATAGTCACAAGGGTTAGAGAAAATTTGTAATAAAAGTAACTCTCTTGTCTTCTGATTAATCTTTCTTTAAAAAATTAAACTTCATTTTGAGGTAAGTTCAGGGGTAGTTATAAGAAATAGTATATGGAAAAAAAATCAGTGAATTGTATACTTAAGATTTAAAAAAATTAGTTAATTTATTTATTTGAGAGACAGAGAGAGAGCATGAGAGGGGAGAGGGTCAGAGGGAGAAGCAGAAGCAGACTCCCTGCTAGGCAGGGAACCTGATGTGGGACTCCATCCCAGGAGTCCAAGATAATGACGGGAGCCAAAGGCAGTTGCTTAACCAACTGAGCCACCTACGTGCCCTTAATTGTTTGTTTATTTAAGATTTTATTTATTTAGTTATTTAATTTATTTACTTGACAGAGATCACAGGCAGGCAGAGAGAGGTGGGGGGAGGCAGGCTTCCCGCCAAGCGGAGAGCCCGATGCGGGGCTTGATCCCAGGACTCTGAGATCACGACCTGAGCCGAAGGCAGAGACTTAACCCACTGAGCCACTTAGGCGCCCCAATTGTATATTTAAATGTAAGAATTTATGACAGCAAATTAATGCCACAAGAAAAGTTAAACAAAAAATAATACAGAGGATTCTGTGTCTCCTCTACCCACTTTCCCTCAATGTTAACATTAGTATAATATTACAACTTGTGAAATATGACCATTAATATGGTCAAACAAAATGTAGAACATTTCCATTACCACAAGGATCCCTCATTGCCAACTTCCTGCTCCACCGTGGCCTACTTAAATGCTGGTAACCATAAATCTATTATCCACTTCTATAATTTTGTTCTTTTTAAGAATATGATATAAATGGAATCATGCAGTATGTAATTTTTTGGAATTGGCTTTTTTTATTCAGCATAAATCTCTGGAGATTCATTCACATTGTTGTAGGTATCAGTAAATCATTCCTTTTTTATTGCTGACAATTATTTCACCTTTTTTTTTAACCATTCCCTTATTGAAGGATGTCTAGTTTCTTGGTCTGACTCTTGTGAATAAAGCATCTATACATTCATGTATAGGTTTTTGTGTGAATGTAAGTTTTCATTTCTCTGGGATAAATGCCAAGGAATGTGATTGCCGGGTTGTGTGGTAGTTGCATGTTTGGTTTTAGAAGAAACTGTCATGCTATTTTCTTTTCTTTTTTTTTTTTAAGATTTTATTTATTTATTTGACAGACACCGTGAGAGAGGGAACACAAGCAGGGAATGCAGGAGAGGGAGAAGCAGGCTTCCCGCTGAGCAGGGAATGGATGTGGACTTGATCCTAGGACCCTGGGATCATTATGGAGCTGAAGGCAGAATCTTTTTTTTTTTTTTTTTTTTTTTTTTTTTTTTTTTAAAGATTTTATTTATTTATTTGTCAGAGAGAGAGCGAGCGAAAGCGAGCACAGGCAGACAGAGTGGAGGGCAGAGTCAGAGGGAGAAGCAGGCTCCCCGTGGAGCAAGGAGCCCGATGTGGGACTCGATCCCAGGACGCTGGGATCATGACCTGAGCCGAAGGCAGCTGCTTAACCAACTGAGCCACCCAGGCGTCCCTGAAGGCAGAATCTTAACCACTGAACCACGCAGCTGCCCCTGTCAAGCTATTTTCCATAGTATTTGTATCATTTTAGAGTCCTTTCACAATGACTTCAAAGTTGTTTAGCAGCCTGTCTGTCCTGGTACTCCTTAAGATAATACATTGCACACTTTGGAAACACAGGAATATAGGATACATCAGAGTTTCTCAGCCTCAGTAGCATTGACATCTTGGATCACGTAAGTTTCTGTTGTGTTGTGGGAGGCTGTCCTGTGCATTGTAGGATGTTTAGCAGTATCCCTGACCTCTACCCACTGGATGCCGGTAGTCCCTCCTCCCACCTCTTAGTTGTCACAGTCAAAAATGTCTAGCTATGCCATATAGTCCCTGGAGGGCAAGATGCCCCCTAGTTGGAGACCAGTGGTGTAATTCAAGGGTGAGGGGTTAAGACTGGAAAGATAAATTTTTTTTTAAAAGACTTTATTTATTTATTTGGCAGGGAAAGAGACTGCAAGAGAGGGAATGCAAGCAGGGGAAGCAGGAGAGGGAGAAGCAGGCTTCCCGCTAAGCAGGGATCCCAGTGCGGGTGGAAGGATAAGGTGAAACAAAATGGGGAAGGCTCTTCTGAGTGCTGTAGTTGAAGATCTGGCCATAGATGATTTCTTTCAGAATTGGGTAGTGGGGGCGCCTGGGTGGCTCAGTGGGTTAAGCCGCTGCCTTCGGCTCAGGTCATGATCTCAGGGTCCTGGGATCGAGTCCCGCATCGGGCTCTTTGCTCAGCAAGGAGCCTGCTTCCCTCTCTCTCTCTCTGCCTGCCTCTCTGCCTACTTGTGATCTCTGTCTGTAAAATAAATAAAAAATCTTTAAAAAAAAAAAAAAGAATTGGGTAGTGATGTGATGACAGTTTTTTAGGACTAACATTTTGGCAGCAGGATTAAGGATAGAATGAAATAAAAGAATTTGGAGGCATGGTGATCCTGAGGATATGGGGGAACAGGCAGAGTTAAGAGGACCCAAATGAGTAGAGTGGTAAAGGAGAAAGGGAGTATATGGTTCAGGATGAGGAGTGTTAGATGGGGAATTCTCTTATGAGTAGAGTCTGGCTAAGGCCTCTATCATTAGCAGAATTGAATGGTGCAAG
Source organism: Mustela putorius furo (assembly GCF_011764305.1). Classification (NCBI taxonomy): domain Eukaryota; kingdom Metazoa; phylum Chordata; class Mammalia; order Carnivora; family Mustelidae; genus Mustela; species Mustela putorius. The sequence goes on along the minus strand of NW_025422047.1, from coordinate 31,070,572 downwards.
TTGCATTTTTTCAGATTTACGTTCTGCTGGAGGCTTAAAGGCATTGTCCTAGAAGAAGAATGTAGAGAAACGAAAACCAGGGGTAGTCTGTAACTATTCATCAGACCACAAATAATTGAACATTATTTATGAACTATTGATTGTATTAGAAATATGTTAGGTGTTTCATTCATTTTGATAACATTTCATTTCTGGTATCTGGTTTTTTTCTGTCATATTGCTATTAATGGGAAACCCAGGGGCAAAAGGCCAAGTAAATTGGCAGTAATTGCTAAGGAGAATTTGTAATATAATTTAACCTTCTTTTTATAGTTCTCTTTAGCTTTTAAAATTGTAACATCTAATTTCTATCTGTTAACATTTTGTTTGGGTATATTAGCTGTATATTGACTACATGTATTAAGTTTTAAGTACAAATAAGTTTTATTTAAGTATGTTAGAAAACTCCTAGTTTTGTGAAGTAAACTTTTCATTGCTGATAGAGTTATGAATTGGTGCATGGTGCAATACTTTTGGAAAACAGTGTGATAATTCAAGAAGTTAGAAAGATGTTTTTATGTCTAGTTCTGGACATTTATCCTAAGGAAATCAACAGAAACAAAATTACATATGCCCTACTGAGCTAATCATTGTAGTGTAATAGCAAAGAGAAATAAACATACAGCATCTATAAGAGGAAATGTTATGCAGACATTGGAAATATATTTGGAAATATGTGAAATGGTTGATCTTTTTTTTAAGATTTTATTTATTTGAGAGAGGGTGTGCAGGCACACATGAGGGGGGAGGAGCAAAAGGGGAGGGAGAAGTCGACTTCCGGCTGAGCAGGGAGCCTGCCAACCCTGAGATCACCCTGAGATCGTGACCTGAGCGGAAGGCAGATGCTTGACTGACTGAGCCGCCCAAGCCCCCTGAGAAATGGTTGATCTTTAAATGAAAATAGCTGTATGTAATATAATATATAAATGCAACCTTGTAAAAACTTAAAATTGTTGGGCAGTGAGATGGTGGAAGTTTTAGGTCATTTTAATTCTTTAGTATTCACATGTCTTATGATTTAAATGCAAACTAGTTCTGAAGATGAAGTGGATGTGCTTTTACATGGAACTCCTGACCAAAAACGAAAACTCATCAGAGAATGTCTTACTGGAGAAAGTGAATCATCTAGTGAAGATGAATTTGAGAAAGAAATGGAAGCCGAATTAAATTCTACCATAAAAACAATGGAGGACAAGTTATCCTCTCTGGAAACAGGTAAACTTTTAGTTAAATTTTCATATAGATAATTTTCTAAGCTCTGCAAGGGCAGGAACCTTATTTATGCTCTGTTGTGTCACACTGGCACTTTGAGTAGGTGCTCAATAAATATTTATTGAGTGAATGAATAAATATGTTTGGCAAGTTGAGCATAGTTTTCATTGATGACTAGTGAAGAATTTTCCTGTTGTCGAAATGACACTGTTTAGTTTTGTTTACTTGTGTGATTTTCTTTTGTAATTTTTACCCTAGGATAAAAAAGACACAAGCTTATAGAGGTGTTTTTAGGGTTATATAGCACTGATACGGCAGAGTGAATGATAGGTCACCACAAATTCCTGTCTCGTTTTATACTTCATTTTGATGCTTTGTTTTTATGTAAAGTGTACCTGCCCCAAAACTGATTTGTGCCTCAGCTTTGGTTTGCATGTATTAACTGTTAGGAACTGAAAGCATATGTAATAGTAATAACAATAAGAGCAAAAGCAGATGTTAATTAAGAGGAGGAATTAGGGACACAGGCTTGTGAATATAGTCTGAGTTGAGGTGCTGGGCACAACTGGGAGAGGAAAGTGTGTCCTTGAATCATGCCCCCTGTCTCTCTTTAGGGCTCTTATCCTCTTTCCCCTAAAGTCGTGTAGGAGATGTTTATTTTCTGTTCTTAACAGTGTACCACATGGCTGAGAGGTAGAGATATGTATGGTGGCAACCTGGAAATAGGCTATTTTGTAATTCAGTAAAATCTAATTCAAGATTTGTGAGAAGGGGGAGAGAAAAATTTTCTCATGAGTTGGAACACTTCATTACACTGTAACAATTACAGTTCTCTGTAATTGCATAGGGCATAGAAATTCCGTAAGTCATTGATGTGAAAGTATTTTTTCATCCAAATGAGATTGGGAATGAGTTGATAATTACTTTGAGGTGATGGAAGAGTAAGTTGCGTTTTTTTTCTTGTCAGTTGCATATGGTTTAGTCTCTAAACTGCTCTTATGTAAATAGGGTCTTCCTCGGGAGCTGGAAAAGTTGGAACAGCTCTGACAAAGTACTATGATGATATATATTTTGATTCTGATTCTGAGGATGAAGACAAACCAGGTAAGTAGCATGTTTACCAGATTTAGACGTTATATTTTATAGAAAAAAAAGCTTAACAATTACTGTATATTAGATTTTGCCTCCCAAGTTTTATCTTTTAGAAATTCTAGGCTGTTGGGGCACCTGGGTGGCTCAGTGGGTTAAACCTCTGCCTTCGGCTCAGGTCATGATCTCAGGGTCCTGGGATCGATCCCCACATTGGGCTCTCTGCTCAGCGGGAAGCCTCCTTCCCCTTCTCTCTCTACCTGCCTCTCTGCCTACTTGTGATCTCTCTGTAAAATAAATAAATAAAATCTTAAAAAAAAAATTCTAGGCTGTTGATGTGAAAACAAAAGCAGGAATTGATAAATAAGAACGGATGGGAATGCACATATGAGGACATGGGACCGGCAGGGGTGCTGCTTGGGCACTGCATGGGCATATTGGGGAGAAAGGAGAGTGTGTGTCCCAGCTCAGTCCTAACATCTTCAGGGCTCTTGGCCCCCTTCTTAAGGTTCCTTAGTACAGCAACATTTGCTTTCATACCTGCAAATAATTAATAATATTATTTTTACAGAAAATATAGAAATTTATAATACTTTATATTTTGCAGAAATTTTTCTAACTCATTGCTTTTTTATCGGCTTCTCTGTTCTCTGGAATTGATTTTGTATAAAATCAGAGCAAAGGTAAACATAATAAGAGTTAAAACTGATTTAATTATATCAGTAATTATGCTGAAATGCACAAGTAACACATTTATATGGTAAACAATTAGATGCTCAACTGACTGCCGTTCAGGCACTCCAAGAAACAATTTTATATTTTTATATATTATTACCTAAATGTTAACCTACTTAAGGAAATTTTAAGAGTCTAGTGCATGTAGATAACCATAGTGGGTTTTCACTTTTTTTAAAAAAGATTTTCTTTATTTATTTTGAGAGAGAGAGACTGTGTGCACACATGCCTGCTTACGTGAGTCAGGGGAGGGGCAGGGGGAGAGGGAAAAATCTCAAGCAGCCTCACCCTGAGCATGGAGCCTGACACGGGGCTTGATCTCATGACCCTGAGATCATGATGCAAGCTGAAATCAAGAGTTGGATGCTTCATTGACTGAGCCACCCAGGTGCCCCTGATTTTTTTTTTAAGATTTTACTTCTTTATTTGTCAGAGAGTGAGTGAGAGAGTGCATGCATAAGCAGGGGGAAGGCAGGCAGAGGGAGAAGCAGGCTCCTCACTGAGCAAGGAGCCCCATGTGGGACTCCATCCTGGGACCCTGGGATCATGACTTGAGCTGAAGGCAGACCCTTGACTGACTGAGCTACCCATGTACCCTGAAATATTTTTATTCTGATTTCAGTAGTATTTTATATATGGGAACTTGTTGAGAATTTATAACATCAGGAAGTTTTTGATCTTGGTTTATGTTGGTCTTTCTGAGACTGAATTCTTATTATTTGAGTACAGTTCTTGAGATAACAGTATATTTTTAGTGAAGAAACAATTTTTTCCTCTGTCATTTTCATTTTAATGCCTTATTAATTGGACAAGAAATTTATTTGGAGAAATAGTTAAAAAAAATTTTGGGGGGAAAATACACATAGAAAAAAAAATGTAGCTGAAGATTCTATGTTCTGTATTATAGAAGTGTGTGCTTTAGACCTGATACCTAGCCATATGCGTAACATTTTAAAAATTAGCACAGGTGACCAAGAAGAAGAAGAAAAAGCGACACAGGATTCCAACAAATGATGAGTTACTATATGATCCTGAAAAAGATAACAGAGATCAGGCCTGGGTTGATGCACAGAGAAGAGGGTAAGAACTTAACTTTAATATTTAGAATCTTTAGAGAAAAATGATTAAGAGATGTTTTTTACTACATTCACATTTTTATTTTTTATTTACTTATTTATTTTTTTTAAATGACAAGAGAGCCCCGTCATTTTGTAGCTCTCTAGTCATTTTTTTTTTTTTTTAGATTTTTATTTATTTATTTATTTGTCAGAGAGAGAGCGAGCGAGAGTGAGCACAGGCAGACAGTGGAAGGCAGAGTCAGAGGGAGAAGCAGGCTCCCTGCAGAGCAAGGATCCCGATGTGGGACTCGATCCCAGGACGCTGGGATCATGACCTGAGCTGAAGGCAGCTGCTTAACCAACTGAGCCACCCAGGCGTCCCTACATTCACATTTTTTTTTTTTTTTTTTTTTAAATGCATCTTATTTTATTTTTTTTAAAGATTTTTATTTATTTATTTGACAGAGAGAGATCACAAGTAGGCAGAGAGGCAGGCAGAGAGAGAGGAGGAAACAGGCTCCCTGCTGAGCAGAGAGCCCGATGCGGGACTCGATCCCAGGACCCTGGAATCATGACCTGAGCCGAAGGCAGCGGCTTAACCCACTGAGCCACCCAGGCGCCCCCCTACATTCACATTTTTAAAATAAGATTTTATTTAGGGGCACCTGGGTGGCTCAGTGGTTAAAGCCTCTGCCTTCAGCTTGGATCATGATCCCAGAGTCCTGGGATTGAGCCTGAGTCGGGCTCTCTGCTCAGCAGGGAGCCTACTTCCTCCTCTCTCTCTGCCTTCCTCTCTGCCTCCTTGTGGTCTCTGTCTGTCAATAGATGGATGGAATCTTTAAAAAAAAAAAAGGATTTTGTTTATTTATTTGTCAGAGAGAAAGGGAGAGCACAAGCAGGGGGAGTGGCAGGCAGAGGGAGAAGTAGGCTCCCGCTGAGCAGGGAGCCTGATGTGGGACTCAGTCCCAGGACCCTGGGATCATGAACTGAGCCAAAGGCAGACATTTAACCGGCTGAGCCACCTGAGCATCTCTGTGTTCACATTTTGAATTTATGTGTATTGTGTTCATACAGACATACATTAAAAAAAGAATTTTGGAAGAAAACTGTTGAATTATTTATTTTGAAAATTACCAGCAGATTTCACTCAGATGACTTACTTGTTTTTTAAATTTTTCTGAAAGATTTATTTATTTATTTGACAGAGAGAGCGAGGGAGAGAATAAGTTTGGTGGCAAGGGGCAGGAGATGGGGAGTCTCTTAAAAAAATATGTATTTATTTGACAGAAGAGAGAGCACAAGCAGGGGGAGCAGCAGAGGGAGAGGGACAGGCAGGGCTCCAGGCTGAGCAGGGAGCCTCATGTGGGGCTCGATTCTAGGATCCTGGGATTATGACCTGAGCTGAGGGTAGATGCTTAACTGACTGAGCCACCCAGGTGCCCTGGGGAGAGAGTCTTAAACAGACTCTGCTCTGAGAATGGAGCCTGACTTGGGGCCCAATCTCGTTGAGCTGAAACCAAATGTCAGATGCCTAACTGGCTGTGCCATTCAGGCACCTGTCAGGTAATTTATTTTTAAAAAACTGTTGTTGAATTCAAACTGCTATAGTCAGTCTCTCCATTGAAGAAATAATGCTGACTTTTTTCAAATAGACATAATTTCAGATTATTTGGAGAGTAAACATTTATGTGGATAAAGAGTGGATGTTACATTTTACACCTGACTTGTTCTTTTTAATTATTTACAGATTCAATTTTTAAAAGATTTTATTTATTAGAGTGACCATGAGCTGGGGGGGCGGGGAGTGGCAGAGGGAGAAAGAGAAGCAGATTCTCCACTGTGTGGGGAGCTTGACATGGGACTCCATCCTAGATCCTGGGATCATGACCTGAGCTGAAGGCAGATGCTTAATGACTGAGCCACTCAGGTGCCCCACAAGTTAGATTTTTTTTTTTTTTTAAAGATTTTTTTTATTTGTTAGAGCGCAAGCACTGGCAGACAGAGTGGCAGGCTAGAGGCAGAGGGAGAAGCAGGCTCCCTGCTGAGCAAGGAGCCTGATGTGGGACTCGATCCCAGGACGCTGGGATCATGACCCGAGCCGAAGGCAGCCGCTTAACCAACTGAGCCACCCAGGCGTCCCGATTTTTTTTTTAATTGAGGAGACATTCACATAATATAAAATTAATCATTTAATTTATTTAAAGATTTTTTTTTTTTTGACAGACAGAGATCACAAGCAGGTAGAGAGGCAGACAGAGAGAGAGAGGAGGAAGCAGGCTTCCTGCTGAGCAGAGAGCCCGATGTGGGGCTCGATCCCAGAATCCTGGGATCATGACCTGAGCTGAAGGTAGAGACTTTAACCCACTGAGCTACCCAGGCGCCTCCATTTAATTTATTTAAAATTCATTGTTTTAAAGTGAACAATCCAGTGGCATTTAGTATATTCACAGTGTTAGGCAACTCCTACCTCTATTTTTCAAACCATTTTCATCATCCCAAGAGGAAATGGCCATACTTGTTTTTCAGTTCGAGTTTATGAAGGCTAATTTGTCATACAACTAAAAGCTAGGCAGTATACTGCTGTTACCCAGTGCTTCCCTCACCTGGCTGTGCTTCAGAATCGCCTGGGAAGAATTAAATGCAAACCCTGGAGTCCCATTCTAGGAAGCTTTGATTTAGCTAAGGTAATAGGGGCCGGGATGGTAAACTCTTGAAAACTGAACAACAAAAGATAAATCAAGTATTTTTTAAAAAAAGATTTTATTTATTTGACAGAGAGATCACAAGTAGGCAGAGAGGAGGCAGAGAGAGAAGGGAAAATAGGCTTCCTGCCAAGCAGCGTCCGACATGGGCTTGATCCTGGGACCCTGAGATCATGACATGAGCTGAAGGCAGAGGCTTAACCCACTGAGCCACCCAGGCTACCCATAAATAAAGTATATTTAAGTCCAGAGAGAGTTTGATGTTGTTGGGTGTTTGTACCTTACCTTTTAGCCTCCAGTCTCCCACTTTGTTCTTTGTTATTTTTCCTTCTTTCCTTCTCAAAGTTTTACCCAAGTACCACTTCCTCCAACTACCCTTTGTATTTATTAAATAAATATGTTTTGGTTACCCCTGTGCAAAATGAACATTTTGAATGCCATGATTGATACTGAGATAGTTAAGGAGATTACAGTGTAGCTCTTGATTCTGTTCAGTGAGGTAAGATGGAATGTATTTTCATCATTCTATAATCTTTAATCAACTGACCCATCCAGGCATCTGTCATCGTTCTATAATCTTTAAAAAAATTTTTTTTAAAGTAAACTCTGTCGCCATCATGGGGCTTGAACTCAAGACCCCAAGATTGAGAGTCAAATAGTCTACCGTCTGAGTCAACCAGGCGTGCCTTTTGTTATATATATATCTTGAGAAGAATTAACATTTTATTGGTTTATTCACATTCCTGCATCAAGCGGTAGTTGGAATGTGAGATTACAGAAACCAACTTAAAATAATCAGTTGACTACGTTTTCAGTGTCATGTTCACTGCTACATCCCAGACATCTTAGACTTTGTGTTAAATGGACACTCATTAAGTATATGTTGAATGAATATGTTACTTTCTTAGGTTTGGGTTTTGAAATCTGCTAAGCATTGGAGGGATATAACAACAGTTAAAAATAAGTACCACATATTTTCAGTATTTTTCCCTAGAGACATTTGAAGAGTTTGGGAAGTAATGTCAAATAATTTATCTTTTGTTGTTTGGCTTTTGGGCGTTTACCATAACTCCCTTTTCAGAAACATATGCTTTTATACTTTAGTACCTTCATAAGTAGATTCGTATTATACTTTTGCAGTCAGCAAATGTTCACTGAACAGTGACTATGTACCAGACACTGTTCTAGATTCTTGAAATACAACAAAGAACAAAACGGACAAAAATCTTAAAGTACTTAGAGCTTACATGCTTGCTTTTAAAATGTAGCTTTGCTAGGTTTTTCAAATTAATAGACTTTATTTATTTAGATTTTTTTTTTTTTAATTTATTTGAGAGAGAAAACGCAGATGAGGGAGGGACAGAGTGAGAGAATCTCAAGTGGCTCCCTGCTGAGTGTGGAGCCTGATGCTGTGTCAGTCCCACCACTAGTCACAAGTCGAAACCGGAAGTTGGACTCTCAACTGACACAGCCACTCAGGCACCCCAAGAGACTTTATTTTTTAGAACAGTTTTAGATTTACAGAAAAATTGAGCCAATAATACAGAGTTCCTGTATATCCTCCCACAATAACACACACATACACACACAAGAGTTTCACCTATTACTGACATGTTAGATTAATATGTACATTTAGGGACGCCTGGGTGGCTCAGTTGGTTAAGCAGCTGCCTTCGGCTCAGGTCATGATCCCAGCGTCCTGGGATCGAGTCCCACATCAGGCTCCTTGCTCAGCAGGAAGCCTGCTTCTCCCTCTGCCTCTGCCTGCCATTCTGCCTGCCTATGCTCGCTCTCTCCCCCTCTCTCTCTCTGATAAATAAATAAAATCTTTAAAAAAAAATATGTACATTTGTCACGATTAATGAACCAGTATTTATATATCACTATAAACCAAGGTCCATACTTTATTCAGAATTTCTTCGTTACCTGCTATGTAATTTTGATTGCAAGAGCCAATCCAGGATACCAGGTACTTACAGTTGTCATGTCTCTTTAGGCTCTTCTTGCTGTTGACGGTTTCTCTGACTTTCCTTGGTTTTGATGACCTTAACAGTTTTTAGGAGTAGTGGTCAGGTATATTGTAGGAGGCCACTCTATTGGAATGTGTGATGTTTTTCATAGATTAGACTGGGATTATGGGTTTTGGTGAGGAAGACCACAGAGACAAAGTGCCATTTTCATCACATTGTAATGAAGGGCACATATTGTCAACATGATTTATGATTGTTAATGTTGATCTTGGTTACCTTGGTGAGGAACTGTTTGTCAGGTTTCCTCCTGTAAAGTTAACTCTCCACCCCTCCTTTGCATACTGCACTTTGGGAAGGAAGTCAGTATGTGTAGCCCAGACTTGAGGAGTGGGGAGTTATGCTCCACTTCCTTGAGGGGAGAATATCTTCATAAATTATTCTTTCATACGGGAGATTTGTCTGTTCTTCATCCTTCCCTTTGTTCGTTTGTTCATTCATTCGTTCATTCATTCATTCATATCAGTGTAGACTCAGGTATTTATTTATACTTTGGGTTATAATCCAATATTGCTTTATTTTGTTCTAATTGTTTCAGCTTTGGCCATTGGGAACTCTTTCAGCTGACTTTTGTGACCCCTTGACATACCTGCTTCATTGTTTTTGAGCACTTCCTTACTTTCTGGCAGTACAGGAAGCTCCAGGTTCATCTCGTATGCCTATTCCTAGAATCAGCCATTTTTCTCAGGAGTACTAGTTTCTTTTATTGGAGAGTGGCATTAGACATCAAGATCTTGAGGGCACCTGGCTATCTCATTTGGTAGAGCATGTGACTTTTTTTTTAAGAGGGGTAGAGAGAGAGACAGGTGGGGAAGGGCAGAAGCAGAGGGGGAGAGAGAATCTTAAGCAGGCTCTATGCCCAGAGTGGAGGCTGACATAGGGCTCAATCTCCCAACCCTGAGGTCATGACCTGAGCTGAAATCAGGAGTTCAACACTTGACCCACTGAGCTACCCAGGCACCCCAGAGCATGTGACTCTTAATCTTGGGGTTGTGAGTTCAAGCCCCATGTTGGGCATGGAGCCCTTTAGAAAAAAAGAATCAGGATCTGGCTTTAATATATGTCTTTTTCACTACCCCCACCAACCTTTCTTTTTCTGTTGTAGCTACCATGGTTTTGGAATACAGAGGCCACATCAACAACAGCAGCCTGTTCCAAATAGTGATGCTGTCTTGAATTGCCCTGCCTGCATGACCACACTATGTCTTGATTGCCAAAGGTAACGAATAAAGGCTGACCACATGCACACACAAAACGAAAAAAAATTTGGTGGTCTTTGTTTAAATCAGGAATAGACTTTCGAGGTATATACTTAATAATTTTTTTTTTTTAAGATTTTATTTATTTGATAGCACAAGCAGGGGGAATGGGAGAGGGAGAGGGAGAAGTAGGCTGCCCTCTGAGCAGGGAGCCTGATGCGGGACTCAGTTCCAGGACTCTGGGATCATGACCTGAACTGAAGGCAGACATTTAATTGACTGAGCCACCCAGGCACCCCTATACTTAGAAATTCTGATAAAGTTCTGTCCTCACATATCCTTGCTGCTACATGATTAATCTTTATACAAATAATTTTGGTTATATGTATTTCTGTTATAAGTAGTTTTTCTAATAAAGCACTTATCAGTGCTGACAAGGATTCAGTGAAACTGCATGTATGTTATAGAATGACATAATCTGTCAAAGACACTCTTTTCAAAAAAAATTTGTGACGAAATACATATAACATTTATCATTTTAGCCATTAAAATTTTTACATCAAAGAGTACATCAGGGGCGCTTGGGTGGCTCAGTGGGTTAAAGCCTCTGCCTTCGGCTCAGGTCATGATCCCAGGGTGCTGGGATCGAGCCCCAAATCGGGCTCTCTGCTCAGCAGGGAGCCTGCTTCCTCCTCTCTCTCTGCCTGCCTCTCTGCCTACTTGTGATCTCTGTCTGTCAAATAAATAAATAAAGTCTTTAAAAAAAAAAAGAGTACATCATTTGGATATTCAATTTATTGTCAACTAGACCATTTAAAATTTTAGACTCTTTTCCTAGCTTTATTGAGATGTAATTGACATATAACATTGTTTATATGTTAGTTTCAAGTGTACAACATGATGATTTGGTATACACATGTATTGCAAAACAGTTACCACAATAAGGTAAGTTAACACATCTATCACCTCACATTTATACCTTTTTTGTGTGTGTGTGTTGAGAACTTTAAGATCTGCTTTCTTAGCAACTTTCAAGTATGTAGTTCAACATTGTTAACTACATGCTGTTTATTACATCCCCAGACCTTCCTCATCTTATAACTGGAAGTTTGTACCATTTGACTGTTTTCATTCATCCACCCTTCCCCCACCAACCACCAATCTGCTCTCTGTTTCTATGAGTTCATTTTGTTTGGATTCACATATAAGTGAGGTCAGTAGTTTTTTGTCTCTGTCTGACTTACTTCATTTAGCATAATGCCCTTAAGCTCATCCATGTTTTCACAAATGGCAGGATTTCCTTCTTTTTTTTTTTTCATATTCTATTATATTTATACATCATGTTTTCTTTATCCATTCACCTGTGTATGGACATTTAGTTTGTTTCCATGTTTGACTGTTATGAGTAAAGCTGCAGTAGATTTGGGGGGAGAAGACCACAAAGGTAAAGTGTTGTTTTCATTATATTATATCAAGGGCACAGACTGTCAACAACAAAAAAAATCAACAGATTTATGACTGTTAATGTTGAACTTGATCACCTAGCTGAGGTGGGGATGGAGATATCTCTTTGAGATAGTGATTTCATTTCCTTCAGACACATACCCAGAAGTAGGATTGCTTGATCATATGGTAGTTCTATTCTTAATGTTTGTTTAAAGGTTTTATTTATTTGACAGAGAGCATAGGTAGGCAGACCAGCAGGCAGAGGGAGAGGGCGCTGAGCACGGAGCCTGATGTGGGGCTTGATCCCAGGACCCTGGGACCATGACCTGAGCTGAAGGCAGCCACTTAACTGACTGAGCCATCCAGGTGCCCCACTATTCTTAGTATTTTGAGGAGGCACCATACTGTTTTCCAGAGTGACTATACCAATTCATATTCCCACCAGTAATGCAAAAGGGTTCACTTTTGTTTTCTCTTGTCTTTTCGATAATAGCCATTCTAACAGTTGTGAGGTGATACCTCACTGTAGTTTTTGATTTACATTTTTACATGATGACTAATGATGATGAACACCTTTTCATGTACCTGTTGGCCATTTGTGTATCGTTTTTTGGAAAAAATGTCTGTTTTGGTTCTTTGTCAATTTTTGCTTTACTCTACTTTTTTTTTTTCTTTTTAAAGATTTTATTTATTTATTTGACAGACAGAGATCACAAGTAGGCAGAGAGGCAGGCAGAGAGAGAGGAGGAAGCAGGCTCCCCACTGAGCAGAGAGCCTGATGCGGGCCTCGATCCCAGCACCCTGGGATCATGACCTGAGCCGAAGGCAGAGGCTTTAACCCACTGAGCCACCCAGGCGCCCGCTTTACTTTACTTTTTGTTGAGTTGTATGAGTTTCTTGGATTAACCCTTTGTCAGATACATAATTTACAAATATTTTCTCCCATTCCATAGGTTGCCTTTTCCTTTTGCTGATGATTTCTTTGCTATGCAGAAGCTTTTGAGCTTGATGTAGTCCCACTTGTTTATTTTTGCTTTTGTTGCTGTGCTTATCCAAAAAGTCATTGTCAAGACCCATATTGAGCTTTTTCCCTGTGTTTTCTTTGAGTAATTCTGTAATTTCAGGTCTCACATTTATGTTTTTAATTCATTTCAAGTTAGTTTTAGTGAGTGGAGTAAGTCAGGGGTCCGGTTTCATTCTTTCGCATGTGAATATCTGATTTTCCCCAAATCACTAACTGAAGAGATTATCTTTCTGGCATTGCATATTTTTGGCTCCCTTGTCAAGTATTAGTTAACCATGTATGCATGAGTTCATTTTGGGGCTCTCTGTTCTGCTCCATTGGTGTGTGAGTCTGTTTTTATGCCCAAACTGTACTGTTTGATTACTATAGCTTTGTAGTACAGTTTGAAATTAGAAATTGTGATGCCTCCAACTTTGTTGTTATTTCTCAAGGTTGCTGTGGCTTTTTGGGGTCTTTTGTGATCCCATACAGCTTTGAGGGTTTTTTCTATTTCTGTGAAAAGTGCCATTGAAATTTTGATTAGATTGCATTGACTAAGATGGCTTTGGGTAGTGTGGACATTTTAATAATGGTAATTCTTGGGGCGCCTGGGTGGCTGAGTGGGTTAAGCCTCTGCCTTCAGCTCAAGTCATGATCTCAGGGTCCTGGGACTGAGCCCCGCATTGGGCTCTCTGCTCAGTGGGGAGCCTGCTTCTCCCTCTCTCTGCCTGCTGTTCTACCTACTTGTGATCTCTCTCTCTCTGTCAAATAAATAGATAAAGTCTTAAAAAAATTATGGTAGTTCTCTGATTCATGCACATGGGATTTTTTTCCATTTACTTGTATTTTCTTCAGTTTCTTTCATGAATGTTTTACAGTATATAAATCTCTCACCTCCTTGGTTAAGTTTATTTCCAAGTATTTTATTATTTTGGATGGCATCATGAATGGCATTACTTTCTTAATTTCTTTTTCAGATAGTTTACTGTTAATGTACAGAAACACAGTAGGTTTTTGTATATTGGTTTTGTATTTTGAAACTTGCCTGAATTTCATGTTTATTTTTTATTTTGTTATTTATTATTATTTTTAAGATATTATTTATTTGCGAGAGAGAGTGAGAGAGCACAAGAGGGACTGTGGCAGAGGGAGAAGGAGAAGCAGGCTTCCCATTGAGTAGGGAGCCCCTTTTAGGGCCCGTTCCCAGGACCCTTGGATCATGACCCAAGCCGAAGGCAGACGTCCAACCAGCTGAGCCACCAGGGCACTCCTTATATTTATTTTAACATTTTTTTTGGTGGTGTCTGTGATATTTTATGTTTAAAAGATTATGTTATCTGCAAACAGACAGTTGTACCTCTTTCTTTCCTATTTGGATACCTTTTATTTCATTTTCTTGCCTGATTTTGCCCTGGCTAAACTTAAAGGACAATGTTGAATAGGTGAGAGTGGTGAGAGGGGGTACTCTTTGTTCTCTGTTTTAACCATTTTATTTATTTATTTATTTATTTTTAAAAGATTATTTATTTATTTATTTGCCAGAGACAGAGGGAGAGCGAGCGAGAGAGCACAGGCAGACAAAGAGGCAGGCAGAGGCAGAGGGAGAAGCAGGCTCCCTTGCCGAGCAAGGAGCCCGATGTGGGACTCGATCCCAGGACCCCGGGATCATGACCTGAGCCGAAGGCAGCTGCTCAACCAACTGAGCCACCCAGGTGTCCCTGTTTTAACCATTTTAAATGAACGATTCAGTGACATTAACTACTGTCACAGTATTGTGCAGCTATCTTCACAGTCCATTTCCAGAACTTCTTTTTTTGTCATTCCAGACAGAAACTCTGTACCCATTAGACAAAATTTCCCCATTCTCCACCTCTACCCACCCCAGCCTGTGGTAACTTCTATTCTGTTTTTCTTTCTGGATCATTCATTGCTCATGTATAGAAGTGAACAGATTTTTGTGTGTTGATTTTGTACTCTGCCACTTTGCTGAATTAGTTTATCAGCTCTAGTAGTTTTCTGTGCAGTCTTCAGTTCCCTACATATAATGTCATGTCATTGGGATGCCTGGGTGGCTCCCTTAGTTAAGCATCTGACTCTTGATTTCAGCCCAGGTCATGATCTCAGGGTGTGGGCTTGAGCCCTGCATTGGGCTGTGGTGGGCATTGAGCCTCCTTGGGATTTTCTCTCTCCCTCTACTCCTCTTGTCTTTTCTCTCCCTCCCTCCCTTCTGTCTCTCTCCCTTCCTGTCTGTCTGTCTCAAAAAAAAAAAAAAAAAAAAAGTGTGTGTGTGTGTGTGTGTGTGTGTGTGTGTGTGTATATATATGAAATGTATATATTATATATATATATAACCAAAACTAAGTGGTACTGTGGGTGGTGGATTTGTTCTAGGTACTAATGAATAGCCAGATACGGTTCACCTTATTATAAGCTAGCTTGAGGTTTTTGATCATCTGCAGCAATTAAATTTTGTGCTTTCCAAATGAACTCTTGTGCTTTTTGTGTATAAGTTGACAACCCAGAGTATACTTATGGAATGTAGAAAAAGTAAAATGTCTTTGTACTGCAGTTGTTTCTCTTCCAGATTAAACCATATTATTACAGAGTTGCTGTACTCAAAAGAAGTTGTTCCATAATGTAACAGATAGAAATCAGCCTTGGTAAAAACTGTGTTCCATGTTAATACAGGATTCTAGTCCAGTGGAGTATAAATGAAATTTTTATAATCTTACTTGGAGAAGTACCAGCTTGCATAATCTAAATTCTTTGTGGGTGGTGTTAGTGGTGGAGATCAACATTTGGAACTAATGAAAGTATACTTGAGTTTGCTGTGTTTAGCCAGATAGATATTTCTGTTGCATGAGGTTTAAGGGGAGAAAAATCCAACTTACTAGGTGGGGAAAGAGGTAGGAGAATATTGAGTATATGAGGAGAACAAATGAAGCATTATCTATTCTGTAGACTGCTGGAGAAAAGCCAGGAGTGGACATTGTAAAGTTGGAAGCTCTTTAAGCTTTCATAAAACTGTAGCTTTTACTAAAATGGTGACAAGAATAGTACCACTTTTTTTTAATTTAATTTTTTTAAGGATTTTGTTTATTTATTTGACAGAGATCGCAAGTAGGCAGAGAAGCAGGCAGAGGGGGAGGGGGAATCAGGGCCCCCACTGAGCAGAGAGCCTGATGCAGGACTCGATCCCAGGATGCTCAGATCATGACCTGAGCTGAAGGCAGAGGCTTAACCCATTGAGCCACCCAGGCACCCCTTTAATTTTAATTAATTAATTAATTAATTGACAGAGATCACAAGTAGGCAGAAAGGCAGGCAGAGAGAGAGGAAGGGAAGCAGGCTCCCCGGTGAGTAGAGAGCCTGATTTGGGTGTCGATCCCAGGACCCTGGGATCATGACCCGAGTCGAAGGCAGAGGTTTTAACCCACTGAGCCACCCAGGCACTCCGGATATATTCATTCTTTAAACTATTCTCTATTAATAAGTTTTTTCCTGTTCTTAAAATAACTCTTAACATTATTTTATTTTATTTTTTAAAAGATTTTCAGAGAGAGAGAGCATGAGTAGGCAGAGTGGCAGGCTGAGGGAGAGGGAGAAGCAGGCTCTCCACTGAGCAGGGAGCCCAGTGCAGGGCTTGATCTCTGGACCCTGGGATCATGACCTGAGTCGAAGGTAGCTGCTTAACCGAATGAGCTACCCAGGCACCCCATTTAACATTTCTTTAAATTTCCCATTTTGTTCTCATGTTTTTATTTTGGTTATATTTCAGTAAGTTTTTTTTGTTTTTAAATTTTAACTACATTCAGCAGGGATCCTTGCTTCTCTCCCCAATTCCCTCCCCTCCGCAGCCTACCTCTTTGCCTACTTGCGGTCTCCATCTGTTGAAAAAATAGATCTTTAAAAAAATTTTAACTACATGGAGAGATGAGAATATCCAGTGGGGAAAAAAGATAGTCTCTTCAATAAACGATGCTGGGAAAATTGGACCACTTTGTAGCACCGTACACAAAAATAAATTAAGGACCTAAATGTGAAGCCTGAACCATAAAACTCCTAGAAAAAAAACAGTAAGAAGTAATTTCTTTGCTATCAGCCATTTCCCCAGTAAGGCAAGGAAAAAAACAGCAACATTTTTTCAGATATGTCTTCTCAAGGGAAAAAAAAGCAAGAATAAACTGATGAGACTACACCAAAATAAAAATCTTTTGCACAGTGAAGGAAACCATAAACAAAATGAAAAAACAGCTCATGGAATGGGAGAAGATATTTGCAGGTGATCTATTTGTTACAGGATTAATATCCAAAATATGTAAAGAACTGATAGAACTCAACACTGAAAACCCAAATAACCTGATTAAAATGGGCAGAGTACTGAATAGATATTTTTCCGAAGTAGACTTATAATGTCCAACAGATAACATGAAAAGATGATCATTAATCATCAGGGAAATGCACTTAAAGCCACAGTGAGATACCATCTTACACTTGTCATGATGGCTAGAATTAAAAAGTGTTGGTCAGGATGTGGAGAAAAGGAAACCCTCGTGTACTGGTGGTGGGAAGGTAAATCGCTGCAGTCATGGTAGAAAACAGCATGGAAATTCCTTTAAAAAAAAAAAAAATAGAAATAACCAGTGAGGGGCGCCTGGGTGGCTCAGTGGGTTAAGCCGCTGCCTTCGGCTCAGGTCATGATCTCAGGGTCCTGGGATCGAGTCCCGCATCGGGCTCTCTGCTCAGCAGGGAGCCTGCTTCCCCCTCTCTCTCTGCCTGCCTCTCTGCCTACTTGTGATCTCTCTCTGTCAAATAAATAAATAAAATCTTAAAAAAAAAAAAAAAAGAAATAACCAGTGATGCAGTCATTCCAGTACGGAGTATTTATCCAGAAAGTGAAAAATGAAATTCGAAAAGATATATGCACCCTTGTGTGTATTGTAGTATTTACAATAGTCAAGATATGAAAACAACCTAAGTGTGCTTTGATCGATGAATAGACTGTGATATATGCACACAGTGGAGTATTACTCAACCATAAAAAGGATGAGGGTCTTGCCTTTTGTGACAACATGGATAGACCTAAAGGGTATTATGCTAAGTTCAATTAAGTCAGAGAAAGACAAATATTATATTATTTCACTTATACGTAGAATCTAAAAAGCAAAACAGATGAATAAACGATGAAAAGGAGAAGCAGACCCATAATTACAGAGAACAAACTGATGGTTGCCAGAAGGGAGCACAGTGGGGGATGGCCAGCACGAGTGAAGGGGAGTGGGGGAGATAAAGGCTTCCAGGTGTGGAGTGAATAAGTCATGGGGATAAAATACAGTGATACTGTAATAGCATTGTTGACAGATGGTAGCTGCACTGCTCTGTTGAGTATAGTAGTGTGCAAACTTCTTGAATCACTGTGTTGTACACCTGAAACCAATGTAACACTGTGTCAACTATACTTCAGTAAAATAAAAAAAAAAATCTAAATGGATAACCTATGAAAATAGAACATAAATCCAAATTCTTCATTTCATTTTCCTCTTAGGCACGAATCCTACAAAACTCAGTATAGAGCAATGTTTGTGATGAATTGTTCTGTCAACAAAGAGGAGGTTCTAAGATACAAAATCCCAGAGAACAGGAAGAAAAGGCGAGGCCCTAAGAAGATGAGGTCCAGCCATGAGGATGCTGCAGAGCCAGCAGAGGCACAAGCAGAAGAACTCTACCACCCAGTCATGTGCACCGAATGTTCCACTGAAGTTGCAGTCTATGACAAGGATGAAGTCTTTCATTTTTTCAATGTTTTAGCAAGTCATTCTTAAATAGCTAAGTTGGCATTTAATTGCCCAATACCGTATGTAAGGCAAATACGGACAGTTCTTTTCCTTCTGAGCGGTTATTTGAGGACACATTGTTGATCTTTTTGAAAGAGAATGATTGTCAGCCTTCATCTCTCCACCCCCTTAAAGTTTTTTTTCCCCAGCTCTGATGGGACTCATTATTCATTCCCTTTTTGAGGGGCATTTGGAAACTATGGGGCTTTTTATATATTAAAGCTCTTTAGAATTAAAATGTTCTGGAGTTATAAGTAATCTTTCTGTCAGTTTTATTTTTATTTTTTATTTTGGTTGTACTTGTGGTGTGATTAAACTAGAAACTATTTCCTGGCTTCTGTCTATATTGTTTTTGCTAAGAAGTATCTTTATTTACTTTCTGCCTTACAGTATGGAGTGACAGTATTTAGTAACTGTTACAGTTACATGGACTTAATATTGCCAGGTATTTTGAGTAATTAATATAGGTCTTTCCCTAAAAGGATTGTGTAGTAACGGTATTCTAAATGTAGTGAATTAACACAGTAAATAGAAATTTCTGGTGAGGAAAAGCAACCTCACCCTCCACCCTTAGACTTAAAAATCCTTTTGCTGCCTCTTGCACCCCCATTGGTTCTGGAACTTCTGTTTCCAGCAACCAATGTGTTGTTTTTCCTTTCTTTCTTCTTTGTATTAATAGTATAAAAATCATTAGTGACAGCTTGGAGGAAATTGCATCATAGGCATTGGTGCTTTTGAAAAGAAGGAACTGTTTCCAAAACATTAGGAAACTCAGAGTCCCGATATTCTCATAGAGATATGATAGAGTGAAGTAAAGTCAGGGAATATTTTTTTTAAAGATTTTATTAGAGAGAGAGAGAGAGAATGAGTAGGGGAAGGAACAGAGGCAGAGGGAGAAGTAGACTTCTGGCTGAGCAAGGAGCCCAAAGTGGGACTTCCATCCTGGGACTCTGCGATCATGACCTGGGCCACTCAGGTGCCCAGGAAGTACTTTTTTTTTTTATTTTTAAAGATTTTATTTATTTATCAGAGGGAGGGAATACAAGGAGGCGGGTAGGAGGAGAGTGAGGAGCCTGACGGGGGGCTCAATCCTAGGACCTTGTGATCATGACCTGAGCTGAAGTCAGATGCTTAACCATCTGAGCCAGCAAGGCGCCACACGAAATACTTTTTTTTAAAGATTTTATTTTTTAATTTTTGAAAGTAATCTCTAATGTGGGGCTGGAACTCATGACCTTGAGATCAAGAGTTACGTGTTCTACTGACTGAGCCAGCCAGGTGGCCCAGGAAATATGTTTTAATTCAGGTTCTCACACTAATTTTGGTCAAGTTTGTTCCCGTGAGTCTCTGTTTTCCCATCTATAAAGTGAAAAGATAGGACAAGGGCACTGATTCCTTACAGAGGTCAGGGCTCAGCAGAGCTTGAGGGGAACCTCTGTACTCCCTCAGAATGATACACCTCCAAGAGGGAAGACATGTCCTTCCCACTGCCTTGCCTTCTGTGTTTTCTAAAAGTGGCACAGAAGGAGAGCTGGAACCAGTGATGATGTGGTCTTCCTCAGAATTGGGTGGAGGCAGAAAAATTATAGATTTGCTTCTAGGGAATTTCCAGTATCTTAATAGCATATTTTATAATTTTTATAGTATGCTGACTTACTTCTAAATTTTTTTTTTTAAAGATTTTATCTACTTATTTGACAGATCACAAGCAGGCAGAGAGGCAGGCAGAGAGAGAGGGGGAAGCAGGCTCCCCGCTGAGCAGAGAGCCCGATGTGGGGCTTGATCCCAGGACCCTGAGATCATGGCCCAAGCCAAAGGCAGAGGCTCAACCTACTGAGCCACCCAGGTGCCCCTACTTATAAATGTTTTAAGGTATTGCCAGGTGATATGGTACGGAATAATACTACTAATGTATTTTAACCTTGTTTTTGCCATATTACAGCTTGGAAGATCTCTTTCCTACTTACTGTCTTTGCAAACCCTATTGTCTTCTCAGATCCTACAACCATTCCTCCATTGTACCCTCTTCTCCACTTCACTGAAAGATCTCAGCAGTCTTACACATAAAGGCCACCTGGGGCAGATGGGTAAAAGGCCCTGCTCAGAATGTGACTCGATAATAAAAGTGAGCAGGAAATCAATATATAAAGATGTAACTTCAGGGGCGCCTGGGTGGCTCAGTGGGTTGAGCCGCTGCCTTCGGCTCAGGTCATGATCTCAGGGTCCTGGGATCGAGTCCCACATCGGGCTCTCTGCTCAGCAGGGAGCCTGCTTCCTCCTCTCTCTCTCTGTCTGCCTCTCTGCCTACTTGTGATCTCTCTCTGTCAAATAAATAAATAAAATCTTTAAAAAAAAAAAAAAAAGATGTAACTTCAGGCAGTAACATAAAGGGGAGATACAGAACTGTGTAGGAGCAGAGATTTGAGTACTATTGAAGGTAAGTTCAAGCTAGTTTGTTAGAAATTTAAGATGTTGGGGTGCCTGGGTGGCTCATTCGGTTGGGCGTTTACGTTTGGCTCGGGCATCTCCCTTCAGCTTGGGTCATGACAGGATCCAGCCCCTAGTTGGGCTCCTTGCTCTGCAGGGAGTCTGCTGCTCTCTCTTCCTCTGCTCCTCCCCTTGCTTGTGCACTCTCTCTTGCTCACTCTCTCAAATAAAATCATTACTTTTTAAAGATTTTATTTATTTATTTATTTGACAAAGAGAGACACAGAGAGGCAACACAAGCAGGGGGAGTGGGATTGGGAGAAGCAGGCTTCCTGCCGAGCAGAGAGCCTGATGTGGGGCTCCATCCCAGGACCCTGGGATCATGACCCGAGTTGAATGCAGATGCTTAACGACTGAGCCACCCAGGTGCCCCTCAAATAAAATCTTAAAAAAAAAAAAGAAATTTAGGGGCACCTGGGTGGCTCAGTGGGTTAAAGCCTCTGCCTTCAGCTCAGGTCATGATCCCAGGGTCCTGGGATCGAGCCCCGCGTGGGCTCTCTGCTCCGCAGGGAACCTGCATTCTCCCCTCTCTCTGCCTGCCTCTCTGCCTACTTGTGATTTCTCTCTCTCTGTCAAATAAATAAAATCTTTAAAAAGAAAAAAAAAAGAAATTTAAGAAGGCACTTATAATTCCTAGGGTCACCATGAAGATGTTGCAACAAGAATATTTAAAGTGACCCAAGAATAGAGCATAATATATATGAGTATTATATCATAAAATATAAAACTATACAGCTCTTTATGTCCCTTTATTTCTTGCTTATTTTATTATTTTATTTTTTTGGGAGAGAGAGAATGCATGAGCGGTGTTGGGGATGGAGGGGCAGAGGGAAAAAGAATCTCAAGTCGACCCCATGCTGAGCATAGAGCTGAGTCAGAACTTGATCTCATGACTGAGATTATGTATGACCTCAACCAATATCAAGAGTTGGATGTTTAACCAACTAAGCCACCCAAGCGCCAGATGTCCTCTTATTTAAAAAAAAAAATTCCTTGAAATATCACTTAAGGAAATTAGTGGTGAACACTGTTCTGGCTTGAAGCAGGGTAGGCTGTGATAGATTTCCACATTTAAAAAAAAATTAATTAATTTTAAGATTTTTTGACACAGAGATCACAAGTAGAGAGGCAGGCAGAGAGAGTGGGGGAGGCAGGCTCCCCGCCAAGCAGAAAGCCCGATACAGGGCTTGATCCCAGAACCCTGAGACCATGACCTGAGCTGAAGGCAGAGGCTTAACTCACTGAGCCACCCAGGCACCTCAGAAATTTGTAATCAGGTTGCCAGCCAGGTTGCATTCTTGGCTGGAGATTTGACTGGGAAAGATCCTACCTGTAAATTCGCTTAAATTACTGGCAGGACCCACTGCCTTATGCTTATAGAGCTGAGCTTGCTGTTTTTTGGCTGGTCTTAAGCCAAGATCTGCTCTTAGCTCCTAGAAGGGAATCTACTTCTAGATGCGGCCTCCTGCAGCTGTCTGTGGAAATACAGCATGAAATCTGTTGCCTGTTAAGTCTGTCACTTACGTTTCAAAGGGCCCTGGATGTAGTTGTGTTTCATCTGTTTGCATGCAGGTCCTATTCAGATTGTGCTTGCTTCTTTTCTTAGCTTTTCATCCTCCTACTCCTTTGAAACTTTGCCCTCTCAACCGCCAGCCCTCCCTGGCAGGAATACTGCCTCAGGCTTTCTGAACTGTTATTAGTGATTTGGCACTAATGGAGAAAGGCAGTTAGGGAGCAGGGGGAGAAAAGGGAGACCCTTGCCCTGTCATAGCAAATAGTAAGATGCACCTATATCCAATGTGGAATAGTTTTCTTGTAAAACCTTTTGAATGGATTATTTTTATTTTTGAGATTATTAGACTATATTGCCTCATTTATGATTTGATTTTTAAACAGTCATTGTGTGTACATGGGAATTCTTAAATACAAAAATCCAGTGTATGAATTAATGTCAAATATAATGAAAATCTATGTTTTAAATTTAAAAATTAATGATGTTTATATGTGAATTTAATTAAACATCTCTCACTTTTGTAGGTTTATTTTATTTAGAACCAGGACCTGCCCATATCACAGACATTTTTTCCCTGTGGGTTTTCTTTACTGGAAAAGCTTATAAGCCCTGGGTACTGTGCCTGCAGTGCCAGATGGATAAAATGGTTTTGTTTGACTCTGCCTGTGGATCAGTAAGGGGGCAAAAGGTTGACAGCAGTTTACTAACATCCCATCCTCAGAAAATTAAGCAGTTTCAGTAATTCTTAATAGTATGACAGATTTTACTTTCACTTAATAGGTGTTAGTTTATGGGACTTAGAGAAGCACAGGAAAAATTTTCTTCATACTAAAGCAATTCTAGGCAGAATACTTTTCATTTATATCTGTGCATTAGTTTGCTAGGGCTGCCATACAAAATACTACAGATTGGGCAGCTTTAATATACATTTATTTCCTGATAGTTCTGGAGGCTGGAAGTTCACATTCAGGGTGTCAGCAAGTTTGGTTTCTTGCTTTGCGTTGCAAAAGGCTACCTGCTTGTGGTTTCTTCACACTGTGGTTCCTCTGTGTTCCCAAGTGTGTGTTCTAATCTCTTCATAAGAACCAGTCACAGTGGATTAGGACTTGCCTTGATTATCTCCTTAAAGACCCTGTCTCCAAGTATAGTCACATGGTAAGGAAAAGGTATTAGGGTAGTTAGCTTTCAGGCAAACAGGTTTGAGCAATGGAATGTAGAAAGGGCCCACAGTGACCCCCCCGGAGGAATAGAAAGCCCATCAGGGTGACCCACCTCAAAATATCTGTAGGCCCTAACTAACCAGTGGGCTACTTACAACCAGGCACAGTTAACCAAAAATGGGAAAATTCCATATATCACCAATACCTCTTCACCTTTCCCCCCTTGAATGCAGCCCCTACCCACTGTCTCCTCAGGGACACCGTCTCCTCTGCTGTCCTGCCCTCCACTCCCTTGTGCTATATTTGATAAACTTCTCTATCCTTTGTTCTGCCTCAGGTGAGTTCTTCGACTGCCCAAGCTACCGCTTTCCACCAAATTTTCGCCTCATGTTTGGGGGCCCCCATCTGATCTGACAGACACCGTGTTTAGACACTACAGTTAGGACTTCAAACATGAATTTTGGGAGGATGCAGTTAAGCCCATAACAATTGTCATCCTTCATTTTATGAGATGAGCAAAGTTGATAGTAAAGCACATTTCAATGAAGATGAGTCTTATTTTCCATTGCCTTCTAATAGAAACCCCCCCTACTCCTAAGTGATGAAGCATATCAATAGTGGAAGTAAGAGTGTAAGCTAGAAAGCAGGAACAGATTTGTTTGTTTGTTTATTTATTTATTAACATATAATGTTTTATTTGTTTCAGTGGTATAGATCTGTGAATCATCAGTCTTATACAATTCACAGCACTCACCATCTCACCATAGCACATATCCTCCCCAATGTCCAAACCCAGCCACCCTAACCCTCCCCTCCGCCCCCCAGCAACCCTCAGTTTGTTTTGTGAGATTAAGAGTCTCTTATGGTTTGGCTCCCTCCTGATCCCATCTTGTTTCATTTTTTCCTTCCCTACACCCCATGACCCCCACCCTGCCTCTCAAATTCCTTATATCAGAGAAATCATATAATTGCCTTTCTATGATTGACTTATTTTGCTTAGCATAATACCCTCTAGTTCTATCCATGTCATTGAAATGGCAAGATTTGGGGGTTTTTTGATGGCTGCATAGTATTCCATTATGTGTATGTGTATAGATATATACACACCCCACACACATCTTCTTTATCCATTCATCTGTTGATGGACATTTAGGTTCTTTCCATAGTTTGGCTACTGTGGACATTGCTGCTATAAACATTCAGGTGCACATGCCCCTTCGGATCACTACATTTGTATTTTAGGGTAAATACCCACTAGTGTGATTGCTGGGTCATAGTGTAGCTCTATTTTCAACTTTCTGAGGAACCTTCATGCTGTTTTCCAGAGTGGCTGCACTAGCTTGCATTCCTACCAACAGTGTTGCAGGGTTCCCTTTTCTCCGAATCCTTGCCGTTTCCTGACTTTTTAATTTTAGCCATTCGGACTGGTGTGGTTTTGATTTCTATTTCCCTGATGCTGAGTGATGTACAACACTTTTTCCTGTGTCTTTTGGCCATCTGGATGTCTTCTTTGCAGAAATGCCTGTTCATGTCTTCTGCCCATTTCTTAATTGGATTATTTGTTCTTTGGTGTTGAGTTTGATAAATTCTTTATAGATTTTGGATACTAGCCCTTTATCTGATATGTCGTTGGCAAATATCTTCTCCCATTCTGTTAACTATCTTTTGGTTTTGTTGACTGTTTCCTTTGCTGTGCAAAAGCTTTTGATTTTGATGAAGTCCAACTAGTTCATTTTTGCTCTTGTTTCCCTTGCCTTTGGTGATGCTTCTAGGAAGAAGTTGCTGTGGCTGAGGTCGAAGAGGTTGCTGCTTGTGTTCTCCTCAGGGATTTGCATGGATTCCTGTCTCACATTGAGGTCTTTCATCCATTTGGAGTCTATTTTTGTGTGTGGTGTAAGGAAATGGTCTAGTTTCATTTTTTAAAAAAATATTTTATTTATTTATTTGACAGACAGAGACACAGAGAGGGATAGGGATTTCATTAAACATGTAGATTGCTTTAGGTAGCATAGACATCTTCACAATATTTGTTCTTCCAATCCATGAGCATGCAATGTTTTTTCCATTTCTTTGTGTCTTCCTCAATTTTTTTCATGAGTACTTTATAGTTTTCTGAGTACAGATTCTTTACCTCTTTGGTTAGGTTTATTCCTAGGTATCTTATGGTTTTGGGTGCAGTTGTAAATGGGATTGACTCCTTAATTTCTCTTTCTTATGTCTTGTTGTTAGTGTATAGAAATGCAACTGATTTCTGTGCATTGATTTTACATCTGGATACTTTACAGAACTCCTGCGTGAGTTATAACAGATTTGGAGTGGAGTCTTTTGGGTTTTCCACATAAAGTATTGTATCATCTGCAAAGAGTGATAGTTTTACTTCTTCTTTGCTGGTTTGGATGCCTTTAATTTCTTTTTGTTGTCTGATTGCTGAGGCTAGGACTTCTAGTACTATGTTGAATAGCAGTGGTGATAATGGACATCCCTGCCATATTTCTGACCTTAGGGGAAAAGCTCTCAGTTTTTCTCCATTGAGAATGATATTTGCTGTGGATTTTTTTTTAATAGATGGCTTTGATGATATTGAGGTATGTATACCCTCTATCCCTACACTTTGAAGAGTTTTGATCAAGAAAGGATGCTGTACTTTGTCAAATGCTTTTTCAGCATCCATTGAGAGTATCATATGGTTCTTGTTCTTTCTTTTATAAATGTATTGGATCACATTGATTGATTCGTGGATGTTGAACCAAACTTGCAGCCCAGGAATAAATCCCACTTGGTCATGGTGAATAATCCTTTTGATGTACTGTTGGATCCTATTGGCTAGTGTTTTGGTGTGAGATTTCGCAAGTGTGTTCATCAAAGATATTGGTCTGTAATTCTCTCTCTCTCTTTTTTAAAGATTTTATTTATTTATTTGACAGATGGAGATTACAAGTAGGCAGAGAGGCAGTCAGAAAGAGGAGGAAGCAAGCTCCCTGCTGAGCAGAGAGCCCGATACAGGGCTCCATTCCAGGACCCTGGGATCATGACCTGAGCCGAAGGCAGAGGCTTTAACCCACTGAGCCCTGTAATTCTCTTTTTTGATGGGGTCTCTGTCTGGTTTTGGGATCAAGGTAATGCTGGCCTTATAAAATGAGTTTGGAAGTTTTCCTTCCAATTCTATTTTTGGGAACAGTTTCAGGAGAATAAGAATTAATTCTTCTTTAAACATTTGGTAGAATTCCTCTGGGGAGCTGTCTGGCTCTGGGCTCTTGTTTGTTGGGAGATTTTTGATGACTGCTTCAATCTCCTTACTGGTTATGGGTCTGTTCAGGTTTTCTTTTCTTCCTGGTTCAGTTGTGGTAGTTTATATGTCTCTAGGAATGCATCCATTTCTTCCAGATTGTTCAGTTTGCTGGCGTATAGTTGCTCATAGTATGTTTTCATAATTGTTTGTATTTCTTTGGTGTTTGTTGTGATATCTCTTTTTTCATTCATGATTTTATTTATTTGGGTCCTTTCTCTTTTCTTTTTGATCAGTCTGCCAGGGGTTTATCAATCTTATTAATTCTTTCAAAGAACCAGCTCCTAGTTTCGTTGAATTGTTCTACTGTCCCTTTGGTTTCTATTTCATTGATTTCTGCTCTGATCTTTATTATTTCTCTTCTCCTGCTGGGTTTAGGCTTTCTTTGCTGTTCTTCCTCTAGCTCCTTTAGGGTGTAGGGTTAGGTTGTGTATTTGAGACCTTTCTTGTTTCTTGAGGAAGGCTTGTATTGCTATATATTTTCCTCTCAGGACTGCCTTTGCTGTGTCCCACAGATTTTGAACAATTGTGTTTCCATTTTCATTTGTTTCCATGAATTTTTTTAGTTCCTCTTTAATTTCCTGGTTGACCCATTTATTCTTTAGTAGGATGCTCTTTAGCTTCCATATATTTGGATTCTTTCCAACTTTCCTCTTGTGATTGAGTTCTGGCTTCAGAGCATTGTGGTCTGAAAATATGCAGGGAATGATCCCAACCTTTTGGTACAAGTTGAGACCTGATTTGTGACCCAGGATGTGATATCATCTGGAAAATGTTCCATGTGCACTGGAGAAGAATGTGTATTCTGTTGCTTTGGGATGGAATGTTCTGAATATATCTGTGATACCCATCTGGTCCAGTGTGTCCTTTAAGACCTTTATTTTCTTGTTGATCTTTTGCTTGGATGATCTGTCCATTTCAGTGAGGGGGGTGTTAAAGTCCCCTACTATTATTGTATTATTGTCAATGTGTTTCTTTGATTTTGTTATTAATTGGTTTATATAGTTGGCTGCTCCCATGTTAGGGGCATAGATATTTAAAATTGTTAGATCTTCTTGTTGGACAGACCCTTTGAGTATGATATAGTGTCCTTCCTCATCTCTTATTATAGTCTTTGGCTTAAAATCTAATTGATCTGATATAAGGATTGCCACCCCAGCTTTCTTTTGATGTCCCTTAGCATGGTAAATTGTTTTACACCACCTCACTTTAAATCTGAAGGTGGCTTTGGGTCTAAAATGAGTTTCTTGTAGAGAGCATATTGATAGATTTTGTTTTTTTATCCATTCTGATACCCTGTATTTTTTGATTGGGGCATTTAGCCCATTTACATTCAGGGTAACTATTGATAGTTATGAATTTAGTGCCATTGTATTGCCTGTAAGGTGACTGTTACTGTATATCGTCTGTTACTTTCTGTTCTACTACTTTTAGGCTCTGTCTTTGCTTAGAGGATCGCTTTCAATATTTCTGTAGAGCTGGTTTTAGTTTTTTAGTTTTTGTTTGTCCTGGAAGCTTTTTATCTTTCCTTCTATTTTCAATGATTGCCTAGCTGGATATAGTATTCTTTGCTGCATATTTTTCTCATTTAGTGCTCTGAATATATCATGCCAGTTCTTTCTGAACTGCCAGGTCTCTGTGGATAAGTCTGCTGCCAATCTAATATTTCTACCATTGTATGTTATAGACTTCTTGTCCCGGGCTGCTTTCAGGGTTTCCTCTTTGTCACCAAGACTTGTCAGTTTTACTATTAGATGATGGGGTATGGACCTATTTTTACTGATTTTGAGGGTGGTTCTCTGTGTCTCCTGGATTTTGATGCTTATTCCCTTTTCCATTGTAGGGAAATTATTTACAATAATTCACTCCAAATATACCTTCTGCCCCTCTATCTCTTTCTTCTTCTTCTGGAATCCCAATTATTCTAATATTGTTTTGTTTTATAGTATCACTTACCTCTTAAATTCTCCCCTCGTGGTCCAGTAGTTTTTGTCTTGTTTTTGCTCAGCTTCTTTATTCTCTGTCATTTGGTCTTCTATATCACTAATTCTCTCTCCTGCCTTATTTATCCTAGCAGTAAGAGCCTTCGTTTTTGATTGCACCTCATTAATAGGTTTTTTGATTTCAGCTTGGTTAGATTTTAGTTCTTTTACTTCTACAGAAAGGGCTTTTATTTCTCCAGACAGGGTTTCTCTAATATCTTCCATGTGTTTTTGGAGCCTATTTAGCACCTTGAGAATCGTCATTCTGAACTCTAGATCTGACAAATTACCAATGTCTGTATTGATTAGGTTCCTAGCCTTCAGTACTGCCTCTTGTTCTTTTTTTTTGTGGTGAGTTTTTCTGCCTTGTCATTTTATCCAGATAAGAATATATGAATGGGAGAATAAAATA
Source organism: Mustela putorius furo (assembly GCF_011764305.1). Taxonomy (NCBI): domain Eukaryota; kingdom Metazoa; phylum Chordata; class Mammalia; order Carnivora; family Mustelidae; genus Mustela; species Mustela putorius. The sequence goes on along the minus strand of NW_025422047.1, from coordinate 31,041,388 downwards.
CTAAAAGGGTGGCAAAGATCCCAGAAAAATGTACACTAACCAAATCAGAAGAGACCCCAAATTGGGGGGGAGAAGAAAGGGGGTGAAAAGAAGTTTAAAAAATTTTTTTTAATTAAAAAATAATATATATTAGACTGGTGAATAGAATAGAGCCACCCACTTGATTTTGGGTGTATTTTGGTCACTTAGAGGAAACTACCTCCCAAAATTTTAAAGAAAGAAAATCATATATATATATGTATATACACACACACACACACACACAAATGTGTGTAAACATGCTGAAGGGATGGAATATGACTGTAAAGATGAAAATTAAAAAAAAAATCTAAAAAAGGGATTGAGAAGATAAGTTGGTTGGAAAGAGAAGGAAAAAAAAGGGGCAGAGGAGAGAATTTGCTCAGGCTGGAGACTAGAACAAAGCCCTATGCTAGATTTAGAGTATATTTTTATCTACTAGAAATTGTATGTCAGAACTTTTTAGAAGAAAAACCCCTATATGTATACAAAAAATAAAGTTAGATGCAATGAAGGATAAAATAGGACTATAATAATGAAGGTTGAAAAGTTTTTTTTAAAGATTTATTTATTTGTCAGAGAGAGAGAGAGAGATCACAAGTAGGCAGAGCGGCAAGGAGAGGCAGAGAGAGAAGCAGGCTCCCCGCTGAGAAAGAAGCCCGATGCGGGACTCAGTCCCAGGACCCTGGGATCATGACCTGAGCCAAAGGCAACTGCTTAACCAACTGAGCATCCCTGAGAAATATTTTTTTTAAAGAAAGGTATTGTTAAGATAAACTAGTTAAAAAATGTTAAAAGAGGAAAGAGGAAAGGTTAAAAAAATTAGAAAAGAAAAAATAAAAAAAAAAATTAACTTTGCAAGTCTAAAGAATCATGGGGAGAAAGCCATGAATTCCATGCTTTGCTTTCCCCTCCTCTGGAATTCTGCTGTTCTCCTTGATCAGTGAGTTTGGTCTTGGTGGGATATTCTTACTGATCTTCTGGGGGACAGTCCTCTTGCTGTGATTCTTAAATGTCTTTGCCTGAGGCAGAATTGCACCACCCTTGCCAGGGGCTAGGCTAAGTAATCTGCTCGGGTTCCCTCTTGGGAGCTTTTGTTCCCTGAACACTTTCCATAGAGCTCTGGAGGATGGAATGAAAATGGCAGCCTCCCAATCTTTGGCCCAGAGGAGCCAAGAGCTAGGGGCCCCACTCCTCAGTTTGCTCTCAGAGAAAAGCACTCAATCCCTCCCGTCTCCCACATCTCCGGATGTGCTCTGAGTTCACCCGGCCTGTGACAGAGCATTTCTGTCTCTGGCATACGGCCCTGTTTGGAGTCTGCACACCCAGCAGATCCTGTCGCTCTGCTCTTCCAGTGGATGAGGGTGGGTCTCCTGGGATCTGCCACTTGTGGAGTCCCTTCTCAAAGAGCAGTGGCCCGACTCTGCCTTGGATCACGGTTTAAGGTAACCCCAAGCTGAGAGCTTACTCCTCGGCTCTGTCTCTGCATTTGGCTTTCCCCACTCTGATACCTGGCAGCTCTGCCACACTCAGACACCCCTGATCTTTCAGTGACCCCATGGGTCCTGAGACCACACTGTCCCCATGAGGGCTCCATCCCAGCTTAGCCTCTGGAGCGATGCCCCTCAATGGAGCAGACTTTTAAAAGTTCTGATTTTGTGCTCTGTTGCTCTACCACTTGCCGGGAGCCGGCCCCACCCCACACGGTCTATCTTCCCTTTGCTTTGGATTTACTTCTCCCTATGTCCTACATTTGAGAAAGTGGTAGATTTTCTGTTTCTAGAATTGTTGCTCTTCTTCTCTTCAATCTCCTATTGGGTTTGTAGGTGTTCAGAAGTTTGATAACTAACTGAACTCCTGCGACCTGATGTCATCTCAGTCTGCTCCTCCTCCGCCATCTTGACTCCTCCCCCTGCCCTTCCCACTCTTGAGATTTCCCTCCCTCCTTTGCTTTGTTTTCAGTGTTACTATGTGCTAAGGCCTAGAGATACAAAGTAAGAAGAGATAATATTCTTCTTTTCATGGAGTTTACTGTCTCTTGGGGAGAAGACAGATCATAAAGTGTTGATACTGGATAGCAATTGATAGTTGTGTCTTGATGTAAGTGTAGCTGCTAGAAGAGAGTGACTGAGTGTGGGTGTGTGTTTTAAATTTAAAGCGGGGAGAGGGACGCCTGGTTGGCTCAGTCAGTTAAGCATCTGCCTTTGGCTCAGGTTATGATTCTGGGGTCCTGGGATTGGCTCCATGTGGGGCTGGCTCCCTGCTCAGTGGGCTGTCACCTCCTGATGGGAGAAGAATGAGGCACAAACAAGTCAGCTGCAAGAGAATGGGACAGGGGGTGACAGTAGAAAATATTGTTGCCCCAAACGGCTCCTCAGTCTCATATTTATTAGAAAGTGAATAACAATCAACAAAGCCAGAGAAGATTACACATTGGCCATGAATCTTATAGATAATGTAAGAAGAAAGGCAAAATGTGTTTGGTCACGTAGTACATGACCTACAGTGAGCTAGCTCAAATGAAAGCATTGACTAACTGCTGATGCTCTCGGGAGAAGGGGAGATAACGAAAAAATGAAGCAGGCGGCATTCCGTCCTGAGCGAGTCTGGCATCCCCAGCTGCTCAGCTTCAAGACGTCTATCATTCTCTCCCCAAAGACCTGTTGCCAGTACATGTTTTTCTTAAAGCTATATCTAAGCATGCTTGGTAACTAGGTTATATAACATAGGTTATAAGGTTTTATATATATATATGTGTGTGTGTGTGTGTGTGTGTGTATAAATTATTTATTTGACAGACAGATCACAAGTAGGCAGAGAGGCAGGCAGAGAGAGAAGAGGAAGCAGGTTCCCCAATGAGCAGAGAGCCTGATGCGGGTCTCAATCCCAGGACCCTGAGATCATGACCTGAGCCAAAGGCAGAGACCTGAGCCACCCATACGCCCCTCATAGGTCATATTTTAAGTAGCACGTTGTTCTGAGGGAGGATTACAGTGGGGAGTCTGCTTCTTCCTCTCCCTCTGCCCCCTGCCCCTCCCAGCTCGTGTGTGTTCTCTCTCCCTCTCTATCTCAAATAAATAAAAAGAATCTTAAAAAAAAAAATAAAGCTCAGAGAAGCCCCAAGGAAGTGATGTTTGAGTTGAAACCTGGCCATTGAGAAGAGTTATTTTCCTGCTGGTTGATATTTGGATTGCTTTTCTTTTTATTTATTTATCTTGCTATTATAGAATTAGTGGATCCCAATGTGGGGCTTGAACTGAGGACTAACCCTGAGATGGAGAGTTGGAGCTTAACTGACTGAGCCACTCAGGTGTCCCCTGTTTATCTTGCTATTATAAACATTGGTATCATGAGCATTCTTATACATTGCTTTCTTTCTTCTTTCTTCTTCTTCTTTTTTTTTAAGATTTTATTTCTTTATTAGAGAGAGAGATTGAGAGCACAAGTGCGAGGAGGGGTAGAGGGAGAAGCAGACTCCCTGCAGACAGGGAGCCTGACTTGGGAGTCAATCCCAGAATCCTGGGATCAAGACCTGAGCCAAAGGCAGACACTTAATGACTGAGCCACCCAGGTGTGAGGTACAATTGCTTTTAAATAAAAAAGGCAAATTCCCTCTTTAATCATATTTCTGAATTGCTTACTTTGGGTTTAACATCTATGTTTTTATAAGGTACAACCACATTGGGTATTATTAATTCTTAAGGTTAACAAGAGTTGAAATACATATATAAGCAAATATATATGTATATTAATTACATATATATGACTAGCAGCTGATTAAAATTCACACCTTTATCTAAAATATTTCTAAGTACTTATCCATGATAAATTCAGACCTATGCTTTCTTAAAAAATATTAACTGACATTATAGTGGGGCTAATGGGGTACTAGAGAAGTACTTCCTGTATCAGTGATTTCATATAAAGCGATTCTTTACACAGACACACACAGGCATTCACATAGCTTCCTCCCATGCATTAAACAAAAATGCCAACCTCAGTTTCACTGTGTTTCTGTTTAAGCAGATGCTGTGTTCTATAGGAAGATGCGTGAAATTGTTGTAAAACATTCTACCAGTTATCAAGACTTACTAGAAGCATGCACAGGTTGGTTTCTGTTGCCACCACTTCCTGAGGCTGCTTGTGGAATCCATTTAGACCTTGCTCTTAGCTGCGGGACTTAATATTTGTTAGTGGTTTCCTTGAGGGCTTTGAAGTGAGAGAAACCCCTTTTGATGTGAGCTGATTCGTTTATTGGCTGCTATAGCAACGGCATCTCCTGGGGTTCCTAAAGTACTACATTTTGATTTACGTGGATTCTTCTCCCTTTCTTTACTAGGGCTTTTCCTTTCATAAAAACCAAGACTTTCATTTTTACTCATAGTGACTTTGTCATTTCCTTCACTTTCACTGAAGTCAGATCACTAATACGGGGTCTAATGTCCACTTGAAAGAATGGTCCTCTGTCCTACCCAAGCATCAACCATCATGAAAATCATCTCCTCCATTATTTTATCCGAATTTAATTAATCACTAGTTGTGCTGCAATGAGAGACATGGGAAGGCTCATTCATTCTTTTTGTTTTGGTACTGCTGTATTTTTAATTTCTTTTATCCCGGAGTCTCTGCACACCAGTGGAGACCGTTGATGGTTCCTTCCTGATAATGCTGATGAACTTCTTTTTGTTTTTAATTTAAATCTTTATTTTAATTCCACTTGGTTGACATGCAGTGTTCTATTAGTTTGCTGATCAGCTTCTAAATATCTCTGGTAGAGTTTGTCGTTTAAGCATGGAGTTTTCTCTTGAAGTCAGATTTTCCAATTTTGAACTTAAGTGTTTGTTTCTAATTCTGGATTATTTTTGGATTTTTTCAATGTACAGTTAGGGAGCGCCTGGGTGGCTCAGTCTGTTGAGTGTCTGCCTTCGGCACAGGTCATGATCCCAGGGTCCTGGGATTGAGTCCTGCATCTGGCTCTCTGCTCAGCTAGAGCCTGCTGCCCACGCACCCCCTGCCTCTGCCCCTGCTCATGCTCTTTTCTCAAAAAAAAAGAATAAAAATCTTTTAAAAAAATGTATAATTAAACAATATCATGATCATGGTCTCTGTTTGAGTACGTTAACTTTAGTAATTGTCTGGCCTAGAATATTTAAAAAAATTTTCTATTTTTACTTAAGTATGATTGCCATGTATTATAATATTAGTTTCAGGTATATGATGTAGTGATTTGGCAAGCTAAGTGTTCAGAAATATAGGAGTTTAGCAAGATGACTGACTAGAAGATATATATATATATATATATGTATATATACATATATATGCTGTATCTGTCTATCTATATATAATGGGTGAGTTGTATGGTATATGCGTTATATCTCGGTGTGGCTGCTGTATTAAAAAGAATCTGGTACTTGCTTTTGGATGAGACATGAAACCATACCTCAGTATACTGTAATTTATACAGTATACCTGTATACTTTATACTATACAGTTTGTCCATTTTTATTTATTTATTTATTAAAGATTTAATTTATTTATTTGATAGACAGAGATCACAAGTAGGCAGAGAGGCAGGCAGAGAGAGAGGAGGAAGCAGGTTCCCCACTGAGCAGAGAGCCGGATGCGGGGCTTGATCCCAGGACCCTGAGATCGTGACCTGAGCGGTAGGCAGAGGCTTAACCCACTGAGTCACCCAGGTGCCCCCAGTTTGTCCATTTAAAGCCAATTGATTTTATAAATCAATCTTATATTCAGTCATTTTGCTAGACTCTTGTATTACTATACTTTTGTCTTTTTTTTTGTAAATTTGTTTAACTTTTTTTTTTTTAAAGATTTTATTTATTTATTTGACACAGAGAGAGAGATCACAAGTAGGCAGAGAGGCAGGCAGAGAGAGAGGGAGAAAGCAGGTTCCCTGCTGAGCAGAGAGCCTGATGTGGGGCTTGATCCCAGGACCCTGAGATCACGACCTGAGCCGAAGGCAGAGGCTTACCCCACTGAGCCACCCAGGCGCCCCTACTTTTGTCTTTTTTTTTTTTTTTTTTTGGTAGACAACGCTGTCATCTGTGAATAATGGCATTTCTTTTTTCCTTTCCAATCCTTATACCTTTTATTTTTTTCTCTTACTGGACTGGTGAGAACCTCCAATAAAATGTTGAATAGAAGCAATGATTGAAGGCATTCTTGTTTGTTCCTTAACTAAAGAGTGTGCTTCTAAATTTTTTTTTTTTTAAGTCTTTCTTTAGTTGAGAGAGAGATAGAGAAAGAGTGAACTGGAGGGAGAGGGAGATAGAATTTGAAGCAGACTGTGTGTGGAGCGCAGAGCCAGTCACGGGGCTTAATCTCATGACAGCAAGAACATGACCTGAGCTGAAACCAAGATTCGGCTGTTTGACTGACTGAGCCACCCAGGCACCCCTGCTTCTAATGTTTTAAGAAATCATGTTTGCTATAGATCTTTTTTTTTAATGGATATATTTTATCCATTATGGATAAACTTTATGCTTGGCTGAAGTTTTTATAATTAATGTGTATTGAATTTAACGAAATATGTTCTCTGTTTATTAAAATGATTAGTTTCTTTTGATTAGGGAACATTATTTATAGATTTTATAAATGTTAACTCCCCTTACATTTCTGGGATATATTCAGCTAGCTTGTAGTATTGTGTGGAGAAGGGTTAACATAGCTGGCCTGACTGCTATCCTTTGAAAGTCCTTCTTACCAGGTTAGTTCTTGTCTAGCATCTGGGAACCAGGAATTTTGGGAGGGTTGTAACACCCTAACTTATAAGAACGGTTCACTATGCCTAAACTGTTTGTGTAAACAATATGATTTATGCTAAACACTTACTTTCCTTCAGAGGGCCTGGAATTTTGGTAGAGTTAGGCAGAGCGTACCTATGTGACCAGCCCCAAATAAAAACCTTGGGAACCACATTTCTAATGAGTTTCCTTGGTAGAGAGCATTTCACACATGTTGTTACAGCTTGTTATTAGGGGAGTTAAGTGTGTCCCAGTGACTCCAATAGGTGACTCTCAGAACCTTGTGCCTTGTTTCCTCTGGACTTCGCCCATGTGCCTTTCTCCTTTGCTTATTTTGCTTTGTACCCTTTCGCTGTAGTAAATCATAGCCATGAGTGTGACTATATGCTGAATCCCGTGAGTCCTCCTTCTGAACCGTTGAACCTGGGCATGGTCTTGGGAACCCTGCCCAGACACAATTATTTGTTTTATTATTTATTATTATTTTTTAATTTTTAAATAAGTTCCACACCCAGTGCAGGGCTTGAACTCATGACCCTGACATCAACTTCTGAGCTGAGATCAAGAGTAGGAGCCCCCCTCCTCTTTTTAATAGATAATTTTTTAGAATAGTTTTAGGTTCATATTATAGTTTTTCTATATTTCTGGATTTGCTTTTCATATGGAATTTTATTTTTATTTTAAGATTTTTATTTATTTTTTATTTTTTTAAAAGATTTTATTTATTTATTTGACAGACAGAGATCACAAGTAGGCAGAGAGGCAGGCAGAGAGAGAAGAGGAAGCAGGCTCCCTGAAGAGCAGAGAGCAGGGCTCAATCCCAGGACGCTGGGATCATGACCTGAGCTGAAGGCAGAGGCTTTAACCTGCTGAGCCACCCAGGTGCCCCTTATTTTAAGATTTTTTTTTATATCCAACATGGGGCTCAAACTTGCAACCCCAAGATCCAGTCATATTTTTCTACTGACTACCACCAGGTGCACTTTGGCTTGCATATTTTTAATGTTTTTATAGCTTTCTTGAGGTATAAATGATGTACAATAAGTACATATTAAAGCGTTCAATTTTATTTTCACATATGTATGTATCCATGAAACCCACCACAGTCAAGGTGTTAAATATATATACATGGATTGAGCTAGGGAGTATAATGCTGAGTTAAATAAGTCAGAGAAAGATAAATACTATATGATCTCACTCAATGTGGAATTTTAGAAGCAAAGCAGATGAGCAAAGGAAAAAAAAAGAAAGATAAACTGAGAAACAGACTCTTAACTAAAGAGAACAAATTGATGGTTACCAGAGGGGAGGTAGGTAGGGGGATGATGGAAATAGGGGATGGGGATGGATTAAAGAGTACACTTATTATGGAAAAAAAAATAAAAGAAAAACTTATCAAAGAAAAAGCAAGCCCAAGAACACTGGAACATTTACCCTAATACAAACACCTGCTACTGTCTTCTCTCTGCTTTTGGTTGGGTGGGGTGTGTTACTTCTACTTCTAGGGCTAGAACAATGCTCGCCCCCAGCCACACTCCAGATGTGGAATTTTGGCCTCTGGATTATCAGTGCCAAGTGGGGCCTGGCCTTTTTTTTTTCTCTTGATCCCGTTTCTTAGCCAGGGCTAAGTGTTTGCTGTATTAGAAGGCTTTGAGAGGATGCGCTGTGTGGGTTTGCTCACAGAAGGATTGTGGAGAGCATTGACGAGTACTTACAGATGATTCCTCTGCACAGGGGATGGAAATGTTTTGAGCTAAGGGGGAGAAAAATGGGAATGGCCTTATCACAGATCCAAGGACTTAGGAGGACGTTTTCAAGGCGAGGATGCTTGTGCTCTCGGAATCATGGTTTGTTCAGAATCCTATCTAGCAAGCAAACATTTTCTTTAGAGTACAGCCTTTGGGCTTATGGTTGGAAAACCTTTCTACCCTTTTTTCCTCTTTTATACTTATTTTATGTTTTTATTTTTCATACATTTCATTGGTCCACCTGGAAATTTATTTTGGCTTGAAGTTGTATTAAATGTACAGATTATAAAATAATACATGTATACATTAAACATATTAAGTATATACATTAAATGTATACAGTGTCAGGACACTGACATTTCATGTTTCCAATTTACCAAACCTTCTCATTATCAAAATCCTTTTTCAGTTTTTTGTTAATTCATAAAAGTCCCACACATTTTCCAAGTTCATCCCTACTTATTTTTGTTTTGTTTTGTTTTGTTTGCTATTACAAATGGGATCTTTTGTCTATTATATTTTTTAACAGGTTGTAGTTGGAGGAAAGCCATTGATTGTTGCAGACAATTGCTTGTTGGATTCTGTAACCCACCACCTTGCTGAACTGTGAGTTCTAATAATTTTGGGGGGCATTCTCTTGGGTTTTCTACCTCTCGTCTGCAAGGGGTACTTCTCTACTGGTATCTGGGATACTGCACAGCCCTGCCCCTCCACAAACACATTTTTCTTTGCTACATTTTTTTCTTCTTCCTTTCCTTGAGGCCTTTGCATTCTCGAAATTTCAATCCTTCAACTACTCAATGCAGTCTCTTCCTAAGAATTCATCCACAGTTTTCAATTGTTTCAGCCTCAATGCCAGTGGCTCCTAAGTCTGTTTTGAGCCTTGACTCTCATTCTTTTTTTTTTTTTTAAAGATTTCATTTATTTATTTGACAGAGAGAGATCACAAGTAGATGGAGAGAGAGGCAGGCAGAGAGAGAGAGAGAGAGGGAAGCAGGCTCCCCGCTGAGCAGAGAGCCTGATATGGGACTTGATCCCAGGACCCTGAGATCGTGACCCGAGCCGAAGGCAGCGGCCCAACCCACTGAGCCACCCAGGCGCCCTTGACTCTCATTCTGAATGTGCAATAGCATATTGGATTTTTCCAGGACCTTGCAAAATTTGCTTTTCTAAAGATGGACAAACTGGCTCCTCTCGAATTCCTTTATGCCAGTTGTGGTAGCCGCCTCCTAACAGTGTAGGTTTAAAATTTAAAAAAAATTTCATGGTGATTTCCTTTTTATTCATTTCACACTTGCTTTTAGTTAACAGATCTTTTATTTTATTGTATCTTTTTATTTGAGAGTGAGAATGAGAGAGAGAGAGAGAGAGAGAGAAATTGTGCAGGAGCACACAAAGGGGAAGGGACAGAAGAAGAGGGAGAAGTGCTGCTGAGTGGGAAGCCCCACATGGGGCTCTATCCCAGGGCCTCGAGATCATGACCCGAGCCAAAGGCAGGTGCTTAACCAACTGAGCCACCCAGGTGCCCCAACAAATCTTTTTTCTTCTCACTCTCAAATGGCCCTTATTCGTCTGTCTTTTCCTTCTAGTCACACTGAGTGCTGGTCATTTTCATTCCCTGTGGACCATGACAACTACCTGCCAACTGATTTTCTTTCTTCTCATCTCCCTTTCCTTCATTCGTTTGTCTGTTCTTCAGGAATTGAGCTCCTCCCATGTGCAGGGACTATTCCAGGTGCTAGGAATTGACAGGTCAGTGGCAGGGGCCTGCTGTTAACAAGTTGACAGGAGAGGAGTCAGTGAAGCAGGTAACCAGCAGTGACGGTAGTGTGTGATGGGTGCCATGGCACCCGTTTGACAGCAGGTGCCACCAGAGTATAGAAGAGAAAGGACTAGGAGCAGCTCTGTACAGGAGATCATGTTTGAGCTGAATCCTAGGGCTTTAGTGTGAATTGGTCAGAAATGCAGCCCTCGGAGGTTGTTAATTTTTCGTTTGACCAAACTCTTCTTTGGGAAACTTTTTTTTGTCTGAATGCAAGTTTTCCATCTATCTTATTATTATTATTATTATTTAAAATAGTAGACTTTAAGTTTCTTAAAATGCTGTTTTCAGATTTCATTCATCATAACCCATGTACAGGACCAAATTTCAAGCTATCAAATGACTACATTTACTAAGAAACTAAACTTCAGGTATGAATTTGCTAATTACCCCAAATACAATGCTATCTAGAGTGTTATGATGGCATTTTGGAGATCAACAAGGTTCTCATAGATTTGATGGTGTCTCAGCCCATCTACAGACCTATAATCTGACCAGTTTAGGTTGACGAGCTCATTGCAATGGGGGAGGCAATCCACCAGAGGACCAAACAAAAGATAAGCATTAATGTAAGACTTGGGGGAAGGGAGGAAATACAATTTAAATAAAGCAGTATTTTGATAGGCTAGAAGCAAAACAGACTCATGGAAAGGGGTCAGTGTTAAGTCTAAACTGTTGTGTTGTTTCCTTGGAAACCATAGGGTTTGGATGTGGAATGTTGGGTCCACAACTTCTTTTCTGAAGCTTTGCGCCTAGGTTGTAAATCAAGACTGCTTCTCTGTATCCGGCAATGGTTGTTTCCTTTTTACTGATAAAATTTTAAAAGGGAAAATTTCATTTTTTTTTTTTATAGAATTTATTTATTTGAGAGAGAGTGAGAGAACACAAGTGGGGGGTGGGGCAGAGGGAGAAGCAGACTCCCTGATGAGCAGAGAGCCTGGATGTGGGGCTCATGTGGGGCTTGATCCCTGGACTCCAGGATCATGACCTGATCCAAAGGCAGAGGCTTGACCGACTGAACCACCCAGGTGCCCCAAATAGCAAAATTTCTGATAATCTAATCTGTAAAGAGAACAAGGCTTTCAGGGAGGTAGCAAGCCATAGTCACCCAAAGGAGGGTGTTTTGATACTTGATAATGTGCCATGGGGAGAGATACTTTTCTCTTTATTTTGTGGCTGCCTTCATCTGTAACTGTTACCTTCGTCTGGACAAGGTAAGGCAGATGTTGAATTTTCATAGTCCTGCCCAGCTTTGGTTTTTTCACTGCTCCTTTGACAATAAAGCAGGATCTGTGGACAAAAGGCAGAGGGGTCTGATGAAGGCAGGTGCTCCTCGGTGAAGCCTGGGCTTGGAGGCTGCTGCTGCCAGCATCAGCTGCTGAGCTCGCCGTTGTAAGGAATTGTGTGGAATCATCTGCTCTGTATTTGGGCTGTGAGCTTCTTGAGAGCTGAGCCTTTGAAAGAGTCCCTTTGTACGGCTGGTTTCCGGCACATGACATTGAGCGAACTCACACGTGAGTCATCAGGATTGCTCACCTCCAAGTTTTTCCCAATCTGTCTGTCACTCTTTCAACAATCCCAAGGACCGCAAGAGAGCTTTTGACTCCCCGTGTTGCTTAATCGGTGAGGACAGAGGATAGGCGAGTCATTTGCTTATGTGTCAAAAGCAAGTAAGCCAGAGTCTTCATGCAGGGCCTTACGTCATATTCTGAGCTTCTTGCAGAATCTCTGGCCCCGGCCTTTAAAAACACCTCCTGTCCTTTAGCTGTGGGGGCTGGACCCCAGCACAGACTTCTGGCTTGAGCTGCCCCGGGGAAGTGTGATTTCACGCTCTCCTGGAACAATGCAAATACATAAGCAGCAGTCATGGCTTTGTCAATTCTCAGAGTTTAAAAGGAGCGGTATCATATTTACATGAACTCTTAGCCTCTTAAACCACCCTCACTGGGTGTGTAAGCTGTCTGTATTGTAGGAGCGAGCAGTCAACATGAGTCACTTTAAAAAAAAAAATTTTTTTTCCACAATAATCTCTACACCCAGTGTGGGCCTCAAACTCAGATGCCCTTCCCACTGAGCCAGCCAGGCACCCCTAACAGGAGTCATTTTACAGGCCCTCAAACCAAATCACTTCTTCTTGGGTTTTTATTTTATTTATTTTTTAAAAAATTACTTATTTATTTATTTTAAAGATTTTATTTATTTATTTGACAGGAAGAGATCACAAGTAGGTAGAGGCAGGCAGAGAGAGAGGGGGAAGCAGGCTCCCTGCTGAGCAGAGAGCCCTGTGTGGGACTCCATCCCAGGACCCTGAGATCATGACCTGAGCTGAAGACAGCGACTTAACCCACTGAGCTACTCAAGCGCCCCTATTTTTTAATTTTTAAAGATTTTACTTACTTATTTATTTTGGCAGAGACAGAGAGAGCAACAAGCAGGGGGAGTGACAGGCAGAGGAACAGGGAGAAGCAGGCTCCTCGCTAACCAGGGAGCCCAAGGCGGGGCTTGATCTCAGGACCCTGGGATTGTGACCTGAGCGAAGGCAGACACTTAACTAACTGAGCCACCCAGATGCCCCATCCTTCAGTTTTTAAATTGTCAGATGGGGTGTGCTTAACCCAGGGCCCCTAGCAATGCAGAAATGCCAGTTTTCATGAGGCTCCAGGTACTAGGACTGGAGAAATCTTTCTAATTTTACTGTAGTATGCTGCTTTATGAAGTACCTGCAGCTTTCCAGTTTCAGCTTTTGGTTCAGAATGATTTTATCAAATCAAATATCGTAGCCCCTGCTTATTAACCATGTGCATCTGTAATGCACATAATACACCCGTTGCCAAGGCAGTTTTCTGCTATATAATAACATGATAAATAATTCATAGGAAGGATTGTCATCTGTCAAAATATACTTTGTGCCTTTGTTAGCTTTTACCTGGAGATCTCAAGAGAGATTTGTACAGATGCTCTAGACTTGCATGAAAAGTGTCCTTTGTCAATGTGTCCTGAATACAAGAATGATCTCTGTCTTTATTTTTTTTTAAAAGATTTTATTTATTTATTTGACAGACAGAGATTACAAGTAGGCAGAGAGGCAGGCAGAGAGAGAAGGGGAAGCAGGTTCTCCGCTGAGCAGAGAGCCCTATGTGGGGCTTGGTCCCAGGACCCTGGGTCCATGACCTGAGCTGAAGGCACAGGCTTTAACCCACTGAGCCACCCAGTCTCCCCTGATCTCTGTCTTTAGATAATGTCTAAAATTTTGTCCTTTATCATTGCAAATCTTGAAGTTAAAAAAAAAAATTGGGGGGAACTTTTTAGTTTTAGTTTTTATCAAGTTAATACAGATACTGTTTTAAGAATAATACTAATGTACAAAAACAGTGTTTCTCTCCTCTAGCTATGCTGCTTCTGTCTAGAGACGTCTCCTTCCAATTTAGTTGTTTTTTTTTTCCGGTATTTACTCTATATAATATGCTTATACCATGGATTCTGGATTCATCAACTTTAGGTAATAGTGTTTATTTTCTGTCTGGTCAACAAAGACCTAGAGCAACAAAGACATCTCTCCCACCCACCATCCTGTTTGTGTAGGTATGTGCATGCGCGCTTTCTCTAAAATAAATAATAAAATCTTATGTTTTTTTTTTTTTTTGTGTGTGTGTGGGGGGGAAGGGGCAGAGGGAGAGGGAGAGGGGGAGAGAGAATGTTAAGCAGGCTCTACATCCAGTATGGAGTCCTATGCAGGGCTTGAGATTGTGACCTGAGCCGAAATGGTCCGCTTAACCCACTGAGCCACCCAGGTGACCCTAAAGATAAAAATCTTAAAACCTAAAAATTACCTTTATTCATTTGCTTAATTTTCTTGACCTTTAACTAAGCAAGTCTTCCCACACCTTTAACTGCTTTTAAGTGAATCATTCCATGTGGTCAAACCTGACAGATAAACTGTCCCTTCCAGGTTTCCTAGAAACTATATTCCTGGAATCCTTGATCTTACTCTACCTCTCTCTGGTTCTGCCATACACTTGCCATTCTGGGACTTCCCTTTTGCCATAATATGGGAAATTCTCTTTGTTTCTCTCCTTTGTTGAACCTTGCTTCTGGGATTCTAGGACTTAATCATTTTTGGCTTAATCCCTCTTTTTTTTTTTTTTTTGCTAGAGCATATCTTTTAATACCTGAGAAAGGGTATATGGGACCTAAGAGATAGGTCCCATGTAAGAAAGTTTGGCCAGTTAAGAATTTTGATGAGAGGAGCACCCAGATGGCTCAGTGGGTTAAGCATCTGCCTTTGGCTCTGTCATGATCCCAGGGTTCTGAGATGGAGCCCTATGTCAGGCTCCCTGCTCAGTGGAGAGTCTGCTTCTCCGTCTCCCTGTGCCCCCCACCCCCTTCTTCTTCTGGCTTGTGCTTTCTCTCTCTCGCTTCTCTTGCTCACTCTCTCTAAAATAAATATTTCAAAATAATTTTGATGAGAGGGGCACCTGGGTGGCTCAGTGGGTTGAGCCTCTGCCTTCGGCTCAGGTCATGGTCTCAGGGTCCTGGGATGGAGCCCCACGTCAGGCTCTCGGCTTGGTGGGGAGCCTGCTTCCCCCTCTCTCTCTGCCTGCCTGCTTGTGATCTCTTTCTCTGTCTCTTAAAAAAATAATTTTGATAAGAAATAATGGTCACTAAATATTTTGAAGACATTGTTGTCTGTACTCTAGTATCTGGGGTTGCTATCAGAGGCCATTTTGATTTCTTTGTACGTGATGGTGCAGATACTGTGAGATCCCATTTGTAATCCCTCCACTAGCCCCTTTCCCTACATGTTTTTTTTTTTTTTTTTAAGATTTATTTATTTATTTATTTTACAGAGATCACAAGTAGGCAGAGAGGCAGGCAGAGAGAGAGGAGGAAGGAGAGGAGGAAGCAGGCTCCCTGCCGAGCAGAGAGCCTGATGTGGGGCTCGATCCATCATGACCTGAGCCGAAGGCAGAGGCTTTAACCCACTGAGCCACCCAGGCACCCCTCTTTCCCTACATGTTAAACATTTCTCCCTGTACACGTTGGAGCAGCTCTGCCCCAGGGCTTTCTCTAGGCCTTGGAGCTCGCAATGCCCATGCCCACCAGCTGATAAAGTGCCAGGCAGCTTCTGAGTAGCCTGCAACCAGTGATTACAGGAGTGGGTGGTTAGTACCCCTGGGGTAGGACAGCTCTGAAATGTGTTCTGCACTGTCTCCAAAACGTCCCTTGTGGGACAGAGTTGTCTACTTTCTCTATCGTACTACTTCCCTACTAAGGTTTCTTTGAGGTCATCTCCTAAATAAACTACTTGTATTCAGGTTCAAGGTGTTCTTCTGGAGATACACAACCTATGAGAGCCTGTATTCTACCCCTCTTCTTTTTCCCATGATATTCTGAGATTTCACAGTAATGTGCCTTTACTCCATAGAGTGGTTACTCAGGTGCCCGTTCAGTCTGGATCTTCAGTTGTAGAACTGTTTCTTTATAATTTCCCTCCCACTAGGCTCTCTTCTCTTTTAGAATCTCTTGTCAGATGTAGGACCTTTTAGATTTATTCTTATTCTCTGACGTTTGCTTTAGAAGATGAATGGATAAAAATCTGTTCATCTGTTTGTCTTTATTCCAGCCAGGATAAGTATCATCCATCTCTTTTTTATTCAAAAAATTTTTAGGGGCACCTGGGTGTCTCAGTTGTTAAGTGTCTGCCTTAGGCTTGGATCATGATCCCAAGGTGTTGAGATTGAGCCCCGCACCAGGCTCCCTGCCTGTTGAGTTCCCTCTCTAGCTGTGTTTCTCTCTGTCAACTAAATAAATAAACTCTTAAAAAGAAAAAGAAATGTTTAACATATTTTTATTATGTTCAGTTAGCCACCATGTAGAAGATCCATTGTCCATCTCTTTGTCATTTCGTTTTTTTCTGGGAGATTTTCTCAACTTAATCTTCTAGTACACTCACGTTGCTTTCTGTTTTATACCTTAGTGCCTTGCGCAGTATTGGTAGGTATTCTATAACAACCATCACCATAACAACAGAGATGCTTTGGTCAGCTGAGTTTGGGACACATTGGGTTGAACAGAGGACTTCTAAGAGCAGCTTGTGTGCTAATGTGCATTAAAGCTCTCCAAGAAGGAGCCCCACCCCTTTCTTTTGAGAATACCAGTATTCCTTAGAACATGTTGGGCAATCCTGGACCTGGTCATTTCAATAACTTCCTAATGGGGTTTGTCCTATCTCCATCTCTCTTATCCTAAGTCCACGATTTATATTGTTGCCACAATTTCATTTCTAACTCAGAGCCAATCTTGGCACTTCGGTTCTCAGAAAGCCTCTCCATTTTCATGAAAAATACAGTCCATACTCAAGATCTTTGAGACTTTCTATGTTTTGACTGTAATAGGTTTTCCTGCTCATTCTTCCACCATTTTCCTTATGCATCTGCACATTTCAGCCAAATTAATCACGAGTTTTACTTGGGCTCACAGAGTAACTTAAAGGTCCTGTTCCTTTCTTCCTTTACCCAGAATGCTCTTCCCT
This sequence comes from Mustela putorius furo, assembly GCF_011764305.1. Lineage (NCBI taxonomy): Eukaryota > Metazoa > Chordata > Mammalia > Carnivora > Mustelidae > Mustela > Mustela putorius. The sequence continues at coordinate 31,024,504 of NW_025422047.1, read as the reverse complement.
TACCTCCCATTATCTTCCATGAAGCCCTCTGTGATCTCTTTTTTTTAAAGTAGATTTCATTTATTTGCCAGAGAGAGACACAGCGAGAGAGGGAACACAAACAGGATGCATGGGAGAGGGAGAAGCAGGCTTCTCGCTGAGCAGGGAGCCCGACGTGGGGCTCAATTACAGGACCCTGGGATCACAACCTGAGCTGAAGGCAGCTGCTTAACGACTGAGCCACCCAGGAACCCTGCCCTCTGTGATCTCTTTTGTCATTTGCCACACATGTTGGAATGACTTACTCCCTTTTCTGGGCTTCCATTTTGTGATTCTGTCAGCCCTTTGCAGTTAGACTTTGTTGTCTCTCTGGTGGAGTCTCAGGGCAAGATACTGTCTTGCTCATCTCATAATTCTTGTGTTGGGTACTCAATAAAAACTCATTCTTAAAGAATTAGAAATGGAAGGTTACCTGTGTGGCTGAGTCAGTTAAGTGTCTGCTTTTGGCTCTGGTCATGTTCTCAGGGTCCTGAGATCGAGCCCCACATTGGGCTTCCTGATGAGCGGGGTCTGCTTGTCCCTCTCCCTCTGCCCCTCCCGACTTGTGTTTATTCTCTTTCCCTTCATCTCTCAAATAAAATATAAAAAAAAAAAAGAAATGAGAGTACTCTTTGTGGATCTAATGTTATACAATAAGAGGTTGTTATACTTAACCTTATTGAGGAGTTGATTTCTCAGTTTCTAGATTAGCTGGGTACCTTATTAATTTTTCCTCATTTCAGTGGCTTCTTAGCAGCTTCATCTCTTCCAGATCAGGGTGAAAAGGAACTTAGAATGAGATTACTATCCGATTTCGCTGCTGTTTAGCAATTTTTTTTTTTTAAAGATTTTATTTATTTATTTGTCAGAGAGAGAGAGAGGGAGAGCGAGCAAGCACAGGCAGACAGAATGGCAGGCAGAGGCAGAGGGAGAAGCAGGCTCCCTGCCGAGCAAGGAGCCCAATGCGGACTCGATCCCAGGACGCTGGGATCATGACCTGAGCCGAAGGCAGCCGCTTAACCAACTGAGCCACCCAGGCATCCCTGCTGTTTAGCAATTTTTAAAAATGTAAGTATTGGGGTGCCTGGGTGGCTCGGTGGGTTAAGGCCTCTGCCTTCGGCTCAGGTCATGATCCCAGGGTTCTGGGATGGAGCTCCGCATCTGGCTCTCTGCTCAGCAGGGAGCCTGCTTCCTCCTCTCTCTCTGCCTGCTTCTCTGCCTACTTGTGATCTCTGCCTGTCAAATAAATAAATAAATAAATAAAATCTTAAAAAAAATAAATTAATTAAAATAAAATAAAATAAAATATAATTTGAAAAAAAAGTAAGTATTTAATTGGAAAAAAGATTGAACTTGGTGTTTTAGATTCCATTAACTTTATTCACAAATTCCTACCCCTCACTTGTACCACTTATCAAGATCTAATTGTATGTTGCCAGATGCATCTTTTATTTATTTATTTATTTATTTATTTATTTTTTAAAGATTTTATTTATTTATTTGACAGAGAGAAATCACAAGTAGATGGAGAGGCAGGCAGAGAGAGAGAGAGAGAAGCAGGCTCTCTGCCGAGCAGAGAGCCCGATGCGGGACTCGATCCCAGGACCCTGAGATCACGACCTGAGCCGAAGGCAGGGGCTCAACCCACTGAGCCACCCAGGCGCCCACATCTTTTATTTATTAAGCTACTGAGATGCCAACCTCAAACTCTTTCTCATTGATGCCCTAACCTGGTAGAACACTGTGATACTAAGGCCTAAAAGGAAACTAAAATTAGCTAGACTTAATTTTTTAAAATGATGGTAAAATTTCAGTGTCATAAATGAAAACATCCACAAAATCTAATCCTGATGGATAAATCCATGCGGTCAACTTTGAAGTAGAAGATTCATCAGGAGAAGATTTTATGCTAATTCAAAATATAAAAACAGGCGTGCCTGGGTGGCTCAGTGGGTTAAAGCCTCTGCCTTCGGCTTGAGTCGGCTTGAGTCCTGGGATCGAGCCCCACATTGGGCTCTCTGCTCAGTAGGGAGCCTGCTTCCCTTCCTCTCTCTCTCCTTCCTCTTTGCCTACTTATGATCTCTGTCAAATAAATGAATAAAAATTAAAAAAAAAAAGCAAAAAATAAACCACAAAAAAACCCCAAAAACCCAAAAATGAAATATAAAAATAGTAGTTTTTTCATCCTCTAGGATGCCTTGTAATTAGCTTAGGCTCTTTACTTCCTCATGCTGAGGAGACACGGCAGCAAGAGGATGGGCCTCCTGGTCAGTCTTGCAGGTTGGCTGTCCTCTTCCTGAAAAGCTTTCTGGGTTTTCTGCCTCTGTCTCTGGCCTCCTCTTCTCAGTTTCTTATTGGTTCTGCCATCTCTTTTGACTTAACATGTTGGAGTTAGAGTTTCCTGGGTGTGGTCCCAGCCTCCCTGTCTGGGCTCCAGATATAAACATCCAATGGCCATTGTGGTTTCTTCACCTTGAGGTCTCATAGGGCATCTCAAACTCATCATGGTCCTTCAGCTCTCCAGCTGTCTCCCTCTGGCCTCTGCATGCTTTAGCTGGATAACTTCTGTTTATCCTTCAGGCTTCCCCTTAGTATTATAATAGTATTAGTATTAATCTAACAAATACTAACTGAAGGCCTAGTATGTGGGTTTATTTTATTTTTTGTATTTTTTAGATTTTATTTATTTGACAGAGAGAGTAACAGCGAGAGAAGGAATACAAGCAGGGCGAGTGGGAGAGGGAGAAGCTGACTCCCCGCTGGGCAGGGAGCCTCCATAAGGGACTCCATCCCAGGACCCTGGGATTATGACCTGAGCCGAAGGCAGACAATTAAATGCCTTAGCTACCCAGGCGCCCCTGTGGGTTTTTTTTTTTTTTTTAAACATATATTACTTTCAGAGGTAGAGTTCAGTGATTCATCAGTCTTATATCATACCCAGTGCTCATTACATCATGTGCCCTCCTTAATGCCCATCACCCAGTTATCCCATCCCCCCACCCCCCTCCCCCCTTCAGCAACCCTCAGTTTGTTCCCTGTGGTTAATAGTCTCTAATGGTTTGTCTCCCTCTCTGATTTCATCTTATCTTTCCTCTCTTCTCCTATGATCCTTGGTTTTTGTTTCTTAAATTCCACATATGAGATCATATAATTTTCTTTCCCTGATTGACTTATTTCACTTAACATAATACCCTCTAGTTCCATCCATGTCATTATAAATGGCAAGATTTCATTTTTTTGATATTATATATATGTAATATGCATATATATAGATAGATCTATGTATATATATATATATAGATACATATATATGTATCTATATATACATCTTCTTTATCCATTTATCTGTCAATGGACATCTAGGCTCTTTTCATAGTTTAGCAACTGTGGACATGGCTGCTATAAACATTGGGGTACGGGTGCCCCTTCGGATTACTACATTTGTATCTTTGGGGTAGTGCAGTTGCTGGGTCATACAGTAACTCTATTTTCAGCTATTTGAGGAACCTCCATGCTGTTTTCCAGAGTGGCTACACCAGCTTGCAACAGTGTGGGAGGGTTCCCCTTTTTCCACATCCTTGCCAACACCTGTCATTTCCTGAGTGGTTAATTTTAGCTCAGCAGGGGTCTGCTTCTCCCTCTTCCTCTCTGCTCTCTCTCTCTCAATAAATAAAATCTTTAAAAACAAAATGAAGAAACAGTGCTGAGAGTGGACATCCTGGCTGTGTTCCTGACCTTAGGGGAAAAGCTCTCAGTTTTTCTCCATTGAGAATGATATTCACTGTGGGTTTTTCATGGATGGCTTTTATGATATTGAGATATGTTCCCTCTATCCCTACACTGTGAAGACTTTGAATCAAGAAAGGATGTTGTATTTTGTCAAACACTTTTCCTGCATCCACTAATAGGATCATATGGTTCCTGTCTTTTCTTTTATTAATGTGGTGTATCACACTGATTTGCAGACGTTGAACCAAACTTGCAGCCCGGGAATAAATTCCACTTGGTCACAGTGAATAATCCTTTTAATGCTGTTGGATCCTATTGGCTAGTATCTTGGTAAGAATTTTGGCATGCACGTTCATCAGGGATATTGGTCTATAATTCTCCTTTTTGTTGGGGTGCCTACTATGTGTTTAAAGGTCCCATCCTCAGAGAAGCGTTGTCTGATGCCCCAGATCAGGTTAGGCACCTCTGTTATCAGGTAAACCACATTCTTCCTATTAGAGCGCTTATTACAGTAGAAGTTACGTGACTTAAAAAACAAAGTCTGCCCCCACTAAGTTTAAGATCCACAAGGGTAGAAATAACGTCTATTTATCACTGCATTCCCCAGTGCCTAGGATGGTGCTTGGTACAGAACAGGAGCTCAGTAAATGTTTGCAGAGCACATGAATGTAGAAGGCTTTAACAGAACTACTTATAATCTAGTTGAAGAAAGACAAGGTTTTCACATGCAACAGACACTTACAAAGCAAAGTCATCAAGGAAGTGGTGACTCTCAAAGTCCTATCTGATCTTGAGCCTCTGATTCTTATGCTCATATCCGAGTTAATATAGAACAACATATACCTCGATACGTTCTGAGGTTGTACAGAGCAAAGGGATAAACAGAGTTGGGAATGGCTAATTTGGGAATATTTCCTGATTGAAATAGACTAACTCATAGCAGGATTTCTCAGTCTGGGTACCACTGGTACTTTGGGGCCAGGTGATTCTGTGTGTGGGGTGGGGCTGTCCTGTGCGCTGTGGAAGGTTTCCTAGCATCCCTGGTCTCTACCAAGGAGCAATGGATGCCAGTGGCAGTCCTTAGCTCTGACAACCAAACATGTCTCCAGATATTATCAAATACTCCCTGGAGGGCAAAATCACCCCAGCCTGAGAACCACTGACTTACAGGAGGGGACTACGTTGGACTGCCTGAGAGAGATGCTTGCCAGAGGAGGGTGCTTACAGAGGCACTAATCGGGGCACGAACAAATAGTACTTAGGAAGTGGTGAGATTCTCTTGGTTAGAATGGGGAGTGCTAGGATCGAATGTTCGTGAAGCTGGGCAGAAGAGCTGAATTCTGTTCACAAGGGGTGGTTTAGGGACATCTTGAAAAAAATGCAAGTTCTGTGGAAGTTCTAAGTATGAAGTCAAAGGCAGCCTGCTGATGAAGTAAAGTGACAAAATGAGCTCCTTGGGGAATGGGTGGTGTCCCTCGCTGGGCCGGGTGCCTCCCATCTGGGCTTCAGTGGCTCCCCAGTAAGCCTGCGTCAGAGCCATTACATCCGGGGACCGTGTCTCGGCCGGGCTGCAAGTCTTACTAGCATGGTGCCTGCCCAGCACATTGATGAAGTTCGTTAAATGAGCTCTTGGCTGGGCTGGCCTGAGCAGGAGGAAGGAAAAGCTGACAGAGAAGGGGAAAATCTCCCAGTTTGTTGGTTTGATGCATATCCAATTAAGTACTTAGAGTGATATCAGGAAATCAGACACTTACTTTTTTTTCTTCCAAACAACTCCTTGCTAGTCATCAGATTTTCATACCTTCTGATTTCTATCTTTATCCCAGGCTAGAACAGGAAGAAGAAGGTGATAATTTCTTGCTTGATTTGTCATGGCTATTAGGTGTTTAAATATGACACGTTTTTAATATCTTTTTAAGTCAGGTGATGGTATCACTGAAATCTTTGTATTAAAAAAAATGACTTTTCCCCTGCAAGATCCAATGTAAGTATAATGTACCACTCTTTTTATTTTTATTTTTTTTTAAGATTTATTTATTTAGGGGCGCCTGGGTGGCTCAGTGGGTTAAAGCCTCTGCCTTCAGCTCAGGTCATGATCCCAGGGTCCTGGGATCGAGCCCCACATTGGGCTCTCTGCTCAGCGGGGAGCCTGCTTCCTCCTCTCTCTCTCTGCCTGCCTCTCTGCCTACTTGTGATCTCTCTCTGTCAAATAAATAAATAAAATCTTTAAAAAAAAAAAAGATTTATTTATTTATTTATGTCAGAGATGGGGGGGGTGGAGAGAAGGCATGAGCAGGGAGAGTGGCAGGCAGAAGGAGAGGGAGAAGTGGGTTCCCCACTGAGCAAGGACCCTGATGCGGGACTCCATCCCAGGACCTTGGGGGTCATGACCTGAGCCAAAGGCAGATGCTGAACCAACTAAGCCACCCAGGCATCCCAATATGGCACTATTTTTAAAAATTAATTTTATTCTTAACAGCAGTGACTTTGTGAAATTGTGTGCTTATTTTCCTGATGCTATTGTTGGTAAAATATTCTAAGAGCTCTTCATTCTTTTGTTTATTCCTTCAACAAACATTTATCGAGAATGCGTTTTGTCCTAGGCACTGCAGGTGACATAAAAATGAAAAGGCCCATGGGGGAAACTGGGGTGGCTCAGTGGGTTAAGCCTCTGCCTTTGGCTCAGGTCATGATCTTAGGGTCTTGGGATTGAGCCCCGTATCCAGGGAACCTCTCCATCTCTCCCTGCCCTCCCTCCCCACCTGTGCTGTCTAGCTCTCTCAAATAGATAAATAAAATCATAAAAAAAAAAAAGATGAAAAAGCCTAGGGCTGGTCCTCAGGAGCTCTCCGAATGGTGGGGCAGCTGTGACAGCGCAGGGACAGTGACAGTGTAGGTAGAAGGTGCTGTAGGGGTGGGGTGAGTTATGTGCTGGCTCATTGTGGTGGGTGTGAGGGGGGAGGGCTGCTTGGGGTCTGAAGGAGACAGAGAGGCAACATGGAGCTCACCCTTGCAAGGTGAACTGGAGTTCAGCAGGATGCAAGGGAGGGTGGGGACTCACGGGCTTCCTGACAGAAGGAAGAACAGTTCCTTCGTGTAGGCACAAGGTACCGAGAGGGTGTGTTCCGCAGAGAGTAGTAATCTTTCAGTGTGTGGGGGAGAGATGGGGCAGATCAGAACCTTGTCGGTCATGCTGAGATAATAAAGAATCATGGAAAGATTCTTAGAAAGTTCACTCCTACAGTAGTGAGGAGGAAGGACTGGGTTCAGGGACAAGACAGGGAGAGGAAGTATGGAGGTCACCACTGCTCATTTGCACAAAGTTGGGTGGCACTGTGGGAGGTGCCCAAAGGAATATGCACTGCACCCCCAAATTCCTGGGGGGGGTGTGAAATACCTTTGTAATTCTGAGAAACATGTTAGAACCATCCAGTATGTGAACCGTTGACGTGCATGGTGAAATGTAGCCTATAGTTCCATCTGTCCTGCAAGAACATAGCAGTTAAACATTATTTTTAAAGATTTATTTATTTGAGAGAGAGAGAGACAGAAAGTGCAAGTGGGAGGGGCAGAGGGAGAAGGAGGGAGAATCTCAAGCAGAGTCCATGCTGAACATAGGGCCTGACACAGGGCTCGATCTCACGACCCTGGGATCACTACCTGGGGTCAAAATCAAATAGTCAGTCACTTAATTGTTTGCACTGTCCAGGCACCCTTAAACATTTTTAAAAAAATGTTTAAAAATTAAAAAAAAAATAGTCTCTAAACCGAGCATGGGGCTTGAACTTATAACTCCAAGATCAAGAGTCTTATGCTCTGGGTGCCTGGGTGGCTCAGTTAGTTAAGTGTCTGCCTTCACCTGAGGCCATGATCCCAGGATCCTGGGATGGAGTCCTTCATTGTGTACCCCGCTCAGCAATTTGCTTCTCCCTTTAGCCTTCCCCCGACGGTCATATGTACTCATGTTCTCTTTCTTTTGCAAAAATAAATAAAATCTTAAAAAAAAAAAAAAAGTCTCATGCTCCACTGACTGAACCAACCAGATGCCCCAACATTTTTCAATGTAGAAAATGATAACCTGACTTCCCCTACCTTCTACCCAACCAGAGAATATGTTAGTTGTGTTGCACCTTCGGTTTATCCAGGTGAGAATCAATGGCTAACCTAAGTTAGGGAAAGGAGATCTCCCTCTCCCTCTGCCTCTCTCCCCCCACCCACCTTGCATGTGCACTCACTCTCTCTCTTTAAAATAAAAAAATCTTTGGGGCACCTGGGTGGCTCGGTGGGTTGAGCCGCTGCCTTTAGCTCAGGTCATGATCCCAGGGTTCTGGGATCGAGTCCCACATCGCTCTGCTGAGCAGAGAGCCTGCTTCCCTTCCTCTCTCTCTGCCTGCCTCTCTGTCTACTTGTGATCTCTGTCTGTCAAATAAATAAATAAAATCTTTAAAAATAAAATAAAATAAAAAAAATCTTTAAAAGAATTGCCTTGTGAGGGTTGCCTGGGTGGCTCAGTTGTTAAGCATCTGCCTTTGGCTCAGGTCATGCTCCCAGGGTCCTGGGATCGAGCCCTGCATCAGGCTCCCTGATCAGCAGGGAACCAGCTTCTCCCTCTCCCACTTGCCCTGCTTGTATTCTCTCTTTTGCTGTCTCTTTCTGTGTCAAATAAATAAAATCTTCAAAAAAAAAAAAAAAAAGAGAAAAGAATTGCTTTCTGAGACCTTTCATGGGTCAAGATCAGAGTCCTTCGTTTTTTACTCAGTCTATAGAGCATAAAGATGACTCATTTAGTATTCCTTTTTCTCATTCCATAGTGAATGAACCAGTTTGGTAACCCACATGAATCATTAGATTATCCTTTAATTCACTTTGGGATATTTACAAAAAAGGATCAGGTTTACCCTCCAGTAAGGATTTGCAAGAGAACATGCCCAAGCTCTACCCTGTTCTTTAAAATGTTTTCTTTTATCTGGAACTAGGAAAACATATCATAACAGGAAAGATTTAGTGAAAACTCAGTCCTGAACTGAGCTAGTGTGTTTGGTATTTTCAAGAGGCTTTGGCCTTTCATGTTTTCAATGTCAAGGCAGTTTCTTCTGTCTAGAATGTCTCCCCATGTCTCCCCCACCCCCACCATTTCCAACTTCAGGCCAAGGAATCGTAACACACCTTTCGAGACCCAGGCCAAATATTGCTCCTTCTGTCTCCTTGACACTCTCACGTCACAGGCAGTTAAAGAACCCCTGGCTCTCCCGGCCCATTTTCTCTAGTAGACTGTGTGCTCTTTTAATAGAGGCTGCATAGACCCATCTTTGAGATGCCATTATTCACTTATGGAAACAGCCTAAGTTTAATTCATTTGGTTGAAGTGTACAGGATTCAGAAATGTAGTAACCAATGTTCTATCTGCTTGGGAAGGTTTGGAACCCAGAGCCCACCATGAGGAGGCTACAAGGGGCAGGACGCCCTGGCTCCGGGGAAGAAGCTGTAGGTGGGCATCAGAGAGGACCAGCATGAAAGCAGGAAAGGGCTGGGGTTCAGGGCCAGGATCACTGGAAGGGCTGGAGAGACAAGGTAGTCAGGGACCAAGACAGGGACTTGGCATGGCGCTGGGGGGAGTGGGAGAAGGCGCTGGGGGAGATGTTTTCAGGGGGGCTTAGGGACCAGAGGTAAGGCATGACCCAAAATGTGAGAAAAAAAATCAAGTGACCTGGGGCGCCTGGGTGGCTCAGTGGTTTAAGCCTCTGCCTTCAGCTCAGGTCATGATCTCAGGCCTCTGCCTTCAGCATCCAGCTCTCTGCTCAGTGGGGAGTCTGCTTCCCACCCCCCTCTCTGCCTGTCTCTCTGCCTACTTGTGGTCTCTCTTTCTCTCTGTGTGTCAAATAAATAAAGACAATCTTTAAAAAAAAATCAAGCGACCTGCCAAATTGTTAGTTAGCTGCCTCCTCATTCTTGAAGAGCAGGGAATCATTACATTTGAGAAGGAAAGCTTAAGCTGGGTCTGGAAGAACATGAGTGGGCCATTTAGAGGTGAGTGGTAAAGAAATTCCAGGCATAAAGGTGGGAGCAGCACATCATGTTTATACATGGAGGCGTGTCGTTGTGAGTGTGGGACCACCAGCAGGTGTGGGCACTACAGTAGTCGGAGGGGGCCGTCCCAACTGTGGAGATTTGGGAGAACATGGTACAGCAGTTCGTGCCAAATGCAGAAGGAAGAAAGAGGTGCTTTCTGTGCTTTCTGAGTAGCAAGAAGAGTGATGAGACAGCCCTGTGGTGGTGGTGGGGGGGGGGATGGTGTGTGTAGATGACTGAAGTCTGGGAATCCTGGAGTCCTGGGAGCTAACTTTGATAATCAAGTCTGAGCAGAAGGTGAAGTAGGACAGGCTGCCATTAGTTTGCAACTCAAATTTCAGTTGGTGTGTGTGCTGGGGATGCTTGAAACCACCATCTTCGCAGGTCCCATCTTCCTGGCACAGAGGATTTATTTGGGAGGTTGTGGGGGAAAATACTTACGTACTTTTATACTGAAGCAGATGTAGGGGCTCCCAGGTGGCTCAGCCAGTGAAACATCTCCCTGCTGCCTTGGATCAGGTCATGATCTCGGGGTCCTGGGATCGAACCCCATTCAGGCTCCCTACTCAGCACAGAGTCTGCTTCTCCCTCTCTCTCTGTCCCCTGCACCCCCCCATATTATCTTTCTGTAAAATAAGTAAATAAAATCTTTTTTTTAAAAAAAGATTTATTAATTGGACACAGAGAGAGATCACAAGTAGGCAGAGCAGCGGGCAGAAAGAGGGGGAAGCAGGCTCCCTACTGAGCAGAGAGCCCATGTGGGGCTCCATCCCAGGACCCTGAGATCATGACCTGAGCTGAAGGCAGAGGCTTAACCCACTGAGCCACCCAGGCGCCCCAAGTAAATAAAATCTTAAAACAAACAAATGCAGATATATGGTCTTGAACAGAATGCAAACGCAAATTTAGAATGGGGATTCAAATAAATGTGCCAATTGTTCTTGCCGGCTCCTCTGTCGCCTTAGGGGTAAAGTCACCTCCCCTCACCCCCCCAAGACTTCTGGGACACCTCAGCGGTAAAGGGTGGTGGAAAGGGTGGGTGAGACGCTCTCTGTGTGCGGTGCGAGGAGAGTTAAGGAGATTCACAGACTTGGGATGGCGGTGCCTGAAGGTCACATGGCTCACACCGACAGGGGCAGCGAGGACATTTCCGGCCAACTCCTCTCCCACTGTCACTGCATCAGCAGCACTCCACTGAAGGTAAAAAAGGGACACTCTCTACTTTCCACATCACCCACCGCGTCCTTTTCATAAAACCCCTGAATATTAATTTGTGCCATGTTAAAAGCTTTAGCTACTTCATGTGTTGGAGGAACAGGAGTTTTTAGGTACACAAAATTCCGATTACTCCAGACTTAACACGTGTGGACCTAGAAATAGATGTGGAAAGGATTGTTCTTGTAAACAGACACAGAGAAGGAGTCATACAGTTGCTAACTTTAAGTTTTTCTTAGATCACTTAGAGACTTAGAACAAAATGGCTGTAGTGAAGTAGTTAAATCGAGATTAGAAGGATAACAGATTGTAGGACATACACTTATTTTGCCCATATATTTTTAAAAATTTAAATTCAATTAACATATAGTGTATTATTAGTTTCAGAGGTAAAGTTCAGTGATTCATCAGTTTTATATCATACCCTGTGCTCATTACACCCCATGCCCTCCCCAGTGTCCACCACCCAGTAATCTCATCCCCACCCCTCTCCCCCCAGAGCCCTTAGTTTGTTTCCTATGATTAAGAGTCTCTTTGGGGGGCGCCTGATTGGCTCAGTGGGTTAAGCCGCTGCCTTCGGCTCAGGTCATGATCTCAGGGTCCTGGGATCGAGTCCCATATCGGGCTCTCTGCTCAGCGGGGAGCCTGCTTCCTCCTCTCTCTCTCTCTCTGCCTGCCTCTCTGCCTGCTGTGATCTCTCTCTGTCAAATAAATAAATAAAATCTTTAAAAAAAAAAAAAAAGAGTCTCTTTGGTTTGTCTTCCTCTCTGATTTCATTTTGTTTTATTTTTCCTTCCCTACCCCTATGATTCTCTATTTGTTTCTTAAATTCCAGATATGAGTGAGATCATATGATAATTGTCTTTCTCTGATTGACTTATTTTGCTTAGCATAATATCTTCCAGTTCTATCCATATTGTTGCAAATGGCAAGATTTCTTTTTTTTTTTTTTTGATGGTGGAGATATATATATATATATATATATATATATATATATATATACACCACATCTTCTTTATCCATTCATCCGTTGATAGACATTTGGGCTCTTTCCATAGTCTGGCTATTGTTTACCCATATTTTTCTAAAAACTTCAAGCTTTCTGCTATCTTTCTATACTATGTAAATGGTTGCCATCGTGTTACATACTTGTAAGAAGAGCTACAGAACAGGCACACCTGGGTGGCTCAGTGGGTTAAGTGTCTGCCTTCGGCTCAAGTCATGATCTCAGTGTCCCGGGATTGAGCCCCACGTTGGGCTCTCTGCTCAGCGGGGAGCCTGATTCCCCTCTTCCTCTGCCTGCCTCTCTGCCTACTTGTGATCATTCTCTCTCTGTCAAATAAATAAATAAGTAAAATATTTTTTTTTTGAAGATTTTATTTGTTTATTTGACAGAGATCACAAGTAAGCAGAGAGGCAGGCAGAGAGGAGGAAAGCAGGCTCCCCGCTGAGCAGAGAGCCCGATGTGGGGCTTGATCCTAGAACCCTGAGATCATGACCTGAGCAGAAGGCAGAGGCTTTAACCCACTGAGCCACCCAGGTGCCCCTAAATAAATAAAATCTTAAAAAAAAGAAAAGCAAAGCTACAGAACATAGGACCACATAAAGCAAAAAGTGGTCTCTTTTCCTTCCTCCTGCTGTCTTCCTCTTCTCAGGGTTAGCTGCTGTAACTGTTGTGTATTTTTTAAAGACATGCTATAGGATTACCTGAGCTACTAGGTAATTTTCCAGCTTCTGGAAGCCTGCAGGGAACATGGTAGACACGATTATAAGCCTTCTAGACTTTTCTCTTTACAAACTTGCGTCCATTCAACAGATAATCAAGCACTTCCTTTGTTCGAGACATTGTTTCAGACATTGGGGTACCTCTGTGTACAAGGAGGCCTGTATCCTATTCTGCAAGTCTTTTCTCTTTAGTTGTATCTCTTAGACATCTTTCTGTTTTAGTCTGAAATGGATCCTACTCATTCCTTTTGAAAGCTAGTCCATTCGATAATTGTGTCATAATTTGTCTGACCCCCTATATGAGCACATTGACACTCATGGCCTAGCTTTTCAGTGTTACCAACATAATACCGGGGACATTTTCAGGTTCTTAGTGGCCATTGAAAGCAATCCTGTCTCCCAGGCAGAGGTGGTCTGGTAAGCTGTGACTATAGCAGGAATGCCAGCCCCTGGGGCTGGCTTTTAAGGAGGGCTACCAGTTTTCCTGAATAATAGTGACCTGGGAGGAGCCACAGGGTTGGCCAGAGGCCCAAGTGAAGAGGCAGATCTTTGGGGGGTTTTTCAGTGAAATGCCTCTGGGAGATGTGACATCCCACCTATGTTTTTACCCAGTCCAGAGCAGCTACAGAAATCCCTGTGTTTTCTTTGTGCTGGATTCCTGGTGGGAGCTGCTGAAGGGTCAGTTAAGGTGTGCTAGTTGGCATCTGGAAAACCTGAGTCAGTCTTCATGGGTGAGGCTGGCAGCCACATCCTGGGCCTTGTAAACAATGTTCATGGACATTTGCTCCTCCTTTTGGCTTAATTTCCTTAGGTCAAATTCCCACAAGTGAAATTTCTGGTTCTCACATAGATGGCCAAAATTACCCTCTTTTGGAGGTTGTAACAATTACATCCTCATTAACAGGGATTAAAGTCTTCTCCCATCCTTGACCCCCACCTATGATAACACTGGCTATTTATCAGTCTTTATAGGATGTATTTCTTCTGTGAAACACTTTTTTTTTCATTTCTTTTACCCTTTTAAAAATATAGTTTATCTTTTTTTAAGGATTAAAGTGGATTTTACTGAAGATTCTGTAGAGAGAAGGATTTATGTCCCTAATTTATCTTTTTTATTGTTGACTTGTAAGAATTCTTTGTATATTATTAGGCAAATTGGTTCTTTATCATATATGCTGCAAATATTATGAAGGAAAAATTGCAGTTGGTAACCAAACCAGATTATTTTAATGAATGTCCTTCAGTTTCTTTTCCTTTTCTATAACCTCCTTTGGTTTCTTCTGTAGTGTAATCACATTTAATGTATTTTTCATTGTATTTGAAATAGAGCATTATAAAGATATTAAGTTATGCTTAACATGCAAAGTTTGAAACAATGAAAATCCTCCCAAATTAAAAAATAATCAGGAATCATATATTCTAAAAGAAGTTGGCTTAGTAAATTCCATTTAAGTATTGCTACATGACATTTCTTCTTTAGAAGATAAGCAAAAATAAAGGCCACCCTTTGTCAGGCTCTGTTTTGAATTAATGTTTTAAATTATATAAAGTCTTTAAGCATACATCCCCTGCATAGAATCCAATAGCCCTGTATCCTAAATCACATTTTATTTATTTAAAAAGGATTATCTTATGAATCTCTTAAGCTTCTCTTATTTTTGAATTTTAGGAGAAAGATTTATTTTTTTCCCTTCCTCCACTTAGCTAAAGACTTTGAGATGACTCTGACATGTCTTCAAAATGTGTTGATACTGGCTGAATTTCAGTATTAATAGTCAACTAGCATAAAGATTTATTTTGGTAGCACATTAGAGACAACCAAAGATTCCTAGGACTTCTTAGGACAATGTCAGATAATCCAGCTTTTGTTGTACAAATAATTTATAAAATTATTATGAAATGACATCATGATTCAAGGCACCTAAATCCCTGTCCTGCATAATATCTGTTCCATATGGGATTGAAATTCAGCAGTAGGAAGCCCAACTAGATCTAGCATTAATGACTGAAAACACCAGTTAGCTTTAATGAGCAGAAATGCATTTTTGAGCCAATAGTTGGAAACCACCTCCACCTTACGTTTTGGACAAGCTCTTCCAGACCTTAGTTAATTATGTCTAGATTAAATAGCCTGGTCCAAAGCCTATTTGATATAATTTTCAGAGTCGTAGAGGGAAGTTATTTTACTTTATCAAATGATTGTTTTGTAGAATTTTGTCTCATAGGTGAGCTACTAATCAGTTCATATATCTTCCTAAGTAGTCAAATCCCATGCATATGAATTTTAGACTTTAAAAGTACAGCATCCTAGGGGAGCCTGGGTGGCTCAGTTGGTTAAGCATCTGCCTTTGGCTCAGGTCATGATCTAACGGTCCTGGTGAGGTGATGAGAGACTGGAAGACAATCTGAGGACAAAGCAGAAGCTGAAACCCTATAAGCCACCCCCACCGTGGGATATTTGTGACATTCCTCAGGCGCTCTTGGCTGCTGCAAAGGAAAAACAAATAGTTAACTTGTACAGATCATAATCCTGCAAGACCTGAGTCTCCCTCAGCTTACAAATATCCTGGTGATTTACAAGGAAGAAGCTTTCTTACCAACAGCCTAATTTCTAGAGACCCATAACTCAGTTTTCTCAAGCCCTAACATCATGCTCCCCCATAAAACTGAGGGAGGCTGAGGCAGAAGGAAATGTAAATAAAACTGAATTTCTTTTAAACCTACCACTCACTGGTAGGGATAGGTGATAGGAGAAGCTCCCAACTCTCTTACTGTTAATGCCTTACTAGAAGGAAAAGCAACCTTAACTTGACAAAGAGCAAAGCCTATGGTATCCTGTGTGTCTTCTTTAACACGAAAGTTCTTGCAAAACCTCCCTTTTTCCTTACCTCCTCCAACCCCATAGTATATAATCACACCTCCCCCCCTACACTCCAGGGTAGCAGTTCTTCCTGCCCATGGTCCTGTCCCCGTGCTTTAATAAGCCACCATTTTGCACCAAAGATTTCTCAGGAAATCTTTCTTGATCGTTGGTTCTGGACTCCACCCCACTGAACCTCACCTATATTCCAAAACCACACCACTGGGATCCAGCCCCATGTTGGGCTCCCTGCTCAGTGGGGAGTTAGCTTCGGCCCTCTCCCCCTGCTCTCTTACTCTCTTCTTCTCTCTCAAACAAATAAATAACATCTTTTTAAAAAGAATATAGCCTCCTAAAACTGTTGATCACCTATCAGAATTATTCACTGAACTTCAAAGTAGTGAGGTAAATTATTTTATATTCTACATTTGCTCCCTCAGAGGTTATTTTAAAGGCTACAAAGAATGCCGTAATAGGAATGGCCTGCTATTTATTTATTTATTTATAAATTTCAAGATGTCTTAATTTTTTAAAATTTTTATTTATTTATTATTAACACATAATGTATTATTTGCATCTTACACAATTCACAGCACTCCCCCTTTTGTGATCTCTGTCATAAATAAATAAAATCCTAAAAAAAAAAAATATGTAGTTGGGAGGCCAGAAGGGGAGCCCTCAGACCCTACCACTGATTGCAGACTTTGTAGACCCATCAGGAAGAGAAGTGAAGTACCTTGCATTTTTGTTGTTGTTAAGTACCTTGCATTCTCAACAGGGGGAAACCCACTTTACTGTAAGGGCCTATTTACCCGGAGTGATTCCATCCAGTTAAACAGTGATTTTGTTGTTTATGCAGTAAAACTTAAACTGACCCTACCCCCCACTCTTTTGGGCGCCAATTCTGACCAAGGTGATAGGCTAGTTCAACTAGCTACTATGGGGTAAATTGTTATTCAATTGGTCACCCATTTGTGACCTAGCGTGACTGTGCAGCTCTCTCTGTGTGTTACAATCTCATTGGCCACCTGTGTGTGGCCAGGCTCAACCACATGGCCTTTGCTCTAAAAAAGTTAGTCTGTGAGGCTGAGAGGGGTCGCCCTCTCTGTTAAGAGGCGGCCCGGACGGTCGGTTTGATTCTCGATGATTGGCGCGAAATAAAGCTTTGCTTGACTTTCGCTTTGTATTAGTCTCGTTCCTTTGATTACGGACCCAACATTACTACCCCAGCAAGAGAAAGAAAGGTTGTCTCCTTGTCCAGCAATGGCCCCCACAAGGCAAGACTGTCACAGCTAAGCCAATGAAAAGCCACAACACTTCCAACTCACAGTTTACTTTAGTGAATTTTTTTGTTTGTAACAGCCTTTCCCAACTCACCCCTTCCCTCTCTAAAAGAGCATTCCTGTCCTTTGTTCTCTGCACTTGCCTGCGGCTTTTGCTATAGCTTGCTTGTCCTGAATTGTAATTCCTGTTATCCCCGAATAAACCCATTTTGCATCAGATAAAATGTGCTTTGAAGGCTGGCAACTTTTAAACATAACATTGCTGAAGGAAACTCCAAAATTCATTCTCCCCCATTTGGAAGCCCATCCATTTGCTGAACTCTGATTCCACAGAAACAATCCATTTGAATAAATTATGTATGGCGAAAATGTTGATAGTCATTCTGTCATAAATAAATGTTTATTTTCTTTGTACCTTTGTGTATGTGCTATGATAAAAAATTGCACAAAAGTTTTACCACGCCTGTACTGTGTTTTGAGGGACTGTACAACGGTTTGGAGGGTTTTCCTTCGTTTTCGTATTCAAACTGACTAGCCTTTCCTCCCATACCAAGCCACCATACCAGCAGTTTCTCTACCCTGTGGACTCTCACCTCTGCCCTCCCCAGAGCCCATCTGTTTTTCACCTTCTTTTCTTTCTCCTTCACCCACAAACGTTTCCCTCACTGCTCCTGGAATAACTCAGCTTCCAGAGGCTCTGCCCAGCCCCTGCCAGACAGACGTGGGCCAAGAACCCCAAGGTTACTGTGGCTGCTGGTCCAAGAATGTCACAAATACCTAGGATTCCTCTGTTTCAGTGTCTTCCTGTCTCTTCTGCGGGGCCAGGAACTCCTTAAATGCTGGCTCTGTGTGGCCTGCCCTACCACTCCCATGGCCCCTGGCAAAGGGAGGTACTTACTATGGTTAAACTTAATTATAACATTCTTTCTGAGGAACATATGGACACGTTTCTTACCAGACCATGAACTCTGAGAGCAGAGGTCCCAATGGGCTGGTCTTCCTGTAACCCAGCCCACTGTGGGCACAGTGCAGTGGGAAGTGAGTGAATGGTTTGGTGAATGACTGTCTCCCTTGAACTGAAGGGATGATTTAAGTGAAAACATTCAGGAAATAAAAACAAAAAACCCCACAAAAAACATGGAATAGTTTCTGGAAAACCTGTCATTCTTTTCTCATAAATGAAAAAGATTTTCTGGGGGGCACCTGGGTGGCTCAGTGGGTTAAGCCTCTGCCTTTAGCTCGGGTCCTGGTCTCAGGGTCCTGGGATCGAGACCCACATCGGGCTCTCTGCTCGGTGGGGAGACTGCTTCCCTGCCCCGCCCCCCCCGGCCACCCCCCCTCGCCATCCCCCCGCCCCCCCCGCAGCACCCCCCCACCCCGCCGCCTGCCTCTCTGCCTATTTGTGATTTCTGTCAAATAAATACATAAAATCTAAAAAAAAAAAAAAAAGGATTTTTGGGATGAAAGTTTTCTTGAAACTCAAGTTAGTAGTTAGCAAGCAGGAAGCACTGATGGTAGCTGGTCAGCCAAGTTGGGAGGACTCTCCTTAGGCTTGTTATCTTGATAGAGTGAAGTTGTGTGTGGATCTCCAAAATGGCAGATTCGACTAAAGAAGGCACACCTGAGATACTGGGAGAAGGGAATTAAAACTGGTAAAAGGTTTTTGCCCTGGAGATTAAGATACTTTTTGCCGCTGGCAGAGATAAGAAAGTGAGATAAGAAAGGAGGTACAGATTAGTTTGGGCTTGAACAGGTCTCTGAACTCCAGCGTCCATAATTATAAAATAGGGGCTGTGTTTGCTCTTTCTGAGGCAATGAGATGATGTGAAAGCACTTTGAAATTTGAAAAGGGAAGGACTAGACAATTATGTTAATGATAACCTTTATTATTATTTTAACTATATCTAGATATGTTCTGCCAGCAGTTAGAATAAAGACTTGAAGTGGCACTTGGGATCTAAGGAGGATGAGACAACTGAGGAAGAAGGTATCAGTGGAGAGAGCTTGAGGGGTCAGCAGCCCTTTAGGGATGGGAGAGAAAATAAGGTTTATCAAACTCCCCAGAAACCAAGAGTGTGGAGGAGGTTTAGAAGCCAGAAATGTTCAGCATCAAATGCTACAGAGAGAGAGAGGCTGAGTAAGAAGAGGTATGATTAATTTGGGTTGGATATGGTAAACTTGAGTAACTGGTCTTAGTGGAGGTTGGAGGTAGAGCCCAGACTCTATATTTTGGAGGGTGGGTGAGACTACTGAAAGACAGGAAGTGATGGCCCAGGGACTCACCACAATTTAACAGCACAGGGAAGACAGCTCATAAATTTTTTTATACTATTATTCCAAAAAGGATTTGGAGGGAAAAATAGGGGAAGAATGATTGCTTGAGAAATGTATGGAGGGTGCAGGGAAGCTGGGGGTGTGGGAAGAGAGGAGACTCTTGAGGTGCTGTGACAAAAAGTGACATTCAAAGTCTAGGTGGACAGGGTAGCTTTACAGATTAGGTACAACTCTATTGAAGCTAAGAGGAACTCTGACCCAGTTCTTGCAGCTGGTATTAGGATTGTGCACTCCCCACTAACCTTCTTGCTTCTTTGTTTCTCTCTTGGGCTCAGCCAAGCAGGACCTCCACCTTGGAGCAAGTCTCCTAATTCATCCTCCCCAGTTCCATACAGGGGTCCTTGTGGATTGCGGGTGAAAATTACATGATTTTTGCTTGCCAATCCCTAAGAAGCTTTAGAGAGAGTCTCCCACTCCCCTTTTCCTTTTTCAAACCCCTTACCTCAACATCTTGCTCATTTTCAACAGAGGGCCTTACTTTAGAAAAGCCCTTTCTTTTTCTGTAAGAAAACCGAGGCTGTAAAGTAGGGAGTTCCTTAACTTAAGCTCTTGTGTTTATGTCCCGGCTTTCCCTCCTTGCCCTTTTAGGAAAAGAGCTACTGGCTCCAGTTTCTTAAGGCTGTAGATCTGATCCCCCAGCCCACCATCTTCACCTGTATCGTTAAGCCCATAAACTTGCTCACACCTCTCCCATCTGAAAATCAAACACAACAAATATTCTTGGTACCATCCTATCTTTTTCTCTTCCCAGGCAAGCTTCCGGCAAAGATAAATCTGATTTGCTCCCTTGTCTCCTGACTCCCCTGCTCCCTCTCTAATCCGGTTTTTGCCCCTATCATTCCACAATGAATGAGTCATCAGTTGAGCCCCAAGTGGACAAAACAAATTGGTTCTTCCCTTCCTCCTTTTGCCTGTGCTGAGCCACTTGATCTCCTAGCTGTCCCTTCTTTTCTTGGCTTCTCCCCTAGGTCCCTGGTCTTTGCTATCAGAGCTCAGCTTCTCTTGAGTGCAATTTATTGGCTCCCTTTGGACTCTCCTCCCGTAAATGCCTGAGTGGCTGGGTTTATTGTGTACTGTTTTTCCTGGGCTGTGTGCTTTCCCTGGGTGACCTTATCTGCAATCACAGCTGCAGTTAATAGGGTCTTATTGAAAACTCACTCTTCCGAGTTCTAGGCCATATGCCCAACTGCCCACTAAATGTCCCCCAGGTACTTTAGCCTCAGTCTCATTGTAACAGAATTCATGCCTTTTCAGCCAAGCTTCTTCCCCTGGATGCTTTCTGAATATTGTCATCATCTAGGATCCTAGTCTCTTTTCCCCCTTTCTAGTCAGTTGTAATAGTATGATGAAGGAATTTTTGCTCCCTAGATTCCCAGGGAAGGTGAGGGATACAGATTGGCTTGGTAGGGTTGTACTCCCAAAGAGATGCTGTGGATTGAGGGGCTACAAAAGTTGGGGAAAACTATGTGGTGGGAATGGCAGTGAGGGAGCTTGCCCAGTGAGGGAAGGGTAGCTGGGTAAACTTAACTGAGCATCACTAAGTGCTGAGGTATTTGGAGTTCTTGAAGAAAAAGGAACAAAGCTTGCACATACCCAAACAGATCTGAAAAGAAATACTTTGGAGAAGAATGAGGACAGAGAGAAGCCCAATACAGTTAAGATTCAGAAATGGGAAGGCCAAATGTACTTAGATCTCTTCAGGGTAGGGAGACCCGGAGGGCATATGGGTTATAGTTGCTTCCATTTATAGGTTCTCCCTCTGTAATGTCTCCGACCTGATCCTCTTTTTAAAAAAATTTTTATTTTGGGGCGCCTGGGTGGCTCAGTGGGTTAAGCCGCTGCCTTCGGCTCAGGTCATGATCTCAGGGTCCTGGGATCGAGTCCCGCATCGGGCTCTCTGCTCAGCAGGGAGTCTGCTTCCTCCTCTCTCTTTCTGCCTGCCTCTCTGCCTGCTTGTGATCTCTCTCTGTCAAATGAATAAATAAAATCTTTAAAAAAAATAAAATAAAAATAAAATAAAAAATTTTTTTTTTTTAAAGATTTTATTTATTTATTTTACAGAGAGAGATCACAAGTAGGCAGAGAGGCAGACAGAGAGAGAGAGGAGGAAGCAGGCTCCCTGCAGAGCAGAGAGCCCGATGCGGGACTCGATCCCAGGACCCTGAGATCATGACCTGAGCCGAAGGCAGCGGCTTAACCCACTGAGCCACCCAGGCGCCCATTATTTTATTTTTAAAGATTTTATTTATTTGACAGACAGAGATCACAAGTAGGCAGAGAGGCAGGCAGAGGGTGGGGGGAAGCAGGCTTCCTGCTGAGCAGAGAGCCCTATGTGGGGCTCAATCCTAGGACTCTGGGATCATGACCTGAGCTGAAGGCAGAGGTTTAACCCACTGAGCCACCCAGGCACCCCATGATCCTCTTTGTTTTAAGTGTCTTCTAGGCGACTGTCGACTCCCAAGGCTTGTTTAATCTTATTAAGCCACTGGCTCTTTAACTTTTGTATATCCAGGTAAAAATTCCTTGGCTTCTTACCCAAGGTGCTTCAGGATGTGGTCCCTGTTCATTATCTAGCTCCATCTCCTGCTATTGACTATGCAATCTTTTTGCATCAGCCACGTGAAAGTTCTTCCAGCCTTTAAAAACATCCCACCTTCCTGTAATGGTTCCATGTGCCTGTGCTTGGAATATCTGTCTTACCCTCTCCTCTCTAAACTCATTCATTCTGCCATTTCTACCTTTCTTTCAATATTAAGCTCAAGTACTATTTCCCAGAAGACGTTTACACTTCCAATCTGATTTTCGCTGGGCTTTCATGGCAGCCTACACATAACATAAAACTACCCTTCACTACATCTGTCATCAGTTAACTTGCTTCTCATCCTTAGTAGACTGGGTCCTTTATGAAGGCAGATCTCCATCTAGCTGGCTATCCTCAATATTTAGCTCATAAACAGCCGCTAATATTTCTAAATGAATAAATAAAAATGATCAACCATGAAAGTTTTAAAGTTTAAGCGGTAGGATATTTAAAAGAAACTTCTTCGCATTTAAACAGCAGGCCATTTAATTGTCATTTCACACGCTGTTTATCTTGTTCCTGAAGGTGAGGGCAATAGTGTCGACCCATCTGCCAAGTGGAAAGATCTGGATATTTACAAGGGCTTCTCCATGCCTACAGACGGATTAGCCTGTCACCTACAGAACCCCCAGATCAGCGTCGTTTTCCTGGCGTTGACCTACAGGGTACCTATGGCCAGGCTACTAAAAGAGGTATGCCGATATAGTTAAGGTAATCTTTGTCTTTAGGTTAAGGAGTGCATGGGGTGGGTATGCTGGTCGATGTGGGTGTTTGTGTGTATGTGTGTGCGCGCTCGCCGGGGTAGGGAGGAAGCAGGCAATGTGTGCATCACTTCTTCGGAGATGCCTTCCCTGACCTCTCTGATTAGGTGACGTCCGCCTCGCCACCCTGAAGAGCATCTTATTCTCTCTACACCCATCATAGCTGGGACTTGCATTCGTGTGGTTAGTGCCCGTCGCCCCCGCTAGATCGTACCCTGCGCTAGTTAAGGAACCTCTTATGTTCCTGCTCACCCCTGTAATCCCCCTGCCCAGTAGGATGCCAGATATTCCACAAATCTGTCTTCAACGAGCGTTTCTGGGTCGCGCTGCAGGTACCGACCAGCCCCGGGCGGCCGCGGCAGGCTCCGGCGCCGCGACCCCGCCGGGACTAACTCCCCGCCCACCAATGGCCGGGCGAGGCGGGGCGGGTAGGGCGCGGCCGGTAGGGCGCGGCCGGCAGCGCGCGGCGGGCGCTCTCGCGCAGATGGTTCTCCCGCTCCCGTGGGCGCGGCCCGCAGAGGGGGAAACCGGGGAAGGGGCGGGCACGACGCGTGGCCTCACATGGGCCAATGAGCGCCGGCCGGGCGGGGCTCGCCGCCGGCTGCCCGGGGGCGCGCGGGGCTGGGCGTGCCCACGGGTGACGCGCCGGGCCCGACCGGCCAATAGGCGCACGGTGGCGGGCGGGCGGGCCTCGCGGCTGGGGGCTGGAGGGCGCTAACCGGAGGCTGGCGGGCCAGACTGACGCTCGGCCTCAACGAGGGAGGCGTGCGGAGGGCATGGCGCTGGCGCGGGCCTGGAAGCAAATGTCCTGGTTCTACTACCAGTATCTGCTGGTCACGGCGCTCTACATGCTGGAGCCCTGGGAGCGGACTGTGTTTAGTATCCTGCCCAGGCCGCGCGCGCGGGGGCCGGGGTGGGCGAGCGGGCGCCCGGGCCCCATCTTCCCGGGCCCAGGCGCCAGGGGGTGCGGGGTGGAGGCTGGGGGGCGGAGGGCGGAGAGGCGGCCCTGCGGGGACGGCGCGCGCGCGGACTCGCCCCTTCGCTGTGGGCGCGCGGGGCGGAGATCTGGGGCGGGGGGCAGCGCTCCCGAGGTTGGGGAGGATCGGGGCTAGAACTCTTGAGATACGAGCGGCCTGTGGGTGGCTTGAAAGGAGGTGGAAGCTGCTTTACTATTGGAGGAAATCCCCCAGGGCGATGTCTATCCAGGATTGTCCTCGCCTGCACTTCGGCCGCGCCTGCCTTTGGTTTAGTCCCCTGGTCTTGGCGAGGCAGGGACCGTGTAAATGGAGCAAATCGTTCCCGGCTGGGACGCCTTTGACCTTTAACTGTCCCCGAGTTAGCTGACTTTGGTCCTAATGAGAATGCTAACCAGTGTTCACCAGACTCTTAATCATGTGAACTTGTGTTTATGCCACCCCAGTATAGTCTTTGAAAACAGTTTGTTGTACCTTTCTGGTTTTCGAGATGGGGAGTTTAAAGAGTGTGTTTTATTCATTAACTTGCTGTTTTCACAGTCCATAGTAGTCGAGCCAAGAAAGGAATCTGTGGTTAATTGTAGATAGTGTTTGAAACTGTGTTTTCATAGATAGCTGATAGATACTTGTTAATGATACTACTGAAGGTTCACTGAGCCCAGCAATTGTGCTAAGCTGTTTGCCTATATCTTAACTCATCTAACTTTATAACAACCTCACTTAATACGCAAGATTGTGAAAAAAAGGCTTTCTGAAGTCTGCGATATTTGTATCATTTGTCGGTGTTGACATCCCTTGATACTGTTCTTGCAGAATACATATTAATAATAAGCTATAATTTTCTTCTTACTTTTTTATTAAATTGGGAGGCCGATATGGAACATTTCACATAACATATCTACTTCATACAGAGTCCCCCATTTTCTTTAAATTGAAGTATAGTTAACACAGTGTTACTTTAGTTTTAGGTATACAACACTGATTTGACAACGCTGTATGTTACACGGCTTCCTTTTCAGTGCGGTTTAGTTCGGAGTAGCTTCAGAACAGCTTTGTAAATGCATTATTGTATTTAGGTGGAGTGACTGAGATGATTTCATTCCAAGCATTAGTAAGTCTGTTTATTCGTATTGAACTAGCACAAGATTGTACTCAAAGATGTCTTTTGTTTCAACACTTTGGAGGAATCTTAAGCTGCTTGCAAGGAAATTTATCATCTTGCTTGTTTCCAAAGCTTTCCAGAACTTAAGAACTGTAATTCGTAGTTTGGATTTAAAGTCTCAGTGTAAAGTATGTTCTGATTTCCTGAACCATTTATTTGTTGTTGCAGTTCTATAGGTTAGAGCTCATGAACTTATCTTTCTAAAATGTATACTAAAATATAGAAGCACATGCTTCTTGACTCATTTAAAATCGTCTTTTTTTTAAGGGGGGGCCGAGGGAGAGAGAATCTTTTTTTTTTTTTTTTAAGATTTTATTTATTTCTTAGAGAACACAAAGGGAGAGTGAGAGGGAGAAACAGACTCCCCATTGGTCAGAGATCCTGATGTAGGACTTGATTCCAGTACTCCTAAGATCATGAGCTGAAGAGCAGACACTTAAGCCGGTTGAGCCACCCAGGCGCCTGAGAGAGAAAATTTTAAGCAGGCTGCATGCCCAGCTCCGATCCTAAGTAGGGGCTCGTCTGAGGAACCTGAGATCATGACCTGAGCTGAAGTAAGGAGTTGGATGCTTAACTGACTGAGCCACCCAGGTGTGCCATCTTTTTTCCTTTTTATTTATTTATTTATTTTTAAAGATTTTTATTTGTCAGAGCATGAGTGAGCACAAGCAAGAGGAATGACAGGCTTAGGGAGAAGCTGGCTTCCTGCTGAGCAGGGAGCCTGATGTGGGACTCCATGGCAGGACCCCGGGATCATGACCTGAGCTGAAGGCAGATGCTTGACACATTGAGCCACTCAGGTGTCCCTTTTTTTTTCTTTAAAAAAAAAAAACAACTATGCATTTATTTACTTAAGTAATCTCTACACCCACTGTGGGCTTCAAACTCACAACCAGGTGATCAAGAGCCACATGCTTTCCCAACTGAGCCAGCCAGGTGTCCCTCAGTTAAAAATCATCTTGAAAGTGAATTTAAACAATGTTGCACTAAATTGATACTTTAAAAAATATTTTATTTATTTATTTGACAGATAAGTAGGCAGAGAGGTAGACAGAGAAGGAAGCAGGCTCCCGGCTGAGCAGAGAGCCTGATGCGGCGCTCGATCCCAGGACCCTGGGATCATGACCTGAGCCGAAAGCAGAGGCTTTAACCCACTGAGCCATCCAGGCCCCCCTAAATTGACACTTTTTAAGTCAAAAGTTGAATGTAGAGCCCACTGCTAGAGTTTATTAAATCTTTTACACTGTAAAGCTTTTGTCTGCATGTGGATACATGCTACAGTGTCAGTGGTATTAAGGTTTTTCTGTATTACATAGTAATAGTAACAGCATCCTATAAATAACCTGGATGATGGCTTTTTGGGGGATGGAGGAGTAAATTATGAACTGAAATGTAATGTGTCTATAGATTTTTCCTTTTGAAGCTTTTTTTTTTTTTTTAAAGATTTTGTTTATTTATTTATTTGACAGAAAGAGATCACAAGCAGGCAGAGAGGCAGGCAGAGAGAGAGGAGGAAGCAGGCTCTCTGCCGAGCAGAGAGCCCGATGTGGGGCCCGATCCCAGGACTCTGGGATCATGACCTGAGCTGAAGGCAGAGGCTTTAACCCACTGAGCCACCCAGGCGCCCCGAAGCTTTTTTTAAAAAAAGATTTTATTTATTTATTTGACAGAGATCACAAGTAGGCAGAGAGGCAGGCAGAGAGAGGGGGAAGCAGGCTCCCTGCTGAGCAGAGAGCCTGATGTGGGGCTGGATCCCAGGACCCTGAGATGATGAGCCAAGAGCAGAGGCTTGACCCACTGAACCACCCAGGTCACCCTGTTTTGAAGCTTTTGACTTCTCATTGGTTTATGTGACCACGTGATTTCAGTTTTTAAGAAACTAGTAAGAACTGCAACCAACTAGCATTGGGTCCTATAGAAGTCTACGGTTTTAAGCCTAGGATTTAAAAAACAACAACAACAAACCAAAACAAAACTTATTTCAAAGCTCACATGATTGAATTAATACAAGGTAGAAATGTAATGCTTTTGACATAAGCCAATCTTAAATTAATATCAGCTGTTTTGTTATTCTAACTCAACGTCTAGAGTTAAAGTCAGGCATTTAATTATTGTATAGTTTGGAACATCGACTTGAGATAAGTCTGCATCCTAGGGTGGAGGAAGGGGCTGAATGAGAAAGTGGATTTCCCCCCCAGTCAGGAGCTTTAATTACTGTGGATTAGTTTGAGTTTCATAAATTCATTAGTAGTTAGTAAGCTTCACATAGAACAATTTTGTGGCTAGTTAAATGGTTTTGGAAAGAGACATTCTTTCTTAAAAATTCCATTGAAAATGGTTGTCCTGCCAGCAACTTAAGATTTCATGTAAGAGAAATTTGTCTGGCGGTCTGAGAAATGGCCTCTGAGTTGCAAGGTCCTAAGAGAGGGGGCACCAGGGTGGCTCGGTTGTTAAGCATCTGCCTTTGGCTCAGGTCATGATCCTGGGGTCCTGGGATCGAGCCCTGCATTGGGCTCCCTGCTCAATGGAAAGCCTGCTTCTCCCTCTCCCACTCTTCCTGCTTGCGTTCCTTCTCTTGTTCCTCCCTTTTGTGTCTCTCTGTCAATAAATAAATAAAATCTTGAAAAAAAAATCAAAGGTATTAAGAAAAAGACTCTCAAAAAAGGTAATTGCGTTAGTTTACATGTCGCTGCTATAATTCCTTTAATAAATTGAAGTTGTCCCTGTTTTCAGGAACACTGACTGATACCTCGGTATTAGCTACTTCTGCACATTTTCTAGGGGTGTCTGAACATCTGAATTTGCTTCTCTTTCCCAAATCTAAAAGCTAGAAGTTAATTAACAGTTGTTATAAATTGAAAGGTCAATCCCAGTTGAATATGAGGGTTTTTGAAATTTTCTAAGGGAATTGTGAGTCACCAAAAATAATTTTCAATATGTTTTTAAGGAAATGCATCTGTGTCAGGTCAGGCAGACCATAAATGGTTCTTGAAACAGTAAGATTTAAAAATCTGTTTTGTAAATCCTTCCATGCTAGGGCCTATATCCTAAATTTCTCTCTTATCATCTGCTTTCTGTTACTACATTTGAGATGATAAGTTAGCTTTTGCTTTGTCAGCCAGTATTTGAACTTTTACCATGTGTAGACATGGTTTCTACCATGCAGGAAAAGGGGATATGACACCTGATTAAAACAGAAGCTAACAATAAAGTGAATTCAGTAAATGCAGGGTAGTATTACAATGATTACTACAGGAGACCTGTGCAGACCAAAGTCCATTGAGCTTACTCCAGAGTAGAAGGTTTAACATGTTTATGTTTCTAAAGCCCCCTTTCTCTACTGGCAGCCATCAGCGGGAGAGGAGAAGACCAGGTTTTGTAACAGAGACAGGTTTTGTAACTAGTGAGACACTCCCTGTAGTGCCTCACTGAATCACATTGTAACCATGCTGTTGAGGAGAGGTGTGGAAAATTTAAAAATACCTTGTTAAAATTATTTGAAGCCTAAATAAAAGTTATTTAGACTTTTTAAAAAAATTTATTCTGTCGTCACTGAGCTATATTTGCAGTCTTTCTATGGCTTCTTATGTTTCCATGACATTTTATACTTTTATTTTAAGCAAAATGTGGGCAGTTTTTTTGGTTTGTGTTAGGAATTAGATTCCCCCGAAAGATAGTCTGTTTCTTTGTTTCTTAAAGGAAATAAAAAAATTTATTATTACTATATATATATATTTTTGAGAGCATGTGCATGCACACACACACATACACACACACCATTTGGGGACAGGGTAGGGGCAGAGGCTGAGAGAGAGGGAGAATCTCAAGCTCATACTGGAACCCCGCATAAGGTTTGATCCTGGACCCCGGGATCATGACCTAAGCTGAAGTCAGACGATTAAGCAACTGAGCTCCCAGGTGCCCCAGGAAAAAAAAATTTTTTTTTAAACCTCAGTGCTGGACACACAGATAGTGCTTGAGGAACATTTGTTTGTATATTGATTTGTCATTTTGAAGGAATTGCAGAAGTATTTGGGAATGGTAGAAGAGACCTGATTTTAAACCACTTTTAGGGTAGCTTTGGAATTTGGCTGTTTCTGATGAACAGAAATCAGTTCTTAGAATTCAGATTTTTAAAAGGAAGAAAATGCTATAGATTGAAAGAACTTCTTTGATTTATTTTAACAGAGATTAACAAAATTTGCATTGTTATGCCTATTCATTTGTACAATATATCTGTTTGCTGAATTCTGCATTTCACAAGTATTAGGTACTTCCTAATCACCAGATACTATTCTAGATAGCGGGGGTATGACTGAACAAAACAGATCACGTTATTTATTCTAGTGTCGCTAGATAAATAGGTAAAAAAATATATATAGACTGTTATTAGATTGTTATAGCTGTTACAGAGAAAAATAAACCAGAAGAGGATAGGAAGGAAGGAAGAGTGAGTGTTTTTCAGTTTTAGCTAGAGTGGTCAGGAAGGGCATTCGGAAAGATTTCAGCAGGGAGAGAATTCCAGGGGAGTGAGCATTCTAGGCTGAAGGGACAGTAAATATGAATGTCCCAAAGCATGTCTGTCCTGTTTCACAGATAGCCCTCTGGCCAGTGTGGGGGAGGGGGGCAGAGTGAAGGAGGGTATCAGGAGAGGAGGTCAGATCCTGTAGGATCTGGATGTAGGACTTTGGATTCAATCTAATATAGGACATTGGATTCAGAGTTTAGGAGGTAGAGGAGGTATTCATACCTTTTGAGTAGAGTCACTCAAATCCAGTAAGAATTCTCTCATTGGTATTTTAATATTTAATAAACTAGGAAAAGAAGCCACAAAAACATACATTTCTCCATGAGACTTGAAGCTCTTTTCATTTTGAATGGAAAAAAAAAAATAACATCCTGGAACAGGTTTTTATTTTTATTTTTTCATTTTTAACATACTGAGTTCTATAACAGATTTTCAAGAAGATGGACTTAAAGGATTTCAAGGATGGATGGATTTGAAATCCAAAGATGGATTTCAAGGAAATTAGAGCCAGGCTTTAGGGGAAATTGGGATTTATACACATTCTCAGCTGGATCCACCCTTGGGTCGCTGCAGTAGAGTGAGCTGGGCAGAAAGTGCCTTGGAACACAGGGCCTGGGAGTGCTCAGAGAACTTGCAGGGAGGTATTTGAGTGATTTGTTTTTTTGTTCCCCTAAATGGGAAGAAGGTGTGGACTGGGGTGCAGAGGTGTGCTGGGACGATGAGTACACCAGACTGTTTGGAACAGGGATTCTTTAAGGCAGAAGAGGTGTGAAATAAAGTTGAAAAAGCAGGTTAAGCCATTTATTAATTCACCAGGTACTTCTGTGTGCTTACCTGGTACCAGATGCTGACTTAGTGCATCTGAGGTACCTTGAGATATACTGAGCAGATGAGAAAAAGATCCTTGTCCTTGTGGAATTTTTCTAATTGAATTGTATAATATGCTAGGTGGTAAGCATTAAGGAAAACAGAAAAGTAGGTCAGTGCACATTTCTTACCCCACTGACCTACTTTCTGGTTTCCATAATGCTGTTTTTAAAGAGGCTGTTGAGAGAGGCTTCATTGAGAAGGGATATTTGAATAAAACATAAAGGAAGTGATGGGGATTGCAGGGTAGAAATCTGAGGGAAGAGCATAGCTGGTGGAGGGAACAGTCAGTGCAAAGTGCCAAGAGTCCAGAGCCTGGCTGGCATATGTGAAGGCCACCATTGAGACAGATGTGGCTGGAGTTGGGTGAGAGCAGTAGGTGATGAGGTCAGAGTCCATGCAGATCCTGGAGGATTTCTTTTTTTTTTTTTTTTAAGATTTTATTTATTTGAGGGAGGGAAGGTGGGGAGAGCAAGAGTGAGAGAGTGCATGGGCGCGTGGGGGGCAAGGGGCAGAGGGAGAGGGAAGAAGACTCTTCCGCTGAGCTGGGAGTCTGATTTGGGGCTCAGTGCCAGGACCCTGAGATCATGACCTGAGCTGAAGGCAGACGCTTAACTGGCTGAGCCACCCAGGCGCCCCTTGGCTTTTAATCGTAATCGTAGTTGAAAAGGGTGCCCTCTAAAGGTTTTGAGAGAGGAGTGATCTAATCTGATTGTAAGTTTGAAAGCATGTACTTTGGCTGTAGGGTTTGGGATAGATTAAGGGTGGTGAGAGGAAGCAAGGGTAGAAGTGAAGGTAGGTATTTTGGATTGAGGTGGGCTTTGCATGATAGTGAAAAAAAAAAGAACATTGCAAAATTCATGGTGTATGCTATTTCAGTAGCAGCTAAGTTAATCTATTTTCTTAGATTTTTGCCATATCCTCAAGTACTTATAGCTAGGATTGAGAATTTTTCTTTGCATCTCAATATACTAAAATATTGGGGAGTTTAGAGAATATGAATTCTTAAATTGTAAATAAAAGTAGATTATACATCCTCATGGTTCAAAACTCAAAAGGCACCAAAAAGGTAGATGTTAAAAGTCTTCTTTCCACCCCAGCCACGCCAGACAATCAGTGTGTCCAGTTTCTTGTGTATCTCTCCTGAAATACCTATGAACACCTGGAAAATGCTCTTCATCCATGTTTAATAGTGCCTGGTTTGGTGAAGTCAGAGTTCTTATAAGCCAGTAGAGAGGTGATTGAGGAATATATTTGACCATGCCACTTCTGGGGGTCTTAATAATTGAGTTTCTCTTTCTGAGTATTTCCTACATAAAATATTTTTGTAAATAAATACAACGAACAAAACAAAATTGACTAAGAAAAACCATATATTTTGGCCAGGGACCTTTAGATCACTTTCTTTGTCTTTGGCAGAGCTTCCTCTGAGCTATTGAGTAGAAGAAATTACCATAAAACCCTCAATTCACCAGAGTCTTCTACTAGAACTTTCTTCTTAATCAGTGCCTCTTGAAGAAGATGTTTGTATATACAGAATTCTTGACACTTTAAGAGTTCCAGTAAAAATCAGCATGTGGTTTGATGGAAAATTCTTAAGGTCAGAGAAAATTACTTCTAGAAAAATATTGTTAGCAAATCAGTTTAATGCTTTTTGGTAAGATTTATCAAGGTATTTTCAAACAAAATGTGACTTCAGAATAACACAGAAAGAACCTGAACATTGCCTTCAAACTTAAGGAAAAAAAAAAGAATTTCTTCTCAGTAATCTTCAGTGTTTTCTGTTTTATGCCACTTCCTTTTGAACTTCCTTTTGTAGAAATGAATGCAGTCTCTGTTACAAGGAAAGGCTGAAGGCAGGGGAAGCAGAGGGAAGAGTAAGTGTAACTGGGAAATTAATAACTTGGAAGCCTCCACCTCAGAGTCATTCAGACTTTTTGTTTGTGTAGCCTCTACAAGCACAAAAACCATGCTGCACTGGATATCATCTTGTTCATTTAAATTAACATCAGAAATATTTCATAGTAAACTTAGACAGTTAGAAAGGATTTTATTCCTGGCTTTTCTTATGTGCATTTATTGTATATTTTTGTTAAAACCTTAAACCTCTTTTTTTTTTTTTTCTTGTACAAGTCATAGAAAAGGTTCATCACATAATCTAATTGGCAAAAAGCCAACCCTCATCATGAAGCCAAAGAGGCAAAATCAACCTTAATTTCTTTCAGAAAAAGCTTGGTGCCATTTTTCTGCTCAAAAAATTGTTACCTAAACACTTTAACTCCTGTCTCCTCCTCTTTTTTTGTTTTAAATTTATGACTTGACTTGACAGTCAGTGGTTGGTTCTCATCTGTATTGACTATAGATTTTTCTGAGTGGTGAGAGGTGCATAGACAAACACTGTATTAAGCTTGTTGGTGGATCTTCATCCTCATTATGTTTCCAGGACAACCACACGTGGGTATCCTGTGGGACATCTCTCCCTTCCTTGACTCAGACAGTTTTGTGGAGCCTGATGTGGGTGTGCACATCTGGAGTTCTCATCTTCATGGCAAATTTCCAGATTTTTTTTTTTTTTTGATTGCCTGAAGGGCATGCTTCTCGAAGCCCACTGTCCATGGGTGCACTTGTAACTGTTGACAGTGTGTTCTCTGGTCACAACCTCACTGATGGCAGAGAGGCCCTTCTTCTCGCCGTCCTTTTTTGTAGGAGTCATTCTGTCAGGCCCAGGCTGGAAAGGTGTCTCACTTCTGAATTCAGATGATCAGATGGATAGCTGAGGCTTGTAGCTGTGCCAGGAGTTTGTTGCCTGCATGCAATAAAGTACAACTCAAGTTAGTTATTATTCCTTTGTTTGCTGTCCCAGAAGTTATTTTATACCCCTGGGGAAATGCATGATTGTAAGAGTCAGGAAGTAAAGTGGGAGGAGAAATGAAGTTGTAAGGGCTATGGGAAGGCGAACTAGCAGGTCCTCGTAATTGTTAGATCAGTTTGAGGAGAGAGTACAGTGGCCACTGAAGATCTGTAAACCCTTCCCCTTATCCCATCCGAACTTGCTGGAAAGTCGTCTTCGTCTGTCTGAGGCTTCTGGGCTTTAGCTCAAAGCCAGCTGCTCTAGCCTGTTTTATCCTGCCTCCGTGTTTGGTTGGCTAAGGGAAAATGTTAGAATATCCCTTATCTATACTTCTTAGGATATTCTAATTTCTTCTTCAGTAGCTTTCAGGAAGGGTGGAAGGTGAATAAAACTATAACACAAGAACTGAGTGGTCTGTACCAGCATGGGCAGGGCAAGTCACAGGAGGCTGGCTGTGAGGACAGAACGTACGGAGATATTCTGCAGTGTTTCAGCATGTGGTACCAGTGAGTTGTCAGCAGAGGTGACTGTAGCTCATATATATGTATATATATTTGTTTTTTAAGTAAGCTTGAGACCCAGGGGGCTTGAACTTGTGACTCAGATCAAGTCACATGCTCTACAGACTGAGCCAGCCAGGGGTCCCTTTTCACTATGTCACATTCTTAAAGACTTCGTGACCCACCTCACCCCCTAGGCTTTGAGTGTTGTAACTTTCGTGGTACATAGGAACAAAAATAGATACATTCGCTTAAAAAAAAAAAACCCAAAAAACAAAAAAAACCAAACCAAACTCCCACGTTTGGATTCAATAATTAAAACTATATGTTCTTGGGGCGCCTGGGTGGCTCAGTGGGTTAAGCCGCTGCCTTTCGGCTCGGGTCATGATCTCAGGGTCCTGGGATCGAGTCCCGCATCGGGCTCTCTGCTCAGCAGGGAGCCTGCTTCCTCCTCTCTCTCTCTCTCTCTGCCTGCCTCTCTGCCTACTTGTAATCTCTGTCTGTCAAATAAAATAAATAAAATCTTTAAAAAAAAAAAAACAAAAAAAACACTATATGTTCTGGAAGATCTACTTAATAGAGCATATATTCTTTTCATAAATTGGAATGCTTAAAAAATAATAGTTGTGAAATGATAGAAAGATATTATTTATGATCATAGCTATGAAGCGTAGAATTACTACTAAAACAAGACTTTTGGCCATCATGTGTTCCTGAAAAATCCCCAAATAATAGGTTTTATGGGAAAAGAGCACTAGGGCAGACTCCTCAAAGTCAAGGCAACTTAGTCATCAAGCACTAACTGAAATAATAACTGGCATCTTGGGGGATAACCTGGATAGCCCAGGCAGGCCGGCTGGAGGGTGCCTCAAGGGACAGGATTGACTGGAAAGGCTTCTGGAGTGCTGATGGGGTGGTCTGCCCCTGAGGAGGTCAGGAGGTCTTGTGGCCTGCCCTTGCTGAGAGCTGTGTTGGACCGGAGGTGTGCCTTTCTGGAGAGGGAGACTGGAGGCAGATGCTGACTTTTAATTTTCTTTCTTTCTTTCTTTTTTTTTTTAAGATTTTATTTATTTATTTGACAGAGGTCACAAGTAGGCAGAGAGGCAGGCAGAGAGAAGGGCAGGGGAAGCAGGCTCCCCACTGAGCAGAGGGCCCAACACGGGGCTCAAATACAGGACCCCGAGATCAAGACCTGAGCCGAAGGCAGAGACTTAACACATTGAGCCACCCAAGATAGATCTCAAAGAATTCCTGCCTGTGCAGCAACTGAACTAAAGGATGTTTCCTGAAGAAGGTTCTAATTTTTCTTCCCCTAATTTATGAAAAGTCCCATGGGAAACAGTGCAGCTCCTGTGCTCTACTGGTCAGGTGTGAGCTAGCCGGTGTTCCAAAATGTATTAACAGCCGAACAGATTATATTTCAGAACTCACTGGGATTTTTTTTTTTCCCCCTTGACCTTGGGACTTCAAATCTGCATGAAATTAACAGATGCTTTATTTATAAAGGTACACAGTAATATGTAGCCTTAATGTCTCCGGGCTCAGAGCTGCAAACCATTTCCAGGACTGGTTCAGAATTGAACATGATCATGACTGGTTTCAGCAGCATGCTTTTTTTGTTTGTTTAGTTTTTAAAGAGTTCGTTATCAAGTTTTAGTTTGTAAAATGAGTTTCTATACTTTGGTATAATCCACGCATGACAGAAAGGTCAGGGAATGTATTTTACTTGCTAAATACTAACTTCTGATGCTCGTGTGATGTCCTTTAATATAACCCACGGATATCAAGTTGGCTAACATACACAGACTGTAACAGTATCAGTATCTTCCACTTGCTTCCATTTTAAGACAATTAGAAAAGTATCATGAGATAGTTGATATTTTGGTAACAATACAGTTTCTTAACACTTCTCTTGGTGATGATCTCCAGTTTTTTTTTTTTTTTAATAAATTTTAAATTTTGATTCGAGTATAGTTAACATACAGAGTTAGTTTCAGGTATATGATATAGTGATTCAATAATTCTGTATAAATCATGATAAATGTACTCTTTTTTTTATTTTTAAAGATTTTGTTTATTTATTGAGAGAGAGAGTAGCAGGTTAGGGAGAGGGAGAGAGAATCCCAGATTCTGCTCTGAGTGTGGAGCCTGACTTGGGGGCTTGATCTCATGACCCTGAGGCCCTGACCCAAGCTGAAACCAAACTGGCCAACTGACTGAGCTACCCAGGTGCCCTGATAAATGTACTTTTTTTTTTTTTTAAAGATTTTATTTATTTATTTGACAGAGATCACAAGTAGGAAGAGAGGCAGGCAGAGAGAGAGAGAGGAGGAAGCAGTCTCATTGCTGAGCAGAGAGCCCGATACGGGGCTCGATCCCAGGACCCTGAGATCATGACCTGAGCCGAAGGCAGAGGCTTTAACCCACTGAGCCACCCAGGCGCCCCTAAATGTACTCTTTAATCCCCTCACCTGTTTTACCCATCTCCCCAATCCACCTCCCCTCTGGTAACCATCAGTTTGCTCTCCATAGTTAAGAGTTTGTTTCTTGGTTTGTTTCTCTATCCTTTTTTGTTTCTCTCCTTTGCTCATTTGGTTTCTTAAATTCCACATATGAGTGAAATCATATAGTATTTCTTTATCTGATTGGCTTATTTCACTTATCGTTATGCTCTCTAGGTCTGTCTGTGTTGGACAGATTTCATTCTTTTTTAATGGCTGGATAATATTCCAGTGTGTGTGTGTGTGTGTATGTATGTGTACACACACACACCCACGTTGTCTTTATCTGTTCATCTGTTGATGGACACTAGGGCTTCTTCCATAATTTGGCCATTGTAAATAATGCTGCAGTAAGTATAGGGGTGCATGTATCCCTTTGAATTAGCGTTTTTGTATTTTTTGGGTAAATTTCCAGTAGTGCCATTACTGTATCATAGGGTAGTTCCATTTTTAACTTTTTGAGGAATCTGCATACTGTCTTCCACAGTGGCTTTACCAGTTTGCATTCCCACCAATACTGCACAAGGATTCCTGTTATCTCCATATTGTAGTCAATACTTGTTTCTGATTTTAGCCATTCTGACAGGTGTGAGGTGATATCTCATTATAATTTGATATGCATTTCCCTGATGATGAGTGATGCTGAACATCTCCTTATGTGTCTGTTGGCCAGCTGTGTGTCTTCTTTGGAGAAATATCTGTTCATGTCTTCTAACCATTTTAAAATTGGGTTATTTGTTTTTGGGGTGTTGAACTGTATAAGATGATCCCCAGGTTTTTGAGGTCAAGGGAGAAAAAACCCATAGTAATCAGGAATATTTCCTTTTTAGAGCCTTATTCAGTAGTTGACAATTGTTTTCACTTAGGGTTTTTATTGCTTTTCTCTAAACATTTTATAAAATGATTTTTCTTTTTTTATTAAGATGGTTCCTTAAAATAAATTAGATTTGTCAGAACTTTGGAGTATTTCAGGGTAAAAGTAGCATTCAGAATTGACTTTATAAAAGCAAGTTGACTAAAAGAAGACTGGATTGTCTTAAGTGACATTTTAGCTTTGTTTTTTGAGTGAATAGCGCAATCAGAGACTTAAAGCTTTGAAATTACTTAGACTAGTGAAGAGGTGTAAGTCACACCTGCTGGAACAAAGGTCTTTGGATTTTTCCCAATGAGAAACTACTTTGCTTTCTCTAAAATCCTGTGAATAGGTTACTAAGGTAGGCGGTGATAGTGCATTACTGGTTGGGACAGAAAGTGTTAGTTACTGTCATCTTGCTTCTGACATATTGTACTTAATCTTTAAAGCATTTCCTCTCTTTGTTATCAGGATTTTTTTTTTTTTTTTCAAGTTGCTGGGAAAAGGGATGGCCCTTGTATGGGCAAAAGAAATCGTTATTTTTTCCTATCAGAGTCTGGAAACTTACCAGCTCATGATTAGTTGGGGATCCCTGTTAAAGAAACAGCAAACAAAATACAGATATATGGTTTCACATATGCTTCTAAATTCATTTGCTTTTAGGGGCACCTGGGTGGCTCAGTGGGTTAAAGCCCCTGCATTTGGCTCAGGTCATGATCCTGGGGTCCTGGGATGGAGCCCTGCTCGGGCACTCTGCTCAGCAGGGAACCTGCTTCCTCCCCACCCCTGCCTGCCTCTCTGCCTACTTGTGATCTCTGTCAAATAAATAAATAAAATCTTAAAAAAAAAAAAAAACCTTTAAATTCATTTGTTTTTAAATCCATGGAACCTGTAAAATATTTATGTTATATCCAGGTTCAAAGTAACATCTGATTGTTCATTCAGTCCTTGAACAAACATTTATCTTCAGTGCCTGCACATATCCTGGCACATTGTCTGCTTAGTTCTTAAATGATTTATGAGGTACCTGCTTTATCTAGCTGCCTCCTGCCGCTGGAAGCAAAGGAGTAGTCGAGCCAAGGTGCTCACTCCTAAGTACTTAGAATTCAGTGGTAGAGACTGTTATAAGCATACACACACAAAAATTTTTTTTCCGTCTTTAAGGTTTTGTTTTGTTTTTATTATACTCTTGATTTCACTAACTTTATTCTATACTTCTCAAATCATGTAGCCCCCTCTAGAATGCCGTCCTGGTTAATTTGTGCACAGCTGCTGATGTATGTATTACTTGCAGACAACCATAAGAGTTTGGTAGATAGATTACGCTATCATTTTGTGTATTACCTTCCAGCATATGTGTGTTATGAAACATTGATTGTTTACATTTTCTCTGTGTGAGAAACAGAAGATTACATTAAGGGTGATTGCAAGGTGGTGCCTAAGTTCCCTCTCGATGTGGGTGGGATCTGAAAATAAGGTAGGAAGTAGCCTCATCTTATGGAGAAGAAACTTGGTTCCAGGGGGATCATGATGTCCCAGAATTGTACTGTAAATTAATAACAAATCAGTCATAGGGTGACATTGGGCGATTCCCAAACATTGTCTAAGTCATGATGTTAAATGCCTGAGCACTAGAACAATAGTTGTAATAAGGATTATATTGTCTTTTTTGCCAAATGGATTTGATTCATAATTCTCACATTGGCCCTGAAAGGGAGGTGATATGTTTCCTTATTCTATAGACACGGAGACTGGTGATCAGAGAGTTTTTGACACAGTTAGGGACTGGTAGAGTCACAGCTCAAACCTAGGTTTCCTCCGGGGCCGGGGTGTTTCCAGTACCCATTTCTTGCATTTCACAGTATGTGAAGGATACTTTAAACTGTGAGAGGTGTGTTAAAGAATGCAGTGATTTGAGAAATCCATTCAAGTACCAGATAAAATTATAGGTAGTCTGTGCTCTAAGTGGTGTATGGTTAGCTCTGTTTGTGAGAACACTTCTCAGTATGAACCTTGCAAACATCACAATAAAACCGGTGCCTATGAGTGTCAATAAAACTACCATTTTAAGTGGTGTCAAGCATAATATTAAGGAATATTCAACTGAGTTACATGGGAACTATTTAAACTATATTGCTTAAATTGCATTTGTAGAAAGCTACTTATAAAAGGTGCCTTCTTTTTGCATTTTTGGGAACGGTGGTTATTGAGGCTGGTAGAAGTTCCTCATGGTCCCATTATCTACTTACTCCGTGTGAGTGTCATTGTATGGTTAAGTTGGTTTTAAATATTATGTTTCAGAGCTTTAAGATAATTTTTGGGAATAATTTTGACATTTAATTGTACAGAAAACGTACATTTAGAGGCCTACTTAATTATTGTGATTCTGGAAATAATTAGAAATGGGATCAGAATATATAGAAACCTTTTTTTTTTTTTTTTTGGAGAGACATGGGATAAAGTTTAATAAGTGACTATGGATAGAGAGTTGGGTTAAATTTTGTTATTAAATACTTTTTTTGAGCAGCTTATAAATTGGGATTTTTTGCATCTAGGTTCAAGTGACTTTCAGTAGTTTTCTGTTTATCTGGCCAGAATCAAGAATTGTTTATTCTGTTTTTGAGAGCTGAGGCTTTCTGTTTATTTCCTAGTAACAAATTAGACCCAATGATGTCTAGCTCAGATTTTTTTTTTTAAAGATTTTATTTATTTATTTGACAGACAGAGATCACAAGTGGGCAGAGAGGCAGGCAGAGAGAGAGGAAGGGAAGCAGGCCCCCTGCTGAGCCGAGAGCCCGATATGGAGCTCTATCCCAGAACCCTGGGATCATGACCTGAGGTGAAGGCAGAGGCTTAATCCACGGAGCCACCCAGGCGCCCCCTAGCTCAGATTTTTTAAAGGGGGAGGATCCTTCACACGAAACAGTTTTTAGTCTAATACTGTATGTAGTTTCATTGTCCTTTACAGTTCTTACTAAAAAAAAAAAGGTTACTGACTATTCAGGCATACAGAACCTCCATAAAGATAATATAGTGAGTGTGCATATGCTACCAACTGGTGAAAAAAAACATTACTCATACTGTGAAGTTTCATTTATGCCCCTTCTCAGTCACTTCTCCTTTCTTCCTCTCCCCATTTCACCTCACCAAGTAACCATCCTGAATTTAGCATATATAATTATCATTTATTTCCTACTGCTTTTATTCCACATATACATGCATCACAGTATAAGGCTATATAAAGACATGAACTCTAGCACCTTGTGATTTTTTTTTTAATAAAGATTTTATTTATTTATCTGAAGGAGCACAAGCAGGGGAAGGGGCAGTGGGAGAGGGAGAAAGAAGCAGGCTCCTTGCTGAGTGAGGAGATTGATTCAGGGCTCCATCCCAGGACCCCAAGATCATGACCTGAGTGGAAGGCAGACACTTAACTGACTGAGCCTCTCAAGTGCCCCTCTAGTACCTTAGGTTTTAATCAGGCAGATGACCTTTTCAAGTTTGGTAAATTGTTGTTTCACTTGCAAAACATAATTTGATATGCATACAGGAGGGATTTAAAATTTTGGGGGTTCCTGGGTAGCTCAGTTGGTTAAGTGTCTGCCTCTGGCTCAGGTCCTGATCCCAGGGTGTTGGGATCAAGCCCCATAATGGGCTTTCTGCTCAGTGGGGAGCCTGCTTCTCCCTCTCTCTCTGCCTGCCGCTCTACCTGCTTGTGCTTTCTGTGTCAAATAAATAAATAAAATCTTAAAAAATAAAAAATAAAATTTTGACACTTTAGTGTTCACAAAATAGTAAGTTTCAGATTCTTGTCTTACAGTAAGGTAACCTGTTAAGGTAATTTATACATGTTTCCTAACTGATATATTCTCCATACTAAATTAAAGAATTAGAGTGCCAGAAAGAGTATATAATGCAATCATTCAAATGGCTGTTTTTACTAATCACTTCCTAGTTGAGTTGAATTTGAGCCATTGATCTGAAGATCTTACCATTTCATTTACTTGGTGTGTACATTTTACTTATTTATTTATTTGGTAGCGGGTCGAGGGGCAAAGGGAGAGGGAGAGAGAGAATCTCCAGCAGACTCCCCACTGAGTACAGAGTCAGACTCCCGCAATTTCTGTTGTCACTATAAAGGTTTTCATCCTGGTAATGTGTGTGAAATGTGTAGAAATTGACACAGTGAATCTAGAATTAAATTATGTTTCTTGAGAAATTTCATTATTCATCAAATATTTATTAAGCGTGTGTTATGTTAGATGTTGGAGATACAAAAAAGAAAGACATTGTTCCTATGCTCAAGAAGTTGATAATCTGGGGAATCTGGGTGCCTGGGTGGCTCAGTGGGTTAAGCCGCTGCCTTCAGCTCAGGTCATGATCTCAGGGTCCTGGGATCGAGTCCCGCATCCGGCTCTCTGCTCAGCAGGGAGCCTGCTTCCTCCTCTCTCTCTCTGCCTGCCTCTCTGCCTACTTGTGACCTCTCTTTGTCAAGTAAATAAATAAAATCTTTAAAAAAAAAAAAAAAGAAGTTGATAATCTGGATGAGATAAATACATAAAAAAGTGGGTAATATCAAGTAATAAGGGCCAAGTTATGTGACTGAAGAGCTTTATGAGCAGTAGGGTCAAGAGGTTAGGGTGTAAGAATGGGAAAAATAGGAAAGTTAGGGAAGGCCTCGTTTGAGAGAGGATAACTAACCGAGCTCTGAGAATGATTGGGTTTTATTCGAAGGAATAGGATTTTTCACATACAGGAAGGTATTAAGCATAGTGGTTGAGAACACAGATTTTTGGTTTGACGGATTTGGTTGGGAATTTGCTCTATTGCTAACTCTGATTTCAAGATTTGGGATTACTTAAACTTGTTGAAGGGTTAAGGCAGTGCTGGGCACACACTGGACGCTCACAAAATGAAAGCTGCATATACCGCTCTTATTCTTACTCCTAATTATTAAACCACAAGCCAAAGCAGAACAGTATGAAAATATAAAGCACTGTTTTCTGAGACATCCTATGGCTGTGAGTAGGCTGTGTCTGTCGGGAATTATTTGAGTGTTGAAAGTTACAAGGGGAAACGAGTGTAGTAGGTGATGCACTCGGTCTACTCCTCGATGCCCTCCACTAGCCGATGTATTTCTCCCCCGTCCTCTGCTCACCCCTTCTAGCTGCCCCCTTCCTCAGAGTCCTGGCCTTGGCCCAAGGCAGCTGTCTTACCCAGGTGCGGGTTTCTCACTCAGTTCTGCAGCCAGTGATTGACAGCTGAAGGGTTGCCTCAGACCAAAACCAGCACGTGGTATAATTGGTGCTCCAGAGCATCCTGTGGGAGCTGAGCCCCTGAACCGACTTACCTTTTTCTCCCCACTTAGTTCTGCTCTGCTTACCCCCCCGCCTTCTGCTAAAACTCTTGTACAAGAATCCCTGTCCTTAGTTATCTCTTAGTTTCTGTCGACTTCTGTGGACTCCAACCTGAGGTACTTCGGACTAGATTGGGAAAGTCCTTGGATGTTTGGCTTAGAATTCCAAGTGCTGTCCTTTTGCATTGGGATACCTAATGTATTTTATTTATTTATTTATTTTTAAAGAGTTATTTATTTGACGGAGAGAGAGAGAGATCACAAGTAGGCAGAGAGGCAGGCAGAGAGAGAGGGGGAAGCAGGCTCCCTGCTGAGCAGAGAGCCCCATGCAGGGCTGGATCCCAGGACCCTGAGATCATGACCTGAGCTGAAGGCAGAGGCTTAAGCCATTGAGCCACCCAAGTGCCATGTATTTTAAAAGGATCACTTGAGTAAAGAGTGGCGTGGAGTGGAAAGTGAGTAGAGGCCTAAGATAGGAGCTTTGACATAACTAAGGAGTGATAAATACCTCACTCATTTATCATTGATTAGGGTAGGGGAACAGGAGATAGAAAAGTTGTTTGTAGGGACTGGGAAGAACTGAGAAGTCTTAGATAATTTGAATCTACGGAGGAGGAATCAGAGAAGTTTCTAGATTGAGTGACTAGGCAAATAGTTCATCAGGAGTTCTATCAACTATTTCAAATAGTTAAAAAATAAGACTCCTAGGAAGAGGTAGTTTTGGAAAGAGTTAATGAGTTCAGTTTTGACTCTGTGGAATGTCATAGGTCATAGGTGAAAATGTTCAGGAAGTTGTAGTACAGAAGGTGGGTTCAGGTCAACAACATTAGGGTCAAACAGGAATTAGTTTGTGGGACCCAAGACAAAACATTGGGGATTCCATTTTGTCATTTATAATGTTTTCAGCTACAAGCATAAAATTTAAAACTGATTTAAGAGTAAAGGGGGTTATTGGCTTCAGTATCTGAAAACTCAGTGGTGGGTAGGTTTCAGGTGTTCAGGTGAAGTTTCTGGCTCCATTTTCTATGATTACTTTTTTTCTACCACCTCCATGTGTCAGTTTTGTTCTTTTTTTTGGTTGATTTTATTTATTTGTCAGCAGAAGCACAGAGAGTTCCAGGCAGAATAGGCAGAGCAGGCAGAGAGAGAAGCTGGCTCCTCTCTGAGCAGGGAGCCCAGTATGGGACTTGATCCCAGGACCCTGGGAACATGACCTGAGCCATAGGCAGATGCTTAACTGATGGAGCCACCCAGGCATCCCAAAATTTTGTTGTTTTTCAAGGGAGGCAAAGTGACTCTGGTGATTCCAGGATTTCATTAGCAAACTACATATTCAGAAGGAGAGAGAGAATCTGTGTTCCTTAATTCCTGGTAGAAGTACTAACCTTGGAGCTGGTTGATCAGTTTCGAGGAGGTGGGCATTGTTACAAAGAGAAGGGTTTTCTGATTGGTCACAAATCAGCAGGCTGGAGCTGGGAGAGCTTAGGCCCATCTGAAGAGCAAGACTGTCACACTAGGTGTGTATGGGGGGTGGAGTGGATGTTTGGGCAAAAGGAAGAATTCATTCTGATTATTTTACGTATGAGGAACAGGTAGGGAAAAGAGGCAGTGACACAGGAGAATGGTGAGAGAGATGGGTGGAGAGTCCTAGAGAGGAAGGACGAAAACTGTCAATTCAGAAAGCCATTGGATTTGATGGGTGGCCGCTGGTGACCTGAGAACAGTGTCTCTAGCCGGCAGGGGTAGAATTTATTTATTTATTTATTTTAAAGATTTTATTTATTTGTTTGACAGAGATCACAAGTAGGCTGAGAGGCAGGCAGAGAGAGAGAGAGAGAGAGGAGGAAGCAGGCTCCCCGCGGAGTAGAGAGCCCGATGCGGGGCTCCATCCCAGGACCCTGGGATCATGACCTGAGCCGAAAGGCAGAGGCTTAACCCACTGAGCCACCCAGGCGCCCCCAGGGGTAGAATTTAGATGTTTGTGTAATGGGCAATGATGTGAAAGCAGAATGGTGTGTGTGTGTGTGTGTGTGTGTGTGTGTGTGTGTTTGTGTGTGTTTAAAGAAATTAAGGAGTAAATAGAAAGTGGTAGTTTTAGAAAGAACTGGATTAAGGGAGGCTAAAAAGTAAATTTAGAAAATGATTATGGGAGACTTTTATCCTTGTTTGGGGG
The DNA here is from genome assembly GCF_011764305.1 of Mustela putorius furo. Taxonomy (NCBI): domain Eukaryota; kingdom Metazoa; phylum Chordata; class Mammalia; order Carnivora; family Mustelidae; genus Mustela; species Mustela putorius. Next base: position 30,980,164 of record NW_025422047.1, on the reverse strand, counting down.
TTGGAGTCAGGTGGCTTCAGTTTGTGCTCTGGTTCTAGAGATAACCCCTTGTAGGGCCCTGGACGAGTCACTCTGTTTTGTCAGGCTCTGATGAGTAATTGTCATGGCCGACATTTCACAGGAAAGCTATTAGGGTCAAGTGAGATAATACATAAAAGAAGTTTGTCAACTGAACTGTTATACAAATAATAGTTGGTAGTAAGCACGTTGTTTATTTAAGCCCTATCTTTTGGTGAAGGAGTGTCATGCGGTGTGGAACTACTAGTATGTAGAGTTGAAAGGTCTGAAAGACAGGAGCGGGGGGATGGGGAGAGAGAGAGAGAATGTGAAGGAATGGATCAGTAGAACGTGGTCCCAGTCCCCTTGAACATGGCTACCTGCCAGCAAAGCAGAAGGCCCTTAGAGTTTACATGATTTTTGTTAGCAGTATTTTGTGTGGCCCAAGAAGAGGACTCCTTGCTGATTTGCATGTATGCCATTTCCGTTCCTCTGGAACTGGGAGAAAGGAACCCAGTACAGATGTTTATTGTTGGGTGCCTGGGTGGCTCAGTTGTTAAGCGTCTGCCTTCAGCTTAGGTCATGATCCCAGGGTCCTGGGGTCAGTCCCTGTGTGGGCTTCCTGCTCAGTGGGAAGCCTGCTTCTCCCTCTCCTACTCCCCCTGCTACATCCCCTCTCTCTCTGTCAAATAAATGAAAAAATCTTTTTAAAAAAATGTTTATTGTTTGGGTGGTCAGGATGACTTTTATTTGATGTTGCAAAGTTTGTGATAATAATTATAAATGTTTAATACTAGAGGTGCTGTGAATTTATGTGTCATTAGGTACATGACTGATCTTGGCTTAGACTCTAAAAGCCAGGGCATTTAGCCAAATAGTCTAAATTTAAAAATTAAATTAGGGGGCGCCTGGGTGGCTCAGTGGGTTAAGCCGCTGCCTTCAGCTCAGGTCATGATGTCGGGGTCCTGGGATCAAGTCCTGCATCAGGTTTTCTGCTCAGCAGGGAGCCCTCTCTCTCTCTCTCTCTGCCTGTCAAATAAATGAATAAATACAATCTTAAAAAAAAAATTAAATTTGGATCATACATTCTTTTTTTTTTCATACATTATTGTTGAAGTTGGTAGACCTTTTGAAATCATTAAATATAATTTTATTCTTACATATTTCTGTTTCTTAGGTTGAACAGTGTCACTTTCTGTGCTTCGTTTTAAGCTGTCTGTGTCTCAAAGTGTAACAGGGAGAGTAGCAAACAGGTACCTGTCCTGGAAGGTGGTCTTGAAGGTGAAGTGAGCTACAGAACTTAGAATGGTGCCAGGCATAGTGAATGTTAGTGGCCGTAATGATTAGTTCTTGACATGTATTAGAAAGCATTAAGCGAACTGGTACTCCAGCATAAAACAGTTGGAAAGATCGGGGCATTTCCTTTGGAATCAATGGAGAAAAGGTAAGTTGTTTCCTTAACTACAATTCAGATTCCATGCTGGTTTCCATCGTGGGGATGGCCCTGTACACCGGCTACGTCTTCATGCCTCAGCACATCATGGCGATACTGCACTACTTTGAACTTGTACAGTGACCAAGACGTGACCCAAGTTGAGTGGCTCTTTGGGGAAGGACCATCCTCTGAAGTTGGAATGAAACCTCATCAGATGTCATAAGAAACTACTAGATGTCAACACAACCAACCCTATGAATATAAAGACTAAAATTCATGAGTAGAACAGGAAAATGATCCTGACTCATGTGTTGTGTTCCTTATTTTTAATTTTAAAAGAGGCTCTTGTATAGTAGTTTTTGTCTATTTTAACATTGTAGTCATTTGTACTTTGATATCAGTATTTTCTTAACCTTTGTGACTGTTTCAATATTACCCCGTGAAAGCTTTTCTTAATGTAACTTTGAGTACATTTTAATTGCCTTCTATTTCTAAAACCCAAAGTCATTAGCTGGGCTGTACTGTTCTCGCTCTCGTATGGCACATACATCTGCCTGGATATATTTCTACTCTGGACCAAAGTTTTGTAAGAAACAATACAAGATCCGGGGCAGGGGGATGGGGAGGGAGGATATTTTATCGAGAACTATTTGCAAAAGACTTACCTGTAAGTTTGAACTCAGGAGTATGGTTTTAGCTATCTAGACTCTACTCTTAACAGCTTTTGCTTTAAAATTACTCAAGTATTTCTTAACAATGAAAAAGAAAGATCTTGCTAAAGTTAAAATAAGGAACATTTCACCTTTTAAATATTCAATTCTTATGCGGACTCCTTTCCAGAAAACTTTGGTGATGATTCTTAATGACAAAAGGTGGTTAAATAGCATTATTATGTAATGCTTATATACCATAGAGTTTTTAGGAGAAAGTAAATCAGTTGCCTCTGAGGGTTATTGTAAACAATGTACTTCCTTAAATTTAGTTTCCTGATTGTAATGGGTGCTGCAGATGCATTTGCACATTGCAATAAGATGAGATGAATTGTTAAAAACTATAGCAAAAAGAAATGTAAACTTGGTTAAAATCCTTTCACTCTTTGTATTTTTTTTAAAGATTTTTATTCCTTAAATGTAAAATGACTACCTGATTTTTTGATGTAAACTCATTAAATTCAAAGAAAAACCAGCTGATGTAGCAGTGTATTTTTTTTTTTGACTGTTAAATATTGGCCTAGTATTTAAATTTCTGAGTTGAAATTGCTGTGGACAGGTAAGCAATAAGTATATCTTAACATTCTCTCAACGTAAAAGTGTTGCTTGTTAAAAAAACTAGATCTGGGGGCGCCTGGGTGGCTCAGTGGGTTAAGCCTCTGCCTTCTGCTCAGGTCATGATCCCAGTGTCTTGGGATCAAGCCCCGCATCTGGCTCTCTGCTCGGCAGGGAGCCTGCTTCTCCCTCTCTGCCTGCCTCTCTGCTTACTTGTGATCTCTGTCTGTCAAATAAATAAAATCTTAAAAAAAAAACAAAAACAAAACTAGACTTGTTTTAACATGCCTCCCATAATAAGTTTTACTATTTCAAAAAATATAAGTATTTTTGGCTCTAATTTTTTTAAAATAATTTTTTATTTTTTATAAACATATATTTTTATCCCCAGGGGTACAGGTCTGTGAATCGCCAGGTTTACACACTTCACAGCACTCACCAAAGCACATACCCTCCCCAGTGTTCATAACCCCACCCCCCTTCTCCCAATCCCCCTCCCCCCCAGCAACCCTCAGTTTGTTTTGTGAGATTAAGAGTCACTTATGGTTTGTCTCCCTCCCAATCCCATCTTGTTTTATTTATTCTTCTCCTACCCACTTAAGCCCCCATGTTGCATCACCACTTCCTCATATCAGGGCGATCATATGATAGTTGTCTTTCTCCGCTTGACTTATTTCGCTAAGCATTGGCTCTAATTTTTAAGGACTAGCCTTTTGAAGTGTTTTCTAGCCTAGAGGTATGGAGTAATATATAAAAGTTGGGTATTTTCAGAGTCAATTTATATCATTACTGTTAAATACAGATGGTGAGGATAATTTGTAATATTTCATTTCAGTATTCAAGCAAATTAATGAATATGAGGAATTAACTTTGAATTTGTTCCATTAATGCTCAAATTTGGCTTCGGCCACTGCCCCCCTCCCTCCCATAGAGAACCACTGATAAGTGGCTGTCTATTACCTGAATTTCTGGTGAGTTGAAGGAAGGAAAAATTGAGACTCACTAGTTTAGATAGGTATAGATGACTTATCCTAGACCTCTACACGGAAATCTTTAATTCACCCTCATTCTTCTCTGAAATCCATTAAATTGCTGTTGCATAGCTGGTGATTGAAACACTGGCCTATGAAATACGAGATAGACGGAAGAGAAGTTTAGCTTTACAGAGACTTTTTTTTTTTAAAGATTTTATTTATTATTTATTTGACAGAGAGAGATCACAAGTAGACGGAGAGGCAGGCAGAGAGAGAGAGAGAGGGAAGCAGGCTCCCTGCTGAGCAGAGAGCCCGATGCGGGACTTGATCCCAGGACCCTGAGATCATGACCTGAGCCGAAGGCAGCGGCTTAACCCACTGAGCCACCCAGGTGCCCTTTACAGAGACTCTTGAGTCAGAAATAGGAACAAGTCTGTTAAGTAGAAGGCTATTTAATGAGAGAGTGTCTCCTTCTGGAGCAAAGGGCACTATAAAAGATTCGGGTTCCCTATGCTCAGGGTTCCTCCCTGAAGTGCCACCCTCTGCATGTATACATATCACCTGGCCTTTCCTTTGATTGTCCTGTTGGAAGTGGGGCTTGGGAACCAGAACAAGACAATGATACTTTGGCTGTTGCTGTGAGTAATAAAGTCCTCTGTGTCCAACCCTAGAATCTCAGGTCTTTCTGCCATCACTCACAGAACGGGGCCAGACTAACCCGTTAGCTTGCAAGTAGGGTAAAGTCTCAGCCCCTTCACAGTTCTTGACAGTTTGGGAGATGAGGATGAGAAGCTGACAGAGACATGGTCTCTAGAAGAGTATGGGTAGTGACCCCACAGGCCAGACCCAGGGTGGAGCCTCCTCCTTGTGATCTGGTAGTAAATGCTGTTTCCCAAGTATTGGGTGGGTTATGGGAGTAAGGGTCCCCTGTTAGCTACTTTTTTTTTTTTTTAAGATTTTATTTATTTGACACAGAAATCACAAGTAGGCAGAGAGGCAGGCAGAGAGAGAGAGAGAGGGGAGGAAGCAGGCTCCTGCGGAGCAGAGAGCCCCATGCTGGGCTTGATCCCAGGACCCTGGGATCATGACCTGAGCCGAAGGCAGAGGCTTTAACCCACTGAGCCACCCAGGTGCCCCATTACCTACTTGTTAATGATTAGAGCCTGAGTAGGGAGTAGGATTGGAACAAACTGCCTAAAATTTGCCTTCATTGTTGGGCAGATGGGAGAAGAAATCTTATGATAATGGAACAACTCTAAAGACAATGTGGCTGTGGCTACTAAGCAAAAGAATCTCAAAAACTGAAATAAATGGCATCAGCAGTGAGGAACTTTTTTAAAATAAAGACCTAAAAACATTAAAATTTCATTGAGGTGAGCATGTAGGAGTGGCCACTGGAATTGAACGCAAAGCCTTGCTTATTGGCTTAGAGCCACTCATTGTCTTCGTGCCCTCTGCTCCCTTCTCCTCTACCCTGACTTCAGTTTCATTAAGGAGAAGATGATGGAGCCTGGTCGGTCAGGTTATTCGTGAGAACTATCTGTTTCATTCTGTCCTCATTGAGAGAAGGCTAGGTCAGTAGCCGGTGAGAAAAACATGATAATTTGGACCAGGGTGGTGGTGCTGGAGGTAGAAACCACAGGATTCCGTGACTAATTAGATACATACGATGATGGGAAGGAGAGAGGCCAGGCTTCTGTCTTGAGCCACTTGGTAAATGGTAACATTTCACAGTGACTGGGGGAAGGGGTCAGGTATAGGGTGATCAGAATTCAGTGGGTCGTAGTTGGTAAAGGACCCTGTAAGCCATGTTAAGGAGTATGGACACTATCCCTAGAGCAGTGGGGAGTCATTGAAGAGTTTTAAGTGAGCAAGTGTTAACAGATTTGTATTTTAGAAAGGTTGTGAGGTTGAACATGTATTGGAGGGGATAAAAACTCTGTTAAGAGGGCTACTTAGGAGGCTGTTAAAAATTTAAGGCAATGCATGGTGACCAAAACTTACTTTGTTGCAGTGGAGATGAGAAGTGGATGAAACTGAGAGATACCGATTTGAGAAGAAAGAAAATTAGAGAGGACAGATGGACGTCATGGTTGTTGATCGGATTTTTGGCTGACTCAGTTGAATGGTTAGTGATTCCATTCATTAAAAATTAAAGAGATGAATGAGTTGGGCGTAGGAGGAAATTAATTCAATTTTTGATATGTTGAGTTTGATGTTAGTGAAATACTTGAGTGGACATATTTAGTAGTCTGATGAATATGGAGATATAATCAGGAAGTGGATCTGGGCTGACACTATATATAGGTATAGATACATAAATAGAGATGTCAATATATAACATATATATATATATATATATTTGCCTGTCTTGGATAGATGATGATTGAAAAGGGATCATCCCTTGGAGAGGATGGAAGTTCCTAGGAAGAGCATTTTAGAAAAAGCAGAGGTTCATAAACTGGTGCCTAAGCCTATTAAAGCTCCTAAAAGCATATGGCAAATTATATGTAAATTTTCTGAGGAAATTTCCCATTACTTTAATCAGATTTTTAAAGTCAACATTGATTTGAAAGGATTAAGACCCATTATCATAATCTGTATTTTCTTTCTTTCTTCTTTTTTTTTTTTTGCAACGGACATGAACTAATTAGTAATTAAAAAACCTATGGTACTATAAGCTAGATTGGAACATGACAGAAAAGGGGGAAAACTGGAAAAATCTATGAGAAAGGGTTTACTTTCCTAATCTACAAAAACATTTTGGAAATCAATAAAGAATAGAGTTCCATAACCCCTTATTGAAAACCTCTGGTAATATAAATACTTCATTTTGGGGATATTTAGGAAGGTAAATGGTATATATTACTTAATATTCCCAGGGCAGTATATGGTTTATCAAATACATTTTTTTTTTTTAAAGATTTTACTTATTTGACAGAGATCACAAGCAGGCAGAGAGGCAGGCAGAAAGAGAGGCGGGAAGCAGGCTCCCGAGCAGAGAGCCCGATGTGGGGCTTGATCCCAGGACCCTGAGATCACTACCTGAGCCGAAGGCAGAGGCTTAACCCACTGAGCCACCCAGGCACCCCTCAAATACATTTTTTTAAAAGTTTTTTAATTTACTAGAGAGAGAGAGAGAGAGAGAGAGGGAAAGAGATCACAAGCAGGGGCAGGGGAAGAGGGAGAGAGAGAAGCAGACTCCCTGCTAAGCACGGAACCAGATGTGGGGCTCTATCCAGGACCCTAGGATCATGACTTGAGCTGAAGGCCAATGCTTCACCAACTGAGCCACCCAGCAGCTAATTTTTTTTTTTTAAGGTTTTATTTTCAAGTAATCTCCATACCCAGCATGGGGCTTGAACTCACAACTCATCAAGAGTTACATGCCCCACTGACTGAGCCAGCCAGGTGTTCCCACAAGCCTTTTCTTCTCTTACCCAACTCCTCATCACTTTCCTGGCCTTCTTTCCACTTCAGGGCTCAGGGTGTTACCTAGGCTCTTTCCTTCTCCTGGAGGGTGCCTCCCCCACCCTCCTTCTAGATTTTCTCTGGTCTACCCAGTATAGGTGTCTCTTCCTCAGGAGAGCTCTGTGACACTCCAGACCAAGGGACGGGCCCTGGGATACAGGGTCACTTAGCACACTTCAGTGATTTGTATTACAAGTCATCTCTCTGCTACTAGTCTATAAAAACTGTGAGAGTAGGTCTTATGTTTGTCTTGTTCTTTTCTATTTTAATATCTGTAAATATAACTGGAATGAAGAAACTTATGTTTTGAAGATATGAAAATTACTCTTTCCCCTATTTGCTATTCCATGACAGGGAACCATATTCCCCTTCCAGCTTAAAATTTTAGTAGCAGATTCTATAATGGATACTTAAAGACTATGCTTTTGAAAAAGCATGACGCATTAAAAATAGAAGTACCTTTAATTTTTTCCCCCAAGCATAACAATGATAGAAATCTACTAGACAAAATTTCAGCAAGATTGGATGGCACTTAGCACATTTTGTTAAAACCATCATGCTATTATCATCAGTACTTATTGTTGAAAATCTATTACATATGAGTACTTGACACTCGGAATCCTTAACTTGTCCTGTGTGTTCGGTATCATCTCTATTTCATAGGTAAGGAAAGCAAGGTTAGGAGAGACTTTCAGAGGTCACACACTCATAAGTGATGTGTGTGTGTGTGTGTGTCTGTATGTATGTGTCTGCAGATATATGCCCACGGCTATCATGCTAGAAACTCTGAGTGCCTCCCTCTGTCATGGGGTTCCTCTCCAGGGTGATGGTCCCTGATGGTTCCGATTCAGATCTGGCACGGAGCTCGAAATCCCCTATTAGTTATGTGGTTCTATAGTTACTAGTTCTACAATACCAGACAGTCTTCTCTTCTTAATTTAGGAGAAAAGTATAAGCAGGCCTGACTTGGTATCTGATCATTTCACTTAAGGTGTCAAGTTGTTTGTGCTCCTGGTATTGATTCTGGCCAGCAAATAAGCATTGAACTTGGGAGCCCTCCTATATAGATCTGCTTGCTAACGCTCCTTCTATGTGTCCTTCTATGGTTAAGGTCTCATTTTATCTTCAGGATTCCTTCCTTCTGTGCTGCCATGGTTTGATCCTGGGGCATCTTGCCTGGGGACTGTGACCTCTTGGGATCCTTAGGTTGTGGGCTCAAGTTGAAGAGCAGGGAAGGAGAGGTTACAATGAAGCCAAGCAATATTGGGAAATAAAAGGGAGAGAGAGAAGGAAGAGGAAAGGGACAGAAGAAAGAGAAGGAGGAGGAGAGGGAAAAGAATCTGACAAATAAAAGAGTAATAAATTTCATTTTTTTAAAATGACTGATAACCCATCTCTGAAGACAGTTTTATTAGGGGAGATCCAAACATTTATTTTAAAGCAGTTTAGATTGTCGCATAAAAGGAGACAGGACTGTGATGATGTTCTGGAGGTTGTGCTAGTGCCAGGATGGAATGATCTTTTAAAAATTCTGTGGAGTCAAGGTCATCGTTGGCTTTGAGGTCTTTGCATGTGACCACCACTCAAGCCAACACTTGACGGCGTGAATAGCCCTGAAATGAAGTATCCAAGTCTAAAATGTTCAGTCCTGGAGAGTCTGGGTGGCTCAGTTGGTTAAGTGTCTGCCTTCGGCTCAGGTCATGATCCTGGGGTTCTGGGATTGAGCCCCATGTCGGGTTCCCTGATCAGTGGGAACACTGCTTCTCCCTCTGTAGTGCGGGGTGAAGTTGCTGGTGTAGGGCCATGGCCACCCTGGGATGCAGGTGCCCCATCCCTTTTAGAGGCATGGGAAGGACCAACCACCTGATTGTTAGTGCCTATATATGCTGAAAGAGCTTGTCCTGAATGAAATATACTTTGTAATTTCTTGAAATAGTCGTTGCGTGATTCTAACTCTTCCAATATCTTCTTACACCTGTCAAAAATGTCTTAAAATTGAAGTGTTGCTAAGTAATTAGAGAAATGGGAGTTTCCATTTATTGTTACTGGTCGGAGTGAGAATTTGTATAACCATGTGGACAGTAATTTAGTACTAGTAAATGTTTTAACATTTGTATCATTTGATCCAGTAGTTATACTTCTGTTTTTATTTTTATTTTCTATTATTAATTTTTTTTGAGAGAGTGAGAGAGAATGGAGAGGGAGAGAGAGACTCTTTTTTGAAAGAGATTTTTAAAAATTTACTTGACACTGAGAATGAGAAGAGACAGAGGGCACGAGATGGGGAAGGGTCAGAGGGGGAAGCAGACTCCCCGCTGAGCAGGGAGCCTGATGCAGGACTCGATCCTGCGACTCCTAGATCGTGACCTGAGCCGAGGGCGTTACCAACTGAGCCACCCGGGCACCTGAGAGAGAATCGTAAACAGGCTCCATGCAGAGTGCAGAGCCTGATGAGGTGCTTGATCTTATGACCCTGAGTTCATGACCTGAGCCAAAATCAAGAGTCAGATGCTTAGCCACCCAGGTGCCCCCAATAGTTACATTTCTATAAATCTATCCTTCAGAAAGACTCACTCAATTTTAAAATGATACATGTAAGGAATATGCATTCAGTATTTTTTAATTTTTTTTTGCTAAAATGCATTAAAAAAGTTCACACAATTCACATATATGATTTAATAAATAATTACAATGCAAATACATAATCAACACTCATCTCAAAGAAGATAACAATATCAGTTTCCCAGAATTTCCCACATGTCCTTCCCAGTTACAGCCCTACTTTTCCCCTGTAGAGCTAACCTCCTTCCAGACTTTCATGTCTGCTACAATTGGCTGTCCAGTGTGGTAGCTAGCCTCTGGCCACACAGCAAAGAAGCACTTGAAATGTGGCTAGTTGGAATTCAGATGTGCTGTAAGTGTAAAATTTTCACTGGACTGTGAAGACTTAGTATAAGAAAAAGAAGGTAAAGCACTTCTTTAATGATTTTTAATATTGATTACATGTTGAAATGACAGAATTTTGACTATATTAGGTTAAATAAAATATATATTTATTTTACCTGCTTCCCACCTTCATTTAATATGACTACTAGAAAATTTAAAATTACATGGCTATTTATGTGACTCATTTGGACAGCACAGCTCTACCAGTAACCACTATCTTGTCTTTTTGATAATAATTTTCTTCCTTTTCTTTAGATTTTTTATGGTCTTTGCACACATCCATAAAATAACAGTTTCACCTATTTTTAAAATTTATATAAATGGAAATGTTTTATGTATCCTTTCATATCTTGCTTCTTTTGTGTTTGTGTAATTAAGCCTGCTCTTACATGTAATTATAATTCATTCATTTTTTGCTGCTTTGTGTAGTATGCCATTTTGTGGGTAACAGGACAATTTGTTTATTCATTTTTTAAAAAGATTTTATTTATTTGATAGACGGAAATCACAAGTAGGCAGAGAGGCAGGCAGAGAGAGAGGGAAGCAGGCTCCCCGCTGAGCAGAGAGCTGGATGTGGGGCTCCATCCCAGGACCCTGATCACGACCTGAGCCGAAGGCAGAGGCTTTAACCCACTGAGCCATCCAGATGCCCCCTGTTTATTCATTCTGCTATGCTAATTTATACTCCTACTAGCAGTGTATAAGAATTACAGCATTGTTTTTAGTAGTGAAAAATTGGAAACCTCACAAATGTTCATTAGTAAGGTTGGTAGGTAAATTGTGGTACATCTACGCGATGAAATGCCATACAATTATTGAAAAGAGTGAGCTAACTTTCTCTGAAATGACTTGAAAAGATATCCATAATATATTGTGAAAGAGGAAAAAAAACACATTAAAAAGTTACAAACTAGGTTTATAGAACCATCCCATTAAAAACAAAACAAAACAAAACCCTGCCCCTGGACATTAGAGCAAAAGTCTAGAAGTGCAAAAGAAGTTTGTGCAGCAAAATAGGCTTGAGAGTCTTGGATTGTATACAAGAGAAGGGTGGAGAGTGAAGTGGTTCAGAGGCTCTGACCTGGAGGTGGGGAGCTGTGTTAGTTCGAAGCAGAAGGGCTCTGGGAGAGGTAAGACTACCTCTCAGGCTGTGCATTGTCCACTTAGGACATGGCCAGAGCAAAGGAGACTTAGTGATGAGCTGCAGAGGGAGGCCTTGAATTTATGTCTCCCTGGGCTGCTCTAGCTCTCTTGGGGTTTAGATGGGACCCAGAAACTGCCAAGAGACAGACTGGGGAATCAAAGAGGACCTCCTAGGGGTGCCTGGGTGGCTCAGTGGGTTAAGCCGCTGCCTTCGGCTCAGGTCATGATCTCAGGGTCCTGGGATCGAGTCCCGCATTGGGCTCTCTGCTCGGCAGGGAGCCTGCTTCCCTCTCTCTCTCTGCCTGCCTCTCCATCTACTTGTGATTTCTCTCTGTCAAATAAATACATAAAATCTTTAAAAAAAAAAAAAAAAGAGGACCTCCTAAGGCAGGGGAAGGTGTCTCTGTAAGGTAGGGAGGAGGCTATGGAGAGGCCCCTCCAGGCTAGGACCCCGTGGTGGTTGAGAAATTGAAGGGGTGTACTGAGGCAGCAGAAGCTGAGAGGAAGTCCAGTCAACAAGGAGTTGGCCAATAATCCTTGAGAACGTTGAGTGAGCCAAAAGAATAGACCAGGAGTCTTCAGGGGGATCTAGCAGACAGGTTATATTGGGCCATCCAGCGGACAGAGAATCACCCCAGAGACCCCAGAGCTCAGGGCACACGAGGCTTGTAAACCCAAGGATCAGCACAAGGCCACAGCTCCCTTTCCTCTAATACGCCTAATGACTGAGCCACCCAGGCACCCCTCTCATACTAATCTTTAAAAAAGAATCTTTCCTGAAATGTCAGTCTTTTAGTTAGGAGCCTGCAAAGTAAAAGCTCACTTTGTTATTTACCATTAAAGTTTAGCTGGCAGGGATCCCTGGGTGGCTCAGTTGGTTAAGCGTTTGCTTTCGGCTCGGGTCATGTCCCAGAGTCCTGGGATTGAGTCCCGAACGGGCTCCCTACTCAGTGGGAAAGCCTGCTTCTCCCTCTGCCTGCCACTCCCTCTGCTTGTGCTCGTGGGAGAAAGCAGTGGGAGATTGCAAAGTACTAAAGTTTGGACCTTTGAAAGTTTTCGTAGACACCTGCTTCTGAAGCTTTCTCCTGCCTTTATAGAAATCTGTAGAAAAATTCAATTTTGATTTAAGAAAAATTTGATTGGTGTCAAGGTGTATTCAACTAGCTAGGAATCCAATTTTCTTGTGTCCCTTCCTAAGCTTGGAGAATTTATCAGATTCATTCTCATTCCCATTAATTTTTAACAACAATCTCTAGTTTGTAACATTTGTGAATAAGACTTGTTTGAGAAATAGCGGTTGTTTCTAATGGATTTAATAAAACTTTATGCTTCGTAAAGCTTAGAAAATTGATTCATTTTTTTTCCTCAACTCACCTATGTTAAAGACCATTATAGGGATAACATTATTTTTGCCTTTTTGTCTTCAGAGTTTTTTGAAATCACCACACAAGGTCATGGGTGGGTTCATTGATTATTTTTTGTGAAAATGCTGATTTATAGATATTTCTCATTTTTACAATGCTAGACATAAAAACTTTAGTATATATAAAATTAGATACCATTTATTATGACAGTAAAAATTCAAGTAACTATGAGAAAAACAAAGTTGAGGGGCACCTGGGTGGCTCAGTGGGTTAAAGCCTCTGCCTTCAGCTCAGGTCATGATCCCAGGATCCTGGGATTGAGCCCCGCACTGGGCTCTCTGTGGGGAGCCTACTTTGCCCTCTCTCTCTCTCTGCCTACTTGTGATCTCTGTCAAATAAATAAATAAAATCTTAAAAAAAAAAAAAGAAAAGAAAAACAAAGTTGAATACAAAAAATTATTTTCATGGGTTAAACCCCAGCTACTTTTACTTTAGTACCAATAATGACAAGATCTTTTCCCAACTTCTTTTTTTTTTTTTTTTAAAGATTTTACTTATTTACTTGAGAGAGAGACAGTGAGAGAGAGCATGAGAGGCGAGAAGGTCAGAGGGAGAAGCAGACTCCCCATGGAGCTGGGAGCCCGATGCGGGACTCGATCCTGGGACTCTGGGACTGTGACCTGAGCTGAAGGCAGTTGCTCAACCAACTGAGCCACCCAGGTGCCCCTTTTTCCAACTTCTTAATCAGAATACTTTGAGTCAGAAAAGCTGAAGAACTGGTATAAGTAACACTATGCTTAGTACCTCAGGTTTATAAATTGGTAGTATTTCCTGACAGTTCTAAAAAGTTACAATACATCTTTGGGCAGTGGAGAATTGTATTTTGTTTTTGCTTATTTTTTTGTTAGTTTGCTTCTTGGTGATTAGTTACAGAGACAAAAAGACACTGTAACAGAATTATCCTCCCCATTTGGTCAGTGCCAACCTTGTGGTATCTGCTAATTAAGAGCCATTCATTCAGGGTATGGGTTCTCTTGGATCATAGCAAGAGAAGAAGAGGAGAAATGAGAGTATCTTTCCTCCATGAAGTGTCTTTTCACGCTTTGTGCTGAGTACTTGCTGGTCTGAAGAATTACCCGTGTGCCATCAAGGCAGGGTGAATCCATTTTCTTCTTTTTCCCTTCTCAAGTGAAGAAAGTTCAATCTCTCGAGGTTTTTCTGATATACGATATTATCCATCAGAAAGTTTGCTATGATTCTGGATTCCGTTATATTTCCCACAAACCTGTCTTCAGAGCTAATAGTTTATAGCACTCTTGTTCAGATAAGAAGGATTGGCGCTGGAGGATTTATGATAGCTAACTTAATTTTCCATCACCATACCTTGACCTTGGCCTTATAAGTTGTTGCCCATACAAAGCAATCAATTTTTATCTGATAGAAGCAAATGACCCTCTTTAACTCTAGGGCAGTACTAATCAGGTCTTGATAATTGTGATTTATCTGCTGCCAGCTGTGATTGCGTCTGTCCCTCTAAATTGAATGGATGCAACTTAGACGACAGGAAGCCAGTTCCAGAGGCGAAAGCCTTTTATCCTTAGCCTCACCAGGGCTCCCAGAATGGGATTGATGAAGTCACTTTTCTTTCACTGTGGTCTTCTATCTTGAGATATGGTAAAAATTCATCTTCTCTTGAGCAGGCCATTTTTTCCTTGTCAGATCTACAGTCTTTCCTTGAACCCATTTGTTATCTATAAAAGCAGCGACCTTGCACTGTCCCTCGATTCAAGGAGCTCTGGATTGGCCGAGAGGGATTTTCTTCTATAAATTTAGGAGAGGGTCAGCTCTTGCCTTAGCCAAGGCATTTCGTTTCCCCATTAATGAATTTGAGAGAAAAAAAGAAATGACTAGTATTGGTGACCTTCTGGAATATTTCACAGTTTCATCCCTCTAGCATAACTGACTGAAACTCTGGGCAAAGGGAAACCCACACTTACTTTTCTGTAGGTTCCAGGATCAAAGGATATCTTAGTCATCAGTAGAAATAACGATGCAATAGTCTGGATCCCCTCATTTAAAGAAGTTACCACTTAGGAGTTTGAGGAACCCTTAAAGCTAAGCTCTTTGGGCTTGTGGCTGTCCAAAGGGGAAACCTCCTGACACCCCCTCTAAAATACCCAATCATGGATAATACCAGATTTAATATTAACATGTGACAGTAACTGGGGGCAGGAAGTGATCTTTTATCCCGATACACAGCCCTGCCATGATGATACATTTTTATATATTTTTTCTGCTGACTTTTGCTCGGTGGTTACTTGATTTCAGTTCACATGTATCTGAAGTTCAATCCACAGATGAACTCCTATTAGTTTTTGTGTTGACACAACTTTATTGTCTAATAAAGCTACTGTGTGCTAAACGTTTCTGGAGCCCAGGAAAATGAGGACTCCTTATAGGTAAGTGAGGCTGCATGCCTTGGCTGCCCCAGTAAACAGGAGGCCTCTTATCATCAAAGATAATGTTGATTGCAGCTGCTTGTTTATGATCGGTGCTTAGGCAACATCTCCCATGGGACCCAAGATACCTGCCTATTACGTTCAAATGGATCGCATGGGTCCCAATGACCCAAATGACATTGATTGTTCTCCCACCCACTCTAGTAGGGCTTCACCCTGCTAAACATTTTTGGAAGTCCCCAGGAGGTTTCTCTTAAGTGCACACAAATGAACCCTCTCCAGCCTCGTGTTGCTGTGTGCTGCTGCTGCCTTGCCACCCCAGAGGGTGCCTGCCTTTTGGGTCCTTCTGGCTCCTACTGGGTCCCAGGGCCTGCGTCTGAGTCTCGAGTTTCCATACTGTTCAGATGCCCTAGGCTTTTCATAGACCCGAGCTGTGCATCATCAGTGAGGTGGGGAGGGATGCCCTCTGACCTTGGAGCTTGATGTTGCTCTCAGTTAGAGGGGTTGCAGAGCATGACTGGCCCAGATTTACCACCAGAGCTTTTCCCTTTTTATGCTACTTGTGTCCCTTAGGACCCAGGTATGCATCCACAGGGGTGGCGGGGTGGTGGTGGTGGGGGAGATGGGCTTGGGAGTGTCCTAATTGTTGCTATAGATAGTTAACAGTTATTGAGCACTTGATAGATGCTTAGCTGTGCGATAAGCCCTTTAATAATTATTCCTTTTAATTCTAGATCCTATTATTTCCATTTTACAGAGAAGGAAATCAAGGCTTCAGAGTTAATTTCCTTGCCCAAGATTACCTAGTTAATACTGGCAGTCTGACCTCTAGTCCACTATCCTTTTTTTTTAAAAAAAATTTTTATTTATTTATTTAGAGAGAAATAGAGAGAGAGAGAGAGAACAAGCAGGGGGAGGGGTAGAGGGAGAAGCAGGCTCCCTGCTGAGGAAGGAAAGAACCCAATGCGGAGCTTGGTCCCAGGACTCTGGGATCATGACCTGAGCCAAAAGGAGACCCTTAACCAGCTGAGCCACCCAGGTGTCCCTCTGGTCCACTCTCTTAATTACTAAATCCAAACTGCAGACCCTACTGTTTTCAGCATCACCCCAGCCTCTAACAACCAAAGCTTCTTTGTTGTATTGGTTCATGGTGCCAGTTCCTTGCCTTTAGGACAAATTTTCTTACAGGAAGATCCTCAAGGCTCTTACCAAATAAATTTCAGTTTGGTTCTTCCACCGGCTCATGAGACATATACAGATTTATGTTGAGTTTAGCAAAAACACGGCATAATCTTTTCCCCCTCGGAAGGTACTTCAGTTTTTATTTTTTAAATTTTTAATTTTTTATTAACATATAATTTATTTTTAGCCCCAGGGGTACAGGTCTGTGAATCACCAGGTTTATACACTTCATAGCACGTACCTTCCTCAAGGTCCATAACCCCATCGCCCTCTCCCTAACCCCTCCCACTGGCAACCCTTAGTTTGTTTTGTGAGATTAAGAGTCTCTTATGGTTTATCAGCCTCCTGATCTCATCTTGTTTCATTTTTTCCTTCCCTACGCCCCATGACCCCCACCCTGCCCTCAAATTCCTCATATCAGAGAGATCATATGATAATTGTCTTTCTCTGATTGACTTATTGCGCTCAGCATAATCCCCTCTAGTTCCAACCACAACGTCGAAAATGTCAAGATTTCATTTCTTTTGAATACATTTCCATTGTGTATATATACCACATCTTCTTTATCTCTCTATCTGTTGATGGACATCTAGGTTCTTTCCATAGTTTGGCTACTGTGGACACTGCTGCTATAAACGTTCAGGTGCATGTGCTCCTTTGGATCACTACATTTGTATCTTTAGGGTAAATACCCAGTAGTGCGATTGCTGGGTCATAGAGTAGCTCTATTCTCAACTTTTTGAGGAAACTCCATGCTGTTTTCCAGAGTGGCTGCACCAGCCTGCCTTCCCACCAACATTGTAGGAGGTTCCCCTTTCTCTGCATCCTCTCCAGCATCTGTCATTTCCTGTTAATTTCCTGTTAAACCTGTAATTAACATTTCCTGTTAATTTTAGCCATTCTGACTGGTGTGAGGTGGTATCTCATTGTGGTTTTGATTTGTATTTCCCTGACGGCGAGTGATGTGGAGCACTTTCTCCCGTGTCTGTTGGCCATCTGGATGTCTTCTTTGCAGAAATATCTGTTCATGTCCTCTGCCCATTTCTTGATTGGATTATTTGTACTTTGGGTGTTGAGTTTTGTACTTTGTACTTTGGGTGTTAAGTTTTTTATAGATTTTGGATACTAACCCTTTATCTGATATGTCATTTGCAAATATCTTCTCCCATTCTGTCAGTTGTCTTTTGTCTTTCCTCATTTTCTTTCATGAGTACTTTATAGTTTTCTGAGTACAGATTCTTTGCCTCTTTGGTTAGGTTTATTCCTAGGTATCTTGTGGTTTTGGCTGCAATTGTAAATGGGATGGACTCCTTAATTTCTCTTTCTTCTATCTTGTTGGTGTATAGAAATGCAACTGATTTCTGTGCATTGATTTTATATCCTGACACTTTACAGAATTCCTGTACAAGTTCTAGCAGATTTGGAGTGGAGTCTTTTGGGTTTTCCACATAAAGTATCATGTCATCTACAAAGAGTGAGGGTTTGACTTCTTTGCTGATTTGGATGCCTTCAATTTCTTTTTGTTGTCTGATTGCTGAGGCTAGGACTTCTAGTACTGTGTTGAATAGCAGTGGTGATAATGGACATCCCTGCTATGTTCCTGATCTTAGTGGAAAAGTTCTCAGTTTTTCTCCATGGAGAATGATATTCGCTGTGGGTTTTTCATAGATGGCTTTGATGGTATTGAGGTATGTACCCTCTATCCCTACACTTTGAAGAGTTTTGATCAAGAAAGGATCCTATACTTTGTCAAATGCATTTTCAGTATTATTGAGAGTATTGTATGGTTCTTATTCTTTCTTTTATTAATGTATTGTATCACATTGATTGATTTGCAGATGTTGAACCAAACTTGCAGCCCAGGAATAAATCCCACTTGGTCGTGGTGAATAATCCTGTTAATGTAAAAGGATTCTATTGACTAGTATTTTGGTGAGAATTTTTGCATCAGTGTTAAACAAAGATATTGGTCTGTAATTCTCGTCTTTGATGGGGTCTTTATCTGGTTTTGAGATCAAGGTAATGCTGGCCTCATAAAATAGGTTTGGAAGTTTTCCTTCTGTTTCTATTTTTTGGAACACTTTCAGGAGAATAGGAATTAATTCTTCATTAAATGCTTGGTAGAGTTCCCCTGGGAAGCCGTCTGGCCCTGGGCTCTTGTTTGTTTGGAGATTTTTGATGACTGTTTCAATCTCCGTACTGGTTATGGGTCTGTTCAGGTTTTCTATTTCTTCCTGGTTCAATTGTGGTAGTTTATTTGTCTCTAGGAATGCATCCATTTCTTCCAGATTGTCCAATTTGCTGGCGTATAGTTGCTTATAATATGTTCTTATAATTGTTTGTATTTCTTTGGTGTTGGTTGTGATCTCTCCTCTTTCATTCATGATTTTATTTATTTGGGTCCTTCCTCTTTTCTTTTTGATCAGTCTGGCCAGGGGTTTATTGATCTTTTTAATTCTTTCAAAGAACCAGCTCCTAGTTTCATTGATTTGTTCTACTGTTTTTTTTTTGTTTTTTTTTGTTTTTTTTGGTTTCTATTTCATTGATTTCTGCTCTGATCTTTATTATTTCTCTTCTCCTGCTGGGTTTAGGCTTTCTTTGCTGTTCTTTCTCTAGCTCCTTTAGGTGTAGGGTTATGTTGTGTACTTGAGACCTTTCTTGTTTCTTGAGAAAGGCTTGTATATCTATATATTTTCCTCTCAGGACTGCCTTTGCTGTGTCCCACAGATTTTGAACAGTTGTGTTTTCATTATTATTTGTTTCCATGAAATTTTTCAATTCTTCTTTAATTTCCTGGTTGACCCATTCATTCTTTAGTAGGATGCTCTTTAGCCTCCATATATTTGGATTTTTTCCAGCTTTCCTCTTGAGATTGAGTTCTGGCTCATTGTGGTCTGAAAATATGCAGAGAATGATCCCAATCTTTTGGTACCAGTTGAGACCTTATTTGTGACCCAGGATGTGATATCATCTGGAGAATGCTCCATGTGCAGTAGAGAAGAATGTGTATTCTGTTGCTTTGTGATGGAATGTTTGGAGTATATCTGTGATGTCCATCTAGTCCAGTGTGTCATTTAAGGCCTTTATTTCCTTGTTGATCTTTTGCTTGGATGATCTGTCCATTTCAGTGAGGGAGGATGTTAAAGTCCCCCACTATTATTGTGTTATTGTCGATGTGTTTCTTTGATTTTGTTATTAATTAGTTTATATAGTTGGTGTTCTCATGTTTGGGGTATAGATATTTAAAATTGTTAGATCTTCTTGTTGGACAGACCTTTTCAGTATGATATAGTGTTCTTCCTCATCTTTTATTATAGTCTTTGGCTTAAAATCTAATTTATGTGATACAAGGATTGCCACCCCAGCTTTCTTTTGATTCCATTAGCATAGTAAATTGTTTTCCACCCCCTCACTTTAAATCTGGAGGTGTCTTCGGGTCTAAAATGAATTTCTTGTAGACAGCATATTGATGGGTCTTAGTTTTTTATCCATTTTGATACCCTGTATCTTTTGATTGGGGCATTTAGCCCATTTACATTCAGGGTAACTATTGAGAGATATGAATTTAGTGCCATTGTATTGTCTCTAAGATGACTGTTACTGTATGTTGTCTCTGTTCCTTTCTGGTCTACTACTTTTAGGATCTGTCTTTGCTTAGAGGACCCCTTTCAATATTTCCTGTAGGGCTGGTTTGGTGTTTTCAAATTTTTTTAGTTTTTGTTTGTCCTGGAAGCTTTTTATCTCTCCTTCTATTTTCAGTGATTGCCTGGTTGGGATATGGTATTCTTGGCTACATGCTTTTCTCATTTGGTGCTCCGCATATATCATGCCAGTTCTTTCTGGCCTTCCAGGTCTCTGTTGATATGTCTGCTGCCAATCTAATATTTTTACCATGGTATATTATAGACTTTTTTCCCAGACCATGGTATATTACAGACTTTTGTCCTATATTATAGACTTTCAGGATTTTCTCTGTGTCACTGAGACTTCTAAGTTTTACTATTAGGTGATGGGTTTTGGACCTATTCTTACTGATTTTGAGTTGGGTTCTCTGTGCCTCTTGGGTTTTGATGCTTGTTCCCTTTGCCAGTGTAGGGAAATTCTCTACAATTCGCTCCAATATATCTTCTGCCCCCCTCTCTCTTTCTTTTTCTGGAATCCCAATTATTCTAATATTGTTTCATCTTATAGTATCACTTATCTCTCGAATTCTCCCCTCATGGTCCAGTAGTTGTTTGTCTCTATTTTGCTCAGCTTCTTTATTCTCTGTCATTTGGTCTTCTATATCACTAATTCTCTCTTCTGCCTCATTTATCCTAGCAGTAAGAGCCTCCATTTTCAATTGCACATAACTGATAGCTTTTTTGATTTCAGCTTGGTTAGATTTTAGTTCTTTCATTTCTCCAGAAAGGGCTTTTATTTATCCAGACAGGTTTCTCTAATATGTTCCATGCTTTTTTCAAGCCCAGCTAGCACCTTGAGAATCATCATTCTGAACTCTAGACCTGACATTAAAATGTCCATATTGATTATGCCCCTAGGTTTTGGTTCTGCCTCTTGCTCTTTTTTTTGTGGTGAGTTTTTCTGCCTTGTCATTTTATCCAGATAAGAATATATGAATGATAGAATAAAATACTAAAAGGGTGGCAAAGACCCCAGAAAAATGTACATTAGCCAAATCAGAAGAGACCCCAAATTGTGGGGAGAAGAAAGAGGGTAAGAGGAAGTTAAAAAAAAAAAAGAATTAAAAAAATTATATATATATATGTTTTAGACTGGTGAATAGACAGAGCCACCCACTTGATTTTGGGTGTATTTTGGTCTCTTAGGATAAACTACCTACCAAAAGTTTAAGGAAAGAAAAAACATATCTATCTATCTATGGATAGATAAGTATATACACACACACACACACAAATAAGGGTAAGCACGACGAAGGGATGGAATATGACTGTAAAGATGAAAATTTAAAAAAAATTCTAAAAACGGAGTGGATAAGATAAGTTGGTTGGGAAAAGAAAGAAAAGGAAAGTGTAGAGAATTTGCTCAGGCTGGAGACTAGAACAAAGGCCTATGCTAGATTTAGGGTATATTTGGTTTTATTAGGAGGAGTTGTATCCCCAAAATTTTTAGGAGAAAAAACACTGTATGTATACAAGAAATAAAGTTAGATACAATGAAGGATAAAATATGGCTATAATAGGGGCACCTGGGTGGCTCAGTGGATTAAAGCCTCTGTCTTCCACTCAGGTCATGATCCCATGGTCCTGGGATCGAGCTCTGCATCGGGCTCTGTGCTAAGCAGAGAGCCTGCTTCCACCCCCCCCACCCCTTTTTCTGCCTGCCTCTCTGCCTACTTGTGATCTCTGTCTGTCAAATAAATAAATAAAATCTTAAAAAAAAAAGGCTAAAAAAAAAGACTATAATAATGAAGGTTGAAAAGATTTATTTTAAAGAAAGGTATTGTTAAGATAAAGTAGTTAAAAAACATTAAAAGAAGAAAGAGTAAATGTTTAAAAAATTAGAATAAGAAAAAAATAAAATTAAAAACTTTAACTTTGGAAGTCTAAAGAATCATGGGGAGAAAGCCATGAATTCCATGCTTTGCTTTCCCCTCCTCTGGGATTCCGCTGTTCTCCTTGGTCAGTGAGCTTGGTCTTGGCCGGATGTTCTCACTGATCTGGGGTAAGGGCCTGTTGTGATTCTCAAGTGTCTTTGCCTGAGGCAGAATTGCCCCACCCTTGCCAGGGGCCAGGCTAAGTAATCTGCTTGGGTTCCCTCTTGGGAGCTTTTGTTCCCTGAATGCTTTCTGCTTTCTGTAGAGCTCTGGAGGATGGGAATGAAAATGGCAGCCTCCCAATTTCTGGCCAGAGGAGCTGAGAGCTTGGGGCCCCACTCCTCAGTGTGCCCTCGGAGAGAAGTGCTCAGTCACTCCTGTCTCCCTGGTCTCCAGCTGCACTCCGTGTTCACCTTGCCTGTGACCAAGTGTTTCTATCTCTGGTGCACCACCCCGTTTGGAGTCTCCAAACCCAGCTGATTCCTGTAGTGTGCTCCCATACCTCCTCCCAGAGGAAGAAGTAAGGGTTGTCCTTGGATCTTCCACTTGTAGTGTCCCTGCTCGAAGAGCAATGACCTGACTGCCTTGGATCACAGTTCAAGGTAACCCTGAGCTGAGAGCTCGCTCCTCGGCTCCCTCTCTGCAGCCGGCCTCCCTGTTCTGATACCTGGGATCTCTGCCACACTCAGACACCCTGAGTCTTCCTGTGACCCTGTGGGTCCTGAGATCACACTGTCCCTGCAAGGGCTCCACCCCCTGCTTAGCCTCTGGAGCCACATCCCTCAGTGGTGCAGACTTCTAAAAGTTCTGATTTCGTGCTTTGCTGCTCTTTCACTTGCTGGGAGCCGGCCCCTCCCCACTGCCGTCTATCTTCCTGTATGTCACCTCGGATTCACATCTCCACATGTCCTACCTTCCGGGAAGTGGTTGATTTTCTGTTCCTAGAATTGCTGCTCTTCTTCTCTTCTATCTCCTGTTGAATTTGTAGGTGTTCAGAATGGTTTCATAACTATCTTGCTGAACTCCTGGGACCTGATGATATTTATGTCTCCTACTCCTCCGCCATCTTGCTCCTCCCTCCTAAGCATCTGAACTCTTAATCTCAGCTCAGGTCTTGAGGGTCAAGAGTTCAAGCCTTGAGTTGGACTCTACAATGGGCTCCATGCTTGAGGATCATGAGTCAGGTTCATGAGTTCAAGTCTTCACGTTGGACTCTGCATTGGGCTCCATGTTGGGCTTGAAGCCTACTTAAGGAAAAAGTAGAAAGAGAGAAAGGCTCTGATTGGTTTTGCTTTACTAATTTGTCCTTGTTTTAATTCACTCCCTTGCCTGTAATTCATGGGGCCAAGAAGAAGGGGAACTTTGATTACAAAGGCCTGGATCAGAAGCTAATCCCTATGGTCAAGGGTGTGAGATACTGTGATCTGGCATTCATCCAGAAGCATAAAGAATTGGAGGGGCAGTTACCCAAAGAAGATGGGTTCCACTACTAGAATATGGAGGAAAATCATATTGAGCAGATAGAAAAAAAAGGAAGACAACCAAAGTATTGTTTATACTACAATCATTATCATCACTACTACCACCACCACCACCACCACTGTTATTGAGCAACTAACGTGTCCTAGTTCCAGGGCACATCCTTTCTTTACACAATCTCTTCCTGAATGTTACACATGACACTCACCATTTTAGAGAAGAGAAGACAGATACTAGATAATTTAACATTCTTGCTTGAAGTCACAGAGCTAACCCGTCTGACTCCTGGTTGGTATACTTTCCATCACACTGCCTTCTCTTGGTTGGGGAGTCCTCTGTCTCACTGTTGCATGTTAATTACAGCTCACAAATGACCCCCATGGAGGAGTAACTGAACGAGTGAATGACTTACTAAATTGACCTTCAGTCGCATTGGCCAACTTAAGTTCTTATGATGTTGAAGGTGCATTTTTATGATCCAGTCTGTGGAATAAGGTTAATGAACTGGTCTTGTCCTCACATGGGCTGAATGTGACCACTGAGGTGGCGATGAGGAGGACTGAGCTGTTTTATAGGAACAGGACTGTGCATGCCAGGAAGACCAAACCTCTCCACAGACATATTGAGTTCAGTGTTGCAAATCAGCATTTCAAAAGTAGAAGCCTACAAAACATGTTTGCATCTAGCCCTTTACTTTGGATTGTTTAAATTAAAAGAAAATCATTGATTACTGGTTTGCCACTAGCTGTTTTTAAGATTTTAAGCATATGGGGAAATAGTAATCAAAAACACAAATATGATTTAGCCTTGATAAATGAGCTAATTTGTGGATAAGGGAAGGAGTCAATGTTGTATACTTAAATATATGTGCTATATATACTTAAAAATATTCTATATATCCTATATAGTACTTAAATGTACCACATACTCATATTGAAAACTGTATGTACTTAAAATATGGCTCAACCTATTCAGTGAAGAAACTCGGAGGTGTTAATAGGGTTCCTGGTCTCACTTTGATTATGGTATACTTCACTAGGTTGGGGGGAAATATGACTCAGTTGGTTAAGTCATATTTCCAACTGAGTCATATTTCTATTCTCCTAGTCAGAGCTGAGTACCCAGGCCAAGGTGAGTCAGGTTACAGGTTGGTCAATATTCTATAAGATGGCTTGATACTAAGGATCTGCCCAAATTGTTCTGTGGTGACCACTGGAATGAGCAATGTCTTTGTCTTTAAGAGGATTGAGATACAGAGAGAGCTGATTGGTTGTGGGTGCAGGAGTTGAAAATACAGAGGGAGGGCAATCTGCAGATGCCACGGCTTCCTTGAAGCCACTCGGAAGCAGAGGTCGAGAGGTAGGGGAAGGGCACATGTAGCCTCACATCACCTTGCCTGAGTTGGGTCTCTGAGCTGGTTCCTTAAGTGGGATTTCTTAGGCCAGGGCCTTTGGGAAACACCACATCAATGTCCCCTCTTGGAGAGTCACGTAGTGCTTTGGCATTTTAAAGACAGAGGATCCCACAGTAAGGAGCTCATCTCATGTTAACTCGGTGTTTCCCAGACTTTCCTGTCAACAGAACTCTCGCCTGTTAACATCTTTTCTAAAACCATGTTCCAGAGTTTAGAGGACAAGCTGTCATGAGGGTGGGAGCAGGAGGAGGGCTGGAAGCTGAAACAGAGAGGCAGCCCTGTCCCCGTGTCAGACGAGATGGAGCACTACTTTGCTAAGGGTGGGTGACAAGACTTCCAGGTCATTATATTATATTGGTTTCCCACTCTGACCTGCTGCCTTCCAGTCACTGTGAGACTGGGGTACGCGTAGCTGCCCTTTGGGCTGCTGTAATATTTCAGTATTTCTTACTTCGCTGAGTATTATCTCAGACCTCCACTAATTAAGATGAACTAGATACTATGACAGGTGACAAATGCCATCACTTCCTCTTGAAATGTTAGACCACCTGTGGAGGACATGCTGAGAGCCCGGGGGAGGGGGCGGGTGTTGCCAGCATTCGCCTGTCAGGTGCTCTAAGAGGGGGTGAAGAGGGTGAGGAATCATCGTGAGTGTGGGCAGTGAGAATTCCTGGGGGACAGTTGTCCGTGTGCCTCTCAGGGGGAGGAGAGAGAACTTCCCTGGGGTCGTCAGGCAAATGAGGGAAGCTTCCGAGATTCAGGTGAAGGGACTGGAACATGTTTCTCTCTCGCCTGAGACAGCAGGGTATGGCAAGAAGGTGAAGATGGAAGACATGTTCTCCCAGGGGTGGAGGAGCTCAGGCATGAATAGGTGAGGCCCAGAGAAGAGGTGGGACTTGGTTTGTCTTAAAAATGATGCTGTTGGGGCACCTGGGTGGCGCAGTGGGTTAAGCCTCTGCGTTTGGTTCAGGTCATGATCCCAGGGTCCTGGAATTGAGCCCCACATCAGGCTCTCTGCTCAGTGGGGAGCCTGCTTCCCCCCCCCCCCGCCCCGCCTGTCTCTCTGCCTACTTGTGATCTCTGTCTGTCAAATGAATAAATAAAATCTTAAAACAAAACCAAAAACAATGCTGTCCTGGAGGCCAAGGCAAACCCAGCGTTAAGAGGCTGGATGAGGGCAGTAGGGGAACTAGAGTTGATGGACAATGCTGGTGACCAGTTGGAGGAGCTCCCACCTAGGCTGGGGATGATGTCAAAGTCCTCAGTGGGGAGGAGGGTCCTGTGAGGACGAAAGGGCAGTAATTGTGCATCTCCTGCACCGAGGCCTGCTTTCAGATTACAACTCCACAGCGTTAGAGGACTTTGATGTTCCTACCTGTTTTCCCTCACAGTCCGAGGAGGAGCCAGAAGCAGCAGGGGGCACGGGTGCTGGGGGGGGGGTAGGCATAGAAGGAGCGAACTAGGCCCCCCCCCCCCCGCACGGCATCCTCAGCAGATTTTCCTATTGGAAAACAAGGAAGTTTTAACTGAATGAGAGTTTGCTGATGAGCTGTTGGAGCAGACAAGACTTCTTGCCTTGAAGTGACTAAAGGATTTTCATTTTCTGAGTGACTGGAGAACCTACGAGCTTTAAACTGGGAAGGAACAGATTGAGGCGGTGGGTTTTACAGAGGTGGTCATGCCTTTGGCTCATTTAGTTCTGGACTCTGCACCCTGGGAATCGGAAAATCCTAAAATTCGGTTTAAAAGTTTTATAAGTGTTTATACTGCCTCCCAAGTAGCTATGGTTGACCTAAATAAAGAACTAAACGGAGGCAAGCTCAAAAAAAGTTTTTTCAGGAAGGGCAAAGGGAGATGCAGGAGAAGCAAACTGGAACAAGCGGTAGGCAGGTCTGCTGAGGGTTGGAGGGCTGTGTCCATGGGGCAGAGAACATAAGGAGAGGGGAGTTCGGTTAGAGTCCGTTAAAGCAAAAAGCAAACAGAGACCAGCCTTGAAAAATTTTCCAAGCAGATACAATCAGTCCAGTCACACACACAAAGCTCAATTCAGCCGAGTTTGTGGGACCAATCTGACCCGGGTCATCTCCAGTTCCTGCCACTGGCAAAATTTCCCAAGCCTGGTCAGAGACAACCTCTGATCGACCTCTAATCAGTTAAGAAAATTCCAACCATATAAGTTTTCTGCAAATCAGGCAGGCACTTACGGGGAATCTCTCTTAGTTTTGTCTTCCTGAGGGCACATGCTTGAGATCCCCCATTTTATATTCTCTGGTTGGGTTGTATTCCATTCCATTCCATTCCATTCCATTCCATTTATTTATTGTTTTTTTTTTTTTTTTTTTTTTTTTTTTTTTTTTGAGAGAGAGAGAGAGAGAGAGCGAGAGAGAGAGAGAGAGAGAGAGAGAGAGAGAGCAAGAATCTTAAGCAGGCTTCATGCCCAGCATGGAGCCCAATACCCATGAGATTATGACCTGAGTCGAAATCAAGAGCCGGTCACTTAACCAACTAAGCCACCCATGTGCCCCTTCTCTGGTTGTACTTTATTTTTGTAAGATTTTTATTTTTTTCATTTGATAGAGCATGAGCACGTGCACAGGGAGGGGAGGGACAGCGTGGGGAGGAGGGAGAAACAGACTCCCTGCTGAGCCGGGAACTTGACCTGGGGCTTCATTCCAGGACTCTGGGATCATGACCTGAGCTAAAGAAAGACGCTTAACCTCAGAGCCACCCAAGTGTCCCCAGGCACTGAATTCTGACTACATGGCTCTCCTAAGACCGGGCTGGGCTCAAGGAGGAAGCAGCAGGAATTTATTGGTTTAATTGTGGCTAATGATTGATGCGAGGAGCCCAGAGGAGCCTGGGTACCTGATAACAGAATTTTCAGAAGTCTGCAGGAGAAAATGGAGCGGAAGCATACGAATAGAGAATTCTAATCTAATCCCCATTTAGCTGTTTGTTCTGGGCATTTGGTTGAGAGTCTTGCCTTTTCTGTTACCCCGATGATATAATTAGGACAGTCCCAACTTTTTTTCGTATGGCTTTTGTAAGGTATAATGACTGGAATCCCCTGTTTGTACTTGGACACTTTATGAAGATGAGGTTATTTTTTTTAAAAAGGTGGGTTTTGGTTGAATTGTTAAACATGCAGAGTAAGTGGGATAAGATAGGTTTTGGCAAGACATTGGGCTTAGTTTAATCTGATGTTCCCTTATTATGCATTGTTTATTTTCTTGATTTGATGACTCAGTTTATAGGTGTGATATGATTTTAGTCACTAGTGATTAGATTTATTTTATTTTTTGTTTTAGTTTTATTTTTACAAATGTTCTTTTTCCACTTGGCAGAGACAGAGTGAGAGAGAGCGAACGAGCATGAGTAGGGGAGGGGAGGGTGAGGAGGGGCAGAGGGAAAGGGAGAAGCAGGCTCCCCACTGAGCAGAGAGCCTGATTTGGGGCTTGATCCCAGAACCCTGAGATCATGACCTGAACCGAAGGCAGAGGCTCAACCCACTGAGCCACCCAGGCACCCCCACTTGTAGTTAGATTAAAAAAAAACTCTAATGTGCAGGGCTCAGTCAGTGGAGCGTGCCACTCTTGAGCTCAGAGTTGTGAGTTGGAGCTCCACGTTGGGTGTTAAGATTACTTGAAAAGGAAATCTTTAAAAAAATAAAAATAAAGAAAAAACAATGTGAGAACCAGTGCAATTGGAAAATGGGATAGATATATTTTTAGAAAGCCGAATAGGTTCTTAGGGATAAAACAAATGTGTAGAAGTATAGTAGGCAACTGACTACAGACTTAAAAGCTGAGGAGTTTATATTCTTTGGGTTATTAATATGCTAAGGGGCCCTGAGCCATGAATATAGATGAAAATCTATGAAAAATTGATACGTGTACTCAAATTGGGGCAGTATATCATCACCACGCCCAAGATATGGTGCAATAGGAACATCTTAAATATTTAATGTAATGCTGTGCCGTATAATTACATGTATGGCATTATCTTTAATAGGAGCTGATTAATGAAGGTGACATAAAGCCAGGATGGATATTAGCTATCACTGATGTTCAGAGAGCCACCTGAAAAGTCATTGTTCTCCAAGTTCTATTCCTTAAGGATTATAGAAATGTCAATTGTTTTTGCAGAGTTTCCATTTCAAGAAGCAGTAACTCATTCTCCCCGGGGAACTCTTCCCTAACAGACTACAATAAAACTTAGAATTAATGGCGGTGACATTTTAGACCTAAATTACTGCCTTCGTGGCTTAAATAATTATCCTGCCATGTCCACGCAGGAGACTTTCACATTTTTCACTTCATTCCTGGCTTATCTTTCCTCCCCCCTGCTTTTCTCTTACCGCTGAATACAGGAGGTTGAATTTCTAATTTTCCCCCTGAAAATTCTCCTGCTTATTAACAGTAATTTTATGGTGATTCATCTAAAATAGTTTTTCAACAGACTCTTCTCAGAAGTCCTCTTTTGCTGTCCATTTCTTCATTTTGGTGTTGAACAGCTGCTATGCATTGGTCTTTTCTGGCATTTGTCTATTTCTTCACCTCTATTTCTTTGTTAACTCTATTCCTCAAAAGTGACCCCCATATATATGTATATAATGTATTTTTAAAAATGATTATTTATTTTAGAGTAAGAGAGAGAGTGCACAGGTCAGAAGGAGAGGGAGAGAGAATCTTAGATTCCATGCTGGGCATGGAGCTAGATGTGGGGCTCAATCTCACAACCCTGAGATCACAGCCTGAGCCAAAACCAAGAGTTGGACACTTAACCGACTGCACCACCAGGGCGCCCCAAGTGTAATTTAGTTTTTAGACCAATTTTAGGTTCACAATACAAGTGAACAGAAGCTACAGCGATTCCTCATATATCCCCTGTCCCCTCCCATTCAGTCTCCTCCATTATTAGTGTCCCCTCCACCAGAGTGGGACATTTGGTACAATTAGTGAAACATTCATACATCATAGTCACCCATAGTCCACAGGTTTTATTAGGGATCACTTTTACTTTTTTAAAGAAAGTATAGTTGACACACAATGTTACATTAGTTTTAGGTGTACAACTTTGTGATCATTCGGGTTAACTATTGGTTAAGTATTGTACCACTGTGGGTTTGGACAAATATATAATGGCATGTACCCACCATTATACTATCTTCCAGAGTAATTTCACTGCCCTAGAATTCTCTGGGCTCCACCTGTTCATTCCTCTACCTCAACTGTCAATTTTTATTTATTTATTTATTTTTAAAAATTATTTTTATTTTTTTTAAAGATTTTATTTATTTATTTGACAGACAGAGATCACAAGTAGGCAGAAAGGCAGGCAGAGAGAGAGCTGGAGGCAGACTACCTGCTGAGCAGAGAGCCTGATGTGGGGCTCAATCCCAGGACCCTGGGATCATGACCTGAGCTGAAGGCAGAGGCTTAACCCACTGAGCCACCCAGGCGCCCTCAACTGTCAATTTTTAAATAAACAATTGTTAAGTGCCTGCTATCAACTAGGAATGGACAAGTGACTCCAAAAACAAAGTAAAAATCAGGTCACATGTGATTAAGAATCATACAGTCTGTTGGGAAGCCAGTTACATAAACAAATAGCCTAATATGATAACCTAAATTGCCTTAATGAGGTTGTGTGTCAGTGTTGACAGGGCTGTTGGAAAAATGGAGCTTGTAAGTTGACCTGGGGAACATAAAGAAGGCTTCCCAACAGACATATCTCCTCTAGTAGGAGTGTGCTAGTATGCAGTGTGGGGAGGGGTTGATACAGAGGTGGCAGGGGATGGCATCTAAACTGGGAGACTGGCATGTGCAAATGTCCGGCAGCTCTGGTGGACACGGCGTGCTTGGAGTGACCACAGCCATTCAGTATGTTTGAAGGACTGGCTGTGGGATGGGCTGCAGAAGGAAGGCAGAGACAAAGATCATGAAAGGCCTCGAGGATCATGGCAAAGGAGTTTACTAGATTTTACCTTGGAGACACGGGAGAGCTGCTGAGGAATTTTGAGCAGTATACTGATATGATCGGATTTTTATGTTAGAGAAATCCAGCCTGGTACCAGGGTGGAAGATAAGGTAGAGGGCAGAAGATGGGGGGTAGGAAAGGCCAGTGAGGGTGATTTCATAATATTTAGTTTGGGAGATGGCGAGAGAAAGAATGGAGCAGTGAGGAGGAGTCCAAGAGGAGAGACTTATGAGGTACCCAGGGCTTAGTAGTTGATTAGGTAGGGAGCAAGGAAGAGGAGAGACTCTGGCTTGGTCCGTTTGACAGTTAATAAGCTATAGAAGACAGAGGGGTGCCTGGCTGGCTCATTTGGTGGAGCCAAATGGTGGATCATATGACTCTTGATCTCGGGGTTGTGAGTTCGAGCCCCACGCTGGGTGTAGAGATGACTAAAAACAAAGACAGAGAAGATGGAGGAGTGGGTTTTGTGTTGAGGGCGTTGTGCAGAGGAAGGATGTGTTTGATTTTGATTCAGGTGAGAAGGTCAAGTAGAAAAGGGCTCCACAGGTCTGGAGCTACGAAGAAAGTTCCAAGCTGAGATATTGATTTGGGAGTTATGCTGTGGGTAGGTGTGGTAAGCACGGGTGAGTAGAGTAGGTAAGGACTGTGAGTAGAGCCAAGAAAGAAGAATGAGAAGACAAGAGGGAAAATGAAAGGGCATCAGGCTACGGACAGCAGGACAGGAGATCCTCTTAGACAACCGAGATATCAGTTCTCTATCAAAGAAAATCCACATTACTTCAATAACATTCAAAATCTTGTCCCTGCTCAAATACCCCAAACTGTACTTTTAAGATGTTTCTTAACATCTTAATCCAGGATCCCATCAAGTTTCCTGCACTGCATTTGACTATTAGCTTTCCTTAGTCCCTGTCTGTGAAGTCCCCCTACCTCCCTCTATTCTCTGTGGCACTGAGAGCTTTGGGATTCCGGGTGTGTTGCTCTGCAGGGCAGTCCGCATTCGGGACTGTAGTTAAACTGAGGTCAACCTTTTCCAGCACTTCTCACCACATGTGATGTTTGTTGATATGCAGCACACCAGAGAGATTCTAATGTCAGGGTTAGGCCCCCCACTCCTTTTTTTTTTTTTAATGATTTTACTTATTTGACAGACACAAGCAGGGGGAGTGGGAGGGGTAGAAGCAGGCTTCCCGCTGAGCAGGGAGCCCGATGTGGGGCTCGATCCCAGGACCCTGGCCTTCTGCCCTGAGCCGAAGGCAGAT
This sequence comes from Mustela putorius furo, assembly GCF_011764305.1. Lineage (NCBI taxonomy): Eukaryota > Metazoa > Chordata > Mammalia > Carnivora > Mustelidae > Mustela > Mustela putorius. Next base: position 30,948,237 of record NW_025422047.1, on the reverse strand, counting down.
GCTTAATGACTGAGCCACCCAGGTGCCCCAGACCCCTTTTATAGTCAGATTTTTTTTTTCATAGTCAGATTTTTGACTACTATATCCGAGACTGTCCAAAGCACCTGACAAATATATACATATTTGGATCCAAATGTTAGATTTATGGGTGGTTTTTTCTACAAAGTGATACATGTTCTGAGTCTTTCATCTTTGAGAGATGGGTGACTAAGTCCACTTTTCAGCTGTTCATTCTGATTGTTTTTTCTTGATTTATCCCATAGAAACCTGGGTTGTGAATAGCTTGTTCAGAGTGAGGCCTGGGCTGGCTCAGTGATATCCAGAGACTTCAGTTGAACTGGGTCACTAACATGACTGCTTTTCAGTCTCACCAACCACTATCCCCTGCTGTTCTGTTGGATAAACCAACGTTGAAGGGATGGAAGGAGAAAGCGCTGCATACTGAAAAGACCGAGAAGAAGGAGCCAAAGAGAGGAGGTGAGCCAGGGGTGAGAGTACGTTTATTTTAGAGCTCTTTTCTGGTAACAGAAGCCCGAGTCTTCGAGAAGAGTGAGACAGGAGGCAGGATTCAAGAGAGTTGGTGCTAATATGGGTGGATATTCACTGGAGTTAATTAATTTATAGTGAGCGATCTTTCTTTCTTTCTTAAAAGATTTTATTTATTTATTTGAGAGCACGAAAGTGAGAGAGATCACAGATCTCTTTCTTTCTTTTTTTTTTTTTTTTAAGATTTTATTTATTTATTTGACAGAGAGAGATCACAAGAAGGCAGAGAGGCAGGCAGAGAGAGAGAGAGAGAGAGAGAGGAGGAAGCAGGCTCCCCGCGGAGCAGAGAGCCTGATGCAGGACTCAATCCCAGGACCCTGAGATCATGACCTGAGCCGAAGGCAGAGGCTTAACCCACTGAGCCACCCAGGTGCCCACAGATCTCTTTCTTAAATGATCTTGAGCCAGCAGGCAGGGAAAGGGTGGCCTCTGGGCCAGGGACTCAGAATCTGGACTCTGAACTTCTCTTCTTATGCAATGATCTCAGCTCAGTCTTTAAGATTCCCCATATCTTCATTTTACAATCTGTACAAGCATATCACATTATCCACTTATGTTAACGGGGGAGTGAGTCTGATAATAGTTCTGAGAGGTACCACGGGATCAGGGTGTTGAATGCATTATTGTTGAAGGGATCATTGGACGCTGTTATAAGCTGCTCCTGCCGTCTGAATGTTCTCTAAGGCCCCAGTTGTGGTAGAACCGGTTTCTGAGAGAAAAGCTGAGTGACGTTCTTTAGAAAATCCTGCTCATAGACAACACTCATATACCAGAGAGAGTATATTGATTTTTGATTTAAGGATATGTTTGATATAAGGGCAAATATTTTTTTGCCTTTGATTTTCATAAACCCTCCTAGCTGGTAACCTTTTCTGTAATACTCAGACTCTGTTTAAAAATAATTTAATAATACTAAATCAGGGATCACTAAGCTGCCTGGGACTTAGCTGTACTTTAAAAAAAAAATGTTCCATTCAGGGGTGCCTGGGTGGCTCAGTGGGTTAAGCCGCTGCCTTCAGCTCAGGTCATGATCCCAGGGTCCTGGGATCGAGTCCTGCATTGGGCTCTCTGCTCAGCAGGGGGCCTGCTTCCCTCCTCTCTCTCTGCCTGCCTTTCTGACTACTTCTATTTGTGATCTCTCTCTGTCAAATAAATAAATAAAATCTTAAAAAAAATGTTCCATTCAATTTATTCTTTTTTTTTTTTTACTTTTTAAAAATTGCAGTAGACTAGACATCAATAAAACTTCCTATTGTAACCACTTTTAAACATACAGCTCAGTGACATTAAGTACCTTCACAGTGTTGTGCAATCAATACCACCATCCATCTCCAATTTTTTAAAAGATTTTATTTATTTATTTGCCAGAGAGAGAGAGAGCGAGCACACAAGAGCAGGGGGGGCAGCAGGCAGAGGGAGAAGCAGGCTCCCCACCGAGCAGGGAGCTCAATGCGGGACTTGAACTCAGGACCCTGGGATCATGACCTGAGCTGCAGGCAGACGCTTAACCAACTGAGCCACCCAGGGGCCCCTCAGCTGCATTTCTTTAGAAATGAAAGTAAATGATCTGTTCGTTGGCCTCAGTGATTCCTTCTGCTGGGGCTCTGTCCTGTGATGGCAGGCTGAGGGACTCCTTGCTCCCGGGGAAGCCTCTGATTTTTTAGGGATGGTTCTGAAATGGAATGAAAAGACACCCCCACCCCCACACACCCACCCCCATTAAAGACTGACCTTGTCAGGGTCCACAGTAGTTAAGGATTTCTATCACAGCTTCGATGGAAAGTTCTCACCAACTATTGTTTGCTGACGAGCTATAGCACGTTTTATTTGGAGGGCGGAAATTTCCCAGGTTTCCCTACTGTCTGGAGAATGTTGGCAGCACCACCTTGGGCCAGAACTAGTCAGTTTCTGCTGCCTGTGTGGGTGCCGCACTGATCCGGTAGGAGGAGCCCGAAAGTGGCAGTGAGTGGGTCCAGTGGGAGTGAGAAGGCACTGTCCCAGCCTGCTGACCAGAGGAAAGCAAGGTCACACCCATGCAGTTGAAAATCAGCTTAACATCCTGTGGGAAACTGCCTCTTTCTTCCCCTGTAAACTGAGAACGCTGTGGGGTGGGGTGGATGGCTAGAAGTTTCGACATCTCAAGCAGAGAACTTGGGAGGACTTCAAAGCTTTTCCTGGGATTCGGTCTTTCTTTGGCATCCCTTGGAAGAGAGCATCTCCAAAATGACTCACTCAACACCTGTTCCCTAAGGACCTCCTTGTTCCAAATGTGACCTTATCCATATTCCCGCTGTTCTGTCAAAGTGCACGGGGACAGGTGCTCGTGAGCTCACGATTGATTGCCAGTGCTGTCCTGAAGGCCAACAACAGCAGGGAAAGGCCCGAGGTGTCTTCCTGACCAGGTTAAATGTCTCCTTTGGAGGACTGGGTTGTTTTCATATGGCTCAGAGGAAATAAAAGTTTGCCCTTTCTGTTCGTGGACTGAAGTCCCTGTGGCGTCGCCAGGGATGGAGTTGGGTGTCCTTGTCATTGGTTAAGGAGTCCTCTGCAGATGAGTTCGAGGTCATGGGGTCTGTGTAGCCAGGACTGGATGGAATAGGGGGCTACACTCTTCTCCTTGAGGGGTGCTTTGGAGAGCTCCAGGACAGCCCGCTCCTGCTCCAGCAAGATGCTAGCTATGCACGGTGCCATGACACCATGTCAGATGTGGGGACCAAATCCCCCTATCGCTCAGCTCTCCACTGTGGCATGGGAAGCCTGGTGGTGGGATATGACCTCGTTGTTCATCATCTGTGTTGATTTATGAGAATCATGTAAGGAAATATACTGTACCCACAGTAGGAAAGGAAAATCTAGACAGAGCAAGGGATATGGTCAATGGATTGATTGGTGTGTCTGTCAGTCTGTGCATCAGTCTGCCTTTCTCTTGCTTCTTCCTTCATGTCAATCTTTCTCTTGGTTTCTCTTTCTGCCTAGCAGCTTTCTAGGTGTGTCTGTGTATGTCTTTCTCTTTCTATCTTGTTTTTCTGAGCATGTGCTAAGCTCCAACTATGTGCTAAGTATGATGCTAGATTCTGAGTCTAAAGGCAAAGACAGAGTCTCTGAATAATAATAGTAACAATGTAACTGGCTTTGTTGCTAGTCACTTAGCTTTTACTAGACTCTGTGTCAAGAGCTATTTATGTGTATTACTGCATTTAATCCTTGCAATAACTGTATCGTGATGGTTACATTACCTGTTTCGAAGATGAGGAGACTGAGGTTCATATAACTTGGAAGAGGTTGTATCTATCTGACTTGTGAGTCCACATTTTTTTCCTGCAATCCTCCTTTGCCCTTTAGCAGTGACCATGAATTCCTGGGGTCTTCAGGCTTCCTGTAGGAATGTTTTATGATATTGAATTGATTCTAGATTCTAGATTCTAGATTACTGGTCTGGTCCACATCTGGAAGCATTATGTGGGTGTGAAGTTTATTTACTTATTTATTTAAAAAATTTATTTATTTTTTTGACACAGAGAGACAAAGCAAGAGAGGGAACACAAGCAGGGAGAGTGGGAGGGGAGAAGTAAGCCTCCTACCAAGCAGGGAGCCTGATGAGGGCTTGATCCAGGGACCCTGGGATCATGACCTGAGCTGAAGGTAGACGCTTAACTGACTGAGCCACCCAGGCGCCCCTCGCTCTGAAGTTTGATTGGGAGAAGGGGTGAGGAGAAGGGAAGGAGAAGGAGAGAAAGAGACAAATACAGAGAGAGACAACAGAGAGGCAGATAGTGACGGAGGGACCTAATGGTAAAAAGAAATTGGAACGGAAATAGACATACTAAGAAAAATTTGCCCTGCAAAAAAGATCATTTTGATCCCATCTTGCTAATCCTCTTCCCAAACCAGGCACCATTTCCTAAGCACACTGGGGGCTTTCACATGCTGGCGCATTTGGTGATGTGTCCTGCTGCCCAGGATGCTCTTCTCTTCACTTTCTTGATGTTTCCAACTGTCAAAAGCCCAGGAACTGCTTTTGGTAGCTTTCTCCAAAACCCACAGATAGAATGAATGCCTCTCTATTCTGTACACTTATGCCTCTTTGGAAACACCCTTATCACGGCCGTTATTACCACCTGCTTAATTAGAAGCCGGCATCCTTCATCCCTGTAGACTGCGAACTCTTTGCCGGTGGGCAGTGCCTTAACTGCTTTGTGCTCTTTTCAGCTAGGCGGAGCCCCTGAAGATTCTGGGAGAGAAGCCTGGGACAGCCTTTTGCCCTTTGTCACGTTCTACAGCTTCCCTTTCTTTGCTAAGGTGTTACCGTGAGAGCCCAACCGGCATGGGTTAGGCATCTCCATCCTGCAAGAAACAGGCCAGGGCATGGCTGTAGATTAGTTTTATATTTTATACAGGGCTTGTACTATATCATGGTAGTATTTTCAGCCTTGTTACTTTGAAGTGCCTCTGGCAGAGATTAGAGGACGCCCACTTGTCAAGCCCCAAGAAGGTAGGAAACATGTGTGGCAACTGTCGCCTAGAGGATGGGAGTGCGGCTCACCTGGAGAGACAAGGGCATTCCGGGTGACATTCACCGTGCTGGACTGTGGACTCAGCGTGGTTGGTTCACCCTTTCTAACTTGGGGGATCTTGACTGCATATTTGGACTTTAAACATGTTGACTATTTGAGGAGAGAACACGGAAGGTAGAAGTCTGATAAACTAATGTAAATCATACCTAAGTATTCCTTATTATCGGATAGAAAAAAAAAAAAGAGACTTCACCGTAAAACCCTTCAGACCAATGTCTCAGAGTCCAGACCTTCTTGCAACTTAATTTGTAAGAAGAATGTGCTTATCGTTTCTGAGGTTTCTGGGAGAAGGAAGACTGCCATGATGTTGGGACAAAACGCTCCGCAAAGCACCAGGATATAATATGGTCACAGTTCAGAGCGGGTGGTTGGGAAATGCTTACTGAACAACCGAAGTTGATGTTGCTTCAAAATGTTCCTTACGACAGATTGCAATGTCTACCATTTTGGCAAGAGAGGAGCCAAGCCCCGATGTAAGCGGAGGAACTAGTTTTGCATGGCCTGGAGTTGAACTCCTTTATACCTCACAGCTTCATTACTCCGCAACTTCACGTGTCTGAATCCCAGGCTGATTCAGATCCTGGGAAGGGATTTAAATTCCTGGACCTTGCGGACTCTGGGCAGGTGGCTACCACGGGGCTCCACTAGTGTGCCCTTGACTCACTTCAGCCCTAGGCTCTGGTGCAGGCTTAAGAGTTGCACAGAATGCTGTGAGGTCTCCTTTCCCCCTCATGAACTGCGGAAATGCTGTGAGACTCTTCTCCCCTCGACCAGTGAAACTGCCACACGAGATCGGAGGTCTGCTGAGAATGAGTTCTCATCTCTGTCGTCTGAGCTCTGTTTGTGGTCTTCATCTGGCCCCAGTAGAGAGAACGCCCATATGCGGCTGGCTACAGTGCCGCTATGTTTTGCAGGACGGGAGTGAGTGGAAAATCGCCAGGATTTTCTGCCGTATTTCACCAGTGTTGCTGGCAGCCCTCAAGGTTTGCAGCCAGGTTGTTCTGGGGAGTGCCTCATTGAGCAACCTTGTGTTCACCCTTGTCATGAGCCCTTCGCTTACAACAGTCTTTTGAGGTTGGATGTGCCACAGGGCTGGCCAAGCTGGCTTCGTCAAAGGGTGACTTGGATGACGATTTGGCTTCTGAATCTGTATGTGTCACTTGCCAGGCAGGGTAGATAGAGTCTGTTTTCCTGGGAGTCCTGAAGGTTCTGACATGGTGTGCATCGAAGCGGGAGCTGTGGACCAGGATTAAGGCTGGAGTCGGAGGAAGCAGATTAGTGCTGGTGTGAGAGCAGAAGCTCTGGTCTCAGGCTCCTGGGACTTAGATCCCCCTGTTCGGTCCCAGCAAGGCGCTTCGGCTCTCTGACCCTCAGGAACCTCACCTGTGGTTATAATATGCACCTCACAGGGCTGTAGGGGGAGGACAAGCAAGATGCCCGTGAGCTGCAGAGCTGCAGGGGCTGAGCTGGGGGTGGCGGGAGGTACTTTTTCCTTGCTGTTTGGGTGTCAGCCCATGCTGTTTGCTGTGTGTGGTGCCTTCCTTGATCCCACAGGGAAGGAGATGCATGGGGTGGTCCTTGAGGAATTTTCATTTTTTTAAGAAAGATTTTATTTATTTATCTGAAAGAGAGAATGAGAGAGCGTGAGCATGAGGTGCAGAAGGTCAGAGGGAGAAGCAGACCCTCCCACTGAGCAGGGAGCCCGAGGCGGGACTCAGTCTCGCGACTTCAGGATCCTGACCTGAGCTGAAGGCAGTTGCTTAACCAACTGAGCCAGCCACCCAGGAGCCTGAGGAATTCTCAATTTAAACATATTTTTTGTGTGCCTGGAGCAAAGCTTACATAGATACACATACAAGAGTGCACACAGATTTAAACAATAGGTTCCTGAACAAGAAATTACATTTCATATTTTGGTGAAGAGGAAATCGCACTGATTGCAAGACAGATCTTCATGGGGCTGCAGGGCATCCCTGCAGACTTTAGGACTCAGGCAGAAATCCAAGGGCGCTTTGGTTAATCAAAGACAGAGAAGTTGTCAAATGTGGGACAGGGTGTATCAGGCTAGCACTTTCCCCAGTGCCTGCAGCACACTTAACCTCTAAGATTTTTCTGGGATAAAAGGAGTTTGTGCTCAAAAAGGGTTGGAAACAAAGTTGGGTTATGAAACGTCACTTTACCCTGCAGGCGTCCTCCCCCAACTGCACAGGACAATGCATGTTAAATACATTAACCTTTCTGAGACTCCCGGTAGCAAGAAAACCTTGTATAACTGAGCATTTTTCAAACTTATTTGTATAAGGAATCTTTTTCAGGTGTCTTCTATTGAGATCCAGTGGGCAAAGGTTGAGAAAGCCAGTTTTAATTGTTGGGTGTGGTGTGAGGTTGTTTGTATTAGATGGAGCTGTGAGTGGGTTTTCCTAGAAAATTCTTGAGACAAGTAATACAGATGGAAGTTATATGGCCTTATGAGTAGGTTTTTTTCCTTGTTTAAAGTCTTTCTCATTTCTTCACCTTTTTCTTATGAATGATTTCAAACATAGTGGGAAACTGAGAGGTTAGTACAATGAATGAACTAGGAAGTTATATACACATTGTAACACATCCCCGCTCAGTTTCCCCCCACACTCCACTTAAGAATGCAGATACCGGGGCACCTGGGTGGCTCAGTCAGTTAAGCATTCGGCTTTGGCTCAGGTCATGATCTCAGGGTCCTGAGCCCCACTTTGGGTTTTCTGCTCAGTGGGGAGTCTGCTTCTCCCTCTCCCTCTCCCCAGCTCATGCTCTCTATCTCAAACAAATTAGTAAAATCTTAAAAAAAAAATTTCAGATACTTATCTATAGAGTCATAATGCCATTATCCCTGAGAAAATTAGCTATCTAAAATTGACTTGATGGGGCGCCTGGGTGGCTCAGTGGGTTAAGCCTCTGCCTGTGGCTCAGCTCATGATCCCAAGGTCCTGGCATCGAGCCCCACATCAGGCTCTCTGCTCAGCAGGGTGCCTGCTTCCTCCTCTCTCTCTGCCTGCCTCTCTGCCTACTTGTGATCTCTGTCAAAGAAATAAATAAAATCTTAAAAAAAATAAAATTGACTTAATGTTTAAATTTCCCCAACTACTCCCTCCAAATGTCTTTATAATTTTTTTTTTTAAATCAAATGCACACATTACGTTTCTTGGTGGCTTATTTTAACCCCTTTCCTCTTTCCTTTTGACCTCTTTCCTTCTTCTTTATTTTTCCCCATGACATTGACCTTCAGAAGAGTCCAAGGTCTTCCAAATGTCCCACATTCAGATTTGTCTTTTTCCTCATGAAGTTCACTGTTCCCCAGCCCTGGCTGCACAGAGGACCACGTGTCCTGATTGACTGGCATTACAAGAGAGAGGTCGTAATTGGCCTACTCTGTTCTCACTGGAAGTTAGTGAGATAAAACTTAAAACCTAGAAGAGAGAATACCAATGCCTGCGTTCCACTACAAACCAATTAAATCAGAATTGCTGGAGAGGAAGGTCAGGTGGCCCTGCTTTCAAAATTCTCCTGGTGGTTCTAGTAAGCAGTCAGCGTCAATTCTGTGTCTTGTATATCCCGTAAACTAGAAGTTAGGCTCAGGATATTTCATTTTTGTCCAGAGCACCTTGACTGTGTACTGCAGACACCTGGGAAGCTTTGTTTTATTTTTTAAGATTTTATTTATTTGAGAGAGAGAGAGAGAGCATGAGCACGCATGTGCATGAGCAGGGGGAGAGGAAGGAGCAAGGGCAGAGGGAGACAGCTGAGCGGAGAGCCCAATGCGGGACTGGGATGCTGGGATCATGACCTGAGCTGAAGGCAAATGTTTAACCGACTGAGCCACCCAGGGAGCCACCAGGGAAGCTTTAAAAAATACCCATGCTTGAGTCTCACCCCAGAGATTCTGGTCTGGCAGCATTGCCTAGGCATTGTGAGTTTTAAAATCTTGGGTGACTTGAATACAGTCAAGAAAACCCACTGCCTTAGGTGCTATTGTCTGTTTAATTTGCATCCTACCAGGATGCACGGAATGTCCCACCTTTCCATTATCTATGATGCTGCGTGCCACCACGGAGTTAAGGTGGGACTTACCGGGCTTCTCTGTCGCAAAGGTGCAACTGCTCTCCCTCGTGAAGGTAAGTGGTCTCTGGGATGATGCTTTGGCACCGTATGGCAGCGATGAATACCTTGTTTGCTAATGAGTTTTTGTCCAGTGCTTTTAGCTTCTGTTGGTGATTGTTACCTCAGTCAGTTATTATATCGGGAGTCAAAAATAGTGATCTTCAAATCTTGCCATTCATTCTTTTGTAAAGAAGAGTTATCCTGCTTCTCCTCTTGTTGTTGCCTGGACTTATGTTTTTTCTTTTACTAACCAGCTCCAATCATTATCCATTCTGATGTTCAAATTGTACTAAATTTGGCCCGTGGGAACCAAGAACCTCCAAGCTGGCTTTTTTAAAAGTACAATTTTTAAGGGGTGCCTGGGTGGCTCAGTTAGTTAAGCAGTGGACTCTTGATTTCGGTTCAGGTCCTGATCTCAGGGTCATGAGATCAAGCCCCGAATCATCGGGCTCTGCACAACGAGCGCCCAGATACTATTTGCTTGAGATTCTCTTTCTTCCTTAAAAAATAAGGAAGACAATAAAAATAGAAGTACAATTTTAAAATTGATATTTAACATAAAGAACAGCACACAAGAAGATCAAGTCAGTAGTTCATTTTTTTTTCCCCCACAGAGCAGGTTAACCAGTTGTAACCAGTTCCCAGAACAAGACACAGAGCATTGAGTTGTAGCAGAAGCCCCAACACACCCTCCTCCTATCACTACTGTCCCTCACAAGTGTAACTACCACACTTGCTTCATCTTCTCCTTCTTTTTTTTTTTTTTTTAAAGATATTATTCATTCATTTGAGAGAGAGAGAACAGGAGCAGGGGGCAGGGCGAGGCAGAGAGAGAAGCAGACTCCCCGCTGAACAAGGACCCTAATGTGGGACTCCATCTAGGGATCCTGGGATCATGATGGACCCAAAGGCAGATGCTTAACAGACCGAGCCCCCCAGGTGCCCACCAGTCTTACCCCTAAGCTTGTTGACCAGTTGGCATTTTGGACCTCTGTGTCCGTGGCCTCATACAGCGTTTGCTCTCACGTCTGGCTTCTCTGTGCATCGCCGTGTGCGTGAGATTTCATCTGTGATGCGCGTGGCTGCACGTCTTTGATTTTCACTGCTTCTGCCATATATGTATCTGTTTGAGCACAGCTGGATGTTTGGGATGGTTTTGGGTTCTGCGGTAACGCTGCTACGAACATTCTGGTGCATGTCTTTGGGGGAACACATTGTTCTGGGGGAGGGGGTGTCATTGTTCTAAGAGCGGAGTGGCTTGCGCGGAGGGTATGTTCAACTTTATTTGATTCCGTCGAACAGATTTCTTTTGCTGTAACTGTGTTGGTCTTCATGGACTTCTTTCACTTTCTTGGCTCATGACGCCTGCTCTCTGAAGGGGCGCTGGAATCAGCCACTTCTCTGAGGAGCCCTGGCTCTTTTGAGTAGAGGATAGTATTTAAAAGCCACATCTGGGTGCTTGTTGTGCTCCTTGAGACTGGAATGTCATTGCCTTCCGTTCCTGTTGTTGGACAAAGCTCCGCCGCACAGTTCACGCGTTTGAACTGAAGAGTTCAGTCCCGATCCAATTAGTCATTAGAAAGTTGTTTCTTTTTCCCGTCCAAGAAGGGTATTTATTTTCCGTGCGCATCTCTCTGCTCTTGCGCTGAAAATCTTCCATCCTTGTGACCTCCAGTGTTTTTCCTATTTGCTTTACTTTACATGAAACAGTTGCAAAAGCGCGATACTAGCGCTGTTGACAATAATATTATGTGAGTGGAGTATTATGAGGCTTCAGATTTCTTTGGAGTTGTTTTGGCCTCTTGTGAGCAACTTTGATCTTAAATTGAATGACTTAAATCTATTGAGGAGGATGACGGATTTTTCCAGTGGTTGCAGAAGGTGAGTGGCATGGTTGGAATGCCGGCTGTCCCCGTGGCCCTTCTGGACAATTCCTGCTGGTAAGCCCCCCTCCTCGTCCCTCCCCTCTCCTTTCTCCAAATCACAGCAGAGGGTTTTCAAGGTGTCCCTGGGGAGGGGCACACAACCGGGGTGTGCTTCCTTCTCTCATTCAGAGGTTCTCGGGTTGTTAGCCTCCCCTGGGTTCTCACCCAGGTGGTGATGGTTAATTTTGTGTGTCATCTTGGTGCCCAGTTATTTGGTCATATGTCAGTCTAGATGATGCTGTGAAGGCATTTCTTTTTTTCTTTTCTTTCCTTTCTTTCTTTTTTTTTTTTAAAAGATATAACTAACATTTAAATCAGTAGACTTTGAGTAAGGCAGATTACCTTCCTTAAGCTGGTAGGACTCCTCCAGTCAGTTGAGAATCTTAAGAGAAAAGACTCAGATGCCTGGAGGAGGAAGAACTTCTGTCTTCAGACTCAAGACATCAGCTTAGTGTTGGAATAAACAGCCCACCCCCGTGCATTTAGGATTTGCCAGCCCCTACGATGGTATGAACAAGTTCTTTAAATCCTACTCCTTTACACACACTCTCTCTCTCTCTCTCTCTCTCTCGGTTCTTTTTCTTTTTTTAAAAAGATTTTTTAAAAAATTTATTTGAGAGACCAAGAGGAGGGTTAAGGCAAAAGGAGAGGGAGAAGCAGGCTTCCTGCCGAGAAGGGAGCTGGATGTGAGGCTCAATCCCAGGACACTGAGATCATGCCCCAGGCTGAAGGAAGAGGCTTAATCCACTGAGCCACCCAGGTGCCCCTACTGGTTCTGTTTCTTTAGAGAACCTGAGTAGAACAACGGTTCTACTTGTGTTAGATTTCAGACACAAATGGTTGGGGTTCTCTGCTGTGTGGCCCATCAGTGGCATATCAGGGTGACAAGCAGATTGTCATCATCCCAGCAGAAGAGGAAAAGAGCAGGATGACCAAGGACCCTGATCAGGGAGTGGATGCGGGGAACGGTGTGTAAGAACCTGTCTCCACTCCCACTCAGAACTTGGGTAACCCGGTTACCGGCAGACAGCAGGTGTGACCTTTATTTGATTTGGAACCAGAGCATCCTGCTGGCTCAGGAACAGTGGAAATTGACCTGCTTTGGTGAGGAAGGGAAAGGCTCTCTGTTATCTTTACCGTACATGACTCCCAGGTCCGTCCCAAGTTCTCTGTTAGCATCTCTCAGACGTGTGCCCAACAGGTGCCCCATGCCTGGGAAGCACTTCGCCTTGGCGAGGGAGAAGCTGAGGTTTCCCAGAAACTGATTGTTCTCTTTGGTTAAAGATGCCAAGCCAGTTGTTATAAGAGATGGTATAGGATCTTCTCAGCTCCTCCTCCTTAATCCTTCTGTCATGTTATCCCTCCCTAGGAGGAGACTGGTGCAAATAGAAGAAAACCCAGAATATTGGGGAACAGAATGCATTGAAGTTATGCTGTGAGAGAGTTTATTTTCCAAGGATACTCCACTCTGGGGTTGAAACGCACCTCCAGTGATGTCCAGTGACTCCCACTGTCCTTTCGGGAGGGAGGTAGACTCCAGGGGATGGACACACTGGAGTGGGAAGGGGCCGGGGGAGGGGGATAGAGGAAGAGAAGAGTGGTCAAAGAGGGAAGAGACCCCAGCATCCACGGGTTGGAAAGGAAGAAGGTGACAATGTTTTGTACCATCTTCTGGACACCATGCTTTTCTGTAAACATCTATTACCAGGATTCCCCTCAGTAATTGCTGGAACCCCCCCACCCCCAACAGACATAACCAAGGACTGACATTAATTGATCGCCAAGCCAGAGGAAAACTGTAATCCTGCAGGAGAGGAAATCTGGTTTGTGTGCTCTGCTTAGTTTGGGTTTGACAGAGTGGCATCCCGAAGTCCACTGTCTAGTTCCAGACCCTGGCTCTGCATGTCCTAGCTCCGTGCAACATAGAATCAGTTACACAATCTCTCTAACCTTCAGCTTTCACACTTTTGGTTTCGTGAGCTCAATTACACAAAAATGTGACAATTTTTGTTTTTTTTGCTTCTGTTTTGTCCCACGTTTCCAGATGATTTTAATTGCCTTACTACCCAAATCAAGAAGTCCTATCTCATCCAAACTTTGGTGAGGTGAAAGTCTGAAAATATTTTAGAAACATTAGATGCTAAATGAAAAAAATACTTGCACACTGTACACTATTACGCATTTAAGATAGTGAAACATGGTTGGTAATTCTCATTGTCCAGTGTCCTCTTTGTTGTTCAATTTTCATAAAGAGAAGGCATATGAAAAACAGTTTTTGTGACTTCCTGTGTGACCTCATCCCCTCACTGTTTTCCTCACAAGATCTCAGGTTCCTCGTTTACTAATTCTTCTGCCTTGAAGGGCAGGTTCCTGCCTTGTAGTCTCTTCTTGGTGCCAGACTGTGGTCCAGAAACACATATGCTCTTCAGTTTTTTGTTCTTTTAAAAAAGATTTTATTTATGCATTTGTCAGAGAGAGAGAGAGAACACAAGAGCACACAAGTAGGGGGGCAGCAGAGGCAGAGGGAGAAGCAGGCTTCCCACTCTGCAGGGAGCCCAACATGGGGCTCAATCCCATGACTCTGGGATCATGACCTGAGCCAAAGACAGATGCTTAACCTCCGAGCCACCACCACCCTTTGTCTTTGAGCACTTCAGATCGGCAGATGGAAGGAGCCGCCAATGAGATGGTGTCACCCTGGACGAAGCTCCTGTGTGAGCAGGCCCGTTGTTCAGTGGGTTCGGCTTGGTACAGTAGCAGATATGACTACTAAGCTCATGAGAGGTTTCAAAACCCAGAACCCTCCATTCCGTACGGTCAGACCCCTCTTCCTCCACTCAGTGCAGACAAGAAGAACAACAGGAAAGAGACGTTGGCTCAGAGGCATTGTAACAATCTTGCTGGAGTTTGCTTTTTTCCTATGGGTAACACATGGGAGGTACCTCAGTCCTGAACCTAACACTATTTTCTTTTGGATTATTTTCTCTGTGCTCATGCACTGTTTTCCACCTCTGGTCACTAGCAATTTTCTTTGCCAGTTGATCTTCTTTTTTTGTCTTCTCTCTATAAAAGCCAAGGCCATTATGTTAAGACTTCAAGGAAATAATATAGAGATTTGGTCCATCAGTTCCTTTATGGAGAACCAGTAATTTGGATCAGTTTTGTTGCTTTCTGAGTGTGTGGTCTGATGTTGAAATGGAGGGAGACAAACCTGGAGCGAGGGACAATGAAAATGTCCTTCAGATAGATGTTTCTCTCCATTTCACTCTGCGTTTGTGACGCGTTCCCTTTAGTTCACACAGAGGACAGGTGCACTTTGGACACTGTTGAGAATTCCTGCTTCTCACACATTACATAACTAAAGGGACTTCTGGATAATGTCAGAGTTGGACTCTCCAAGGAGTGTCAGAAGTGCTGATAAATTTGGATTAAAGCAGCTCCATGTGCTTAGATGTTGCTTATCCACATTTCGGAGAAGGTGTGGAAGTCACACTTGTGTCCTCATTCACAATCACTGGGTAGAAGAGGCACGAATCAGGAACCTTCTCACTGAGAGTGAGTCTAAACCTCCAACAAACTAGCTCACGCAAACCAAAGACTTTGCCAGCTCTTGTTACTGAGAAGACCACAGGTAAAGCTCCTTCAGGTGAGGCTTGAGTCAGGACTCACAAGATCTTGCAGGATGTCCCATGTGGCTCTGCTCTTCCTTGTTGGTTCGTCCTACAGCTTCATGTAATGGGCCCTAGAGTCTTTAGGGTCTCCTCTTTTTGAGGGTCTTAAGGAGGATAAGAGGAAGCTTTTTCCCCCTCATGATCCTAGCAAACGTCTTCTCCACTGAGGAAACTATTGTGGCAGAGAGAATGTGCTAGGCTAATTGCAGAGGTGGGCATGGAGTGAACTTCATCAGGCAGCCGTGGGCCGGGGTGGGTGGGCTCTCCGGAGGAGAACCAGGGAGCTGGGACTCAAGCCGGGGGAATGGCTGGGGGGAAGCAAAGACAGACAAACAGACAAACATGTCCACTTTGTGCTTTAGATCACCAAGAGACTTGACAGTTAGGTGTGGGCAGAGACAACAGGTTTTCTCAGAAATGAATATGGAACATGCTCAAGGCTTCTGGACTATTTTGAGACCCCAAGACTTTGGAGACATTGTTCAGAAGAGAGAGTTTGAACCTGAGAAAAATGCAAAAGCAGAGGTTATTTGTTCTTTTTCACCATTAAAAGAATTTCCCCGTGGAGCATTGATTTGTTTATTCTACTACTCTTTACTAGTTGCTTACTAGCTCCGGGGCCCCTGGCGGGACACTGGACATGGAGGGAACAACCACCGCCACGAACACAAACACAGTCACCGTGTTGGCTCCAAAGTAGGCTGATCATTGCATCAGTCCGGGAATTATTTTTTAATTAATTACATTTAAAAAAACCGAGTTACACATGTGCTGAAAGACACACACTGTCAGCATACAGCTTCAATCTGTTGAATCGTGATCTCTGTGAGGTTTTTCCATATGTTATAGATAAAACAGTGGGATTCTCTCTAGCTGGGATTCAGGAACCCCACCAACTTAAAAATATAAAATTAGCCTTTCAGACTTGGAAAAGAGCTTCAGGATAAGACTCCTTACTGCCAGAATTATTCCTGTTCTGCCCTGACTCTTGGTCATTGTCCTTGCCAAGTGATTCTGATTAAGTCCACTGGTGTACTTGTCTCAGGGTAGAAGACAGCAGGGCTCACCTCCCCCCACAAGGCAAATTCTTAGCTTCTGTGTGGTGGGACCTCCTCATTCACAGCAGTCCTTACCAGAGCCCCCGAGGTTGTTGGGAAAAACTGACTGCCAGGAGAATCCTTCTGGACTTTTGGTCAGATGGGCATAGGAGGACTTTCTAGTAGGCTAGTCTTTCTAAGAAATCGGACTAGAGGGGCACCTGGGTGGCTCAGTTGGTTAAAGGTCTGTATTCAGCTCAGGTCATGATCTCAAGGTCCTGGGATCAAGCCCTGCATCGGGCTCCCTGCTCAGCAGGGAGTCTGCTTCTCCTTCTTACTCTCCCTCTCTGCTCTGTCTCTCTCATATAAATAAATTAAAAAAAAAAAAAAAAAAAAAACTGGACTACAAAGATTCACAAACTTCACGGCATTTTCTAAAATTAAATCTGTGGAGAGATTAAGGCAAAAGGCACCTTTAGTTTGACTTTCATACTTAATTTCCTTCTAGTCAAGATATGGATTGATAGAGAGTCTTGATTAATATCAGAAAATTGGGGGCGCCTGGGTGGCTCAGTGGGTTAGGCCGCTGCCTTCGGCTCGGGTCGTGATCTCAGGGTCCTGGGGTCGAGTCCCACATCAGGCTCTCTGCTCAGCAGGGAGCCTGCTTCCCTCTCTCTCTCTCTCTACCTGCCTCTCCATCTACTTGTGATCTCTCTCTGTCAAATAAATAAATAAAATCTTTAAAAAAAAAAGAAAATTGGGAATGTTGGAGATTTCAGTTTGTGGATTTTTTAAATATGGGGATGGAATTACCCTTGATTAAAAAACAAACAAACAAACCCACAATAAACAGCCAAATTTTCACTGGTCTCCTGAACTGGGCTAATTGTGCTTGTGGGGTTAATTTTTTGCTTCCGGAATTTGTGACTTGACAAAGACGGTAGTTTTAGATGTGGACCCAGCATCTTTTCCCAGAGGAAAAGGTTGACTAAGGGAATTCTGAGGGTTGAGGGGATGGCTGTGTTCTTGGCAGACTGAAACCTGAACCCCAGTGGTAGTGTTTGAAGGGAGAGCTTACCCCAATCATAGAAAGTTTTCTTGTAAAAGTGAGATCGTCCCTTTGATTCAGAACTGGGCCGCAGTAGGTCAGAGCTCTCTTTCTGGGCCTTATATTGTTTGTTCACCAATATCACAGTGACCTGGAGGGCTGAGGTCCCTTCAGTTTAGTCACCACCGGCCACTCCTGGAGTACCAACCGTTACTGAATCTCTCTACTCAGGGTTTTAAAAGTTGGGACACTTTGGAGAGGGGGGTGTGGCCAGGAATCTGTATTTAAAACAAATCTTCCAGTAGTCCTGAAAGCAAATGTTTGAGCAGGTAAAAAGGAAGCCTCGCCTTCAGGCCAAGAGCTTCCCTGCTTCTGAGTTTTCAGGTCTGAGAGACAAAAGGAGTCCTTGTCAGCCAACCTCTCGGGATCCGATTATTTGTGTGAATCTGCATTTAATACCATTTTGGTCATGGACGTAAGGCAAAGCTGTAAAGGGTGCAGCTTCTCAGGATGTGAAAAACAAGTTGTGTTAAAGTGGGTCCTTGGCTCCTCCAAATCTTTGAGTCTGAAATTTCTTCTCCCTTCAAACAATCGAGGCAGTCTGATTGGGAGCTGCGGTGCCAGTTGGCACAGGTGGGGCTAAGAAGGGGCAGGGTGTGAAGTCATGCGTTTTGTACACGCTGAGATTTTTGAGGCCAGCTCTGTGCCCTTGAGGACAGACAGAAGGTGGAGAAGGTCCTAGGGGACAGCGTCTAATTCTGGAGCGGCCTGCTGCTCTCTGCTGCCCCCTCGTGGAAAATTCTCACAAGGCGCTCCAGGCCTGCTGTAGGAGACGAGGATCATCCCACTGGGGCCCTAACCAACTGGGGACGGGGTGTGAGGGAGAGTTTCACTGGTTAGGTTTGCGTATAAGGAAAAACACACAAGATAAGTAGGACATCCATGTACTCCAGCCCATCGTCTGAAGTTCCACTTCCTGCTACCCCATATGTGGTATTCCAGCATCCCCTTATGTGACCGGCCCACCTTGATTAGCAAACTAATCATTCTCCCGAATAATAAAAATCGTGTTAATGCTTTGCTGAAATCAGGCCTATCCTATTTCTCAAATCTGTTCGTTAGAAGTTCCATGTAAAGAGTTCATACAATTAGGCATGGCCTATTCTTAGTAAATCCCAGCTGGGTCCCAGCATTTACAGCCTCCTTTTGCACCAGGGAGCACAGTACGCTGGTTAAGAATTCTGGCCTCAGAACTCCCTGGGTTGAAATCCCAGCTCCAGTACTTAGAGTGAGAGTATCGCCCACCTTATGTTGTGGGGAAGAAGGTGACAGCACTATAAGATGCTGGTCACAGAAGCCAGGGAGGGGTAGCTGTCCTGTTAATTTCTAAGTTTTCACAATTCATTCATTCATTCAATAATTTGCTCTAGACTTGACCTGGGGCAGCTGCCAAGCCCTGTAGTTGGCTGATTGCACTCTTTGTGATTTCTCAGGGCCAGTGGGGTCCCAGCAGGTGGTGGGGAAAATCCAGTCTCACCCAGGGCACACCGAGAGGCCACAGGCTAAAGAGCTGGTGCATTTGGCACATCATGGTGTCTGCTTGGCTTCCAGTGAGTCTAAACTTTTCACCAACCATAGCAAGAACCAAAAACATGGGCAACAAACTTTGCTCCCCTAGATAAGTCAGAGATAAGAGAATCACACCAGGGGTACCTGGGTGGCTCAATGGGTTAAACCTCTGCCTTTGGCTCAGGTCATGATCTCAGGGTTCTGGGATCGAGCCCCTCATCACATCAGGCTCTCTGCTCAGCGGGGAGCCTGCTTCCTCCTGTCTCTCTACCTGCCTTTCTGCCTACTTGTGATCTCTCTCTCTGTCAAATAAATAAATAAATCTTAAAAAAAAAAAAGAGAGTCATGCCAACTGTTGTAAGAAAATATGGACTAATAAGAAAACATGGACCATTAAGAATAAGAAGAAATCAGAAAACATGGGCTATTTCCCACAAACCTGGGCTCTTGAACAATAATAGTTTTAGTTCCAATTTTTGCTATCTGGCTAGAGATAGGCCAGGAGCTTTGTGAATGTAACAGACCAATGAGCAAGTTCTTACCATGCAGGGACCAATGTAAACTTTGTCATCTTGGTAATATTGTATTTTTTTTTTCCTTTAAGTCTTTTTAAGTTTTTTATTTGGGGGAGCTAATCCTTTTGAAGTTTGACGCCCTTCCCGTCTTTGAGGGAGAACTTTTCTTTCTCTTCCTCTTTCCCTCACTCCCTTCTTCCGTTTCTCCCTCCCCTCCCCTCCCCTCCCCTTCCTTCTTTCCTTCTGTCCTTTTCTAAATGCTTCTTTCTTTGAGTATTCCCAAAGGAATACCCTGTCATGCTTGGGTCATCCTAAAATGCAAAATCTCAAAGATGTCTTGTCTGGGCCTCTTTGTTATTAGGTTATGATTTAAAAAATTGATTTTGCAATACTATGAGACTTCAAAAAAGAGGCAAAAATAGTAGAGTGAGTCCCAATATGCCCTTTATTCACCTCCCCTAATGATGAATATGTTCTATTACCAGCCCAGGAAGTTGACATTGGTATTAGCTGAATTACAGACTTCATTCAGATTTTTACCAGCTTTTATGTACACTATTTTTTTTGGAGGGAGGATGTAGGTGTATACTTCTATGAAATATTATCAGATGTATAGATCTGAGGAAACGACACATCCAGGGTACAAACCATTTCATCACCAAATGCCCTCCCCCTATCCTAACCCCCGACACCTGCTGATCTGTTCTTCGTCACTATAACTTTGTCATTTCAAAAATGTCACATAAATGGACTCATTTGGTTTGTAAACTTTAGAGTTGGACTTTTTTCACTTAGCATAGTGCTTTTGCGATCCCCTCACGTTGTTGGATGTATCCATATGTTTATTTGTGTCACTGAGGAGTACTCCATTGTTTGATGTACTACATGTTGAAGGATATTTGGGCCATTTCCTGTTTTTGGTTCTTACCAATAGAGCCACTATGGACACTAGTGTCCAGTTTTTGTGTGTGAATATAAGTTTTATTTCAATAGATATAGGTGGCCATCTTATCCAGTGAACTGTGCTTGCAACCGCATTTATAAAAATGACTGGTGTTAGGTTGTGCTTCTTGAATTTTCCTGGGTGAATGAGAAAAGATCAGAGGTCACTTAATATATAAGTGATGAATTTAGGCCAAGTGAAGTCAAATAATATCATGATACTTGATGGCCTTGATTGTTGACTGTACTTAAAATAGAGGCAAGTGGTAGCAGACTTGAGCTGTCACAAAGCGCATGGGAGCACAGACTTGTGGACCCCAAAAGCATTTGTGTGGAAGGGTGTGTACCATAGCCATCTTGGGAAGAGTGATTTTGTACCAGCAGAAAAAATATCATCCATCGTGTTATATTAAAACAATTGTTCATTTGGATTTTTATTGGTTTTGTAGTTTTGTGTTTATTTTATTTATAAATTCGGTATAGTTTTATGGCTATGGACCAACATAAAATCAGCTCAAAGACTCAATAAAACTATTGTAGTTAATGTGATTTAGTAGTGGTGGTGGTATGGAAGAAAGTCACAGGGAAGGAACACTTGGGTGGCTCAGTTGGTTAACTGTCTGCCTTTGGCTCAGGTCATGATCCCAGGGTCCTGGGACTGAGTCCCACATCAGGTTCCTGGCTCAGTGAGGAACCTGCTTCTCCCTCTGCCTGCTCCTGTTAATGCTCTCTCTTTCTCCCTCTCTTTCATTCTCTGACAAATAAATAAATAAATACTTAAAAACAAAACAAAACAAAAAAACCAAAGTCACAGGGAAACACCAATACACTTGTATTTTAAAAAAGCTATAGGGGCACCTGGGTGGCTCAGTGGGTTAAAGCCTCTGCCTTTGGCTCAGGTCATGATCCCAGGGTCCTGAGATCGAGCCCCACATCGGGCTCTCTGCTCAGCAGGGAGCCTGCTTCTTCCTCTCTCTGCCTGCCTCTGCCAACTTGTGATCTCTGTCTGTCAAATAAATAAAATCTAAAAAAACAAAAAACAAAACCCCAAACTATAAGGATGGGGATTTATACCATGTTTTATATTTGTACATATTAATATAGTTTGTATATTGGATCTAAAAAGGATAAACATAAAAGTGGCTTAAACAAATGTAGGAGGTCTATGCTGTCATAGACCTCTGAGCTCATAGGTAGTCTAGTAGCGTTGTACCATCCAGAGACCCGAGTTCCTTCTAGCTGGTTTCTCCACCTTCTCTTAGATTGGTGCTTCTCAAATTTCATGTGAGTTTGACTCACCAGAAGATCTTACTTAAATGACGCATCAGCTTCTCTGGGGCTGGTGGGGCCAAGGTTCTGCATTACCACATGCTCCCAGGTGATGTTGATGTAACTGGTCCACAGAGCACACGGTGAGCAGTGAGGTCCGGGAGTATGGCCTTCCTGGGCATGCTTGAAGTTGGCTTGTCACTTCTTTGGGTTTCCAACCTGCGGGACAGAGTAGAGAATGAAGTGAAGGGTTAGCAGCTCCCTTATGAGAACATGATCCAGAAGTTGTGTACCTTCCCTCTACTTCTTACAGGCTGGAACGTGGTCATGGGACCGTAATCAGCTGCAAGGGAGGCTGGGAAATGTAAGCTGTAGGTAAAAATTGAGGCATTTTATTAACTAAAAGGAAGATGGGGGGAGTGCCTGGGTGGCTCAGTTGGTTAAGCATCTGACTCTTGATTTATTATTTTTTTTTAAAGATTTTATTTATTTATTTGAGAGAAAGAAGGAGAGAGAAGGAGAGAGAGAGAGCACGCACGCATGAGTTGGGGGTAGGGGCAGAGGGCGAGGGAGAAACAGACTCTCCGCTGAGCAGGGATCCATCCCAGAACGGTGAGATCACAACTTGAGTGGAAGTCAGAGGCGTAATGGACTGAGCCACCAAACACTCCTAACTCTTGATTTTGACTCAGGTCATAATCTCAGGGTCATGGGATGGAGCCCTGGGTCAGGCTTGCATTGGGCATGGAGGCTGCTTAATGCTCTCTCTCTCTCTTTCTGCCCACCCCTCTCCCTCTGCCGCCTTCCATGAAATAGATAAAAGGAGATGGGGAGAACAAATATAAGGGAATTATTGGCAGTCTCTGCTACAGTCTTTATTTATTTATTTAAAAAATATTTTTCTTATTTATTTATTAGAGAGAGAGAGAGAGCATGAGAGGAGAGAGGTCAGTGGGAGAAGCAGACTCCCTGCAGGGCAGGGAGCCCGATGTGGGATTCGATTCAGGGACTCCATGATCATGACCAGAGCTGAAGGTAGTTGCCTAACCAACTGAGCCGCCCAGGCGCCCCTCTGCTACAGTGTTTAAAGAGAATTTAAGCCAATGTAGGGTCTGTGAGAATTTTTTTTCTTTTACATTACTGATGTCTGAAGAATAGTAATCTAAAATATAATCCAAAGTACACACCCCCTTAGCATTCACATGCGACTTTTTATAATCTGTTCCTTGCTTACATTTTCCATGCCATCTCTCCCCAAGAACACAGTCTGTATCAATTTTTTATTAGATTTTATTTTTTTTTTTTATTTATGAGAGAGAGCGAGCAGGAGCTGGGGCGGGGGTGGTGGCGCAGGGAGAGGGAGAAGCCATTTTTTTTTTTTTTTAAAGATTTTATTCACGTATTTGACAGACAGAGATCACAAGTAGGCAGAGAGAGAGAGGAGAAAGCAGGCTCCCGGAGGAGCAGAGAGCCGGATGCGGGGCTCTATCCCAGGAACCTGGAATCATGACCTGAGTGGAAGGCAGAGGCTTTAACCCACTGAGCCACTCAGGCGCCCCAAGAAGCCAGTTTTGCACTGAGCACAGAGCCCATCATGGGGCTCGATCCCAGAATCCTGGGATCATGACCTGAGCCATGACCAGATGCTTAACTGGTTGAGACCCAGACGCCCTGATGCCAATTCTTTTGGAATAGTTCCTTTTACCTGAACAAAACTCTCTCATACTCCACATGATATTCTCTTTGTCCTTCTGCATTTGTCATTTGTGCTTTATTAGGGCCAGCTGGTAAAGCTGTGTTCCTGGGCAAAAGAGGGCACCCCTCGACACAGGGGTCTGCAAGTTGGTGGTTTTTTACAGAGAGCTCTCAAGAGAGAATGGATAGGTAAGTACAGATGATGACTTCTCTTATCTTTCAGACCTTCTGCTCTCCTGATGGGAGCCATCAAGTCCATTTTCATAATTGAAAGGCCCGACTCTAGATTTTAGACCCTGTTCATTCCCCAGCCCACTGCCACACACTGAGTCAGGCCCACATGGGGATAATGAGTTCTTGCTGTGTAGGGATTCTAGGACAAACCTAGAGGCTAAGGGGCCTAGGTTCTATCTGAAGATGTTATTGACTCATTGGGAAGTCTTTGGAAACTCAATTACCTCCCTTATGGCATACTAGTTTATTTCTTCAAGTTAGACTGGAATTTGTAGAAGGCTAAGCTTTTCCTTTCTTTGAGATAATCTTAGAGATACAAATAATAAAAATTGTGTGTGTGTGTGTGTGTGTTGTGTGTGTTAGAAGAAATATAAAATTCCCTTTAATGTTTTAATTTTTTTCCTGGGCTTTGTCTTCCTAGTTAGAATCGAGTGCTCCAGAAAATTCTCCCTGATGCAGTCATGCTTCAAGTGATGTTTCCTTTAGGAAACAAAGCAAGTCAACAATAAAAATAAGCCAGAGGATTTAAAGAATTCACTGTATCTTCCCATTCTTTTTCTTTTTATTTATTTATTTTTAAAGATTTTATTTGTTTGGGGGGGGTGGCAGGAGAAGCATAAGCGGTGGGGGGGCAGAGGGAGAGGGAGAAGCAGATTCTCTGCTGGGCAAGGAGCCTGAATCGGGGCTCAATTCCAGGACCCCGAGATTATGACCTGGGCTGAAGACAGACACTTAACCAACTGAGCCACCCAAGGTATCCCATGCCCATTCTTTTTAATTCTATTTTTCTTATCTTTTTATCCTCTATATTAGGAGTTCATTACTGCTTTTTGGGAGGTGACAAGATCATTGCTGTATTATTTACTTTTTTGTGTGTGTCTAATTGTTTCATTGATTCATTTACCTAAAAAATAACTACATGAATGGAAATATAATGTCCTAAAAGCCCTCTGCTTCACACAAGGACCAATGACATATGTGCTGGTTACTTAAGCTGGGGCATGACTCCTTGAGTCAGTGCCTGAAGTCAGCCTGTGTCTGAAAAGGACCTAATCTCTGGCAGCCTTTTCTTGTTCTTTAAGTGGAACCCCTCTGTTCTTTCCCAAGAAAGCAGGCTTCCCACTTTGGGTTGTCTGGGTCAGTCGGGAGCTTTGTGCTGACAAAAGAGATGAGGGTACGAACGAGATGCTTTCGCTGTATTTGACCAACATTGATTGAGCACCTCTGTGACATTACCAAGGGTCCAGCCCCTGACAGCTACGCTCTTTCAGATTTAAGGTGGACAAAAATAACGAGAAGACAAAAAAATAATGTTCGAACTGGGTTACAGGAAATTCTTCGGTTCCCTGATTGTTCCTCTAGCACAGTGTCTCTCCAGGTGTGTCCGGGGCGTTCTTGTTTTCCTGCTGGCATCTTTCCAAATTTTGACCTTGGGCAGAGCCGTGCATTGCAGGATGGGCTCGCTGGTGGTCATACTGGACCAGCAGGGTCTCGCTGGTCTTTCCTGTGGAGACTGAGCTAAGAAGGAGCTAAGTTTTCCCATATATCTACTCTGCATGAGAGTAAGAGTTTACCCTGGTGGCCTCCAGTTTCTCACCTGTAAAACACTGGACTCATTAGGTGGATGTCACGATTAAGTAGAAGTGGAAGGAAGGAAGCATGCAAAATGCTCTGAGCAGTGCCAGGCATGAAGTGGGTGTTTGCTTGCTTCTCCTCTGGCCTTGTCTCTCCTCTGTCCTCTCCCGTAGGACTGAGCACTTTCAGAACAGTGGCGTTTCTCTCTGGAAAAGGCTATGTTATTTGTTAAACTGCTCCAGTGGCCCAGTCAATAGACTAAGAATTACGGCCTCCAGAGTCAATCGACCTATTGTTATTAAATTGCCTTGGCCCTGCTAGTTTCTGGAGGTGTCATTTTGCCCTGTAATTGATTTACAGTTTTCTTCCTACCCTTCTCTTGCCGATGTTGTTACTGGTCCCGGGCACTAGATGGCGCCATTTTATCAAGTATCAATGGCTCCTATGGCAAAGCCTATGTTTAGGACTTGGCCAGTGCTATAAAAAGGAGAGTTCTTAACAGCGCGCGTCAGCATCGCCCTATATTCCAGGACATCAAAGAAGTCCGTTTACAATTCTGTGTTTCTTTCATTTATAATAGGGAGTGTGTAATGCTTAGAAGTCACCCAG
Organism: Mustela putorius furo; assembly: GCF_011764305.1. NCBI lineage: Eukaryota > Metazoa > Chordata > Mammalia > Carnivora > Mustelidae > Mustela > Mustela putorius. Next base: position 30,922,897 of record NW_025422047.1, on the reverse strand, counting down.
AAGTTAACATATTTGATTTGGTTCCACGGTTTAGGAGAGCAAGAAAACTTGGAATAGATTCAAAGAGAAGCCACAAATTTGGTTGGGATGGGAACATGGAGTAAATGAGAAGAGGTCAAATAAATGCGGATTACTTGGTGTTTCAGGGATAGTTAGGCAATGTCATGGGGGCTGTAACAGTGGAGCATTCCTAGGGAAGATGGTAAGCAGCTGCTGTTCTCCACCATAGAGGAGAATAGAATAAAAAGAAATGGACTTATTGAGCGCAGGACAGATATGTCAGTTACAAGGAAAAATATCTGAAACCAAGAGTATGTAATATCATAATGAGGAAAATGGTCCAATTTTTCTTTGCCCAATTTTAAAAAAAGATATATTCATTTATTTGAGAGAAAACGAGCATGGGGGAAGAGCCCAAGGGAGAGGGAGAAGATCTTAAGCAGACACCCCCTGAGATTGGAGCCCAACATGGGGCTCAATCCCACAACCCGGAGATCATGACCTGAGCAGAAATCAAGAGTCAGACACGTAGCTAACTGAGCCACCCAGTTGCCCTGCCTGATTTGCTTTTAATATTAATAAAGTCCCAACGTGTCCTGATCTGATTGTTTGCAGTCCCAGTGGAAGATGGAAGAATTTTCTCACCCTTATTATGTGCTTATTTGATGCCTGAAATGATACAGCCTAGGTTGATGCTCATTGCTTCCCATTGGCACAGGACAGGACTGGATATGACTTAACAGCATTTTAGCAATGATTTCAAAAGTACTCCATTAGAGTGTGTGTGTGTGTGTGTGTGTGTGTGTGTGTGTGATATTAGAGGTCTAGAGTGTCATCAGCATTTCTTCTTGGTTTCTAAGATTTTCTGTGAGGGCTGGACTAGAGGGATGATAATAACCATAGGAGAAGAAAGAATCAGATGTCTTCTTTTATACTTATTTTCGAACCTCTAATTTGTTACTTCTGTGATACCTCAGACTTTTGTTTATTTGCTATTTCTTATTTATACCAGTAATATGTAGTAGATCACAATGTGGAGGACTAGTTTGTACCATTCTGTAGTTGTGATGATACACCAAGTCCACAAGAGGGCGCCAAAAATTAAAAAAATTTTTTTCTCCACGGACTCCCCCTTGGTCTATCTAAAAGTCCATCTTGGGGGCACGTGGGTGGCTCAGTAGATTAAGTATCTGCCTTTGGCTCAGGTCATGATCCCAGCATCCTGGAATTGAGCCCCACGTCGGGCTCCCAGCTCAGTGGGGAGCTTACTTCTCCCCCTCCCCTGCACTTGGGCTCTCTTTGTCTTTCTCTCATGGCCTCTCTCTTTCTCATAAATAAAATCTTAAAAGAAAAGAAAAGAAAAGAAAGTCTACCTTGGATGGGTCTTGCTTCTTCCTCTCCTGCCCCACATAACTGGCAGCCCTTCCCCAAGGGTCCCAGTTTCAACCTGGAGGAATAGCATATGACTGTTGAGGTCCTTCCAATACTTGTGAGCAGATAATACATAAGGCAGTAAAACTTGACATTGCTGACCATGACTGCTGCTCATTGCTTAACTTAGCTGTGTTATGCTAACAGTATTTTTATCTTTCCAAAGATCATTTACAAGGAAAGGGTGAGGTGGAGATATAATGAAAGAGGGTCCTGGTGATGGATGATTGGGATGAAGCGGGGGAAAAAAATAGTCCAGCTATCTTCTTCCTTGCTGATTATAAATGTAATGCATGTTCATTGCAGAAAATTTGGAAAAAACAGTAGGATTAAAAAAACCTATTCATAATTCTACCACTTACGGGTAGCTAAAATTAATATTTTGAAATATTTCCGTCTTTTTTATTTTTAAAGATTTTGTTTGTTTATTTGACACAGAGAAAGAGAGATCACAAGCAGGCAGAGAGGCAGGCAGAGAGAGAGGTAGAAGCAGGCTTCCTGCTGAGCAGAGAGCCCGATGTGGGGCCTGATCCCAGGACCCTGAGATCATGACCTGGGTGGAAGGGAGAGGCTTAACCCACTGAGCCACCCAGGTGCCCCTTGAAATATCCCTTCTACATAGCTATAGAAAGTTGGAAAAGTGGAGCCAACTATATGCAGAGAGCTGATCTAGGAGATCACTGGTGAGGCTGGAAGATGAATTGAAGAGTGGGAATGATGTGTCACAGGCACATGGATCACTGGGTGGAGAAAAATCCATTCTCAGGGAGAAGAGTGAGATAGATATTCAGAAAGAAAAAAAAAAAAAAGATCTCTGAGAGCGACAGACAGCAAGAGTGGCTCCAGGCTTCTTGTGCTTCTCCTATTCTCGGAGCCCAGGACTGGCCAAGAGGCTGTCCTAGGTTCTGTGAGCAGGTGCTCAGCAGCCTCTCAATCATTCAGAATGGGGTGTTTCATTATGGGAACCCCAAATCTCTGATCAGAATAGCCACTCAAAATATTAGGTGCATAATAATTACTTGCTGTTCCTGGGTGTTATAGAAGACTGATGAATCACAGAGCTCTACCTCTGGAACTAATTATATACTATAGGTTAATTAAGTGAATTTAAATTATTATTTTTTTCTTTTTTTCTTTTTCTTTTTTTTTTTCAAGATTTTATTTATTCATTTGACAGAGAGAAATCACAAGTAGATGGAGAGGCAGGCAGAGAGAGAGAGAGAGGGAAGCAGGCTCCCTGCCGAGCAGAGAGCCCGATGCGGGACTCGATCCCAGGACCCCGAGACCATGACCCAAGCCGAAGGCAGCGGCTTAACCCACTGAGCCACCCAGGCGCCCTAAGTGAATTTAAATTAAAAAATAAAAGAATAGTTACTCGCTGTTACTAACTGTATGGAGAGTTTCGTCTTATGCTCTCACATTCACTGTGCTGTGTGATGTTGGCGTGCTGCTCAGATCCCCTTGGTTTCCTCTTAACCCAGTTCACTGTGCTTCATTTCCAAGAGCCAGTGCCCAGTGCCCATGACTTTTTTTTTTTGAGGACTGCCCTAGACCACTGGGACCCACCTTAAACATGCATGCATAAAAAGCTGGAAGGGCTTGAAAATGTGTGCTCTGCTGGGGGTGTGATTCTCAACCAGTGATGGACCAGGAAGGGAGCCTAAAGCTCTCGCTTTCTTTGCGCTGGGTTGCAAAAACTCTGAGGCCCAACATGTTCTCCAGAGCTCCCCTGCGGGATCAGGCCGCAGCTGTCCTCTGCGGGACTTGGCCTGAGATAGCAGCTAGGAGAGAGTGCTTCCAAAATGGCTTCCAATCTCTCCTGCCCCCTGGTATTCAGTTGCAGAATCCACTCTTCTTGAGTGTAAGAGAGACAAAACAACTTGCTTTTGACCAGTAGGATATAGCAAAGGGAACCATATGTCATTTCCATGATTAGGTTTCAAGAGTTGTGACTTCTTTTCTGCTAGCCTACTCTCCACCATTTTCTCAGCTCACACGCTTTGGTTGGAGGGGCAAGCTGCCTTGTCAGAGAGGCACGTATGGCCTGGAACTGTGGACTGCCCCCGGCCAGCAGCCAGCAAGGAACCGAGGCCCTCAGCCCAACAACCCATATAGAACTATGTGCTGCCAGCATCCCCTGAGTGAGTGTGGGGCTGTATCCTCCTCAGGCTGGTCTCTCAGATGAGACTGCAGACCCTGGGCCAACACCTTGATGACAACTTTGTTCAGGACATGAGGCAGGGGCCTTGGCTAAGTTGGGCCTGGATCCCCAACTCGTGGAACCTCTGGGATAATGAGTGGATGTTATTTTTTGATGCCAGGTGGTGGGGTAATTTGTCATGCTGCAAGAGAGAGCTAATGCAGTGTTTTGCTTGGCTTCCTCCTTTCCCTGTCTCATTCCCACAGGTCTCTTATCAGTTTTTCCAGAGGACTCTTTCTTAATACACCCCTTGCACGTGAAGCTTGCGTAAGACAGGATGGGATTCTAGAGTTGGGCAACTCACCAGCCAGATGGGCGACGAGCCATCACTGTAACAGGTGCAATGCTGTTGTATGGTGCATTGATGTGGGATGCCTTACGAGTGTCACACCTGGACCTGGGATGAGTTGAGGTGGGGAAATAGAGTGAAAGGGATGTTCTTGTTTACATACTATCTCTAGTATTTGAGAGATTTGAGGGAAATAGGAATTAAAACGACCATGGATGAAGTGGTTGACTTTGGGTGCCTACTGACGCCTGGAAGGGAGGAGATGACAAGTTTATTACCCAACACCAATTATGGTGTGAAAATCTGAAGACCTCCCATGCAACAGCCTGAGAGCAGACCATATTTAAAAGAAAATTCAGGATCTGATTGTAGAAGCAGTGTAAATTGAGAGCATAGTACATTAGCTGCACTTTTTTGGTGAAAGTTGAGATAGTGACAGGGAAGGTATGAGATCCTGAGACTTGGAATAAGGACCATTGGGTGAACTAGAGACCTTTGGTCTCCCAGATTCCCCCGAGCCCTCTAGGTCTTTAGAAATGGACGGTTTCTTCTTGCTAGAGGCTGGCAGCATCTGCTCCTTGTCTGAAGACTATGCCCAGGTTGCACCCGAAGTGGATGATTTAAGACTGTGCTTGCTGTCTTCATAATCTGTCCCCACCCCCTCCCTGGCATTAGACTAATGATTTGGGTCAAACATTATCATGTCCCAACTAGGGGAGTGCTGGCCCTGCAGAAGGAGAGAGGACCCAAGCTGTTGGAACTGGTAAATAGACATGAACACATTAGCCTGGGGATGGTTCTTGAGATTGATTGCCTGGGAGTGAGATTATAGAGTTAGATAAGGAGAAAGATTGTTTCTGTGAATATATTCCCCTGGGATTCAGAATCTAATGTTCTAGCAAGAGCTCCTGGAGCCAGGCTCAGGGTACTAGTGGATGGCTCCTTGAAGCTTGGCAAGAATGATGGCCCACACCAAAGAACACAGAAAGGACAGAACTGCCTTGGTGTAATGTCAAGCAAAGAATCCGAAGTCTCAGAGAAGTGAGCAGATGGGCTACTTATCAAATTATTATCTCTTAGCTCCAAAGTCACTTTCCCCCAACTGCTTTGCAGTTTTGGAGATGGGCTGTGTAATCATCTTTCCTTTACCGTTTGGTACAATACGAGGCTTTGGCAACAGAGGGTGTGGAAGGATATGGGACGGCATAGGGGAGGAAGGAGTTTCTCTTCCTGGTTTTGGTGTGCTTTTTTTCCTTTTCTTTTTCCTCTGATGGTATGGCTGCTACCAGTGGACAGAGGCCCATTGGCGCTTACTGTGCCACAGAGCCCAAGTGATCATAGTATAATTATGAATGAAGAGGATGGGCATTCTATGAGAATATTTGCTCCATCCATACAGCAGAAAACAACAACAATATCAATAACAGAATGAGCTCCACATCTGAGAGCCAGCAGCCTGATCTGAGTGACCATGATGGAGAGTCATGGCCATTTACTCATTTTCCAGACCCTGACTCAGATCCCTTGATTGAAGGGCAGCTGGGTGCTCTGGTGAAGGAGTCTGCAATGTCGCCACAAGTATAGACTGCAAATCTTACCCCAAGCCTTCCCTAGTGGGACTGATGGCCATTTACTAGAGTGACTGTGCAGTGAGGAAAGGTCAATATCCAGACTTTTTGGCTGTAACTAGATACTGTCTCTGTATTGATGCTAATTTCTGGGGATGTAAAATGCTACCTGGGCCTAGGAATCAAACTGAGGATGTACAGTGGTCAAGCGATAAATGGAAAATTAACTCTTCTAAGTTACAGTGGCCCCTGTTAATCCTTGAACACTTCCTGTGGTTATTTTCCCAGTTCTGCAGTATTGCAATATACACAGTTCCTGGGGTGCCTGGTTGGCTCAGTTGGTGGAGCATATGACTCTTGACCTCCAGGTTGTTAATTTGAGCCCCATGATAGGTATAGAGATTACTTAGAAATAAAATCATTAAAAAGTTTTATTAACATATAATGTATTATTAGCCCCAGGGTTACAGGTCTGTGAGTTGTCAGACTTACACACTTCACAGCACTTAGCATAGCACATACACTCCCCAATATCCAAGACCCAACCAACCTCTCCATACCCCTCTCCCCCAGGCAACCCTCAGTTTGTTTTGTGAGATTAAGAGTCTCTTATGGTTTGTTTCCCTCTTGTTTCATTTGTTACCTTTCTCTGATTGATTTATTTCACTCAGCATAATACCCTCTAGTTCCATCCACGTCATCACAAATGGCAAGACTTCATTTCTTTTGATGGCTGCGTAGTATCCCATTGTATATATATGTACCACATCTTCTTTATCCATTCATCTGTTGATGGACATCTAGACTCTTTCCATAGTTTGGCTACTGTGGACATTGCTGCTATAAACATTGGGGTGCGGGTGCCCCTTCAGATCACTACATTTGTATTTTTAGGGTAAATACCCAGTAGTACAATTGCTGGGTCATAGGGTAGTTCTATTTTCAACTTTTTGAGGAACCTCCTTGCTGTTTTCCAGAGTGGCTGCACCTGCTTGCATTCCCACCAACAGCTAGGAGGTTCCCCTTTCTCTGCATCCTTCCAACATCTGTCATTGTCTGACTTGTTAATTTTAGCCATTCTGATTGGTGTGAGGTGGTATCTCATTGTGGTTTTGATTTGTATTTCCCTGATGCCGAGTGATGTGGAGCACTTTCTCCTGTGTCTGTTGGCCATCTGGATGTCTTCTTTGAAGAAATGTCTGTTCATGTCCTCTGCCCATTTATTGATTGGATTTTTTGTTCTCTGGGTGTTGACTTTGATAAGTTCTTTATAGATTTGGATACTAGCCCTTTATCTGATATGTTGTTTGCAAATATCTTCTCCCATTCTGTCAGTTGTCTTTTGGTTTTGTAGACTGTTTACTTTGCTGTGCAAAAGCTTTTGATCTTGATGAAGTCCCAATAGTTCATTTTTGCCCTTCCTTCCCTTCCCTTCCCTTGGTGACGTTTCTAGGAAGATGTTGCTACAGCTGAGGTTGTGTTCTCCTCAAGGATTTTGATGGATTCCTGTCTCACATTGAGGTCTTTCATCCATTTTGAGTCTATTTTTTGTGTGTGGTGTAAGGAAATTGTCCTGTGTCATTCTTCTGTACGTGGCTGTCCAATTTTCCCAACACCATTTGTTGAAGAGACTGTCTTTTTTTCCATTGGACATTCTTTCCTGCTTTGTCGAAGATTAGTGAACCATAGAGTTGAGGGCACTTTTCTGAGCTCTCTATTCTGTTCCATTGGTCTATATGTCTGTTTTTGTGCCAGTACCAGACTGTCTTGATGATGACAGCTTTGTAATAGAGCTTGAAGTCTGCAATTGTGATGCCACCAACTTTGGCTTTCTTTTTCAACATTCCCCTGGCTATTTGAGGTCTTTTCTGGTTCCATATAAATTTTAGGATTATTTGTTCCATTTCTTTGAAAAAAAAAAAGATATTTTGGTAAGGATTGCATTAAATGTGTAGATTGCTTTAGGTAGCATAGACATTTTCACAGTATTTGTTCTTCCAATCCATGAGCATGGAATGTTTTTCCATTTCTTTGTGTCCTCCTCATTTTCTTTCATGAGTACTTTATAGTTTTCTTAGTACAGATTCTTTGCCTCTTTGGTTAGAGGAAGGACCCAAATAAATAAAATCATGAATGAACAAGGAAAGATCACAACCAACACCAAAGAAATACAAACAATTATAAGAACATATCTGATATGTCGTTTATTTCCTTGTTGATCTTTTGCTTGGATGATCTGTCCATTTCAGTGGGAGTGTGTGTGTTAAAATCCCCTACTATTATTGTATTATTGTCGATGTATTTCTTTGATTTTGTTATTAATTGGTTTATATAGTTGGCTGCTCCCATGTTGGGGGCATAGATATTTAAAATTGTTAGGTCTTCTTGTTGGACACACCTTTTCAGTATGATATAGTGTCCTTCTTCATCTCTTAATATGACTTTTGGCTTAAAATCTAATTTATGTGATATAAGGATTGCCACCCCAGCTTTCTTTTGATGTCCCTTAGCATGGTAAATTGTCTTCCACTACATCCCTTTTTAAAAAAAATTTTTTTTTAAAAATTTTATTTATTTATTTTACAGAGAGAGATCACAAATAGAGAGGCAGGCAGAGAGAGAGAGGGAAACAGGCTCCCTGCTGAGCAGAGAGCCTGATGTGGGACTTGATCCCAGGACCCTGAGATCATGACCTGAGCCGAAGGCAGCGGCTTAACCCACTGAGCCACCCAGGCACCCCACTATGTCACTTTAAATCTGGAGGTGTCTTTGGGTCTAAAATGAGTTTCTTGTAGACAGCATATTGATTGGTTTTGTTTTTTTTTTTAATCCATTCTGATACCCTGTGTCTTTTTATTGGGGCATTCAGCCCACTTACATTCAGGGTAACCATTGTGAGACATGAATTTAGTTCCATTGTATTGTCCGTAAGATGACTATTACTGTATTTTGTCTCTGTTCTTTTCTGGTCTACTACTTTTAGGATCTGTCTTTGCTTAGAGTACCCCTTTCAATATTTCCTCTAGGGCTGGTTTGGTGTTTACAAATCTTTTAGTTTTTTTTTTTTTTTTTTTTTTTTTTTTGGTCTTGGAAGCTTTTTATCTTGCCTTCTATTTTCAATGATAGCCTAGCTGAATATAGTATTCTTGGCTGCATGTTTTTCTTGTTTAGTGCTCTGAATATATCATGCCAGTTCTTTCTGGCCTGCCATGTCTCTGTGGATAAGTCTGCTGCCAGTCTATTCTTACCATTTTATGTTACAGACTTCTTATCCTGGGCTGCTTTCAGGATTTTCTCTTTGTCACTAAGACTTGTCAGTTTTACTGTTGGATGATGGGGTGTGGACCTATTCTTATTGATTTTGGCTGGGGTTCTCTGTGCCTCTTGAATTTTGATGTTTGTTCCTTTTCATATTAGGGAAATTCTCTACAATAATTTTCTCCAATATACCATCAATATACCTTCTGCCCCCCTCTCTCTTCTTCTTCTGGAATCCCAATTATTCTAATTTTGTTTCATCTTACAGTATCATTTATCTCTCAAATTCTCCCCTCATGGTCCAGTGGTTGTTTGTCTCTCTTTTGCTCTGCATCTTTATTCTCCATCATTTGGTCTTCTATATCACTAATTCTCTCTTCTGCCTCATCTTTCCTAGCAGTAAGAGCCTCCATTTTCAATTGTACCTCATTAATAGGTTTTTTGATTTCAGCTTGGTTAGATTTTAGTTCTTTTATTTCTTCAGAAAAGGCTTTTATTTCTCCAGATAAGGTTTCTCTAATATCTTCCATGACTTTTTTGAGCCCAGCTAGCACCTTGAGAATCATCATTCTGAACTCCAGATCTGATGTATTACCAATGTCCATATTGGTTAGGCCCCTAGCTTTTGGCATTGTCTCTTGTTCTTTTTCTTTTTTCTTTTTCTTTTTCTTTTTTTTTTTTGTGGTGAGTTTTTCTGCCTTATCATTTTATCCAGATAAGAATATATAAATGAGAAAATAAAATACTAAAAGGGTGGAAAAGGCCCCAGAAAAATGTATGCTAACCAAATCAGAAGAGACCCCAAATCTGGGGGAGATTAAAGGGGGTAAAAAGAAGTTAAAAAAAATAAAAAAAATATTAGACTGGTGAATAGAACAGAGCCATCCACTTGATTTTGGGTATCTTTTGGTCTCTTAGAAGAAACTACTCCCAAAGTTTTAAAGAAAGAAAAACGTACAAATATACAAAAATAAGGGCAAACATGATGATGGGATGGGATATGATTTTAATGGTGAAAATTTAAAAAAAATTCTAGAAAAGGAATTGATAAAATAAGTTGGCTGGGAAAAGAAAGAAATAGAAAGTGGAGAGAATTTGCTTAGGCTGGAGACTAGAACAAAGCCCTGTGCTAGGTTTAGGGTATATTTTGATCTATTAGGAGAAGTTGTATCCCAAAATTTTTTAGAAGAAAAAACCCTATGTGCATACAAAAAATAAAGTGAGATGCAATGAAGTATAAAATATGATTATAATAGTGAAGTTTTAAAAAGATTATTTTTAGAAAGGTATTGTTAAGATGAACTAGTTAAAAACATTAAAAGAGGAAAGAGGAAAAGTTAAAAAAATTAGAGTAAGAAAAAAATAAAATAAAAAAATTTAATTAACTTTGCAAGAGTAAAGAATTATGGGGAAAAGGCTGTGAATTCCATGCTTTGCTTTCCCCTCCTCTGGAATTACACTGTTCTCCTTGATCAGTGAGCTTGGTCTTGGCTGCATGTTCTTGCTGATCTTCCTGGGGAGGGGGCCTGTTGCCATGATTCTCAAATGTCTTTGCCCGAGGTGGAATTGCACCACCCTTGCCAGGGGCTGGGCTAAGTAATCTGCCTGGGTTTGCTCTCAGGAGCTTTTGTTCCCTGAACGCTTTCATGGAGCTCTGGAGGACAGGAATGAAAATGGTGGCCTCCCAGTCTCTGACTGGAGGAGCTGAGAGATAGGGATCCCCCTCCTCAGTGCGCCCTTGGAGAAAAGTGCTCAATCACTGCTGTCTCCCTGGTCTCTGGAGGTGCTCCGAGCTCACCTAGCCTGTGACAGAGTGTTCAGTCTCTGATGCACAGCCCTGTTTGGAGTCTCCAAACCCAGCAGATTCCTGCTGCTCTGCTCTTCTGGTGGTTCTCCAAGATCTGCCACTTATTGGGTTCCTACTCAAAGAGCAGTGGCTTGACTGTGCCATGGATCACAGTTTAAGGTAACCCTGAGCTGAGAGCCCACTCCTCAGTTCTGTCTCTGTAGCTGGCTTCTCTGCTCTAATACCTGTGAGCTCTGCCATACTCAGACACCCTCGATCCTTCTGTGACCCCATGGGACCTGAGACCACGCTGCCCCCATGAGGGCTCCACCCCTGCTTAGCCCCTGGAATGATGTCCCTTAGTGGAGCAGACTTTTAAAAGTTCGAATTTGTGCTCCGTTGCTCCACTGCTTGCCAGGAACCAGCCCCTCCCCCTGCGGCTTATCTTCCTATTGCTTCAGATTCACTTCTCCTCACATCCTACCTTTCAGTAAGTGGTCGATTTTCTGTTTCTAGGATTGCTGCTCTTCTCTCTTCAATCTCCTCTTGGGTTTGGAGGTGTTTGGAATGATGACCTGATGTCATCTCAGTCTACTAGGCCTCCATCATCTTGACACCTCCCCCATAAATAAAATCTTAAAAAAAGAGGAATGTACACAGTTCATAACTGGCAGAATACCTACATTGACAGTATGACCCCTGGGGTAAGGGCCATTATGATAGACAGAACTAAATAGAAGCTTCTGGAAATTTCTCTCCCTACCAAGGTAGTAAACAAGAAGAATACTGCATCTATGGGTGAATTATAGTTATTTTTGCCTTACTGAAAGACTTAAAAGATATGGGGTTCGTGATACCTAGCACACTCCCATTGAACTTATCTGTTTCACCTGTGCAGTGTTTGCATGGATCTTAGAAAATGAGTAAGAATATGGTAACCTTACTCAGGTAGTGACTGTGCAGATTTTGCCTCAAATATAGAATATTTGCTGGAGAAAAATCAACAAACACACGTGGTATGCAGCTGTAGACCTAGCTAACACTTTTTGCTCCATATCAATTATATAGACTGCTGGAAGCAGTTTGCTTTGACCTGGAAAAGCCACCAGTACACCATCACTGTTCTCAGCCTCTGGCTGATAGGTAAACCATTCTCCACTATCAAAGAATCCAGGTATATCTTTCCCTTGCACAACTTACTTTTCAAGTAAAATGGATGACCAGGGGCACTGCCCCCAATTTTTCTCCCTGGGTTTGAATGGAGGCATGTGGATGCACCTGTGAGAGTGAGCAAAGAGTGTCAGGATCTTTTTTATTGCCTATATATGCCCTTCAGAGAGCATCTCTGAAGAAGAGAGCTTGGGTGACCAGGTTGTTCTGTTAGCAGCAGAGAAAGATTCTAAGTCCTCAATATGGTAAATAGCTGGAGGAGAGGAAGCAGATACTTGGGTCCCCCGCCATTGTAGCCGATGTTCTTACTCTGGAAAGGGCAATGGTTTGTCTGAACTGAAATCAAAATGTGTTCTAAGTATGGGTTTGCATTTCCTGCCTCTTGTTCCTCAGCCAGCACCTCTATATGAGATCTCTCCAAGTGTCTGATTTACCACTGTCTGAGGGCTCACCAAGTGGCTGGTGTGGCATCAGGGAGGCCACCTGTTACCCTAACCAAGGTATACTCACAGTAACAGGCATGTGATCATGGAGTCACTGATTTCACTGCATATTGCATAGTAGGCTGATGGGTTGAAAAACATTAGAATGGTTTTCTGAAGGTGTGGCTAATGTTTCACCTTGGAGATGGTAATCTGTGAAGTTGGAACATTGCTATTCAAGGTGTGGTGTTTCTTTTGAGTCAATGGCCATGATTTTCTATAGAGAATGAGTATGGATTCCAAGAGATAAGAAGAAATGACACTGCTTGCCATCAGTCTCAGTGACTGGCTTGGGGAATATATGCTTCTTGTCTCTAACCATTTTAGGTTCTGGAGTTCTAGAGGTTTCTGGTTCACCGATGGGGATATTTCCATCAGGGGTCTCAGTCAGAGTCCTACTAAACCTAAAACTATATTTGTATCTAAACAATTTATACTTCTCATGCTATTAAATTAGAAGACTAAGGATGGAGTTATACTGACAGAGGTAATTGACCTGATCGTCACAAGAAGGTTATGATTGCCACTCCGTAATGACAGGGAATAATATATTTAAAACTCAGGAGATCACTGGCATGTGTCATGGTGGTCTCATGTAAAGAAAGAATTATAGGGGTGCCTGGGTGGCTCAGTCAGTTAAGTGTCTGCCTTCAGCTCAGGTCATGATCCCAGGGGCCTGGGATCAAGCCCTGCATCAGGCTCCCTGCTCAGCGGGGAGTCTGCTTCTCCCTTTCTCTCTTCCCCTGCTTATGCTCTCTCTTTCTCTTTCAAATAAGTACAAAAAATCTTGTAAAGATTTTTTCTTTTATTTATTCATTGGAGAGAGATACAGAGACAGGGAGAGCACAAGCAGGGGGAGAGGCAGAGGCAGAGGAAGAGGGAGAGGGAGAAGCAGACTCCCTGCAAACTGGGAGCCCAACATGGGGCTCAATCCCAGGACCTGGAGATCACAACCTGAGCTGAAGACAGATGCCTAACCATCTGAGCCACCCAGGTACTCCTAAATAAAATCTTTAAAAAAAATAAAGAAGGGATTATAGCTACTGTGACCTAACAGGCAGAGTAGCCATGGAATCAGACCATCAGGACTGAAGGTCTAGATCACCCACCAGGCAGGCAACCTAGAGCAGGAGTAGGGCTAATCAATGAGTAAGAGAATTCAGAGTGGGTGGTGTCAGTTACAGTTTAGGGACCAACTGCAGTAGCAGAGACTATAACTTGTCCTACTAGCTTCCTTCTATAAAGAGGATCATACTAATAACATAAAACTAATAGTAAGAATAATCATAATTAATAGAGCTCATATATTTTTGGCCTTCTAGGCACTTCACACTTTTAAACTCACTTAATCCTCTCAAGACTCCATAGAGTTTAGTAGTGGTATTATGGAAGTTTTACAGATGAAGAAAACGAGACCTAAGTTGAAGTAACTAAGTGATCAAGAGTTGAAGAGGATGTGGATGCTAGAATAACTTTTTCATGGAATGACTGAGAAAGAATCAAGCAAAAATTCATTAATAGGCTTTTGTTCCTTTGCTTACAGGTAGGTTTGGAGGAATAGCAGATTGATGGTGGGTGGGTGGGTGCAAAGACGACAGGTGTTCCAGATAGGAAGGATGGGATGAACAGGTACATGCAGGGAGTAAATAGAGACGGATGCTTGGTGAGCACTAGATACATGACTTTGGCCAAAGGATAAGACTGATGATGGGAAAGAATGGGAGATAAAAGCAGAACTGGGTCATACTAGGTATGAACTAGGTAGTCCTGAAACCAAGTAAAAAACTTTGAATTTTATTTTGGCACCGGGAATGATTGAGGGTTCTTAAGAACATTTATGGCATGGTCAAAGAATTCTTTAGAAGAGGGGTTTCTGATGCCGGGTGTAAGCTGATCTTGGTCTGGCTGCCTAAGTCAGAATTGCTTGGGGACATTTTAAATACTATAGAACCCTGGGACACACCTTGGGAATTCACCAAGTATATGTCTCTTTTAACTATCTTTCCCTTTTTCTTTCTCCATGACTGCCAGGTTCTGTTTCCACTTTCAAGTGAAAGCCCCCCCACCCCGAACCCCCCCCACCCCCCACTTCCTCACATTTATTTGTGACATCAGTTAATTGTGACTTCTGGTTCATGTACCTATTTTGCCTGAGTTTACTTTACTTAGATCTCAAATGTTTGGCAACCTTAGGTTCTTCCTTTTTTGAGGTCTTGCTAAGAAGACTCATGAAGATCCCTTACTTGTGTTTGGAGTCCAAAAATAAATGGAAGCCTTCTGATAATTTTTTTAAAAGATAATTTTCAGAGTTTTCTTTTGCCTTTTCTAAGCTAAATAGTATCTGCCCTTTTATTGTTCCAGTTATGCTCAGGTGTCAGACCTTCAGTGTTCTGTTGCATTCCAGTTTGCCAGTAGTCCTCTTAGGCTGGGACACTCAGAATGGCTTATAGTACTCTAGATATTCTTCTTCTTCTCCTTCTTCTCCTCCTTGTCCTCTTTCTCTTCTTTCTCCTCCTTCTCCTCCTCCTCCTTCTCCTCTGCCTCCTCCTCCTCCTTCTTCTTTTAAAGTTTTTACTTTTAAGGAACCTCTAGACCCAACATGGGGCTCAAACTCATGGCCCCGAGATCAAGAATCTGAACCAGCCAGGGGTCCCAGTGCTCTAGGTAATCTGATCCACCCAGACTAGAGTGGGACCTCCCCTGTCATCCCATTAGACACTAGACCTCATAGGTGCGCCATGAGGTCTAGCTCACCCGCATTCATAGCTCAGCAGTCCACCCATCTCTCAGCTGCTGCTTATAAATCTTGTGGCCACTGAAATCACTGTGACTTTTCCATTCTAGCTCTTTTTCCTATCTCTTTTACCTATTGTATATGCAGTTAGTTCGTAGACAGTTTTTGAGAAATTAGACTCACTACTTTTACTGATTTATTGTCCCGTCTAGCTCTCTTGTGATGGGCCAATTTAGTGTAATATGGGTAAAGTTGTGATTCCATCTTTTTCCTCTCATTTTTTTTCCTTTTTAAAATGATATACATCAGTATTTGCCTTTGTTAATTTATTTTTTTTTAATGTGTCAGTTTTGGTTATATCTCTTCATTTTTTCCCCCATAAGACTAAAATGCAAACTGTTTTGTTTGTACCATCATCAGTCACAAAGAAGAACTCTCAAAATGGAATTTGGTTTTGTCTTTTGACTGGTAGAAATGTACCTTGATCATTGATTTTTATTAGATAGGTGCACAGAGAAAAGAAACTTGATACAGAGGATATGGGTAAACTATGATAATGCATTATTTTAAGAAAATTGAGATGTAATGCACATGCCATAAAATTCATTTTAAAAAATATATAATTAAATGGTTTTTAGTATATTTGTAAGGTTGTGAAACCATCACCACTATTTAATTCCAGAACATTTTCTTTTTTTTTTCCTTTAAGATTTAAAAATTTATTTATTTGACACAGAGAGAGATACAGCAAGAGAGGGAACACAAATGGTGGGAGTGAGAGAGGGAGAAGCAGTCTTCCTGCCAAGCAGGGAGCCTGATGCAGGGCTTGATCCCAGGACCCTGGGATCATGACCTGAGCTGAAGGAAGATGCTTAAGGACTGAACGACCCAGGTGCCTCTCTTTTTTTTTTTTTAAGAAAAAGATTTATTTGTTTATTTGTGTATGTATGTATGTATTTAGAATATGAGCAGCGTTGGGGTGGTGGTGGTGCATGGTGGTGCATGGAGAGGGAGAGATAAACTCAAGCAGACTTCTTGCTGAGTGTGGAGCCTGACATGGGGCTCAACCTCACGAGCCGTGAGATCACTACCTGAGCTGAAACCAAGAGTCCACCACCATTCAACTGACTGCACCACCGAGATGCCCCTCCAGAACATTTTCATTATCCCTAAAGAAACTCCGTACCACTTAGCAGTCACTCTGCTCCCTCCTGTGTCCTAAGCCCCATTTGGACCTCTGACTTCCCACCATACCTATGTGTAGAGATGTGAGCCTTGCTTTGGGAGAGCTGTCTGGCACATCTAAATGGCTGCATCCTAAACTGGACAGGGGAGAATCTTGGCTTCCCCATCTTATCTATTATACTGTATTCTTAGGAAGAGATGAACTCAGTTGTGATAGAAACAGGCTCATGCTTACCATTATCTCCCCAACCTGGGCTTCAGTTGCTTAAATATTCATGCTACTCTTTGCAGTGAAATTCCCATTCTCTTTAGAGGAAAAAAAAAAAAAAAGCAAAACAGAGGTCAAGTAACTTTGCTTTTTAAAATTTTTTTAAAATTTAAATTTCAGTTAACATATAGTGCAAAATTGGTTTCAGGAGTAGTGATTTTGCTTTCTTTATGATCTGTTAACAACAAACGTACATCCTCCTTATTTATGCTCCAAAGGAAATCACAAAAACTATTTTTTCTCACTGTCCTTAGTGTCACTTGTGTGTTCTGGGATTTCGCCCTCCAGACACAATTCTGCTGATTTGTGCTGACTTTTGCATTTAATCTTGGTCTTGGGTCCCTTGATCCCATTTGTGGTACATGTATCCTAAATCTGAGCTTGCGAAGACACTTTCTGGGTAGCGACAACAACAGTCTTTTTTTTTCCCTTTTCTTCTCCTCAAGAATAATTTCCAGAAGTTAGGTTAGAGTTTTGGTTTTGAAAGCTCCACCTTCCTGTATTTTTCCTGATAGAACCACAGACCGTGGCCTCATAACTATGTTTTCTTCCTGCCGTACAGCGAGAGGGCTTGCTTCTCTCTAAGTCAGCTCTCCCTTCCCTAATAGTCATCACTCCAGGATGACAAAGTTCCTTTGTTCCCTAAGGTCCTGTCACTTCCTCCTTGCCAAACAATCCTCCCATGCTGGTCCAGAAGAGTTGTTTCCCTCATTATTTCTTCTACCTCTGAGAGATCATACTGTCAGGCTGAATTTGTCAGATGCACTTTCATAAATGGACTAGGACACTGCCTTTATAAGACCTTTGTAGTATGTGATTATTTGTTCTTTTATAAACATTCATGAAGTACAACTTGCAGAAATCCACCTGAGAGCAAGAATGAAAGGAAGGGAGGGAGCTTGCATCCTGAACTGTTGGAAAACAGGTATCCTGAGCCCATGGAAAAACATTCCTTGTTTCTCTAGAAGCTGATGCTATTATAGGCATCACTTTTGGGGAATAGAAGCTAATTTACTTACTTTTCCATGCAGATAGATGGTTAGGTTATAATTCAGGCTCTATCCTAATGTATAACTTTGGGAAAATTACTTAATCTTTCTAAATTTGTTTTGTAAATTTCATTTGTAAAATAAGAATAAGAGTACCTAGTTCATAGAGTTTGTCATAGATTAAAAATGGAAGCAAATGTTTTGGACACTCCTCCTATTGAATGGTAGAATATATGTCTCTGCTCCTTCAGTTTGGGCTCTTTGACTGCTTGGCCAATAGAATATGACAGAAGTGACAGTGTGCCTATTTCTGGTATAAGAACATAGCAGCTTCTACTTCCCTTTCCTAGGGAAACTTTCTTTAGGCATCCTGGGCTACCATGTAAGAAGTACAGATACCCTGAGACGGCCATGCTAGAGTCTCAATATGGGACAGTCTTAGCTGAGCCCAATCTTTTAGCCATCCCCACTGATGTGACAGACGTGAGTGAAGCCATCTTGGACCCTTCAACCAGCTCCTCCATGAGATGAGCACCACCAAGTGACTCACTAACTGTAGCTGATGCCCTATGGGGCAAAGGAAGTGCTCCAGTTGGGCCTTGATAGAATTCTTGACCCACAGAATCATGAGATATAATGATTGTATTAAGCCATTCAGTAGGCAGCAATGAAAGACTGCAGTCCAATTTGATACCTGGAAGTGGGGTGCTGCTCTAGTAAAATCCTAAAAAAAGTGGCTTTGGGACTGGACAGCAGTAAACAGAAAACTGGAAGGCCTTAAGGGGCCCACTGGAGAAAGCTGGAAGGACAAGGAGAATGCCACTGCTGGGGAAGTCTCGAAGGACAGGGAGAAAATTGGTTTCATGGATTGAAAAAAACCATGACTCTTGTTGTATTGTAGTGTACAACACTGTAGTCTGTAGTAATGGGGAAAATAGAAAATAATCTTAACAAACTGGTGGATTTGGCCAGAGAGATTCCTGGCAGAATGTTGAAGGTGCCCATTAGGTTCTTTGAGCCACTTATGATAAGGTGTGGGTAGAGAGACCCAAAATTTGTGTCCAGATAATATTTATTTATTTGTTTATTATGATTACTTTTAACTATTTTATTTCTTTATTTGACAGGCAGAGATCCCAAGTAGGCAGAGAGACAGACAGAGAGAGAGGAAGGGAAGCAGACTCCCCGCTGAGCAGAGAGCCGGATATGGGGATCCATCCCAGGGCCCTGGGATCATGACCTGAGCTGAAGGCAGAGGCTTTAACCCACTGAGCCACCCAGGTGCCCCCAGATAATATTTAAAGGAAATAAAAACAACCCAGGACTTAATGGGCCTGAAAATGAAATGTTCTCAGCCTCTTCAATGGTGAAAGGCTTTCAAAATAAAAACTGATGTCAAGATAAGGTCATGTCAAAGGTATGACTATAAGACCCTTTGTTAATATTGCAGAAAGATTTAAGGGCATGTCTAGAACTAGACAAAAAGGCTTCTAAGCATCTCAGAGCACTCTGACTCAGCCCTAGGCAGAGGAGGACCTGTCTCAGAGAGATCTGTGGGTATGGCTTTTATTGAATGGAGTGAACCCCAATAAGATCCATAGAAATCCAACAGAGTTTTTAAGAGAATTGAGTTTTATTTATTTATTTTTAAAGATTTTATTTATTTATTTGACAGGGAGAGACACAGTGAGAGAGGGAAAACATGGGGAGTGGGAGAGGGAGAAGCAGGCTTCCCTCTAAGCAGGGAGTCGATGTAGGTCTTGATCCCAGGACCCTGGATCATGACCTGAGCCGAAGACAGACACTTAACAATCGAGCCACCCAGGCACCCAAGAACTGAGTTTTAGAAGCACCATCAACTCTGACTGAAAAGGGTAAAGCAACTCAAAATGAAAAAGCCCTCTGGGCTCTCAAATTCAATGTTCAAGAATCGGTTTAAGGAAGCTGTGAAGCAACAACCACAATCCAGTTCTTATGGAAAAAGAAAGGTGGTTAAGAGGAGGGGATCAAGAGATATGGGGTATAAGTTCTGGGGAAAAAGAATGGGCCCTAATCCAGGATCTGATGACATTTGACCGAGTGCATTTCAAAATTATCTTAGCCTGGGGACTATGTGCCTCCTGTTCTTTCCCTTTTTGAATGGGACTGTCTACTGATGTTATCCTATGACTTTCTCACTATTGTAGTTTCTGTGTGTGTGTGTGTGTGTGTGTGTGTGTGTGAGTGTGACAGATAACCCCTTCAGACTGAGAGGAACTGTACCTGAGGGGTTTCCTCCACACCTGGCCCTGACTTAGATGATGAGCTCCTAGACTTTGAGCTGACACTGTTTTCTGGAGACTTTGGAGAGGAGTGAGTATAAGTTGCATGTGAAAAGAATGTAAATAATTTGTGACCAGAAGGCAGTTTGTGGTGGATTAAATATGGTAACAAATTCTTTGATATTCCTCCCATCACGAGGTAAAAATCTATGCCCCTGTTCCATGAATTTGTGGATTCTGTGACTGACTGACAAATAGAATATGGCTGAATGGCTATTGTGTCCATTTCCAGACTTGGGTCTTAAAAGATAGCCACTACCATTTTGTGGATCAGTCTCTTTAGAGCCCCGAGCCCCCATGAGAGAAGTCCAAATACCCTGAAACCGTCATGCTGGAGAGGCCATGTATAGGCATTCCTGTCATGGTCCCAGCTGAACCAAGCCTTACAGTCATTCCTGCTATGGTGCCAAACATGGGAGTGATCCTGTCTTATCCTCCCAGATGATCCCATCTCGTATCTGCATACTACTGATTAACTTTAGACCACGTCATATGGAGGGGAAGAATCACCTGGCTGAGCCCTGGTTGAATTCCTGACCCATGACCTCATGAGATACAATCAAATGGTTGTTATTTGGAGATGTTGAGTATTGAGGTGGCTTGTCATTTGGCAAAGATAACTGGACCAGAGTTGTGAGGATGAAATGAGATTATGAAGCACTAAATGCAGTGCCCAGAACATAGGAAGTACTATGCTAATTCTTCCAGTGTTATTCTAATTCTCATCCTTCCTCTGAAACTATACCCTTTATACCAACTACTGTGTCCCGTATTCAGCTTTCAGCAGGATTTATTGAATGCCTAATCTGTGCATACTTTGGGCTAGTTGCTGTCATATTATAGCTGTTTGATAGAACAGGTCTGGTCCTTGAAGATTGGGCTCAGACCACACATTCTTTTGGAAGCCCTTTGCAAGTCACCCTTGCTGGCTTGACTGGTCCTCCATGGTAGTCCTGTCAGCTCCGTGTGCTCTGTTTGGACTATATTAATCTACCTCAGTGGATACGTTGCTTCATAGGTGGTGTACAGTTATTTCACATCCCTGAGGTCTGTCTTCCCAACTAGAGTGTCAACATCTTAAGGGCTGGGATCTTGAATTCAGAGTCCTTCATCAAAGTCCTCACAGGGCCTTTGGTAGGTCCAAGTGCCTCTTAATCTTTGAATAATTTGGAATTCTCAGTATGGGAACTCTGGAGCAACCTGTGTGAATCTCAGGGGGAAGCACATCCCATCTTCCATGAATTTCATCTAGAGAGGAATCCTTAAGAGGACCATGAAGACCAGAGATCTGACCTTGAAGATGCTCTTATTTTCCTATATTCTCCATGTTATTTCCTTGGAACTGAGGCTTCTTGATGGTGCTAGAACCTTTTGTTCCCCCAGTTCTTTTGTGAAAAGCAAAGGTAGCTTAGTAAAGGTAGTTTTGCCAGGCCCACCTGGGGCTTAGATGGTGTTAGAGTAGCGTGGGCAACACCTTACTACCTTTCCCTCACTTCTTTGTACCCAGCCGTGTACCGGGGGTTTATTATTTTGCAATTGGGTGAGAAGGGAGGCACTTGAACAAAATTTTAAAAAATTTTTATTATTGACATACTATGTTCTCTTAGTTTCAGGTGCACACCAAAATGATTGAACACGTTTCTACAGAAGTCAGTGCTCATCATTAGAGGAGTCACCACACAGTCTTATTACAGTATTGTTGACTGTATTCCTCACACTGCACTTTTCATCTCCGTGACTCCCTTGTTTTGTAATTGGAAGTTTGTTCCTTTTAATCTCTTTCACTTATTTTGACCATCTCCCCACCTTCCCAGTAACTGCCAGCTTGTTCTTTATATTTATGAATCTGTTTCTGTTTATTTTTTTATGGTTATTCATTTGTTTTGTTTTTATATTCCACATATAAATGAGGTAATATGGCTTTCATCTTTCTCTGACTTATTTCACCTAGCATAGAATACTCCAGGCCCATCCACGTTGTTGCAAATGACAAAATTTCACCCTTTTTTAAGTGGCTGAGTAACATTCCATTGTATATACATATATATATAACAACTTTACCCATCTATCAGTGGACTGTATCCATCTATTGATTTGGGTTGCTTCCATAACTTTTTTTAGATTTAAATTTCTAAATTTTATATTTATTTATCTGTAAAGATCATAATTATTTAGTTTAAAAAGAAGAGAGTTAGTCGAATCACACTGTTAGAAAATTGTAAGAAAATGCCTGTAGAACTTTCCCCATCATTAGGAAGAAAAACAAATTATGGGACTTGAGAATAAAGGCACCAAGAGCTAATTTTCAAATTCAATTTGTCTTTCTGAAGGATGCCTCTTTGGTCTTTCATGAAGGATAAATTACATTTGAAGTGAAATCTTATAAATGACTTATCTTTTA
The DNA here is from genome assembly GCF_011764305.1 of Mustela putorius furo. Taxonomy (NCBI): domain Eukaryota; kingdom Metazoa; phylum Chordata; class Mammalia; order Carnivora; family Mustelidae; genus Mustela; species Mustela putorius. Next base: position 30,900,815 of record NW_025422047.1, on the reverse strand, counting down.
GGTAGTTATTTTGTACACTTTTAAAGTGCATTTTACTTATTTGTCGGGGGTGGGGCTGAAAGATGAATTCTGAAGAAATCGAGAAGAAAATAATTTCAGGAGGTAATGGATGAACTTGGTCTGGAAGATTAATCAGGGCAGTTGTAAGAGAGTGCCAAGTGCGTAACGGGAGTAGAACTAAATATCTGATTGTAATTAAAACTTTAGGTTTCTAATGGCTGCATGAAAGATATTTTAATAAACGCGAAATGCACTTTCTAAATGGCACGCTAACTTTTAATGACTTGGGTGTTTTGTTTGATTAGTAACCTGGACTGTTAAATTAAAGCCAACTGCAAGTGCATGATAAAATATTGATGGTCTCAGGCAAATGAATTGGGGGAGTTATGCTTGACAGATTTTTTGTATCATTAAGGATTTTAACTGGTGGAAAATATATATTGCTGGTGCTTAAAGATAGTTCAAGAGGATCTTCCTGTTTATATGACCTCGTTTTAATTTTACAGTAATAATAAGGGGGAAATCTGAATTATTCACAGATGGTTGGTCAAGAGAGGTCACTTAATTAAAAAAGTGTTACTTTAATTACACCTGTTTCACATTCCTGGAATAGGAAATTAAATATTTTGAAGCATTTGATGATTTCTGTTTCACAGTGTACCTGGACTTTTGCTGACTATTGTGAAAACCTGAGATTTTTGTAGGTGAAGCTTTTACTTCTTGTTAGCAGGGAGTTTTGCTTTGAGAATCAGGGTTTTAAAAATAGTTTTTTTCATTGAGAGTTTTAGAAATAATACAAGAAAGAGACCTATACAATTATTCCACACGCATACTATTTTCTTGTAAATGCAGGACAATTTTTAGAAGAATGTGTAAGAAATTATGAAGCACATTTCCTCAGGAGTTGAGCTGGGAAGTCAAAAATGAGGGAGATTTTTATGTCTTGCTTTATTCTTTTGGGAAATAGAATATGTTTTGCAGTGAGAATGCCTTCAGTTTGTTAAAAAATATTTCCTTCTGAAACTTAGTTTTCTTTCAACGACTCCATTGTTTTGTTTTCATGCCTTTCTCACATAACAGAATTTTTAAAAAAAAGATTTTATTTATTGAGAGAGAGAGAGAGAGAGAGAGAGAGAGAAAGAGAGAAGGAGCAGGGGGAGGGGCAGAGACCCAGGGAGAAGCAGGCTCCTCACTGAGCAGGGAGCCCAGCACAGCTCCATCCCAGGACCCTGAGATCATGGCCTGAGCTGAAGGCAGACCCTTAACCGACTGAGCCACCCAGGCGCCCCAACAGAGAATTTTCTTGATTCTATTAGGAGATATGGTTAATTTTAAGGAGCCTTTTTCATTGGATCAAGTTAGTTCCTTTCTTTCCTTCCTCCAGCCTTCTATCCATCCTCAGATGTTGAGTGCTTAGTGTCACTGCTTTCTACAGCCTCCGTAAAAGTAACTCTTTGGGAAAAAGAGAGACTTGAGCAGCATTCTGGAGGTCGCTGTCCCTCTGATGGGACTTCAGCTGTGTGAAGGAAAAAAAAGTGAAACATTTGAGAAGAGGGAGTAGTTTTGCAGAGGACGTAAGGACAATGATGCGTGGTGGCCTGGGTACTCGGTAGCTAGATATTGCCTGGCGTAGAAGGGAAAGAAACCACTCAGGCTTCTCAATTAATGAGAGACTTGCAAAGTGCTGAAAGGACATCTGGAGGAATAGTGATGGAAGAGCTTCTGAAGAAGGAGAAGCTCTTCCCCACTTCTGTCCGATTGCTTGCTCCAACGACTAAGCCTCAAGGGAGTGAAGAATCTAAAATTAATTCAAGTTTTACCACGTAGTTATTGTTTTATTCTGAGTTTGAACAAAGTTTCCATTCCCTTCTGGGTCTCTTGACTATGAAAGAAGATACTTATTCTGTGTCAGAATTGTTCAGACTAATAAACTAGTCCTCAATTACTATATTATAATGCACTATTTTTTTCCACTACTACTAAAGAATTATAGCTGTTTGGATTTAGTTTTGAGATTGCAAATCTTCTTATCAATTGATAGTAATAGTAACAATTTAGTAGTAGCTACAATTTATTGGGTACTCGGCTATGTCAAGTAGATTTATACACATAGTCTCATTTAATTTCTTCTGCAACCCTATGGAGTAGGCTAAGTTTTGTAGATGAAACTGAAGCTCAGAGAAGTTAGGTAACTTGTCAGTGAATGATAGATGCAGAGATTAGAGCCACAGCATTAGGTAGAATGTAATTTGGCTCTTCTCATGGAAATCCAAATAAAATAGCTTAAACAAAATAGAAGTTCAATCTTCTCTCATATAGATTTGGGACTAAAAGGTGAACATATGTATTTCTACAAATATGATGGTCTGAGGCTCCTTCTCTCTTGTTGCTTTGCTGCTCTCAACATGAAGCTTCATTGTATTAAACGCTGGCTGTTCCAGCGGCCAGCATCCCACTCACATTTCAGTCAGGAGAAAGAGGGAAGAGAAGCAAGTGTAAGGCAAGGTCTTTCCATTTAAGGGCATCACCTGAAATTCTCCGCATTCCTTCTGCTTCCATCCTCTTGGGCAGAGCTAGGTGCCATGGTTATCCAATTGGAAGGGAGTCTTTTATTCTGGTAGGTAGTTTTTATTCTGGATAGTCAGTTGTCCTGCTAAAAAACAAAAACAAAAACAAAACTTTTTTCCTAAGGAAGAAGGAGAAAGTGGATATTAGAAAATTAGCAATGTCTTTCTCACCTATTTTGTAAGATAACTGACATTATGCCTAAGGCGAGCTTCATTTTGCCAAAATACACGATTATCTGAAAAACTTTTAATAAACAGAGCCACCTAAAAAGAGAAGTGAGATATTTTCACTAGAGGTTATTCAAACAGATGCTGCTGGACAAATACTGCTGTATATTATGTAAGCATTTGAAACATGGTCACTGTATATTGTATAAAGATAGCTTATGTTTTTTCTAATTCTTAAATGAGGTAGTTTAATTAAAGTAGCTAGGGCATTTGGGCAGTGCATTTGGTTGAACATTCCCTCTTGGTTTTGGCTCTGGTTGTGGTCTTGGAATTGTGAGATTGAGCCCCGAGTTGGGCTTCGCACTCAGTGGGGAGTCTGCTTGGGACTCTTTCTCTCCCTCTGCCCCTCCCCCCACTCATGCTCTCCGCCCCCCAAATAAATAAATAAATCTTTAAAAAAATTGCTTAGTGGCTATACCACATTTGTTGACCCTACAAACATACCCATCTATGAAACCATGAACAAATTCTTGAACCCTCTACTGTTTAGGATGTTATGTGTAGTTTTATATCTATATTTGAACTTTCTCAAGTTCTATATCACGTACAGACTTTAGTATCTCCCTGTCTTCCTCTTAAACCAGGTTAATGTCACTTAAAAAAAAAAGATTTGATTTATTTATTTATCAGAGAGAAAGAGCGAGCAAGTGCAAGCACAACCAGGCAGAGAGGCAGGCAGAGGCAGAGAGAGAAGCAGGCTCCCCGCTGAGCAGGCAGCTTGATGCAGGACTTGATCCCAGGACCCTGGGATCATGACCTGAGCCTAAGGCAGTGACTTAACTGACTGAGCCACCCAGGTGTCCCTAATTTCACTTTTAATAAGCCTGCTACTACTACTGTCTCAGGCTCCCCACTTGAAATTTTGACCTATTTCTTCCCATTTATCTCCATTGGCCCAACTGTTAACAACATTGAATAGCTTTCGCTCCTTCAACAGGTTCTTCAATTTTTCATCCCTTCTCCCACTCCTTCTGCCATTCCGATAGGTCAAACTTCCATCTTTTCTTGTGTCTGGCTGGCCAGGATGGCTCCCTAAGGCCTCTGCCCCTGCTCGCTCCAGCCTGTGTCCTCTGCGGTTTAGCCCATTCAGTACGAAACCATTTATTTTCCGTGGCTTTTAACATGCTTCCTTGAAGGCTTGAGGACACGTGGCTTTTCCATATGGCTCTGTCTCTCCCTCTACTTCGGACTCGTTTGGTCAAGGCCCTTCCTACCCTTGCTCCAGCCAGGCTTACCAAGCTTATTTTCCTTCAGACCCGACACACACAATTTCTACATTTCTGCTCTCTGTTCTGTCTTTGTCACTTGAGTTTTCTCTTGTGCCCCCCTCGCCCATTCCCTCTTTCCCTTCTTCCTTTCTTTCATCACCAACTAGCTTCTGAGGGCCTACCACGTGCTAGTCTTTGGAGATAGAACTGTACTACCAGCTGAGGCGCATTTCCTGGCCCCACTGGGCTTCTGATCTAGATTAAAATTCCCCGTGTTGCTTATGCTCAGTTATGAGCCTATCTCTGCGTCTGAGTTTGTTTCACCTGCCTGGAAGCCCTCCTTTTTCCTTCCATCCAGCTGAATTGTGTTCATCACTCAAGGCCTGACTCAAGTTTTACTTCATTTTCAGGTACATTCTCTGAATGCTTTTCAGTGCACTCCTGTTCCTGAACACCGTTAATCACAGTTCCCTCTGTTTACTTGAGCTTCTAAGTGTTCTTTTGCATGATATGCAAATGGTGTTCTATTCTGGAGAATGGGCAATATATCTATATTAATATTCACATACATACATAGCTGTATATAGACCTCTATTGCTATGTGTAAAACACTTAGCTCTCCAGATCTTTTCAAAACTCTCTAATCCAGAAAAGTGGAATTGTTTTAATTCAGGGTCCTGGCCTTTTCCAGATTTACATTTCTGTCTGGAGATAAGTGTGATTGTTGTGTTTTCTCATACCACAGTTTTTTTCACTGTTTGCTAAAGGCATCTCTAGCACCTGCAGCCATTTTTCAGATGGTAACAAAATTCTGATGGCTTCATAGTCATTGGCGCATGCCTGGCATGAGAAGGACATAGGATGCGGAAGTGATGTGGTTAACTGCTTGATCTGCAGAGTAAGGGACACCTGGGTTCGGGGCCCAATCAGCTAGCTCTGTGATCTCTCTCGGTCACACTAGCTCTGTGGCCTTGCTCAGTCACAGTGACTGGTTATATGATCTTGACTATATTTCTCAACCTCTTTGAATCTCAGTTTTTTTTTTTACCTATAAAGTGGGAATAAAGTGGTTATAAATCATGGTTAAATGAGGTAATATATAGGAAGTAATTAGTCCAGTATCAGGCATATGGTCAATTAAGAAAATAATGATGACATTGTATTTTTAGGATCACTAGCGAACTAGACTAAATAGGCTGAATTACCAAGTGACTGTCTCCTAAACCTGGTGTCCTGCTATTTACCAGATTTGGGCCTCACCGAAAGACAAACTGCTATAGGTCAGGGGCCTCTTGGACTGCCATGATAGGCTAATCCACGGGCACCAGAAATTTATTTATTTATTTTTAAAAAGATTTTATTTATTTATTTGACAGAGACAGCAAGAGAGGGAACACAAGCAGGGGGAGTGGGAGAGGGAGTGGCAGGCTCCCCGCTGAGCAGGGAGCCCGATGCATAATCCCAGGACCCTGGGATTATGACCTAAGCCAAATGCAGACACTTAAAGACTGAGCCACCCAGGCGCCCCCAGAAATTTAGTGTAGTAAACTTTTATGTACTTCTGGTGCACCTCTGACATGGTATTGGACCTCTAGAGAGACCCCGCCTATGATTTATTGATTCATGATGGCTGTAGTCAGATGGGGGAGTCAGGGTAGAGGGGACAGACAGACTTCCAGCCCACTGCATCTCAATCCAACTTCATTCTGGACTCGAGCACAACTTGATCTGCTCTGTGAGGAAGCAGCACATGGCCTCCTCTAGCGATTTTATGAATGGGAGTGAGGAATGGAGGAGAGCCAAAGATAGCAGCTGGGCTATTCTCTTGGACCAGGCAAAATAAAGAAATCTTTTATGGACTGGGTTTTGGGTTTGTCTGGCATACTGCGATCATGCTAGCCCTTCTCCAGTGACCTTTCCCACCCCCCACCTCCATCTGTGCCCTCCTTTTAAGTTCTGGGAGGGAGCACAGGCCATGGCATGCCTGACAGGGCGGGCAGGGAGGAAGAATGCGCCTCTCCTTGCCCTCTCCAGAACCTTCCAGCCCAGGCAAGGCAGGATACGAGACAGTTGCAGAGGAAATAAAGGTACTCACCTGTGGCTCAGGACCAAGAACCAAACCCAGGCAGTGACAGGGATCACCAGAAACCACACTCTGCTGAGAGCTAGTTACAAGACAGCTATGTATGGCGGAACGCCGCAGGTCCATGGAAGGAGGAGGCTGCATGTGGTCTCACAAAATATAGCTCTGAGGATCAGATTCTCCAAGCATCCCCAGGACAGCCTGGAGGGTGAGGAGCCCTGGCTGGGTACAGCGGACATGATCCTGGTAGGAGTTCATTCTCAGTGATTAGCTTTGGTGTTTGGAGGGCCGTCCAATTACCTTGAGAACTGATTTGTCTTATAAAGCCCAAATACTCATTTCCAGATTTCTTCCTTACTAATACATTCCTCCACCCTTTCCCTGACCTCTGTCCCTTTCTTTGTGGCTGGCCCCATCCACGTGCCCAGTGGTGGACCAGCGAAGGAGGGACAGCAGTGAGGAGACTGGGGAGGCCCATGTGGGTGTTTGCTGAGCTCTGACCCCCCTGCCCGGGGTCGGGGAGAGGGAACATCTTTTCACAGCATCACACAGCAACACCTTTGAAGCAGAAAAGAAATCCCACCCTTCCTTTGAGGTGCTTTTTGTCATATTGCTTTCCTCTGGCTGGTCGGATTAGTTAAAATTTCATCGGCTTTTCTTAAAAAAAAAAAAAAAAATCCCTGTTGTCACATCGTGAAAAGAGAGGATATCTCTTGAAGGTGTTTGCCGCCCTCCAGAAATAAGAAAGAAAAGAATCTGATCTGTTCTTATTCCGGAAACTTAATTTCTCTTGCAAGCTTAAGCTGGTCCAATGATGTGTTTTGAAACGAAAAACTTCATATATATATTTTGTGGTTGTTCATGTTTTATTAAAAGAAAAAAAAAAAGAGTGTCTCTCCCCGCCCCCCCACTCCCCCAATTCCAATGTTATCCCTGTTCTTTGGGGCCCGAGGGCGGGCAGGTTTACAGACTGGTAAAAGACATTCTGAAAACCAACTCAAAACAGCAGCAGCCGGGATGAAATTATGAGCCCAGATCAGTAGGGGGCAGTCTGACACAATCTAACAGAGGCTGGTCGTCTAATAAAACATCAGAAACAAGGCTCTTTGAGACAACAAAGGCCAAAATTGCGCTAAGAGCTGTAAATCTTGCATGCTAAATTCCTGTGTAAGAGACAGTCGTGGTTGTATCATAATTAAACATGCTACTAAAACATAAATCCCTTACTGATAACTTCTCAGTGGCCTCATTTGCCGTGGAATGAATCAGAGGCTGGTCACCTGTGAGCAATCACTGAAAAGATTTCTGATGTGTTCAGTACAGACTCATCTTTTGTGTAACAGAAGCAACAAAAGAAAGGTAAATCATCATCGGCATTGCCACGGAACATTCCGTAACTGTCTTTATGAATGTGTGGTTCTGTTGGTGCTAAAGGAGGGGATTTTAAAAAAAAATTTTTAATTTTTTCATAAACATATAATGTATTTTTAGCCCCAGGGGTACAGGTCTGTGAATCGCCAGGTTTACACACTTCACAGTACTCACCATAGCACATACCCTCCCCAATGTCCATAACCCCACCGCTCTCTCCCGACCCCCCTACCCCCAGCAACCCTTAGTTTGTTTTGTGAGATTAAAGTCTCTTATGGTTTTTCTCCCTCCTGATCCCATCTTGTTTCATTTATTCTTTTTCCTACCCCCCAAACTCCCTACATTGCCTCTCAACTTCCTCATATCAGGGAGATCATATGATAGTTGTCTTTCTCTGCTTGACTTATTTCGCTCAGCTTAATACCCTCTAGTTCCATCCACGTCATCACAAATGGCAAGATTTCATTTCTTTTGATGGCTGCATAGTATTCCTGAGGGGATTTGAGGGTTGACTTTGCATCTCACAACTTCGAAGGGTGGTGGGTGGAGAAGGAAGAGCGTTTATCGGTATTGTCTTAGGTACTTAAGGCCACCATAACAAAGTCCTACAAACTGAGGGGCTTTAAATCACAGAAATGTATTCTCTCAGTTACATCTCGAAGGATGCTATTTCTTTTTAAATTTTTAAAAAATTAAAAAAAAGATTTTATTTATTATTTATTTGACAGACAGAGATCACAAGTAGGCAGAGAGGCAGGCAGAGAGAGAGGCAGAAGCAGGCTTCCTGCTGAGCAGAGAGCCCAATGTGGGGCTTGATCCCAGGACCCTGGGATCATGACCTGAGCCAAAGGCAGAGGCTTTAACTCACTGAGCTACCCAGGCGCCCCCAGGATGCTATTTCTAAATCAGGTTACTTGTGGGATTAAGGCTTCAGCACAACTTTTTTTTTTTTTTTCAGGGGTGGGGCACAATTCAGCCCATAACAAGGATATAGATATTTTTGAGTCATTTTGACTTGGCCACACAGCCTTTTACTGTGTCATGGTGTCTCCTAAACTGGGTCAATCAATTCGGTCTTCCAGAAATTCTAGCCCTTGCTTAGGCTAATTCTTATCAAGGAGTAGAAATGATATAAACATAAAAATATTGAGTGGTACTTTGCAAAAGTCATTTTCTTTTTTTTTTTTTTTAAAGATTTTATTTATTTATTTGAGAGAGAAACAGTGAGAGAGAGCATGAGCAAGGAGAAGGTCAGAGAGCGAAGCAGACTCCCCATGGAGCTGGGAGCCTGATGCGGGACTCGATCCCAGGACTCCGGGATCATGACCTGAGCCGAAGGCAGTCGTCCAACCAACTGAGTCACCCAGGCGTCCTGCAAAAGTCATTTTCAACGCAACCAATTCTTACCTCAGTCCCTGCTCTGTGCTAGTCCAAATTGCCATTATCCCGAGGAGGGATGGACCATTTCTGTGTCCTATAAAACTGGATCTTTCTGCTTTCTGACCTGCCTTCTGTATTGGTTATCTATTGCTGCATGACAAGTTACCCCCCAAACCTAGTTGCAACAGTTGTTATCTCAGGAGGGTTTCTGAGAGTCAGGAATCCAGGCGTGGCTTCCCAGGGCCTCTGACATCTGGGCCACTGAGGTGGTTGCCGTCAAGGGGGTGGTTGAGCTCCCACCATCTCAGAACTCCCCAGGGGCAGATCTGCTTCTGTGTTTGCTCACTTTGCTGTTAGAAGGCCTCAGGTTCTCCCTGGCTGTTGGCTGTAGACATCAGTCCTGGTCACAGACACCTCTCCAGAGCCTTCTCTCAACCAGGCAGCTGGCTGGTTTGGAAGACCAAATGACTCTGAGAGGGAGAGTAGGTGAGAGAGGCTGGGCAAGAAGAAAGTCCCCGTCTTTTGTAACCTAGTCTTGGAAGTGGCCTTGCATTACTTTCCCAGTATTCTGTCAGAGGCAAGTTACTAGGCCCAACCCACACTCAAGGGAAGAGGATGAGAGGAGGGCACCATAAGGAGAAGCTCACTTCCTCATGGTCTCTCCTTTATGCTCTGTCTCTCCTTTACTCTCAAGAAACTGCCACACTCACAGCCCTTCTGAACGCAGATGTGTGGGAAAGTGCAGATGTTTTCCACAATTCTGTGACACTGGCTGCGTGTCCCCCAGTGTAACTCAGTTCTGACACCATTTACACTCGTACCTCATTTGACTGTGCCTTACTTTATAACTTGAAGGCTTGTGGCAACCCTGTGTTGGCCGGGTTAGCACTTTTTCCAATAGCACTTGCTACTTTGTGTCTCTGTGACACATTTTGGTATTCATGCAATATTTCAATCTATTTTTTATGGTAAACTGTGATCAGTGATTATGACTCCCTAAAAGCTCATATGATAGTTAGCATTTTTTTTTTTAGCAGTGAAGTATTTTTTAATTAAGGAATGTAAAAAAAAAAATGAAGGACATAATGCTACTGCACACTTAATGAACAGATTACAGTATTGTGTAAACATAATTTCTATATGCACTGGGAAACCGAAAAATCCATTTGACTCTACTGTGATATCTGCCTTACTGCTAGGGTTTGAAGCCAAAGCCATAATACCTCCAGGGTATGCCTGTAAGATGGTTTCAGATCCATCAGGTTAAGGTTAAGGGCTCAGTTTCACCAGAGAAAATGACAGGGCTTTCAGGAGCCAATCACAAATCCAGGTTGTTACCTATGCTTCCGTCCAATCAGCTATAAATCAAAAGTTCACACCACTTCCTTCTCCGGTTTAGTTAACTTGATAGAGAGGCTCCCAGAACTCAGGAAAGCATCTATTTACTAGATTATTGGTTTTTGGTAAAAGGCTACAACTCGAGATGCCTGGGGGGCTCAGTCAGTTAAGCATCTGCCTTTGGCTCAGGTCATGATCCCAGGGTCCTGGGATCGAGCCCTGCATCGGGCTCCCTGCTCAGTGGGAAGCCTGCTTCTCCCTCTGTCTGCCACTCTGCTGCTTATGCTCTCTCTCACACTTTTTTTCTCTCTCTCTCTCTGACAAAAAAATAAAATTTTTAAAGATTTAAGTTAAAAAAAAATAGAGGCTATAACTGAGGAACAGCTAGGTGAAAGAGATGACTTGGGTGAGGCGTGTGGTTGGAGGGGCAGAGGTTCCATGATCTCTCCAAGGTGCCATCTCCCACCACCTCCATGAGTTCCCACATCCTTAAGTTCTCTGAATTTCATCCTTTTGGGTTTTTTGGAGGTGACTTTCTTACAGTAGGCATGGTTGATTAAATCATTGGCCATTGGTGATTGAATTTGGTCTCTAGCCTCTCTTTCTGGAGCTGGGATGGGGCTGGAAGTTCCTATCCTATAATCAAGTTTGGTTCCCCTGGCAAACAGCCCCCATCTTGAGGTTACCTAGGGGTTTTCTCTTAACCATCCTCTTAATATAAAGTAAGGTGTGGTTGGAAGGGGTTTGTTCTGAATAACAAAAGATACCTTCATCACTCTCATTGCTTAGGAAATTCCAAGGGTATTAGGAGCTCTGTTCAGAACATGGGGATGACCAAATGTGTATTTCTTATGAAATCATGTATAAGTCACAATATTATGGCACTCAACATGAGGAAGAAGGAATTGCTGGGAACCATTTTAGAAGCTGCCCATCATGTCCTCCTACAGTATATTGGCTAACCATTTTGCAGAGTGGCCCAGTTAAAATGTACATCAGTCACAACTCACTTCTGCTCAAAACCCTCCAATGGCATTGCATCACTCTTAGAGTCTGAAGTCCCTACCCAGGCCTAAGTGGTTTGGCCCTAGGTATCTCTCTGATCTCACCTCCTTTAACTTCCCTTCTTCCACCACTTTACTTCAGCCTGTGTCCTCTGACCTGATGTGCTGACCCCACCTTGGGACTTTGCCCTTGCTCCTCTGTCTGACCAAGCCGGGTGAGGGGCCTCTGGTGGTACACAGTCTGGGAAAGAAGGCCATATGACCTCAAGGAACCAGCTTTCTGGACTGGAGGCAGAGTAGGAAGAGGAGTTACCAGATGACTTCTGGAGGCTTCATGAAGGATTCTGGAGATGATATCAAGAGGACAATCAGACACAGTGGGCGAGGTGGGCCTTGGCTTTGACAGTCAGTGCAGAGAAGCCAAAGAGCCAAGAAGGAAGCACTGAGGAGTCACCAGACCTGTGAGGGGCCTCCCGAGAACTCGAGTCCTCCAAAGATCAACACTGCTGGCAGCTCTCAGAAGGCCCTAGAAGAAAAGGCGCTGCTATGGTCAGGACTGGAGGGTGATGGCTCTGATGCTCTAAAAGTCCATGTGTCAATCTCTTGAGCGCACACACAAACATTCCCTAGGGTCCAGGAGAGGCAGGGCCAGTCCCGGCGGTGAAAGAGACTCCCTTGTGAGTGGCTGCTGATGGAAAACGAGCTGCTCAGGGAGGCCAACATCACAGAGGGCCATGACCTACCTTTATCAGAGACGACATGTTGTCACCACGCTAACATGAGTTCGCTTCTTGGTGAGTTACAGGTATACACCAGGTGGAGTTGTCACACAAAGGAGACTTTATTTGCAGCAAATAAGGAGATCATGGGATATTACTTCCAAAGCCATGACTCCCCAAGCAGGGGTGAGCAGCTTTTTAAATTTAGGGTTTAGGATGAATATTCAGAAAGGGGAGATTTGTGACAGTAGTAAAGGCAGGTGGGTGAAAGGTAGCAAGACCCACTTATAAAACTTGTCCACGGGGCGCCTGGGTGGCTCAGTGGGTTTAGCCTCTACCTTTGGCTCAGGTCATGATCCCAGGGTCCTGGGATCGAGCCCCACATCAGGCTCTCTGCTCAGCAGGGAGCCTGCTTCCCCCTTCTGTCTGCCTGCCTCTCTGCCTACTTGTGATCTTTCTTTCTTTCTGTCAAATAAATAAATAAGATCTTAAAAAAAAAAAGAAAACTTGCCCACATATGTATATATACATATCTTTATGTTATATTAATGAAGCTTCTGCTTCTGCTAGGATGGAGACTTTGTAATGAAGCAGCTGTAACTGTCGGACCAAGTAGAAGGCGTTGTGGGCATCCTCTGAGAGCTGGTATAAACTGGACGGTATCTTGGGTTCCTTATCTCGGATTAGGAATGCAGGGTTAGCTTACTTTTGAAATAGCACTGGGAGTTTTACCACTGATTTATTGTCCGTGATATCCTATTTCCTGGCCTGGTGGAGACTATTAGTTTTTGCATTCCCTTTGTTCCCTTAAAATCCATAACTACTGTGGTTTTTGCTTTTTTTTTTTTTTTTTTTTTTTTTTGTAATTCTGACACCTTCCAGAAACTTCTTTGAGAAGTATTTTTGGGCAAGTAGCGCATAGATCATGGGGCATAGCTGGAGGCCTAAAATGACTTCTCTAGTGTCGTGGAAGATAAGTCTCATCTTTCTTTTTCTGGGGACCCCTAACTCCTGCTTAGAGCAGAAGTAGCTCAAGCCTGCCAGAAAGAAGCTGGCTTGCAAGAAGCAGGAGATCCCAGAGCACAGGATCACTTGTTACTCAGTGGCAGTGTCCCTGGCTGGTGGAGCCCGGCCCCAAGGCAGAGAACTTCGGAGGAGAAGTACTTGATCCTGCTTCCACTGCTTTAGCCTTGATGTCTGTGCTGGGGCTGGGTCTGTCTTCTACCCTGCTCACAGCTCATGTGATGCCATCACTTTTAGTGATGCTATGTCATTTGAAGAATGGGTTCCCTCAGGGTGGCCCTACAAAGGTCCCTGTTCTGAAGGACTTCTTGTTGACCCATTGCCCAGCCTGGTCCTGGTGCAATGGAACCAGCATGAGTTTGCTCCTTGGTGAGTCATGGAAACTGCCTCAGATGACTTGTCGCACAAAGAAAACTTTATTTGCAGCAAATAATATCAGAGGAAGGGGGATGAATGAGTACCTTTTGTTTAGGGTTAGGACGAATATTCAGAGAGGGAAGACTTCTGGTGGTATGTGGAGGCCAGTGTAAGGTCGTGCCTGAGCCTCAAAGAAGCACGCCTAGACACATTGTATGGTTATGTAAATGAGGCTGACGCTCCTCCAAGGGCAGATATTTTAGTATTATGATGAGTAAAGGCTGCCATCCCATGGGTTACTTCCCAGTCCATCTGCACAAGCTCCAGTCAGGGATTTAGTCAAACTGCCTGGGTGGTCTGGGGTGGGCTGGCTCCAGGCCTTGTCAGGGGACTTGCCATCATGTGAGGAGTGGTTTTGGGTTTTATTCGTCTGAGTTAGGAGGTTAACCAGAAAGAAAAGCTCAAGGAAAAATGTAAGGCAGCGGTTAGTGAGTACAGGCAGGTGGGCAATGAAGGTCGAGCTGGTAGACGCTGGAACCTGTTAGAGACATAGCTTATGCCCCTGCTTGACCTTCAAGATCATCTTTGAGGCCTGCAAGAAAGGCATCACTGCCCACATGCTGCGGCCACCACCTGGGCCGTGGGCCCTGGGCCACCACCTCCTGAGTGCCTCCCTGCTCTGGGCCCTGACCTTGGACCAGAGCACTGGCAGCCGACGAAGACATGTCTAGTCCTGAGAAATCTCCCCTGCCCTGACTCTGGGGTTCTTGACGTTGTCCCTCCTTTACCTGCTTCTCTTCTTTGTTGTCCAATCTTGGCCCAACCCTTTTCTATATTTTGTTTTTCTTCTGTCTTTCCTCCTGTGTTTGAATCTTCCAAAATAAAATGCCTCTCCGTGCCTGCCTCTCTCCTTTTCTTTCTCTCACTTCCTTAGCCTCTTATTTATTACTGAGTTCTTATCCTGTACAGAGGACTATTTCAAGCTGATAGAAAGTCTTTCAGAGAGTGATTCTTTTTATAGGGAGAGGTTCACTTGTTCACTTATATATAACTGATTTGCATGTACATACATATATATAATATATTTTTTACATATATTTATTTTTCCTTTTATGTATTTGTATATATAATAGATACATGTATAAATATAGAAATATTTAATATATAATTAAATACATATTTACAACATATAATATAAATTTACATATTGTATATTTATAATTCACATATAAATATTTAATATATAAAATTTAATATACATAAATATATAAGTGTATAAATAATATAGATCTGTTTATATATTATATATTTAATAACTTAATATATAATATATATCCTATATAAATATATATTTATATACTTGGTATTATATATAATGATATATATTATATATATAAAAAATGAATACTTTATTTCTTAAAGCAGTTTTAGATTTATAGGAGAATTGAACAAAAGTGCAGAGTGTTTCCATATATTCCCCTATACCAACAACAATTTGTGGTATTATTAGCATCTTGCATTAGTGGATTCATTGTTATAACTGATGAGCTCATGTTAATATAATTAGCTAAATATAGTTAATATAATACAATTATATCATAATTAATATATAAATATAAATAATTATAAATATAATATATAATATATTTAAATAGAAATATAAGTATTATTATAAATAATAATTAATATAATTAATATAATATAATATTATTAGCTAAAATCTGTAATTGACATTAGGGTTCACTCTTTCTGTTGGGCAGTTCTATGGGTTTTTCCAAATGCTTAATGACATGTATCCAGCATTATAGTATCATACAGAATGCTTTCACTGTCCTAAAAGTTGCCTGTTATCTACCTATTCACTGTTCCTTTTCTTCTCCCAACCCCTGGCAGCAACTGATCTTTGTATTGTCTCTAAATATTGAGAAAGCTCTATATCAGAATTATGATTTTCAGGCTGACTTCTTTCACTTAGCAAGCTTCTTTCTCTGTGTTTTTTTTTTTTTTTTTAAAGATTTAATTTATTTATTTGACAGAGAGAGAGATCACAAGTAGACAGAGAGGCAGGCAGAGAGAGAGGGGGAAGCAGGCTCCCCGCTGAGTAGAGAGCCCAGTGCAGGACTCGATCCCAGGACCCTGAGATCATGACCTGAGCCGAAGGCAGACGCTTAACCCACTGAGCCACCCAGGTGCCCCTCTCTGTGTTATTTTGTGGCTTGACGACTCATGTTTTTTTATTGCTGAGTAATCTCCCACTGACTTGCACATAGATGTGCCACAGTTGGTTTATCCATTTACCTATTGAAGGACATCTTGGTTGCTTCCAGTATTGTGGAATTATGAATAAAGCTGATATAAATATTTATGTGCAAATTTTTAATTTTTTACCTAATCTGTACACCCAACATGGGACTCAGACTTAACAACCTTGAGCTCAAGAGTTGTATGCTCTACTGACTGAGACCCTATGGGCAGGTTTTTATAAAGGTAAGAATATAAGCTATTCAAAATGATGTTTATGTCCAGACAAAGGGCATGAGGGAACTTTTTGGGGTGATGAAAATGCTAATGAAAACATCTCAGTTTTGGTGGCGGTTATGCAGCTGTATATATTTGTCAAAGTTCATGGTACTATACACCTAAAAGTAGTGAATTTTACTATTTTATGGTAACTAGTAAGTATATTTCAATATGCCTACCTTAAAAAAAGGTACAGGCTGTCAATCAGTTAATTATGACCTCTCCACAAACAGGTGATGTTTGCAAAAAATTTTGATGCCTATGTAGAAAGTTAAGTAAATGAGTCAGGATTAAAAGAAAAACTAAAATAATAAAAATATTATGCTGTTGCCTCAGGGTGGTGAGACTGTGAATGATTATTTTTATTTTTCTTTACTTTTGTTATGTTCTCTCTAATAAACACATCATACTTTAGCTATAAGAGTATTAAATATTTCTACTAAAAATATTGATAAAAAACTGAATATATAGTTCAATCTTTGAGGATGTGAAACCGCACAGAAAAAAAAAAGCTAGAGAGAATACTAAAATAGCAAAAACGATACTAACTTTGGGTATGATTTTTTCCTTCCTCTTTTATGCCTATCAGATTTAAAAACCTAACATTAAAATATTAAATTTCCGGGGTGCTTGGGTGGCTCAGTTGGTTAAGTGTCTGCCTTCAGCTCAGGTCATGATCCCAGGGTCCTGGGATAGAGCCCTGCACTGCGTTCTCCCTCTCCCTCTGCCTGCCACTCTCCATGATTGTGTGTTCTCTTTCTCTCTCTCTCTCTCTGTCAAATAAATAAATAAAAATATTAAAAAAAATTAAATTTCCTCATGAAGCATCTGCTACATTTATAATCATAAAAATATCCCACAAAATCTGGGGTGCCTTTACATAGTTGATAGGTAAAAAATTCACTTTGTTTTCTGTCTAGCTTAATTCTTTGGCAAGTGCAGGAGAAACGATTGCTAGACGTGGGGTTGAGACAGGGCTTCTGGACGCTGTGGGTGGAGGCCCTGGGTGGGTGGCAGCTGGTTTTTTGTATGAATTTGGCAGGGCAGCCCAGGAGGCCATTACTACCCAGATATCTGCTTGCCTCTCTTTCATCAGAGAGAAGCTGGGTCCCCTCCCCCCAAGGCTGCCACCGGGTGTCGTCTGAACTCTGCCTTGATAGGACAGCATGACTGGAGTGCCGTCTGTTCTGCTCACTGAAAGGCAACAAGTCATGGGGACTGATCGACAGCCTGTAGTTCAGAGGGGCAAGATGGGATTCTCTCATCCCTTCCTTTTCCTATCTTGGCCTTTTCATGGCAGGAATGGGATCATTGGCAAGACAAAGTGAGGGTAGAAGACAGAGCTTTTGTTGGACTAATGCTGTGACAAGGAGGGCTGTGAGCTGAGGGAAACTCCACTGCCGCCCTCATGCTGGAAGCACCCATTCCCCTTTGCCCTCACAGGCCTCTCTCCACAGGTCTCCTGGATCTAAGAGACCCTTGCTCAATTGGAAAGAAAAACAGTTCTTAGAAAAGACCCTTAATATGGCTTATTCAAGTCAGAAAGCTAGTTCTACGTATTTGTTCCGCATCAAGATGTGTAAGAGCATGTTGTCTGAAGCTACTGAGACGAGTGAGGCGCTGAAACGCTGCTGGGTGTGTGTTCTTTCTTCTTCTTGCCTGAAGGTTTTAGTAAGGAGCAGAACCTTACTTAAAATGTCAAGTCTGGTTTTTATTTACTCAATATAGTGTTTTCCAAATTGTGGTATGTGTGCCTCTGGGATGATTTCATGTGCATGCATGCATTTTCATTCATTCATTTACTCATCCCTCTTCTGGTGCTGTTTCCCACTGGCTAACACCGGTGCCTTCTTGCAGGGTCGTTCTCAGGTTCTCTCCTCAGTCCCTCCCAAAAGGAAACCATCCCTCCCTTACCATGGTGCGTGGGGTGGATCTCTCCTAGCCCTTATCACATTGTCTCATGGTTATTTACCTGTGCTCACCCTCTCCTGCTAGGCACAGCTGTCCCCTTCTGTGATCCACATGTGTCCCCTGGAGAGGGAGCTGGGATCTTCCATCGGAGGTCTATGAAGCTCTTTTCCAAAAGTCCAAAGCATGAGTGGGGAGCATTTTAAGGAGTTTCCTTGAAGGCTCCTGAATAATGCAAAGGCCATGACATGCAGAGAATAGTTTACTTAACTCCTTAGCAGGTCACGAGCCAGGTTTCCTACAGTTCATTGCCTTGTTCTCAGGCTCTTCTGAGGGTCCACTTAACTTCCTCTTATTCATGCGCACATCAGACGTGCCTCAGACATTACTATTCCTCAGAGTGTGGACCAAACTCACCATTAGATCTCGGGGTCGTGGTAGCCCAGCTTGATTGGCAGACAAGCCATCTGTACATCTAAGTTCCCCCCATTAGAATCCTCTTCCACACAGGGTGCTTCAGTCAGATGAGCAACAGACTCTTGATTTTGGCTCGGGTCATGATCTCCCGGTACAGAGATGGAGCCCTGTGAGGAATCTGCTGAGATTCTCTCCCTCTCCCTCAGCTCTTGCCCACTCCTTCCACCCCCACATGTGATCTCTCTCAAATAAATAAATAAACAAATGAATAAAATCTTAAAAAAAATCATACACATGGTTTAATGCTCTGCCAGCTGAAGTTTTATTTATTTATTACTTTAATTAACATATAATATATTATTTGCCTCAGGGGTACTGGTCTGTGAATCATCGGTCTTACACAATTCAGAGCACTCACCATAGCACACACCCTCCCCAGTGTCCATTACCCAGCCACCCTACCCCTAACCTCCTACCCCCCAGCAATTCTCAGATTGTTCCTGAGATTGAGAGTCTCTTATGGTTTGTCTCCCTTCCAATCCCATCTTGTTTCATTTTTTCCTTCCCTACCCCCCACAACCCTTCACCCTGCCTCTTAAATTCCTCATGTCGGAGAGATCATATGATAATATTGTTTTTCTCTGATTGACTTATTTCGCTCTGCCAGCTGAAGTTCTTAATAATTACTGAACAAGGGGCACCATATTTTTATTTTGTCCTGTGCTCCACAAATTATGTAGCCAGTCTGAGGATATTTCTTTCCTCACCCTTCTTCTTTTTTTTTTTTTTAAAGATTTTATTTATTTGACAGAGAGAGATTACAAGTAGGCAGAGAGGCAGGCAGAGAGAGAGAGAGGAGGAAGCAGGCTCCCTGCTGAGCGGAGAGCCCGATGCGGGACTTGATCCCAGGACCCTGAGATCATGACCTGAGCCGAAGGCAGCGGCTTAACCCACTGAGCCACCCAGGCGCCCTTTCCTCACCCTTCTTAAGGCTTCTTCCTAAAGCCTGTTTTCTGCTGTTGTGTTGATGTCTTCTTAAGCCAAGGAACAATATAAATGATGAGTCCCATCAAGGGGAAACACACCCCTACCTTTAGGGCAAGGCTTGATCCTATGGTCCCCATGAGGTAATCTTATAAAACATTAATATTAGATATTTCCAAATCTAGGTATTTTAAGTGTTGAAGAGTTCCTAGAGTCCATTCTAGCCTGGAGTCATTCTGTTACAGATGCTAATGCTATTTGTGTCAGTTTTTTTTTAACTGAGTTATCTTCAAATTTAGAAGCACCTGAAAATGAAACAGGCCCTTAGGTAATGTAACAGCACTTGTTTATATACTAGAGTGAGTCAGAATTGTCCTTCTTTTAAATCCTGACTGTCTAGAGTAGTGCTGGGAGGTACTTGGCAGTTCTAAGCCTGTGGGTTTTCAAGCTGGGCTTGATGGGTTTCTAAGAATTCTATGAGGAAATTCTATGAATATATCAGAGGCTACTGGGGGGACAAGCTGGATGCTGTTTAGCTGAGGCTTAGGGTCTCCCATCTTGGCTTCAAACAGAGTCACTCTGACTTTTTCTCTTTTATATTTAGAATTCTCATAACAGTTCTGCTGCTGAAAAGAAATCTTGAAAACTTCCCGTCTAGTTCATCTCATTCTACTGTTATGTGCTAGAAGAAGCTACTGGAATTTAGAGAGATTTAGTGACTTGGCTTGCCCCAGGTAACCAAGTTTATTAAATGGCAGAGCTAGACCTCAAGTTTGACCCCTTGACTCCCAATGATACTTTGGCATTTAATATTGTAGTTGTATACAGACTGATTAAATAATTTCCCTGGGATGTGGTTTTATGAAAGCCAAAGGAACATGTTTGCTTGGCTTATATTTCCAGGAAAACCTGAATTCATTCCCAGAGGTGCCACCTCTAACCCCATCTGGACGTCTCATAAATCTGTACAGTTGTTTGCAAAAGGACTTGGCAAGAGAGAATGGAAGGTGAAAACCGATGGGATACTATTGCTGGGAAAACAAGTTCATGTTCCTGAACAGGCAGGCATGGGAGAAGAGATATAAATGCCCAGGAGTTATGAAGAGGTGCTCACCTTTATTGGTAGTCTAAGACAACAGATTGTTGTGTAACAGATTGATAAAGATGAAAAGTATTGTGGGTAGTTGGCTAGAAGGGGCAAAAGAAGCATTCTTTTTTTTTTTTTTTTTAAGATTTTATTTATTCATTTGTCATAGAGAGAGAAGTGAGAGCAAGCACAGGCAGACAGAGTGGCAGGCAGAGGCAGAGGGAGAAGCAGGCTCCCCGCCAAGCAAGGAGCCTGATGTGGGACTCGATCCTAGGATGCCGGGATCATGACCTGAGCCGAAGGCAGCTGCTTAACCAACTGAGCCACCCAGGTGTCCCCAAAAGAAGCATTCTTATCCTCTTGGTGGGAGAATGAATTGACACTATTGAAGGATTTCTCTGCCTTTAGTGCCTGTGGTTCTTAGTTGCATTACTTCAAAGAACGAAGAGATAGACTAGATGAAGAACGGCGGGGAGCAAAGCAAAGTTTTATTGAGCAACAGTATAAAGCTCCTGGAGAGGGAGAAGACCCTAGAGGGTTGCCCTTGGAGTTTCTAAGTTTAAGAGTTTTTAATGAGCTCTTTTGTGGAACTATCTTAAGCAACCAGGGTGTGCTGAGCCATGCCGATTGGGCTTCGCTCACATATCTATCTACCTATTAGGCTAATGTCAGCCCTGAAGATCTCTTGTGCTGACATCTGGGGGCTGATGTCTTAACTGTCCCTTGCCCATGATAGGGACAAATGCTTTGTGGTTAATTGTCTTATTTTAGGACATTTTGCAGAAGTCATTTTTGCAAAGACTGCACAGCAGAGCGTGAGTGTGATTCTGTCTAAGTTGAAAACAGGATCTTAAGGCAGTGGCGTCTTAGCTGTCCTGACTCCATATTTTCTTGTTGGGGACCCTGGCCCTGACTACCTAACTGTCCAACTAACTCCTAACAATACCATTTTTTGAAGGGAATTTTGAAATACCTTTTGAGATTTTAAATAGACTTTTGATCTAGCAATCTAGGTCTCTGTCCTACAGTAGTACTCAAATAGTAGCACAAGTTTATTTGTACTAGGAAATTCACTAGTTGGGACAAGTGAGGGCAGAGACAGCCTTTCTCTAGGCTTCACGTTAGCGCATGGAGGGAACGACACCAGACTAATGTTCTTAACCTTTTGCGCTATCTCCTCACCTACCTTAACCTTGGGGAGGAGCAACTGTTTTTGGTTGTGTGTTTGGAACAAAGAGCTGAATACTTTCTGTTTGGCCCCTTCCTCTCCCTCTCCTTGATTGGGTCTGGCAGCATGACGTTGGATTCTTATCAGCTCTTGATCATAGGGTGAACTCTGGCCTTAGGGGTAATCTGAATTTTTGGGTTTAAATTACATTCTGATGGTGGTGGTAGAGATCTGACTAGCAAACTCATTTGGCTCTCACACTTAAGCCATGTTCTCCAGAGCCTGCTTAAATTGGTAATGGAAGTGACATTCGATTTCTGTATCTGAATCCTGTGTCTTTGTCTTTTAATTATTCTGAAATCCAAAAGGAAAATGAAGAGTGTTATTGATAGTCTCTTCAAACTCAGTAGTAGAAATTCTAAACAACCATAATGTCCATTAAATAAATTGTAGTACTCCTGTTCAATAAAATACCATGCTGCCATTACAAGGAGTAGAAATAGAAATAGAAAATTGTCCACAGTATAATGCCAAAGGGGAAAAAGACGGTAACTTTTTTAAGAACTTACATAGTTAGAACGTGTGTGTGTGTGTGTGTGTTGTGTTTTAAGTTTGTATATGACCTAGCAGAATGGGAAAATATTCACTGATCCACTGATAGTGTTTACTTCCAAGGGCTGTTGTGGTGGGGATCTTTTACTTCTCAGATGTATTCTGTTTTTTTTTTTTTTCTTTCCCCACAAAGAGCAAGAGTTGCTTTTGTAAATATAATAAAATCTAATTTATTATTCTAAACAAAAAAGTTGTGATTGTTACTGATGAGATTAGATAACCTAGTGATCAGAGACTGTACTAAATTCAACAATTTTCCTCTCTCTGGCTACAAAGATAAGTGAGGGCCTTGGAGATGATTAGAATTCATGGCTCTTAGTCTAGAAAATGATACTTGGCCATATTTACCCTGGGACTGTTTTTGAGTATCCTAGTTTAACTCTCTGATCTCATAGGAGTCTTTATTGTTTGTCTTTTTTCCTTCTGATAGTAAAAGTAATATAAACTGATTGTATTATTTGGAAAATACAGAAAAACACAAAGAAAAAAAAGAAAAAAACACAAGCTGAGGGGAGCCTGGGTGGCTCAGTGGGTTAAGCCTCTGCCTTGGGCTCAGGTCATGATCTTAGGGTCTTGGGATCCAGTCCTGCATGGGGCTCTCTGCTCAGCAGGGGGCCTGCTTCCCTTCCTCTCTCTCTGCCTGCCTCTCTGCCTACTTGTGATCTCTCTCTCTCTGTCAAATGAATGAATAAAATCTTAAAAAAAAAAAAACCAAAACAAAAACTACAAGCTGAAGGACAAACGGCTTATGATCCCATCATCTAGAAACAAATATTCTTAACATTTTGTGTTGTCTGTTTCCCGTTTTTTTCTATCCACATTTGAACATAGCTAATATTACATTCTAAATTAAGATTTGTAACCTGCCACCCTTTAACTTAATGTTATATCATA
Source organism: Mustela putorius furo (assembly GCF_011764305.1). Lineage (NCBI taxonomy): Eukaryota > Metazoa > Chordata > Mammalia > Carnivora > Mustelidae > Mustela > Mustela putorius. Next base: position 30,877,947 of record NW_025422047.1, on the reverse strand, counting down.
AGCTTTTTCATCACATCAGAAAATTTCATAAGCATCATTTTGAAAACCTGTAATATTTTATTACACAGGTGTATTTCAGTTAGAATACTTTTGAAGTGCAGTCTGAAAGCAGATGGCTGCAGATTTGAACAGGGTGACAGGCCAATATCTGTGATTCAGGCCCTTCCATGATAGTTTCAAGACGGCTGCCACAATTCCAGACTTCCTGTTTCTACGCAATTGAATTTGAACCAAAAGCAAGGGGGCAGGGAGAAAAGGAATTTTGAAAAAAATGTACTTTTTTTTGGAGGGAAAGAAGGGAGGAAAACTTTGTCAAGTATTAAGAGCCTTAAAAATATTTATACCAGTTTGACTTAGTATTCTATTTTGGGAATCCCTCTAAGGAGGCCTTGTCTTGGAACTCCTTGAGCAGAACTGGGTCTCATACCTGATCTTGGACTAATCATGGTCATGATTTATCTCTGGGATGTGCCAATTCTACTCAAACACATTATTAAGGGGATTATCAAGGAAAGAAGAGGAGGAATGTGGCTACTGAGCAGGTAATTAAGAGAGTATTTCCTGAGTTCAATTGGTAGCAGGAGTGGAGAGTGGACCCCAGAGAGCCAGTCCTGAGCAGTGCCACCGCGGCCGCCGGCCTAGTTACGGTCACACCTGGGAGGAGCCGCGGCTGCCGTAGCCGGCCCCAGTCACCATCACCTCAACCAGGAGCAGCGAGGCTGAGTGAGACCCAGCAGCCGCCTGCCGCGCCCCCCACCGCCCCCGCCCCCAACGCTGCCCACACCAAGCCCGGCACCACGCGCAGGGGCGCAGGGAGCAGCGGCCCGGGCGGCCTCACATCGGTGGCACCTGCCGGCGGGGACAACAGGGTCATCTCAACGAAGGTTTTGGGAACAGTAAAATGGTTCAGTGTAAGAAACGGATACGGTTTCACCAACAGGAATGACACCAAGGAAGAAGTATTTGTACACCAGACCGCCGTAAAGAAGAGTAACCCCAGGAAGTACCTTCGCAGTGTAGGAGATGGAGAGACTGTGAGTTTGATGGTGTTGAAGGAGAAGAGGGTGCGGAGGCAGCAAATGTGATGGGCCCTGGTGCAGTTCCAGTGCCAGGCAGTAAATACGCAGCAGACCGTAACCATTACAGGCGCTATTCAAGTCGCGGGGGTCCTCCACGCAATTACCAGCAAAGTGAGAGTGGGGAAAAGAACAAGGGATCGGAAAGTGCTCGCTAAGGCCAGGCCCAACAGCGCCGGCCCTGCCGCAATCTACGGTTCCCACCTAACTACATGCGGAGACCCTATGGGCGTCGACCACAGTATCCCAACCCTCCTGTGCAGGGAGAAGTGATGGAAGGGGCTGACAACCAGGGTGCAGGAGAACAAGGTAGACCAGTGAGACAGAATATGTATCGGGGTTATTGATTGATTGATTGATTTTAAAAAAAATATTTTATTTATTTATTTGACAGAGGAAGAGAGATCAGAAGTAGGCAGAGAGGCAGGCACAGAGAGGGGGGAAACAGGCTCCCTGCTGAGAAGAGAGCCCGATGGGGGACTCGATCCCAGGACCCTGGGATCATGACCTGAGCTGAAGGCAGAGGCTTAACCCACTGAGCCACCCAGGCGCCCCATGTATCCGAGTTATAGACCACGATTCCGCAGGGGTCCTCCTCACCACCTCAGCGTCGGTACCGGGGCAACTTCAATTACCCACACAGATGCCCAGAAAACCCTAAACCGCAAGATGGCAAAGAGACAAAAGCAGCCGATCCACCAGCTGAGAATTCGTCCGCTCCGGAGGCTGAGCAGGGCGAGGCTGAGTCAATGCCGGCTTACCATCCCTTCCATCATCCGGTTTAGTCATCCAGCATGAAGAAATGAAGATGAAATTCCAGCAATAATGTCCAATGGAAAAAAGACAGCCTCTTCAATAAATGGTGCTGGGAAAATTGGACAGCCACATGCAGAAAAATGAAATTGGACCATTTCCTTACACCACACACAAAAATAGACTCAAAATGGATGAAGGACCTCAATGTGCAAAAGGAATCCATCAAAATCCTTGAGGAGAACACAGGCAGCAACCTCTTCAACCTCAGTCGCAGCAACATCTTCCTAGGAACAACGCCAAAGGCAAGGGAAGCAAGGGCAAAAATGAACTATTGGGATTTCATCAAGATCAAAAGCTTTTGCACAGCAAAGGAAACAGTTAACAAAATGAAAAGACAACTGACAGAATGGGAGAAGATATTTGCAAATGACATATCAGATAAAGGACTAGTGTCCAGAATCTATAAAGAACTTAGCAAACTCAACACCCAAAGAACAAATAATCCAATCAAGAAATGGGCAGAGGACATGAACAGACATTTCTGCAAAGAAGACATCCAGATGGCCAACAGACACATGAAAAAGTGCTCCATATCACTCGGCATCAGGGAAATACAAATCCAAACCACAATGAGATATCACCTCACACCAGTCAGAATGGCTAAAATAAACAAGTCAGGAAATGACAGATGCTGGCGAGGATGCGGAGAAAGGGGAACCCTCCTACACTGTTGGTGGGAATGCAAGCTGGTGCAGCCACTCTGGAAAACAGCATGGAGGTTTCTCAAAATGTTGAAAATAGAGCTGCCCTATGACCCAGCAATTGCACTATTGGGTATTTACCCTAAAGATACAAACGTAGTGATCCAAAGGGGCACGTGCACCCGAATGTTTATAGCAGTAATGTCCACAATAGCCAAACTATGGAAAGAACCTAGATGTCCATCAATAGATGAATGGATCAAGAAGATGTGGTATATATACACAATGGAATACTATGCAGCCAGCAAAAGAAATGAAATCTTGCCATTTGCGACAACATGGATGGAACTAGAGCGTATCATGCTTAGCGAAATAAGTCAAGCGGAGAAAGACAACTATCATATGATCTCCCTGATATGAGGAAGTGGTTATGCAACATGGGGGCTTAAGTGGGTAGGAGAAGAATCAATGAAACAAGATGGGATTGGGAGGGAGACAAACTATAAGTGACTCTTAATCTCACAAAACAAACTGAGGGTTGCTGGGGGGAGGGGGTTTGGGAGAAGGGGGGTGGGATTATGGACATTGGGGAGGGTATGTGCTTTGGTGAGTGCTGTGAAGTGTGTAAACCTGGTGATTCACAGACCTGTACCCCTGGGGATAAAAATATATGTTTATAAAAAATAAAAAATTAAAAAAAAAAGAAATGAACAAAAGATTGGAGCTAAAGACCTTAAGTGCTTGCTTTTTGCCCATTGACCAGATAAATAGAACTATCTGCATTATCTATGCAGCATGGCGTTTTTATTATTTTTACCTAAAGACGTCTTTTTTTGGTAATGACAAACGTGTTTTTTAAGAAAAAAAAAAAAGCCTGGTTTTTCTCAATACACCTTTAAAGGTTTTTAAATTGTTTCATATCTGGTCAAGTTGAGATTTTTAAGAACCTCATTTTTAATTTGTAATAAAAGTTTACAACTTGATTTTTTCAAAAAATCAACAAACGGCAAGCACCTGTTAATAAAGGTTAATAAAGGTCTTAAATAATAATAAAAAAAAAAGAGAGTATTTCCTACTTCTGTACTGGAAATGCAAAATATTTCTGCATATAAAATACTTTTGCATATAAAATATTTTTGCATGTTAGATGATTTTCTGTAGCAGGATTCACCTAAGTAGAATTACTAGATCAAAGGGCATACATATTTTTATGGTACTAGATACCTTTAATGGGAATTGTAATATTTGTCTTTTTATAGAATTCTGGATTTACAAATGAAACAAGACAGTGAAGTACTAGATTCCCCCTACAAACAAAACAAAAAATAAATATCACACACAAAAAATGAAAGCCCATACATTTTCAAAGTTTTCTTTTAGTAATTACCGAGTAAGCTGAAATTGGACAAAATCATAATTATTCTTTCTTTGGCGGAGGGGTACTCTGAGGTGAACGTTATCAGGCGGTGAGGCATAGGGAGCTAACTGGGTCAGTCTGTCTGTCTCATTCTGTCTCCTTGAGATCATTTTATCATTTACCACTTCCTCATGAGTGTAGGAGCTATGGAAGGGAAGGTCAAGTGCAACTTGGTTAATTTTGCTTTTTTGTTATTGATTAACTGGAAGATAAAAAAGTATGAGAAGTTAAAACATAGTCAATAGAAGGGATTTCTGAATCTCTCTGATCTTTTCATACTCTCTGCATCAGGTGACTTAGTCGACTGCCATCAGCTTTTTTTCCCCCTATGGAAGCATTCGTCACACTGGATTCTTATAGGAGAAAGAGAAAGATGGTTAAATACCCAAGAGAACAGCTGTGAGTGTTAAATAAAATTTGGATGCTAAAGAAAAGTGGGAGGATTGGTTGGCATGATTCTAAGGGATTAAGGCTTTGCAAGAGGGTGTGCTAATGAAGTCCACTTCATTCTTCCACGTGTGCCTTTTCTCACCTACCTTGAAAAATTACAGTTCCGATGGTGCTTTAACAAAGACCTCTTCCTGCATTTATGGAATTGATGGGACCCCTTGATGGATTGGAAGTTCCACTCCCTTGAGAATGAGTTGAGATTTCTCTCACATATTTCTTAAGTTTTATCTTAATTTTGTATAAAAGATAATCTCTGGAAATTCTTTCCTCAGTAGACTGCTCTGTTTCCCCACAAAATATACTTGCAAATAAGTCTGCAGATTTCTCAACACAATGCCTTCAGCAACACCCATGATAAATCCTTTCGGGGCCTCAGCTTTCTGTAACCTTCTCCATCCCTCACAATGGCACACACTTTCTCTCATTCATCTTTTATTACAATTCAATATTGTGCTTGAATAGCATTAGCTTGGATGCAGCACCCCCTCCCCCCATCCGCTTTTTTTTTTTTTTTTTCCTTTAAGGGACAAACTACTGTTGTTATGCACATTTCATCTGGAAATTGACTTTGGTGTTATAGGTTCTAATATATTTACACAACAGGTACAGAAAGGTATTGGAAAAAAGAAGAAATATTTTTAACATCGTAAACCTCTAGCAAAAATATGTGTGTAATAGAATCTGGTACTGTGGTATTACACACATTAGAACTGTCACTGTGACTTAGAGCCTTAGTTTAGCTGAAAGAAAATCTATAACCCCAGAAATGCAACAATGTCTGAGTCACAGTTCAGGGTAATAAATGTTTTTCACAGAATACTGTAATCCATATTTCCAAAGCTGATGCAACAAAGGAATTTCTACTAGAAATCTTTCAATTTCATGGGTGGAGGCTCCAACGTGGAGAGAAACAGAGGAAGAGAAAAAAAAAGTATTTAGAGGAAAAAAAAAGGATACAGTTGAGCAACACCACTAAGTGCTGGACGTTCAGGAACCTTAGCCATCTGGCTATCGAATTTGGTTGCTGCATATCCTCCTCTCATCAAAGGCAAGAGAAGGCAGACTTTATCTGAATAACTTCAAGAGTGGACCGGTTTTCTCCATAAAGGGAGTATTCCCTTTAAGAGAGAGTTGTTTTATGACTGTCACAAGAAATTGGGAGGAGGAATCCAAGGCTTGGATCCTGAAGGTCTTTCCTCAAACCGGGAAAATGAGGGGATTATAAGGCCTCCCCAATGTAGTGCCTTTGTACAGGTTTGGGTAGGGATTGATAGTCTGAGGAACATTCTCGAATGCCTGTGGTCACTGCTCATATTCTCTTGACTTAGCCGGCAGTGGTGGCAGGTAGGAAAAACCTAAGATGGCAAACAGGAGGACAACAGAGGTCTGGTTGGAACCACTGAAAAAAAAGATGGCTGGTTTAATTTGGCACTTGTTTCTGGCCAACTATAACAGTTGTTTTTGAAAAGAGAGCAGGACCTAAAATATTTTTTTGTATCCATGAGGGAACTGGATAGATATCTCTTCCAGTGCTGGAACTCCTATCAATACAGACCATGGCACACTGTTCCCTTCCCCTCTAAGTCTGTTACACTCCTACCCATTCCTCAGGACCCTTTCAGATGCCCCTTCAGAAATTCTTTCCTCTCACCTCTCAGCAACCCCAAAAAAGCCTGTTTGTATTCATTGTATATTACTTATGACATTCTACAGGTAGTTGCTCACATGGGCAGCAAACAGTTTTGCTGAAGATCGACCCCCTAAAGTCATTTAGCCAAATTAAATTTCACCAAAATCAAGTGAGGAAAGCAATTTGTTTAAAGCAAATTTTCCTACAAGTGTGTGATTTTTTTTTCGTCGTAAGCTCCTTGAAGACAGAAACCTGGTCTGATGCATGCCTGGTACTCCTGTGTAGCTCAACATATTGCTTGGGGGCATTGAAAGGGTTAGTGGATGCTTAATGCCTATTGAATTTCATTGAATAAAATTAGAGTATGGATGAAATATTATTATTATTTATTGTTATTATTATTTTCTTTCCCTATGTTCATTTTTTCTATCTTGGGTATGATGCCTAGCAGGAGTCTATAGTTTTCCTGCCCAGCTTTTCCTGAAACTGTAGAGCTTGCATTGATTTATGTGAGAAATTCTGTTCTTTATTTGGATTTAGAGCCTCTTGGCCCCCCAGTAGCTTATGTTCTTTTGTTTTACTGTAATTTCTTTTCTTTTTTAAAAAAATTAATTTAATTTTATTTCTTTTCAGTGTTCCAGAATTCATTGTTTATGCAACACATCCAGTGCTCCATGCAATATTCTTTTTTTTAAAAAAAGATTTAATTTATTTTTCTCAGAGAGAGAGAGAGAGAGTGAGAAAGCGAGCAAATGCACAAGCGGGGGAGCAGCACTCAGAGGAAGAAGCAGGCTCCCCACTGAACAAGGAGCCATACATGGGACTTGATCTCAGGACCATTGAACCGTGACCTGAGCTGAAGGCAGCTGCTTAACGGACTGAGCCACCCAGGCGTCCTTACTGTAAGTTCTTTTAAGAAGTCATCTCTGCTTATAATTGTTATCCTGTCCCTTTGATTTAGTTTTCTTGTTGCTTCGTTACATAGTTGACTCATTGCCATTGGTTGTGAGAAGTGGACTGGACATCTTTTCTGTTTACTTTGAGAACTCTCATCTTAGACATCAGCACGATACAAAGTCCAGGGAAACTGAGGCAAAGGCAAACCCCTGGGGTCTCTGTGGATGAGAATGGTGTTGTGAATGTGGCAACAATGTTAGCTGCACGCTGTCAGTGACTCTACCCCTTTCCTGCCAATGAACACTATTTCGCTAAGGTACTGGGTGGCCATATGCCCCAGGAATGGTGGGGCCCTTCCAAGCTCCAGGGAGAAAATGATGATTAGTTTGAGTCAATGGTAGTAATTCCCTTTTGCCGGTGAGTGCTTAGGAGGGGGCATCAAACCCAAAACTGGCCAGTGAGATATAAGGGGATGCCTGCTGGGGGACTTTGAATGTTTTTCTCACCTAGTAAGCATCACACCTAGGAGAACGGTTCTTTCCTGCTTTGGACATTACTGGGTGAGGATTTGGTGCTTGATACTATTTCTGGAGCCCAGATAGACCCATGATGTTTAGCTGCCGATGAACCAATGCTGTAGTAGCCTTACCTTAAACTTCTGTGCTGAAGCCTTGGTACCTGGGGTATCTTGCTATTTTCAGCTGAAAACAACCTAAATAAAACAGTATGTGTGTTGCTTTAAGAAATAGTTGAATAAGTCTGTGACAGTGATCTCTAATCTCAGCCTGGCACAAAGCCCATATGATTTTATAGTCAGCAAGTTCTGTGATCCAAATCTGGAGCCACCATTTACTAGCTTTGTGACATTGGTCAAGTTACTAAACTTCACTGAGCCTCATTTTCATTCTCTGTGTCCCAGTGCTGGAAATCCGAGGTTCTTATTAGACCTCACCCCATCTCTGTCCTCAGAATACCCAGGCTGAGGATTTTGGAGAGTTTTGCTTTTTAGCAAACTTTTTGTTTAAGAATCTGTCACATACTAAGGACGTCAGTAGTCCTTTAGGAAATGGTATCATTTCTCAGTTTGTATTCATGGCATTTACGTTGGCTAGAGTGGTCTCTTCTGTTTTAAACAAAAGAGATAATGCAAATTGCTGGTAGCATATAAAATTACCTGAGGAGTGAGAAGGAGCAAGATTTTTAGAAGTCTTTTATGTAGGCTATAAAAATCTAAATGAACATCTTTCAAGTGAGTCCTGGAATAATTAGAAATGAAAAATTGGAAACTTTCATTTGAATCCCACAATGGATTATATGAGGGTTTAAAATACATGTCTGTTGTCCCTTTAGCTTTTCCCTCACCTGAAATATGGTACATAGAAAAAAAATTATCCTTAATTTTAGTCCTTGTGAATATTATAAAAAGGTCCTAAATTTTGGATCTGGGAGTAAAATACAACTAAGATTAAAGTCCAAGTTTCTGAAATTCTGTGTCCAATAATAATCAGTTGAATGAAGAAATGTTCCATAGCGCCTGGGTGGCTCAGTCAGTTACTCATCTGCCTTCAGCTCAGGTCATGGTCCCAGGGGCCTGGGATTGAGTCCCAGATCAGGCTCCTTGCTCAGTGGAGCTTCTCCCTTCTCTCTCCCTCTGCCTCTCCCTCTGCTTGTGTCTATCCACTTTTGCTCTCTCTCTCAAACAAAGAAATAAAATCTTTTTTTAAAAAGGTTTTATTTCTTTATTTGACAGAGAGAGGAAATACAAGCAGGGGTGTGGGAGAGGGAGAAGCAGGCCTCCTGCTGAGCAGGGAGCCTGATGTGGGGCTTGATCCCAGGACCCTGGGATCATGACCTGAGCTGAAGGCAGACGCCTAATGACTGAGCCACCCAGGTGCCCCTAAATAAACAAAATCTTAAAAAAAAAAAATCTTCCATTCATTTATGGAAAATCCTATATTCAAGATAATAACAAATAGTTAAAATGTAAATTCATGATGGTATATTTCATAAAGGCATTTAATACAGATTAATGTTTATTTCTGATAACATCTACTAATATGCTATGAGAATGGATGGAAACTTTCTTAATATGGTAGAAAAAAATTGATCTCAAACCAGTAGGTAAGATGATTCTTAATGCAAAGTACTAAAGACCTTTCTATTAAAGCCAGGAACAAGGTGAGAATGTCCACTGTCACTATTATTATTTAATTTTGTATATCCTAGCCAATGCATTAAGATAAGAAAAATAAATATTATATATATATATATATATAACTATTAGAAGAACTATTAGAAAATAGAAAATTCTCATTATTTACAGACTGTGTAATTATCATAAAAAAAAACCCCCAAGAGTATTAGCTGAAGAACTATTAAAACTTGATAAAGGGGGCTGCTAACAAGATGTTTTCTTTATTGCTTAGCTATAAGCTTAAGAAATGCGAGGCACCTGTATGATGTTAAAACAAAGAACATCTTGATATTTAACTTCTAACAAATTTTAAGTCTTACTCTTTCCTGTTTCCTTTGGGGCACACTTCTGGGCAGGCTGATAAGAAAGTGAGTTCTCCTATGGGCACTGGCAGGAGACAGCGACCTGTCCCATGTGAGGACACATATACCAGACTCCTCACTACTCCAACCACACAAAAAACCCAGAATAGTTTCCTTTCCTTGTTCTCTAAAGCAGTTTTGGACCTGCTTGAGAGCCCTGCCCTGCCTTCCACAAGAGACCTCAATTATCCTTAATTAATAAGCCTTTTTTATATGCCTTGATATCTGTGGTGTCATCAGTTTTGACACTGGAATCAAACATTGGGTAGGGATCCCTTCTACTTTTGAGGGGTGACCATAACAAATATAGACCAGATATCAAAAGACCAAGATGAAAAATAATAGCTAACATTTACTAATGCTTATTATGTTCTTATATACTGTTTTCAGTGCATTGGCTCATTTAATTCTTAAAACAACCCTATGAATAAGTGAAATGGAGGCACAGGGTATTTAAGTTAATTTGTTAAGTGTCACTAACCATGAAGGGGCAAAGCCAGGATCTGCCCCTATTGCCTTTCTGATTTAATAACTGATGTTAATATACTGCTTTACAACTAAAAAAGTTTGTTACAGATATTATTTGACAACCTCTATAGTTGTGGGAAAGTAAATACAGAGGTATAAATCTCCTATTGTTCAGATGATGAAACTGAGAGCCAAAGAGGTTATGTGATTAACCCAAGATCACACACATCTTAAATGTGTGTAGGAGACATAAATGTGGTCTTTGATATCACATTTTTCATGGTACTGGGAAGGTTTCTTGTTCGAGCTGTTCCAAGAAAGTGTTTAGATGTGGAGAAGTCTGGTACATCATATCCCCTTTCAGATGTGAGTGTTCTAAACTGGAGTTTCCTAGGAATCTGAATCTGATTCTCTGGGTGCTGCTTTGGCTCCTAGAAAGCTCTAGGCTCTGCTAAGGAGATCTAGAAGTGGTCAAAGTCTCAGTAGGCACTTTATTTATTTTCTCTCTCTCTCTCTCTTTTTTTTTTTTATAAGTTTTTGTTTAAATTTCAGTTAACATACAGTGTAACGTTAGTATTAGGTGTACAATATAATGATTCAGCACTTCCATACATCACCCAGTGCTCATCACAACAGGGGCACTCCTTAATCCCCATCATTTATTTAACCCAACCCCCCACCCACCTCTCCCCAGTAACCATCAGTCTGTTCTCTACAGCTGGGAGTCTTGTTTCTTGGTTTGCCTCTCTCTCTCACTCTCTTTTATTCCCCATGCTCATTTGTTTTGTTTCTTAAATTCTATATATGAGTGAAATCATGTGGTATTTGTCTTTCTCCGACTGACTTATTTCACTTAGCATAATACACTCTGTAACTCCGCCCATATATTGCAAATGGCAAGATTTCATTCCTTTTTATGGCTGAGTAATATTCCATTGTATATGTATGTGCATGTATGTGTGTACACCACATTTTCTTTATCCCCTCACCAGTCAGTGGACACTTGGGCTGTTTCCATAATTTGGCCATTGTAGATAATTTTGCTGTAAACACTAGAGAGCATGTGTCTTTTTGAATTAGTATTTTTGTATTCTTTGGGTAAGTACCTATGAGTGCAATTAGTAGGTCATAGGGTAGTTCTATTTTTAATCTTTTTAGTTTTTTAAGTAAGCTCTATGCCCATTACGGGGCTTAAACTCACAACCCTGAAATTAAGAGTCAAATCCTCTACTGGCTGAGGCACTCAGGCGTTCCTATTTTCAACTTTTTGAGGAACCTCCATACTGTTTCCAGAGTGGCTGCCCCAGTTTGCATTCCCACCAACACTGTAAGAGGGTTCCCTTTCTCAACATCCTCCCCACACCTGTTATTTCTCGTGTTGTTGATTTTAGTTATTCTGACTGGTGTGAGGTGATACCTTACCGTAGTATTGATTTACATTTCCCTGATGATTGGCTTGTTACTTTTAATCCCAGTATGGCTGAACTAGGGGATGCCTTGCTAGTTTTCAAAGTGCTTTCAAATTTCTATTCTCTTTCAATCTTCACAATATGTCTGAGATACGAGGACAAGGTAGTATTATTCCCATTTTTTTTCAAAAGGAATAAAGTCTCAAAAAGGTTCTACGACTTGCCTAGAACCATGTGGATAGGTTCAGAGATACCGTTAGCATGTTGATGTCTTGACTCTCAGTCTATTTCCACTCCAGCAGCCAACCAGCTTGTGAGTTGAGCAAGATAGAGAATGGATTGTGTGGGAGTCGTGCCTCTAGCTGATATTTTAACCATTATGGTAGGTGTATGTTCAATGAAACTCACTTGTTTCCAAGACAACAGGATTGAAATGAAAATCCCATTTGCTCGGGAGGAGGCAGATTCACTGTCATTTCTATCCCTTTGAAGGATTGCACATTTTGATGGGCAAAGTGCCAGAAATAATTAAGCCAAATAGCTCCATAGAACCCTGTTGGAGCAAGAAAGCAGAAGAAAAGAAACACATTTATATGTATATAAATGTGGGTGGTGTTTCTGCTGTGAGAGTCTTTCAACAGAAATCATGACAATCCAGGAAAATCCAGGGATCAATGCCATGTAGAAAAGAACAATAATCTGTAAAGAAAAAAAAAAACCCACAAAACAGGAGCACCTTTAAGCAGAAAGATAAGGATGTGGGAAGAAGAGAAGGAAGAAGAGCTAGGCAAGGGGAGAAGCTGCCTGACCCTCCAGCCCTTTCCCTGGTCCCCATTGGAAAAAAAAGAGTAGATGAAATGATCAGATTTTAACTTGAATTCCACGAGTCAAGTGGCCCAGAGTGTTCATTTTGTTTTTATTTACTTTTCTTTTGAGGTATCACTCTGGCTCTAATTTCCCATTTTTGCAGGGGAGATCGAGAGGAGCCAAGCAGAGATAGAATATTTTTTTTAGCCATTTAGCAGAGAGATCACAAGTAGGCAGAGAGGCAGGCAGAGAGAGAGGGGGGAAGCAGTCTCCCTGCCGAGCAGAGAGCCCCTTGTGGGGTTCGATCCCAGGACCCTGAGATCATGACCTGAGCTGAAGGCAGAGGCTTAACCCACTGAGCCACCCAGGTGCCCCCTAGAATGTATTTTCTGTACCAGCTGCATGCCAGCCTTTATTACAACTCTTAAAAAACTTAGTTTATTATGGGATGGAAAATTTGGTTTCTCAGGGAGGACAGGGAGGATAGTCTTTTGATTTCTTCCATTCTGGTTTTTAATTCATTGAACCTTTATGGAATGGTTATTCTGTAGAAGGTCTTGCCCAAAGAATTGGGGATTCAGAAATGAGTAGGGCCTAGCATTCACTGGTTCATATTTAATGTACCTACTTTTGTGGTCTTCATAACTAAATGCAAATGACCCTTGAACAATGTGGGGGTTGGGGAGGGTGCTAATGCCTGCCCAGTAGGAAAATAAGTGTATAAATTTTGACTCCTTCCAAACTTAACTATGACTACCTAGTGTTGACTGGCTACCTTACTGAGAACAGAAATAGTTGAGTAACCCATATTTTGTATGTTACATGTATTATATACTGTATTCTTATGATAAAGTAAGCTGGAGAGAAGAAAATGTTATGAAGAAAAGTGTAAGGAAGAGAAAATACATTTACAGTACCATGCTGTACTTATCAAAAACGATCTGTGTATAAGTAGACCCACCTTTCAAACCTGTGTTGCTCAAGGATCAACTGTAATGAAAATACCATAGTCCTGTTGTGAGCCAGAGTGATTGTCCAATATGAGGTGTGTTCAGGCAACATTTATTTATTCATGTAGTCAACAAATCATTACTACCTCTTATGAAGAGCCAGACACTCGGCTGCCTGTGGGAGTCTCCAGAGGTGAACACAACCAACATGTATAATAAAAAGAATTAGTATCCACAATTTATAAAGAACCCTACAAACCACAGGAAAAGGACAGGAAAACCAACAGACAAATGAGTAAATGATACAGACATGGGAGTCACAGAGAAGGAAAACAGAAAAGATTAAAGAACGTTTGGTGAGGGGCACCTGGGTGCCTCAATTGGTTGAGAGTCAGTCTCTTGATTTCAGCTGAAGTCATGAATCCTTGGATCGAGCTCTGCTGTGAGCTCTCTGCTCAGTGGGGAGTCTGCTTGAGGATTTTCTCCCTCTCACTCTGCCCTTCCCCCTGCTCACATTCTTTCTCTCTAAAATAAATAAATCTTTTTTTTTGGTTTATTAATTATTTTTATTAAGATATAATGTATTATTTGCCCCAGGGGTACAGGTCTGTGAATCGTCAGGCTTACACACTTCACAGTACTTACCATAGCACATACCCTCCCCAATGTCTGTAACCCAACTACCCTCTCCATACCCCCCTTCCCCCAGCAACCCTCAGTTTGTTTGGTGAGATTAAGAGTCTCTTATGGTTTGTCTCCTTCCCGATCCCATCTTGTTTCATTATTTCCTTCCCTACCCCTGAAAACCCCCACTCTGCCTCTCAAATTCCTCATATCAGGGAGATCATATGATAATTGTCTTTCTCTGATTGATTTATTTCGCTTAGCATAATACCCTCTAGTTCCATCCACCTCATTGCAAATGACAGGATTTCATTTCTTTGGATGGCTACAGAGTATTCTGTATATATTGCATCTTCTTTATCCCTTTATCTGTTGATGGACATCCAGGCTCTTTCCATAGTTTGGCTATTGTGGACATTGATGCTATAAACATTTGGGTGCACATGCCCCTTTGGATCACTACATTTGTATCTTTAGGGTAAATACCCAGTAGTGTGATTGCTGGGTCACAGGGTAGCTCTATTTTCAACTTTTTGAGGAACATCCATGCTGTTTTCCAGAGTGGCTGCACCAGCTTGCATTCCTACCAACAGTGTGGGAGGGTTCCCCTTTCTCCACATCCTCGCCAGTATCTATTGTTTCCTGACTTGTTAATTTTAGCCATTCTGGCTGGTGTGAGGTGGTATCTCATTGTGGTTTTGATTTGTATTTCCCTGATGCGGAGTGATGTGGAGTACTTTCTCCTGTGTCTGTTGGCCATCTGGATGTCCTCTTTGCAGAAATGTCTGTCCATGTCTTCTTCCCATTTCTTGATTGGATTATTTGTTCTCTGGGTGTTGACTTTGATAAGTTCTTTATAGATTTGGATACTAGCCCTTTATCTGATATGTCGTTTGCAAATATCTTCTCCCATTCTGTTGGTTGTCTTTTGGTTTTGTAGACTGTTTCCTTTGCTGTGCTAAAGCTTTTGATCTTGATGAAGTCCCACTAGTTCATTTTTGCCCTTACTTCCCTTGCCTTTGGCGATGTTTCTAGGAAGAAGTTGCTGCTATTGAGGTTAAAGAGGTTGCTGCCTGTGTTCTTCTCTAGGATTTTGGTGGATTCCTGTCTCACATTGAGGTCTTTCACCCACTTTGAGTCTATTTTTGTGTGTGGTGTAAGGAAATTGTCCTGTTTTGTTCTTTTGCATGTGGCTGTCCAATTTTCCCAGCACCATTTATTGAAGAGACTATCTTTTTCCATTGGACATTCTTTCCTGTTTTGTCAAAGATTAGTTGACCAGAGTTGAGGGTCTATTTCTGGGCTTTCTATTCTGTTCCATTGACCTATGTGTCTGTTTTTGTGCCAGTATCATACTGTCTTGATGATGACAGCTTTGTAACAGAGCTTGAAGTCTGGAATTCAGACTTCCAGTCTGAATTGGCAATTGATGCCGCCAACTCTGGCTTTCTTTTTCAACATTCCCTGGGCTATTTGAGGTCTTTTCTGGTTCCATATAAATTTTAGGATTATTTGTTCCATTTCTTTGAAAAAAAAAAAAAAGGTGGTATTTTGGTAGGGATTGCATTAAACGTGTAGATTGCTTTAGGTAGCATAGACTTTCACAATATTTATTCTTCCAACCTATGAGCATGGGATGTTTTTCTATTTCTTTTGTGTCCTCCTCATTTTCTTTCATGAGTACTTTAGAGTTTTCTGAGTACAGATTCTTTGCCTCTTTGGTTAGGTTTATTCCTAGGTATCTTATGGTTTTGGGTGCAATTGTAAATGGGATTGACTCCTTAATTTCTCTTTCTTCTACTTGTTGTTGGTGTATAGAAATGCAACTGATTTCTGTGCATTGATTTTATATACTGACACTTTACTGATTTCCTGTATAAGTTCTAGCAGATTTGGAGTGAAGTCTTTCAGGTTTTCCACATAAAATACCAAATCATCTGCAAAGAGTGAGAGTTCAACTTCTTCTTTGCTCATTCAGATGCCTTTAAATTCTTTTTGTTGTCTGATTGCTGAGGCTAGGACTTCTAGTACTATGTTGAATAGCAGTGGTGATAATAGACATCCCTGCTGTGTTCCTGACCTTAGTGGAAAAGCTCTCCAATTTTCTCCATTGAAAATGATATTTGCGGGGGGGGCTGGGTGGCTCAGTGGGTTAAAGCCTCTGCCTTTGGCTCAGGTCATGATCCCAGGGTCTTGGGATTGAGCCTCGCATCAGGCTCTCTGCTCAGGAGGGAGCCTGCTTCCCTTCCTCTCTCTCTGGCTGCCTCTCTGTACACTTGCGATCTCTCTCTGTCAAATAAATAAATAAATAAATAATCTAAAAAAAAAAAAAAGAAAATGATATTTGCGGTGGGTTTCTCATAGATGGCTTTGATGATATTAAGGTATGTACCCTCTATCCCTACCCTTTGAAGAGTTTTGATCAAGAAAGGATCCTGTACTTTGTCAAATGCTTTTTCAGCATCTATTGAGAGTATCGTCTGGTTCTTGTTCTTTCTTTTATTAATGTATTGTATCACATTGATGATTTGCAGATGTTGAACCAACCTTGCAGCCCAGGAATAAATCCCTCTTGGTTGTGGTGAATAATCCTTTTGATGTACTGTTGGATCCTCTTGGCTAGTATTTTGGTGAGAATTTTTGCACTGGTGTTCATCAAGGATATTGATCTGTAATTCTCTTTTTTGAAGGGGACTTTGTCTGGTTTTGGGATCGAGGTAATGCTGGCCTCATAAAATGAGTTTGGAAGTTTCCCTTCCATTTCTATTTTTTGGAACAGTTTCAGGAGAATAGGAATTAATTCTTCTGTAAATGCTTGGTAGAATTCCCCTGGGGAACCATCTGACCCTGGGGTCTTGTTTTCTGGGAGATTTTTGATGACTGCTTCAATCTCCTTATTTACTCCTCACTTATTGGTCTGTTAAGGTTTTCTATTTCTTACTGGTTCAGTTTTGGTAGCTTATTTGTTTCTAGGAATGCCTCCATTTCTTCTATAAGGATGGTATTTTGGTAGGGATTCTAGATTCTAGGATTCTAGATTGTCCAATTTGCTGGCATATAGGTGCTCATATGTTCTTATAATTGTTTGTATTTCTTTGGTGTTGGTTGTGATCTCTCCTCTATCATTCATGATTTTATTTATTTGGGTGCTTTCTCTATTCTTTTTGATCAGTCTGGCCAGGGGTTTATCAATCTTATTAATTCTTTCAAAGAACCAGCTCCTAGTTTCATTGAATTGTTCTACTGTTTTTTTTTTTTTTTTTTTGGTTTCCATTTCATTGATTTATGCTCTGATCTTTATTATTTCTCTTCTCCTCTGCTGGGTTTTGGCTTTCTTTGCTGTTCTTCCCCCAGCCCCTTTAGGGTGTAGGGTTAGGTTGTGTATTTGAGACCTTTCTTGTTTCTTGAGAAAAGCTTGTATCACTATATATTTTCCTCTCAGGACTGCCTTTGCTGTGTCCCACAGATTTTGAACAGTTGTGTTTTCACTTTCATTTGTTTCCATGAATTTTTTTCAGTTCTTCTTTAATTTCCTGGTTGACCCATTCATTCTTTAGTAGGATGCTCTTTAGCTTCCATGTATTTGGGGTCTTTCCAACTTTCCTCTTGTGATTGGGTTCTGTCTTCAGAGCATTGTTGTCTGAAAATATGCAGGGAATGATCCCAATCTTTTGGTACCCATTGAGACCTGATTTTTGACCCAGGATGTATTCTTCTCTGGAAAATGTTCCATCTGCATTGGAGAAGAATGTGTATTCTGTTGCTTTAGGACAGAAAGTTCTGAATATATCTGTGATGTCCATCTAATCCAGTGTGTTATTTAAGGCCTTTATTTCCTTGTTGATCTTTTGCTTGGATGATCTGTCCATTTTGGGGGGGGGGATGTTAAAGTCCCCTACTAATATTGTATTATTGCCAATGTGGTTCTTTGATTTTGTTATTAATTGGTTTATATAGTTGGCTGCTTGCATGATGGGGCATAGATATTTAAAATTGTTAGATCTTCTTGTTGTACAGACCCTTTGAGTATGATATAGTGTCCTTCCACATCTCTTATTATAGTCTTTGGCTTAAAATCTAATTGATCTGATATAAGGATTGTCACCCCAGCTTTCTTTTGATGTCCCTTAGCATGGTAAATTGTTTTCTACTACCTCACTTTAAATCTGGAGGTGTCTTTGGGTTTACAATGTTTCTTGCAGACAGCATACTGATTTTTTTTTAAATTAATTCTGATACCTTATGTCTTTTGATTGAGGTATTTACCCCTTTTATGTTCAGGGTAACTATTGAAAGATATGAATTTGGTGCCATTGTATTGCCTGTAAGATGACTGTTACTGTATATGGTCTCTGTTCCTTTCTGGTCTACTACTTTTAGACTCTCTCTTTGCTTAGAGGATCCCTTCCAATATTTCCTGTAGGGATGGTTTAGTGCTTGCAAATTCTTTTAATTTTTTTTTTTTTTTTTGTCCTGGAAGTTTTTAATCTTTTTTTCTATTTTCAATGATAGCCTAGCTGGATATAGTATTCTTGGCTGCATATTTTTCTCATTTAGTGCTCTGAATATATCATGCCTGTTCTTTCTGGCCTGCCAGGTCTTTGGGGATAAGTCTGCTGCCAGCCAAATATTTCTACCATTTTATGTTACAGACTTCTTGTCCTGGGCTGTTTTCAGGATTTTCTCTTTGTCACTAAGACTTGTCAGTTTTACTATTAGATGATGGGGTATGGACCTATTTTTATTGATTTTGAGGGAGGTTTCTGTGCCTCCCTCAATGATGTTTGTTCCCTTTGCCATATCCAGGGAAATTCTCTATTATATTTTGCTCCAATGTACCTTCTGTTCCTCTCTCTCTTTCTTCTTCTTCTGGAATCCCAATTATTCCAATATTGTTTCATCTTATGGAATCACTTAGTTCTCAAATTCTCCCCTCATGGTCCAGTAGTTGTCTCTCTTTTGTTCAGCTTCTTTATTCTCTGTCATTGGTCTTCTATATCACTAATTCTCTCTTCTGTCTCATTAATCCCAGCACTAAGAGCACCCATTCTTGATTACACCTCATTAATTCCTTTTTTGATTTCAGCTTGGTTAGATTTTAGTTCTTTTATTTCTCCAGAAAGGGTTTCTTTAAAGAGCACCCATTCTTGATTACACCTCATTAATTCCTTTTTTGATTTCAGCTTGGTTAGATTTTAGTTCTTTTATTTCTCCAGAAAGGGTTTCTTTAATATACTCCATGCCTTTTTCGAGCCCAGCTAGCACCTTGAGAATCATTGTTCTGAACTCCAGATCTGACATATTACCAATGTCTGTATTGATCAGGTCCCTAGTCATCACTACTGCCTCTTGTTCTTTTTTTGTGGTGAGTTTTTCCACCTTGTCATTTTATCCAGATAAGAATATATGAATGAGGGAATAAAATACTAAAAGGGTGGCAAAGATCTCAGAAAAATGTATGCTAACCAAATCAGAAGAAAAGGGGTAAAAAGAAATAAAAAAATATATATATATTAGACTGGTGAATAGACAGAGCCACCCACTTGATTTTGGGTGTCTTTTGGTCTCTTAGAAGAAACTACGTCCCAAAATTTAAGAAAAAAAAAAAACCTTAAATATATACAAGGGTAATAAGGGTAAGTATGATGAAGGGATGGAATATGACTATAAAGATTTAAAAAAAATTAAAAAAAATTATAAGGAAGGAATTGATAAGAAAAGCTAGTTGGAAAAAGAATGAAAAAAACGGGTGGGGGGAGAGAATGTGCTCAGGTTGGAGACTAAAGCAAAGCTCTGTGCTAGATTTAAGGCATATTTTGATCAATTAGAAGAAATTGTATCCCAAAATATTTTAGAAAAAAATTCCCCCTATATGTATACAAAAAGTAAGGTTAAATACAATGAAGGATAAACTATGACTATAATAATGAAGGTTTAAAAAGATTTTTTTGAAGAAAGGTATTGTTAAGATAAACTAGTTAAAAAACATTAAAAGAGGAAAAGTTAAGAATAAGAATAAAAAATTAAAAAATTTAATTTAATTTTTCAAGACTAAAGGATCATGGTGAAAAAGCCATGAATTCTATACATTGTTTTCCCCTCCTCTGGAATTCCATTGTTCTCCTTGATCGGTGAGCTTGGTCTTGGCTGGATGTTCTTGCTGATCTTCTGGGGGAGGGGCATTTTGCAGTGATTCTCAAATGTCTTTGCCTGAGGCAGAATTGCACTGGCCAGGGTCCAGGCTAAGAAATCTGCTCTGGTTTCCTTTCAGGAGGTTTTGTTCCCTGAACGCTTTCCGTAGAGCTCTGGAGGATGGGAATGAAAATGGCGGCCTCCCAGTCTCCAGCCTGGAGGAGGAGAGCTTGGGGTTCCCCTCTCAATGTGCCCTCACAAAATAGCGCTCAATCGCTCCTGTCTCCCTGGTCTCCCCCCATGCTCTGGGCTCACCCAGCCTTTGACAGAGCATTTCTGTCTCTGACGCATGGCTCCATTTGGATTCTCCAAACCCAGCTGATTCCTGCCTCCAGAGGAGGAGGGTGAATCTCACCAGATCTGCCACTTGTGGGATCCCTGGTCAAAGAGCAGTGGCCTGACTGTGCCACAGATCATGGTTTAAGGTAACCCTGAGCTGAGAGCTTATTCCTTGGCTCTGTCTCTGCACTCAGCTTTCCCCCCTCCGATACCTGGAACTCTGCCATACTCAGACACCCACGAACTTTCAGTGACCGCATGGGTCCTGAGACCACATTATTCCCATGAAAGCTCCATCCCTGCATAGCCTCCGCAGTGATGCCCCTCAGTGGAGCAGACTTTTGAAATTTCTAATTTTGTGTTCTGTTGCTCCACCACTTGCCTGGAGCCGGCCCCAACCTCTGCAGTCTATCTTCCTGTTGCCTCGGACTCACTTCTCCACATGTCCTACCTTTCAGAAAGTGGTCAATTTTCTGTTCCTAGAATTGCTGCTCTTCTCTTTGATCTCCTGTTGAGTTTGTAGGTGTTCAGAATGGTTTGATAACTATCTAGCTGAACTCCTGCGACCTGATGTCATTTCAGTCTGCTACTCCTCTGCAATCTTGCCTCTCCCCTAAAATATATAAATCTTAAAGAACACATTTGATAAGATGTTCACCTTCACTAAGTTAGTGAGGAAATGCAAATTAAAATCACCACAAGATATGATTTTATTTTTACCTGCTAGTGTGACAAGGATTAAGTTTATTAATATTGAGTATTATTGAGTTGTGGGAAGAGGTCTGCTTTCCTATACTTCTGGTAGGAATGGTAAAATGAGCTCTGACTTTGGAGGGCAATTTGACAGTATCTATGAAAATTATTTGTATCAAGAACAATTGGAAACAATCTAACCATCCCTGGAGTGGATAGATAGGACATGGTATGTTTATATGCTGAAACATTACACAGAAATTCAGAAGAATGTATTAGGGCTATCCACATCAACATGGATTGATCTCAGAAATATACTATAGAGTGAAAAGAGCAGTTTGCAGAGTTGTATGTACTCTATGACCATTTATGTGAAGAAAAAAAAGACCTCCCCCCCACCAAAATCAATACTACACAATTTCTGTAGTGTAGGCGAATAGCCTGGAAAAGATACATATCAGATTATAATAGTGGTTATATCTTGGTTTGTGATGGGGAAACATCTGAGGAGGTCCAAGGGGACTTCATCTATATTTGTAATATTATATATTTTAGACAAACAGATCATACATAATTTATCTGTTAAAAATTAACTAGAAGAAAATAGGGTCAGGACAGAATTCCTGTCCTTGAGGAGCTTAATGACTAATGGCCTTATCCACCGACAGAGCTGGGATTAGAACCCAGGTTTTCAATTTCCTAGTGCAACGATCTGTCTCTTGGATATATGATAGATTTAACCACCTGTGAAGAATCTTACACCCTGACTTGCTTTCTGCAAAGTGATAGCTTTTCCAGTTGGCATAAAGGTTAAGGCATTTTATTTCTTTTTGTGTATGGGGGTGGATTTTTCATTAAAATTTTTTTATTAACAAATGAACAAATGCCAAGAATATTTATAATGTAGGTGTAATCAGTGTTCTTTGGTACCCAGTGTGGAATTAAGTATACAGAATAACAATGCAATGAACTCACTCATTAACTTACCATGCAGTTGAAGGAAGAGAAGGCATTTTCAAAACGTTTTCATAAGAGAAACCGGTGAGAACATTTGGACTGTCCCATCAGAGACTAAAACCTGAAGGGCTCGATGGTGTTCTTTCCCAGTCTACATCCGCACCATTTCCACAACTCCCTAGCAGTGAAATAAATTAAACAAATGGCCCTCTCTGGAAAATTGGAATCTTCTCCTCCTTGTGTACTAAGTGGCTAAGCAGTGATTTATCTGGGCTGCTCCTAGAGGGCAAAAAGTCACACAAAGTTCTGAGAGACGTGTCTGGAGGTAAATAGAGTGTCCACGTGTATTTAGCTAATGATAATGCAAACCACAGAAAATATATAGCATGGAGGAAGGAAAATGTGCATTTGCTGTCTGGGAAGTAATTGAACATTTATAGTTTGGGAATAGCGAGTTCATAGCTGGAGGAAAGAAGATCCTTGTTTTGGTCAATGGAAAGAAATCAGTGTTCTTTGGTACCCAGTGTGGAATTAAGTAGTCCTTTGAGGTTCCTCAAGAAGGGATTAAGACTGGACCCAGAATACACACACACACACACACTCTCTCTCTCTCTCTCTCTCACAGGTGCACAGACACTTGCATGCAGGACGGGAGAGGACAGAGGAGGGAAGAGTCCAGAGAGCCAGAAATATTGGAGGGAATAGGTGGAGTTTAATATCATAGACTTGTCTTCCATGATCTCTTAAGGAATCGGGGGCCACAAGCTCTTAAACACATGGTATGAGAGTCTCACAGTAACATGCTATTCTTTCCAAATGAAGGTTAGAAAAGTGCCCCACAGCATAAGAGGTCAGAACTACAAAGGGATGATTAATGAATACACAGAAGCTCCTGGCAGCCATGTGGGGCTTCTCAGAAGTCCCAATCCCCTATTGGCAGACAGTGCTGGAGAATGTAGCTCTTTCCCTCCCCACAACCCATGGGGTGGCCAGATAGAACCCAGGATACAATATTTGGGACATACTTACACTAAAAAATGGTTTGCTGATTAGCTGAAATTCAGAGGTAACTGGGCATAGTTTTTATTTTCCAAATCTAGCAGCCCTATGTTTATGAAATATGCTTGCCCTTGTTCCTCCCCTGGTTCTTTTTAAAATTCTGATCAAGTCAAAGTTCTGCAGTCCCCCCAAACCCCAGAACTGTGTCAGAAAGGCCTGTATAAGGTGACAATTTTCCTTCTTCAGGACCCATAGTCTAATTCTAAGGAGGGAAGAAACATATTCCTCTCATTTCCACTGACCCCAAGACTTGTCCCCACTTCTGCTTGAAGACTATCTCACCATGTCAGATAATTTCTAGTGCCCATTAGCCAAGGAAGTCTTTCACTCCAATGGCAGTGAAGAGATTGTGACAGATCATTGTGCAAGAATATTCAAGACTAAGAAAGAACTAGAATCTTATCTCTAAACCTTACAGAATCTAGAGGAGCATGGTAGGAAGCGTCTTTTAGCACAAAGAACACGTTAGTTACAATCACAGACACACGTGGAGTTGAGAAGATGGGCAAGGTGTATCTTTACTGTTCCCATTGGGCTAGTCCCCTTTCCAATCGTAGTTAGCTTTGGAGAAAACCTAGAAAATCCCTCCCACTTTGCTTCCCTTGCAGTTGAAATCGGGAAGTCCTATTACCTTTCCTGCCTAGGGCGGGGTGGGGGGGATGGAGTGAGGGAGTAGGAGAGGTGGTTTGTGGGAGGTGGGGGGGAATAGAGGACCATGACCTCATCTAAGCCAGGAGTTGGCAAATTACGGCTTGTGGGGCAGATCCTGCTCACTGCTTGTACAGCTTGTGAGCTAAGAATGGGTTTTATATTTTTAAATGTTTAAAAAATATCAAAGGATGAATAGTATTAGGTGGATATGTGCAAATTATACACAACTAAAATTTTGGGGTTCATAGTTTTCTTGGAAAGCCAAATCGATCCTTTTATAGATTATGTATGGCTCCCCTCAGGCTAGAAGGTTCAAAGGGGGAATATTTGCAACAAGGACCATGTGACTCAGGAAGCCTAAAATGTTTACAATCTGGCACTTTTAATATAAATTTTCCTGACCCCTGATTTAAGCAATGCATTTCTCTTACTATGGCAGCTGCCCCTCTGAGAGTGTTTTCAGGTATATGTACTCTCTGGGGTATGAGATCCCCCAGGAATGGATCGTTTAGAACCCTTTTGGTCATCAGGGACAGAAAACCCAGCTCAAGGCGCCCTCCTTGTCATGTCCAAGCTAGATGCAGTGTGCCACTGCTTTCATAGTGCATGCGTGTTGATATGTAAACTTTGTTTTGCTTTGGAAACCCATTATTGTTATTCCTGGAAAAACGTTATCATAAAAAATTTCACACGATCTTGGTTTCCTCTCTATCTCCTGACCTGCCTTCCTGTGTGTGAACTTTTCTTTGTCCTTTCTCAAGAGCTCCCCCTACTGGTAAAAGATAGGCTATGGTGGGTTTCAGGCTGGTTCCTGACTTTTGTCACACGTTGCTATTGTTTTTTAGGTTTATTTATTTAAGAGAGAGAGAGAGAGAGAGAGAGAGAGAGGCGAGAACGCGCGTGCAAGAGACCACAAGCAGAGGAAGTGGGAGAGGGAGAGGGAGAAGCCGACTTCCCATTGAGCAGGGAGCCCAATGCAGAGCTCTACCCCAGGACCCTGATATCATGACCTGAGCTGAAGGCAGATGCTTAACCTACTGAGTCACCCAGGTGCCCTGACTTTTGTCACATCTTGACAAACATAGAAGATGTCATTTGAACAGCATATTGAGAGAAGTGAGGGGGATTTGTGTCTCCATAGGGCTCGGTGAAAAAATAATCTGTTATATATTCTTATTATTACTATAATATAGTTTTTATAATTATGGAAAAGAAATGAAAAAGTATTAGGGAAGATATTAGGTGTAAGATTTGTATAAATCTTCCAAATAAGATCTTTCCAAAACTTTAAATGTGAAGCTTGATCTTACTTGCATTAACATAACATTTAAATTTCATATTTTATTTGAAATGGTTACACGCATTTCCTAATCAAGGCTTTAGAATCATGATCTCTTCAGTTATGACAGTCACTAAACAAAAACATGTGCTTCCACAATTAAGTGATAAAACATGTAAAAACTTTGTTTAAGACATTTTAGCACGGCTTAAATTATATTTACGAATGTGGCCGCTCTTCCCTTATTTTTATCAACAAGTGTGTTAATTAAACTTTCTTACGATGGTGACAGATTTTTAATCCAGTAGAACTTCTGCATCCCAACTACATACATGGCTTGAACAATCAATTGCAGGTCACTTGGGCACACTAAAATGGCACATAAGCCATTTTAGTAAGGAGTAGGAAGTAGGGAGAAGTGGCTCATGTGTATGGAAACAGAGATTGGGGACCTTGGCTCGGAGTGTATCTTTGAGGAATGTCCAGCCCCGAGAGTTGACCCTCATGGCTCAGTGGCACCCTGGGCTGTGTGCTTGTACCCTGCATTCCCTGGATACCTGGAACGTGAAATTCTTTCCTCAGCAGCTACCAGAGCCCTTTGCTTGCTTCGACAGGGATCTGCTTTACCAAGACTGTGTGCCCTACAGCTGGCCAGGAGTAAAGCTCCTCCTTTGGCTATAGGAGTGCACGTTAGCAGGGGGTGAGGCCTGGCTCCTGGAGACCGCTGCCTTCAGGAAGCGTGTGGCATGCCCCTAGATTCTTCTCAGCTCTGAGACCACTTTCTGGGGAGTGCCAGATGAGGCTACTTGAGGCCAGAGGCGACCTACCTGTGTGTCTTGGCCACCCCCACCCCCCCACCCCCCGCCGCCTTTTACTATTGCCAAGGCTGACGGGATAAGTGTTTTGCAGAACATCTATAACCCATGTGTGGTACCAGTGAGCTCTGGTGGGAGGCGCCACCATGATGGATTCTGCTTCAGTGTTTCCTGAACAATTGAAGGAGGTGATTCAGGAGAAGGGTACCTTCCAGAACAAGTCTGACTCCCATGAACCTGGGTTGCTTTGGAAACAGATTTTTTTCATTATTTTTGTTTACTTTTTTGTTGTTTGGTTGTGAGCTATGTTTTATGTATGTATGTGTGTATGTATGTGATTGCTCCAAGTGTTACAACAGACCTCCTTAACGGTTCCCAGTCTGCTTTCTGTTAATATTATTCTACCTTACATAAATATAAGAGTCTTACTCATAAGCTTCCACCTTCCTCACTTCATCCTTTCTGCTATTCTTTTATGATATTTTGTTCCAACATCTCTCATAAGTGCCACAGTGCATTGTTATTTGGTATTATACCATTAATTGTGTTTTTTAAAAAATGGGTTTCTTGGGGCACCTAGGTGGGTGAGTCATTGAGTGCCTGCCTTTGGCTCAGGTCATGATCCCTAGAGTCCTGGGATCCAGTCCCGCATCTGGCTCCCTGCTGGGCGGGAAGCCTACTTTTCCCTCTCCTACTCCCCCTGCTGTGTTCCCTCTCTCACTGTATCTCTCTCTGTCAAATAGATAAATAAAATCTTTAAAAAACCAACCAAACAAACAAAAACGGGTTTCTTGGGATGTAAATATATATGTCATAAAATTCATCCATATTCCCCTGAAGCAAATAATACATAATATATTAATAAAAAAATAAGATAAATAAAAAGTTTAAAACAAAAAGAATTCAGCCATATAAAGTGTATAATCCAGTGGTTTTGCATGTATTACATTAACTAAATGATAGTGGTAAAATACGTATAACAAAATTTGCTATTTTAACTATTTCTATGTACATTTCATTGACATTAATTATGTTATTAGTGTTGTACAGCTATCACCGCTACTTCCAAAACTTTTTCATCACCCCAAACAGAAACTCTGTTAAACAATAGCTCCCTAATCTCTCCTTCCTGCAGCCCCTGGTAACTTCTTCTTTTTTCTTAAGATATTTATTTATTTAGAACAGAGAAGGGGCTGAGGGAGAAGGAGAGAGAATCTCCAGGGACTCCATGCTAAGTGTGGAGCCCCACTGTGGGGTTCGATCCCACAATTCTGAGATCATGACTCCAGCTGAAGCCGAGTCAGATGCTCAATGACCAAGGTGCTCAAGCATCACTCATTTATTTATTTGAGAGAGAGAGAGTGAGGGGGAGCACAGGAGTGGGGACAGAGGAGGAGAGGGAGAGAGAGAATTTTAAGCAGGCTCCACGCTCAGCCTAGAGTCCAATGTGGGGCTTGATCTCATGACCCTGAGATCATGATCTGAGCTGAAACCAAGAGTCTTCTGCTTAACCGACTGAGTCACCTAGGCACCCCCAGCCCCTGGTAACTTTAATCTACTTTCTGTCTCTGAATTTTCCTGTTCTAAATTTCTTATAATTGGAATCATATAATGTTTGTTAGTTTGTGTCTGGATTATCTGACTTAGCAGGATGTTTTTAAGGTTCATCCATCTTATAGTACATATGAGAACTTTATTTCCTTTTAAAGGTAAATAATATTCAGTTATGTGTAAATGACACATTTGTTTTATCCATTCTTCTATTGGTGGACTGGTTAATTAACTTTTTAAGGAAATGAAGAAACAAGAAAAAAACTGTTCCTTAAAGACTATCCATATATTTTGTATTTATGGAACTTTTCTTTTTTTTTAGATTATTTATTTATTTATTGAGAGTGAGCAGAGTGAGCAAGAACATGAGTGGAGGGGAGAGGTGGAGGGGGGAGAGAGAGGAAGACTCCCTGTTGCATATAGTGCTCCACGTGGGGCTCCATCCCAGGACCCTGGGATCATGACTTGAGCCAAAGGCAGATGCTGAATTGACTGAGCCAGGTGCTCCTGTTTATGGAACTTTCCATTTGTTTACACATAATAGAATTTTTATGTTGTCACACCCTGAAAAATATCCTTTTAACATTTCTAAATGCAGCACAGGTCTGCTAAGGACAAATTCTCTCAAATTTAAAAATATCTTATTTTTCCTTCATTTTGGAAGAAGATTTTGCTGAATATAGGGTTCTATGTTGACAGCTTTTTTCTTTGGACACTTTATTTCTTATTCAACTTTATTATATTTTAAATTAACATGTAATGTATTATTTGCTTCAGGGGTACAGTGATTCATCAGTCTTACACCATTCACGTGCTCACCAAAGCACATGCCCTCCACAATGTCCATCACCCAGCTACCCCTTTCCTCCCACTCCTCTCCACTCCAGCAACCCTCAGTTTGTTTCCTGAGATTAAGAGTCTGTTATGTTTTTTTCTCTCTCTCTGGTTTTGTCTTGTTTCATTTTTCCCTCCTTTCCCCTATGATCCTCTGTCTTGTTTCTCAAATTCCTTATATCAGTAAGATAATATGATAATTATCTTTCTATGATTGACTTATTTCACTTAGCATAATTGCTTCTAGTTCCATCCAAGTTGTTGCAAATGGCAAGATTTCATATTTTTGATGGCTGCATAAAATTCATATCTATCTATATATATATCTCACATCTTCTTTATCCATTCATCTGAATTGATGGACATCTAGGCTCTTTCCAGTTTGGTTATTGTGGACATTGCTGCTATAAACATTGGATGCATATGCCCCCTTGGATCATTGCATTTGTATCTTTAGGGTAAATACCCAGTAGTGCAATTGCTGGGTCATAGGGTAGCTATTTTCAACTTTTTGAGGAACCTCCATGCTGTTTTCCAGAGTGGATGGACCAGCTTGCATTCCCACCAACAGTGTAGGAGGGTTTCCCTTTCTCTGCATCCTCACCAACAAGTGTCACTTCCTCATCATTTTATTAATTAATTTATTAACTACTATTAATTTATTATTTTATTAATTTAGTATTAATTTTAAATTTTCCTTACTGGCGTGAGATGGTATCTCACTGTGGTTTTGATTTGTATTTCCCTGATGCCGAGTTATGTGGAGCACTTTTTCATGTGTCTTTTGGCCATCTGGATGTCTTCTTTGCTGAAATGTCTATTCATGTTTTCTGCTCATTTCTTTTTTTTTTTTTTTTAAAGATTTTATTTATTTATTTGACAGAGGGAGAGAGATCACAAGTAGGCAGAGAGGCAGGCAGAGAGAGAGAGAGAGAGAGAGAGAGAGGAGGAAGCAGGCTCCCTGCTGAGCAGAGAGCCCGATGTGGGGCTCAATCCCAGGACCCTGAGATCATGACCCGAGCTGAAGGCAGAGGCTTAACCCACTGAGCCACCCAGGTGCCCCTTCTGCTCATTTCTTGATTGGATTATTTGTTCTTTGGGTATTGAGTTTGATAAGTTCTTTATAGATTTTGGACACTAGCCCTTTATCTGATATGTCATTTGCAAATACCTTCTCCCATTCTGTCAGTTGTCTTTTGGTTTTGTTGACTGTTTCCTTTGCTGTGCAAAAGCTTTT
Source organism: Mustela putorius furo (assembly GCF_011764305.1). Lineage (NCBI taxonomy): Eukaryota > Metazoa > Chordata > Mammalia > Carnivora > Mustelidae > Mustela > Mustela putorius. The sequence goes on along the minus strand of NW_025422047.1, from coordinate 30,848,659 downwards.
GATCTTGATGAAGTCCTAATAGTTCATTTTTGCCCTTGCTTCCCTTGCCTTTGGTGATGTTTCTAGGAAGAAGTTGCTGTGGCTGAGGTTGAAGAGGTTGCTGCATGTGTTCTCCTCAAAGATTTTGATGGAGTCCTATCTTAGATTGAGGTCTTTCATCCATTTTGAGTCTATTTTTGTGTGTGGTGTAAGGACATCATCAAGTTTCATTCTTCTGCATGTGGCTGTCCAATTTTCCCAACACCATTTGTTGAAGAGACTCTCTTTTTTCCATTGGACATTCTTTCCTGCTTTGTCGAAGATTAGTGGACCATGGAGTTGAGGGCCCATTTCTGGGCTCTCTATTCTGTTACATTGATCTATGCACCTGTTTTTGTGCCAGTATTATACTGTCTTGATGATTACAGCTTTGTAACAGGGCTTGAAGTCTGGAATTATGATGCCACCAACTTTGGTTTTCTTTTATTCCTCTGGCTATTTGAGGTCTTTTCTAGTTCCTTATAAATTTTAGGATTATTTGTTCCATTTATTTGAAAAAAGTTGATGGTATTTTGATAGGGACTGCATTAAATGTGCAGACTGCTCTATGTAGCATAGACATTTTCACAATATTTGTTCTTCCAATCCATGAGCATGGAACGTTTTTCCATTTCTTTGTGTCTTCCTCAATTTCTTTCATGAGTACTTTATAGTGAGTACAGATTCTTTGCCTCTTTGGTTAGATTTATTCCTAAGTATTTTATGGTTTTGAGTGCAATTGTAAATGGGATTGTCTCCTTCATTTCTCTTTATTTTCTTTTTCTTTTTGGTAAGATTTTATTTATTTATTTGACAGAGAGACAGTGAGAGAGGGAACACAAGCAGGAGGACGGGGAGAGGGAGAAGTAGGCTTTCCACTGAGCAGGGAGCCCAATATGGGGCTTGATCCCAGGACTCTGGGATCATGACCTGAGTTGAAGGCAGATGCTTAACCAACTGAGCCATCCAGGGACCCCATTTCGCTTTCTTCTGTCTTGTTGGTGTATAGAAATGCAACTGATTTCTGTGCCTTGATTTTATATCCTGACACTTTACTGAATTCCTGTATGAGTTTTAGAAGTTTTGGAGTGGAGTCTTTTGGGTTTTCCACATAAAGTATCATATCATCTGCAAAGAGTGGAAGTTTGACTTTTACTTTGCCATCTTTGAGCACCTTAAAGAGACCATTCCATCATCTTATGGATTGCATTGTTTTTGTTGATATCAGTAGTCATCCTTATTGTTGTTCTCTTACATGTTATACATCTTTCTGCTATCTGCTTTATTTTTTCTCTTTTTCTCTGGTTTTTAGCAGTTTTCTGTGATGTGAATAGCCATAGTTTTTATTTTGCTTAGAGTTTGTAGAGCTTGTTGGAGTTGTGTAATAAAATTTAGAAAATTTTATGTCATTATATTTTCATTATGTTACTCATATATATTTCCTTGTGTTGTCTCATTCTCTTCTCTTTTTATGACTCAAATATTTTATTGGACTACTTCGTATTTTCCTATGGGCCATGAAGGCTCTGTTTATTTTTTTTAGCTTTGTTTTCCTCTGTGTTTCAATTTCTAATTTCTATTGCCCATTTTCAAGTTCATTGATATTTCCTTTTCTTTTTTTTTTTTTAAGAGATTTTATTTATTTATTTGAGAGAGAAAGAGCAAGAACAAGTGAGCATGAGCAGGGTGGGGAGGCAGAAGAAGAGGGAGAAGCAGACTCCCTGCTGAGCAGGGAGCCCAGCACAGGCTTGATCCTGGGACCCTGAGATTACAATCTGAGCTGAAGGCAGACACTTAACCGACTAAGCCACCCAGGCACCCCCCATTGATATTTTCTTCTACAGTGACCAGTATGCTGAAAAGCTCATCCAGTGAAATTTTCATTTCAAATATTATATTTTCTAGTTCCAGACTTTTCATTGTTTTATTCAATAGTTTTTGTTTATCTGCTGAGGTCATGCTTTGGTTCACGTCATGTCCATCTTTATCTTTAAATCTTTGAATATATTTGTAGTAGTTGTATTAAAGTCCTTGGTGGCTGATTCCAATATCTGTGTTGTGTCTAGGTCTGTTTTTGTTGCCCCCACCCCATGCACTTTTGGACAGGTCACATCTGTGAGACAGTTGCCTTTCACAATTCTGGACAAGAATCAAAGCACAGGTCACCTCTCCTGGGATGTTCAAACTTTAACTGAGATTCCATCACTCCCTCTGATGCCTACGTTTAATTTCCTAAGCCCTCTTCCCTCCCCTTCCAAGCTTTTCTCCCTTATCTTAACTCAAAGGTGGTTGTTTGTTTTGTTTTGTTTTCTTTCTAGTTTAGAATGAGGGGCTGATGCAGAAAGTGGAAAAACTTGGCTTAACTGGAACTCTTTGAATTCTAGTCATCAACAGTGTTTTAACCATGATGAGACCTTTTGAAGTTAGGAGCTGAGAGTTCCGTGTGTTGGTCCTCTGGCCTCAACATGCCAGCTAATGCCAATGATGGCAGTATAAAGTGGGGGTGGGGTGTTTCGCCAGATGAGGCAAGATGGGTAGAAGAAAGAAACATGGTGGTTGCTACTTCAATTGTTGCTTTGCCACACATTTTTTCAGTTAGAACCTAGTCAGTTAAACAGAGTTTTGTTAATAATGGCATTGTGGGGGATGCCTGGGTGGCTCAATTGGTTCAGCCATTGCCTTCGGCTGGGGTCATGATCCCAGGCTCCTGGGATCAAGCCCCACATCGGGCTCCTTGCTCGGCCGGGGACTTGCTTCTCTCTCTGCCTCTGCCTGTTTGTGCGTTCTCTCTCTCTCTCTCTCTCTCTGACACGCAAATAAATAAATAAATAAATAAAATCTTTAAAAAAAAAGGGCATTATGGTTGCCTCTCCTATTTATAAACTATGCATTCGATGTGTGTTACTGACTTGTAGACCTCTGGGAGAGCACAGCTGTATGTTAGACAATAATTTTTAAAGGCTGATTTTCATTCAGAGGCCATCTAAAAACATTAAGGGCATTTGGGATCCTCTGACCACCACCTTATAACATAACTGCTCATTTATATTGTATATTTATCTGTATTAGTGATAGGGGATTCCTTAGGGTCACAGATTTAATTTTATTGCAGGGTTTTGTTTGGGATTTGGGCTACCCAGGGCTCTGTGGATGTACACTTGGAGGGCAATGTGGATTTTTTTTTTCTTTAAAAGAGATCTGTGTATTACATGAATTGAAGAACTCAAGCCATTTTTACTTTGTATTTTATAATAAGGCCGAGGTTGTCAAACTATGGCTCACAGGCCATAGGTGGCCTTTGGCCTGTTTTTATATGGCCTACCAACTAAGAATGGATTTTACATTATTTAAAGTTGAAGAAGAAAAAGAAGAAGAAGAGGAAGAAGAAAGAAGAAGAGGGAGGAGGAGAGGAGAAGGAGGAAGGGAAGGGGAGGAGGAGGAGGAGAGGAAGAAGAGGGGAAGGAGGAAGAGGAAGAGGAAGGGAAAGAGGAAGAGGAAGGGAAAGAGGAGGAAGAGGAGGAAACAGATTTTATGTGGCCCACAAAGCCTAAAATATTTACTAAGTGGCTTTTTATAGAAAAGTTTGTCAAGCTTTGTATTAAAGACTAGCAGGTGGGTAAGATGCCTCCATCAGGGGAGAACTACAACTCAGAGTATTAATGTCTCCTTTCTTTGGGCTAGAAGTAGCTGAGGGGGAACTACAGCCTGTTCTTATCTTTGTGGAGTCTTTGCTTCTACACTGATAAAGAGAGTCATTGTTGGGGCCTGTGCTGTCACATTCCCTTCTCTCTTGAAATGGTCATGGAAGCATGGATGTTCTCACGTGGGACAGATACATGCAAAGGCTCATTGTGAGTTCTCAAGGGAGGGACATCTCTCCAGCTGAGAAAGGCAGGCCAGAGCCAAGGTGCTCCCTTGCAGAGGCAGAGGGCCTAGCAGAACACAGACTTAGAGAGTCAGGGCTCTTCTCTCTTTTCTGCTATTTGCTTGCTTTGATGACTTGCATGAGTGAGAAAAGAGAATATGAATGTAATTTCCTGCTGGGTGCTACTTCGAATTCTCTCCCAGGCCTTTGGGACACCCCCGTGGGGTGGTAGCATGTTTTATGTTAGGTGCCGGTGGTGAGTGATGCCATTCATTACCTGTGTGGCTTTTATAAGAAGACTGTCTGTCAGCCTTCTTATAGCAATAAATAAGTGACTGTGGATCTCTAGAGATCGAAAGTCTTCTCTTTTTGTGTAATGGCCTGGTGAAAAGGGGCTGAAATATAGCTTTCCTCCAGAATTCCTTTATCATCCTGCTGTTCCATATTTAAGTGCTATTATCTGGAAGTCATTCTTCTCGGCAATGATTTGAAAGAAAGTTGCTTACAGAGGCATCAAGCAGAGGGGACATCTTGCGGAGAATCGAAATGGGAGAGAGATTGAATTCCGGGTTAAATCCCTGGTCTGTCCCTTGAAACTGAGGCATATAGATGAGAAAGCAAACAGAAAACAGTAGGTAAACATGCCGGGATGTACAGTGGGTAATGGATATTGAAGGATGATCTTGTCATGCATGCTAAACAGATACTTTTATGAGTTTAAATTTAATTAGCATCTGGAAATTAACAAGGCTAGAAAGAAGGGCAATGTGTTTTTAAGTGATGGCGATGGATAGGTACTGTTTGGTGCATATAGATAAATGAAGATTTAATTTGGAACGCATAATGAGTCAGGTGCCTATAAAATAATTTGTTTTTGTAGTTGCTATCATGGAGCAAAACAATAGAAATATCCAAGGTCAGGCAATTACTGTTATTACTGTTCTCCTTTGCTTAAATTTTGAAATCAGCCTTGTAGATGGCTATCGATCCGCATTGTTCAGGTTGGATAATGTAGATGTTTTCATTGTCATACCTTCTGTTTCTTCTTTAAGGGATGAAGCATAAAAGTAATTTTTGGTCCTACATTGTTCATACACATACCTTGAAAATGTGTGTGTGTTGGGTCAGAAGGTGCTTCCAGAAGAAAGGGGAATGATCTGTATCTTCTCTTCTAGTACTTTTTAACATTAAGGGTATTTGTTTTTTGTGGTATTCTTGGAGGAAGGCCTAAGAAAGGAACTTGAGCTAGAAGAAGGGGACCCAACTGCGTTTGAAAATGATACAATTTCTGTTCTTCCTTTGGTCATAAACCGTATGGCTCTGTCTAAAGCATAAGTTGAGGCTGTCCTTTGTATCCCGAATGGTGCTGAATTGGGGTTGAGGTCAGGGTGCTGGGGCAGGAGAACCCCATGGATTTGGGTCAGAGTCTGAGGTGGCCCCATTGGGTGAGTTGGCTGTCCTGTAGTCAACTCCTGCTGAGCACAGCCCGTGTTTGCAGGAATGAGTGGGGAGAGCTTCCACGTCCTGGCTTGAAGCAGGTGAGTGGGCAGTGATGTTTGCTGCGGCCTTACTAAAAGTTAAGTAGCTCAAGTATTACACAGGATTCCAGGCAGACAAGAGCTCATGGGAAGGTGGTATCCATCTGCGACCCACAGTTCTGCACAGCAGAACCCTCTTCAAGCTTTAAGTATCAGCCTCACAACTAACTTCCTTTCTCTCTCTCTCTTCAGAGTTGTTTCCTATGAGTTGGGGAAGAGTCATCTTGGGCAGAAGTAGAGGATAGGGTGGCCATATTTTTACTTGTACAAGGAATGAATTTGTGTTTGTCTTCTTTTTTTTTTTTTAAAATCATTTTTTCCTCTCATTTCTTCCTAAGGAAGTGCATTTTAGTGTGTGTGTGTGTGTGTGTGTGTGTGTGTGAGAGAGAGAGAGAGAGAGAGAGAGAGAGAGAGAGAGAAAGAGGCAGCCTGGGCATTCCAGGGAAACTCAGGAGCTCATACAGGTCTCTAGGCCCAGGGAAGGGCGCACAGAAGGCCACCTTTTGCAGCTGTTCTTAAACCGGGCTCTGCAATTAGGCGCCTCGTGGGAGCTTTGACAAATGCATTTTCCAGACCCCACTTCTGCAAATTCAGATTTAGTCATTTTGAGGACCTTGGAATTTATGTTTCAAAGAAAATACCTTGGTGTTTCTGTGGAGCAGCTGGATTTGGGGACCTCTCGGAGCCAGAAGAGTCCATCCTGTATGTGGGAGCACGCTTAAATCTTCCCCCTCTGTGGAGACTATAAATGTCAGATGACACATGTGGTCATAAATTTTGGCATTAGAACTGCTTTGCCATCTTTGGACCTTCATTGTCTCTTTGATCTTTTTAAAGCACAAATCCTAGCCTCTCTCTGCTTCCTGCACCTGGAAGTCATCCTCACGACCCAGGTGTTGGGGGTGGGAGTCGCTGTGGTACCCAGGCTCGGACCAGGTGCTTTAACAATCCACCTATTTGAGTGGGAGTGGGAGTCCTGCAGACCAGGCCAGGATTTACACAGGCAAGACCTTGGGGCGTTTCCTGCCCCGGGCCCTGTCATCATGCCCCAGGGAGTCCAGGCTGCTTTCCTGCCAGTGGGAGGCCGTGAGATCAGTGGACTGAAGGATCCACCCTGGAAAAGGAAAAGGTGTGAAGGGGAACTTGAGAATGTTTTAACATGGGCTGGACCCTCACAGAACCCTTGAGAAAAATAAAGTCAGCCATTTTGTTGTTTGTCATTATTCCTCAAGTTCCATAATGGAGAATCCGGGGCTAATTTCCAAGGTGGGGATGCTGTTTTAGCTTTTGTGTATTTTGAAGTGGGGGTCTCGGGGGACCAGGGCACAGCAAGGGCAGGGAGGAGATGGCTGCCCCTCGGGGAGCACCCAGAATAAGAGCTGAGAGGTTGACGTGGTGTTTGTGTGGGGTTGAAATGGTGGTGGGGAAGCAGTCTAATTCTTCAGTGACAACCCTTTGTTTTAAGATAAATTTAAACAGAGTTGTTAAGAGAGTTTCACGTTTGTACAAGTGCCTTTTATGAACAATAGTTTCCAAACCATTTAATCATGACCTTGGCACTTTCATCAGAACAGCACAATCCTCAATCTGTCCCTGGCTTTGCCGAGGAGCCGACACACTTCCTGTTCTCCTTAATCGCTTCTCCCATCTGGGAAGCACGGGCCTCTCAGGAAGACACCTGTTTTCTCGCCTGTTATTTTCAAAGCTTGGATCCCTTCTTGGCCCCGAATGGTTGTGAGCGAGGAGACAGAGGCTAGAGAGGGTCAGGCCTGTCGGTCCTGGGAGACTGAAATCATGAACTGTCTGTGGAAGACCCCATCATCTCAGCGTCTGCCTGTGAATTCCCCAGTGAGGCTGGGCATGGTTCATGTGTTTTTTCCTTAGTGAAAGGTGACTTCTGTTTATTTCAGAAAAAAAGGAATTGATGGAGGGTGAGAAAAGGAAGATTTTGAAGAAGAATTAGAATCAGAATTAGAAGAAAAAAGAAACAGAGTTAGAGGAGGAAAAAAATCTTAGTTGAGAGAAATCCCAGGTGTCCTCAGAGGGCTTGCACCTGTATTTTAGATTATCCTGGTTGTGTCCACAAATAGATTTCTTGGTATTTGATAAAAAGAATGAGGCTTAAATGAATAAGGGAATAGCCATACTTTTAAGAAGGGTTCCCATGCTCATGGGATCAGAGGACTCAGCCATAAAGGGTAAGGATAGGGTGGTGTGCTGTGAAATTTTGGCCTTTCTTCAGCTCTGTGTTGCACGGAGGCAGCATTCCTAATGAGATCACCCCAGGTGGCCTTCAGCAAGGGCTTACTGGCTGTAGTCAGCTTTCCTGGCAGCACATTGCACTTTCCCAGCATTGGCAATTCCCACCTGGACAGCTTCCCATAAGAGTCCCACTGGCCCATACCTCCCATTCTTCCACAAAGCGAAGCTTGTATGGAATGATAGTGTCTCCCCCACAGGCAGAAGGCACCATGGACTTGGGCACGGCAAATGTCACCATGGTACTGGCCTGGAGGGTGGTGGAGAGATGGTGCAGGGAATGTCAACACACTGTAAAACCCAGTCTCTGCCCTCAAGTACCATGCTGTCCACCTGGGAAGGGAAAAATAAAGGTCATGGGAAAGAGTTATGAGTGTTTATTCAAGCAAGTTAGAACTGATAAACAACAACAGAGTTCATGAGTGATTAGAGCATCATGGGGCTAATCAGCAGAGGTATTCTAAAAAAGAAAGCTTCAAATTGAAAGCCAGGTAATGTAATAATAATAATAATAATACCAATCATGAGCAAACAACAACATAATAAATTACTATGATGTTATTTTTCCAAAACTCAAAGCTCATTAAAAAGCTGACCTCATTTGTTCTAGCATTTGTGAGACACAAGCATCATTATCCTCATGTTGTAGCAAAGAAATGGAGGCTCAGGAGGATTGAGTCTTTTTTCCTAGCGTGTTCCATACAGAATCAAGCTCAGAACTCAGACTGCAGGATGAATCCTTGATCTGTCACAGGAGTCCAGGAGTTTACCAGCTCTGTCTAGCTTTCTTTCTTAATTTTTGAAAAAAGATTTTATTTATTTACTTGTCAGAGAGAGAGAGAGAGAAAGAGAGAGAGAAAGCACAAGCAGGGAAAGCGGCTGGCAGAGGGAGAAGCAGACTCCTGGCTGAGTAAGGGGCCTGATGTGTAACTCAATTTTAGGACCCTGGGATCATGACCTGAGCTGAAGGTAGTTGCTTACCTGACTGAGCTACCCAGGTGTCCCTCTGTCTAGCTTTCTTTTCTTTTCTTTCTTTCTTTCTTTTTTTTTTTTTTTTTTTTTAAAGATTTTATTTATTTATTTGACAGAGCTCACAAGTAGGCAGAGAAGCAGGCAGAGAGAGAGGAGGAAGCAGGCTCCCCGATGAGCAGAGAGCCCGATTTGGGGCTCGATCCCAGGACCCTGGGATCATGACCTGAGCTGAAGGCAGAGGCTTTAACCCACTGAGCCTCCCAGGTGCCCCTCTCTAGGTTTCTTAAAGCTCTTTCTGAGGATACACTATTGCGTTAATTATGTCACCAGGCTAGTGTCTTTTGGTGGGAGGGGATGTGGCTAAATAATTTTTAGAGGCTTATAAAACTGTATTTGAAATTATTTCATTTTGGACATATGTATATGTGAAAAATGATATATATATATATAAATTATTAACAGTGGTTATGTCTGATATACATAATCATGGGTTATCTTTATTTTTTTGATCTCCTTCTAAATTATAGAGATTAGTATTCTTTGTTTTTGTATTAAAGGAAACCCCCCCCAAAAGAGTAGACAAAAGAAAAGGTTTTAAGGTTTTAAAGCAATTTCAAATTTACTTTTAGATAATTATACCTGTTTTATTTATTTTTTACTTTTTAAAAGATTTTATTTATTTACTTGAGAGAGAGACAGTGAGAGAGAGCATGAATGAGGAGAAGGTCAGAGAGAGAAGCAGACTCCCCATGGAGCTGGGAGTCCGATGCGGGACTCGATCCCGGGACTCCAGGATCATGACCTGAGCCGAAGGCAGTTGTCCAACCAACTGAGCCACCCAGGCGTCCCAACCTGTTTTATTTTTTTAAGAGAAAACATTTTGCTAAATATTAGAAAATTCATTATAATAATCACTTTGTATTCTTGTAACTTTTGTGTATATTAAATATATACATAGTACTTTAAATTTACTATAATTTTTTAAATCAGTTCCCTACTATTAGATATCTACTTTTTCTAACTTCTTACTAGTATAAGAAATCTAGAGTAAATGCAGCTAAAATGAATTTAAATCAAAGTAGAAACACCTTGCCCTTTCCCCCAGAAGATTCTGAAAAATGGGCAAAAATCCTTTCTGGGAAATTTTATTAATTTCTCACCCAGTTATTATTATTATCATTATTTTTTTTTTTTACCAGATTGTGATCTTAACTAAGGAATGGAAAGAAAATAACGTATGTTAAGTACCTACAGTCTCCCACAAATGAATCTTTATAATACTTCTTGCTTTTTTATTTTAGTAGGTTTTAAAATCAGGAATGATTAGACTTGCAGTGGGGAGAGAAGTCCATTTTAGATGAATATTCTTACTGTAAGAAGGATCAAACACAATCATAGGTGATTTTACAAAATCTTTCAGTAGGATAGTAAAGAAATATTTGGGTGTATGTGTTTTTGGGGGCGGGGGTATAACTTATTGTTCACCTGCCCGGATGTCCTTGGACAGGGTTGCTCCATTTGCTTCTCTGAAGAACAATAGTGTACTTGCAGTTCTCGTCATGTATCTCCCCAGTGTCCAGGGATAATTAAATTTGGTATCCTGGAAATATTCCCGTGTTTTTGGCCCTGTGTGAGGAAGCAGTGGGGAGACCTTAAAGATGAATCAAGAACCACCTTGGATGCCATCTCTTGACTGGCATCTTCCAGAGGTTCTCTAGGTTCCTGTAGGATGTTTTTATTCATCCATAACACTTACCACATGATGTCACAATTTGTTCAGGGAATCTTCTTTTTTTTGGATGACAGGACTTGCATGGCAGATTCCTGTTGAATCTTAGACTCTGCCGTAATCTTCAGTGCACGGGGGCAAGCACAACGATTTGTTCAAGGGTTTGTCCCCATCCAGTAGGTGGAGAACTTCCCTGGGGAAATCCCTAGAAAAGGAGTCATGCTTATTGAATGAATGGTGAATGAGTTGGCTCATGAAGGATATCACAACTCTGCCGTACACAGAATGGAGAGAAAGGAAAGGGAAAGACCAGGCAAAATCCTTTCATGGAGGTGAAATGATGACTTAGAGACAAGGTGAGATGTCACCTCTGCTCTGCATTTGGCTTCTATCGCTGAGTTGACCACCCTGCTTGGCTCCATGCATGGAAGATTCCTGCTGAGTCTAAAATTCGGTGGGAAGCTTCAGTACAAGTCCTACAGAGAGGCTGGAGTCTTCTCAAAAGAGAGGATTTCTTGCAAAGCTGAAAATGTGAGTAGGTAGTTGGGAAAGTTGACTTGGTGGCAGGAGAGCAGCTGGATTTCTGTCTTCTGACCTCATATTAAAATAGAAGTTTTCATCATCCTTATTTCTCCAAGCCTAGACTTTTTTTTTCCTCCTCTAAGACAAACTGGCATTTCTTGTTTGCTCCATAAAACAGATGTAAATTTTTTTTAAGAAACCCAGATGGACCATTTATGTCAAAGACTCTGGTTGCAGAGTTGACGGCTGTCCCCTGATATCTGTCCTCCCCTTCTTTCACAATGGTAGGGGCCCAGATTTTTGGCTTGGCACATGGATGCCCAGAATAAAGCCTGTGTTTCTTTTCTACTTTGGGACTCATGTTGGCTAAGTTCTGGCTAATGAACATTAGTGGAAGTGGTGAATGCAACTTACAGGAGATGTCCTTAAAGGAAAGGGACTGTATGCATTTCTTCTTGTTGGCAGGAGTGTAGATGTGATGGCTTAACTCCAGTCACCATTATGGGTCATGAAGTAACCATGGGGCTGGAAGAAGTGACCTTATAGCAAAACAGCAAGATCAGAGAATTCTGGGTTCCTGGAAGTATGGAGCCCTATTCTAGCTCTAGACTAACCAACTGCTCTACTTTTTGAAAGTTGGAGAGATAAACTAATTTGTTTAAGCTATAGTTATTTTGGATTGCTCACAGAAGAACCTAATTCTTACTAATACAGCAACTGTGAGTTGAGGAGGATATTTTGCTGATTTACTTCAATGGGGCAAACCACAAATCTGAACCCAGCACTTCCCCTGGGAGCTTGTCTGATAGTGTAATGTGAACTGGAGGCCAAAAACCTGACCAGAAGTGTGTGGTTCAGATTTTAGAAAGCCTTTTGGTCAGGGAGACCTGGAACACAGGGGAGAGGGGATGGCCTTGTGGTCAGAAAGACTTGGGTTAAAACACTGTATCTATTATTTACAGTTTGTGTGATTTAAACGTCAGCTTTTGAGTTATGACTATTAATCATATACTGAGAACTTGTCAGTACCTGACACATAATAGGCACTAAAAACATAGCTATTATTTTTAAAATACATTAAGTGTTAAGAGAACCTTATAACCCAAGTTTCGTAACATTCTTGCTTTCATGTTTGATACCAAGACATTGACTCATGTTACCTGAATGAATTCTCACAAATAGGAATATAAAAGCTTTAAGCAAAACCTCCTGAAGGTAAAAATTTCTTTCAATACCTAATAAGATATTTCTGTTCAATAGTAAGTATAAAGTGATGTCTTCTCCTTTTTATAACAAATGAAAGCATATTTCTACTATGGAATAGGACTGTAAATAACTATCTTGAGTCAGGATTCTTGATCTCAGGAAGCAGAACCATAGAGGCTAATTGTAATAGAAAGAAACTTGTTACAGGGTGTTAGTGGCTTCTGAAATTCCTGGAAAACTAGAGAACCATGGTTTGAAGGGACCAGGCAGGAGCAGTGCAGCCTGGAGAAACTCCAACCGTATCAGATGATGGATCTGGGAAAGACCCCACTGGAGCGCCTGCCCTCTGCCAGGCACCCATGAGCTAGGGATTGGAGACTGAAACCCCAGCCACAGCTGCCACAGAACAGAGCTTTGGCAGCCACACTGGCCTGTCTCCTACGTTACCACTACCTATGGGGCTCAGTTGGACCCTTAATGTCTATGTGATGTTGGGTAGAACCTGTATCTCAGGCAGGCACAAAGGAGGGGGAGACATAGCTTTGAAAGTCTTCAGACCATGCAACAGGAAGGGTTAGCCTGTCTTAGCATAGGTTTCCCCAGAATGCAGAGCCTGAGACAAGGGTTTTTATTTTGGGAAGTGAACCTAGGAGAAAGAAATGAGGGATTAAGAAGATCTTTAAGCCAGAGATAATGACATTAGATTAAACTGACAAGTTTAGTGATTCCGGCCATGAATGTAAATAAAGGCACAAAAGAACTAAACACAGTTCAGGATGGAAATAAATTCCCTCTAGTTGTGAGGATTCATTATAAAAATCATACTTGCTGTAGGTTGGAGACAGAAGTGGTGCTGCTAGGGGGAGATTGTGGTAGTATTAGTGGAGAATGCAGGGCTTGAGATAGGAGAGGGACTGTGAAGAGCAAAAGAAGGGGACTCATGGTGTCTCTCTGATGGGCCTTGATGCCTAACAGCTTAGAGAGGGGAGGAGGACAGCTTGAGATGGTGCTGGGTGTCTGGCCTTGGTGCTCGGGAGCTTGGCATTGTCTTTCACTGGGATCCGGAATCCTGGAGAGGGCACACATATGGGAAGGAGATGGTAGGATGATGAGTTCATTTCTTGTATGCTGAGCTCCAGGTAACTGTGTGTACAGTATTGTTGGGAGTGTGGGTCTGGAGTCAGGAGAGAGGCCACGGCTGGGAATTTAGATATAAGAATCTTTATTTAGCATTTCAGAGGAAAGCAAAGGAAAAGGAATTGGCAAAGGAAGCTGAGAAGCCCCACACACCCCTGTCAGAACAGACAAGTCTGTCCTTCTCTCCTTTGTCTCTGGTGACAGGTGTAGGCTTGTGACCTGCTTCTCTTCTTCCTGGGTGCTGACGTTACCAGTTCTGACCCCCATTATGATTCTGTCCTCCTGGGGAGGACAAACCCCAGCTCCTTCAAATTCCTCTGGATCCCCGAGGACAATTAACTGGATTTTCTTATTTACTGTTTATTTCTGTTTATTTCTGAAATAAATTCTACTCCTAATCACTGTTGCCTAATATAACGGTAAAAATAAAATTCACAAACTCAAGATTTAGAGAATCCAAACAAATTCATATGGTTTTGATTCCCTGTGTTCCTGACTCCCTTGCTGAGACAGTAACTGGAATTTCCATGATTCCTTCTCTCTGCTTGCATGGCTGAGGATGGGCCTATTAACCCTTGTCTCTCCTTCTGAGTCTCTTGTCTCAGGAAGGGTGTGATTCCATAATGACCTGCTTTCTGGCACGGACTCAGCAATGGAATTTGTGAAAAAAGGTCTATGTCTTTTGTTCCCATATGGGTAATTTGCAGGTTTGAGACCCTCCCCTCACCCGGTGCCATCCATATTCTCTTGGCTTCTACCCTGTGTAGGATTCAGACTCTCTGAATGATCTTGCCCAAGCTGAGAATCAAGGAGTCTTCAAGAAAGTGGTCACTGTCAGCTGTGTCATATGCTTGTGAAGATTGATAAAGGGAAAGACTGAGAAGAGACAATTAGACCTGACAGCCACAGAGTAAATGGTGATTACTGGGGTTGGATATACCGTGTAACACAAAGTTAGGCAAGTTTATTCTTGCAAGAATAACCTAAACTGTAGGAAAATTGTCCATGCCCCAAATCCTATTGATAGCAAACCTCTAGCAAGAAGATATCTCAATTTCTGTGAGCAATACAGGCAGCGTGTGTGTATGTGTGTGTATGCACGCGCTTAAGAATAAGAACAGAGCCGAGCTAGGTCACCATCACTGTTCTATAGTCACAAGAGGCAACACGGAATCCATGGGAACTCAGAGGAAATATTTAGACAACTTCCAAAGCAGAAAAATGCATGCATTGAAATGGTAATACTACCTATGCTGGCGTGTCTGGAAGCAAAACGCTTTTCTTCCTTAGACAGGTGACGATTCTATATGATGAAGTCTCTTTATGTCATAAGTTCCAGTTTTGAAAGGATATCACCATTGTACAAGTGGCCCGTTAAAGGGATCACAATATGCCAGTTGCACCTAAACCCACCTCCCCAGTCTCTGACAAGTGGGAACTGACATTTTCTGTACCTCACTGGGTGAACATTGTATCCTTATTTTTTTTTTTAAAGAAAAATTCTGATTTGTTTAAATGTTATTCAGGTGTTCAAAGGAAAAGTTCAAGCCCCTTTAATAAATAGTTTGAAAGCATTTGGAAATCTATAGGGCTAGTTAAGGAGAAGATTCAAGCAGTTCAGTGTAGAATGATCTTATTAACAAAGGTAAGCTGATGTCCTGGGAGGTGAGGAGCAGTGGATGGCAGAGACAGAATTAGAGTTCCAGGGACACTTTTGCAGGTTAAGCACTCATGGCATGTGCCCGTCCTAGGGTCTTTGAAAATGCTCTGCCTTAAAGGAGGAATTAGAGTCGGAAATACTTAGGGTAAAGGGAGAATCATTATATATGAGACAACTCCTGCCTTCTCTCCATGGTCTGTAAATGACAGTTTCTGTGATTTCACACTGCCCTAGCCCTCTGAGCAAGCTGAGCCTGACAGAAGAAGCAGGGACGAGGTAAGGGTCTGAGTAGCCGATACTTAAAATATCAAAAGAGTTGTATGATCAACAATCACTTCTGTTTCCCTTTCCCCTTCCTCCGTCTCTCCTTTCAATCCCTTCTTCCTTCACTCCTTCCTTCCTTCTTTTCCTGATTTTATCAGCTATGTGTTGCACACTTTCTTGATGCCAGGCCTCCCTCGCACTGAGGGCATAAAGCTGGTTGTGCCGGAGCCCAAGGTGAGCCCATGGCACGATAGTACCAGCACAGAGAGAAGCACAGATTGCCCCAGTGCCTCGGCGCTGGGCCATCTAGTTCAGAGCTGTTCGACGCAGGACGTGACTTGAGGTAGGATCTGGGTGATGGGTGGTTGCAGGGGTGATGAAGAGTTGGTGATCTTCAGGAGGCAGAAGTGGAACGAGGGGGACTAGGGGATCAGACGGAGGCTAGAAGGGGTCCCAGCTTCCTGTTTTGCACAGCAAGGTAGGTGGTGAATCAACAGTAGAAATATTGGGAGAAAAAGTACTTTAGTATTAGGCATATCAAGTTTAAGGTATAATGAGACATCTTAGTGCTTGTAAACTTGGCTCTTTTACATCTAGTTTAAATACAGTCTAGTATAGATTAACGTTTTAGATAGATTAACATGTCTACATACATGTGTCTGGACATATAATAATAATTAATTATGATAGAGTAATAACTAATAATACAGTGGCAGAATAAGTCACCCTGTCCCCTTCCCCCTCTATTTCCCTTCCAGTCCTCACCCCAGCATCTAACTCTGTGACAAGCAGTTGTCGTTGGCTACAGACAGGTTTGTGGGACCCCTTTGGAAGATTCTGAAAACCCAGGCCTGCATTTGTGGAGGGCTGGAGGGAGGAACCCACATTTGAGAGAGCCAGCAGCGGTCTAGGCTACGTGGGGGATGCTGGCGGGGTAGAGCTGGGACTCTAACAGAGGACAGAGGAGTAGAAAGGGAAGACAACTGGAGCGCAGGTAAAGGAGAGCACGTTATGTGTCCAAAGAAGACCATCCCTGGTGGACTGTGTAGGGACCGGAAGACGACCTGAAGAGATAAGAGAAGCTCTGTTCCATCTTTTGGCTTTGGTGGTCAGCTGGTTGTGGGGCTGCATTATTTCTGGTGATGAGCTGTGCCTTTGTAGCCTTGGGATGTTTTGGAGCCTAAGGCAAAATAACAATAATAGATAACACTCATTGAGCTAATTATTAGTGTAGCTCCAAGCATGAGCTTATTGTTCACACGTGTGATCACAGTAACCTTAAGACACAGGTATTGTTAGTCCCACTTTATAGATGAGGCTTAGGGAATGGCTTGCTGATGGAAGTAGGGATTCAAAGTCAGAGCTAACATCCTCAACCTTTGCTCTCTACTAAATGTCCTGGGGTGGCCCAGGGAAAGCATGTGATGAGGGAGAAGAGCAGAAGTCTGAACAAAGGGGCTTATGAAACAGTGGCCTGTAAAAGATGAGTGGGGTAAGAAGAGTCCCCAGAGGAGAATGAGTAGCCATAGAAGGAAGAGAAAAGTCAGAAAGGAGAGTTGTCATGGAAGCCAAAGAAATTTTGATAAGGAGGGAATGGTGGGTAGCCAATACTGCAGAGAGGTCAGGTACGATGAGCACAGAAACATGTTCATTGAGCTTGAAAAAATGACAGCCACAGACATGGGGGATTTTAGCCAAGCCAGATTCAGGAGGGTTTAGGAGAGAATGGGAAGAGAGTAGGTAGAAGCAAAGAGCTGATGACTCCATATAGGGTTTGGTATGAGGGAGAGGAAGCAAGGGGGGCTGGAGAATGTCAACTTGAGGGTCTTTATTGTTTTTTAGGATGAAGAGACTTCTGTGGAGGGCTTATATGCTGACTGAGTAAAAGAGAAGTTGAAGGCACTGGATAAACAGAGGGTAATTGAGGGAGAGAGAAAGTGAGAGGTTGAGTAGGAGAGTGACAGAGAAGTGGGGAGAGAGAGAACGAGGCAGAGGGGGAGAGAGAAAGAGAGACAGACAGAAACAGAGAGAGAAGCTCTAGAGCATAGAGTACAAGTTTCTGAAGGAGTAGCTTTAGATAAAGGTAGGATGCCTCCATTGTGGAAATAGGAAGATACATGAAAGTTCACAGACAGCCGAGGAAGAACATGAGGCTTCATGTCTGGTGTTTTCTAATAGCTCTGTGCAGAAGGAGTCAAAGTCATCCATTGAGAGTGAGGGTAGAAGGCAGAGTTGGGGTGGGTTGAAGACAAGGTAAAGGTTAGCTAGCTAAGGATGGGAGATCATGGATTATAGTAGAACGCAGGTATGGTGCTAGGCTAGTCCAAATTTTCACTATCATAAACAGAACAGAGAAGGAATGATTCACTAAAAATAAACTTAAAAGTTTTTAAATAAAAAGAAAAACACCTTCAGTAACTTTTAAGAAGAGACCCATGCTTGGGGAGTGGGAAGAAGAGACCCATGGAGGGTAGCTTCAAAGTTAATAATACTTGAAAGAAAAATACCAGTTACTAGTGTCAATAATTTCCAATCAAATTTTTATATCAATGAAATTCTTTCATGCTGATTAAATTGCTTTTAGCCAAATTATTTTTGACCAGGTTGCTATCCATTAGATTAACTTTTGGTTAAGTCACTTGGGGTTGGGTTTATAGAACAGATACAAAGTTTGGACAAGTGAACAAGAGAGCTTGTTGGCCAGTCATATACCTTTCCTACAAATTCTGTTTTTTTCAAGCCAAAGCCCTTAGATTTGGTGTGAAATAGAAGAGTTTTGTTAGTTAGAAAAATGAAAACTTTAGGTAGCTCTTTGGATAGCTGTTTCTTATTCAGAAACAGAAGTACCACCCTTTCCACGTGAGTATCTCAGAAGCACCAGCATCACATAATTGTTGGTTGTTCTGTGGGCCTGATTTCTAGAAATCTCTCAGAATTTCCAAATTCAGTGTGAAAAATACTATTGTAAGTAAATTATCCATAATATAAAATTTGAATAGTAAACAATTTTATCAGTAAATAAGGAGCAAAAAATATTCATAAATGATACTAAAATACTAAATTTTAGTGAACACTGGGAATTTCTAAAACAGCAATTGTTTAAATAGAAGTCTACATTTTTTTTTTTAATTCCCTTTACAGGACAGACAGTTAGGCAGTAACAAGTACGCAAACTTTTCTGTTTCTTGGAATTTGTTATATGTGCCCAGTTAGCTTAGATTAATCCCTCCCTCTAAACTGGCAGAGAAACCATATGAAACAGAAATCAAATACACATAGCCTGTGCATAAAGGGGCAAAAATAATTAAGCCCCTCATTCATATTGTAACCTAAGATGATGTATAAAGTCCAAAATGTAGTCCAGGACCTTCTAGATCATGGCAGAGTCCCTCTCAGGTGGTATTCCAGCAAGAAGCAAGCTGGCTCTTGCTGCCAGCTTCCAGCCTAATTCAGACCAAGGGTCCCTCCCTTGAGTCATCCAGTCCTTGGGGTCAACTGAATCCAAACATGTTTTTTTAAAAAATCTTTCTGTACTTATCTTTTGCCTCTCATCTAGATACCTGAGTTGCCTGTTGATCCTTTTTGGTCTATATTCATCAGAGTCATTTGTTCTTTGCTGGAGAGATCCAGAAGCCACTTTTGTTTACCCATTCACAGTGATGCATATGTAGGGAGGACCTCCATAGGATTGCCCAAATATGTAGCACAAGGGGCAGGCTCAGTGAGAAGCAAGGGGGGGGCCGAAAAGATTCTAGAATAATGGGAGTCTATAGAGGCTTCTCAGAGCCCAGGAGAGGTTGATCCTTAGTTCTTTCCATCTACCCTGGAGTCTCTCTTCTTCACACATTTGTATCTTTCAAAGAGCCTCCACTGACATTTGAAAAGGGAGTAGGATGTGTACTTGCCACCCCTGCCTTAGATTTATGTAGAGATTTTATGATGGAGATTTGCTCTCCGAGCCTATATATACTTTTATTTAAAGATTCTGTTGTAAACATTCAGAAATTGTTTTATTTTTAAACCAAGGACTCTATGACAGTTATAGCCTTTATTCTCATGTTTAGTACCTGTGGAATTCAGACAACAGCAGTTTTTATTTAAACTTATTGTGACTCTGACATGATTAGCTCCTACTTTGCTTCTTGGCAATTTCTGCCCTAAATTCTATCTAGAAACTTCTATTCAAAGACCATACTTTTAATAAAACCTTTAAACAACAACAACAACAACAACAACAACAATGGCCATATTTTTCTTTGTAAAATTTCCAGAATGTTTCATTCATCATGATTCATTACCATAGACTTCCCTTCTAGTATCTACTTTTCTTGGGCATCTATGCCAGCAGAATAGCAGTTGTGTTGTTATAAAGAATGATGTAAGATTAAATGTGGTAGACTCTACTGATCTTAGTGCTCTTTGGTCATGATGCTAACTATTCCTCACCAAGTGGGTCTCAGCTCAACATTGTACATTGTGACTACAAGAAGCACTTGAATTATGTTTCCCCTGGCAAGGGTGAAAAGTCAGAGTGAGACTGATATTAGATTTCTCTACTTTTCTTTTTTTCTCCATTGAGTGTGAATCAGCCATCAATCTCAAGTGAGGATCTTTCTTGTAAAAAATTCTGCAAAGTTATTCCACTGCTTGAGAGTCTTCAGTGTTGTCATTCTCTTATTAGCTAACTCATATTTGATAAATAGTTATAGGACAAACCCAACATTTAAAAAATTCCCAAAAAATATCATGTGCTAGGAATTAAACTAGCTTTTGGGACAGAGACAAATAAGATAACGTTCTTGTCCTCAAGGAGCTAACAGTTTCTTGGGGAAGACGAATATGTCTTAAGTGCCTCCGTAGTGTTAACTTGGTCTGGGGAGTCACCTAAAGCTTTACAATAGGGGTGGTATTTCAGTAGACTAGGCAGGGAAGGATGACTAGAACTCTGTTGGGTAATATAGATGATTATGTTTGAATATTGGTAAGATCTGTTCATTCAATAATTAGAAGCCTTATAAGAGTCTAAGTTAATTGCTTAAAATAAGTGTTAGATAGGTAGATCCAGATTACAGGGTATATGGACACTTACTAGCTTATCTTTCCAGTCTGTAATAAATCCTCATTCTTTGATTACCAATCAGTTCCTTTCCCATCCACAGAGGTCCTGGTGGCAGCCATATTTTCTGAACACCCCTGAATATTGTTGATTGGACCAGAGAAGGCATATGATCAAGCTGGGGTGGTGGGAGATTTTCAGTGGCTCCTTGGCCATGTAGATTGGTTTGGGAATGAACACCTGACCCAAGCTCCCAGAGTCCTACACCAGACAGTTAGGTTTAAGGAGAGAGGGAAAGAGCATGTAAGAGAGCAAGTGAGAGAGGCACCAGAAGTAAAAATCAAGGTGGACCATTGATGTAAAGCTATAGAACTTCTGGAAGAAAACATAGGGAAGAATCTTTGTGACCTTGGATTAGGCAAATATTTCTTTGACAGGACACAATAAGTAGGAACTGTAAGAGAAAAAAATCACAAGTTGAACTTTGTATACAAAAAAGCTACTCTGAAAGGTACTGTTGAAAAAAATCAAAGGACAAGCCACAGACTGGGAGGAAATATTTGCACAACACATATTTGACAAAAGACTCATATATAGAATATATAAAAATTCTTCCAACTCAATGAGAAGAGAAGAAGCAACTCTCCACTTGATCTCAGCCAAAAGGCTGAGAAGGGATGGGAAACAACCCTCCAAAAATTGACAAAAGAATTAAACAAGTCCTTCACCGAAGAAGCGATATGGATGGCCCATAAGCACATGGAAAGATGCGAAACACCATTATTTATTAGAAAAATGCAAATTAAAATAATAGTGAGGTAGCACTACATATTATTAGGATGGCTAAAACTAAGAACACTGGCCGTAATAAGTGTTAAGAAGGATGTGAAGTGGCAGGAATGCTCACGCATGGCTAGTGGAAACACTAATGGTGCAGCCTCTTTGAAGACAGTTTGAGAGTTTCTTATAAAGTTATAAGGTGTACTTATTTAGGTGTACTATAATGTACACCTAAAGCATGACACAGTAATCCCATTCTTAAATATTTCCCCAAGAGAAACAAAAGCATAAACGTACGTCCACACAAAGACCTGTTCATGAATAGTCATAGCGGCTTGATTCCTATTAGCCCCAAACTGGAAACAACCCAAATGTCCATCAACAGTGGATAAACAAATTGTGATATATTTATACAAGATAATAACAAAAGGAAACTATCCAAAAATACTTGTAAGGACAGCATGGCTATATCTCAAGGTCATTATGCTGAATTAAAAAAAAAAGCCATAGTGCGTATTGTATGCCTTTATATGAAATTCTAGAAAAGTTAAAATGGTGGGAATAGAAGGATCAGTGATTGCCAGGGCTGAAGGTGGGGGAGAGGATGAACTGAAAAGAGCACAAAGGAACTGTTTGGCGTGATGGATGTGTTCTGTATTTTAATTGTGGTCGTGGCTGCGTGACTGTACACATTTGTCAAAACTCATAAATTACACACTTAAGAATAACTTTTACTATATATAACTGATTCTTCATTAAAATTGACCAAACTAAAATGGGTGTGTGGGGGTTAGAAACCTGGGAGCATAAACCATGGGAGCAGGTAGGACCCTGTGTTCCGTCACAGGATAGCAAAGTAGAAAAATCTGTTCTGCCGAGAGTGAAAGATGATGTGAGTCAGGATCCAGAGATATTTCTAAAGCTGTCTGCATTCCTGGTTCCAACTTACACCTGGGGCCCAGGTGCATCCCTCTCCCGAGTTCTGTGGGCCCTTTATGATAAAGTTTCTCATTTTGGCCTAAGTATTCTCAATGGATTTCTGTCACTTGCAATCAAAGAAACCCTATTTCAAGAGGAAATGGGTACCTCTGCAGAACACTGAGAACAAACATTTCTCATGGATTCAATCTTCAGGGGATGAGAATTTTCTATGAGGAACATGTATTTGAGAAACTAGTCTTGCTAGGATTTCCAGAGGAGAAGAGTACAAAGAGAACCCGCACTGGGGTCGGGACCCTAAGAACTAGGCCTGCCTCCACAACCCTCTAGCTGTGCCATCGTGGACAAGTCTACCCCTTTCACTGAACTTCCATTGTCTCACCTGTAAAAGAAGCAATCAAAGTGGATTCATGGTTTGTAAGCTCTTTGTCCATATCAGTTAAACAGACAGATAGCATAAACCAAGGGAGCAGATAGGACCCTGTGTTCTGGTCCTACAGGCACCAGTGGAACATCACAGCCTGATATGGTGGGAGGCCCTGACCTGCCTACTTGGAGTCCAAGAAGGCAGCATAAATACAGTTTATGAATTGTCGTGTTTGAGGATTAAAGAGTGGGAAGTCATCTGTATTAGTTGGAATATAAATATACTAAGAATGTAAGCACACCTGTAAGATGATGACAGAAGGAGCAGGGCCTAAGAATGAGTGTTTGGAGCTGGAGCCTAGGCTGGGTGACTGTGCTAGTGTCCAGAACAAGACTGTTTGTCACTCTTCAGCCCAGGGCTCCGTTTCTTTTCTACTTATACTTACTGGCAACTTCTAATAAAATAGAACCATAAACTCCATGAGGGCAGAAGGCTAATCTATCTTGTTTACTAATGCTTTCATGCATCCTCAGAACATTCCATACCAATAGCCACTCACTTAAAGAACCAACACTCTCTGTACCTTCTGCCTATTATTCCCAGGAGCACCAAGAATCTGCTTTCAAATTCTCTTCTTCTTCCCTCCAGAACTCTTGGTCCCAGGGATGGCACGAAGAGGGAGAAACAGTACTATAATGCTGCCTGTCAAGTCACTGGGGTCTTTCTACTGTGGTTCTGTCCCTCATGAACCTCTTGTGAAAATAGAGCTGTTGGGTGGATTGCAAATCTATCCAACCCTTACCGTGGCAGAGATGGCCAACGTTACTAAGAGTTTGTGCCTCATACTAACGTACTAACCAAAGTGGGACTGGAGATCTCAGATGCCTTTTCTCCTTGGCCTCCTTCTTGTCCTCTTAGGTGGCTTCTGGAACATCACAGTAGATGAGAGTAATTCTGTTATCCCTTCCTCTGTGATGCTGGGACTACATTCATTTTAAGAAGACCCTGGATAAGACAATGGAGAGATTATAAAAATAGGAATGAATAAGACTCTTCTTTATTTCAAAACCATCTTACTTCTGAAATCATTAATTAATCCACTCATTAGCTATCTTCTCAATGTCTTAGAGCATTTACCAAGTGCCTGTTGTTTGTAAAAATCTTTGCAAGGCACTGAGTTGCCAATTCCAGCTTTTAGTATGGCAGGCTCAGAGAAAGGGTTTGGTCGTAGCTGGGCTCTGGGTGAGAGAGCATGCAAATAAAAAATATCAAAAGAAACAACAGACCTCCCAGGTCTTGACTCTCAGGGGCTTTCGATGCTACTTGGGTCCTATTTATCATTCTGGGGGCTCAGTGAAGAGCCAGAACACCCGATGGACATTTTTCCAGGGCATGTTTTGTGCAGTTTAGAGCAACTAGCATCATGTAACAGTTTCAACTTTTTGGTTGGAAGCTGGGGATTCTGCTGTGCCTTATTTTCTCATGGGCGAGAAAATATGGCTGGTGTAATGGACAAACATCGCTGTTTTTCTTCCTGGCCTCTTTCTTGGCATATCTGTGTCAATAAATGGTTACCAGTCATGTACTGGACAAAGGCTTATCCAGGGCCCAGTTCAGACTTGCCTGGTGACCCATGGAGTAGGTTTGGTAGTAGGTTTGGCACGGGCCATTTGTTTCCCTGTGTCAATTGGCTGTGTGTTGGACAGAATTGTGGAGCATCTTAGGGGCTAGATATCATCAGATCTGACAGGACCTTGAGAAGGGTCTGGGGGTCATGTTTACAGGCCGGGGGGAAGCAATTGCCATAGACGGTTAAAGTCTGTCAATGACTTTCTGGAACTCCCTGGTGGGGAACTCCCTGATGCCTGTCACGTCTGGGAAAAACACCATGAGATGTCAGCTGTCCAGAAACTTCCGGGCTGACTTGTTCTGGATAACTTCTTCTTTCTGGATGGCTAAGGGTTTCTTTATTTTTTTAAACCCCTGACCATATTTGACCATATGAAGTGAGAAGTTTGCTGATGTATGGCATTAGCACAGCTCCTCTTAAAGTCCCTTCCTTCCTCTTGGCTCCTAAAATGTGTCCAGGAAACACACAGAAATCCAGTAAAAGAGGTTGTTCCTAAGGCTCAGATACTGTTTTTTTTTTTTTTTTAAAGATTATTTATTTATTTATTTGACAGACAGAGATCACACATAGGCAGAGAGGCAGGCAGAGCGGTGGTGGGAACAGGCTCCCTGCTGAGCAGAGAGCCTGATGCGGGGCTCGATCCCAGGACCCTGGGATCATGACCTGAGCTGAAGACAGAGGCTTTAACCCACTGAGCCACCCAGGCACCCCTAAGGCTCAGATATTGTAAGTGTTTATGATTATAATCCAAAAATATAAATATCTCTATTAGGGTACCTCTTTCAAGCACTTACCAGTCCTTTCCATTATGAAACACAGGGGGAAGGGAAGAAGCTTCTTCCTTAGACCCTTTGGGTGAAGCCTTGGATCAGGATCCATAGGGGCAAAAAAATCATCCTTGGTACTTCAAGACTTGGCATGCTCTCCTGACCCTTTCCTGGCCAGAGAGGGTCCACGAAATCCCTGGACATGCCCCACCTTTCCTATCTCTCTCTAGGAAATGAGCTCTCCTGTTTTGTTTTTATTCCTAGCTTTCTTTACCTGGACACAGTCCATACAAGTCACCCATCCATTTACAGTGTATGATTCAGCAGTTCTTAGTGTATTATAGAGCTAGGCTACCATCACTATAGTCGATTTTAGACTATTTTTATTTCCCACCCCTGTCCAGAAAGAAAACCTATACCCTTAAACTGTCACACCTCAATCCCACCATCTCCCTCCCTCTTCCTGCCCTTGGCAACCCCCATCTAGTTTCTGTCTCTATAGACTTGCCTATTCTGGACCCTTAATATAAATGACTCACATTATGTGGTTCTTTGTGACTGGCTTTCACTTAGCATCATGTTCTCAAGGTTCGTCCATGATGTAGTATGGGTCAGTACTCCATTCCTTTTTATTGCCAAGTAATAGGCCAGTGTATGGATATACCACATTTTATTTATTTATTCACCTCTCAACAGACGCTTGGCTTGCTTCCATGTTTTGGTTACTGTGAAGAATGCTGACGGGTACCTGGTTGGCTCAGTCCATTAAGTGTCTGCGTTTGGCTGTCATGATCCTGGAGTCCCAAGATCGAGTCCCACATTGGGCTCTCCGCTCAGTGGGGAGTCTGCCTCTCTCTCTGACACCCCCCACTCCCGCTCGTGCTTTCTGTCTCTCTCACTTTCTCTCTCTCAAACAAATAAAAATAAAATAAAAAGAATGCTATCATCGGCATCCATATGCAAATTTTCATCTAGACATAGGTTTTCATTTCTCTTGGGTGTGTGTTATACTCAGGAATGGAATTGCTGGTTTACGTGGTAACTCTTTGTTTAACTGTTTGTCCGGGGTTACTCATGAAGTCCAGCAGGTTGGATATATTCTTTCATACTTCAATACTTCTTGTCTCCATTTTACTTAGAAACTTGGATTAGAAATAAGAGTGTGCACTGGTTTTTGTTGACAAACTCTCGATTCAAATCTCTTAGTGTTCACATGTTTATTTTAGCCTGTGTAGGTAAGTCCAGACTCTGTGTGTGTGTGTGTGTGTTGTTATCAAAAAATCGTCTTCATTTCCTCTTTTCCATTTTGTTCCTCTTTGGGACCAGTTGGTTTTTATTTTACAAATGACAGAAGTAGGGATTGAAAACTATTACACTAAAGACTGGGGGCTGGAGGTGAGGTTAGTGAGAGGGCAAGGGAGGCTCTTGGGAAGAGGCTAATTTCAGAAACGCGGGGGAGGCCACTGGGCTCTGCGACCCTAGCTGCCCCTGCCCAGGACTACCCTGTGGCCTCTGTGCCACCTCCCAGGGCTCCCCTACGTGCGGCCCGGCACTCCCGAGAAACACCTGCGCCCAGCAGTTGCCAAGGACCGAGGAGCTGTTTAAGCCTCCATATCCTGTTTGGGAATTGTTTCAAGTGAAATCAGTGACTCTTCCCTGCATTAAAACTTTTTTTTTTCTAAAGGAGAAAAATAGAAACAGGGAGAACAGCAAGGAGTCTCCCTTCAGGGCAGTTGCTGCCCGGCCATCGCCCTGCCCGGCGATCATCACCCCTCACCCCTGCCTGCTGCCTCAGTGGGCGGCTGGGCCACTGTGCCCCTTCTGTGAGGAGGGCCCAAGGAGCGGGAGCAGCTGCATGCCAGCGGGCACCTTCTTCCTCCTTGCTCTTTGCCTCAGCTTTCCCTTCTCTTCTTCATCCCACAAACATTTGTCCAGAGTGTCACATGGGGGCACTGTGCTAGGCCCCGGGACAGTTAGCAGCTTGACCCTCACGGAATTTGTTAGTTCTTCAGTCCCTCCTGTCTTTGCCTGTTTTTTTAGCCCACTCTCCATGCATTTCTTACTCCTTTCCCTTTATAGTTCTCTCATTTTCCATGTGAACGGGACCCCCATTAAAAAAAAAAAATTATTTCCATGTCCATGTTTCATTTTTTTGGGCCCACACAGAGGGAATTAGAGTGAGAAGGGCTTGACCCATCTCTGTCCCTGACGCCTCTTCTCTTCCTTGGAGAGGAAGAGGTGAGACTCAGGCTGAGCGTATCCAAGGAGAGGAGAAAATGCGAGAGCAGGCCCCCTCCATATCTGTGCTCCTGCTACTGGCTACGAGAGAGGGAGATGCTGTTCTGGAGGAGGTGTGTGTGTATGTGTGTGTGTGTGTGTGTTTCTGCGCGTGTGCACGTGCATATGTGTAGGGGGTCCCTGAGGAGCTGGCAGAGAGGAGCCCTGACTGGAGGCATTAGCAGTCCCCCAAGCCCATTGGGCTACTTGAGTAGTTTCTGGATGCAGCCCCAAAGTTTGCCCTTGAAAAGTCTTCTGGCCCTCCTCTTGGAACACTTTGTCTAAACTCCATCAGGATGCTATGGGTCTAAGGGGTTTCATACACCAGAATGTCTGGGGACCCCCCTCTGACCTGTCTGATTCAGGGAAAGGTCCTCCCTATAAACAGATGTAAATAAGAGGCTTTGCCTCTGCCTGCGAGTCATTGCTTTTCTTTGGAGAGAAGGTTTGTCTGTATTCTTGTCTTCTTTACACAAGATTCTGCCAGCTAGATGGCCAAGGGGCCTGAACTAGAGCATGGAGGGGCCCTTAGAGTAGTGCTCTTTAAACTGTTGGCAGTGAGGGACCTGTGTGTGGTTATTTTTGTTTAGTTTTGTTTATTTTTTATTTCCAATGATTTGTGAGCTGACTTTTTAAAAATTTTTTGGTGAAATACAATAACACACTTGAAAATTCAATGGCAAAAAAACCAAAGACATATAAAATACCAGCTTTTATTTTTTTTATTTTTTTATTAGATTTGATATATATCAAATTGCTCTGAAAAATTGTTATAACAAATCCCAAACACTCTCAAATTCTGTATTTTTCTTGCTGCTGATCAGTAAGAGATTGTGGACTGGCAGGGGTCTGTGGACCACACTCGGGTCCCCGCTCCCTCCCCTCATCCCTTACCCTTGCCTGCGGGAGTGGCCAGCTTCTGCCTTTGGCTGGAGGACAGGGATTTCCACAAACTGAGTGCCCACAATGGAGTGCCCTAGGGAGCAGAAGTACCCTTTTACATCTGACCATCGCCCTAAGACTCAGGATTTCTTAGACAGCAGTTTTAATAATAAGGGGCTGAATCTACTGAAGCTGGTTTTTGGTACAGAACTTAGGGAATCCACAGGAAACCTGCTGTGGTAGGCCCAGGAAGGGCAGAGTGCAGGGCAGTTCCAAGGACCTCAATAGTCTGAGTTCATGGATCTTCCCGAGGGTCCCACCATTGACAAGGCTTATTTCCTGGCTTCCTCTGTCTATGTGCCTTGTGGCATAAATGACTAAGAGAGAGATTCTGTGGACTGAGTCTGGGAAAAAAGTTGACCTCCGTCCAGTTCATGGTAGACCAAGAGACAGAGGCTCAGCGTCTGCTCTCCACCCAGTAGGCTTGTGCAAAGCAACTCCTTGAGAATGAAGTTAATGGCAGAACTGGGAACAAGGTGGCTCTTGGGCTGAGCTGCTGCCAGGGGATGGTCTGGGACGATGGGCCAGTTCTCAAGCAGGAGAAAGATTTTAATCATTAAATTGCAGGGAGACATTCCCGGTGCTGCCCTGTGCCATGGGCTCACTGCCCCCCGGGGTCTCTTAAGTGCGCTAAAATGCTGCTTCCTAGCTTCTGGCCTAACTACTCACTTAGTAAACAGGAGTCTCCATGGAAGGCACTGACCTGTGATTTATGTGTCATAAAAGGGCTGGGGTGTTTGATGCCTGTACTTATCTGCTTGAGAAGAAACATTAAATGAGAGCTAATGGACCTTCGGCTTCTAATGCAGCGGCCGCTGGCTTCACGCGCGCCGCGTAAGTGCTCCATTGTAGTCTGGATCCCCGGACAGGCCAAGCCGATTTTCATCCTGCAGATCTCAACAGAGCTCAACCACAGCGGGAACCAGGAGAAGTTGAACTTGAGGACCCAGAAGCTGCCGCTTTCTCTTTTCTAGACCTTCACCACAGAAGGTACAGAAGGTGTTTTATACGCAGCTCTTCAGAGTTAAAATCCCAATGCGAAGCAAAACACTGAAACTGATGACACCATTTCAAATGATGGCGGCTTGACAAACCATAGTTCCGGGCAGAAGTTCCAGAGGACCTTATACGGAACAATTTCTCGTTAGAGGCGGAGTTCATTTGAGTCCCTTGTTTTCCTTTAGTCAAGGGCGGGGCGGTGAGTGCACGGAGTTGGCGAACTCCGGGTCTTTACCGGCAGCGGCCTCTAGGTGGCACTGCAGTGCAAATTATAATACACAGTAAATAGAGCGCGCAGAAACCGGGGACACTCGGTGCTCAGCAAAGTTGAGCGCTTGAAGGGAGCATAAAAAATCACCACCTAGAGGTTGCTCTAAAGGCCTGGGGACTCCAGACCATTCTCCTCAGGGAACAAAAGGCTAAATGGCAAAGATGGTGTAGGAGGGACTCTGTACCTCCCGGTGGTCTGCAAAGGTTAGACACAAGTAAGACTCACAACTATCTCTTGTGCTTGGGAGATACGGAGGCAGGGAGAGAACAAAGAGCCTGAGATACAGTGAGCGCTGTGAAGAGTGTAAACCTGGCGATTCCCAGACCTGTGCCCCTGGGGCTAATAATACATTCTATATTAATAAAAAAATAAAAAATTATTAAAAAACAGAATAGAAAGAAAACAGAATAAAGATGGGAGAAGAACACATTAAAAAATTTATTTATTCATTACTTTTGAGAGGAATGAATTTTTAAGTAGTTATTATTATTATTATTAGTCATTTGAAGGAAGAATGTTGTCTGAAATACATGAAGTTTCTCTGGATTTATTCTCTCCCTGACCAGTGAACTGAATTAATCTTAGGCTCGCCAATAGTTATGTAGTATAATAGAGAATCATGATAAGTAATACTGATTAAAGGTACTTATGATCATGAGTGATAAAAATGGATTAAGCAAGCAAAATTAAGTGAAACATCATAAATGTCTTTTCTTGTGGACCACCTTGTCTAACACTTGGGTTTATGTTAGGTTTATGATATAAGGAGTAATTTTAGCTGGCTGGATTTTGATGGTTTGGGAAGTTCACATACGCTTATTATCTGAGCCTTATTTATCCCTATTTTGCAAGGATTTGTTCAATCTATTCCTCTTTCTAAATGGTGCTCTAAATCAGTGGTTCTCAGAGTGGGGTTCTTGGACCAACAGCAGAGGCATCACCTGAGAATTTTTTGGAAATACATTCGTGGGTCTCACCCCAGAACACGTAAATCTGAAACTCTGGAGATAGGACCCAGCCGTATATGTTTTAGTCAGTTTTCCAGGTGAATCTGATGCATGCTCAAGTTTGAGTGCAACTGCTCTAAAGACAGGAAGTGGGAGAACGGATAGATCATTCAGTAAACGTTTGAGTCCTTATTGTCTCTTAGCAGTGTGATAAGTGCTTCAATTACAATTAAGAAAATATGGTTCTAAATTTAGCTGGGAAGGGGTGCCTGGGTAATTCAGTCAGTTAAACATCTGACTCTTGATTTCAGCTCAGGTCATGATCTCAGGGTTGTGAGATCGAGTCCTGCGTCAGGCTCTGTGTTTAAGATTCTCTCTCTCCCCCTGTCCCTCCTGCTTCTCCCCCAACCCCTTTCTAGCTCTCTTAAAAAAAAAAAATTAGTGGGGAAACAGGCATACCTACAATTATAAATGTAGTAGCTGCTATATAATATAGTAAATCTGCCTAGAAGGAAGGAGGAAAAAGTTTTAGAGGGTGGTGGAGGACTTTTGAACAGTTTTGAGGGATGAGAAGATTAAGGAGGCAGAGGAAGGCTTGTAACTTTTAACATTGCCTTTCATTATTGGCAAAGAAAATTTTTTTCCACCTCAAAAAATAGAAGAGTCAAGCATATTGAGAGACACTGTTTGAGTCTTTCTTTCCCTATCAGACATGGGCTTTGCAAGTCACTTATTAAGAGAAAAAATCTGGCTGGCCTTGGACTTTCACTCAATTATAGAAGCCAATGAAATAGTATCTACAAAGTTCTGAGGAGTAGTGAGTCTAGGATGTTGTACCCAGTCAAGGTATCGGTCAAATGAAAAGACAGTACGTAGATATTATCACGTGTTAACAAACTCAAGAAATATAGAATGTGTGAATACTTCCTGGAAAAAAGCATAGCTCAATGATAAGATTCAGTCATGTAAGAGGTGAAAGATGAGTGGTAATCCTTAACAGGGACTATTGTTGAAGAGTGAGAGGACTAATTTCCTCATTTTTTTTTTTAAGCAGGAAGTTGACTTTTTTTTTTTTTTTGAGATTGAGAGAGAGAGGGAAAAAGAGCACATTTGCAAGTGGAGGCTGGGTAAGGAACAGAGGGAAAGGGAGAGAGAATCTTAAACAGACTCAACACCCAGAGCAGCACAGAGCCTGATAGGGGGCTTGATCTCACCACCCCGAGATCACCACCCTGAGATCATGACCTGAGCCAAAATCAGGAGTCCAATGCTTAACTGACTAAGCCACCCAGGTGCCCTAGGAAGTTGATATTTTAAGATAACTCTAACCACTTTATGCTTTTTTTTTTTTTAAAGATTTTATTTACTTATTTGACACAGAGAGAGAGATCACAAGTAGGCAGAGAGGCAGGCAGAGAGAAAGGGGGAAGCAGGCTCCCCGCTGAGCGGAGAGCCCGATGCGGGGCTCAATCCCAGGACCCTGGGATCATGATCTGAGCCGAAGGCAGAGGCTTTAACCCACTGAGCCACCCAGGTGCCCCCCCCACTTTATGCTTTTTAATAATCCTTTCTTTCTAACCCAGAGGGCTCTTTTAAAAAATAATAACATTTATGGCAAAGAAACATTTATCTGAAGTTTGTTTTCCTTTACTCTCTTCAGCTTCTTTTTTTTTTCTGTTAAGTAAAGCAAAGTTTTGAAACTCTCCAAAAATTAAAACTAGTTGTTAGAGTCTAATCTCATTTTAACTAGCTTAACTTTCCATCCATCTATCCTTCCATCCATCCTTCTAGCCAACCAACCATCTATCCATCCACCCATCCATCCATCTTTCTATCCATCCTTGGTCACTCTCTTTCACTCTCTTGGTTTTAAGTATCGCCTATTTGCTTATGATGTTCAAATACTTACCTTCAGATCTGATGACTCTCCTGACTTTCTGTCCAGTAGCCCACTCGGACAGCTCTCCTTGATGTCCAGTGAGCACCGCAAACTCCACATGTTCAAAACCAAGCTTGTTTTCATCTTCCTAACCCAAATTTGCTGTTTCTCCTGTATTCCCATATTTCCTGTCTCAGTTCATGATACCACCACCAACTTGGTCACCAAAGTCACAGCCTTTGAGTCATCTTAAATTACTCATCTTTCCTTCATCCTTTCTGTTCACCTGGTCAATAACATCACTTCCTAAACATTTTGTTTTCCTCTCCTCTTTCTCCCAGTTACCACTGACCTAGGAAGTATCCTTTCAAGGGTCTTTGATGATCTCCTTAACTGGTTTCTGGGCCTCCCTGGCTTGTCTCCATTTATATTCATTGTTTATATTCCTGCCAGAATAATCTTTCTAAATGCAAGTTGATCTTGTTACCCTCTAGCTAATATCCTTCAGTGGTTTTTCTATTTCCCTTGGGATAGATCTCATGCTACTGTACCTACACCATCTTCAGTCTCTGGACTAATACTTTTATCCCTGACTTACTGCGATGTGGGCAACTTCTGACTGGAATTCCTTTGTCCCTTTCATGGCTGAGATGATGCCTGCTTATGTACTGAAACACAGCTCAGAGGTCACTTCAGGATATTTTCCTAGTCCGTGGACTAAGTTTATCTCCTCTGTGCTCTGTGGTGTGCTTTGTATACAGCTGCTGTAGCACTCAGCATCGAGAGCTGTTTACGTGTTGGTCTCACCCACTGTCAGTTTCCTCTGTGTGAGGAACTGTGTGTGTGTAATCACAGAGTCCTTTGCACACTATGGTGCACAGTAGGCACACACAGGCTATTGGAGCAACTGAACAATCCTGGTCCATCTTTCTATTGGTTGCCGGACACACTCCTTCTGTTCCTTGGGCACAACTGGGTAAACGCTGCCAGATTCAATAGTGCTCTGTTTTTCTGAACTCTGAACTCTGGGCAGCCTGCCTTTCTTCTGCAGACCACCACATTCTTTCTTTCAGATATGTCAATACTATTGATTAAGTTATAGCTTTCTTTAAGAGCAATCACGTCCCAGTCATGTCCCTCTAGAGTTTCTTCATTCTTTCATTCATTAGTTCACTTATTTTCTTCATGGAAGTCTGTGTGTTTAAGAGGCATCTACTAGGTTTTCAATAAAATGGTGCCCTTTGTGTCACTGGCCTTCATTGTATAAGCCCTTCAAGGTGGGAGCCGGGTGGATGCTTTGGTTATTGGGATGTATGGACGAGGTGAGAGCCCCTGTCAGGGGAGGGCAGGAGGCCTGTATGCTGAGTCCAACTTCAGGAGAGTCCCTCAGTTTCTTGAGAACAGTCTAGGACAAACATCCCTCTAGTTTCAGAGGGAGGCAGCCCTGGTGTGAATGGATCCCATCATTGAACAGTGACTCAACTGTTCAATAGTGTAGACTCAACCCCACTATTCTTCAGGTCCCCCTCATGCTTCCTCCCCTTGGGATGTGATTTGGTTGATAGAGATGGGAGCTTGAGGAAGACCTGGTGGACATCCCATCGGCCAACTGCCTTTTCTCTGCTTCCTCTGTTAGGAGATGCTTTGGGTTTTTAGGGACTCTATTTATACAGGAATTATTTAGCATTTTTATTCTCTGAAGGTGCTGGCATGGATTCAGTCTGTAATTCTAAGGAAAAGGCGTTTAGCTGTGCCTTTCTTTGTTTGTCGGGAACATTTCTGTAGATAAGCGCCCTGCACAGTAAATAAACTGCATTGTTATTACATTGCCTAGCAATTTACCTGTAACAGACGGCTGTGCCTGCTATAATGACATGATAGCTAATCCATACCCCTGCATGATTTTATCTTTTCCTGGAGGAGGCTGGCAAGTTTAAAGGGGACGCCCTCAAGGATCGGCTAGAGGAAACCGGTTCTGGTTTTTGTGAGTGAGTTGTTTGGTGCACCAAAAATTCTGCGTCTGGATTTTGAACGAGTGCTTAATTTCAGGATCAATTACCTTAAGCTTCCCACAAGTAGGTTCTACCTAAAGCTTCCGTTTGATTTAATTAAGGAAGTCTCTCAGTCCTCAGGGCTGTGGTTAGTAGAGAAGATAATTTTTTTTTCTTACCACATTAGAAATTTTGGATATGTAAATAGCCTAGCATCCAACTTGTCTTAAAAGGAACTAACAATTGCCTTTGGCAATCGGTAAGTAAGGCTGCTTTCTTTTATTTAACTTCCTGTATGCTTTTTGATAGAGCCCTCAAAGTGACATTACTAGATCCAAAGGCAAGAACAATTTTATAGCTCTTTTAGTTTGACCCTGTTTACCAAAACACCTGAACAATTTACAGTGTCCCCATAATTTACAATAATTTTACCTAATTTTCAACATAAACTCCAGAACCAGACCTCCAATGGCATCTTTTCCCTAAGGGTTTGCTGTTTGTTTTTCTGGCTAGATGGAAAGCTTCTGGAAGAAAGGACTGGGTTTGGACTTCTCAGGAGGCTGTGCCCCTTCCTGGAAAGGGCACAGACTTAGAGCTCAACCCAGGTTCACCTCCTGGCTTTTAGCCATTAACAGCACTATGACCTGGGGTACTTTTCTATATTCTTTTGTTGCTGTTGTCCCAAAGCTTGTTTGAGATATACCGGCACCCTTTTTAGTACTTTTATTAACTAAAAATACTTCATATACAAATATATGTTTATATACAAATACTTTATATATAAAATATATACATATTTTTATAGCACTTTAATTACTTTTCTAAATGGTCTCAGATAGGCAGTGCTTATAGTCAGGGACAAGAATTATTTCAAATTGGAGAAGCTTCTCATAGTGGTGCCTACCACTCACTTTTCCCACCATTCATTTCTACCCAACATTTTCTTAGGAAAGAAAATGTGTCACTCTTCCTAATGATGAGTTAGGCAGGGTGGCTGCTTGCTGGAAGACTATTTATATCTCTCTAATCTATTTCTCTCCATCTCCAGCATCACCAATAGCTAACATTTATTGAAGGCTTATGGTGGGCCGTGCGCTCCACAGGCGTGATCTCATTTAATCCCCGCTAAAACCATTATTATTGCCATTTTACAGGTGGGGAATTTGAGGCTTAAAGGGGTGAAGCAAATTATCTAAGGTCACACAGCTAATTAGTGTTAGATTCGGGTCCAATCTCTCGCTTAGACTCGTGTGAAGGACTCTGGTAAGGGGAATGATAGCCGTCTTCCCAGCCCCTCACTTCGCTCAGGTCACCCTCTTCTCCACATGGAAACAATGTGAGCTTTTGCTAAAGAAAATCCAACATGTCCTCCCCCACTCCCACCCCGTGTGAACAGTCTGCACAATTTGGCTTCTGACCACCACCCCTGTCTTGTCTGGTACCACCTTGCCCTTGCTCTCTGCCTTTTATGACCTTCTTTCAGTTCTGGGACGTG
Organism: Mustela putorius furo; assembly: GCF_011764305.1. NCBI lineage: Eukaryota > Metazoa > Chordata > Mammalia > Carnivora > Mustelidae > Mustela > Mustela putorius. The sequence goes on along the minus strand of NW_025422047.1, from coordinate 30,813,149 downwards.
CCCTTTCTTCTTTGTCCTCAGAGTCTTCATAGATGTGGTTCCTTCTGGTTGGAACACCCCCTCCTTTCTTGGCTAGCAGGGCCCCATCATATTTCCTCATCCTTTCCTTCTTGGCCTTCTCCAGTGATTTCACTCCTGCTGAGGTAGGATGCTGCTTGCTAGCAGACCGTGGGTGCCTCTCCAGCCCCAACTGCCTCTGTAGCATGAAGATCTGTTGGTTCCTGACCTCATGTTAGGTGAGGTTCCCCTGCAGTATGCTTCAGACCAGCCTGTGCCTTTTTTTAATGGCCCTTATCAAGATGTACAGTTTCAAGAATTTTTTTTAATTTTTAAAAATATATTTTATTTATTTTTATTTATTTATTTGACAGAGATCACAAGTAGGCAGAGAGGCAAGCAGAAAGAGAGAAGGAAGCAGGCTCCCTGCTGAGGAGAGAGCTTGATGCGGGGCTTGATCCCAGGACCCTGGGATCATGACCTGAGCCGAAGGCAGAGGCTTTAACCCACTGAGCCACCCAGGTGTCCCCAGTTTCAAGAATTTTATCTTTGTGGCCATGTGGCTATTGTCTCTCTACCTGCTCTGACTGGAAGTTTTAGGAGGACACACATTGTCCCCTTGAGCTTATTTCGTATCCTCAGTGTCCAGCACAATGTTTGGCACATGGTATTGTCATTTACGATGCTGAGTAAAAGCTGAGATTTAGAAACTGGGGAATGCCAACAAACCATCTTGGGGTATCCTGGCCCTCTCCTGGAGGAGCAAGGAGCCTGTTCGAACTGCATGGTCTCTGGGTCTCTTCATGTGTGTGTATGTGTACTTCTCTGGACGCATGTGTGGCATGCCCATATCCACACAGACCCACAGGTGTGTACGTGTACACACACACACACACACAGGCGCACACACGCACACACGTACCCTCTCTCCATTACAGGCAGCTGAACCAGGAAGGTGAAGAATATTTTTCATGGCGTTATTTTTATGATAATCTATTTCGATGGTTAATTTGGTTTAGGACACTGATTTATCACCAGTTTATAGATCTCTCTCTCTCTCTCTTTTTATTGTCCTATTTGAATTATAAGGATGGCATGTGTGAAATGGAACTTCTTGGCCTATTGTTCTGCTTCTCACGCAACCAGTGTAGTTCAGACAATAAAAAGACCTATAAAATTAATATATACACAGTGTGAGGGATGAAAGAGAGGGACAGAGACAGAGAAAATGGGTAATGCTTTGGAATTGGATACCACATTTATCTCTCTCTGGTGAAGTTCAGAATCAAAATTTACATGTGGAAAAGGCATAAATGAAGTATGAAGGTGTTGTCCTCTTGGGCGGAAAGAGGTCTAGTAATTCTAGCTTACCTGTGTTACTCAGAAAACACATTTTCCTCTTGCTCTTAACCAGGTTAAGGGATTTTTGACTACCAAGATAACTTTAGAAATATGTGCTCCAAAAATAGGACATTAGAGAAAATAAATACCAGGCCACTTGGATTATATAATTACTTAGTCTGCCTGGTATGTCCCAATTGTATCACCAATAAGCATTTAAAATGAGTATTTGCTTGTGAATTTTCTCCCATGCTTGGTACACACCTGACACGGGTAAGTATTCAATAAATGTTTGTTAGATGAAAGTATAACTGAAGAGTGCTGAGGAGGTATGACTGGGTAGCTGGTACTCTGATGTACAATCCTGAGCTTGCCGGTTCTTTACCAGAGGAAGGATTGTGTCCCTTTCCCTTCATCCCCTCTGGCAATGGTACCACTTAATGTCCTTTCCTGGCCAACTTCTCCACTTCTTTTGGTTCCTGGCCTCCATCTTGTTTTTGTTTTTTTTGTTTTGTTTTGTTTTTTAATTTTTTTGTTCCTCACTCTTCCTGAATTAGCTATTCACCTATTCCTTCCAAAGAGTGAGGTGAGGAACATTCTAGTGGAGTGGTCGATCCTGATAAAGTGTCTTCTGTCTGGAAAACAAACAGCAGTTTTCCTACCTTCTGAGGAAGTATTTTGAATAACCAGGTGGCAGTTCCCAGATGTGATTTCCCTTGAAGTTCTTGGATTGACTATTTATCGCTATGCTTGAAATGATGGTTATTATTGTTACAAATATTATTATGCCGAGGAAGCCAGCTTGCAAGCACAGACAGCTGCATTGTTTACAAACATAATTAATGAGGTGATTTTTAATATCAACCGCTCAGCCCCAGCCTTTCCAAAGACTGTTTACGGCCTGGGCCACAGAGCCATTTGTAACTTCCACAGCACTTCCCTGATGGGGCCGCCTCCAAGAGTCATTTCCTTTGGCTGGGCCCTGGTTTATTTTATGAATGACAAAAATAAACCTCTACTTGTTGCTGGTGAGAAACGGTTTATGTCTAGCAAGCCCACGTTCAATAGAAGATAAACACAGGAATACTTTTCTAAGAAGCGAAGCTACATTTCTTAGCAGCTAACTTCTCTATTTATATAATAGTCCTCCTGCTAAGGTGGCTGTCCTAGGGAACTGGGAAGGAATGGCGGATTCCATTTCTAAACATGGAAATGTTTTGTGTGGGATGATGGTCTAGAAACACCTGCAGTATATCAATACTCAGAAAAATGGCTTCTACTTCAAATAGGCTTTTGATGGTCCGACAACTGAAGCCTTTTACATGACATCAGACTTTTCTTTTTTTCCCGTTTAGTTATACACGGGTGAAGGATTTGAACAAAAGATGCTCTCCCCTCTAATTCTGGCTTGGCCTGACATGGTCTTTCAAAATGGACTTGAGAGCAAGTATTAGGTAAAACTCATCTTTTTGTCATTATTTTTTCCATTTACTCTTGATTTTGAGCTTTGAGGTTCTATCAGTGATGGGTAGATGGTGTACTCCAAATCTGAAGGATAACTTTATTCATATGAGATACCTGCCATTGAGTACCTTCCCAAGCAAATAGGGGAATGACTCTTCCACCCACATAATGAAATAGAAACCAATCACCCTTCTAGGTTCTACTGTATTTAAAAGCAAGAAATGAGCGTCTATGTGTTTCCTGACTTGTTTCTTACATTTCAGAGTTTAGATGATTTAATAGTGTGTTTAAACATTTTGCTTTTTGTTTTCTCCTCCACAAACCCAAAGGGAATAACTGTCATTCTATTCCCTCTTGACTATAGAATGGCGTGGGTATATCTGTTTGGTAAGAGGCAGTAAGATAGAAAGAGATTAAAAAAAAAAAAAGACTGAAAGTAGTAAAAATGACCCAAGATAGCTGAAGTCAGCCATCTTGTATTTTTCTTATAATTTTCAGGCAAATGCTTCAGAAATGTAGTTTTATGAGCTCAACTCCAAATATCCTTGTTTATTACCTTAATCTGGCTCTAGAGTAGATGTTGAGAACTTCATCAGTGCCCCAGGTTTCATAATTTTAGGTGTTGAATAAGAGTGCTCATTTTTTAAAAGATTTATTTTTATTTATTTTAGAGGCAGAGAGAGAGCATGAGAGAGCAGGGCTGGGGGGAGGGGCAGAGAAAGAGGTAGAGAGAATCCTGAGCAGACTGCGGGCTGAATGCAAAGCTGGATGGGGGGCTCGATGTCATGACCCTTGAGCTGAAATGAAGAGTTGGAAACTTAACTGATTGCACTGCCCAAGCACCCCAAGAGCATTCATTTAATACAACTCCATATTTCTTGAACATCTGGGGCTGTATACCCCCTACCCTCAGGATGCTTAACCATCTCCCGGAAGAGATAGAAACAAATAATGAAGACCCATCTCTAAAAGTGCACTATTCTAAAGAGACCTGTTTGTTTGATGGGTTTTACTGCTGGGATTTTCATTCTGCTGATTACAGTAATGAGTAGAGATGAAAAATGGAAGAAGCCATAAATTGATTTATATAGGAAAGGACATGACATGAAGCTACCAGTGGGACAGAAAAGAATAAATCTAGAGGCTAAGAGAAGGGAGTGAGGAGCACAGTGAAGTTTGAAGGGGTGAAACAAGAGGAAAAGTTTGGGGGACCAACTGCCATGATGTCTGAGATTTTGGGGGACAGAAAAGTTTAATGAGGATTTTTATTTGTTTTTAAAAATTGAGATATAACTCATGTGAAGTGCACAAATGCTGTGTGAATAGTTAGTGCATTTTAATGTATGAATATATTTTGTAACCACCACCCACATAAAGATACAGGATTTCCAGGGACGCCTGGGTGACTCAGTTGGCTAAATGTCTGCCTTTGGCTCGGGTCATGATCCCAGAGTCTTAGATTGAGTCCCATATCAGACTCCTTGCTCAGTGGGGAGTCTGCTTCTCCCTCTGCCAGCTCATCCCTCTGCTTGTGCTCTCTCTCTCTCTGTCAAATAAATAAGAATAAAATCTTTAAAGAAAAAATACAGGAATTTCTATTATTCTAGAGGGCTGTCTCTCCTACCCTCCCAGTTAACAGCCTAGGGTTGATTGTTATTCTGCCTTTTCTCCCCATAGAGGAGTTTCTCACGTTTTTATGCTTGATATCTGTAGAATCACATAGTATGTACTCTTAGTTACTAACTTTCTTACACTCCATGTTATGTCTGTGAGATAGAATTATCCATCCATATATTCTACATTTTGGTGCATGTTAGTAGTTTACTCTTTTTCATTCTTATGTAGTATTCCATTATGTGACTAGACCACAGCGTATTTGCTCCTTCTGTTGTTAGCGAGCATTCAGAGCGCTTCCAATTTGGGGACTATTTTGAATAATGCTGCTGTGAGCATTGTTGTATATGTAATTTCTGTGGGGCATATGCCCAGGAGTGAGAATGCTTGGCCACAGGGTACTTATGTAGGCTTCCCTTTAGCTGGGCCTCCCAAATAGTTTTCCAAAGGGATTGCACCCATCGGGGTCTCACATCTTTGCAACACATAATGAGAACTTTGAGGAATTCTTTCTGGGCATTGTGTGGTATAGTTTCCCCCTTTGCTACCCTCTGGGGGCTTCAGAAAGACCCAGAATTTGGAATCAGATTTATGTTAGATTTCTTGCCTTGGCCAAAGGTGGCAATCTCAGGTTCCTCTGGCATGAATCATGGCTTCTTCACCTACTAACTGTATATTCTTAGGCACAGTGTGTGTGTGTGTGTGTGTGTGTGTGTGTGTGTGTGTGTTGTCTTCTGAGCATTGTATTCTTCATCTGCAGGATGAGAACCATAGCATCGCTGCATAGGGTTTTTATAAGGATTGAATGAGATAGCACCCATCAAGCCCTTCGCACGGGGCCAGGCATGTCATTAATACTCAGAAAATGGTAGCTTGTGTTACTATTAACAGAAGTGAGAAAATTCCAAGGGGCAGGGTTAAACCCAGGGAGGATAGAGTCGGGAGACCTGGACCAGATCTCTATATCCATCTGGAATTTCTCCTTTCATAGCTAACCTTTGAAAGCTTGGGGCGGGGAGTGGGATTTGATTATTAGAGGCAATCATTCCTTATTGCCAAAAGCCCTGTGCCCTTTCTCCACACCCAGGTCAGCTGTCGTGACTTTGCAAGCATTGCATTTTCAGGCTTCACTTGTCGGAGACACGGGTATGCCGGAGACACGGGTATGCCGGAGACACGGGTATGCCTGACCACCATCACTGAGGAATTTTAGCAACAAGAGGTACAATAATCTGAGGCTTTCCTCAGTGGAGACAGGTAATAGGCAAGGGAAGAGAAAACTGAGGAGAGAAACTTCAAAGAGAAAACAGAAAAGAAAAAAAAAAAAGGAAGCCTATTTAATTTTATGGTTGACGCAACTTGTTACATGTGTGTGTCCTGCCAGATAAATTGGATCATCTGATTTTCAAATTGCTGGCTCCATTGTTTCAGAAATAGAGGATGTAAATAATTTCAGTGCAATCTCCCGGATCTGGACCTCTCTCATCCAGAACTGTTATCAGCATTAGCATAATTTATGGTGCTATCTAATAATGAAATCACTGAACACTGATTGTACAGCTTCTTAAAGCTATAATTATTGCTCATTAGGCATGGATTTCATATTGTTTGCTCCTGGCACATAACAAGTTATGGAAAGGGAAAAGTTGTCAGGAGAAGTGAGACACCAGGGAAGGCACTCTCTTGGTTCCCAAGGAGTCTCCCTGATGAGTCCGTGTGGGACTTTGTTTTTCATAGGAGAGAACAACTGGCCTCTCCAGATGCCATTTATTATCTTATTTCTTTGTAAAGGGAATTCATTTTAGCAGCACATCATGTTTCTTTTTTCATCCCATGAGGTAGTGAGGATTAAGTAAACGTAGACTGAAGGAGTGTGTGAACGAAGGAATGAATGAAGGCCGTAAGTCACAGTGGAGCACGTTACACTTGACCTCTGCCCAGCTCCTACCAAACATTATCACGGAACTGTCCTTGAAGTTTATCCAAGAAGTTAGAGTTGTCAGTTTTTCAGGGCTGTTCCTCGGAAATAAGTTGTAGCATATTTGTCTCCAAACATCTTAACATATGTTTTTTAAACTTCCAGAAGCAGTGCTTGACTTTTTCACTGTAAAAGATTTGAATAATGTGTACATGTACCGAGTAAAACGTGGGCACCCCTTTCATTCACTCTGGTTGATCCTCTTCCTGAAGTAATGACCCTTAACTGTAATGGCCTTGGTATTCCTGGTGATACTGAGGACCCATTGCCTGGGAGAATGGAAAAAAAAGGCTGCTCTTGTTGGCTGGCAGATCCCTTCCAAGTGGACCATGGATCTGGGGAAGGCTTGGTCTTAACTCTAAAGATGGAGGTTTAATTAGCAATTTGTATTGAATACAAAGGCTGGGAGAATGACACATTCCAGCACGGGAAGGACCTGTAACAATTACACTCTTTGCAAAATAGAGGCCACTGTCAGGTTCATGCTTCTGGGAATGGGGAAAGAGGCTTTGATGACTTGAGCTCATAATGAAGAGTGTTTTTAGCTTGTGATGTCATCAACTTTGATGGAATTTAGCTTGGCCTTGAGATTGGTATATTTTATTTGACCTTCATGGGTTGAACGTTACTTCTGTGTTTGTCAATTAACCCAGCCTGGTGATTTATCCAGGCCCAGGTCAGATTTTGCAGCCTGGCTTTTTTGTATCCGATTCTGGCTTCCTTAGGTCTTTTGGCATGAAACGTGAGAGCACTAAAGAAATCAAATGACTATTTCTTTAATAGATTCTTTTCCTTACTTGTTGATAACTGTGCTCTTTTCCTTAAATATCCTCTTATCTAAGGCCTTCTCATCCCTGGGAGTATAGGGAAAATGTCAGATATGCAGAAATTTAAAAAAAAAAAAACCCTTATTCTTTCACTGGAAAATTTCAAACTTTAGTAAAACTGTAGAAATGTTTAAATTGCCTTCCAATTTCTGAAAGAAATTGGTTTCCTTTAACGCTTAACGAGATAAACTGCAATTCGATTCAAGTCATTTTTCTGCCTCTCCTTGTTGACAATCTGAGCTCTGTTTTTTTGGTTTCCTCTTGCTTTCTGATTGACTTCAAGATTGCATCTAATCTTTTTATTCTATCTTGCACGAATGCAGCCTGCAATGTGTTGTGACAAGGAGCCAGACCTCCTATTAGCATATATTTATACCTTGCCGCACGCAAAGTGGTGCTTGGGGATTATTAAACCAGGCTGGAGCTCTGAAGGCACATAAAAGGCATCAGATTCACCCCTCCCCCTGGAAAATCCTCTATCCCAACTGTCTACCTGCCTGGAGATCTAATTGTTTGGAGAAAGGGATAAATGAGAGGAAGAGTAGAGAGTGGTTGTAGATGAAGTTAATATGATGGAGGAATTATTAGATAATTACAGACACGGGGAGATGTGAGAGATGATCTTTGTCCTCAAAGGATCTGGAGACACCTTGGAGGAAATTCAAGGACCATTCTGGGAATCAGTTGACAACATGGTCAAGTTAGCTTGCTGAGGAAGAAATTGGAATATGGAGAGATCTGGTCAGAGCTCTCGAGTAGAGATATTAATGATTTGTAGGATTCAGAATAGGAATTCAGAGGGCCAAATGCCAGGAGATGAAGATAGGGTCTAGGATTTCAAGACAGGGTTCCTTCTAAGGAGACCTGAGGAGAGGTGATAGGCAATATCTCTTCAGGTTCTATTTGTTTTTCCATCCAGAGAAACCAACAGAACAGACTCTGAACAATATTGTAACACATGCATCCATATTCTTTGGTGTTTTAGTTTTCTTTTTGTAGGATTCTTGGGCCCTCCAGGGTCTCAGAGTTTACGAATTAGTAACCTGTGTCTGCTATCAAAACTGGCAGTGATCTGACATTAGTCATTCACACATGGGTTTGACCTAATTTCCACTTATGCTAACCATCCCACAGCACTTCTATTTTAAGCCTGTTTTCTCTAATTGCAGAAAGACAGCCTTTGTCTTCTCTGAAAGAAATTTTGAGCATTAATAAAAAGTGAAAGGGACAATTTGGGGGAAGGGAAGCTATTCTAACGATTTGTATGCTAAAGGATTGGTCTGGAAGAGAAAGTATTTTTCTCTCTCTCAGCTTCCTAATAATTCCTGTACTCCTAGGATGGTAAGTCCCAGGGACTGCTCTTGGGAATTTCTGAGTTTTTATTTTTTTTTTTTAAAGATTTGTTTACTTACTTTAGAGGGAGTAGGGCATGAGTGGGAGGGGTAGAGGGAAAGGGAGAAAGAATCTCAAGCAGACTACGAGTTGAGCATGGAGCCCAACTTGGGGTTCAGTCTCAGGACCCTGAGATCACGATGTGAACCAAAACCAAGAGTCAAATGCCTAACTGACTATGCCACCTAAGTGCACTGAAATTTCTGAGTTTTGAGCAATTTTTCACTATGATGCACATCTTACAGTTTATTCCAACTTTTACCTTTAAATATTTTAGCCTTTGAAATAGGAGGTTAGGTCCAGGCTGCCATTTGGATTATATGCCCATGTGTTGGGGTGGGCTTGGCTTTCCTTTGTTTTTCCAGGTGCTTGGAGTAGTGAGCTGACCTTCTCTGTTCTGGGGCTCAGGGGCTATGGCAGCTGTCCCTCGGCCCATGCCTGCCTGGTGCTAGGAAGACTCTTATTGCTATCTGCCTTTCTCTGGCATCTATGACTTGGGCTGGCATGTGTCCCTTATTTGGATCTTTCCTTTGTCTTCTGTTGTAAGATTTAGGACATTGTCTGGGCATAGGGGATAAGTCAGAGAAGGGCAAAGAAATGACTTTGGGCCCAGTGTAATTAGGTCTGAATGACTTATGAGGAGGGAATTCATACAGTGTTCAGAAGTCATTACTTTGCTTTCCTTTGTATACATCTCCTTTGGGGGCCTTAAGGGCTGGAGGGATGGCTGGGTTACAGTGGGGTCTAAGAAACTAGAAACTTGATTTGACTATACACAGTATACATTTATCAGGGGCATTTTTCCAGGCAGGAGAGGAATGACCAGGTAGATGACCAGATATACTTGATTTTCTTTGTTTAAGGCTGTATTTTGTGGACTCAAAGCTCATGATGTGTATATATAGTGACTTTTAAGTAACAAGACCAATTGAATGAGTCATGTGTGAACATTAAACTCCTTAGGCATTTGGGAAGTGATATATGGAGAAATCATAAGATGAGAAGATACTTAAGTTCTTGTTCATGGGGAGGATATAGATATTTATAAATGTTAGCATTGTTAGGAAAAATGAGCATAGATGTGGATCTTAATGAGTTAGGGTCATTACCCCAACAATAACTATAGGATTATGATATTTAAATAAAATATAGGTTATTTGAAGGAGACTAAGGAAGAAGAAAAATAAGAAGTAAAAGGAAAGCATGGCAAATAGCACCAAATAAAACAGCAAAGTGAATGTCAGTGTAACAATAATTATAATAAATATAAGTAAGTCAACGCGACCAATCAAATCCTAAAGGAGAACATAGGCAGCAACCTCTTTGATCTTGGCCATGGCAGCTTCCTGCTAGATTTTTAAAAACTAAAGATTTAGTTATATGATGTGTGCATAATACTTAAAGTTATAAGGACAAAAGGATACAGAAAGATTTAACATAAAGGAGTGGGGAAAAATATATACCAGGCACATATGAAACAAAAAAATTAGAAGTAGCACTTTTAATATCAGGGCAAATGATATTTAAGATGAAAAATTAAATAAAGGACAAATAGGGACATTGTGTATTGGTAAAGGAGATAAGACACTATAATAATGAACATATATGTTGCTAACAATAAGATCATAAAATATAAAAGCAACAATGGACTTACCTAAGACAAGACATGGATAGATAAAAAATTAATGGTTCCAACTTAAAAAAAAAAGCAAACATCTCTTGGAAACTGATAGAGCAAACAGTTAGATAAATAAGAAAAGATATACAACAAATGTATATAATATATTCTTTCAGGTCTTTTTGACATATAAATAAAAAAAAGTTTAGTAAATTCCAGGGCTCAATTTCATACAGATTATATGTCTTTTCTGTGATGCATTAGAGCTAAGTATTAATAATAAAAGGAAAGCTAACTAACTAAATGTAAATGGTAGAAACTTAAGATTATATCTAAAATTTGCCCATACATTTTACATATAAAAAGAAATTCAAGGGGCACCTGGGTGGCTCAATGGGTCAAAGCCTCTGCCTTCAGCTCAGGTCACGATCCCAGAGTCCTGGGATTGAGCCCTACATCAGGCTCTCTGCTCAGTGGGAAGCCTGCTTCCCCCTCTCTCTCTGTCTGCCTTTCTGCCTACTTGTGATCTCTCTGTCAAACAAATAAATAAAATCTTTAAAAAAGAAAAAACAAAAACAAATTCAAGAACCTTCTTCTATATGAAGCCTGTGTCAATGTAATGTCTTGCCCAGTCTCTGGTGAATTTGTTTTCTGGTGTAGGGGTTGGAGAATTTATAATGAATTAAATAATACAAGTTGGGAAAAAAAGGGAACCCTTTCTCCCATTTGGGTATAACTCATATAGTTCGATAGAAAAATTTTAGGAAATATAAAAATATAGAGCTTATAAAGTAGCTCAACAGAAAGTGATTTAACTTTGGCATGATGATTGAAAATACAGAGCAAATGGAGCTGCATTCTTACTTGGAGTGTGATCTGAAGAAAGCTTCCTGAGGACCACTATGGTCACATCAGAAACCATGTAGAATGTCGAGAGGAAGATCATAATTCCTAGGTATATGTAGCTTGTTCTATAGAGGCTTTAAGAAAATCAAGAAACAGGATAGGGCTGAAATTCCAGGTATTTTGCTTTGTGAAAGACCACCGGTGCCTTTGTATTTGCGTCTGGGCTGGTGTGGTCAGGGTAAACATAGGTTCTTATTGAATTGAAACTTTTTGCCTAGAAAATCTGGGATAATTATAATTGTTGGCATAATCAGTATAGTGGGCTGGGTTTCCTGGAAAGCCAACTCTGAATGGAGATTAGCATGTAAGAGGTTTATTATAGCGTGCTTTTGGGGTCAAAAGTTGGAGAAGGGAAGGGAGGGGTTGGAAGGAAGAGAGGAAACAGGATTGTGTAGAGGTAGAAGCTGGGTTGCAGTGAAGCTTCAGCAGAGCAGATGTAATAGAGGAAGATTTGAAGCTGTGATATACCTTTTAAAAAATTAAATTCAATTAATTAACATATAGTATATTTTTTACTTTCAGAGGTAGAGTTTAGTGATTCATCAGTTGCATATAACACCCAGCTCTTACATCAAGTACCTCCTTAATGCCCATTACCTAGTTACCCTGCCCCCCTCACTTCCACTCCCGCAACCTCAGTTTGTTTCCTATAGTTAAGAGTCCCTTATTGAATCTATGGACAACTAATGTTCAACAAAACAGGAAAGAATATCCAATGGGAAAAAGATAGTCTCTTCAACACATGGTATTGGGAAAATTGGACTGCCATATGCAGAAGAATGAAACCGGACCATATTCTTAAATCATACACAGAAGTAGAGTCAAATGGGTAAAAAACCTAAATGTGAGACAGGAATCCATCAAAATCCTAGAGGAGAACACAGGCAGCAGCCTCTTTGACCTTGGCCACGGTACCTTCTTGCTAGATGTGTCTTCAGAGGCAAGGGAAACAAAAACAAAAACGAACTATTGGGACTTCATCAAGTTAAAAAGCTTCTGCACAGCAAAGGAAGCAGTTGACAAAACCCAAAGACAACCCTCAGAATGAGAGAAGATATTTGCAAATATCTTCTCAGATAAAGGGCTAGTATCCAAATTCTATAAAGAACTTATCAAACTCAATACCCAAAGAACAAATAATCCAGTCAAGAAATGGGCAGAAGACATGAACAGATACTTCTCCAAAGAAGACATCCACATGGCCAACAGACACATGAAAAAGTGTTCAGCATCACTCAGCATCAGGGAAATACAAATCAAAACTACAGTGAGATACCACTACACACCAGTCAGAACTAAATTTAACAAGTCAGGAAATGGCAGGTGTTGGTGAGGATGTGGAGAAAGGGGAACCCTCCTACACTGTTGGTGGGGATGAAAACTGGCGCAGCCACTCTGGAAAATAGTGTGGAGTTTCCTCAAGAAGCTAAAAATAGAGCTACAACCCAGCAATTGTCCTACTAGGTATTTATCCAAAGGATATGAACATAGTGATCTGAAGAGACACCTGAACCCCAGTGTTTATAGCAGCAATGTCCACAATAGCTAAACTATAGAAGGACCCCAGATGTCCATTGACAGATAAATGGATAAAAAAGATGCTACACACACACACACACACACACACACACACACACACAGGAATATTACTCAGCCATCAAAAAATGAAATCTTGCCATTCTCAACAGTGTGGATGGAACTAGAGGGTATTATGCTAAGTGAAATAAGTCAATCAGAGAAAGACAATTATCATATGATTTCACTCATACATGGAATTTTAGAAACAAAACAGGGTCATAGGGAAAGGAAAATAAAGTAAGACAAAATCAGAGAGGGATAACACTTTTGATTTGTCTTGAGTTGAAACTTTCAACTCTCAACTAGTCATCAAATGAGTCTGTGCCTGAAAGAACACATCAGCTTGGGTAAGGTGGCTGTTTTCAGCAAGGCATTCCCAGTAGAGATAATAAGAAGTAATAAATCATTCATTCCTAAAGGAGACTATGAGTGCCACATCACAGTGTCTACCACCATAGTGGTATAATTTTGGTTTGAAAAATTTTTTTTTTTTTGTTTAAAAGAGTAAAGGGTTCGAAAAAAAAATTCTAGGTTCAATATGCAGTTAAGAGTAAAATCCTTCCCAACCTAGTACTTGCTCTTACTATGGACATGTTATAGGGGAAATTGCTCTATGAACACAAATGGAAAGAATTATAGGGGTACCTGGGTGGCTCAGTCAGTGGAGTGTCCACCTCTTGATTTTGGCTCAGGTCATGGCCTCAGGGTCATGGGATTGAGTCCTGGGTTGGGCTCCACAGTTGGTGTGGAGTCTGTTTGAGATTCTCTCTCTTCATCTCCCTCTGCTCCTCCCTGCACTCTCTCTCCAAAATAAAAAAAAAAAAAAAAAGGTATGCTTTATAAAGCTGTCATATGAGGAGTTCTGGTATTTGTTCCAAGAATTCTCTTATCTTAATATGACTTTAGGGTGGGAGTATCTTTCCTGTTTTTTTTTTTTCCCTCCTGTATGAAAGAGGAAGAACATCAAATGTTTCCTAAATATTTCAGGTACTGTGTGTTTCTTTGTTATATCATATGTATTAGTTTTGAAAATAATTTTAAAATTCCAAAGAATATTCTTGGACTTGTTTTTTACCCGAGTGATGATCAAAGGTAGGAAGAGATAGCTTGTACGTCTACCCTATCTCCCTACTTCTTTTCCCCACCATAAACCAGGAGAATTCAAGGGAGGGAAAGAGAGAGGAAAGCTACAAGTAGCTCCACAAGTACAAGACCAAAAGTGTAAGTAGGGGGACAGGACAGTAAGGGCACTCTTCCGTAGATGATGGAAGTTGTTTGTCTTTGATCCTTCATGGGTTGCCTTCTTGATGATGCTGTTATCTGCTCCTTATGTATAGCTAAGATGTGCACTGGCCTATGAACTCAGACCATACACCCTGCAGGAAGCCCTTCTTCACTGAAAGTAGGGATTCAGCATGTGGGTTCTGGGGCCAGACTGTCTAGGTTTGAAGACCAGCTTCATCTCCTCCTGACTGTGTGGTCTTGGGCAAGGGGCTTCTGCCTTTTTGGTCCTTAGCTTTCTTGTCTGTAAAATGGGGTTGGTAATAATACCTCATGGGTTTGTTGTTGAGAATTGAAATTAAACTTGTAAAATCACTTCAAACAAACAAACAAAAATACTTGGAAATATCAGCTATTATTTGTCCCGTGAGGCCATCCTCCCTGTTGCCTGGGTTTCCTACCTTGACAGATAACTTTAGCATCACACAGATCTCTTGCATACCCAACCTTCCACTCCAGCTTTAGGGTCAGAATGTTTCTGGCTGCTGCCTTCTCTGCCCATCACCAAAGCAAGTGTACAGAGGTGACCATATGTTCTTACTTCCTATATATTTCTATTCAAACACAAATAATTTTCCACTTAATAGTCTTCACTCACAATTATCTATCCTTACAAGGAAATTATCCTTTTTAAGGATTATGAACTACAGATGGGGTCATTTCAAAGTCTTATAGATAAAAAAGTGGGATCTTTTTTCAAGTATAGTTTTTCCGTTAAATCTTTCCTTGCCTCATCTTGATTATTTTGGAAGGTGAATTTTAAATGAAAAAGAAATCGAAGGCAGAGATTAGAGGTAAGGACCCCCATACTAGGCCAAATTTTTCCTGATCATTCACTCTTGATAATCCCTCAAGCCCCTCCCCCCGCTCCCCTTTGGTCTTCTTTCTTCCTCTTGTCCTTCAAGGAGGAAAAAAAGCCAAGATAGAGAGCTGCCTGGGAGAACGTGAAGGGTGGAATTCATTTTCATCAACTCAGAAGCAGAGTAGAATGAGAGACCTTAAAAAAGAAACACAGAAGCTGGTGACCTTGACCTACTTTGGCCTCAAACCTTGAAGCTGAGGATATGTACAAAAAGATAGTTTAGTTTTCAGTGATGACTTTTATACCCATATTAACAGTTTGTATAATTTAGTGATAACTTGTTCCTTTAGGCTGTGGGTTTTTCCTCTGTAAAATATGTACTAATTAATTAATTGATTAAATATTTATTGAGCAAGTATGTTTGTGCCAGGTACCACCCTAAATACCGGAGATACAGTTGTGAATGAACAAAAATAGACATCAAAGTGGTGAAAACTCTTATGGAGCTTCTGTTCTTCGGGGAGGAGATGGTGAGTACATCAACAAATGTTGGGTGGTGATAAGAAGGAAAAATAAAACAGTATAAGTTAAGCAAATAAGAAAAATAAAATGAAAGAAAAGAGAAAGAAAGAAAAAGAATAGAAAATAAAGTAGGATGAGGGGACAGATGATGACAGGTGCATTGAAGTGTGTACTATTTTGGACGGGGTGTTCTCCCTTTCTAAAAGGGTTTGACTTGAGCCGAGACCTGAAAAACACAAGGAAGGGAGGGATGAGGATTTGAGCAGAAGGCATGGCAAATAATTGCCACTAATTCTTTAAATTCAGTGATACCGAACCTTGAGATGATAAGGAGATGGAGTTTGATTTAAAATAATATTACTAAACTGAAAGAGATGAAAGAAATACATATACAAGTTTTTCTTGTCTTTGTCACCAGATGAGGTTTGAGAAGGAAGACCTAGGATTTCCCTGGAAACAAGATTTTCCCTGCATATACCTCAGTCACATCCATTGTGAGGTGATCAACACTCACATGCCACAACTTGAGGTTGTGATGGTGATGGTGATGGTGATGATCATTGTGGTCTTGGAAAGTTCCTCCTCTTCATTCTCCCACCCTGTGAGAGAATAAAATGTAGAGCTCAATATGACTCATTACTCTGAATGTTCTTAAGTTTGGGTATGGAGACTCAGTGCCTAAAGCTTGCGTATTTGAAAAAAATACAGGTATTTATGTCTTCTTTTTTTCTTTTTCTTTCCTTTAAACCTAGCATTTAAAATTAAAGAAACAAGAAGGAACCAAATTGGTGGAATTGGAACTAGTTGTTCCAGTGATTTTTATGGAAGTTCTTGTTTTATCTCTGTATAGTCTATTCCAAGGGGTTACATAGATCTATGATTTGTTCATCTTTCAAACTTACCTCCCTCTGGTGATCACTATAACACCTGAAAATCTCCATGCCTTCCCATCAAAACCTCCCACAGGAGACAGAGGGCTTGATGAGTTAGATTTTTATGGTAAATTTCCTTTGTATGTTTGTATCTTGTTATGCCTTTAGTTCTTACTGTGTTGTCCTCAATCATCACAAACACATGCAACATAAGGCTAAATATTTTTTCCTGCTATAATATTCATGCCTCTATGAAAGGAAGGTGCAACCACTTGGGAATGATGGACTTTTTAGATTTTTTTGGTCCAGATTCCACTTTTATCTTTGGAGCACGTAACAAGCCCAGTTTATGTTGTACTTTGGTTCTAGGCTGTTTTGCTTTGGCTATGGTCATTGTCAATGGGATGAGAGAATTGGAAAAGAGTTGGGTGAAGGGAAAGATGACCATTATTGGCCAAACTGACTCTCTAAATGACTTTCTTTCCTATCTACTTGGGTATGTAAGGTTCCTTGCCTTACGTTGGTATTTAGAATCAGGTTTGAAAGCATCCATGGATGCAAAAAAGCAAATCATAAGTGCATTTAGGGTCTTCTGATACTTAGTCATGACATTTTCAAAAGTAGATATGAGGATGAATCTCAGAGCTGGTGCCATCAAATTCTTCAACCCCACCCATTCTCTGAGCTTAAGAAGTGAGTGGGAAGATAGAATTAGAATAATTTTTTCTATCAGAGGAAGCAGGACAAACAGCACTTTAGCTGAGATGGGTGGGCGGGCAGGCATGCAGTTTCTGTGTAAAAGATGGGTTGCTTACTCAGAGAAGACCTGATATGCAAGAAAAAGTCAGCCGAAAATATGAGTCACTCATTAGACTCTTTAAAAGGTAGAACATGCCAAGGCAGGGGAGGCAAACAGACTCTTTCATTAACTTGGACTAGGATGCACCCTCAGATACAACATGTCTCTAGAAATGAAAAACAATTCTCTAAAAAAATGATCCAATTAAAATATATCATATTTTAGAGAGCAAGCAGATAACACGGGGTTTGTCAAATAAGAATGCATGAAATATATTTGAATAGAACGTTTCAAAGCTTTTTTTTTTTTTTTAAGTTTTGTTTATCTAAGTAATCTCTATGCCCAATGTGGGGCTTGAACTTGACCTTGAGATTAAGAGTACTGTGCTTTTCCAACTGAGCCAGTCAGGCACCCCTCAAAGGTTGTTTTTTAAAATAGAGAACTTATTAAAGTCTATGAAATAGACTTCAGAAAATTGATTTCTTGAAATGAATACTGCAAGTAATTATTCAGAGACCATGAAGAACAAGCTTTCAGATATACCCCTTAGCCACAAGTTGCCCTGTGAAAGATGAGGAATTAGAGAGAGGTCAATGCATCTTTGGGCTATGGTGCCTCCACAGGAGGTTGAAGAGTGACTTCATACTATTTATGCAGAATTTCCAAATCAGAGAAGGCAGTTCCCTTATCCAAAGATTTGGGTTCTTTGCCCACCTACCCTGAGAAGCAGGCTATGGATTGTACCAGATAAAATATTAGAAGCTGACCTCTGAACCACATATTTAAATTCATTTTTGGTTTATTCTTTCCAAATAGCAATTGAGTTTGGCTATTGTGTTTGGCCATCTGCAGCCTGTTTTTATAACTGCATGCTATCATTGTCCCTGAGATTTTCCTGGTTAATATTATTAAGGGGTGGATATATGATTTCCTGGGTGGTTCAGCTCACTCTTCTGGTGTGTTTTGATAAGAAAGTGCCTACCTGCTGCACCAGGGGGCTTTCATTGGCATTTTGAATGTTTGCTTGTGAGGAAATAATATAGTAGACAGAACCACTCTATTGGTTGCCTTTCAGATAGAGAATTCTGTTTAATTTGCAGAAACTATTTATAAATTCGAACTATTAACTCAGCCTTTCTTGTTGGCCTTACAAAAGCAGCTCTTAGGAAATAAAGCATTTGGGACCCAGTGGGAAAGAGTCCAAGCTCGTCCTGCCAAATCTCCTGAGTTATCCTGACTCCCACCTGAGATTCTGGGATTTTCTATTAAGAAGGGGAGGGAGAGATTGGCCCCATTTGGAACAGAGATGATAGAGAGTAAATAGACTTGTCTGTTTTTCAAAGATAATTGCGGGTTATGAAACAAAGCTAAGTAGGTAGCTAAATCCTACGCAGATTACAAAAGACGTTCTACATCTCTGAGTTAGTGCACGTAATTTTAGGCCCCGAAGCAATGTCTGGTGGACCAGCTGAACGTGCTAGGGCAATTGTTGAATGAATCCAAGAGAAGCCATGGTTGGAATCAGATCATGGATTATAGATTCCCAGAACTGGAAAGGCCTTTAGATATTTTCTAGGCAAACCCTTTTTCCTTTACTTCTGAGGAAACCGGAACTTAGATAAGTGTGGCTATTTTGAGTGATTATGAGCATGCCTAGAGCCTAGGTTCCTACTCCTCTGTGCTGTGCTGTGACGTAGGGTCAACTGGACTTCAGGTAATGGTCTACTGCCTTCAGTGTGGTTGGTCTCCAGACCATGTCATGGGTGGCATGAGAGTCCTCACAGGTATTCCTGCTACTCAACAGTCACAAAACATCTTGCTCTCATTTGTTTCAGCCACACCTCTACTAGGAGGGCAACATGCTCTGTACTGATGGATCCACAAAGCCCAGCTCTGCCATTAGGGAGGCTCAGAGGGAGCTTTGAGAGTCAGTTCCCAGGCTGGTGCTTTCCACCACAAACTTTCTCTTTTCTTGGGATTCTTTCTCAAGCTAAGGGGAAAAGTAGCCAGCTCTGGATTTCTGCTTTGTTGGAATCTTGACAACATTTGCAAAAGTCTTGATCAGGTTAGTCAAACTCTCTGAGCTTTTGTTTCTTGTATGTAAAATAAAAATAATAATTCACAGGGTTTATGGCACACACAGTCCTGAGTGCAAGGGAGGCATTTAATAAATGTTTATTCTCTCTCTTGCTTGTATAATAAAATTTATGAATATGCTGGCTTATGATTAGTTTAAGGAAAATTATTCTGACTGCTTTTTTTGTTTATGAAGATAACACATATTCATTGTTGAAAAATCAAACAATATTGAAAATTATGAAGTCCCCTGAACACCTACCATCCAGATATAACTATTCTACATACTTTTACAAATTGGTCCAGTCATCTCTTTATGTATTTGTATTTATAATTTTACATAAAACAAATCACAACACAAACACTCTTTTGCAATCTATTGGGCAAGAAGCCAGTTCAAAGAAAATGCTAATAGATACTTTCTGCCAGATCTGGGGGTGGTTTTAGTCCCACAGGTAGGACACAGTGGAAAACACAATCTCATCTCACAGATTAAAACTTTGCTATGACATGGCTGGTACTCTTCTTCCCAGTTGTCCCTTTCCCCTTTCTCCCCAGTAGAGAGAGAATATACAATGTCATTCTTGGAGTTTCGCAAAAAAAAAAAAAAAAAAAAAAAAAAAAAAAAAAATTGCCAACTGGGAAAGTCTACTTGATTTATCTTTTTTTTTAAACTTTTGTTTATTTAAATAAAAGGTGGGGTGAATAAATGTTATCTATTGCTAATCCCCTTGCAGCCCCTTAATCTCCTGAGTTTGATCCTTCCTGTTTTTCCATAGGACGGAGACTATTGTGGGCTTTAGCACATTGGGTCTTGATGACTTACAGTTATGGGCAACATTATTTTTGTTTAGAGTAATCTCCCTGATGGCCCAGTGGTTCCCCCCATCAGACAGACAGAGTAACATTACCTATGCTCTATCCTTCACCTGCCTCCCAGCTTTATCTGTATTCTCTGTTTCCTTGGGCTTATGCTAATGGTGATCTGAGTGATAATTTAGCACCAGACATTAAGAAGACATGCAGGACAATTCTGCCAAGACTTTATAACATGATGCTGCTCTCTGCCCATTCACAGCAGTACTCATTAGTAGAAAATACAACTAGTTGAAAGTCTTTGGGTATTGGGAGACTTGGATCCTACTGAGGAAATAAAAACCTTCAGTATTAGAATCTTATGTAGGAGTATCAAACCAGCATAGAAAGGTTCTCACTCATGAAGAGAGGGTGTTAATATTCGTGTGGTTCCACCCAGCCCACCAATATTATGTAAACAGGGCCTTTCTTACACTTTGAGATCCTGTGATTAGAGTCAGCAATTTCAAAGTAATGCTTCCAGGCTGTTGTAGGTTTTGCCATAATTGGGCCAAACTCTCTCCCAGAGTCTCTATGAGTTCAGAACTTCTTCCCAGTCTCCCTTCTCCTCACCACAGGAATCTGCACTGATTAATTAGTGCCAGATGTATTGGGGTGGTTTTGTTAGACAGCTTTCATCTAGGAAAAGGTGGGCTGAGTACACCCACTCGTTTCCCACCATCTCCAGAAGGAGCAGCTTTTAACTATGACTCTGATGCAGGGCTTTGAACTGTGACCTAAAGACGAAAGGCTCATCACCAATCTTATCTGCTCATCAAAGACCAGACAGCAGGGGTGATGTGTAATCGAGGCTCACTGGCACCTCTGCTGCCTGTCCTGACAGAGTTCTGCCGGGGCCAGCTGTGGACATGAAGACGTTATGGAGCCACATGGATGGTGCTAGAACTTCTGACCTTCTTGTGACAAGTTTATATCATAACTTAAGATTATGTTGACATGTTCTTATGAAGAGTAATGATAAATTTGAAGGAAATATAATATCCCTAAGTTAGAATTTTACCTTTTTGAGCTTCTTCTCCAAGAGAAAGCTTCTAAGTTATGTGGACTTTGACATCCAAGGAGGATGCATGTGTGTGTGTGTATGTGTTCATTCTCATTCACTGATTATTTTATGCTTTTTCCCTATAGACTGAGAATTACTGCATAAGATGATAACATGTTCTGGGGGAACTAGGAGGGAAGTAGAAGGCATATATCTTTGCCTTGGAAATTCTACAGGAAAATGACATGGGCTTTCCATATATTTGTATTCATCTGTGCTCATAAATGGATAACCTAGAATTTCTATTTCTAAATTCTGAAGGATTATTTGACCATAGAGTTGCGGGTCCAAATCTGGGGTCTCTACTCTGTTCCACTGGTCTATGTGTCTGTTTTTGTGCCAGTACCATGCTGTCTTGGTGATCACAGCTTTGTAGGAATGCTTGAAATCAGGCAATGTGATGCCCCCAGTTTTGTTTCTCTTTTTCAACAACTCCTTAGCAATTTGGGGTCTCTTCTGGCTCCATACAAATTTTAGGATTGTTTGTTCCAGCAATTTGAAAAATGCCGGTGGAATTTTGATAGGGATGACATTGAAAGTATAGATTGCTCTAGGCAGTATAGCCATTTCAACAATGTTTATTCTTCTGATCCATGAGCATGGAATTCTTTTCCATCTCTTCATGTCTTCTTCAATTTCTTTCATGAGTGTTCTGTAGTTCCTCGAGTATAGATCCTTTACCTCTTTGGTAAGGTTTATTCCCAGGTATCTTATAGTTCTTGGTACTAGAGTAAATGGAATCGATTCTCTAATTTCCCTTTCTATATTTTCATTGTTAGTGTATAAAAAAGCAACTGATTTCTGTGCATTGGTTTGTATCTTGCCACATTACTGAATTGCTGTATGAGTTCTAGTAGTTTGGGGGTGGAGTCTTTTGGGTTTTCCATATAAAGTATCATGTCATCTGCAAAGAGAGAGAGTTTGACTTCTTCTTTGCCAGTTTGAATACCTTTTATTTCTTTTTGTTGTCTGATTGTTGTTGCTAGGACTTCTAGTACTATGTTGAACAACAGTAGCAAAAGTGGACATCCTTGTTGTGTTCCTGATCTCAAAGGGAAGGCTGTCAGCTTTTCAACACTGAGAATGATATTCACTGTGGGTTTTTCATAGATAGATTTTTATGAAGTTGAGGAATGTTCCCTCTATCCCTATAGTCTGAAGTGTTTTAATCAGGAAGAGATGCTGTATCTTGTCAAATGCTTTTTCTGCATCAATTGAGAGGACCATGTGGTTCTTCCCTCTTCCCGTATTAATTTGTTCTATCACATTGATTGATTTGCAAATGTTGAACCACCTTGTATCCCAGGGATAAATCCCATTTGGTCATGGTAGATAATCTTTTTAATATATGTTGGATTGACAAAGCATGGAAAAAATATACAGTGGAAAAAAGACAGTATCTTTAATATATGGTGCTGGGAAAATTGGACAGTTATGTATAGAAGAATGAAGCTTGACCATTCTCTTACACCATACACAAAGTTAAATTTGAAATGGATAAAAGACCTTAATGTGAGGCAGGAACCTATCAAAATCCTAGAGGGGAACATAGGCAGTAACCTCTTCGAGATCGGCCACAGCAACTTCTTTCAAGACATGTCTCCAAAGGCAAAGGAAACAAAAGTGAAAATGAAGTTTTGGGATTTCATCAAGATCAAAAACTTCTGCACAGCAAAGGAAATAGTCAACAAAATGAGGAGGAAACCCATGGAATGGGAGAAAATATTTGCAAATGATACACTATAGACAAAGGGCTGATATCCAAGATCTACAAAGAACTCCTCAAACTCAACACTCAAAAAGTAGATAATCATGTCAAAAAATGGGCAGAAGACATGAACAGATACATCTCCAAAGAAGACATACAAATGACTAACAGACACATGAAAAAATGTTCATCATCATTAGCCATCAGGGAGATTCAAATCAAATTCAAATTGAGTTACCACCTTACACCAGTTAGAATGGCCAAAATTAACAAGACAGTAAACAAGTATTGGAGAGGATGTGGAGAAAGGGGGAGCCCTCTTACACTGTTGGTGGGAATGCAAGTTGGTGCAGCCACTTTGGAAAACAGTGTGGAGATTCCTTGAGAAATTAAAAATAGAGCTACCTTATGACCCTGCAATTGTACTACTGGGTATTTACTCCAAAGATACAGAAACAGTGAAAAGAAGGGCCATCTGTACTGCAATGTTCATAGCAGCAATGGCCACAGTTGCCAAACTGTGGAAAGAGCCAACCTTCAACAGACAAATGAATAAAGAAGATATGGTCCATATATACAATGGAATATTATGCCTCCATCAGAAAGCATGAATACCCAACTTTTGTATCAATATGGACAGGACTAGAGAAGATTATGCTGAGTGAAATAAGTCAAGCAGAGAAAGTAAATCATCATATGGTCTCACTTACTTGTGGAGCATAGGGGATAACATGGAGGACATTGGAAGAAGGAGAGGAGAAGGTAGTTGGGGGAAATCAGAGGGGGAGACAAACCATGAGAGACTGTGGACTCTGAGAAACAGACTGAGGGTTTTGGAGGGGAAGGGAGATAGGGGGCTGGGTGAGCCTGGTGATGGGTATTAAGGAGGGCATGTATTGCATGGAACTGGGTGTGATGCATAAACAATGAATCTTGGAACACTGAAAAAATAAAATAGATTAAATTTTAAAAAAGTCACACACACACACAAATAAATAAATTCTGAAGGAAATCCACAATTAACATGTCGTATCTATGACTGAAAGATTGGTGCTACTATTTTTTAAAAAAAATATCTTATTTATTTATTTTGAGAGAGAGAAAGAGAGAGAGAGCACAAACGGGGAGTGGCCGGCAGAAGGAAAAGCAGGCTCTGCCTCCAAACAAGGAGCCTGATGCAGGACTTGATCCCAGGACCCTGGAATCATGACCTGAGCCGGATGCAGACTCTTTTAACTGACTGAGCCACCCAGGCGTCCCCTGGTGCCACTTCGTAATTAAATGAGAATAAGTAGACGAGTAATCTATGAGGAAGCTGAATTTGACTGGGACATGTTTAAATTTCTGTTGTTCTCCCCAACCCTTGGTTAGCAGAGAGGCTAAAAAGAAGTTACCCAGGGTTCAAGAGAGGAGAGCTAGGTTTTCCCAGAAAATGTGGACAGAAGTTTCTTTGTGTGGTATTTTCCATTTTTCTCTTCAGGTCTACTCACCATCTTTCTCCACCCACTGACTATCCTGGAGGCTACTTTGCCCTCTGTCTTAGTGGGTTTGACAGTAAGAGGCACCTATGGTATGTGGAGAGCAGGAGGTGGGTAAGGTCAGGATATTTATTCTCTTGATTCCCTTCCTTTGAGGTTGCTGTGGGTTGTCTGTGTCCATCTACCTATGACCAGAGCTCCTGTTGGAAATTCCCTCCTCTCTCCAGACTAAGACAGATGCTTCCTCCTCTTGCTCTTTCAGCAATATGGTAGTAACAGCTCCCTGTTTTCACTAGACCTGCAGCTGGTTTTCTTACACTCTGCCCCTCTTTGTAAATAATCTATACATTAGACTTTCCTCTGTTACCATGTTTGATGTGTCATCTTTTTCTTCATGGGTCTGGACTATTATACTTTATTTTATCCTTTAAATAAATACTAAATAAATACTATCTTTTTATAAGTAAACATAGTATATATTTAGTATTTATTTTATTTATTATAATAAAATACTCTATTTTATCCTTTGATGACAAAGAACAGAAGCTCATATGCACTAGTTCAAGTACAAAGTGAATTTACTGAAAGGACACAGGAGAGGTAAGGGATATACACCAAATCATCTGGAAAGTCAGTTTCCAAAACCATTTCTTCAGTCTCTGGTAGCACTATGCCTTTTCTTATCTCTGATTTTTCTGTAGTTCTGCTTGTTTCTGCTGCTTTCTACATATTGGCATTTTCTCTCTGTCTCATGGATTATTACTTTTTAAAAATTTATTTGGCCCTGGTAGAAACTCTGGCTTTGATCCTACTTAACATTTTAATCAGGGAGTCTCTACCATTTTACTGTTTCTCAGTGTCCTATTTCCTGTATCCCAAGAAAAAGAATCAGAGAGGCCCATTTTGAGTTATGTCCATTTATGGTCCTTTCAGGTGTGATGGAGGACAGAGGTACACAAGACTGTTCTTTTCAGTGGATGTGAACTTTCTTTCCTCCAAGAAAGGTGTGTGGTTGGAGACCATTGCTAGCATCTCTACATAGTACAGAGAGTCAGTCTTGTGAACAGTATCTGATTTAAATTCCAGGTGAAAGTGTTGGTTAATTTAGTCCTTATGTCATTTGGAAAGGCAGTTTATCTGTTTCATTCCTTAAAAATTTCAGTAGAAAGACATTCAGTAATTCTAGAAACCTTGGAAGAAAGCTCTTCTGATGGCTTTTTCACCCCTTATATCTAACCTGCTGTGGACTGTGTTCATTTATTTCCAATTTCCTGCCTTTAATGGTAACCAATGCACTATTCAGCATGACCCTAATGGAATCCTTCTTGGTGGCTATGATTAAAAGTAATTAATGAGATATAGAGACAATCCTGTTCTTTCTTTAAGATAAACATTGTATCCTTGCCACCACAGCTGCTGCTGTGACCAAGATGGCTGAGAGACCCACTGCCTCCCTCAAGGATGTCTGGGCCAGGGAGCTGGTGCTGGTCACATTCTTCACCACTGGGGTGGGGGGCCTCACTATAATTCTTCCCTCCTCATGGCACCAAATATGCCATGATGATCAACCAGGTCACAGCCTATAACCAACCAGTGCCCCTCCAAGATGATGGGAACATGCCCCACATGTCCAGCCACCCCCAGGACCTCCAGGGGCCAAGATTGGAGTGGCTAAAGAAATTGTGAGCCCCTCTGGTGACATGGAGGAGGCCCCCTCCCCTGTGGCCAATAACATATGAAAAGTGACTCCAGGAAAAAAGAAAAGGGTAAACATTATATCGTACTTGGAAGTGAGCCTGTATTAAAATCAGGTTTTCTGTCCCTACTTAAATATGAGCAGAAAGCCAAATATTAAAAAACACCTGAAGTAAGCCTCTAACATTTGAGAGAGGAAGAGAGAGGTAGGGAGAGAAAGAGGGAAGGAAACAGAAGGAAAGCATCCTGGAAGAAACAGATTAAACCGGAGAAGGAAATTTTAAAAATTAAGGCATATCATTAATATGGGGAGATAAGAGAAGGCATGGCCTGCATGAAGTAAGAAAGGAATATCATTTATACATGAAATAAGAAAGAATACTATTTAAAAATGAATATTCAGATAAAAAATAGACTCTTAAAATTTAAAAATATAATAAGAAAAATGAAAAACTCGGTACAAAGGTGGAAGATAAGGTTGAGTAAATCTCCCTGAAATAAAGATAGAAGGAGATGGAAAATAGAGGATGAGATATTAATAAAAATGATTTTTCAGAACAGTTTGAGAAGTCCAACATCTGAATAATGAAATTCCCTGAAGAAGGGAGTAGAGAAGATGGAGAGGAGAAATTCATCAACCAAAATATCCAAGAAAAGTTTTTCTGAAGGACATAAGCTTCCAGACTGGAAGCGTTCATTAAGAACCTCAAAAATGGGGCGCCTGGGTGGCTCAGTGGATTAAGCTACTGCCTTCGGCTCAGATCTCAGGGTCCTGGGATCGAGTCCCGCATCAGGCTCTCTGCTCAGCAGGGAGCCTGCTTCCCTTCCCCTCTCTCTGCCTGCCTCTCTGCCTACTTGTGATCTCTCTCTGTCAAATAAATAAATAAAATCTTAAAAAAAAGAACCCCAAAAATGGATGAAAATAGACCCACATCAAGGGCTCTTCATTATAAGATTTCAGAATACTGGTGACAAAGAAAATCCTACAAGCTTTCAGAAAGACAACAAGTAAGTCACATAAAGGATTGGGATCAGAATGGCTTTTGACTTCTCAAAGGCAAAATTAGGATGTAGAGAACCATAGAGCAATATGCTTTCAAATTATTGTCAACCCAGAATTTGATACACAATCAAAGGATCAGTTGGATATGTGATGGGATGGGGAGGAAATCTTCAGACGTACTAATTCTCAAAACTATTTCCTTCCCACATACCTTTTTTTAGGAAGTGACTGGTAGATGAAAATAAAGGTGTAAGCTAAGAGAGAGCTAGATATGAGATACAGGAAGCTGGGAGCAAAAGGATTCTGCGGAAGGACAGTGAAGGGAGACACCAGGAAGACAGTGAGTGTTTCAGGCATAGAGGTATGGAACAGATTAGAAAGTTCCTGAACACACTTCTTTAGGAAGATGAAATTAATAGACTGTCCCATGTGTTGGAAGTCTTGAGAAGAGATTTGGATAACTGTTAAAGATAGGTATTAAATTAATGAGAAGTACATAGAAAATGAAGTAAATAAAGGCAGTAAGGCAATCATTAATTCCAGGGAAAATAAAAAGTTGCACAGAGAAGGAAAAATAATCAGAGTTATTACATGTGAATAGTATTTATGTAGTAATAATACTATAAACTCCAAATATTGGTCTATCTAAAATTATAAAATTATTTTTATTTTGGGAAGGGGAAAAGATGGGAAAGGTGCATGAGTACAGTGAGATGGAGGGAAGAAAAGGAATAAAATCTTTAAATTTTATAGTGAGAGGTGCATAAAGAATGCATAAGACTGGAAGGAAAAAACAACTGAGAAGTAGATTTACAAAACTTATTTAAAGACTTAGAGACCAATTTCATTTAATTGGTGTAAAGTCATGAAAGTAATTACTTCATGAAAGGGGGATATGAAGCTGAGGGAGATAAGAAACTACCATCTTTCTGTAATAAACCTTGTAGAATTATTTGACTATTAACTTTATTTATTTTTTTTTTTAAAGATTTTATTTATTTATTTGACAGAGAGAGATCACAAGTAGGTAGAAAGGCAGGCAGAGAGAGAGGAGGAGGAAACAGGCTCCCTGCCGAGCAGAGAGCCCGATGTGGGGCTCCATCCCAGGACCCTGAGATCATGACCTGAGCCGAAGGCAGCGGCTTAACCCACTGAGCCACCCAGGCACCCTTGACTATTAACTTTAAACATGCATGTTTATCTGATTAAAAAATTATTTAAAAAATCAATAAAAAGAAAATTAATTAAATAATTAAAAATACACACATACCTCAGATAGCCATTGGTAAGCAATTGGAATTGGTGAACAAAGCAAATGCATCCTGGTTTGGGCGACATGAAAGTCGTGAGGGCAGGAAAATCATTTTTATGAATATTATTAGAACATTGCATATTTTGAAGAAATGGATTGTGGAGTTGGACTCATTAGCATTGACACCCATCACCGCAAGGTGTGTGGGGCACAAGCTTCACCTTGATCTTTTCATTGTGGGCAGCAAGGTGACAGGCCAGGTTAAAAGGCAAGGGACTGTCATTCTAGCTAAGAAGGCGTAGACTTCAGGTATAGACAGATAAGAGGTCAATTTCAGGGTGATCAGCCCAGACAAGTATTAGAGATCTAGGCAGGTAGAATCCAAAGGCTGGGTTGTCAGAGATAGCAAGGGGGTAACAGAGGGCAGATCTCAACTCTGCTTCGTCCTAAGGGGCGGGGGGGAATTGGCTTTGCAGACTATTTCATATTGCTTGCTCAGCACAGGTGTAGTTTGGAGCCCAGAACAGCTGGAAGCCTATAGGTAGAGCCCTCGTTTGTTGGCTCTCTGCTCTTCCTCTCTTTGACAGCTGAATTCCTTCGCCATTCTCTGTACGTGTCACTTTTAGCTGCATGCTTAGCCCTGCTCAGGAACCTGGGCCCAGTCCTCCATTAGCAACTGCCAAACTTTGTATGATCATCAGCAGTCATCCTCTGATGTTGGCAGGATAACTGAGTTCTGTTTTTTAACCTCGATTTTCCAACAACTGATACTTTGCCCTGAGCTCCGGTCACCCCTGACTATTCCGCAGCCCGATCTCCTAAAGGCAGTCACATGGTAAACGTGCACACCACTTGGAGATCCTTTGTTCCCAATCAGGCAGAAAATCTGTGCCACACACCCTACTTTCTCCTCTGGCCAGGGTGTTATTTGTATCTCATCTTCTTTTTCTTAGTGTAGATGAAGCTTTTGTACTGTCTTTGCCGGTCTTTTAGTTCCATAAGGCGCCAAGTCTTGGCCTTATTCTCATCCTAGGAATTTATTGAGCATTTACAGTCAACCTATCTGAAATCTTCCAAACACACTTTGCATGGTTTTCATGGATTACTGACACCATTTTCTGGAGGAAGAAACTGTATTTTAATGATAGAAAGGGACTTGTCCATGGTCAAAGTAAGAGAGCAGGGCAGGAATTCAAACACAGGTCATATGGCTCCAGGTCTGGGCTGGGATTACAAGGCTCATTGCCTCCTGCAGTCTTTGTTTGAGCTCTAGGATTTACTTATATTCCCAGGCCTGGCCTTATCTGACTCAGCTTACCCTGCTTCCAAACCCTGGATCTGGTAGCAGGTGAATTTTGCTTCTGTCCGAGGTGGAAGCCAACGTGCCAGGTTATCTTCACAAAATTCGCTTCCATGGAGTTCCTAGGTGATTCTATTAGTTCCCTTCATAGTCTCATGCCCCAGGGAAGTTCCCTAGTTCTTAAAAATGTGGTTCCCAGACCTGGCGTCCTGGTCAGGGGTTGTCTGATAGGGTCAAGTCGTCGCTTGGGCTATTGTTGAATGTGCTTAAATCAGATGTGTTCAGGAAAAAGAAGAGCAGGATTATGGGGTTTCTTTTTCTTTTTAGAAAGATTTTATTTATTTATTTGAGAGAGAGAGTGAGTGAGAGAGGCAAGAGCACAAGCTGAGAGGAGGAATAGAAGCAGGAGAGGTAGGTTCTTTGCTGAGCAGGGAGCCCAGAACGGGACTTGATCCCAGGACCCTGGGGTCATGATCTGAGCTGAAGGCAGACGTCCAATCAAGTGAGCCACCCAGGCACCCCAGAAAGATGTGTTTTTATCTTGGGTTGCTAGGCCACCCAGCTAGTGGGTTCCTTACCATCCATGCCAGGAAATAGGAAACAGGGAGTAGGAAATAAAGGGGGAAATGTGAGAAATCACTTTGTTCGACACCTGACCTTATACCATGGAGTATGAAAAAACTGTCTTAGAGGCCTGTAATGAAGAAGCTGGAGCAAAACAAAAAATCATATGAGAGAGACTGCAGGTCAAGACAGATAGGAAAGAATCTGATGTCAATGTTCTTGAGAGCTAAAGAAGGCTAGATTCACACACGGATAGTTTGGTGTTAAATGTGCCAGGTGTCTCTTTGTTACAACTTACTTTATTTCCTGCACCTCCCCGCTCCCCAGCGCGGACTGCTTGACATGCCCATATGATAAAATAGTGGCAATTGCAACACTTTCTGGAAGGTGTATACCTGGACCTGGACTGAGGCCGAAAGCCGTGACTTGCCTTGCTCTTACAATAATATAAGGCAGTTGTAAAATTTAACACTTTTTTCCCTTTTACATAGTTCACTACCTACTCACTAATCTCCTTGGCATTTATTTGGCATCTGTCAGTTCCTCCCATTGGCCAGTTTGCCTACATGTTTTGCGGGTGTTTGCCCCCTGCTCCACATATGGAGGAACACACCTGCTCGGTCCTGGTCCCCAGTTAAGTCAGGGCTTTTCCAAGCTTTTGAACAGCGAGCCTGCTGACACCGTCTGAGTGCCTCTCTGAGCAGGGATTCCATGATTGATGATGGGAGAGAGTAAATAAATTTCAGTAAGTACACACAAGAGTGGATCAGGACAGTAAGTGCTTACTATGTGCAATCAATGGGCATTATTTTAAAGGAGATTAAAATTTCCTGGACTTAATCCTCCCACTAGAATTGCATTGGTGGCAGCCGATGAGTTACTGTTTTCTCCAGGGAGGGAGTGAGAAGAGCATCTGTGCCTTTTGAGTAAAATCCTGTAGTAAAATAAGCAGTTTAGAAATCTGTTCCGTTTGGAACTCAGTTCCCTGAGAAAATATGTGTTTGTAGTGTACTAAGTCGAAGAAGATGATTCTGGGCAGCAAATGTCTGCAGATTGGAAATGATGCCGAGCTTTATCTCTTCCTGCAACATTCTCGGGCATCGTGCGGCTCCTCTATTTTACAACATATATGGTAGAATCAGATGTTTGGTGGAGGCTGGCACAGGCCTTTGAGCCTGCCCAGTACTCTAGAGCGTACTATGCTTTCCAACAGTGAGATGCACTGATGGAATATGGTGTCTTGGCTGCAACTTGAAGCCTAACTTTTTTCTAAACATGATGATTTATTTTCAGAAGCTGGGAAGACTGTCACTTAAAATGAAAATAGTGTCTATCTCCTAAGAGGTGAAAGCTTACACTTGCCTTCGGGACTTCTGTTCTATAAAAAAATCTCAGGTACCCACCCATTTTTTTTTTTTTTTTTTTTTTTTTTTTTGGGAGAGGGGAGTGTAAATTCAAGATTTTTCCTGACAGTGAATATTTAAATATTATTAATGAAAATTATGTGTATATTTTAGCCAAGTAAAGATTTCAAGACATCTTTATTTTTTCGTGGGAAAAATTTTCTCTATTTTGATTTAAACTGCCCTCTGCCTTGTATCAGTGTTTGGTCAACTATGGCCTATGGCACAGTTCTGGCCTGCTGCCTATTTTGTCAATAAAGTTTTATCAGAACACAGCCATGCTCATTAATTTGCATATCATCTATGGCTACCTGCCTACTATAGGAACAGGTAGTTGTGAGGGAGACTGTGTGGCCTCAAAACTAAAATATTTACCATCTAATCCTGTACCAAAAAAAAAATGTGCCAGCCCCCCTCCTTTTGTTAATGTTTGTTCTTTTTTTGTTGTTGTTATTGTTTGTTCTTACATGTATGCTCTTTAAGTAGTTGATCACAGTCATTGGAACTAGAGATCACAAAATGACAGAAAGGTATGCAGGCCTGAATTTCATGTTGTGCTTGGAGTAAATCTTGACAATGACCTGAGTTTGGCTTGTACTTGCTACACTGTAGATGTCCTGCCCATGATGTCATTCCAGGCTGAGTCACCCTGACTACTAATATTGAACTATTATTTCCTGACATGATTGTCTCATGAGGGCCGTAGGACCAGTCTTCACTCCATGCCATGTAGGTGGGTACACGTGGATTTCCCTTGAAGAGAGTAGATTTTCTCACTGTCAGTCATCCTGGGAAGAGGGCAGATCTGGGATAGGAAAAGAAGATTCAAGAAGCATGCCTCAGACTAAGGTGAACAGGAAACTTCCTCTGCCATTTCACTTCACTGTGGAGGTTGGGCGTGAGTCCAGGGGAGAGCGGGAAGGCCCAAGAGCACTTCTTTTGTGGGGAGGTGATCTTGCTTCTTCCTGAGCATTCATGAGACAGCATCCGGATATTGCCCAGAAATATCGGAGTGTCCCTAGGAGTTGGGAAGAGGAGGCTGATGTCTGGCAGTATACTGATGAGGACTGAAACCATGGACTCAACGCTATTGATGGCCTATCTAATAGGTAGCACCCTCCACAATTAGTTCAGGTATTGAGTGACCGTCTTCAGGGGAGGCTGGGTACCACCTCAGCTCCAGGGCAGTGGGCGAATTTTGATTAGTCTGAGGCCATCAAAATAATTCCATCCCTCTTGCAGAGAAAAAAAAATGGCCATGTGATACACTTCTGGCCAATAAGAAACAAAGGGGAGTTTTTTGGATTACTGGTAGGAAAGTTTTCTCGTTCTTAAATATGAGAAGCACAAGATGCAGAGATTCTTTCCCTGCTTTGGATGTAGCTGTGAGGATGTGACATGGACATAGCCATTTTGCAACTATGAGAGGGAGTTGTCATCCTACCGAGGGTGACAGAGTAGAATGTAAAAGGAACTTGAGTCCTTGATGGCATCAGAGAGCTCCTGAATCACACAGATGTAGAACAGATGTAGAACTTCATGAAATGTGAGAGAATACAATTTCCTTATTGTCGGAGCCTCTTTTCCGTGGATCTTCTAGTGTTTGTAGCCAACTTCACACTCTTAAGCATTTAATATAACCTCTGTATAATTATAAGTTGGTGAGACTTAGAAATAGTAACTCTATTCTTAAAGTACATCCATGCAAAGATAACTAGTTGTGGTCGTCAAGTAGTTAAACTCAATTAAAATGGAGAAATTTAATGAGTCTGAATAATGGCATATGTACCCCAAATCTTTTTTAGTTGGTAAGAAATTCAGAAAATTATAGTCTTAAATTTTGTAATAATAATAAATAAACAATGGAAAGACCAGAAAAATTATTTGGGCAACTTGATCAATCGGTATCTTATTTTAAAAACATTTAGGGGCTCCTATGTGGCTCAGTCGGTTAAGCATCTGCCTTTGGCTCAGGTCATGACCCTAGGGTCCTGAGATCAAGCCCCACATGAGGCTCCCTGCTCAGCTGGGGAGCCCTCAGTAGGGACCCTTTGACCCTCCCTTCATTCATTCCCATTCTTTCTCTCTGTCAAATAAATAAATAAAATCTTAAAAAAAATTTTAAAATTATATATATTCTTACTGTGAAAGTTTCAAACAATATACAAGTATTAAAAGTCCAAAATGATCACTGTTGAATCGGCAGTTTGGGGTCTAATAAGCAGAAGAAGTAGGATGCCAGCAAAGACCCAGCAGGGAAGACAGGTAGGATGCGAGAAACCAGGCAGAAATGCTGGGGTCCAAGAAGGTCCCCAGAGATGCTGACCTCCTGGAAAGCATGCCCACGTGGCTTTCCCTCCCATAGTGTTTAGGGCTGACCTGTGTGACCCAACATGATCCTGTGGACATGATGTGTGTGATTTTTGAGGCTAGGTCATAGAGGATATTACGACTTCTGTTGTGCTCTTTCTTGGTCCCTAACTCAGCTGCCATATTGTGAGGGTACTCAAACACACTCACATCAGGGTCCATGTGGAAAAGAAGTCAGGCCTCCAGGCAACAGCTAGTGAGTGAGCCATCCTGGACGCAGATTTTTCTGCCCCAGTCAAGCCTCAGTCAGCATCTTAACTGTTTAACTTCCTGACAGACCTTGAGCCAGAGATGCCAGCTGTCCCTGGATTCTTGACCTCCGCAAATTATATGCAATAATAAGTGCTTGTTGTTTTAGGCAGGCAAGTCTTGGGGTAACTTGTTGCACAGCCATGGATAGCCAATCAAAGGCCAGGCAGCCCAGGTATCACCCCACATGCCACAGGGGTCTTGATGGCTACTCCAGGCCATTAGCAGGTGGGTATAGGATTCCTGCTTCAGGCTCACTTCCATTCAACTTAGAGTATGGTCATCCTTCAGCCTAAAGGTCCTCAGACTATACATCTGGGCGCAGGGATGAGGCAGTTTGAGACTAGTGTGTTAATGTGTCTGTGTGCCCGCACACACATGTATAGTGTGTGTATATGGCTACATGAATCATTGCTGTTCTCCCTAATGAACAGAAATGCCTCTTTGCCATGCCCTTGGCCCCCATAGTGACTATGAACCCTACTTTAGTTATGATACCTCTTCAGTTTTTGATCCCTTCTTCCGGTTGTTTCCCCAAGATGATTCCTCTCTTTGCAGATTCTACAAAGACTTGTTCTGACCCTTAAATACTGTTTGGAGAACTTGAAACCCGTGTTCGTGCTGGGCCTTCTGGGCTGTGTGTGTTGAAGACACATTCCTTGGGAGGTAGCAAGTGGGAACTTTGTTGGAAATGGACTCTTTGTGGAGCAAAGCACATGGGAAGGAGCTAAATGATACTTGTTTAGGATTCTCAGTTGTAAACTCTCCTTCCCCTGAACCTATTGGTTTAGGGACCACGGGTGGAGAAAGTTATATAAAACTTGGAGTTGCTGGACTCTGGGCCTGGACATTTACCTTAGGTATTAGGGTGTTTGCTTCTACTAACTCAGGAGGTAAGTCCTTTCTATTGTTGAAAAAAAGAAAAACCTCAGCAACTACTCTCAATTGTATGATTTTTGTTGACTGAAAATGAACTTAAGAAAAAAATATTTTATTTAATTGAGAGAAAGTGAGTGAGAGAGCACGAGAGTGGGGAGAGTCAGAGGGAGCCCGATGTGGGACTCTGGGATCATGACCTGAGCTGAAGGCAAATGCTTAACCAATTGAGCCACCAGGTGCCCTGATTTAAAGGAGTTCTTTAAAAAAAAATGCGAAGGCTGTGAGCTTCCAGGCAGCATGCACATTTAAAGGGGAGGAAAGGTTCTCTGAGCAGGAGAGGCATGTATGCACCTGGATTCTTGTCCGTCCTGAGTGAGAACCCAGGAGCGGAGTTTCTCTTTGGAACCCAGGTCTCTCTCTGTCCTCTTCAGCAGCTGATCATCTGTGCATCTGTGCCTTATTTGTTCTGTGGTCCTCCCTCTTTCTGCTTGCTCTGTGCTTTCTTGCTTTGCAATAAAATAATATTTCTTGCCTTCCTAATCTTGAAGGTATATCTTGTATCAGGATATAGACTTTGTCAGTGAGCCGTTCCCTGTTCCCTTCACCCATAATTCAGTGAGATGTTCTCAGTTCTGACTTTCAGAGATAACTCCACGTTCTCACAGTTGGCCGTGGTCAGCATCCCTTTTCCCTTTTGGGGACAGGTAACGAGGACATTGGGCATTACTTTAAGATCTGAACAGCTAGTGGCTTCATTTCCTGCACATGATGTGTGTAGCTAATTGCAAGGCTCTGGGTGGTGTTTAGGATGATTTTTTGGAATTTACCAAGTTAGCAAGATTTAACTTTGGATTCCTGTATATTGGAAACTTACTAAAGAAGTCATGGGGAAGTGGGGTACCAAGACAAGAACACAGGCTTTTGGAACCAGCCAGACATGGACTTCCAGCTCGAGAGACCATATGGTGAGGTGGTTCAGGGCGAGACTGACTCCCAGGGGCACCATTTACTTGGCGGCTAAAATGGGTTAGTAATGGTATTTCCTTTACAGTGTTGCTATGGGAGGGAAATGAGTTAGTATATGGGAAAGCATTTGGAATGGAGCCTGACTCAGTACAAGACATGCTATTGTTATTGTTATTATTGTTATTATTCTTACTGACTGTCGTCTTGGGCTAGTGAGTTAACTGTTCTAAGCCCGAGTTTCTTCACCTATAAAACTAGAGCAGGAATGACATTCTCGTGGTTCCTGGAATTAACTTAATGTATGTAAAACTTAAAACCCAATGTCTGGTATATAGTGGAAGCTCTCTTAAGGGTATTTAATTTTAACATATGATGAATAACCTCCATCTGATTTACCTTGCTGTGTTCGAGGCTTGGCAGAAGACTTAAATGAAGAGCTAATAATGGACCGCATTATGACAGTGCGGGGACATGCGGAGCTGAAATTTCCTCCAAAGCAACGTCCCTGCTCCACAGTGAGGTCCTCACTCCCCGAGGTCATTAGAACCCCCGTTCTCCGCCAGTCTTGATTTCCATCAAATGTCTCCTCGTGGAGCAAGTGAATCCGACTCAGGCACTTGCTCCTTAATCTTCGTGATTGTTGAAGGTGGGAATAAAATCCAAAGGCTCTTTTTAACCAGGTCACCAGCAGCGACCTTTGTGAACTTTGGGACGCAGTGAGAGATCTTGACAATTTCTGCTAAGATCTTGTAACTGGCTGAATTACTCTAAGGCCCAAGCTGGGCAGTGACTATTAACATGTAGCATTGAAGCCTGATTATCGTGTGAAAATCACTCCATTAGCTCCTGTTGCTGCTGCTGTTCATAAAAGCCCTTCTGTGCCACTCCCAGACCTCTAGTCTCCTGCCTTGACCTCTCTCTCCAAGCACATTTGAAACATTTCTCATTATCCCTCTTAACTTTGTTTGTTATTCCTATGGATGACTTGGGCAATCTCTTATAGTCTCCAAAGCATGATATTCTGTTCATTCCATGCTGCCTCACCCTCCTCTGGTGTGTTCCAGATGGTTTTGTACCAAGCAGAGCATATGCCTCTTTCTTCCCCTTGATTACTCTTTGCATTTCTTCTCTTCGGCATCGTCCTCCATTTGATTTACTTCTGAAGTATTTATTGCTGGGGTGACGTGCATAATGAATACCCTTGAGCATTCATTAAGTTTAAATTTGAACGGTTTCTATTTCCCCTTATTCTTTTGGTTACTTCCTCATGTAAACCTCCCAGTTTGCCAGCATTTACTCCACAAAAATTCATACCTCTCTCTTTCAAGTTGTGCTATATGGTTTTTAAAATAGCATGGAACTTATTTCAAAATGATGCCCTCCTGGGGCCTCTGGGTAGCTCTGACAATTAAATGCCCGACTCTTGATCTTGGCTCTGATCATGATCTCAGGGTTGTAAGATGGAGCCCCACGTCAGGCTCCACACTCAGTGTGGAGCCTGCTTAAGATTCTCTCTGTCCCATTCCCTTCACGGCTCCCCACCTGCTCACTCATGTGTGTGCACTCTCTCTCAAAAAAAGAAAAAGGAAAAAAGAAAAAGAAATAAAAGGAAAAAAAAATGACGCCTTACTT
Organism: Mustela putorius furo; assembly: GCF_011764305.1. Taxonomy (NCBI): domain Eukaryota; kingdom Metazoa; phylum Chordata; class Mammalia; order Carnivora; family Mustelidae; genus Mustela; species Mustela putorius. The sequence continues at coordinate 30,775,665 of NW_025422047.1, read as the reverse complement.
GTGATTTTTAGGATTTCCCTGTCTGTCCCATTCTGTGTAAAGGAATTGCTCCAGGCATCTCTCGCCGTGGAAAAATGACCTACACCTCAGTGTATTATCTCCCATGGGTCTTCAGGTTGGCTGGGCATAGGTGGACAGTTTTCACCTGGGGCTTCTCATGCCATTGCTATAGGCCACTAATCATCTGAAGACTTGAAGGGGCTGGCCAACCATTAGGTTCACTCACATGACTAGCTGTTGACGCTGGCTGCTGTCTGGGGATATGGCTGAGCTGTCCCACTGAAGCAACTTAACATGCTCTCTCCAGGTGACAACTCAGCCACCTCAAAGTATCATGACCAGGCTCAGAGGAGAGACATCCTAAGAGTAAGTATTCTGAGGTGAAAGATGAAAGACTAACATTATTTCCATTGCCCTTGATCGGTGTGAGTGGGCTTTACAAGGGAGTGAACACTGAGAGGTGTGCCTCCCTGGGGGAGACTGGCTACCACAAGAGCCAATAGTTTAGTTCTCTGTATTGTTTCTTCTTCTTCTTCCTTTTTTTTTTTTTTCAGATTTTATTTATTTATTTGACAGACAGAGATCACAAGCAGGCAGAGAGGCAGGCAGAGAGAGAGAGAGGGAAGCAGGCGCCCTGTTGAGCAGAGAGCCTGATGTGGGGCTCGATCCCAGGACATACAATATTATATAGACTGGTGTACTACATAATGATTCAGCATTGTATATGTTGTATACGTTGTGAAATTGTCACCATGATAAGTCTAGTTAACTATCTGTCACCTTACAAAATCATTACAGTATTATTGACTGTATTCCCCACATGGTATGTTGTATCCCCATGAGTTATTTTATAACTGGAACTTGTACCTCTTACTCCCCTTTGTCTATTTCAGACCCTTCAACTCCCTTTCACTCTGGCAACCACTATCTGTTCTCTGTACCTATATGTTGGGTTTTATTTTGTTTTTAAAATTCTACATATAAGTGAAATCATGTGGTATTTGTCTTTCTTTTTTGCCTTGTTTCACTTAGCATAATACCCTCAAGCTCCATCTGTGTTGTTGAAAATGGCAGGAATTGATTATTTTTTATGACTGACTAGTATTCCATAGTGTGTGTGTGTGCATCACATCTTCTTTATCTATTCATCCATTGATGGACACCTATGTTGTTTCCATGTCTTGGCTATTGTAAATAATCCTTCAGTAGACATAGAGATGCATATATCTTTTCAAATTAGTGTTTTCATTTTCTTTAGATGGATACCCAGTAGTGGAATTGCTGGTGTTTATGGTGGCTCTATTTTAAAGAAAAATTTATTTAAATTAACATATGATGCATATTTGTTTCAGGGGTACAGATCTGTGATCATCAGTCTTACACAATTCACAGCACTCACCATAACACATACCCTCTTCAGTGTCCATCACCCAGTCACCCTGTCCCTCCCACTGCCCTCTCCAGCAACCCTCAGTTTGTTTCCTGAGTTTAAGAATCTCTTACAGTTTATCTCACTCTCTGGCTTTGTATTGTTTCATTTTTTCCTCTCTTCCCCTATGATCCTCTGTATTGTTTCTCAAATTTCTCGTATCAGTGAGATCACGTGATAATTGTCTCTTATTGACTTATTTCACTTAGCATAATAGCCTCTGGTTTTATCCATGTCACAAATGGCAAGATTTCAGAGGGTTTTTTTGATGGCTGCATAGTATTCTATTGTTATATGTACCACATCTTCTTTATCCATTCATCTGTTAATGGACATCTCGGTTCTTTCCACAGTTTGGCTATTGTGGACATTGGTGCTATAAACACCGGGGGTGTATGTGCCCCTTCAGATCACTACACTTGTATCTTTTGGGTAAATACCCAGTAGTGGAATTGCTGGGTTGTAGAGTATTTTCAACTTTTTGAGGAACCTCCATGCTCCTTTCCAGAGTGGCTGGACCAGCTTGCATTCCCACCAACAGTATAGGAGGGTTCCCCTTTCTCTGCATCCTCACCAGCATCTGTTGTTTCCTTGCTTATTAATTTTAGTCATTCTGACTGGTGTGAGGTGGTATCTCATTGTGGTTTTGATTTATATTTCACTGATTCCAAGTGATGTTGAGTACTTTTTCCTGTTTCTGTTGGCCATCTGGATGTCTTCTTTGCAGAAATATCTGTTCATGTCTTCTGCCCATTTCTTGATTGGATTATTTGTTTTTTGGGTGTTGAGTTTGTAAGTTCTTTATAGATTTTGGTTACTAGCCCTTTATCTGATATATCATTTGCAAATATATTCTCCCATTCTGTTGGTTGTCTTTGGTTTTGTTGACTATTTCTTTTGCTGTGCAAAAGCTTTTGTTCTTGATGAAGTCCCACTAGTTCATTTTTGACCTGGCTTCCCTTGCCTTTGGCTATGTTTCTAGGAAGGATTGCTGCCACCGAGGTTGAAGACGTTGCTGCCTGTATTCTCCTCAAGGATTTTGTTGGATTCCTGTCTCACATTGAGGTCTTTCATCTATTTTGCTTCTGTTTTTGTGTGTGGTATAAGGAAATGGTCCACTTTCTTTCTTTTGTATGTGGCTGTCCAGTGTTCCAACACCAGTTGTTGAAGAGACTATCTTCTCCATTGGACATTCTTTCCTGCTTTCTCGAAGTTTAATTGACCGTAGAGTTGAGGGTCTATTTCTGGGCTCTCTATTCTGTTCCACTGATCTATGTGTCTGTGTTTGTGTCAGCACCATACTGTCTTGACCACTACAGCTTTGTAATAGAGCTTGAAGTCTGGAATTGGAGCCACCAACTTTGGTTTTCTTTATCAACATTCTTCTGGCTATTTGGGGGCTTTTCTGGTTCCATACAAATTTTAGGATTATTTGTTCCATTTCTTTGAAAAAAGTTGTTGCTGTTTTGATAGGGATTGTATTAGATATTTAGATTGCTCTAGTAGCATAGACATTTCACAATATTTGTTCTTCCAATCCATGAGCATGGAATGTTTTTCCATTTCTTTGTGTCTTCCTCATTTCTTTCATGAGTACTTTAGAGTATAGATTCTTTGCCTCTTTGGTTAGATTTATTCCTAAGTATCTTATTGTTTTGGGTACAATTGTAAATATGATCGACTCTTTAATTTCTTTTTCTGCTCTCTTGTTGTTGGTTTATAGAAATGCATTGATTTTATATTTCTGTGCATTGATTTTATATCCTGACACTTTACTGATTTCCTGTACAAGCTCTAGCAGTTTTGGAGTGGAGTCTTTTGGGTTTTCCACATTAAGTATCATATTATCTGCAAAGAGTAAGAGTTTCACTTCTTTTTTGCCAATTCAGATGACTTTAATTTCTTTTTTTTCTTTTCTTTTCTTTTTTGTCTGATTGCTGAGGTTAGGACTTCCAGTATTATGTTGAATAGCAGTGGTGATAGTGGACAGCCCTGCCGCATTCCTGACCTTAACAGAAAAGCTGTCAGTTTCTCCCCACTGAGAATGATATTTGCTGTGGGTTTTTCATAGATGGATTTGATGATATTGAGGTATGTACCCTCTATCCCTATGCTGTGAAGAGTTTTGATCAAGAAAGGATGCTGTACTTTGTCAAATGCTTTTTCAGCATCTATTGAGAGTATCATATGGTTCTTGTTCTTTCTTTTATTAATATATTGTGTCACATTGATTGATTTGCCAATGCTGAACCAAACTTGCAGTCCAGGAATAAATCCCACTTGGTCATGGTGAATAATCCTTTTAATGTACTGTTGGATCCTCTTGGCTAGTATTTTGGTGAGAGTTTTTGCATCCATGTTTATCAGGGATATTGGTTGATAAATTCTCCTTTTTGATGGGGTCTTTGTCTGGTTTGGGGATCAAGGTAATGCTGGCCTCATAAAATGAGTTTGGAATTTTTCCTTCCACTTCTGTTTTTTGGAACAGTTTCAGGAGAATAGGTATTAATCCTTCTTTAAATGTTTGGTAGAATTCCCCTGGGAAGCTGTCTGGCCCTGGGCTCTTTTTTTGTTGGGAGATTTTTGATGACTGTTTCAATCTCCTTATTGGTTAGGGGTCTGTTCAGGTTTTTTATTTCTTTCTGGTTCAATTTTGGCAGTTTATATGTCTCTGGGACTGCATCCATTTCTTCCAGATCATCTAATTTGCTGGCGTATATTTGCTCATAATATGTTCTTATAATTATTTGTATTTCTTTGGTGTTGGCTATAATCTCTCCTTTTTCATTCATGATTTTATTTATTTGGGTCCTTTCTCCTTTCTTTTTGATCAGTCTGGCCAGGGGTTTATCAGTCTTTTTCATTCTTTCAAAGAACCAGCTCCTAGTTTCGTTGATTTGTTCTACTGTCCTTTTGGTTTCTATTTCATTGATTTCTGCTCTGATCTTTATTATTTCTCTTCTCCTCCTGGGTTTAGGCTTTCTTTGCTGTTCTTTCTCCAGCTCCCTTAGGTGTAGGGTTAGGTTGTATACTTGAGACTTTCCTTGTTTTTTGAGAAAGACTTGTGTCACTATATACTTTCCTCTCAGGACTGCCTTTGCTGTGTCCCACAGATTTTGAACCATTGTGTTTCCATTATCATTTGTTTCCATGAATTTTTAAAATTCTTCTTTAATTTCCTGGTTGACCCATTCATTCTTTAGTAGGATGCTCTTTAGTCTCCATGTATTTGGGGTCTTTCCAACTTTCCTCTTGTGATTGAGTTCTGGCTTCAGAGCATTGTGGTCTGAAAATATGCAGGGAATGATCCCAATCTTTTGGTACCAGTTGAGACCTGATTTGTGACCCAGGATGTGATCTCTTTTGGAAAATGTTCCATGTGCATGAGAGAAGAATGTGTATGCTGTTGTTTCGGGATGGAATGTTCTGAATATATATCTGTGATGTCCATCTGGTCCAGTGTGTCATTTAAGGCCTTTATTTCCTTGTTGATCTTTTGCTTGGATGATCTGTCCATTTCAGTGAGGGGGGTTATTAAGGTCCCCTACTATTATTGTTTTATTGTCGATATGTTTCTTTGAGTTTGTTATTATTGGTTTATATAATTGGCTGCTCCCATGTTAGGGGCATAGATATTTAAAATTGTTAGATCTTCTTGTTGGACAGACTCTTTGAGTATGATATAGCTGAAATCATCCTTCCTCATCTCTTATTATAGTCTTTGGCTTAAAATCTAATTTATGTGATACAAGGATTGCCACCCCAGCTTTCTTTTGATGTCCATTAGTATGGTAAATGGTTTTCCACCCCCTCACTTTAAATCTGGAAGTGTCTTTGGGTCTAAAATGAGTCTCTTGCAGACAGGAAATCCATGGGTCGTGTCTTTTAAAATCCATTCTGATATCCTGTGTTTTTTGATTGGGGCATTTAGCTCATTTACATTTAGGGTAAATATTGAAAGATATGAATTTAGTGCCATTGTATTGCCTATAAGGTGACTATTGTATATTGTATATTGTCTCTGTTCCTTTCTGGTCTATGTTACTTTTAGGCTCTCACTTTGCTTAGAGTACCCCTTTCAATATTTCCTGTAGGGTTGGTTTTGTGCTTGCAAATTCTTTTAGTTTTTGTTTGTCCTGGAAGCCTTTCATCTCTTCTATTTTCAGTGGCAGCCTAGCTGGATATAGTATTCTTGACTGTGTATTTTTCTCATTTTGTGTTCTGAATATATCATGTCAGTTCTTTCTGATCTGCCAGGTCTCTGTAGATAGGTTTGTTGCCAGTCTAATGTTTCTACCATTGTAGGTTATAGACCTTTTGTCCTTAGGTGCTTTGGGGATTTTATCTTTGTCTCTGAGACTGATAAGTTTTACTATTAGGTGACGGGGTATAGACTTATTTTATTAATTTTGAGGAGGGGATTCTCTATGCCTCCTGGATTTTCATGCTTGTTTCCTTCCTTCCTTCCCCAAATTAGGAAAGTTCTCTGCTATTATTTGCTCCAATATATCTTCTGTCCCCTTCTCTCTTTCTTCTTCTGTGATCCCAGTTATTCTAATATTGTTTCATCTTATGGTATCACTTATCTCTAGAATTCTCCCCTTATGATCCAGTAGTTGTTACTTTCTTTTAGCTTCTTCATTCTCCATCATTTAGTCTTCTGTATCACCAATTTTCTCTTCTGCCTCATTTATCCCAGCAGTAAGAGCTTCCATTTTTTATTGTGCCTCATTAATAGCTTTTTTGATTTCAGCTTCATTAGATTTTATTTCTTTCATTTCTCCAGAAAGGGATTCTCTAGTAACTTCTATGCTGTTTTCAAGTCCAGCTAGTATCTTTATAATTGTCATTCTGAACTCTAGTTCTTTTTTTTTTTTTTTTTTAGGATTTTATTTATTTATTTGAGAGAGAGACAGTGAAAGAGAGCATGAGAGGTGAGAAGGTCAGAGGGAGAAGCAGACTCCCCGGGGAGTTGGGAGCCTGATGCGGAACTTGATCCCGGGACTCCGGGATTGTGACCTGAGCTGAAGGCAGTTGCTTAACCAGCTGAGCCACCCAGGCACCCATGAAGTCTAGTTATAACATCGTACTGATGTCTGTATTGATTAGGTCGCTGGCAGTCGGTACTGCCTCTTGTTCTTTTTTTTGAGGTGAGTTTTTCCATATTGTCATTTTGTCCAGAGAAGAATAGATGAATGAGAGAACAAAATGCTGAAAGGGTAACAATGACCTCAGTAAAATATACGCTGAACAAATCAGAAGAGTCCTGAAACTGGGGGGGAAAAAGGGGGAAAAAATATGATCAGGCTGGTGAATAGAACAGAGCCACACACTTGATTTGGGTGTATTTTGGTCTGTTAGAAGAAACTGCCTCCCAAAATTTTAAAGAATGAAAAATTTACATTTACATAAAAATAAGGGTAAATATGATGAAGGGATGGAATATGACTGTAAAGAAGAAAACAAAAAAAAATAAAAAAAAGGAATCGATGAACTGGTTGAAGGAAAAAGAAAGGAAGGAAAATTTTAAAAAAAGAAGGAAAATTTTAAAAAGGGGGGTATAGAATGTGATCAGGCGAAGGACTGGAACAAAGCCATATACTAGATTTAGGGTATATTTTGGTCTGTTAGAAGAAACTGTATCCCAAAATTTTAAAAAAGAAAAACATATATCTATATCTATATCTATAGATATATATATACACAAAAAATAAGGTTAAATACAAGGAAGGGATAGTATACGACTGTAAGAATGAAAATTTAAAAAGGTTTTAAAATGGTATTGGTAAGATGATGGTTAAAATAAGAAAGAGGAAAAATTAAAAAAATAAAGAAAATTCAGAAAATTTAACTTTGAAAGACTGAAGAATGATGGAAGAAAAACCATGAATTCTCTGTGCTGTATTCCCCTAGCACTGGAATTTTGTAGTCCTCATTGATCGGTAAACTTGGTATTGGCTGGATGTTTTTGCTGATTTTCTGGGAGAAGGGCCTCTTGCAATGATTCCCAAGTGTCTTAGCCCATGGAAGAATTGCACTGTCTTTGCCAGGGGCCAGGCTAAGTAATCTGCTTGGGTTCACTCTCAGAGTTTTTGTTTCCTGAATGCTTTCTGTACTGTTTTGGAGGACAGGAATGAAAATGGTAGCCTCCCAATCTCTGGACTAGAGTAGCTGAGAGATCGGGACCCTACTTCTCAGTGCACCCTCAGAGAAAAGCAGTCAATCCCTCCCGTCTCTCTGGTCTCTAGCCACACTCTATGCTCACCCAGCCTGTGACTGAGCATTTCTATCTCTGGTGCATGGCCCTGTTTGGAGTCTCTAAACCCAGCAGATTCCTGCACTGCTCTCCCATGCAGCTATTCCCGGGGAGGAAGGTGAGTCTCCTGGATCTGCGTCTTGTGGGGTCCCTGCTCAAAAAGTTGTGGTTCAACTGTATTTCACGGTTTATGGCAACTGAGAACCCCCTCCTCGGTTCTGTTTCTGCAGCCGGTATCCCTGCTCTGATACCTGGGAGCTCTGCCACACTCTGGCATCCCTGGTCTTTCTGTGACCTGCGGGTCCTGAGACCACACTGTCCCTGTGAGGGTTCCATCCCCTTCCCAGCCAGTGGAGCAATGTCCTTCCATGGAGCAACTTCCAATAGTTTTGATTTTCTGCTAAGCTGTTCTACCACTTGCCAATAGTCGGCTGATGGAGGCTCCCTCTCCCCAACCCATCATGTTCCATCTTTCCATATATCGCCTTGGATTCACTTCTCTGCACGTCCTACCCTCCAGAAAGTGGTCACTTTTCTGTTCATAGAATTGCTGCTATACTTTCTTTGATCTCCTGTTGAGTCTGCAGGTGTTCAGAATGTTTTGATAGCTATCTAGCTGAATTCCTGGGCCCAGACAAAATTTAGGTCTCCTAGTCTTCCACCATCTTGCTCCTCCCCCAGCCCCTGTAGCTCTATTTTAAATTTTGGGGGGAGGACCTCCATGCTGTTTTCCACAATGGCTGCGCCATTCCCACCCACAGTGTACAAAGGTTCCTTTTTTTCCACAACCTTACTAGTGCTTGTTACTTCTTGTCTTTTTGATAATAGCCATTCTGACAGGTATAAGATGATATGTTATGGTTTTGAATTTCTAGAAATTTATTTATTTATTTTTTAGTTTGTCCAATTTGTTGGTATATAATTGTTCATAGTAATCTCTTGTGATCCTTTGCATTTCTGTGGTATCAGTTGTAACTTCTCTTTCATTTCTGATTTTATTTATTTGGCCCCTCCTTTTTTTCTTAGTGGATCTAGCTAAATGCTTGTTAGTTTTGTCTATCTTTTCCACGTTTAGTTTCATCAGTCTTTTCAAAGTTTAGTTTCAGGGATCTTTTTTATTGTCTTTTTAGTCTCTATCTCATTTGTTTCTGCTTTGTTTGCTTTCTTTCTTTTGCTAACTTTGGGTTTCACTTGTTCTTCTTTTTCCAGTAACTTTAGGTGTGAAGTTAAATTATTTATTTGAGGGCGCCTGGGTGGCTCAGTGGGTTGGGCCGCTGCCTTTGGCTCGGGTCGTGGTCTCGGGGTCCTGGGATTGAGTCCCGCATGGGGCTCTCTGCTCGGCAGGGAGCCTGCTTCCTCCTCTCTCTCTCTCTGCCTGCCTCTCTGACTACTTGTGATTTCTCTCTGTCAAATAAATAAATAAAATCTTTAAAAAAAATTATTTATTTGAGTTTTCTCCTGTTTCATCAGGTGGGGACTATATTGCTATGAACTTCCCTCTCACAGTCACTTTCGGGACATCCTATAGATTTTGGTATGTTATATTTCTGTTTTCATTTGTCCCTAGATATGTTTTTTATTTCTTTGATTTCTTTGTTGACCCCATAGTTGCTGAGTAACATGTTCTTTAATCTCTGTGTATTTACATTTTTCCCAGTTTTATCCTGGTAATTGATTTCTAGTTGCATATCATTGTGGTTAAAAACAATGATATAGGGCACCTGGGTAGCTCAGTGGCTTAAAGCATCTGCCTTCGGCTCAGGTCATGATCCCAGGGTCGTGGGATTGAGCCCCACATTGGGCTCTCTGCTTGACAGGCAGCTGGCTTCCTCCATTCTCTCTCTCTCTGCCTACTTGTTATCTCTATCTGTCAAATAAAATAAATAAAATCTTAAAAACAAAAAATAAAAAAATGATATAACTATTGATTGATATAGCAATTGATATAATTTCAGCCTTTTAATAAATTCTTCTTGAGTTTATTAATACTTATTTTGTGGACTGACATATGATCTACCCTGCAGAATGTTCCATGTGCACTTGAGAAGAATGTGTATTCTGCTGCTTTGGGGTGGAATGTTCTGGTCTAAGCCCATCTCGTCTAATGTGTCATATAAGCCTGATGTTTTCTTATTGATTTTCTGTTTGGATGACCTATCTTTTGATGTAAGTGGGATGTTAAAAATCCCCTACTATTATTGTATTGCTGTCAATTTTTCCTTTTTGTCTGTTAATATTTGCTTTCTATATCTTGGTGCTCCTATGTTAGATACAGATATATCTATATCTTTATCTATATCTATCTCATCCTCCTGGATTGACTGCTTTGTCATTATGTAGTGCCCCTCATTGTCTTTTATTACCAAGTCTTTATTTTGTCTGATAGGAGTATAACTACACCAGCTTTCGTTTTGTGTCCATTTACACAGAATATCTGTTTCTATCCCTCACTTTCAGTTTGTTTGTGTACTTACTTATGAAGTAAGTCTCTTGTAGGCAGTATAAAGATGTGTCTTTTTTATTTTTTGTTTTGTTTTTATCTACTCAGCCACTTCATGTCTTTAATTGGAGAATTTAATCCATTTATTAAGGTAATTATTGATAAGTATGAACTTATTCCCATTTTGTTACTTGATTGCTGGATGTTTTAGTAGTTCCTCTTTGTTCCTTCTTTCTTCTCTTGCTGTCTTCCCTTGTGGCTTAATGAATTTTCTTAGTATTTAGACTCCATTCTCATTTTCTTTCTGGTATTTACTGTAGGTTTTTGGTTTATGGTTATCATGAGGCTTACATATATCTTCTTGTTCCCCTTAAGTTAATACCAACTTAAATTTGAACACACTTCAAAATCCTAAAATTTTACCTGGTTTTATGTTTTTGGTGTCACTTTTTGTAGCTTTTTATTTTATGTATCCTTAACTAACTATTGTGGTTTTAATTAATTTTACTGCTTTTGTCTTTTAGGCTTCTTAGTAGCTTTGTGATTAATCTACTTCCTTTACTATATGTAACTTTCCCAGTGAGTTGTTACTTTTCTATTTTGTTATTAATTAGTGTCAAATCCCTTTGTTATTTCTTGTAAGGCCAACTTAATGGTGATGACTTTAGCTTTTGCTTGTCTGGAAGACTCTGAATCTTCACTTCAAATCTGAATGATGAACTTATCTTGCAGAGTATTCTTGGTTGGAAGTTTCTTCCTCCCAGCCCTTTGAATATATCATACTACTATCTTCCAGCCTGAAAAGTTTCTGCTGAGAAATCTGCTGATAGCCTTATGGGGTTTCCCTTGTATGTAACAATTCATTTTTCTCTTGCTGCTTTTGTGATTTTTTATCTTTATCTTTTGACTTTTAAATGTAATGTGTCTTGGTGTGGCTGACTTTGAGTTCATTTTATTTGGATCTCCTTGAGTTTCCTCGACTTGGATGTCTATTTTTTTCACTAGATCAGGGAAGTTTTCAGGCCTCATTTCTCCAAATAAGTTTTCTGTCTCTTTCTTTCTTCCTCTTCTGGGACCCTTTTTTTTTTTTTTTTTTTTTTTTTTTTTTTTTAATTTTTTATTTTTTATAAACATATATTTTTATCCCCAGGGGTACAGGTCTGTGAATCACCAGGTTTACACACTTCACAGCACTCACCAAATCACATACCCTCCCCAATGTCCATAATCCCACCCCCTTCCCACTTGATGTTTTTTCAGAGGTCCATTAGTAATCTTCATTTTTAAAAAAATCTTCTTTGTTTTAGCTGCTCTTTCTGGGTGAGTTCTATTGCTTTATCTTCAGCTCACTGTTCCTTTTTTATACTTCATCCAATCTGGTATTGAACCCAGCTAGTATATTTTTCAGTTTAGTTATTATATCCTTCAGCTCTGTGACTTTTGTTTCCTATCTCTTTGTTGCAGTTCTCACTGTATTCACTCATTTTTCTCTCTAGTTTGGTGAATATCTTTATGAACATTGTTTTGAATTTTTATCAGGTAGGTTACTCAACCCTATATCATTCAGGTCTTTTTCTAAGGTTTTGTCTTGTTCTCTTGTTTGGAACATATTTTTCTATTTCCTCATTTTACTTGACTCCATGTGCATGTTTCTATATATTAGTCAAAAACAGCTACCTCTCTCAGTCTTGAAGGAGTGACCCTGTGTGGGTGATGATCCTACTTGTTCAGTCTTGTCCTAGCTCTTGGTTTCTCTCAAACCTTTGTAATCATCTAAACCACCTAATTTATTCTTGATCTACCCCCATTGTTGAGGGTGTGCCAAGACCTGTCAGTGATCCAAGGGGTGGAATCTCATTTATCACCTAGTTTCAGGCTGAATGAAAGACAGATCCTCAGGCAGCACCTTTTAAAGTATACAGATATTTAAAAATATGCAAATATATATAGTCTGGTGGGGTTGCAGTCATAAATCCTTCTGACCTCCAGACCAAGAGATCTGGGATGTTTCCTGAGCAACAGTTGCAAGAGTTGGCACCGCACATAAGTGTAGCACCTTTCTGAGAAGTCTTGCTGAGCTGTAGGAAGGCCAATAGGGCATTTGAGGATGGTGTCTCCTTGATGATGTTCCCTGGGAGCACTTGCTTAGCCTCTAGATGTGCAGGAAATGTGAAGCCTGTCCCACATGCTGAAAAGAGCCAGGCTAAGAAAATAGGCCACTTGCATAGGAAGTCTGGGGTTGTGTTTCAGTTTGTTGTATGTATAGTGCCTTTGTGTATGTAACTGTATACTGGAGTATACTCCATAGTCATGTGTAGAACTATATAACAGAATTGCCTTTTTGATTATTGCAGTCCCATGGAGCTCTGGAACAGCAGCCCCTTTGGCTGTCAGAGCCAAGCAATCAAGAGGCATCTTCTGTGTGGATTGTGCATGCCTGCTGGTTTTAGTAGGGCAGCTGGAGAGTGTTGGGACTTCACTTGCTGGCTTTGGAAGTGCATCAGGGAAGTGTTTTGACTGTGTGCCTGTGGGCTGCTTCAGCAGTGCAATAAGAGTGCTGTGTGTGTGTGTGTGTGTGTGTGTGTGTGTGTGCTGGCATTAGGCTGGCAGCAAGAGAATGCCCTGATTGCTCACACTTGCCAGCCCTAGCTGGGGGAGGGTGGGGGGCGGCTGGGCAGGGAAGTTTGGCAATGGCCCATGCTCCCCAGCTAAAATTGGGGAGAACTCCATGACTTTTTGTGCTCGCCTGCTACAGCCAGGAAGCAGGGGAACATTGCAACTGCCTGTGCTCTCTAGCCTTAGCAAGTGTCAGGACATTTGTCCCCTCAACCATCTCAGCAAAGTGGCCAAAGTATGCCATATCTAAGCCTGTTTGTCTGTGCTAGCAGGCTCTAATGGAGAGTGCAGCAATGGTGCCTGCTAGCACCCCTGTCTTGGGGTGCCCTTCTAGCTGATGGCCCCCCCACACCCTCCCCCCATCAGCCAATGAATCTTCCTCACATACAATCTGGGCACTTTTCAAACTGCTCTTTTTTCACTGGGTTTAAGAGTGAGCAAGACCACATGTGAACCCTCCATGGAGGAAAATCTCAGTTTTCTATGGCTCTTTGGGACCCCCAGACATCAGGCCTATAGTTTTCTAAGCCAGACATTCTGGGAGCTCATCTCTCTGGTGCAGATACCAGAGGCTGAGTTGCCCACTCTGGGGTAGCAACTTCTTACTCTTCTGGGACCTGGTCCTGTCCAGTAAGATCTTTATTATTGTGTGTCACCTCAGTGGGGGTGGGGTTTTTCCAAGACTGTTTCTATCTCTCTTACCTATATCAGTGTGGTCCTTTTATCCTTTTTTATGGAGAACAGTTTATCTAGTTTTCAGGTCTTTTTCAGAGGGAAATGATTCATATGTAGCTGTAGATTAGGTGTGTCTAGGGGAGGAGGAGAGTTTGGGATCTATGTATGCTGCCATCTTGGATCCCCTGCAGACAGGTCAGGCAGGCTCTTCTTCTTCTTCTTCTTTTTTTAAAAAGATTTTATTTTATTTATTTTATTTTTATTTTTTGAAGATTTTATTTATTTATTTGACAGACAGATCACAAGTAGGTAGAGAGGAAGGCAGAGAGAAGGGAGGAAGCAGGCTCCCTGCAGAGCAGAGAGCCCGAAGTGGGACTCGATCACAGGACCCTGGGATCATGACCTGAGCCGAAGGCAGAGGCTTAACCCACTGTGCCACCCAGGCACCCCTTAAAGATTTTATTTTTAAGTAATCTCTATATCTACCATGGGGCTCAAGCTCACAACTCTGAAATCAAGAGTTGCATGCTCTACTGACTGAGCCAGCCAGGCTGGCTCTGAAATTCTATAAGTTCCAAGTAGGTACCTTGAGGTGCATCTCTATAGGTCACATGTTCTTCTTCAACTCCCTAAACCAATCAAGCCCAGAAATTGGGGCTCACAGGCAGAGGAACTGGCACTGCCACCACAGTCTTTGCACACAGCAGACCTTCAATAAAAAAATAAGTTTGGGGGTGAAACTTATATCTAGAGACACAGATGACACCATTGTTTTCAAGATCTTGGTGGAAAATAGTGCCAGATTATTTACTAGTATTGTTTTATTTTGAAAGAGCATAATCTTGCCTATGTAAGACTTGGCTTTTAGAACTTAGAGTTTATTTATCATGGTCTCTGTATGTGTCCCTTTGCCATTTAACAGGCATTTCTTCATGCCTGTTGAGGACTGACATCTTGCAAGTAACCCTCTGATACTGACCATGATCACCTCAATTCTAGCAACTAAAGGAATGCCAGGGGTCTGTGGTCTTCTGAGTTTATTCTTTGTTCTTTTTTTTTTTTTTTTTTAAGGTGCCAAGCTATTAAAACCCTTTGGGATAGTGGAAGGGAAAGGAACTAAGAAAAATCTGTGGGAATAGAGGAAGAGCAGGTCAAGTGTAAATGAAAATATACACCGTGGCCCCCCAGTGGAGTGCATCAGTTCCTAGGCTTGTTCCAAGTGGAAGCTGACCTTGGGTTTCCTGCTCTTATAACCATTTGACATCTGAGAGAACAAACAAAGGGCTTCATCAGGAAGAGTTTTAACCCTGCTAATGGCTACAACTCACTGGTCCTGGAGAGCTGGGGTTCAGAGAGGTCCTCTACTGCCTTCTTATTATTTTAGGGGAATCAACTTTCAAAGAGACTTATGTCCAGGCCCTCAGGATTTCCTGACAGTCTGGGAGGTTTCCAGGCCTTAAACTGTCCTGTTGCTTCCTGTCTTCAGCAAGAAGACATCTCCCTAAAGGGAAAACATAGCTCAATTCCAAAAGAGATTAGGGAATTATAGAAGGAAGCAGTGTGAAGTGGCCTAAATGAAAGGGTTTATTTTTATTTTTATTTTATTTTTTTATGACAAACACATGAAAAGAGAAAAAGGAAGCATTGTCAGTTGGCATCATGAAAATAGGCTAACATTTCCAGCAGTTCTTTTAAGAAAAAGGGAGGGTAGATTTTTTTGAGGGGGTGGGATGGGGTAGATTGTGGTCACTGCCTAACCTGAGGGTTATAGCTGGAAGAAGAGTTACTGATCTTCTTTGCTCCCATCTTTACCTAACCCCTCTGCCTGTCCTGTTTTATTTATTCATTTTTTTCAATGTTAGCAAACATTTTGGTATCATTTATGCTTCATTAAATAAAGCCCATTCATGTTGTGAGCTGGAGAAACAGAGGTCAAATCATCTCAGACGTTTTTGCCAGCCTGCCCCGAACCCTGTTAAGCAGTTCTCAGGCTAGAAAAGGCATCCTTGACCATGTTAATTGTTCTGACCTCTGAGTTCTAGCATTTCATAAAAAAAAAAAAAAAAAAAAAATCCCTTAAGAAAGAACAAAGGGACGGAAGGCTGGCTAAGGCTACACTTTGACCTCGGAACAGAAAAAGAGAAAGAGTGGGGTAATTCTGTTGAGGCAGGAGGATCTGTACACTACAGAGCTGAGATAAAAACAAGAGGAAATCATCATTTCCCTACTGACTAAGAATTATTTGCAGTTACGTGGTGTGTGGAATGAGAGCACAGACCTGGGTCTGGGGGACAGACGGCAGATCTGCGGGAATTCGACCCCAGGTGCCTGTGAGGGTGTGAAGATGAAGTCATGTAATATGGAGGTTTTATTTGCCTGCTGATAGCAGGTGGTTAACTAGCTGTCTTGGGCCACAACGGGCTTCTTTTGGGAGCCCTGGGAATAGTTTTCCTCACCTCCAAAAGTGTAACAAAGCCCACCAGGAAATCTTCCATATTAATCTTATCAGGAAGTCCTGGGAGTGAGCTCCAATTTGCCCAAGTGCTAGAGGGAATATTTATATCTCCTCTCCTACCAGCTTGAATTAACATCACCTAAAGGCCTTTCCTTTTGTTTATATTCGAGGGAAGTCATTCCATCACAGGATAAATTATAAAGTATTTCCAATAACTCATCAGTATTTTTTCAGATCGGAGGAGGTAGAGTGAGAGGAGGATTGAGAAAGACGGGGCTGACTAGAATGGAAGCAAATAGTTTTGGTCAAGAGTTTTGAGGCATTTCTCTATTAAAGCTTTTATCATTGTTGTAAAGACAAAAGAGCTAACTGGCTAGCAACTAGAGCTGGGCCTTGGGGTTAAATTTCTTTCTAGGATTGTTTATGTTCAACCCTTCAGACACTACCAAAGGCAGTTTGTAAGGCCTTCTACCAAGTCAGCTCAGACCTGAACCCAACCCATTCCAGGTCTGGTACTATTTCCAAAGCCCCATTTCCATTAGCAGGTGAAGTCTTCTGCTTGTCTGCCCATTTCTGGTGTTCGTGGGGACATATCCCATCCAGAGGTCTACCCATTGAGGCCTTTACCGTCAACTCCACTGGGAAAGCCCAGACCAGATGATGATGAGAACACCTGATTTTGAAAGTTTCCTCTGAATTATAACGCTATGTTATATTATATGTTATATGTTCTATAATCCATTGTCATTTCATTTTTGCAACAACTTTTTGAAGTAGTTATTACTGTTAATCTGATCTTACAGTTGAGGCTTACAGGGAAGTTAAGTGACTTTCCCATGGTCGCATACTAAGATGAAGTGATGGAACCTGAAAACATGTCTAGCTGTTCTCAAATCCATGCCCTTAACCACCATGATATATTGCTAGGTGTTTTTCTTGATTTCTGAAATTTATTCTACCTCCTATTAGAGGCTGACCCCTGACCCTGAACCGAAGACCATTTAGTTAGTGCGCTCTCTAACTCTGACAAACTTAAGAACCCATGAAGAGGCTACCACCAGTGGCCAAGTAACCTTTAAAACTAGACTGACCGCCCCTCAGATTGTTTTTTAGAGTCCATAGTTTCTCATGGTGGTTGGGGGGGTGGGAGGTTGGGGTACAAGGTGGTGGGTATTATAGAGGGCATGGATTGCATGGAGCACTTGGTGTGGTGAAAAAATAATGAATACTGTTATGCTGAAAATAAATAAAAAATAAATTTAAAAAACAAAACAAAACTAGACTGATTGCTACAGAATCATAACTTGTCCACATGACTGATGAGAAGAAATGATTATTTCAATCCAGAAGCATCTGATGCCACCCACCCCTTACCTATCAAATTAAACTTCTTGGGTAACACTGCTGGCCCAGCCAAATGGTCTACCACTGAGCTATCCCCCCTGCATTGCTGGCCCAGATCAGCTTCAGCTTCTTCAGACATTGTGAAAAAAGCTGATCATCTTGAGGAGCTAATACTACAGCCAGGTGGATTCCCAGCCTTGCCTATTCCTAATGGACTTTCTCCCTAACCTTTTGCTGTAGTGAACCTCCCTATAAAGCTCACATAGGTTACAGCAGACTCCAAGCTTTGATTGTTCAGAAACTCAGTTTATCAGATCGCTTGAAACATTTTTTTTTTCCAGAAAAAAATTATGAGTGATAATGTCAGCAAAGTTTTTGTCTCTTCCCCTGTCTTTTCTTGTTCCAGGGCATCCCATCACAGAATTAGAACTCAAAGTAAGCCAGACCAGTTATCAGAAGGCTGCTTGGCAAACCCAGAATTATAGCAAAGGACATTGAATTGCCTTACATGATATTTCACACAGGCCAATTTCTGACTTCGTATTCTTTTTAGTGAACAGATCCTCCTCCCTACCAGCAAATCTGAAGACCTGGGTTCAAGTTCAGGCTCTGCTTTTTATTATCACTGCAGTGATTGACAAGGCATTCGGCCTCTTCACGCTCCTGTTTCATGGTCAGTAAAATGGGAGTAATAATCAATAAAACTCACAATGTTTAAATGAAGGTTAAAGATATGAATTCTCTGTATATTCCTTTTTGTTATGAAGAGCTGTCAAGCTGATGTTTTAATTTGAAACCTTGTGAAACCATTTCCTTGCAAGTCACTAATACCATCTTTCATCCCAAACTGCTACTTTTCTGGAGAAGGGTGTGGCTGCTTCACAAACTTTCAAGTACACATTAATCTCCTGGGTGGGCCTGGGTTTCTGCATTTCTAACACGCAATCTAGATGCTGCTGGCTATACTTCAAGGCGAAATTAAATGTTTTTGGCAGGTTTCTATGCAGATACTTAAGAGACCATGTATTTAAAGATCAGTGTGGGGGCGCCTGAGTGGTGCAGTCCATTGAGTCACCACCTTGGTTTGGGCTCAGGTCGTGATCTCAGGGTCATGAGCTTGAGCCCTATGTCAGGCTCTGTGCTCAGCACGGAGTCTGCTTAAGACTCTCTGAACCTCTCCACTGCTCTCTCTCAAAAGATGAATAAATACATTAAAAAAAAAAAAGATGTAAAAAAAAAAAAAAAAGATCAGCATGACTTCTAAAAAGCCAATCCCATAGTCACTTTGTGTGCTCATCGCAGGTGACTGTTTAATATTGTTGAGCTTCCATGTTCTTTCTTTTCCTTTGCTTTTCATGGCTTTGGTCTCTTTTAATTCTCCTCCTATTTTTCTTTTTTCCTTTTTAAAAAAAGTATTTTATTATTTATTTGTCAGAGAGAGAGAGAACACAGGCAGTGACAGCAGCAGGCAGAGGGAGAAGCAGGCTCTCATCTGAGCAGGGAGCCTGATGCAGGACTTGATCCCAGGACCCTGCGACCATGACCTGAGCTGAGTGTAGATGCTTAATGCATTTCTAGCTGCTCCTCCTTAGTCTCCCCATAGATTCCCCTTGATTTATCTTTTAATGTTTGTGTCTCTCTGGGTTCTATTATTTGCCTTCTGATCATTTTATTCTCTATGGATGATCTCAAGATATAACTCTTTTTTTTTAAGATTTTGTTTATTTATTTGACACACAGAGAGAGAGAGAGAGAGAGAGAGAGAGCGAGCACAGCCAGGGGAGCAGCAGAGGCAGAGGGAGAAGCAGGCTCCCCACTGAGCAGGACCTGGAAGTGGGGCTTGATCCCAGGACTCTGGGGTCATGACCTGAGCCAAAGGCAGACTCTAACTGACTGAGCTACGCAGGTGCCCCTCCAGATTTGACTCCTATATGAACTCTCCTTTCCTTGTCTAGACTGACTAAATGGATGCTTGTCCTACACTCCTATTACATTTTGTTGTAAGATTTATTTTAGCACTTGATAGTTTTATTTTATTGCATTATTGTGCAATTATTATTATTATTTTTTTTTTGGTCTACACTTACGTTTTGAGAGCAGAGTACAGCTTTTCATCATTGCATCCCTTGTGCCTAGCATAGTGCTCAGATTCTATAAATGTTTAAGTAATAAACAAAGGCAAACCTAGAGTTTGGGGAAGATGTCAGAAAGAGCCATCTGAACAGGCCAGATGGCAAATGTTAGTATTTGGACACCCTGTGGAAACACAAAGCACACTTAAATTTTGTTCTGTATGCGTGTATGTGTGTAAATTACCTTTCTGGGTAGTCTCCAGATACCAATAGCATCTGGGGAAAACACCTGAGCCATGTTTCCCTTGTAAATTATTTCTGGGCTCCTTTTTCAGACTTAAGCAATAGGCTGTCAAAATTGTCAAAAAGAGGAAGCTTGTTTCTTATGGGCAAAATTATTTATCAGGCTTTTCTATTGTAATAAACAAAGTGAGCTCCTTCAGAGAAGGAAGGTTGTAGTCTTGCCAGAATGGTGGTTTCCAAGAAGAGTTTTACCACACTTGGTCTCAAAGAGGACTCAGAAGATCAGGTAAATGACTGCCAGCAGGTGTGAGATGTCCTTAGCTCAGATCTCTGTGGATTTGGATTCAATTCAATCCAGCAAACAACATTCAGTAGACATTTCTTTTGCACCAGACTAGTACTAGGTTAGAGATAGAAAGATAAAAAAGATATAATCCCTGCCCTCAGAGAGCTCATAGTCCAGTTACAGCATTAAATATTTAAATAAATAGGGACGACTTAATGTAATGGTTATTTAACAAATGTATACAAAGTTCTATGGACCAGAGAGGACAGAATAATAGGAGATACAGAAGGAAATGATATTTGGGAAGTTTCTCCATCCCCAAATGCATATTATTTCTTGAACTACCCATCAAAAATCAAATTGCAAGTATTATCTACCCCTATTCATGTACAGAAATCAGATTAAATTTAATGTTTTTAGTGCCTATGATGCATCTACATTCTTTCAAGAAGGTTTTGATATAGGGTCTTACGTATAAATAAGATTTAATAGAATGGAAAATTGGGGCACCTGGGTGGCTCAGTCAGTTAAGCATCTGTCTTTCACTCAGGTCATGATCCCAGGGTCCTGGGATGGAGCCTCACATCGACTCCCTGTTCAGTGCCTCTCCCTGCTGCTTGTGCTCTCTCTCTCTGTGAATACATAAATAAAATAATTTTAAAAAAGATTTAATAGAATGGAAAATAACGAGGTCATCAGAGTTATATGCAATGTGTGAAGGGGTTATAGAGGGACCAACACTAAAATCTGACTGAGAGCCTTCCATACTGTATTTTGGATGTTTTAGTCTATGCCTCCCTGTAGTGGCTGTGGGCTCTGCATCTATGTTTGTATGGGATTCTGGATCTCTTTGTCAGCTTTATAGAACCAGGGGCCTTCGGGGAGATGACACAGTGGTTCTGTCATTAAATTTTCCTGGGAGTCTTGAAATGAGAATAGCTGAATGATAGCTTGTTGCTGGGCAGACATAAAGGTGCAGCCATGTTTGGATTCTGAGAGCAGATTAAGTACAGCAAAGTAGGAGAGAGGAGGGGGAAAGAGAAAGGAGAGTGAGGAATAGAGAAAGAGGGAGAGAGAGAAAAGGAGGGAGGAGGAGGAGGAGAAGGAAAGGGAAGAGAAGAGGGGGAAAAAGCATAGGAAGGTAGAGAGAAAGGAAGGGTAGAAGGGACAAATGAAACAGACACACAGAGATGAGTAAGGGATGGGTGTGTTGTTGAGGAGTCTTTGGCTACAGGTTCCTGAATTCCAGTTGAGCTTGTTAAACGGAAAACAAGCCTTCACCATGAGGAGCCAGGCTGCTGGGATGTCACAGAATCCAAGGGCAGAAATGTAACTACATCTCAGGAAGAGATTAGAACTAAACTGAAAAGCTGTCAGGACCTGGCCATTTCTCACTGCATGTTGACTTTTTCTGTTTGTGTATTGGTCTTCGCTGCTAACTGGTCTACCTTGCAGGAACAAGATGGCTGCCCCATGACTTCTAGTTTTATGTCTTCCTTGATCAAGACAGCAGGCCAGACTGAGTTGGAATCTAACTTTTAGTCTTACTTCCAAATTCTAATTGTCCCGGAGAGTACCAAGTGTCTCTTCCTGGTCCATTACCTGTGACCTTGGAATAGAAGCAGGTCATGGGGTTTGTATATGGCTGTTGGGGGACCACTTCTGTGTGAAGAGGGTAACAGAATGGTTGGCCTTAACCAAGAAGCCACCTTCAAAGGTTTATGCTCTAATAAGAGGACCACATCTCATGAGAGAGCCGACTTTTCAGCTCCCATTAGCATGTCCTTTGTGAAAGGCTTTCCATTCTTCTCTCTGTGTGGTCTTTCTTCTGGAAAGATCCAGATTCCTTATGTAAATCCCACTTTACTTGTTAGCTTGAGTGGGTTTCTGTTTCTTGCTGCAGAAGGACCTTAACTGAAATTTCACCAGGCAGAGGACGGGGTGAAAGAAGACACTCCAAGTGAACACTGCAGCAGAGGGTATCTGAAGGAATGGTGTGGAAAATGAGGCCGGAAAGGTGGTTTGGAAACTGGTCATATCAACCTTAGAAATTCGCCACTTGGCAAACTGGAATAGGAAGGGGAAGCCTGGTGGGATTTTGAATTGCAGAATAATGGTATTTGCTGAGTGTAGTGTGACTGTCTTCTTAGAGAGTGATAAGCACCTTGTTGGTGCCTTAAGTTTGGTGGTGGTTAGGCTATAACTTCAGAGTTACATGATGGATAAAATGCCACTTTTAGCTCAAGTGCACATGTGCCCTAAATACATCACAGAGGCCTCCTTTGCTGACTCTTCACCAAAATGTACTGGGCGACTAAAGTAGATGCTACTGGTGCCCCAGCCAGACCCCCTTTACCTGCGGGTGTTTGCCTCCTCCAGCGGCTGGAAGTGCTGGAGCCAAGGGCTTACATCTGTGGCCTCTGTGGGAGTCATCTCATTTGGAGATGCATGGAAGTTTTCACTGCTTGACCCCTATGGCCAGTGATTGAATGATTTAAGGGGGTACAACCAGCTGACCTCTTTGCCTCAAGGAGGACAATTCTGCTATAGGATGTGTCTTCTGGAGTCTCATAGATTAGGCCAAATTGCATGGTACTTGAGATCACATCCTTGCTCAACATCTTTGCTCTCCCTCTTCCCTTGCCTTGCTAGCTTACAGGTTTCTCCTGGGGAGCCTGTCCTCAGCAGATCAAGGCACCCAGATCCCTTTCTCAAGGCTGTGCTTCAGGGAAGTCTTCCCTAAGACAGTGACATTTACTTCAGTAGACACCAAAAGTCATCCAGGTTGCTGTGTTTCCACTTCTCTGAGCATTTTGGTCAAAGCTCAGATTCTGGGATGAGCCCCAACTGCATTCATGTCTTGGCGGTGACACCTAATAGCTTCTGGTCTTGGCAGATCGCTCAGTCTCAGGATCCTAGTTTGCAAGATCTAAATGGGATAATAATAGTATTTTGGTTTGATGAGGATTAGATGAGATAACCCATGGGAGGCGTTCAGCCCAGCACTCATGCAAAATAAAGAGCTCATTAGCTACTATTGTGATTACTTCTGGTTTTCTCTTTGACAGAGAGACTGTGTGTAGGTAACACAGGTTGTGCACTGCACCAGGGGCCCTATCTAAGGGTTAGATTTAGGTATTTATTATGACAGTTTTTTGACAGGTGAAAGTAAATGTCTTAGGGAGGGACACCTTTTCCTAATTCTTACAGAGGTGCTGTGTGTTAGCAGCAGACCAGCCTGAGGCGGAGTTCAGATTTCTTCTTTTGTTCCCTCAGTCGATTTGAAATTGTGGCCCCCAGCTTAGCCTGGACTATGTGGTTGCCCTCGAGCAAGCTGGCTGGCATAGCCCTTCTCTTTTTGCCTGTTCTGAAGCTCAGTGACAAGCAATGGCTGGATTTTCATTAACCGTACAGCTCAGCAACAGCTGCTTCTACTCAGGCTGCGATAGTCAGATGACCTGTTAGCTGAGTCATCTGCGGCTCTGTGCTATGCCACAGTCTAAGGAGGGTGATGCCCGAGCTGCAGAAGAGGGTGTGGAGGTACCTATCAGGGGAGATGAGTGAGAGGAAATCCAGGGTGCAGCAGCTGGCAAGGGTAGGTGTGAGCAGCCAGCACACTGCTGTTTATTCACACTGGGCCCTGAGGTAAAACACATCAGGCAATGATACTGTCAGAGTTAGCTTGAGGTGACCAAAAATACCCAGATGCTTTTCCTGCTGAGAGATTTTCACAGGAAGAAGTGCTTTGCTGTGAAAAGTTGTGCTTTCACCTCCCACCCTTTCCTCAGGGTGCTAATGAGGCAGATGTGTTCTCACCTCTCTGGCCATTGCTTGTCACCTCAGCTGAGGGGATGATGGTAGACCTGTCTTCTAGTTCACAGAAGTGACTGTGGCTGAGTAAATGCCTTATTTTCCACCAAAAGTGGTCATTCTCCAGGAATTGTTTTCTACCCTGTCACTGGATTCAATCCCTGAAGCCTGGTGCTGGCATGAGAGGCTGAATTGCCCCATTTGATGAAGCTGTGAGATGGGGAGACACTCTGGAGAGGCATTCTGACCATTTTCTATGGTACAAGCTGGTGCAAGCCAGGAAGGATGGAACCAGGTCATAGGGAGAATGTTGACAGATCTAACTGGTGAATGCTCTGTATGTGGGAAAACGTGTCTTTTCTTAAAAAAAAAAAAGAAACAAAACAAAACAAAAAAAAAAAAAACAAAAAAACCAGATATGAAGAGTATCACAGAGTTACTGCACCTGGAACACACAGAGATGCTTTTCCCTTTGGAAGGAGCCGGTCACCCCGCACTCTAGTACACTGGAGAGCTGTTTACCTCCTGTGTCCTTTCTGGGCCATAGTCGCTTTCGGCCAACCAGCCTTTCCACAGCACCTCCAGGAAGCCAGTAAAATGAACAAATCCCTGGGAAACCACAGCTCAGAGACTTTAGATCTTGACTGGCAAATTTGTATGTGGCGGGGGTCCTATCTTGTATAACATATGAGAACATTTGGCTTAACTTCAGAACTATTGCTTCTGAAGGGGCAGAATCATGGTGAGCTGTGCATTTCCAGGGACCCAGTCAGAGAACTCAAAAAATTCCAGTTGTATCAAACACTCACTCTTATAATCTTGGATAACCACCTCACACTTAGTGAATGCTGCTATTTAGGGGAAAGCAGCTGGGTTTCCCAAGGGGGCAGGACAGAATCTTCATCTTGTTTCCTTATGTGGGGCAGAAGGGGACAGGATATCTTCCTCCTCATTGCTCCTGTGGGATAGAACATACAGCTTGTCTGTCAGCATCATTGAAATTGGATGGAAGGCATCTGGAACTTGCCTGTTGTGCCCAAGGCAGGAAGCCAGCCACTTGGTTCCAGGGCAGTCAGGATGCCTTGCTCCTCAGTCTGGATCACTTTTCTCACAGAACTCAGATTCGTGCAGCCTATTGAAAGAAGAAAGTTTATTTTGGCCTTTGGATCCGTGTCCTGTGTCTTATGACTCTTCCTAAGTGGCTGCCACATTGAGTGGAAACAGCCATAATTGAGAGGTGTCTGGGGACATCCCCATCTTCCTTAGCTTGCTCACCAACTTGCAAAATGCAGGAGGGCAGCGATTTCACAAATGGAGATGAAATTGGGAAAGCTTTTTCCTTCCTTCATATAGAAGTCTTTTTATGTCGAAGGTTGGGGCAAGCAGACTATCCCTGGGGACCAAAGTGTAGGTTCTGCTGGGGGAGAGGGGAAAAGAGTCAAACCTACTTGGAATAAGTTCACTGGGATAGAACTGTATTCTACTTTGAGCCAAAACCCTGTGAAATCTCATGGGCCATGAAGTCCAATTAAAACAGAGCTGGGCACAGTAAGAGGCTAACAGGCATACATAATTGTGAGAACCAGGATTTTAGTGGGGAAAGAAAGAAAAAAAAAAAAAAAAGCCAAGGAGAAGCCAAGGCCAATTATCAGAACTGCTAATTTTTACTAACCTAATCATTAATGAATACCATGTTTCTGAAAAGAATGTTAAGAGAATAATTGTATTTCAAGGGCTTGAAAACTGCTAAACTCTGAAGTTGTACAATTTGTGCAAATTAATATGATAAAAAGAGACAATTAAGGTTTATAATTAACAGATAAATACAAATGATCTGGTGAAGACAATCTAAGTTTCTGCTCTGTCTTATGAAGCAGTGTAATTGATTTTTATAAATGCTAATTTACAGTACATGCTCTGTTAACCATTAACACAGGGAAGGGAACGTGGAATAAATGGAAGTCAAGGAGGGATGTGAGCCAAGGAGCTAAAAGACTACATCTAGCCGAGGAGAAGAAATAGGAGCATATGCCAAATGTTGGAATGTGACTTCGAAAGGGGAAAGACACCACCCAACAATCTTCCCTGCAATGGGGCAGAAAAAAAAAAAAAAAGTCCCTTCAGTTGTCTATGTAAATGCGATGAGGTTTTTCCTCTTTTGTTCCTCCACCTTTCAAAACGGGCTGGCTGGATTTTCCTGAAGTTCTGAGGCCACCAGTGAAGTGGTCTGACTCAAAGTATAGGCCATGTTGTGTAAATAAAATGCACCTGAGCGGGGGGTGTGTGTGTGTGTGTGTGTGTGTGTGTGTGTGTGTGTGTGTGTTTCCCAGGCAAAGGCAGCTGAGCTGTCCTGAGGGAGCCGACTGCCATTGGCAGTGTGCTGCTGTGGACAGAGAACACCCATAGTGGCTCTTATGGGATCTACAAACTGGATGTCACATGTTCCAGACGCAGGCAGTTTGGAGTCGAAGGCCTCTGACGCAGGCAACTCAGCCCGAGTTTGCTCCAGCGTCACGGCTAATGTAACGTACAATGTAGAGGAGGAGAGAGAAAGAGAATGAAAAAGAGAGAAATCAGCTTAAATATATCTTCCAGAATTGTATTGATTTTTATTCTAATCATAAAACATACAAGGGTTTTGGTGGAGATGAACTTGTAGCTAAGTCATTATAGACTAATAGACTTATTAGTCTATTAGAAAGCCTAAATGGTACAAAGATGGTAAGGCTGAACAAGTGTATCTCACCAGTAATTATTTCATTGAGTCTACTCCTATTAAGTTAAAATTTACTGAGCAGATCCTAAGGAAGTAGTATGTTCGTCTTGAGTCATTACCCAAAAGCTAGATTTAGAATATATAACCCTATATTCAGAATATATAGCCCTATTGGTGGAATGGTGGTCATAACTATAGTTTCCTACTTTCATAAAGTCTTTTGGGCCAATTGGCTTAGCTAGATATGGTATGATATAGCTTCAGTCCATGTCTGTGCCAGATACACAAGGGGTAATCTTATCATTTCCCTTCCCTTCCCTTTCCTTTTAGCTCTCCTCTCCTCTCTTCTCCTAAGTAGTCTCCATGCCCAGTGTGGAGCCCAGCACAGGACTTGAACTCACAATCCTGAGATCAAGACCTGAGCTGAGATCAAGAGTCAGATGTGTAAGACTGAGCCACCCGGATGCCCCATGGCAATACTTCTTTTCAAGAAACTTAGGCTGCCTTGTGGTTTACCCATGGCATGTGTCTTATGGAAGCTACCAGGAAGTGACCTGAATGTCTCAGGGCCTGGGCATTCCACCCATCATACTTGGAGGAATAATTTAGAGCCACAATGGAAGACGATGCATCTTAAAAAGAAAGAGAATGCTCTTATGGACAGATGCAAAACTATCTTTAAGTAAATTAAATGAAAAGAGCAAGTGCAGAACAGTGTGCATAATATGCTAACAAATGTGTGAAAAGGAAAAAAAATGAGTTGGTTGTATTTGCACAGACTATCTCTAGAAGGACAGAAAACAGGCAATGTTTATTGCCTTCAAGGAAGGGGGGGGGGGAAGACAAGGGGAAGGGGAAGAATTTTCCCTTCTAGTATTGGTCCTTTTAGAATTTTATGCCATGTGATCTATTCTATTTAATATATGTGTATTCCTTTTCAAATTTTATACCATATGAATATACATAATAACAATGTAGACATTAAAAAAATAGCAATGGGGTGCCTAGGTGACTCAGTGGTTTAAGCCACTGCCTTCGGCTCAGGTCATGATCTCAGTGTCCTGGGATCGAGCCCCGCATGGGGCTCTCTGCTCAGCAGGGAGCCTGCTTCCTCCTCTCTCTGCCTGCTTGTGATCTCTCTCTGTCAAATAAATAGATAAAATCTTAAAAAAAAAAAAAAAGATTAAAAAAAATAGCAACACTTGAAACAAACCAAACCATAATAAAGCCATGTGCTAGCAAGGGTTACTATGTCCTGCCTTGGAGTTGAAAGTGGAGTGTGTTACTAAACCATCAACCAGATCCAATAGCAAGGAGGAAAGCTACTAATAGTGCAGAGAAGTACTCCCTGAATATTTCTAAAAAGTAGACCAGCAGGGGCGCCTGGGTGGCTCATTCAGTTAAGTGTCTGCCTTCAGCTCAGGTCATGATCCCAGGGTCCTGGGACTAAGCCCCGTGTTGGGCTCCCTGCTCAGTGGGGAGCTTGCATCTCCTTCTCCCTCCGCTGTTCCCCCTGCTTGTGTTCTCTCCTTCTGTCAAATAAATAAACAAATCTTAAAAAAAAAAAATAGATCAACAATTGTAACAATTGTAATTCAGCAATCACTTCCCGAGTGCCTAGTTTGTGCGAGTCACTGTGTCCATACTGCCCCCCCCTCATGGAACTCTGTTGAGTGGATACAGCTGTAGGGTGAGTGGTGCCACTTTTTATGACAAAGAGCCAAAGCAGATGGACAGGTAGCTTTATAGTTTCTGAGACAGAAGTAGCTTTAATCTTCCAGTTTAGAGAAGACATTTTCAAGAGCACTTTTCTCTGATAGAGATGCAAAGAAGCATCTCCTTGGTAAAATATGTGACAATGAAAAGATGCCATGTCAACACAGCCGTATCAATATGAGACATCAAACCTGGTGACAAGATACATGTTTTTGTAAAATAAATGGGTGTGGATGTTGCATTGCCCCTCCCTGAATTGCCATCTCTTGTAAAGTATACAGTGGAGCTGAGACTCCCAATCTGAGGTCTTGGGCATAAGATCACTTCTCTGGAAATCCAGTAGAATATATCTCCTTTCAGCAAAGATGTGCCTGTAGCTTTCATGTGCAGGACACCGAGGGAAGCCCAGAGGAGACACAGAGATGAGCCTAGTAAGGGCCCTACCCTCAAGGAGCTGATCGTGTGCTCAGGATGAGAAACATCTTCCAGAAAGCCATGGAAGTACAGGAGAGAGAGAGAAAGGGGGAGGCTTCAGGAAGTAGGGAGGAACAGTGTTGAATTCGTAGAATTTTTCATGGGAAAGGAGCAAAGAAAAGTTGCTTAGGCAGAGTGCTGTGTTAAAAAGGGCAGAGAAGTGAAGCGGCAGACCTGTTTGAGGAAAGGGGACTTGAGCTTGTCCTAGATGTTCAGGAGACTGGATAGCAGAGAAAGATGAGCCTGTGGCAGGTGAGGGGGTGTGTGAGGGGTCACATGCCCCTGAAGGGTTTGGACTTCTTCCCTAAGCACTGGAGAGCTATGGAGGATATAAGAGGCAGGAAGGAGGCTGTGCCAAGGCCTGAGGTGGGGCCAGGACACCAGACAGAGCCCTGAGGAGGGAGGAGGCTGTGCCAGAAGCCAGAGGAACAGGAGGAGGGTGAGGATCCAACAGGTTTTAGAGCAGAGGCTTTGGAGACTGATGACTGACTGAATGGAAGGGTCAGTGGAAACAATGAGCTGCAGACTTTAAGATAAAATCCACATATCAAATCACATGTTCTTTTGCTAACCGGGAATGAAAGTACACTTTTTTTTTTCCTAACATAAAATGAATGAATGGTCTTGAAAATCCATATTATAGGGATGCCTGGGTGGCTCAGTCAGTTAAGCATCTGCCTTCGGCTCAGGTCATGATCCCAGGGTCCGGGGATCGAGTTCCACATCGGGCTCCCTGCTCGGTGGGGAGTCTGCTTGTCCCCCTCTCTCTCTGCCCTTCCCTCCCCTGCTTGTGCTCTCTGTCCCTCTGACAAATAAATAAATAAATAAATAAATAACAAATAAAAATCTTAAAAAAAAAAAAAGAAAATCCGTATTATAAAAGAGTTGTACTTTACTTAATTCTGAAGTATCGTTTAGTTTGACACTGTATTGGAAATAGCTTGGTCCATAACTTACTTTGGAAACAGATAAGATGCCTCTTTTAAATGTCTAACTGAATCCCAGGCCGAGGCTCTCCCAAATGTTAGTTACTTCCCAAAGGTGACCACTAACAGGTACATACAGAGAGGTGACGGGTGGGAATGGTCACAGCTCGAGGCCAGGTGGTTCTATGTTTGCTCGGTGCCAACTATGGGAGGAAAGCACATATTTCTGTGAAGCATGCTGTGTTCCCTGAAGTGATTTTATCATGTGACAGACAATGCCAAGTAGCTTTGGATAAGAAAGTTCGAAGGTTGGGCAGGTCAAGCTCTGGATTGAAAGCCCAAGAAATTTTTCTTTGTGAGAAATAGGAGAGATTTAATTTGGTTCCTTGAAATCTCTGTGACTGAGACTAATGCTGTGACCTAAAAACCTTATCAGTTTGACCGCTGGATTAACTCACGCTTTTTTGGAATACGTGCTGGAGAGAGGGTGAGCAAAGTTTCACATGCCTTCCAACAGCCTCTCAACAACAGGTAGCTCTCTAGACCATCGGAAGCCTTTAGGTTTTGCAACCAACCATTTGATATTTAAAAAGTTGTTAGATTATTTTAGGCATCCTGGGCTGCTTTTCACTTAATTGCTGTCCCTCTGGGGATCTGTGCCAAGGTAGCCACTCTCTACTAGCCACACAGAGAATGACCCAATTGTGCCTTTAGTTTCCTCTAAATACAATCTATTGATTTTCTTTCTCCCACAGTAAGCAGGGTGATCTTGGTTATTCCAAAGCAATTAGGTGGAGTATTTGGTTGGACTCTTCTTCAACCTTGAAGGATTCTATTTACTCTCCTCCATTATAGCCTTAAAGCTTTAGTCCCTTATAGCCAAGAGTTGCTTTTCTGCGCCAATAAGCAAAAGCATTACAATATTAATAACCCTCGGCCACGGGTTTAGCTTCCTCACCTTCCTCCCATGCTTGGATGATTTCCTCTGCATCTGAAGCAATCAATAGTGGCCTGAAATTCATTCCGGCTCTCGCACACTCCATGAGGTTTCCAAAATAAGCCAGTGGCAAGCATTTAATTAGTTCATTTTGTTTCTGCCAGGGCAGAGATGCAGGCTTGAGACTCCAAGAGCTGGTGTACAATACAGCTGTTACTGCAACTTTCCTGCCTCGGCAGTAGGAATGGGATTCAGAAGACTAATGATCCTGCCTCTTCCTGCCCTCTCTGTGGCTTTTGACAGGTTTCATTGACAATTGGAACACCTGTTTTCCTCTGAGTAAAGACAGTAGGGTGCCAGGAGTTTTCCTGGGTGGCTTCTGCCAGCAGTAGGGTCCAGTCGCCACGCTGGTGCTGAGGATAAAAGGTGCATGGACACAATGAAATGGGGAAAGGGGAAGACAGGGCTTGAGACGAGTTCCCCCCTCTGCTGGGGAAGGGCTCGGCTAGTGAGGAGTGGAGGGTGCAGTTGGGTGTGTCTTCAGACTGGTCCCTGGGCCCACGCTAGGCAGAAGACAAGAGGGCTGAGGAGTATTTATTCTACACTATTTCTTTCCATACCTTGCAAAACCTTTGAAAAATGGAAGGATGTCTTAGAATGTTTATGTCAGACTTCTTGCTACTAGTTAGCGGTGGTTTTGAAGTCACAGCACTTTTCGACAAGAGGAGCCAATCATGAACTGCGTGCACACATCCAGCGAGGCTGCAGTAAGTTCCAGGCGGATGGGCAAGCTGAGAATAGGTGGCCCAAGAAGGCCTCCAGCTGGGGACAGGCAGGGCAGCCCAATATTCACAGGCTGACGGGTAAAGACTTCTTGGTTCTTTGTGTGGGTTCATAAGGGCTCCAGAGCTTCGATCCTGAGATGCTTCCCCCACTCCACATTTGCATGTCTCCTGCCTGGGACCCTAAGCTGTGTCTCTGCTGGGGAAAAGCCCCACACAGGCATCATGGGGCTCTGCTCCCGGGTCTAGTCCCACCTCCTCACCTTCTTCTTGGTTTGTTGAGGCTTCACCTTGGTCCAGAAGAGGGAAGGATCAGAAGAAAAGAAGAAAAGAATAACGTAAAATAAGGGGTTCTGCTGGAGTGTGTATACGTGCTGACCCTCCAAGAGGGTCTCTGCTTTTTGACTTTGCAATAATATTCCTGGAAATTTATCTCAAGGACAGTAATTGAAGTCTGGCTCAAAGGTTTCTCTTTGTTTTTTGTATACTTGTAATTTCTTCTCTTTTTTTTAAAATCGTCATGAAATATCTTAATTAACGGAAGAGTGTAAAAAATCATATGTACTGGGGAAAGCATAATAATAATGAAGCAAACACTTGTGTATTACAACAGACAGTGTTTTAGAAGCTCCCTTTGGGCCCTCGACAGCAATTTTACCATTTACAAGTGTATCCCTAAATAACATATGGTTTTTGTTTTGCCTTTTTTGAATTCTATGATTGAATTCTTATTCTAAATATTATCTCATTAAAGGTGGCTCATCAGTTAAACCTGCGGCTCTTGGATACGGGTCAGGTCATGATCTCAGGGTTGTGAGATCCAGCCCAGCTTTGGGGCTCCCAGCTCAGTGAGGAGCTTCTGCTCTCTCTCACCTTCTGCCCTTCCCCCCACTCATGGTCTCTCTCTCTCTCTCTCTCTCTCTCTCTGTCAAATAGATAAATCTTTAAAAAATAATTGGTTCAAGTAACTGAATTTCATTTACTTTCTCTGTTCTATAGTATTCTGGCATTTGAATATGCCATAGTTCATTTACGCAGGCTATTACTAAAGATATTTGGGTTGTTTCCAGTTTCTGTTCTTATAAGTGACACAGCTATTAACATCACTGCACATGTACAATATTATGCAGGTATAAGAAATTCCCTGGGGCATATACTTTTAGCAGTGAGATTACTGGCCCGTGGTGCATATGGTCAGCTTTACTAGTTGAGAAGAGACAAGTGTGATTGTCTGATAAATGCCCCTGGGAGTTCCTGTTGCTCGGCACCCAGTGGGCTGGCCTGAGGAGCTCCCATTTAATTCAGAAGGGCCTGTGCCCCCACCCAATTTCCCATAAGGTCATGGGATGCTAGCAGTGGTGTTGCCAGATGACTCTCTGAATGGATCAAGTTCCACCCGTAACACACATTCTACCCACTAGCAAGGCCATTCTCATGGGCTCCTGCCTCTGGAGCAGAGCTCCCTGCTTCGCCTGGCAGTGCCCTGTCCCTTCCCACTTGGTGGGAGGCAGAACCAACGGTGAACCATCCATGTTTTGCTGACCTTGTGCTTTAATTTGCCCCACCAGTTAAACCACTTCTGTGCCTCCATGTAATGACCTTGCCGTATTTGACTTCACTGCCTTTCCATGCTTGGTAATGTCAAACTGTTTTCCAAGACGGCTCTGATTTCCTTCTCACCGGCAGTGTGTGGGGGGGTGCTTTTGCTCCCCACCCTCACCAATGCATATTATGTGAAATGTTACATTTTTGTCAATCTTGTGGCTAGAAAATTGTAATTCGTGGTGGTTTCATTTGTGTTTCCTTGATTCCTAATGAAATTCAGCATCCTTTCCTATGTTGACTGGTCATTCAGGCTTTCTCTTGTGATGGTAACTGCTCAAAGCTCTTTTCTGAGTTGTTTGCCTTTTGAAAAATGGATTCATAGGAGTTATTTAAGTATTCTGGTTATGGTTCTTCTGTGGCTTATATGAATTACCCACATTTTCTCCATCTCATGATGTCTTGTCTCCTTTACTCCTTTATTATGGAATCATTTGTAAATAGAAGTTCTTACTTAATTTTGATGCAGTCAAATTTATTGAGCTTTTGCTTTATGGATTGTGTTTCTGGTCTTATTTACAAACTCTTTTTCTATCCATGGGTAATTAAGATGTTCTCCTAAATTTTCACCTAAAAATTTCATATTTTATTATTTGCCTTTGGGACTTTATATCCTGGACATGATATTTGCATGTGGTAGATATCCAAATTTTCCATTTTTCCATTTGGATAATTGTCCTAACGCCATTTACCAAACAAGTCTGTTTTTTCTTCTCTCTCTCTCTTTTTTTTTTTTAAGATTTTATTTATTTATTTGACAGACAGAGGTCACAAGTAGGCAGAGAGGCAGGCAGAGAGAGAGAGAGGAGGAAGCAGGTTCCCTGTGGAGCATAGAACCTGATGTGGGGCTCGATCCCAGGATCCTGGGATCATGACCTGAGTGGAAGGCAGAGACTTAACCCACTGAGCCACCCAGCTACTCCAAGTCTGTTTTTTCTTAATTTACAGGATCAACTATGCCAGATATCAAACATCCTTATGTGTATGGGATCATTTTTGGATTTATTATTTCATTCCATCCACTTGTTTGTCTGTTCCCACACAAATATTATACGTTCCAAAGTCTATAGTTTATAAAAGATCTTAATATCTGGTAGAATGATTTACTTCACCAGGTCTTTTATCAGTAGGATTTTGTCTCTTTTTGGCTTGGGTACTTCCAAATAAATTTTAGAATCCACTTGTGAAGTTCTACAAACAAATAAGCAAAAGGTTGGGATTTTGACCGCTATGACCTCAATTGGGAAAAACTGACGTCTTTAAATTATTAAGTTTTTCAATCCATGAACTTGATACATTTCTACTTTTATTTAGTTTTTTAAAAATGTCTTTTGCTAAGATTTTAGTTATCTCCATAAAGATCTCTTTAAAATGCTATTGAAAATGGTATCTCTGTTTTTCTTTTTCTTCCCTCTTTTTCTTTTTCAAGTTTTTATTTAAATTCCAGTTAGTTAACATACAGTGCAGGAGAATGGTATCTCTTTAAATTTTTATTTGTATTTGTTTTTGTTGATATGTAGAACGCATTTGAGTTTTGCATACTGGTTCTTATTAATTCTGGTAATTTACCTGTAGAGTTCTTATTTTCTGCATATGCAGTCATATCATCACTAAATAATGGTTGTTTTATTCCTTCTTTATCTCGCCTTTCTCTGTTGACTAGGCACAGTACAGTGTTGAATACAAAGGGAGATAATGGGAACTCTTATTAATAGAACGGAAGACACTTCTCTTTGATTCCAAGTTTGTTAAAATTTTTTATTATGTATGGAAGCTGTATTTCATTATATACTTTTTTACCTGCATGAATTCAGGTGTTTTTATTGTTTTTCTCATTTAATTTGTTAATATGATGAATTTTATTATTCATGCATTTCTAATGATAAATCATCCTTGCATTGCTGAGGTAAATCCAATCTGATTATGATTTTTTTATACATGGTTAAGTGAAATTGTTAATGTTTTTAATATTTTTACATCTATGCTCATGACTAAGACTGGCTGGCAATGTTTCTTTCCTTACTCTTCTTGACAGGTATTGATATCAGGCACACATGATTTTCGTAAGTGGATAAAGATAACGAGAAAAAAAAAATGTAATAATAAACAAAAGATAAAAGTTATAATTTAGGTTGTGATGCAAAATTTATGCCATAAGACCTCTTGCATGGCTAGGAGTTTGGCTGTGAAATTTCTAGCAATGAATTCAAATTAATTTCATGATTCACCAAAATCCAAGAGATTAAACCAAACTGGCAGTTCAGGAGCAGCACAAATTCTCCAAGGGGCAGTAAAGGGTGGTGGCTTGTAGGCTATTCCTTGGAGCTGGACTATCTGAGTTTCAATCCTGTCTCTCTAACTTTCTAGCTATATAATTTGGGCAAGTTACTTAATTGCTTTGTGTTTCTGTTTTCTCACCTTTAAAGCAAAGATAATTATGTTATGCACTCACAGAATTGTTTCACAGATTAAATGAGTTAATACACAAAGAGAACTTTGAAAATTAATAATTTCTCAATAGCGCCCAGTGAACATTAGTGTTTTATTATCATTTCTGATACTGAGCTCAGAGAGAAAATTTCTCCTTGAATTCCTTTTGAGACGATACCTTTTCATGAAAAGGACGATGACCCTAATGACCCTAATAAAAATCCTTATAGGATTATTATTACTACTATTATTATTTAATCATTTTGAGGAGTTTGATATCCTTCAGGCAAACTTTCATAAGTATGGTTTTTCCATTTGAGTTTCTGATGCATTTTGAGAACAGTGAGTGTGCGTTGATACTCTGTGGGTAGTACCTGGAACACAGCCATATAGCTAGGTACTTCTGAAACTAGAGGAGCATAAATTGAAGACACCTTACCTTCCCATGGGCCAAGAAGTACTTAAGGAGGACATGGCCAAGTAGCTCTCCTTGAGTAGTTTTGGTTAAGGAGCTGTGCACAGTCAAAAGGGTGGTCAATAGGCCAGTGGCTACACTAATTTTAGTTTGGGAAAAAGTGAAATCAGGTATTGCAAACTCTCACCTTGGCAATAAATTGGTTATTAAGAAATATCTATATATGGGTACCTAAATGAGTTAACATGCTGGATGATTGACTATACTGCATTCCAGTCAAATAGCAATAATCATTACTACTGCTTACCTAGGGTTTACTCTGTGCTGTATTGTTCTAAGTACTTCACATAAACCAACATTGTTAACCTTTAGTACAATCACCTGAAGTAGATACTGTTATCATCCTCATCTTACAGAGGAGTCATGTAACTAGTAAGTGGCAGAGGTGGGATTCAAATCCAGGTACACTGGCTCCTGAATCTAAATGTAAGCGAGATGCCTAGCCAAAATGATGACTTTATTTTATAATAACTGACTTGAAGGTGACCCTTCTTTGTAGCGGTAGTTTTATAGCAGGGCCCTATATTCCAAACAGTGAAAGGATAAGATCTGTGTGCGAGAGTATTGTTCCTTCTCTATTCCATGACAGGGCACATATGCAGTCTAACCAATAATGATATACATGTGGGGCATCTGCGAAGCTCAGTCAGTTAGGTGTTATTTTGTCTTGATTTTGGCTCAGGTCATAATTTCGGGGTTGTGAGATCAAGCCTTGTGTTGGGCTCTGTGCTGGGCGTGGAGCTGGCATGGGATTCTCTCTCTCTCTCTCTCTCCCTCTCTCTATAAAAGAAAAAAAAGGTATACATGTATATATACATACATACAAGTAGAAAACAAAGTCCAAACAAGTAGAAAACAGTAAAACATCTTTTATACATACAGTTTCCACCTGATCAGTTATAGATCCTAGCTCTGAGAGTGGATTAAGGAGCAGGTTCTCATTAAGCATCAATAATGAAGGTCAATATTATAATGACCTTGTGATCTCCAACCACAGGCAATTCTCATCTACAGACATAGAAAGAAGAAATCCAAAAAGAGCAGATACCAACTTGTGTAGAATGAAGATATTTATTTATAAGTTAATACAGAGTTTGTCAGTGATCAGTCGTGGAATAACTATGCCTTAAGGTCACCTTTCCTGAATAAAATACTGGCTTTCTACACCTAAACTTGCAACTTATCAAAAAGGAAACAGGCATGCTGCTCTCTGTAGGGTCCCTTTCTCTGGTCACAACTTGTAGCCCTCTTTAGCTGAGTCCGTCCATCACACAAGTTCTCAGTGATGTTGGCTTTTGGACACTGCAGAAGCATCATGTTCAGCTGCAGCTAATAGGATGTGCTAGTGGTGTGATTGGGTGTGGGGGGAGGCTGGAGAGCACCAGAAAGCCTGGGGACATTTCTTGCTTCTTAGTTTCTTGGCAGTTAGGGCTAGGTTAGTCCTGCTGCAAAGTGGGACCCTTCCAGTGGTCATTGCCATGTGGGTTTTCAGAGATTTGGCAGTGATGATAAAGAAAATGGACTTCCTGATCTTGAGACATATACGTAGGGGACACCCACCACCTTTGGGTGATTGCTTTTGGGGACTACCTTTGCTAACACTCTGATTCTGTATCGTGGGAATAGTAGTTGAGATAGTTTTCTTTTTTTTTAAGTTGAGATAATTTTAAAAACTGTGATGCAGTTCATAATGGTTTTAGCTGGGTGCTAGAATATTTGTAGAGTTGATAAAGATATACGAACAAGGACCTGAGTGTACTCTTCCAAGCGGTTCTTTAACACTTCTGCGGGTAGGAAGTCTTCTTGGGGACTTTATTTGGTCAGATTTCTTCATACAAAGCAGTTGTTCAATACAAGGAGCACTACCTAGATCCAGCAAGAAAGCAGCCTGACATCTACAAAGTCACTTGGGTTTTCAGAGCAGGGAAAACAAGATCAGCAGTTGAGCAAAACCTAGATTTCTAAGACCTCATTTATCAAATTCATTGCTCTGACAAGAATGTTCTAGAATCTGGGGCACCTGGTGGCTCAGTGGGTTAAAGTCTCTGCCTTCGGCTCAGGTCATGATCCCAGATCATGATCCTGGGATCAGGCCCTGCATCAGGCTCTCTGTTCAGCAGGGAGCCTGCTTCCCCCCCTCTCTGCCTACTTGTGATCTCTCTCTCTCTCTCTCTCTGTCAAATAAATAAATAAAAATCTTAAAAAATAAAAAAAATGTTCCAGAATCTGTCTTCATTTCTACATCTATGGTCAATTTCTGATATTATCACATAGATTAATCATAAAGTATTTTATAATGTGATAAAATGTTTTAATAATATTTAAAATTTGAAAACTCCCAGATAGTTTTTCTGATTAGCATGATGTAAGTTTTATAGTTTTGTTTGTTTCGCTTTGTTTTGGTTTTCCTGTCTGGCAGTCCCTAGCTCTTTTAAATTATTTTGTAATGTGTACTGGAAGAGAAAGTCGCATGTGGTTGAGACCTAGTGTGAGTAAGGCAAGTTTTAAGTTATTAGCAACCAGCCAGAAGGAAGGGAGCAAAGAAATTTCTTTCTCTCGGCATTGAGGCCAAATTTTGAAAGGTCATAGGATGGCAACAGACCACTAATAGAAGCTGAAAGACCCTCAACTTATTCTTCATCCTCAGACTTTCTAACCAACCCAGAAAAGTGTGAATGTAGACTTGACTTCAGGATGGTTATACTTAGACTTAAAACTTAGGAAATTTGACTCTTTCCACCCATCCTCAGCTAACTCTAAGGATAGTAGTAAGTAAACAACACCTGGCTCTAGTATAAACTTGGTTCTAACCTTTGGGAAGATGTGTAGTAAAATTTTTCTTCCATTTTTTTTCTGATAAGCTATTGCTTAGTACCACTGTACTCTATTCATAATGAATTTTAGTGAGTCTCTAAAGGAACATCCTGAAACTACAGGAAAGTAACCCATTCATTACTAAATGATTCCTGGCAGAATCTCATTGCATTTACTACAAATCCTGGTGTCTCAAGTCTTAGAGACAACCAACTCTTCCATGGAAGATACAGAAAGATTTGAGACTTAAACAACATAATAAAAAGATGATATGGAGAGAAAAATGATGAGAAATTTGTGGATAGGTAAGGTGAATGTGCGCAAGATGTCAAGACAATGATGTCCAACTTCCAAAGGAATTAATGAGAACTGGAAAGAACAGGTTCCAGCTACATGAGCAGTGGAGCTCAAAAGTAGCCTAGAGATAAGAAGAAAGAAGATCTCACTCATTTTGAAAATTCCAGAGTGTTATTGTATTCTTCCCATACATTATATCAGGAGGTACATGGTTTGAATTGGTATTTTTCAGATGTTTCTATTGTAAGGTTACTATATTTTCCATTTGTAATTAGTAAATATTAAGTGTAGAGCAATATTTTGAGGCTATGTATTTCTTGTTCCTCTTTTCTTCTCTAACAGTCATCCAAATTTAAAACACTAATGTGGAGAGATTAATGTCTTAAAATGGAGGTTTCTTATAACAAGATATTAGAACCCATTTTAAAAAGCCAACACATTCAATTCTTTACCTTTGCCACACTACTATCTTTCTAGAGACTCTTATTCATGAAGGGGTAAACACCAGGGAACTTACGAGCCCAAAGGAAAGCAACTGAAGATTTAGAGCATTTCACCAGTTAAGCTATTTCCTCAGGTAACCTTTCCTTTCTCACATCTTGCAAGTCAAGCTCATCCAGTCCAAGGTGGAGCACCCAACCAATTTCTGGAATTAGGGAACGCTTCAGATTTTCTGGGTCAGGTACCAGGGTGAGGCTCAGTGCTGAGTAATTTATGCATGGAGTCAAGAATTTCCCCAGAGTATGGTGTCTCTTGGCAGTGGGTTTGGGTGGCCTGAAGGTCTCATTCTTCAGTCAAAGAGGAAAGAACTGAGAGGAAAACCACTTTCTGAAACTGGTTGTGAGAGATGGTACAATAACCCTCAAGGGAATCCTTTAAGGAGATCTAATAAGAGATGTGGAGCAGAAAGTTACATTGTTACTGAAGCCAAAGTTTTGAAGTTTGACTGACTTGTCCTTCAGGATTCATCCATTCCATAACATCTTTTTTCCCTTGAAGAGGCCAGATGGTGGATCTGAGACAGCCTGCCTCAGCCACCATCTTGTACACTGGGAAGTGTTGTCCAGGGATTACACTGGGCCTGTGATCTGGACTGAAACAGGCCTTTCTGATTTCCTGTGTGGACCTATGTTGCAGCTGGCCAAAGGAGGCATGATTGATTATGTTTTTTTGAACAGTTGAAATAGTCCCCATTCTGGCTAGCAATATCTCATAGAGAAAGACAATTCAGGGGCACCTGGGTGACTCAGTTGATTAAGCATCCAACTCTTGATTTTGGCACAGGTCATGATCTCAGGGTTGTGAGATCGAGCCCGCATTGTGTTCCATGCTCAGCCTAAGATTCTCTCTCTCCTCCCTCTATCCCCTTCCTGCAGCTCATTTTCTCTCTCTCACTCTTTCTCTCTTAAAAAAAAAAAAAAAAAAAAAGAAAAGAAAAAAAGAAAGGCAATGTACTCTAGAAGAGTTTGACTTTTGCTGTGACTTTGCTGAGGAGGGACACGGAACAATCTGGAAAGAAATATATTAGATGATGCCTGGAGAGTGGAGCCCAGAAAAGAATCCTTCATTGTCTTCCTTCCACAAGAGTAGAGTAAAGTGAAGTGCCATCTTGCTCTTCCCCATCTTCAGCCGACCTTCCTCTCCATCTGAGTACCTGGTACTGGCCCACTGCATTCAAACTCTCCTTGCCTGAGATTCACCAATTGTTATAATTTCCCCCATTTGCTTTGTCACTTGTGTGTGTACTTTCACTCACATATACTCTTTCTGAGCCATTTGAGGGAATTCTACTGTAAGAAAGAGCTATTCACTTCCTTTTATGTATTTGTTTATATTTATATGGAGTCATGGATTCCTCTTTCTATTAACTGGATTGTAATTCATTACTATCATTATCTATTATCTATTTTGATGTCCCAAATATCCCAGATTTGGTTAGTATAGACTTTTATCCTCAGATACTTCAGTATGACTTTCTAAGAACAAAGTAATTCCTTTACATAATTATAGAGTCATCAAAATCAAAACATTTAACATATATACATTGTTTTTTTTAAAGATTTTATTTATCTATTTGACACAGAGAGAGAGAGAGAGAGAACAAGCAGGGGGATGGGCAGGCAGAGAGAGAGGAAGAAGCAGACTCCCCGCTGAGCAGAGAGCCTGATCTAGGGTCGATTCCAATCCCAGGGCCCTGGAACCATGACCCAAACCCAAGGCAGATGCCCAACTGACTGAGCCACCCAGGTGCCCCAACATTCGTACACTATTATTATCTCATTGATAGTCCGTGTTGAAATTTGTCAATTGTCCCAGTAGTGTCCTTTATAGCTATATGCACCCCCACCTTGCCCAAATCCAAACTGGGATCACACATTGCATTGAGTTACCATGTCTTTTCAGTCTCTTTTAATCTGGAACACTTCCTTAGTCTTTATTTGTCATAAATGACCTTGATGTATTTAGAAGAGTACAGCCAGTTATTTTAGAGAAAGACCTCCAATTTCAGTTTAGTTGATATTACCTACGATTAGATTCAGATTATGTATTTTCAGTAGGAAAGTTATAGAAATGATATTCTTCTTCACAGAACATCATGGCAGAAGTCATATGGTTGAAATTGCTATCTTCCAGATATCTCTACTGTAAAATGAATTTTTTCCTTTTAAAATTAGAAAGTGACTTGTAAAGAGATATTTTGAGACTATGTGTATATCCTATTATTCTCAAACTTTTACATATGTACATATATGTAAAAATTATTTTTTATATATTATATAATATTATATATATTATTTACATATGTATGTAAATAATATATAAAATTGGTTCTTGCCTGAATCAGTTATTATTATGATAGCTGCAAAATGGTGATTTTTTACCCCATCATTCTTTCTACATTCATTAGTTGGCATTCTGCTGTAAGGAAGAACTTTCCCTCATGTATGTATGTATTTATTTGTTCCTGTATGGATTCATGGGTTCTTTTATTCAGTGGCTTATAATTTATTATTATCATTATTTATTTTGATAGTCAAAATATCCCAGATTTGGCCAGTGGGAAATCCTCCAAACTGGGTCCACTGTTCTTTTGATACATCATTATTCAAGCTTTCTTTTGGACACAGCAAGATATTTCAGGTTTATCTTGTACTTCCCTTGCCTCAGCCCTAGAAGCAGTCATTTCTCCAAGGAGTCCTGGTTCTTTTTAATGGAGAGTGGTGTTTAGAAACCCAGCTCTGGGCCATAGATAGGCTCATCGTTACTGGGGTTTTATTGCTTTGTCAGTAGATAGAGCTATGAAATAAATACATTTGTGAGACTATGTACATACATATACAGATACGTATATGCTATATTTCATATATGTGTGTGTATTTAAGTAAATACATATAGAATACACACATATACACATACATGCCATGAGTTTGTACTAATACATCTGGTTCCACCCCAGGATCATGGGCTTTATTCTAGGCTCCTCTTTCCATATTTCTAACTTCCTTCACAACACCTTAATTTTAAAAGCCACCCTTAAAATAAGGTTAATTTAAGGAAAAGTCAGGGGGTGTATAGAAAGCCAAAGGGAAAAAGGCATTTGAAATCTTTCAAAATATTTTTGAAAGCTAAATCTGAGTTCTTGTCTCTTGCCCTACTTGCTGAATAATGCTAAGCTTTTACATGGCAGACGAGTGGACACATAGGAAGCCATTAAAATAAAAAGAAAATCAAATGTAAAAGAAAAAAAGAGTAAACAAGCAGTTAAAAATACACTCGCAAGTCCAATAAAGGTAGAAGGTTAAGCTTTTTAAAATAACAAGACAAATGGATGAGGTTTAAAATAGGAGATAGGTTATAAATCAATGAGGTAAAAGGTTAAAAACATAAAAAGCACAGAAGATAAAGTCTGAGACAAAATACAAATACTCCATGAACTGGAAAGTGAAAATACTGCAAGTGATTCAAGATTGAAAATAGAAAATGAGAAATAAAAAGATAAAAATCAAAATTATAAAAATGACAAGTACAAATATTAAAAGAAATGTATTTAAAAGAAAATAACAGCAAAAAGCTGAAAGACCGGGGCACCTGGGTAACTCAGTCGGTTAAGCATCTGCCTTCGGCTCAGGTCATGGTCCCAGGGTCCTGGGATTGAGCCCTGCGTCGGACTCCCTGCTTAGTGCGGAGCCTGCTTCTCCTCCTTCCCCACTTGTGCACTCCCTCTCTCTCTCCCTCTCTCTCTCTCTCAAACAAATAAATAAAATCTTAAAAGACAAAACAAAACAAAAACTGAAAGCTCAGAAGGCAACTGAAATAGGAGAGGAGGTATTGTGTAAAAGATGAGGAAAACAGATCCCTGACCAGTTCCCTGAGGTTCTGCTTTTCTTGTGGGGAATGAACCTCCTGTTGATACTCAGTTGCCCTCTACAGAGCTATAGCTAGCACTTCCTCTCCTTTGTACAGCGTCCTGCTGTGGGCCCACTGCAAGGAGCCAATGGCCACTGGGAGGGGAGGATGGATGGGTGGACATTCTCAGAGCAGTCGGAGCAAGCAAGGGCAGAATAACTTCTGAGGACTAGGAGCCCCTGTTCATGTTTCCTTTCAGAAGCGCAGCTGGGATTGTCTCCCTTGAGTGGCATCAAGGTGGATGTAATGGTACTTTACAAGGGTCCAGTGTAGCACATGGGGAAGAGGAATGTTTTGGAATATGGGAGACTTGGGTTTAATCCTGGGGCTCAAGCTAATGTAAGCCTGAATAAGTCCTTTACTCTCTGGGCACCCTGTATTTAATTTTATCTATCTATCTATCTATCTATCTATCTATCTATCTATTTATCTATCTATCTATCGTCTATCTATCTATACTGTAAGAGGAGAGACAGTTAAGCAATATTTGCCTATATTGTCCATGAGACAAATGTTTTCCAATCAGTATTAGGTCACAGACAAGTAAAATACCACACTTTCTTTTCTTTTCTTTTTTTTTTTTTTTAAGATTTTATTTACTTTTATTGGACAGAGAGAGAGGGAGACCAGAAGTAGGCAGAGAGGCAGGCAGAGAGAGATGGGGAAGCAGGTTCCCCGCTGAGCAGAGAGCCAGATGCAGGGCTCGATCCCAGGACCCTGAGATCATGACCTGGGCCAAATGCAGAGGCTTAACCCACTGAGCCACCCAGGAGCCCCAATATCACACTTTCTATTGTAGATTCCTAAATCAAAACCTTCTACTTGTAAAGAGATATAGATGTGTATAAGAGAGAGAAGAGAGGAAAGGTGTACAAGGAACTGAGCTGTTGCTGAATGGGAAGATGGGGGAAGAGGTGTACACAATGCAGTCAGTGTTTGACTCAACAATTCTCAAACCTGAGGTTGGGAAAGAATGGCTGAGCCACTAGAAAGACTCAGGTTCATCAGATTTTTCTCTCATAGTATCGGTAAAACTAAAATGCAGTTGGGAAAGCCCAAGACTCTAGCCAACAAGGAAGAACTTAATGAGCCCAAGTAATTATCCAGGTCGTGAAGTTAAAACACAAAGCAGAGCCAATTCTATCTGATGCGTAATCTGAAGTTGTAGTCATGGCGTTTGTGTGAAGATGCTTCTAACCGGCACTTGTCCAAGGGTGTCATCATAGTCATGGGTGTGTTGCTGATCTCTTTCCCACATCACACTGGGCATTGTATCAGCACACCAGAGCTCTTTCATCTGCATGCTAGAAGATGTAGGTCCCAGGAATGAGGGTAACAGGGTTGCCAGTCACTGAGACACCAAGGAGGGTCAGGGTAGCAAGCAGGAAGCATCAGAAGGACAAGGTCGCAGCTCAGTGGTGGTCTTTACCTTCCCCTCTGTCTGAGATTACTGCTAGCTGGAATTCCTTGTTTCACCCTCTTGTTTGTGTTTTGGGGTTGGGTTTGCTGTGGTTTTGGTTTTTGTTCTTTGCTTTCCATGAAAGAATATTGGGAGGAAAGGGTAGGATAGGGAAGAAACACAGGATATTCTATCCTGTCCTTATTGGATCCAGAATTCCCATTTCACCTCTCTGTCTCCCTCACCTTTGGCTAGGTCTCCTGAGGTCACTTCTCAGTATCAGTCAGAGGCCAATGCAGGATGAGAACTTTTCTTTCTTTGTTTCCTCCATGTCCACCTT
Organism: Mustela putorius furo; assembly: GCF_011764305.1. Taxonomy (NCBI): domain Eukaryota; kingdom Metazoa; phylum Chordata; class Mammalia; order Carnivora; family Mustelidae; genus Mustela; species Mustela putorius. Next base: position 30,730,724 of record NW_025422047.1, on the reverse strand, counting down.
GTCATGGTTTCTCTCTAAGTCACCCCTCAGTCTATTCTCCAATAGACCCAGTCCCCTCTCTGAGACCGGAAAGGAGGAAAAAGTGAACGCAGACCATCTAAGAGTCTGCAGTGTGTTTACTTAATGTCATCAGCATATTTTGGTGATGATCACAATAGGCAGGTGCTAATGTGGACACTGGCAAATATCCAGGCTAAATCTCTGCCTTCCAGAGCTTGCAGTCTACCTCGGGCAATAAAAATCTTCAGTGTGAAGAGTTGAAAACAGGAGAGTCAATAGCAACACCAGATACCACGAGGTGGGTTGTGGTTAAAGGAGCGGTGAATGACATAGATCCTGAGGGTTAAGCAGTTTGGGAGGGTAGGGGAAAGCTTCCTGTGGGGTCACCTGAATCCTGATAGGAAGGAAATTCACTCATGGTCACTACCTTTCATTTGCATGACACTGTAAAGGCTACAAAAGACGTTGCTCCATTGAATGTTGAAATCCTAGGTCTTCTGCAGAGGGGACCAAGGCTCAGCCAGGCATGTGACAGCAGCGAGCCAGGTGTCTGGATCAAAGGAGCAGACTTCTTTGTGCTAGGGGGGGCCTCCCTTGGGAGAAGGTGACTTGCAATGAGCAGGGAGGAGAAGCTTCAGAAACAGACCACCTCATCAAACATGGAGGGAAGTTTGAAGGACCTTGAAAGTGGGGCTGGAGTTCTCTGTTAGAGAAATAATTGGCCCAAGCCAGAATGAATTGACTTGCATTACATCTGCCCATCCCCTGAAATTAGCAGTCCAGGGACCACACTGAGCCAAAAGACATGTTGGTTTGGTCCACACGGCCATTTAAAATGTGTGTGTTAATTGCCCACATTAAAAGATAAGGTGATTTCTTTCTCTTACACACACGCACACATACACATGCAAACACACACACTCGGATTGCTTGATTCCCTTGAAAATTAGAATCCCTGGTAACACCAAATCCTGGCTCTTATGGCAACTTTGAGCTGGATTCGTGTACAATTGCCTCCTTAAATGGCGCTGGTGCTCTGTAGTTCTCCAGGCTCCACAGGATACGGCCCCTGAAAGCTTTTGAGTTTTCCTTCCTTGATTTAGATGGAAATCCTGCAAGGGAATGGGATCATTATTGCACTTTCACTGTTCCTAGATTTGAGTATTCTGTTACAAATTTGAGAGACAAGTATGACATGATAGAAAGGGTCAGAAGGCCTGGATTCCAGCCCAGCTTTTCCCAACCTTGTGTGTGACCTTAGCTAAAACAGCAGACCTCTCCCTGCTTCAGTTCCATGGGTTTTGATTGGGTTTAATGATACCCACTCGCAGCTAGAGAGTGAGAATGATGGGACTTAATGAAAGTGTGGGGACCACTCATATTGTTTAAATGCTTATTTTGGGAAATACACAATCCAAGATGCAAAGATACAGAACAGTGGTTCCCAAATCATTCCTTAGTATGATTTGGGAATCTTGGTATTCAAAGTGTCGGTTTTGGGGAAGAGCTGCAGTGACTTCCATGGAACTTTGTGGATCTCGTGGACACAGAGTAGGGGGCAGAAAAGAGGTATTGAGAAAGAGGCTGTACCCTTCCTGCCCCACAACTTCTAGGCCATAGTCCTGTTGGCCATCCCAGCCACACTTCCCCATTTTGCCCTTTGAGCAGGACGTTATGACTACTTCTATATCAGAGAGGTGCTCCAAAAAAAAAGAATTGTAACTGGGCCACTTTGTGCCATCCACCTTCAAGGTAGGAGAGTGTTTTAGAAAACGAAAACGTGGTCAATAGGAAAGGACAAGCAAATCACACCCTTCTCATCCCCAGGAGAGCTTCAAGTGCCTGTTGTGGATTGATTTTAGGATTGTGACAATAATGCTGATGTCCTTTGAAGATGGCAGTAGCCTGAGGAAGCTCTTAAAGAAGTAGATTCTCATGTGAACTATTTCAGGTCAAGATTCTCTCTGGACACCACTTTTTGGCTTGTCTTTTGTTCTGGCTCCCTGAGTGGTTATTATGGTGACGTGTTTGGGAGAGCAGGAAAGTGGCCGGGATGACAGTGCTTCCTGACTTGGTGTTCAGATGTGTAATTCTGTTCCTTCTTCCTTCCCACTTTCCGCTCCCACTCCATCTCCCCCAGCCCTGTCAAACAATGCACTTAAAATGCCATTTTGCCATTTCAATGTGATTCCTTTGTGAGAAGAAATTGGAGCGACCACGTAAACGCTGCCTGGGGACATCTGTCATCTTCTGGCTTGAACAGAAAAAACCACAGCTACATGATTGTTGAGCATTGGCCCATGTTTACCCATCTTCCCAGGCACCTGAGAGCTAACCTACGTCAACATTTATAAAATTGCCATGCGTGCAGGCAAGTTCTTTATCTCCCTACTTGTTTAAAGCTTTGCTTTCTGAACACTATTACTGAGAGTGTTGGATGCCTGGAAATATGTGAAAGTAATAGCTTTGGGGGCCGAGTAGGTAAATTTGCATCCTCCGGCCACCAAGCAAGAGTATATTTTCTCCTTTCCTGGGAAATTGAGAGATACTGGAAAAAAAGAAGTTCCAGTTTTCATTATTACATGCTTAAAACAGTCTGGGCTCAGGCAGTTCTTGGACTGAAGCTGAACATGTAAATTTCAGTTTAAATAAGTGCTTCATAGAAAAAGCATAGGAGTAAGTCCTCAAGGCTCCAGTGAAAGCCACTGGTGGCCTTACCTCTGGTTTGCCACTTCCCTATTTGCAGTAACTTCTCTAAAGAGAACTACCTTGACTTGTTGAGCAAGACTCAAGCAATGGCAGTGAGAAGGGAAGGGGGAAGGAACTTGCCCAGCCATCCATGAGAATGCTAATGAGCTAATGGGCTTTAATTCAGACCTTCTGCAATATTCTGCTATCCTGATGCTGTTGGAACATATTTTTATATTACTTGATATTAAGGAGATGGTGAAATGTGGATCCTACCAAGCTGAATTCCTTCTATTACTTCTCTAACTACTCTGTGACTGGATGCCTTGTATCAGGTGTGATAGAAACAATTTGACTCTATTATGGGGACTGGCTTCAGGCACAAGGAGGAGTTGCTTCTTTGCATTTCTCAATGCAAAACAGGGCTGTGGTGGGGCAGGTCACAGTCCTGTTAGGACACCATGTTCCTTATATTTGAGCAAGTTATCCTCTCTAATTGCACATAGCTTGCCTAGGAAACAGTGCAGGAGGGTGCAAGACATTTTACTTCTGGGGTGCTGTTTCTATCCTCTGGAGTTTCCTGGTATCTGAGAAAATACAACTTAAAACAGAAATCTAATGTCTGCCAGGAAGTCCAGGCAATGATTGATCCAAGGTGATAGAAGATACCAGTTCATGGTCACTGCCTAGCAATCCTGAGAAAAAACACTCTTCTGGAAAATATTATTGGATTATTGGTTCAGTTTTTAAGATGCACAGTCTGTACAGTTTAAGAAAATGAGCATTTTATTCTCAACATGACTCAGTAGAGAAGGAGAAAACTTCTGTAAATAATCATATTGGATAAAAGGCAAGATCTTAGGAGGATGACAGCCTGGCCCAGTGTCTTGTAGATGGGGCTCACACTGCCCCATGAGTAATACTTCACAGTCTTCAGTACCTTAGATTTGGCTACTTATTTTAATGCCATGAAGTTATCTGGGGGCATTTAACGTCATGTTCCATCTCATTATCAAACCAGCCAGAGATGTAGAGAAAGGGTTCCTGGCTTGAGGCAACAGGCCTGCTTTGCCTACTCCTGCCCATTGGCTCTTCTTTTTCTTTCTCCCCCTCCTCCCCCTGTCCTTTCCTTCCCCCTTCCCTTCCTTCTTTTCTTCTTCTTCTTCTTTTCAGAGAGAGAAAGGAAGCAAATGTGTGCCAGGGGTGGGGAGGGACAGGGGGAGTGGAAGAGATAGAATCTCAAGCAGGCTCCATGCCTGATGCGGGGCTCAATCTCAGGACCCTGAGCTCATGACCTGAGATGAAATCAAGAGTCACACAACTGACTGAGCCACCCAAGGCATCCCCGCCCATTGGCTTGTCTTGTCCCATACCTCTAAGGTGCTGTCTGTCTAGTCATCAGAGTTGAGCTCCATGGCCTCCATCTCAGGTTGGCTTCCACATTTGGCTTTGGACAAGGTGAATGGAAGGGACAGAAGAGGAATAACGAAGAATTGGGAGACAAGGGAAGTGCCCACCATGTGGGTGATCATGCAGGGAATGCTAATGCTGGTAGGCACATATGGGGATCAAGGAAGAAAAGGCTGTTTGGTGTTTTTATGAAAGCTTTGTGTATCTCCTAGACAAAGGTGATAAAAGACCAATTGAGAATGCCAGCTGACAAAAGTTTCTAAAAAGTTACCTTATTCATTTATTTTTTTATTCAGCAGAAATATCCTGGGTGTCATTACGAACAAGGTGCTGTAGGTAAACAAGATATAAAACACCAAGTGCTTGGCTCTCAAAAAGCGTCTGGTCATCATAGGTACATAATCTATTATGTTACTGCTGGCCATCTCCCATATGAGTCCCCCCTTGAGAAATTGCTTTTTGAATTTAGTACCAGGAAAACCTTGTGTCTTGTGAGAAAATGGTCTATATCCTCTTTTTTGATGTGAGAATTTTGTAACTTATCATGTTTCTATTTCTACCCTGTGAACAAGCTGGGGTTCTAGGTTGCAAATCATAGTAATCAATTCTAGCTGTCTGAGGCAGAAAAGAGGAATTTGTTGAAAGGATATTTAAATCAAAAGATATATATTCAGGACCCTGTTATATCACTGACGTGCTCAGGGGCATTGGACAAGTCATTTATCCTTTTCAGACTTCACTTTACTTGTCACTTTAGGAATGTCACACAATCAGAGGGGAGTTCCCCAAATAGATGAAATGTTCAGAGACCAAGTTTGGAAAATACGAAAGACACTCTGGGAAGTGAGGCTACAGAAACTGGGTCTCATGCTGTTGGACCAAGGTGAGTAAGATGTCCAACTGTCTCTATAATATTGGGTCACTCATTTAAGATTCAAGTCCTGACAAATCATAAGAGACTCTTAATCTCACAAAACAAACTGAGGATCGCCAAGGAGAGGGGGTAGGGAGAGGGTGGTTAGGTTATGGACATTGGGGAGGGTATGTGCTATGGTAAGTGCTGTGAAGTTTGTAAACCTGGCGATTCACAGACCTGTACCCCTAGGGCTAATAATACATTATATGTTAATAAAAAAAAAGAATATGATTTAAAAAAAGAAAGATTCAAGTCCTGAGAGAAACTTCTGATTGGCCAGGCAGGCTTCAGTTTGGGAAGCTAGTCCCTTTAATGGCCATAGCGGGAGGGATAGCCACTCTTAGGATTAATGGCACAGTCTCCAAAGGGAAGAGCAGTGGGCTAATAAAAAGGTTGGTTGGAGGCTGGATAGCAACAAAAATGGATTGCAGGATACAGAATTAAATTGATGTTCTAAAAAAGAAGCACTATCAGTTCTTAAAGGAGCTTTGTGTTCTACTTGCCTTTTCTTGGTTCCAATTTTTTCCTTATTTTCCCTTTTATTATTCATATTGTATAATTAATGTTCTTTGAAGAACACTATAAAGTAAAGTGAGATTTGAAAAGGACTTATGAGTTGCTCAATGTCCCTGAACTGGTAAGTAGTACAGCCAGGTCCTGAATTTATATCTTTTGATGTCACTTTCAGTCCTCCTGTCTTTCCATGAGTTGATGCCAAGTGGCAACGCCAAGTGGAAACATTAATGTCAAGAAAGAAACTTAATGCCATAGTTTTTTTTTTTAATTCTTTTTTTCCCCCTAAAGATCTTATTTATTTATTTGAGAGAGAGCATGAGAGGCGAGAAGGTCAGAGGGAGAAGCAGACTCCCCATGAAGCTGGGAGCCTGATGCGGGACTCGATCCCGGGACTCCAGGACCATGACCTGAGCCAAAGGCAGTTGCCCAACCAACCGAGCCACCCAGGTGCCCAATGCTATAGTTGTTTTGAAGAGGAATATTTCTTCAGGTTTTGGGAGGTTTGTATTTCTGAGTGATTAACCATCAACATGTTCTCCTTTCTGAAGGAAGAGTACTTCCGTCCTCCTTGTAAACCAACTTACCCACCAGCACAGAATGTTCTACCATCACTAGGAAGGTGGCTACAGTGAACATGAAGGATGGTTTCTTCAATTTTTTTCCAGCCTGAGATTTTTTCAGACTCTCAGGTCTATGTTTAGACTATTAACCACTCCTGAAAAGACCTATCCTATCATCTGAATGCAACAGACCTTAACATTCTCGTCTTTTAAAAAAGCATTTTATTCTGGGGTGCTTGGCCTGCTCAGTTGGTAGAATATGTGACTCTTGATCTCAGGCTTGTGAGTTTGAACCCTGCATTAAAAATAATATTTTTTTAAAGATTTTTATTTATTTATTTGACAGACAGAGATCACAAGTAGGCAGAGAGGCAGGTAGAGAGAGAGGGGGAAGCAAACTCCCCACTGAGCAGAGACCCTGATGCAGGGCTTGATCCCAGGACCCTGAGATCATGCCCTGAGCAAAAGGCAGAGGCTTAACTCACTGAGCCATCCAGGCGCCCCCCAAATAAATTTGTTTAAAGTGTTTTCTTCAAGGGCAGCTAGGTGGCTTAGTCAGTTAAGCGCTGACTCTTGATTTTGGCTCAGGTCATGACCTCACGGTCATGAGATTCGGCCCAGCATTAGGTGACTGGCTCAGAGGGGTTCAGCTTGACATTCTTTCCCTCTGCCCCTCCCCCGACTTGTGCTCCTTCTCTCGCTCTCAAAATAAATAATCTTTGAGGAAAAAGAGAGTTTTCCTCCAAAGAATTAAAATGTAACTGAAACCATAAAATTCCTAGAAGAAAACAAAGGCAGTAATATATTTGATGTTGGCTGTAGGGACATTTAAAAAAATTTTTTATTTTATTTAATTTTATCTTTTCAGTGTTCCAAGATTCATTGTTTATGTACCACGCCCACCACCAGGCTCACCCACCCCTTCACCCCCCTCCTCTCCAAAACCCTCAGTTTGTTTCTCAGAGCCCACAGTCTCTCATGGTTTGTCTCCCCCTCCGATTTCCCCCAACTCCTTTCTCCTCTCCTTCTACCAATGTCCTCTGTATTATTCCTTAGGCTCTACAATGAAGTGAAACTGTATAATTGACTCTCTCTGCTTGTGTAGAGACATTTTTTAGATATGTCTCCTAAAAGGAAAAAAATTAAAAAATTAAAGAGTGTTCTTTTGGGGGTAAACTACATCTTATAATAGAGAATTTGGATAATATATAGACCAAAAAACAAAATAATAACAAAAATCCCCCATAAAACAAAACTACTCAACTCCATACAATTTGGTTATTTCATTTTTTATATATGTGTGTATGAATATATAAATCTTTTTGTTTTTGTTTTTTTTTTTTTTAGAAATTGAAGTTAGATGATACAGTTTGATGTCCTTTTATTATATGACATAATTTTGTGAACATCTTCTCGTGACATGAATTTTTTTGGCGCTTGAATTCTTAATTCAATTCAATAGCCATTTGTTGTACACCTGTTTTGGGCTCACCACTGTGGACCATAAATCTTCCCTACCCTTAAGGAGCCCCATTCTCCTCCACTTTTAGTCCATATTAGGAGGAGGAAAGGGAAGAAGCCAGGAGTCAAAGAATGGAGAGAGCAACCCTGAGCACATGACTTTGAACTGATTATAGTCTTTTATTTGGTTATTTATTTTATTATTATTTATAACAGATTATTATCTGTTATTTATATATTAAAGATGCCAGATAGTTCGAAATGCTTCCTTTTATAATTTTTGAGAGCAGAGGCATATCACTTAGTTTTTGCAGGAAACCACATCTAAAGCAACACAGTTTTGCAGATAGGTACTAATTTTTTTTCTTTTCTTTTCTTTTTTTTTTTTAAGAATCATTAGTGGGGTGCCTGGGTGGCTCAGTCAGTTATGCATCTGACTTTTGATTTCAGCTCAGGTCATGACCTCAGGGTTGGGCTCTGTGCTGAGTGTGGAGCCTACTTGGGATTCTCTCTCTCCCTCTCCCTCTTCCCCTCCCCCCCCTTAAAAAAAAAAAGAATCATCATTTACCAGAGTCTCTCTAAAAATACTAAACAGGATCCAATTCATAAACCACATGGACAGAACTGCCTGTCTCCTTTCCAGCTTTTAGAAGCTGTTCTGGAACATCTCACATACCAAACCCACAGCCTCCTCTCCTCTCCTCTCCTCTCCTCTCCTCTCCTCTCCTCTCCTCTCCTCTTCTCTCCTCTCCTCCCTTCCCTTCCCTTCCCTTCTCTTTTCTTCTCCCTGCTCCCCCTACCCCCCTACCCCCTTCCTCTTATTTTGTGGACCACTTTCCCTCTTTTCTAGGAAGAATTCTTCCTCTTTAAGAAGAGGGAGGTGGGAAAAGCTGTAGGAATTCAGGATTCTCTTTATACAGGAGGGGAGAGATACTGTGAGCCTGATCTCTTCATCTTGAGAGCCCTTTCCAGTGTCTTAGCTCTCTGTCCCTGAAGTGACCAACACTGGCAGGAGCCCCTGGGAGGAGCTAAGGATGCTCTTAGATAGAATTGAACCAGGCAACAAGGAGGAGGCATGGTCAGCAGGCACATTTCACATATAGGCTATAGCTTGGGGTTGGGGGGGCACACAGAAGGATAAGGGCAGTGGTTGTCCCTGAGCACTTCATACCCTTAATCCCCACGGTGACCACCAAAGAAGGACTGGGGTAATCTTCCTCTGTCAAAGCATGAAAACTGTCATCTTGGTAGCAGGTCCCAAGACTATGGACTGGAGGAGATGAGTATGGGTTAAGATTAGGATTTAAGCTCTCGTTTCTCCTCTTAGTTAGACCATAACAAGTTGCTCTCTTTTGGTTCCTTTAGTTCATGGAAGTCAGATGTATGGAAGAGTTTCAGAGAAATTTAGATTTCTGCAGTCAGTATGGCAGAAAATTGGCTCATTATTTTGTAAATGGGAGGAGCACTGACTGTCAGGACCTTATTTGTTTCTGTCTTTGGTGGTTTTATTGGCCTCTCTTATTTTTCTGGAGATATCATGGTCTTGCCTCAATTTATCCCTGTGGCTGGTGTTGCGTGTGCTCTACTGAACAAGGAGCCTGGCTGCCTTGGTAGTGTGTCCTGCTGGGGATCATGAAGAGGGTAGTGATGCCAGCCAGTCCTAAGGCCTCACGGTGAGTCGGTGAGTGAGTCTGTGAAGGCTCAGTTCTCGCTCTGCCATGCTGTGTAAGGAAGGGCACCTCATGTCCCCAGCAGCTGTTGGGAGAAAAGGGGGTTGATTTCTGGGTTTAGATGTAGAACTCTCTTCAGTGTCCTACTTTCCTTGAAAGTCGGGGGCAGGGGAGAAGCAAATGTGAGAAGCAAAATGACCAGAAAGCTGGGGATCTTGAATATTCTTTTGTTCATCCCTAAACTCTGTCAAGAACCGATAGGCAATCAGACTCCAGAGTTCAACAGCTCAACCTTTGAAGCCTGTTTTCCACCACTAGTGGTCTGTGTGTTCTTGGGCAAATAACTTTACCTCTCAAAGCTCCAGTTACCTTATGTGTAAACTTGGGGAAATGACAGCAATCTCCTCCTCAGAAAACTGTTGTGAGGATTAAGTGGAAAAAAAAACACAAAACACAAAACAAAACACAAAAACCACATAGAGCATTCATCTACCACCTGCCATGGCATCTCAGCTGTGGGCTGGTGCTATTTTTCTTGAAAATGTCATTCCAGAACACCTTCAGGGTGGTAATAAAGATAAGGGGTCCTGCCCCGGGGTGGCTTATGATGGGCGATCACGGCACAGGACATGACAGGAGCCAAGAGAGAAGAACAGGGCGAGAGGGGCATGTAGCAAATGGAATCAAAGGTTCAAAAGAAGGATCGATGGAGCCGGTCGCTCACACATGGTGGGGCCGGAAAGTGAAAGCTGAACGTAACAGAGAAAGTGCTTTCTCACAGAGCCTGAGCACAGTGGGTGAAGCCAGAAAAGAGGAGCAAAGGCATAAATTAAAAACAAAATAGGTGAGCTTGCTTGTCACCGGGCTGACAGGAGGTAAGCAAGGGAGAAGAAAGCAGACTGGGGCAGGGGCAGACTGGGGCAGGTAAACAAACAGCCCATGTGTGGACGGACCCCCGGTAGAGACAGGGAGAGGCCGCTCGTCCCTGGGTCGGAACGGATTTTCCTGACACTTGGAGTGTTTGCCTCCCTCAATACTCAGAAATCCACACTGAATCTGCTCTCAGGAAGGATGACCCGATGCTCTCCTCACCCCCAGCCGCCTGCCTTGGAGACTGGGAGGGAGTCTCAGGGTGGGGCGAATGGTTCAGAGAAGGATCGGCCCAAGTCACTGAATCCTGGGGACCCTGGAGCAGATTTCGGCTGGGCAAGCTGTGTCTAGACATGGAAGTTGTGCTCCTAATCTCTCAGTCTTGCTTTCTTTACATTCTCTGACAATGCACATCTCTGTAAACATTCTCACCACAGGAACCAAGCTGGGAACATGTGTGCAATCAGCAGCCGCGGTGGCTATAACGGGGGGTTATGAAATCTGCTCAAAAATAACCTGCTTGCCCCATAGGCATGCAAAGCAGCCAGCCAGCCGAACGAATGTGTCAGGCAGCAGATTTCTCTCCGGTGACCTGCCACCCTTGGGCACAAAGGAGCTCGCGGCTGGTCAGAACTGGCTGGAGGTGATCTGGGCCTGGAGACGGAGTCCCCCCTGGGGAGCAGCTGTGAGCCACGAGTGTCTGGCATCCCTTCCTGCTCTAGGGGAGGCAGTGTCGAGCCACCCAGGAGATTCCGTGGCTGAGCCCTCCTGTCCCCTACCTGCCCTGAAATTTCTCTGCCCTGGGAACATCTCATGGTGGGATGGGGGAGGCAGTTAAAACTCGGAGTTTGCATCATGTTACCTGAGGCGAGAAGATAGAAAGTCTGGCTCCTACCCTCACAGTCTACTTAATGCTTAGCTGGCTAGTTCCCTGGTAGGGTCCGGAGAGTAGATTTTTATGCAGTGGGGACACGGTTGCACGCTCGGTGGCAGGGGAGACGGGGCACGCATGGGTGCCGGGCTGCCATGTGCAGAGCGCTGCGGTCAGAGCTGAGACTTGCTGTGACCCGGCTGGTGCCCACTCGTCCCCTTTCAGCTCCGGCACCAACTGCCCATGTGACCTTTGGCCCAGTTCCTGCAGCCCTCTCTTCAGCCTTTTCTGCCAAGTGGGGAGGTGCTCTTTGCTGTGTATTTCACCCGTAAGGGGGAGAGGAGTCCAGCGGCTGTCCTTTTGAGTTAACAAGTTCCAAGTCCAAGGACACAGGGTAAAGGATTGTAGTCTTTGATTACAACTGCAGAGGTCCCCCAGGGAGCGTTTTGTCAGTGTTGTCTTAGTGACTGAAGAGACAGGGTGAGTCATCCATGAGCCATGGATGGGAAGGACCCCTGGGCTAGGAGTCATGGGGGGGCCACGCCCCCTGCTGCCCTGTCAGGTCGCTTTGTGTGAGTTCCTGAACCTCAGTTGAGCTTCCCTCAGTTGAGCAAGACCACTCCTCACAGCCCAGAACTGGAAAGGCAGGGGCTCAGCTCTGGTAACAGAAGGTGGGGAGGGGGACAGAATGGAGGGTGTGGCCATGGCAAAAAAAGGCCAGCTTTCTCCTTCATGGGAGCCCCAGATTAACCATCCTTCCCCTCTCCTGCCTTCTGTCCACATCCACTGCTTCCCTTCTCTTCTAAAGGCAGGGTGGCCCTGGCCCAGACCGGGCTGGTTTTCTCAAACCATTTCCCAGTTTCTGCTGGGAGGAGACACCATGGCGAGCAGCATGAACTTATCTTTGGTTTTGGGGTGGAACTTGAGTTGCTTCTCCAGGTATGTCATGGCTTGGCTTAGACCATTCCCTCGCGGAAGTGCTGTACTCCACACCCTTTTCTGGGAAACATCAACCTTCCATTCCATCCCAGTTGTGGACTGGGTCAGCATGGCCCAAGCAAAACATTTGAGGCAGTTGACCCTATTCATAGGGTCAGCTGGGGGACCCCGTTGGTCTGTGCCTTATGGTTGAATCCCTACATGTTTCTAAGGAGTCCCTTTGAACTTGATGACTTCTGTTATGATTTTAGGACAAAGGGAACCTAAGGACCTGCAGTGACTTGAGGTGTATCTTAAAATGAGAGCTGTTTCTTCTCATGAGTCCTACTCTGGGAGTCACAGGTGTCGGTGAGGCTGGGACCCTGAGCTAGTGCCTACCGAATGCTGCATATTAATCTCTCTCCTTAGCATCCTGGACGTGCTTTGGGAGCCTGGTATGGGGACCCGCTAATCCCTGCCCCTCTATCATGTTCGTACCTCAGGAAGCCTGGGCAAGACGCAACCCACCATGATGGTTCCTTCCAATGGGCTTTGACAATAGGGAAAAGTGGCTACTTTTGCGCTGATGTCACTGAAGTGGAGTGTCTGAAACTCATGTTTCCTGAAAGCTTGAGGGACTGACCTCAGATGCATTCCTCATGTTTCACCAGTCCCCTTGGGCACGGAGAGCCGCCTCCACCCACCTGGCGGGGAAGACCTGGCAGCTGCTTAGGCTGAAAATAGTAGTTGCATTAGTTTTAATCACAGCACGGGAAAGGACTCACGTACACACACAGTGACCTACAAATGTGGGCTTGGAGGCTGTTCTGGGCGTCAGGGCTGGGTTCACAAGCGGCTGTGAGGTGAAGCTGGAAATGAACTCTGATTGCCGGGAAGACAGATGACCTGAAGGTTTCCATTATGTGGGGCTGTCACTTCCTTCCTGCAAACAGCAGGTGAAAGGAGCCACCTAAGCTTCCGTGCCTAAGTGGTCTTTGCACTCACAGCCTGGGCCAAGCTTTAGCAGGAAGAAGAAAAAGCAAATTTATTGTTTCTGTTTTAAGCAAAACCTCTAGTGGGGTGTGCCTAGGTGGCTTAGTTTATTAAGCAGCTGGCTTCCGTCAGGTAATGGTCTCAGGGTCCTGGGATCCAGCCCTTCGTCCCTAGGCTCCCTGCTCGGTGGGGAGCCTGCTTCTCCCTCTTCCTCTGCCTGCCCCTCACCCCTGCTTGTGTGTTCTCTCTCTCTTTTTCGTTGTCAAACAAATAAATAAAATCTTTAAAAAGATTTTTTTTAAAAAAGCCCCCAAACCTCTAGAATTATCCTTTTACCTCCAAATGCTCATCTTTGAAGTGTTTAAATCTTTTCACATTTAAAGGCTGGGAGGCCCCCTGTAAGATAGCCCAGTGATGTCAGCATAGAGAGCACATGCTCTTCTCTGTGCCCATGGGACTTGTGCTACTTTTCTTCCCATTTTCCTTCTGCTTCTCAGCTGAGGTTCCCCAGGGCCCTGTCCCACGCTCAGCCTAGGCACTGACCAGGAGCTCTGAAAACAGGACAGTGCAGTTTCTGATACTTAAACCATGCATAGAGGTGTTCCAAACAATATCTACAGTGTCTGTCTGTCTCTGTTCTTCCGTCCCTTCCTGGTCTCTTTCCTTGGGAAAATAGACTGTATTGGAAAAGTCATTGCATCATGCTCTAAGAGGATTATTGTGCATCTATTTTCATTTTTCTTATTCTGTTCTTTAGCCAGGTGACTTGGTGGACCCATAGAGAGTGCTCAGGCCTTGGAGAGAAATGGGCTTAGCTTTGAAGCTCAGACCTGTTGCTTGCAGCTATAGAATCTTTATAATTTGCTGAAATTCTCAGGCCTTCTATATGCTAAGAATAATACCTGCTTTGCCAAGCTTCTGTGAGGTTTCAGTGGGGCTGGTGCACATGGGGCTCCAGGAACGTAGCAGCATCCAGCAAATGGTGATTGTATTCACTCCGGGGTCACATAGCATTTTTTTTGAGACTCCTAATGAAAAGCAAACCCCATGGAGATACAGAGAAAGGACTGACCCAGGCCTAGCACATACCATCCGCTCATCAAGCTCAGCCACTTTGACCTTGGGTCACTAGCAAAAATATCCCTATAGAGATGGAAAGGAGAAAGGAGTTGAGGGAAATTGGAAGGGGAGGTGAACCATGAGAGACTATGGACTCTGAAAAACAACCTGAGGGTCTTGAAGGGGCGGGGGGAGTAGGAGGTTGGGGGAACCAGGTGGTGGGTTTTAGAGAGGGCATGGATCGCATGGAGCACTGGGTGTGGTGCAAAAACAATGAATACTGTTATGCTGAAAAGAAATAAAAAATAAAATAAAATAAAATGATTAAAAAAAAATGTCCCTATAGCAGGATGCATGTGGGAGGGAGCTGGACTGAGGTGCCATTCATTTCTTATGCCAGTTTAACTCTGCTCCCAGACAGCATCGGGACTGAAAGTACAAACTTTGTTAGCATCCAAAGTTAGAGTGGAAGTTGCTGAAAGAACTTCTTTAATGTTTATACAAAGCATTAGAAATAAAAGGAATTTAACACGCTCTTCAAAGGACATGGCTAGCTCATTGCCTACTCTGTCTGTAGGGAGTATCAGCCATTTTAAATTTTCCATTAAAGGTATAGAAAGAAGCAGATGCCATCTTGTGGCATTGGTGTTGGAGCCTGATAGGCCTGGAGACCCAAATTTAAGCCTTAGCAGATGAACTTGGGCAAGTCATTTGCTTTCTTTGTCCCTTTGTTTCCCACTCTACTTCCCTTCCTGACTTCCTGAACGAGGTGCTGTGCAGTCAGTCAGTGCTCACTCAGTGTCCGACCTTAGGTTGAGGTCAACACACCGTGAGAAGTGACACATGTGGCTTCTGCACTGAGGTAAAAATAGGGCCAGTGTCTGTTGTTGGGAATGTGAGTTGGTGCAGCTATAATGGGAAACAGTATAGAGGTTCTTCAAAAAATTTAAGCTAGAACTACCACAAATTTAAGCAGTTCTAGCTTCTCCCTTCTGGAGACATATCTGAAGGACCCAAAAATGCACTTCTGTGTTCATTGTAGCCTTATTCACAATAGTCAAGATATGGAAAGAATTTAAGTGTCCATCGACAAAAAAATGAATTAAGAAGATGTGGTACACACACACACACACACACACACCCCCACAGGAATGTTATTCAGTCAGGAGAAAGAAAGAAATCCTGCCATTTGCAACAGAGTGGGTGTAACTAGAAGACATGATGCTAAATGAAATAAGCCAGACAGAGAAACACAAAGACTATAATGGTCTCCCCATATGTGGGATTTTTTTTTTAATTCAAAGTCATAGAGCGTAGAATGGGGGTTACCAAGGGTTGGGGGCTGGGGGAGATGGGGAGATGTTGGTCTAAGGGCATAAGGTTTTGGTTATAAGACGAGTAAGTTCCAGGGATCCGGGGTACATCAAGGAGATTGTGGTTAATCTGTACCATATACTTGAAAGTTGCTGAAAGAGTAGATCTTAAGCATTCTCTCCACACCACAAAAAAGGTAACTAGGTAAGGTGATTGATGTGTTAATTAACCTGATTATGGTAATTATGTCACAAAATATATGTATATCAAATCATCACATTTTACGTTTTAAATATATACAATTTTATTTGTCAATTACACCTCAATAAAACTGGAGGGAAAAAAAAGCCAGTGTCTCGTTTCCTTTGCTGTTGATGTTCTCTGTCTTGTGTCCAGGAAGGCTCAGCTCTAAGACAGGGGTTTGACCTGCATCAGTCTTCATGTGAATAAGAACTAAACCTTTATTATGTCAGACCAGTGAGATGCTGAGAAAGGTGGTTTATTCTGGGAACGAGGCAGCTTAGCCTGTCCTGATTAATGGTGGATCTACTCACTGTTTCACTCCATCCCCACACACCTGGCTCCTGCATTCTGTCATCCCTGTCCCCTCTCCCTGCTCAGGGAAATGGCCGTTCTCAGCATTTCCCAGTGACTTCATCCTTAAGACACTTACGTGTTGCTGAGTTGTCTCATGTTCTTTCCCACCTGTTTTCACTTCATTATTTTAAGCTTAAAAAAAGGTAATACATTTGTATTTTAAGGAAATCTGCTTTTCTCTTCCTATTACCTATTTGCTTTCTGCTCTGGTTGCCTTTTCTTTTAATGGTTCTAAAGGCAGCTGCTCCTCCCGCAGATCAGCCTCTGGCCCTTCTCCCCTCCCCTCCGCACTCTGCCCCCCACATCGCCCCATTCTCCTCTCTCCCTGTTTGCAGGAGACTGCATTCCTCACCCTCAACTCCAAACCTCTCAGACCTCTGCCTGGGGCTTCAGCCAACTCCCGGACATGAAACTGCCCAGAACTAAACTTGTTTTTATCCTTTCTCTGCTTCGTCCTGCTGTGCGCCCTCCTTCTACCCAGGCCTGACCCCTGGGTTCCCAATCTGACTCATCTCCCTTGGCAACGCCACTGTTCCCTTATCTTATCAGTTATTGCTGCCCTGGGTTCCCTTTCACTTGGTCCCTCCTCTGCATTCTCACGACTATGACACTACTGGTAAGAGTGTAATTGCCTTGAGATTGGACTAGAAAGACACAACTGGACTGCTGACTATGGTTACTTCTGAGGAAGGAACTCCTCGGAAGTGGGTGGGAATGATGGGGGCTTTCATACTCTAAAATGTTTTATTTTCTTTATTTTTTACATATTTTCTATCACAGTGGATTCATGTATGAGCTGTATAATACAAAAACAACTTTTCGAAATAGAAATAGGCTCCTTGTAAGGTAGTGAAGCTTTCATAACTCCAAGTGTTTGAACAAACGTTGGGTGACTTAGCGTTAGGGATGTTGTGGGAAGGACTCCTGGATAAGAACACAGATTGAGCTCTGAGTGATGGCAACCCAAAATACCACAGGCTTAAGCAACTGGAAGTTCATTTCCTCTCTGTAGTAAAGGAGACCTGAAGGTAATCAGTACAGAGGTCGTCAAAACATTCCATGATTCTCAGAGATTTCTTTATTTTGTCACTACACCCTACTCAGCACTTAGCTTCCACCTCATGATCTAATAAAGCTGTTCAAATGCCAGCCATCGTATTTGCATTCCAGTTAACAGGAAGAAACAAATTCGAGCATGCAGAAGACTGTCTTTAAGGACACTTCCTGGAAGTTGATTGTTTCGGCTTATACTCTATGGGCCAGAATCAAATCACACAGGAACTCTGGACGTCAGGGGAGTCTGGGATAGGCCTTACTCCATGTGGCCATGTAAAACTGGGACTTGTATTACCAAAGGAAAAGAGGAGAGTGAATACTGGGGGATTGTTGGTATTCTCTGCTGACATTTTAAGTTTATTTATTTATTTGAGAGAGACCGAGCAAGAGAGAATACGAAGGGGTGGAGTGGCAGAGGCAGAGGGACAGGGAGAAGCAGGCTCCCCACTGAGTAGGGAACCCAAGACAGGACTCGAACCCAGGATCCTGGGATCATGACCTGAGTCAAAGGGAGACGCTTAACTGACTGAGCCACCCAGGCGCCCCACTCTCTGCTGACATTTTTAACTGAAAGATTTTAAAATTAATAATAGCTGCTATTAACTGAGCTACTGCCATGAACTAAGCACTAGACTAAATCCTTCATTTGTGTTGTCCTGCTCAGTGCCCATATGCCTATGTGGTAGGGTCAGTGCTATTGCAATTACATGAAAACTTAAGAAGGTTAGGTCACCTGGCCATGGTTACTCTGCTAGAAAGTGGCAGATCTAGGATTTACACCCAGCTCTGATTGACTCCAGAGCTCTTAAGCTATATACTCTGTTTGCAGCCACACAGTGTCTGCATTGGTCTTCACTGCAAGCAATAGAAGCTGACTGCGATGGAGGTAAGCAGGAAAGGAGTTTATAAAAATACCGGGTAATTTGCAGGATGATGGCGAGCATGGGACACCAAGCTCAATGCAAAGCAGCAGGAAAAATGCCCTTGTTCTCTTAGATCTAGTGATTTTGATGACAAAAATGTGGTCCTGGTCCTTAAAGAGAGAAGATTGCCTGTCCCTTGCTTCTGGTGCTAGCAGTTCTCAGTGCCCAGCCCATGAGGTGCATTCTGATTGGAGCAGCCAGATGCCATGCCTGTGTTCCAGCTGCAAGGGATGATGGGAAAGCCAGTATCTAACAGATCCATAACTCTGTAATGGGAGCTGTCCTGATTCCCCCCAAAACTGCCAAGGTGGGAATTCTCCGGACTTGGAAAGGGCTTTAAATGTTGACACAATACCACTTTGCTATGCTAATTCCTTATTTCCCCACTTAATTCAAAAGTTTGAGCAAGTTGAATTTTTTTTTAAAGATTTTTATTTATTTGACAGATGGAGATCACAAGTAGGCAGAGAGGTAGGCAGAGAGAGAGCCGAGTAGAGAGCCGGATGCGGGGCTAGATATCCCAGGACCCTGAGATCATGACCTGAGCCGAAGGCAGAGGCTTTAACCCTCTGAGCCACCCAGGTGCCCTGAGCAAGTTGAATTTTAACTGGGTTATTTTAAAAAAAGTTTTGAAATGTTTGGTTTTCCCTTTGGCCCTTTCTTATCTCTTTAGAAATTCTGTAGAAAGCAGTGGCATAATACTTCCTGGCATCTCTAACAGGTATCTGATAGGCAGAATAATGGGCTCCCCAAAGATGTCCACCTCCTTATCCCCCTAGAACCTGGGACTGTGTTATATTACATGGCCAAAGGAAATTGTAGATGTGATTACATTAAATATCTTGGAGAGGGAGAGTGTCCTGCATTATCGAGGTGGGCCCAGTGTAATCACAAACGTCCATACAGGGACAACAGGGAAGCAGGGCTGTGAGAAAGAGATGTGATGACTAAAAGCAGAGGTTGAAGTAAAAGCAGAAAGGATTGCTGGCTGGGGGCCAGGAGCCAAGGGACGTGGGCAGCAAGGCTGCCCAAAGCTGGAAAAGGCCAGGAACCTAATTCTCCTCTAGAGGCTTCAGAAGGATTGCAGACCCTGCAGAACCCTTGCTTTCTGCCCAGTGAAACCCATTTGGACCTCTGACCTTCACAATGATTAAGAGCATATTTGTGTTATTCTTAAGCCACTAAGTTGTAGTAATTGGCTATGGTAACGATACAAAACAAATATAAGGTACAAATTAAAATGCCTGCGAGGTCCAAATGTATGACAATTGAGTAAAGTGGCTGCAGGTAAACCATTTTATGAACATGAGGCCCTTTCAGTCTATCTTTTGTTTTCCCAGTTTTGATAGAGACATGAATGCTAAAACATTTACTTTTCCTCCCAATTTTTTTAAAAAGTCATCTTTACGCCCAATGTGGGGCTCAAACTCATGACCTGGGGATCCACAGTCATGTGCTTTACCAGCTGAGCCAGCCAGCTGCCCCAGTTTTCCTCCTAATTTTATCTGGAAGAAAAACAATAGTAGAAGCAAGGTGATAGATGGCAACTTACATGCAACTTTATGGCTGGGAGAGAGTCTAGTGTGGTAAGACCCAGGGTGAATGGGAAAGAGACTGACCTGATGAATATGGATAAGCTGGAGCCAATTGTTACCTCGTAGAATTTGGATCTAATGCTTCCAGTGTTTCTCATTTAATTCTAATACGTTTTTTGTTGTTGTCTTACAAATGAACAATTGAAACAAAATACATCTTCAGACACCCTCTGCCGTAGAACAATCTCATTTCTCACCTGTTCTTGTCATCACCTTCCCTACATTTTCTAGTCTCCAGGTGGGTGTTTTTTTTGGTTTTTTTTCTTCTTCTTTTTTCTTTTTTTCCCTCTTTGGTTTTGCAATCTTTTGTGCATGGAGTGGCAGCTGTTCGGCTCTTGCTCTATTCCCACCTAGCTACACACGACTGCATCGTGACGATCATTTGAATTTATCTGCTCTCTCTGTCTTTTTAAAGCACTTTACAAAGCGTAGGCAGGAAGCCTTTGAAAAGTCAGGTTTTCAAAAGAGAAGCCCTGCCTAAATCATTCTCCACACTTCTAATACATTCTTTCTCTGCCAGAGTGATATTTCAGATCTATAAGCAATCAATCAGTAGACAAATATTTATCGAGCGTCTAGGAGGACTAAGACTCTGCTGGATGCTGAGAGGACTACAAAAGACAGAAGATAGAGAGGCTCCTGGTGAACAAGCTGCTTGGAGTGACAGGGTGGTGTGTGTTAGGGAGTGGTTGCCTGACCCGGTACTTCTTGAGGAGCTGAGACGCAACATGAATCTCCGTGCCAGCAAGAGATTTACGCAGCAATTTGAGCAAATCTGGTATTTACATCCCTTCTGCATTCTCTGGTTTGTGTTTTCCCTGAAGGACTGGTAAACACTGCATGCAGGACTCTGGGGACCCAGAACATTCTCCAGCTGTGGCAAAATCACCTTGTGCACCTGTGCATTGGTCCCAAATCAACAGGTTTAAGTCCGATCTCTCTGTGGTTACAGGGAATGACCAGGTGCATGCAATGTGTTTCTGGTGCCTTAGCTCCTGGTAACAGTGACAGGACTCCAAGCTGATCAAAATGTGCTGAGTGAAAGAGCATTGGACAGTGTCTATGTTTTGAGTTGCAATATTCTGCCCAATTTCCGTGGTGCCTGGATCTGTGCTATCCACACAGTGGAACTGAGGTTAATGTTAGATGACAAGAATTGTTATTAGAGTGAAAACGTATGGAGCATTTACTTTGTGTCAGGCACTATGCCAAGTTCTTTATATGGATTATCTCATTTTATCCTCACAACTACTGACAATAGTTATTATAATTCCCCTGTTTTATGAACAAGCAAAATGAGGGTCAAGGTCACACTTCTGTTCAGTGACAAAGCCAAAATTTGAACCCAGGAGTCCATTCATCTTCTATCTATCACTTGGGTAAAAACTAATTTAACTCTATGACCTGAGATTTCAAGGACCCCTAGTGTGGCTTTTGAAAACATGCATGCCTTTAATTTGTTCACTCAATATGCTCCTGAAAAATTAAAGAGAAAAACGAATAAAAACATCCCAAGGGCACAGGACACGTCTACAGTACTTAGTATGTGCCTTGCACATGGAAGACCTGAAACAAACATTTGTCAAATGAGTGGATGAATGAATGAAACAATTGCAGAAGGTGATTTGAATTTTAAATGTACTAAGATAAGTGTTTGAAGGGGCCCGCAGGGTTCCCAAACAGAGTATCTAGTTTGATCGAGTTTATTTAAAGTTACTTATAAAAAGGGTTGCTAGGTGGCTCAGTCAGTTAAACATCGGACTCTTGATTTTGGTAATGATCTCAGGGTCCTGGGATGGAGCCCTGTAGGGCTCTGCACTCAATGGGGAGTTTGCTGGAGATTGTCTCCCTCTGCCCCCTCTCCCTGCTTGCACACAGGTGGGCTCTCTCTCTTTCTTATATAAATAAATTTTTTAAAAAAAGTTACTTATAGGGGCGCCTGGGTGGCTCAGTGGGTTAAAGCCTCTGCCTTCAGCTCAGGTCATGATCTCAGGGTCCTGGGATCGAGTCCCACATCAGGCTCTCTGCTCAGCGGGGAGCCTGCTTCCCGCTCTCTCTCTCTGCCTGCCTCTCTGCCTACCTGTGATCTCTGTCTGTCAGGTAAATAAATAAAATATTAAAAAAAAAGTAAAAAGTTACTTATTAATACATAGAAATATAATTGGAGGGATGTCTCAAAAAATAGACTTTTACTTTATACTTTTGTGTATTATTGAGTATTTAAAAATCAAGGATGCCTCTCTCTTGTTCTGGGTGCCACTTAAGGTAGAACTTCATGGAGAAGGACTTGGTGTAGTTGACTTGGGACATGATCCCAGGAAGAGGAGTGAAGGAGAGAGGAAATAGGGTGGGAGAAGCCCATGTGAGGGTGTATACAGGCTGCGGGGTAGGGAAGGGGTGCTCCTTGCCATGGAGCTTGCCCAAAAGGCAGAGACTAGATGCAGCAGTAATCTATCAACTCCCAGTCCTTATTGGCACAAACGTCCCCACTTTTGCAGGCTTGACCTCGGAGTGTCCATCAGAAAATCCCCAAGTCTATTGGCACAAAGAGGAACAAGATCCTGCAACAGCAGGTGCATCTGAACTTCTGGAACAGTCTGCCATAGCTGTGGCTGATCTCAAAGCTGGGGGCAGGAAATGGGAGGCATCTACCATAATAAGATTTTTCAAACACCAATAAAACAATTTTAGGAACAGACAACAGAAGCAATTTTCACAAAGCCAAGAATGGTTCTCTGGTTTGACTTTGCAAATCCAGACCACCCTAGATGAGGTTATTTTTAGGGAGATCCTGATGTGCTTGGCGTTGCTGGGCAGATTCCTGGGAAGCCGTGTACTCTGGGATCCACACCTGTAGGGAAAGCAGGACTGAGTCTAGGGGGAGGCCTAGATGTGATGTGGCCACACGAAGGCATTATCTTGTCCCCTGGGGAGCTTTGAAGCTGGGGTGGCTCTGCAGGGTTGTCCTGAGTCCAGGCAAGAGTGCTGCGTTTCGATACGTGCCAGTCATTGGATGCCTGATTCCAGGGGAGGGCTTTGAGCCAAGGCCTACCAACTAGTGAGAATCTAGGCAGCCCAGCGTAGTGCCTGCTGCATGTGGCTTTTAGCAAACTTGCCTTTGAACATTGGGACCAATCAATAAAATTAACAAAAGATCAAACCCAGGGAGAAAAAGCAGAATGTAATTCAACAATTCTGTCTCCTTACTGGGGCAGGCCAAACTGAAGATATATGAGGGATAGGGTGAGGTTGTTTTCTCATATGTCAAGCAGAGACTTTGGACTACATCAGGAATTACCAACTGGTGGCTCATGGGTCAAATCTGTCAGCAAAGTCTGTTTTATTTGCATGAAGAGTTTTTCAAATCCAGATTTCTGGCTTTGCTTGAAAATTTGGAAGAACTGGCACATTGGGCCCATATTGTTTGGTGGCAAGAACCAGCCAGCCAGAGTAGCCGGGGCACACTTTAACCCCTGTCCTCTCCAGCCTGCGTCACTCATTCTTGCTACTGCCTGAGCCCTCTAATCATCTGTAAGCTTCCACCTAGATCTGTTGAGCTGTGAGTCTGTGTGAATAGTCATGCATTCTGCTGAAAAACATATTTGACTTCCCTTTTAAAAAAGATTTTATTTATGGGGTACCTGGGTGGCTCAGTGGGTTAAAGCCTCTGCCTTTGGCTTGGGTCATGATCTCAAGGTCCCAGGATTGAGCCCCACATCAGGCTTTCTGCTCAGCGGGGAGCCTACTGCCCCCTCTCTCTCTGCCTGCCTCTTTGCCTACTTGTGATCTCTGTCTGTCAAATAAATAAATAAAATCTTAAAAAAAAAAGATTTTATTTATTTGATAGAGAGGGAGAGAGCACAAGCAAGGGGAGCAGCAGGCAGAGGAAGGCGAAGCAGTCTTCCCACTGAGCAGGGAGCCTGATGTGGGGCTCAATCCTAGGACTCCAGGACCATGATCCGAGCTCAAGGCAGGCACTTAACTGACTGAGCCACCCAGGTACTCCCATATTTGACTTCCTAATAACAATGACAACTAGAAGCCTTTGGGTTCCTGGTTGAAGTTGCATATCCTCCTGGCTATTCTCTTTGGGCAAGTCAGACCACTTCTTTCTAAGCTAGCTTTTTGACTTTGCAGATGAGAATGTCAGTGACCCTGATTTTGACTATGAGCTAAAAGTGAAATGCTTTTGGTGGTTGTGGTAGGGGCTATGTGAGATTTTCTAGCCATTAGAATATTATTTAAGCCTTAGGAATTCCCATTCCTGCTTAAATCTCAGGATTACTTGGACTCTTTATAAAAATAGAAATACTCAGTTTCTTCTTGGCCCTTCTGATTCAGTACATCTCAGCCTAGTAGGTGGGGTGGGGTCCAAGAATCTTTTTTTTTTTTTAAATTTAAAAAGTTTAAATTTGAGGGGCACCAGGGTGGCTCAGTGAGTTAAAGCCTCTGCCTTCAGCTCAGGTCATGATCTCAAGGTCCTGGGATGGAGCTCCATGTCAGGCTCTTTGCTCAGGAGGGAGCCTGCTTCCCCCTCCCCCCCACCCCGGTCTCTCTGCCTGCGTCTCTGCCTACTTGTGATCTCTGTCTGTCAAATAAATAAACAAATAAATAAATAAATAAATAAAATCTTTAAAAAAACTTAAGTTTGAGTATAGTTGACACACAATGTTACATTGGTTTTAGGTGTACAATATAGCAACTGGATTTGTTGCATAGCAGCTCTCTATGTTGTACTATGCTGTGTAGCCCCCATCTCTCCCCGTACAATGTTATTACAATGTCATTGACTATATTCCCTACATTGAGACTTCTACTCCTGTGACTTAGTCCTTCTATAACTGGAAGCCTATATCTCCTACTCTCCTTCCCTCATTTTGCCCACCCCCAACCACCCTTCCCTCTGACAACTGTCAGTTTGTTTTCTGTATTTGTAGATTCTGATTTTGCTTTCATTTGTCTATTCATCCATTTTGTTTTTGAAATTTCCCATATAAATGAAATCGTATGGTGTTTGTTTCTCAGTCTGACTTATTTCACTTAGTGTAATACTTTCTAGGTCCTTCCATGCTGTTGGAAATGGCAAGATCCCAGCTTTTTTATGGCTGCCTAGCATTCCACTGTGTTCTCATACTACATTTCCATTTCCTACTTGATTTCCATACTACATTTTTGTATCCACTTGTCTATTGACAGACACTTGTCGCTTCCATATCTTTACTATTGGAAATAATGCTATAAGAAACTTAGGGGTGCATCTATCTTTTCAAATTAGTGTTTTCTTTTTCTTTGGGTAAATATCCAGTAGTAGAATTACTGAATCATGTGGTGTTTCTATTTTTAACTTTCTGAGGAATCTCCGTGCTATTTTCCACTGTGACGGCCCCAAACTACATTCCTACCAATAGTGACCGAGAGTTCCTTTTTCTCCACATTGTGGCCAACGTTTGTTTCTTGTCTTTTTGATTCTAGCCATTCTAACAGGTATAAGATGATGCCTCATTTTGGTTTTGATTTTCATTTCTGTGGTGATTAGTGATGTTGGGCCTCTTTCCATGTGTCTGTTGCCATCTATATGTCTTCTCTATTCATTTCAATAGGATTATTTAGGAGGTTTTGGTGTTGAGAGGTATAGGTTCTTTTTATATTTTGGATATTAACTCCTTATCAAATATATCACTCACCAATATCACCAATATCTTCTGCCATTCAGTATGTTGCCTTTTCATTTTATTGATGGTTTTCTTTGCTGTACAAGAGATTTTTATTTTGATATGGTTCGAATAGTTTATTTTTGCTGTTGTTTCCCTTGCCTTAGGAGACCCATCTTGAAAAATATTTCTATGGCTGATGTCAGAGAAATTCCCGCCAGTGTTCTATAATTTTAAGGCTCTATTTTTAGTTGGTTTCTCAAGTGATCTTGGTGTGCAATCAGATGTAGGAACCATACTGTCTCCTATTTGGTCTTTGTACTTAGTGCTTGGTTCATGTATTATAAATTTCTGAGCTCACAGTGTGGAGGGATCCTTTCTTACTTATCTCTTTGTATGTTCCCATTCTTTAGTACTACCACCCAGCACAGTGTCCTGCAGGTCCTATGCACTCAGTGAGTGTCTAGTGAATGAATGATTGAATGAATGAATGAACATTCCCCAATAGCTCTCTTCTTTAGGAGTTGAACAGCACAGACTGCCAACACCACATGTTCAAGATCATTTGACTCAGAGAATTTATTTTATAAATATGGTGTCAAACAAGCCAGAGAGGGGAAGAGCCCTAGCTTTATCTTGGGAGGTTTTTGCCTTGGGGATGTTAAGAAATAAATGATTCCTTCTAAAAAGAACTTATGCTTTTCATCAAAAGATAGATTATTCACCCACTCAACATGGTGCATGTGAGTTATTTGTACAATATTTCAAAAAGAGCAAATTGACTCAACAGAAAAGGAAACTTTCTAAATTATGCTGAAATTTTGCCTTGAAATATAAACCTTGAAAGAATAAGACCAGAAGCTTCTTTCATATCGGGAGATAGATGCAGTGATACAAATTTAATTTATCATGTTATGGTTTATTTATCAGGTGCTGTGCTTCCAAAAAGTTCAAAAAAACCTGTGTCTACAGAGAGAAGCCACAGCAAGTCCCCCACTTAGTTTGGATCTTGAAGAGGGAACAATCTAGAAATTTTGGCTCCAGGAAAATCTTAGAGCTTGTTTGGCTGTTTACATAGTCTGTGCTTCCCAGGGGCCCTTTGCCTTTTTTCTAATTTTTAATTTCTGGGGTTGAGTTCCTTCCAGAGGTGGTCTCAGGATTCAGAAAACCTGCAGATGGGTGAGATGGAGAATCTGATTGGCCTGGGCTTAACTAACTGGTCTACAAGCCTCAAGCCAGCAGCCTTGGGCAAGTCTGGCACTCTATCTAGAATGTTGGGGATGAGGAACAGTTTGTTTCTCAAGTTCTCAAGAGTCTCTGGTAGGTGAATGTTATTTGAGTTTTTGGGTACCACTAATGATTTCTAGTTTGAACTCAATTCAAATAAGTTTAAGAAATCTGTGCTTTGTATCACTGGCACCTACACTTTATTTTTCATTCTTTTTCTTCTTAAAAAAAAAAAAAAAAAAAAAAAACCCAAAACATACGAGAAGCCTACCATTTTGTAGACCAAGAAAGCAATGGTGCTGAAAGTCAAACATTGGCGGGCCATGCAATAGCTTGAAATGTTTGCTGTCTGCTGAAAGTCCAAAGGCCATGGTATGATAGATTTGTGGGCATGTCAGTGTTTAAACATACACACTTCACAAAAGATACATTCCCTGACAGGAACTCTGGCTGGTTAGAATAGAAATATAAGCATTGGCCACATTCTTGTGTGGGGGTTGGGAATTATGGCTACCTGTGCCCTAGCCATCTTCTGCCCTGATTCCTCTGTGTATTAAGTAATAACATTATGACTAGTATTGCTACTGCTACGTTTACCGTTATTATAATCGCATGCCTAGTCATTGTACTGCTGGCCCAGGCCATTCCATCAAGAGGACTTGAGCAAGCCTGAGATTTGTCTTGGACATAGACTCCAAAACTATGATGACATTTGGACAAAGCCTTGAGAGATTTAATCAGATATTCATTTAATACCTGTGAGGTCGATGGCCCTACCGGTCAAAGATATTCAAAGAGGGCAAGATTCCATCCAGTTCAAATGTCTGTACAAATAGACAAGACTTAAAATCTTAAGACAGAGAGGAGCATAAGGCGGTAATACCAGAATAGTACTTGCAGACTTCCTGAACACTGGGCAATGGGTTACTTTAGTCTCAAGCTCTCAAAATGGTGGGAACTCTACTTTTTGAGGACAGTGATATTGGAAATCTTAACAGCGTTCAGGGTGTCCCCTGAGGGTTATGGACAAGAATCCAGTTGGTGTCTTGGCCAGGTTGCTCTCTACTCTTTAAGAAATCTTACCCTGCTAAGGAGGTATCCTCAAAATTGTTAGGGAAGAGACCCCAAAACAGTCTTGGATGACCAATGGCTTCTCTAGGGGGTATGCATCTTCTGAATATTGAAAAGACTCAGAATTAATGATATAGCTGTTTAAGAGAATAAGACTCATATTTTGTAAAGAATCTGTGACATTTTAATATTTTAAGCATAATTAAGGTGATCAAATAGTGACTTTGCAGCCTGAAAGTAGCAGTATAGGAAAGCTAACACCATGATGTTCAAGGTTTTCAGCTCCCACTGAAAGCTTATCATTGTCACCACTGTCTTGGTTATCACTGAGAGACACTTATTAGAGATTCACTTGCAGAAGACTTGAATCACCTCTTACCTCTTTCCTCGAAATCTAGCTATCCATTGAGTTGGTGAATTTTTTTTTAAATAGGAAGGTTGATGTAATTTATACTAGCTCACTTGAAGCCAGTTAACTATCCAGGTAACATTTTGAAGAACTCAAGTAGAGATGTTCTATAGCATACACTGAAAGTATTTCCAATTGGTTTTTATTCATCAAAGATATTCTCTGACTGTAGAAGTCAGCCTAGAACTCATACCCTCCTCTCTTCAAATTGACAAATCACATTAAAACGTGTAAATGATGTGTTGATGTGTGTCAAACAGAAGCTTGCAAAGGAACTCCAAAAAGTACAATAATTTCCTGGGCTTCAGGGGATGTCCACAAATCTCTATCATTATACTCTATATCCTAGAAAGTTCCTGAAAATGGTATGAAATTGAGATGTGATAACAAAATGAGTAAAATGCTTTTCATTTGGATTTTTGGATATTTAAAAATTCAGAGCAAGAATTACCAATCTTTTCAGTTTTTGATGGACTAAGCATTGTACATTTGTCAGCCAGAGAAAAATGCTAATCAAGCTGACTGTCATCTTTCATTTAGTTAGCAACCACATCTACTGATCATAGAAATGTCCTAATAAGTACCTTGGGAAATTGGGAAAGGAAAATGGCGGTTTTATCCTCAAGTGTAAGTAAAGAGAGTTGTCTCTGGGCTTTTGTTAAAGACTTTGGCCCACCTTGGGCTCCCAGATTGTAAGTTATTGGGAAGGAGGACTTTTACTTTCATCTCTACCAGCATTTATCCTGTGCTCCATAGAATAGTGCTTCCCCACCAGGGGAGCCCAGCTATCCATTTTTCTTTCATTGTGGGGTAGGAGTAGATGTTTCTCCCCATTTTGCTTATAGCAAAGGTAAAGCTAAGTAAATTGTAGAGGTCTCTTCAGATAAATTTTTCTGACTCAGAAATCCTAAGATTTTGCTGCAAGTAACACAAGGAAAAGGTTTATCAGCGACAATTGCAAGGTTTGTTCAATATCAAGTTCTCTATTGCCATAAGCTCTGCTTCCCAAAAGAGTGTTGACAGTGTGCAGAGTGATGTCTCTGTGCAGTTATGAAAAAGAGAAATGTTATGGAAATCAGTGAGCCTGCACCATCTCTCCTGAGACAAAAGAGAATCCCCTCAATTTTCAAAGTGAGTTTTTGAAAGTCATGTATATACTATCTTGAAAGCTGTAGTAAATGAACAAAACAAAACAAAACAAAACAAAACAATCCCCTTAGACAATAGACATATTTGGTGGAATTCTTGAGAGGGATGTGGTAATTTTATAACCGAGAAAACAAACATAAATATTTAAGGAATGATAAGCTCTCCCCGTGGAAATCTCTTTCCCTTCCCCACACGGTATGCAATTGCCTGCAGGCGTTTCTAGTCAAAGATGCCACCTGCATCTCTCACCCTGTGAATATTCAGGAAGACTCTCAGTACTTCTGCTAATTTGTGTCGGTGTGATTAAGATTTATTGGAAAATTGTGCAATATCAGGATCAATAACTGGGAACTTTGGAGCAGTAACAGACACGCAGCAATTCCTCTGGCGGGATGGATGTGCACCTTGAAGAGAAGACACATCCCTCTGTCAATTAGGTTTTAGGTTCACGGCCTGAGAAAACAATGAAATCAGTCAGGTATTTAGCAAGGGGGAGTATGATACAATAAAATCTCTTCTAATGAATTTAGCTCAATTCACTTGGAAAGCAAAGGATAGAGGCCGAGAGAGAATGGTTGTAGAGTTCAGATTTTTCCAAGATATTATAATAAATGGGCTTATTGACTGTGTCTCACAACAGCTATCTAGAATGTTTCCTTCTAATTGTACCATAACCAGGGTCTTAAATAATAATTGGGAGCAGGATTTGGATGACAAATTTTTAAAAAGCCCGCATATATATTTCTATTAATATTCATGATATATTTTGGTTCTTTATTTCTTTTTCTGGCTTGTCTTGTTTTCTGAGAAAACCTGCATATATCTCTAACTGGAAAAAAGGTAAAGGATAGCTTGGAAGATGTTCGTTTTCATTCCTTTGCACTTGAATCTTCTCTGCCTTTGAGACACTTATGGGATGGAAGAAAAATCCTTTATACAGGACTCATAGACTAGACACTGATCTCTCTCTTCCCCAGAGGCTCTCTTTTACCCCCATTCAACCACTTCCCATTACCCTACTTGCCTTGGCAGTTGATGTTGGTCCTGAAGTGTTGCTATAACCTGACCCATGGAGTCATATCCTTTTCCTAGAGTGCTATTAAAGAAGAATTAGGGTAATGTTGGAAGGGCCCCATGGAGTCCAGCTTCCTGTCCAAGCTCTGCCCGGTAGTCCTTTTTTTTTTTTTTTCTTTCTTTCTTTCTTTTTTCTTTTTTTTTTTTTTTTTTTTAAATGCTTCCAGTTGCTCTGTGAAGCACAAAAGAAGCCTTGAGTTCAGAGAGTCTTGATGTATGTTTACCTCTAGAAGTTCTAGCAGCACAGTTTCCAGGCCAGAGCTCAAGATCACCATTTTAGCACAATGAATGGACACAGTAAATAACCCCCTGTGCTTCTGGGTAGATCCAAAGATAATTTGGGGAGGTGCTGTCAGGGGGATCAGCAATGGTGGTAACCATGTAGATTGGGCTAGTGTACATTCTCTTAGCACAAAAGGCTGAACAGAGCCTGGTAAGACTCCCTTTCCTTTATAAAAGGAATATTAAGACTAGAGGTGGGCCATAGAGTTGCAAATAGCATTCAGGGAATTACAACGGTGAAAACAGGCCAAGTTCCCCATATTGTATATATGGAGGCGGCAACATATAATGTATTGATGTAGCCGAGTCATTCTCTGTGTCAGCCTATCTCAGTCTTGAACAGTTTTGTCTGGGGGCTAATGAAACTGGGCTAAACTTAAGTAATAGGTCAGTGGTGTTCTTGAGCCAACTTGCATTTACCTGAAGAGAGCCAATTTGGTACATATCTTTCCAACTGTGTGTTCAGTGATATCATGTTGGTAGTTGGAAATGAGCCATGAAGGGAGTATTTACACCATAAAAGCTGTCAAAATCTACAAATCTAAGTTTTCTCTGTATACCATTGTCTTGAGCTCTTCCATTTTGAATGAGTGGTCTAGTTTGGACTGAAGAATTCTTTCCCTCTTGAGCAGATCTGCCCTTTGCCTCACAGTCCTTGCCATTCTCCTCTACTCTAGTGGCACTCCTGGCCTGCTTGCCTCTGCTTAAAGCTCTCTCGCCCCTGATTCTTCCAGCACTTTCCATCTGCAACACTCTGGACAGTTGCACTCTTTACCTTGCTTGGATTTGTTGTTGTTGCTCTTTTATTTTATTTCCTGTACCTCCAACTAGAATGTGAGAGTGTGGAGAGTGGGTATTGTTTAGGAACATCAGCAGTGACAGTAGCAATGATAGACAGGGGTGGTTCAACAGGGGGCTTTCACAGAGAGGAAAGTGACTTGAAAGGCATATTAAGATAATTTAAAGTCCCAGAGTAATACTCATTCAATGTAAATGACACAAGGGAGAAGACTCTATGGGTCTCATTCTGAAGATATTCAAATGTTCTCATAATGTGCCTTCATTATGAGTCTTGCTTAGTGGTTTTCTTTAAATCATCACTGTTGGTTCCCAGTCAGAACTGTTCAGGAAGCATCCTTCTCTCTGGCTAGAAGAGGGAATTATGCAAGGAGTAAATGTGGGCAAGAAGCTATCACTCCTCACTTGCTGCACATCCCAGGAGATCCTTCAGGAGAGTTCTGGAATGGAAGGGAGGAGGGAATAATAGTGAACTCTAACAACTTCTGCTTTTTACCTGCCTTGGGTCTGTTCACAGGAGGCTTTCCCTTAGCTTTCTCCTACATCACTCTCCTCTCCACTCTCACTTTGACAGGCATCTGGGGGGCTCATCTCCCCTGTCCAAAGAGTCCCAGCTGGACTCTAACTCTCTGTCTTCTGTTTTCAGCATCCATGATCTTGTATGAGTAGAAGGCCCTTCTCCTGAAGGGATCCCAGATAAAGGTCTCCTGTCAAAAAGGATCCCCCAGTTGGTTCACAGAGGCAACTTCAAGGTGGCTCCAGGGACTTGAACTCCCAGTGGTGGAGGTTCAGGCAACTACTGGTGGGCGCCATTCCCTTCAACTTACAACAAGATGCTGTGTCAGCGTCTGGCTCTTCTGGCAAATGTGGGTTCGGTTTTCTTTGAGAAGATGAGTCGTCTTGATCTGGTGTGTGTGTGTCTGTGTAGGTGGGGATGGGCATGTGGGAGATGTGCCAGAGACGATCGGTGGGCTGCCAGTCTCTGTCACAAAGGCACTGGAAGAGTTTGTGGGTCATACTGGCTGGGTTCTCCAAAGCGCCACTGATTCTACTATTACTATGTGGAAGACCCTGAAGACAGCAAGATGCTGGGGGCGTGGTTGGGAATAGGGATGATGAAAAGGTGAAGATGAAAGAGCAGCTTTCTTTTCTCTCCCTAGAGGAGCCTTTTTGTCTTTCCTGAACATATATTGGTGTCCCATACATAAGGTATTTGGAGTTTTGAAGCAAATATTGTCTGCTGAGCAGTGTAAAAGGTGTTCCACCTCACCGTTTCAGACATGTTGGTAAAAGACGGTGCTCTCCAGTGCTCCTCTGCAAGGCTGTGTTTTTGCTTTGAAAATACTCTGAGAAGAAGACAATAGGAGAGTTGACATGAGCTTCTAAACAGAAACACTTTCATTTTTTAATTAATATGGAATTATCTTTGCCCTCTGACACTAAATAGACACTGAACCAACTTTAAAGAATACTGAAGGAAGGGAGGCTAAACGATTAGCCTGTTCAGGGTACCTGCATGTTTTGACCTGCGCTTGTGAATGAATGCATGAATGAATGATGACCTGGACTAAACATTACTGTTGTCAGCTATTCTAGCACCAAAACTAGAAGGGGAAAAAATCTTTAGCCTTTGAATCAAGGTGGTAAAATTGTATATGAGTGTGTGGAGGGAGGGGGGAAATAGATGTCTATGTCAAAATAGTTTCTCCTCTCTTTAAAAACTCTGCTTGCTTTTCATTTAATTTGGTCCTTTACATCTACCTGGGCTCATATTACCTACCTACTTTTCTTTCTCTCTTCCTTTCTTCTTTTCTTTCATTTTAGAGAGAGAGAGGGCAGGAGAGTGAATGGGGGAGGGGCAGAGGGAAAGAATCTTCAAGCAGAGCTTCCTGCTAAGCATGGACCCCCCCCCCAACCCATGCGGGGCTTGACCCCATAACCCATGAGATCAGTACCTGAGCTGAAACCAAGAGTTAGATGTCCCGCCAGCTAAGCCACCCAGGTACCCCCCTACCTACTTTTAAGTGCCATGAAATCAACATTTGGAGGAACCTAATTCTTCACAAACACAGATTCTCTACCAGAACTGTCACTTGTGTCTGTAGGTGAAGGCAAATGCTACTTCAGGTGATCACAGTCCTAGGAAAATGATTAAGGCCTGCCGTGTCTTTGTTGAAGGATCTGGCTCTTTAACACCATAAATTAAAGCATGCCTTGAAGCACAGGTTATGATAAACTCAAGGATTTTTGACATCAGGACAGACAATCCTGTTCCTACATGTTCCACATAATTGGACAACAGACAATGCTCCTTTTCTTTCTCCTGATCCTGTATTGCTGCGGAAATCTGAGCAAAATTGTGATAATTGCTATGATTGTGCACTTAGCATTCCGAGCTTAAGCAAGGATGAGGAAAGACTAGCAAGCTGTTTGTGGTTTTCAGCAAGTCTGGTAAAACTTGGGCTTGATGGTGGCCAGTTTTAACTGTTGGTACCAGGTACTGTGATGTTCAGTTTTGGAAAAAACACGTTTACCAATGAACTCCTTCCACACTGCCGAATTTCAAGGAACTCTTTCATCTGCATTTGTTGCAAGGGGAGCTTTTCCATGTTCTTTGGGCTCTGTTATGTGTGGTTTTCTCACCAGAGAGCCCACTGCTCATGAGAGGAGACTATAAGACAAAAAACACGAACTGTGGTTTGACGGGCTACTTCTCCCTGCCTGATGCCTAAAGCTCTTCCAGGACCAGCTATGTAATTTGTGGGGCTCATTGCAAAATGAAAAGGCAGGTCCCTTGTTGAGAATTTGTTAAGAATTTTCAAGTAATAACAACAAAGCAGTAAATCAAACATGGGACCTTTTAAGCAAGGGGTTCTGCCTGACTCAGGTCACAGACCCGTCAAGCTGGCCCTGGCTCCAAGCTTCCTAAATAAGCAGATGGGATAAGAAGGGAAGGACTGTTGTCCTCTCTGACACAGTTGACAACATGTGCCAAATGCTCACAGGGAAGAGGTGATGGTCCATTGAGGGTCCAGGGATCCACTCTTCCTGCCCTTGGTGGAAAGGAGACAGAAGCCCGAGTGAATGACAGGGACACCTTCGAGATCCTTCTCATCCTCTGCATGTATAAACTTGGAAGCCCTTATCTGGAAGAGACTCTAATTCTCAGATGCCACACTTTTCTTCTGAGAATCGTGGCTTTACTACTTAATAACACTTCTGACGTGGGGCTGGTGATGGGTCATCTCTGAGACTCAGTTTCCTTGTTTGTGAAACGGAGAGAACACCTCATGGGGCGTCGTGAGGCTTAAACACCAGATGTAAAGTGGCACTCAGTAGAGTTCCGGGCACACGGTCAATTCTCAATAAATGGGGTTATTATCACTATTATTACAACAACCCCTTGCTTTTGGAAAAGTGTATGTAGGAGAGAAAACCCTCTTTGTGTACTACTCACTCAGGCCCCGGGGTAACAACTCGGTTGAAGGCTTGTGCTCTTCCAGTAGGCCTTATCTGACTCTTTTTTCCCCAGCTTCCTCCAGCTTTACTCTTTTTAAATGTAGAATCTTTTGAATATGATGAAAGTCCGCACTCTAACAAAGCCACCGCTGCCAGCAAGGTCACCCAAGGAGAGGCAGTCTGGTCCTCTGGGCATGCAGAAGCACATGCATTTATTCTGACTCTCTACAGACTTGCTGGCTGAGCTGAGCCCCAGTGGGGACTCCCTCTCCGACCTTTTTCCAAGCCAGGCCCGGGGGCGTGTGTGGGGGGGGGGGGTTGTCTCTTAAAGCCCTGATTCATCCTGGAGGGGTTGTCCAGATCCACTCAACGCTTGGTTTCATTGATGACATCAGACCCTTTCTCACAGATCCTCTTCTGATTAGAGCAGCTGGGGTACTTGCTGGTGCTCTGAGGGAGGATGGAGTCTGTGTAGTCATTCTTTCTCTTGCTTCAGAGAATGGGGGTGGGCAGGGAGTCACTGGCCTGAGTGGGGTCAATGTGGCGTTTTAGAGAAGTGCGCTGACTCATTTGAAACCTTTCTGATGTTCTCACTTGCTCCCTCAGGACTGAGAGAATCTTCTAGACCCCACATACCTCCTCTCCCCCAGCCCTCATAAGTCCCCTACCCTGAGGCTGCTTGGTAGTATCTGACTTCTCTGCCTCCAAAGACTTCAGGATGCCATTCTTCTCAATGGAATGGTGCTTTATTTTGGGAACCAGAGTGTGGTTTTAAAGTATTTGCCTCTTTGTTTGAATCTTTTGGAGCAGATGGGCTGAGTACAGACTAAGTTTCGGGGTCCTTGGCCCGTAAGGCTTTTTCAGAACAGAGAGGAAACTAGCATTGATCGAGCACCTTCTGGGTTCCTGGCACTGGACTAGAGTTGCTATTATTTCGTCTTAGAAGGTGGAAAGTATTATCTCAATTTTCTGTCAGTGGAGGAACTGAGGCTGTTTCAGGATGGTACCTAAACACACATAGTTGGTAAGAG
This sequence comes from Mustela putorius furo, assembly GCF_011764305.1. NCBI lineage: Eukaryota > Metazoa > Chordata > Mammalia > Carnivora > Mustelidae > Mustela > Mustela putorius. Next base: position 30,695,156 of record NW_025422047.1, on the reverse strand, counting down.
ATAGAAGTAGCTTTGAAGTAGCTTTTCCAGTTCTGACTGAGGTTTCTCTCAGCTACAGTTTGTTGCCTCCACAGACTGGCATCCTCAATAGGAACACTCATCCCGCATGTGTGGGCACGCGGCCGCCATGTGTCTTCCTCCTTTCACGCAGGGAGGAGCCGGGAAGGGCACAGCTTGGTGGGGTGTCTGCTCTAGCGACATGGGTGATGTCAGGAGGGCACAGAAGTCCCCAGAGGACTGTCTGCTGGCAGTTGGCTCTCATTAGAAGACAGAGTGAACATGGGGCCCAGAGAACCTTGGGTACTGCCTAGATTATAGTTTCTGCCATGATTGGCTATAAGAAGAGAAGCAACCACAGGTAAATATCAGGACAATACACCACAGTTTATAAGTGGTAGAAAGAGGTCCATAGAACCCTGTTGCACGTGGACTCAGGGAGGTTATAAAAACCAGTTCTCTCAAAATGTGGACAGAGGTGCTGAGCCAGATACCGCATTGATATCTCTGGTAACATTGCCTTTGAGGTATTCTTATTAATGGATTCTTGGATTGTTGGTAGAGATGCCTTGGGCAGCTTGGCATGGCAGCAGATAGGCGTCATAGAAGACCTGGCCATGCCACCATGGAACAAGGTTCGCTCTGCTTCAGAAGAAGGATCCTATGAAGACCCACTCCAGACCCCTCCACTAATGGGAGTGGCATCCCCTGGCTCCTGATACCTCTCAGGGTGGGAAGGCTGGATGAGCAACTGACTTGGTTGTTGTAGGAGGAAGTCCCTAGCCCTTAGCAGCTGTGAGCTCTAAGCAACATGGACTAACATTTGTATTTTAGCTGTTCCATGGTCATCCTAGGGAGGAGATGAGCTTGGTAGGTGGTAAGAGCATCAATGGGACTTAAGGGTGATATATTTATCCCTGACCTTCCTGATCATGACAGTCTCCCTATTACATGTACTCATAATACAAGGAAAATGGTATCACAAATTGTTATTTCACATATATTTGTGTGATTCTTTGAGTGATAGATGTTCCAGTCAGTGTGTTCCTGCTCATCACTGATTCCCAAAGCTTGGGACGTTGCTAGCCACATACAGCAAGGGTTCAGATAAATATTTCTTCAGTGAATGAATTAATAAATTAAAGAAGTTTTAGAATCACTAGAAAGTAAGAAAATGCTTCAGAAAGAGTTTAGCACTGCATTTTTCAGTTCTGCTAATCGATTAAATACATGACAGATACCATAATTATTGGAATTCCAGATAAGGATCCAGAAAATGCTATTTTACAGTGTCCTAGGAAGACAACCTTTGTTCCTCTTCACTAGTTGGTGATACACATGTCTTTGAATGAAATGAGGCACAGGAGCAGTCAATATGCCCTTTTGCCCTGGTCCTGGACTTACTAGTTATAGGTCCCCCATTAGAGGTAAGGAGAGTTATCAGGGAGAACCAAAAGAAGTAAAGTAGATCTCAGGGTCTGCATGGGGATTCAAGATCAAGGCAAACTTTGAGAGATTGAAAGTGGGAAGGTTTGGAGGTTGCCTATGTGGTTTGAGGGGATCTGAAAGGTTAGCTTGACCATAATACCCCTTTTTATTAGCCTAATTGGAGGTTCACAAGTTTCTGTGTTAATGAACATAGAATTTAAGAATTTAGGTTAAGATCTGACTCTTTTTTTTAAAAAAAATTTATTTTCAGCATAACAGTATTCATTATTTTTGCACCACACCCAGTGCTCCATGCAATCCGTGCCCTCTATAATTCCCACCACTTGGTATCCCAACCTCCCACCCCCCGCCCCAAGATTTGACTCTTGAGGAAGTATAATAGTATAAACATTTTCCTGGGTATGGTGGACATGAAGTATGAACATCCTTGAAACACGGAAGCATGAGTTATTTTGATAAGTTAGCTAGCTCTTAGTGACTGAGCTGAGGTCTTCCAAGGGCCAGAAGGAAAGTGATAGGCAAAGCTGAAAGGAGATTGAAGTGTGGGGAGTCTGGGGGCTGGTGGGAGATGGGAGGAGAAGTTTTGAGGAGGATGGTCTCATGGAACATTCCCGTAGGGTCAAGTAGGCACTTGGCAGAGAAATATTTTCAGGGTCCAGGCAAATACCTGTGTACACCCAAGCTGGATATTTCAAGAGGGAGTTTAATAAAGAGGTTATTACAATGTGTGATCAGGGTCTAGGTAAATCTAACCAGGGACAGTACAGTACCTTGGGATAAGCACTAATAAGGAGCCAGCTGCTCCACTCTTGGGCTGATGGAGCAAGGGGAGAGAGCAGTTATGGGACCCTGGAAAGGTAGCTGTAGGAGAAGCCATTTGTAAACTGTAGTGGATGAAATGGGATTAAAGTAGAAAATCCTTTGATACTCCTTTCATCAGGAGTGGGGTCTGTATTCTCTCTCCTTGTATCAGAGGGGCCTCTGTGACCGCTTTGACCAAGAACACGGCAGAAGCAATGTTGTGCCAGCTTATAGGTCCAGGCCTTAACAGATTGGCAGCTTCCATTTCTGTGCTCTTAGACACTCTGCTGGGAGGAAGTTTAGCAGCCCCAAAGAGAGACCTACTTGGAGAGCTGAAGGTCATCTCTGTTAGCAGCCCTGACTAGGCTCGCCCAACTTGGTGCTGATGACCAGTACCAACTTGTCAGCCATCTTGGAAGTGGATTCTTAGCCCCAGTCAAGCTGCCCCAGCTTATGCCACATGGAACAGAGTTGATTCATGTCTCAGAGCCCTGTCCATATTATAGGTTCATCAATAAAATAACTGATTGTTAATTATTTTAGGTTACTCAGTGTTTGAGATAGGTTGTTACCTACCAATGGATACAGGAATATATATGTTACGGCCTCAGTAGAGAGACTCAGGTAACTCAAGGAAACCTAGCAAGACAACCTGGCCTCTTTTCCCTCCTGCCTACTTATTTATTGCCAGTCACTGCCATTGGACAAACCCAGTGAAAGCTAGAGGACAAGGAATTTGTTGATATTGTCCTTCTAGGTCAGTACCCTGGGAGAAGTGTGAATGGAGGTAGGGACAAATGGAAGCCATCCAGCACTGTCACCAGGCATGGTGTTGATCCCATTTGATAAAACTCACTGTCCAACATAGCACGATGCAAACCTTGAAAGACAAAGGCCAGTGTCAATTTTGGAAGGCAGCCAGGTATATGATCAATAAACCAGAAAGAAGAAAAATTTGTCTAAGACTTTAGGCTCTAAATTGTGGCAATGCTCTATGAATGTTGGCCCTTTGGGGTCAAGACTGGGGCTGAGCAACTCATTCCCTAATTTCCTAAATGGCCACCTGAGGGAGTCCTGGGGTGACAGTGGAGGAACAGGATTTGCCTCTATATCCCATAAAATTCCAGAGAAATTGGGATTATCTGGAAGAAGGAAGCTAAGGAAGAAAGGAAGAAAGGAAGAAAGGAAGGAAGAAAGAGGAATGAAGAAAGAGCTACCTTCCTAGACTTGGAAGCCACAGATAGGCAGGGGTGACCTGGGCATAATCAAGACTGCTCTGACCTTGCTAGTCAGAGGGAGGTGGCCATGAACCCATTTCCGGAGCAGTGTGCAGACAGGGAGGGGCCTTCTCCGATGTGCCTTTAGGAGGGAGGATGGCTACTCTCTGGGCTTTAGGACCAGTTCGCAAACCAGCATGGTGCTAGCCAATATCTAGGAGGAAATTTGCAAAACCAAGTGAGTGGAAGCTCTGGAGAATTGCTCTGGCTGAAAGGCAGGTGGTAGAATGTGACGATTAGAGTTGGGGCCCAGGAGTCTAGCCACCTCGATTCAAATTCTGACTCTGCCTCTTGCTAGCTGTAGAACCTGGTTTAACTCCTTTGTGATTCAGTTTTTGTGTCAGGACAATGGAGATGCTAGTGCGTGTGAGGAGCAGCTGCTTCTGTGAAGGATAAGTGAACTCGGGCCCCACACTCAGGGCAATGGTAGGATGAGGTGGTTTAAGAGCACAGGCCCTGGAGATGCTCAGTTGTGACTCCTGACTCTACCACTGACAATATGCGTGAGGTGGGTCCAGTTATTGTATTTCTCCGTCGTGGTGTCCTGTTTTATGGGGGTAATAACAGCACCCCCTTCATTCAGCTGTCATGAAGACTAATGAGTTAATCTAGGTGAAGGGTTGGGGGTGAGTGGTGGCTGCACTTAGCCAGTGGTCCCTTAGCTGTGGGGACCATGATGGCCGCTCTGTCTCCACGTGACTATATGCTTGGGTTTGATGATAAGCCAGCCCGCGTATTTGTGTCCTGCTGGGAGCACAAGCTAGAGGGAGAAACCCATGAGCTCAGTTCAGAATTATCAGAACTTACAGCCCTACATCTGGTTGGGTGTCTCCGTGGGTAGTCGAGCTGTCTGTTCCCTCTGGTTGTGGTCACACTGGCATCTCGGCTCTGTTCCAGTCTTAGCTTTTAGGCCATCCACCAAAGACATTCTCCCCCTACAGCTGCCCCCAGCGGCGTTCTGAGACCCGGCTGGGCTGGACAGGGCTGCCACGGCCATTGTGGGGTGACTGATGGCTCGAGGGGAGCTGGGCTTCCCTTCTGCCCTGGGGCCTGCTTGTGGAAAAAAAGCCAATGAAAAATGGTTGCAATAAAGAAGACTGCTCCTGGTAGAGAATGCTTCTTTGTTTCTGGGTAAATGATATGGCTTAGGCCTCTGACCAAGGCATGTGGGATAGGAGCAAGCTTCTGGAACCCACTTGTGATATTGCTACCCTCCTGTGCCTCAGGTACAGCCTTCCTTAAGACCCTGCCTTTTAAAGGCCTTATCACTATTCATCTGTTCCCATGTGGCTTGCTTTGACAGACAGACACAGGGATGTGGCTGAGACTCACAGCAGCTACTGGTAAATATTCCAGAGCGCCAGGAGGCAGGAGAGAAAACTCGGTCACGACCCACACTGGCAGGCTGGGGGAAGTCACGTTTTAGTAGTGAACCTCTTGGGGCCTCTTTTGCAAAATGAAGGTAACATTAACTGAGTTTACGAAGTATCCCGAGGCTAATGAAATCCCTGGAGAAAGAGCTAAGGAATATCAGGTATTGGTATTTTTTGTGTTGACAGAACAGTAATGCGCATTAGATCCTCTGATTTTAAGGCCTGGGGGCCATCATCCTCAGGTGGATGGTTCTCCCGCACTGCCCCCCCCCTGCCCCCCCCCGTGACTCCTCCCTCCCTTCCTCCCTCCCACTCCAGTCCATCCCGGAAGATCAGAAGATTCTCAGGAATGGCAGAGGGACAGGAATTCTGGGAGGAAAGTAATTCCAGGAGCCTGGCCTGCCCCTGAGCTCCAGAGAGATGAGTCCTCTGAGAGCCCAGTGATCTGCTGTCCTTATCCCTCTCACCCGGGCTGACCTGGGAAAACCGCAACCCACAAGTCACGCCGTGTTTCTTGGCTCAGCCCTTTCCTTGCCTCCTGAGAGGATAGAGCCACCGTTCCAGTCTCCATCTCCCGTATCGTGGGATGAAAGAGGTGGTACAAAGTATAGCAGGTACGCTGACAATTTCCGAACCCACCAGAAGAGCGTGACTGTAAACTAAAGCCATCCTGTTCAACTGTAATTTCTGCAGGTCACGTTTTCAGTCAGTCAGCCACCAGAGGGTGCCCACAGAGCTCTCTGAAAATGACCCAAACCTGAGGAATGAGAGGAGAAAGCCGATTTCCAGTGCCAGTGAGACTGAGACAAAATACATCTCACCCACAGCTGACGCCACCAGACGCACAGGCCAGCGAAGGAGACAGGAGTTTGCCGGCGAAGGAGAGCGAGGGTGGGAGCGATAGAAATCACCTGAATCGTAGCTAAACAAGTCGCTTCTTGATTGTTCAATTGACAACTGCCATTGTACTTTGAGGATCCGCTCAGGGCACATTTTCATTCCTTGGCAAAACTCCCTTCCCCACCCTTTCCCCAGCCTTGTGTACAAAGGAAATGCAAATACATGTAAATATTAGCCTAAGCCACAGTCTTCTTGGAAGGTAAGGCTGCTGCCCCCGCTGCTTCTGCTGCTGCTGCTTTAAAAAAAAAAAATCCTATAATGCAAGTGAAAGGACAGATTTTCTGAGCCAATGCTCCTGCACCAGGGTGAGGCCTCTGAGAAGCCTTGGTTTTCTGAAGAGAGGGCCTCGTGTGGAGCGTGCCTGGAATGAGAGCAGCAGAGGGACAGCTCCTCCGCTCTCCGCAGAGAGGCCTGGCCAGCAGCCTGGGTCTGGCATCCCTGGATCTCCAGGGCCTTGTACGATGACTGACACACAGTAGGTGCCTGTGGGTGTCTGTTGAATGAGCGAGCGAATGAATGCGGAGTAAGCTGGAGTGGGTGGTTCAAGGCCTGGGCTAGCTGGGAGCTTCCACCGGGGTGAAGGGAGAATTGGGAAAGCCATGTGGGTTGGAGGGATGTGAGGAAGGGTAACTTTCCAGGGTGGAGAGGTCCCGTGTTCTGGTTTGCCTCTACCTCAGGCCTTTGCGGCGGACGTCCAAGACTCCAGAACAGAATGTTTTGACTTTGTCCCATTGCTGGTCAAACTACCCAGTGGCCCCATTCCTTCCTAAGGTCTACTCACTGACCGTGATGGAGCAGTGGTGGGAACCCTGGCAGTTACCCTGTGTCCCCACTCAGGAGACCCTAGTCTCCTTTAGCCATTCCTTGGTGAAATGGGCATGTAAATTTTGGAGAAAGTGAGCATATTACCAATACTGGGCAAGGAAGGCTTTGGCTCTCTGGAAACCCAGCTATTGTGGAAATGGGCTTAGGCACTGGCAGCTGGGTAATGAAGCCATGGATCCCTCTGGACAAGTGCGGGCAAATATGTGTATACACACATATGTGTGTGTGGGTGGGTGTGTGTGTGTGTGAGAGAGAGAGAGAGAGATTGCAAGCATGAGAATGGTTGCAATAATGCCTTGCCCTTCGTACAACAAAACACCACAAACCATGTGGCTTGAAAGAACAGAAATGTACAGAGTACAGAACTTTCACAGTTCTGGAGGCCAGACTTCTGAAATCAAGGTGTCAGCAATGACGGTTTGCACTGGAGGGTCTGTGGGAGAATCTGTTCCATGTTTCTCTCCTACCTTCTGGGGGTTGTCAACGATTCTTGGCATTCTTTTGCTTGTAGATAAGTTGCTTCAATCTCTGCCTTTGTCTTCATGTGGTATTCCATGGTCTCTACAATTCTGTTTCTGTCTCCTATAAGAATACTGTCATGGGGTTTAGGGCTCACCCTAATCCAGGATGATCTCCTCTAAAGACCTTTACCTTAATAACATCTGCCAAGGCCAAATAAGTTCACATTCTGAAGTTCTGGATGGATATATCTTTTGGGGGAACACTGTTTAGCCCAGTACAAACAAGATAGAAATGTGTTTATTGCTGGATTACTCCTCTGGCGGACCACCCGTGTGCTTAAACAAACAGGGGTACTGAGAACCAGAGAGATCGATTTTGTTTATGAAAGAACTTGATATTAAAAAAAAAAAAGAAATGAAGTCCTATTGGAAAAAATATGATTGAGGATTGTTTTAAATTCTAATTGCAGGGGCACATGGGTGGCTCAGTGGCTTAAGCCTCTGCCTTCGGCTCAGGTCATGATCTCAGGGTCCTGGGATCGAGGCCCGCATCGGGCTCTCTGCTCAGCAGGGAGCCTGCTTCCCTCCTCTCTCTCTCTGCCTGCCTCTCTGCCTACTTGTGATCGATCTCTGTCAAATAAATAAATAAAAATCTTTATAAAAAAAACAAATTCAAATTTCATACTGAAATGGGAGAAAGAAATCCTATTTTCTCTGGCTGGGGTCTCTAAAGGTGTTAATCGAGGTAATTAGTGAATTACCATAGGTCAGTATGGTAAGAAGGTAGAAAGTGAAAGAGTGTTGTTGTTGGTTTTATTCTGTTAGGTGTTTTGCAGTTACTGAAGTCATTGGTGACCTTAGCAGGAACAACCACCATATTGTTACCTCAGTGGGCTGGGGTTGAGGCTTGAATGGCGGTGAGGAGACTGTTAGTGTGGATATTTTTTTGCCAGGAGCTTGATTGTGAAGAGAGAGAAAAGATTTAGTGGTCTCTGAGACGCGGTCTTAGACCTTAGAAGGTTAATTAATAATCTGCTCTTTGTGCTTGCTGTAATTAGATTGAATTGCTGCTGGAACTTCTTAGGGATGGTATCCACTGGTGATGTCTCTAAAACATGCAAATGGATGTTGCTAGCCAGGCCCAAACCTTCCCCCCAGATGACTTTGTGCCCTGGGTAGAGCAGTACATCAGCCCCAAATTCAATAGCTTGACAAAACTTCAGCCCCATGCCAGTGTCCTCTCTGTCCTTTGTACGGCTATTTCCCCTACCTGCATGTTCTTTTTCCTCCATCAACTGCTCATCTTTTATTTTTTTTAAAAGTTTTATTTATTTATTTGAGAGAGAGAGAGAGACAGACAGAGTGAGAGAGCATTAGAGGGGAGGTCAGAGGGAGAAGCAGACTCCCCGTGGAGCTGGGAGCCTGATGCAGGACTTGATCCCAGGACTCCAGGATCATGACCTGAGCTGAAGGCAGTCGCTTAACCAACTGAACCGCCCACGCACACAACTGCTCATCTTTTAAAGCTCAGCTGGAATAGTCCCTGTTTGTTTTACCCTTCCCCCCATGAGGTCATTCAGTCTTTAGAAGCCCCAGAGCACCCTTAAATTTTAGACATAGCATTTATCATGGCACTGTGGAATTACTAAATTTTCTGCCTCTTCCATGACATCATGGAGATCAGGATCCTTATCTTTCCTTTTCCTAGTCCTCAGCTTCTCACACAGTATTGGGCATTTAGTACGAGTTCAATAAATGTTTATTGAATAAATGAGTTTGCTGTTAATACTACCATTCAGACAGTAAGAGTGTGTGAGGGAGAGCACTCTTGAATATCTGGCAAAGGAATCCAGCCAGGAGAGAGAAAGAGAGGGAAATGGTGCACTTGTTAACTGCAGCCATTGCCTACTTACATTACTACGTGAATCCAGGTTTTGTGCAGGTCTGTGCAGTCTTCTAAGCAGCCATGGGCCTTAGGGGAAACTCACCCGTCCCCAGCCTCATTGGGTGGGTCTGACTGGACTGCAGGTAATCACATTCTTGTTGCCAGATTTTGATTCAGGAATGGGCATTACACTCAATTCTGACCAACGAGACACAGGAGACTTCTGAGAAATGTTTTCTTGCTCCTAAGAGAACAAAAGAGATGTCATCTCTTCTTTCTCAGGGTGTTGTCATGTCTGGAGGGGAGACCTGGAATTACTAAAGCCATCTTGCCATCAGCCTGAGAGGGAACAGATGCTGGAGGATGGCAGAGCCGAAAGATGGTAAGGCCCTGGGTCTGTAATCACGTGGCTGGGCCACTGAAACTGCCTACTGAACCCTTTGTCCCTTAAGAAGTACAGTTATCACAATGAGTGCATTTCCTTATTGTTTAAAGATGCTTGAATCTGTTTTTATGACTCAAAGCCAAAAGCATCCTAACTGAAACAACTTGCCATATAATAAATATTCATTAAATAGAACTTGATTTTCAAGTGATGGCTGTAGAAACAAAAGAGCATGTTCCCTGAGACCCTGTCATGCACTAGGATTTGGAAAAGAAAAAGATGATATTCCCTTGGTCTTCTCCTTACTGGCCCAAGGTTATTTCATTTATTTGCCTATGCCATGCAGCTGGTAGAAGCAAAATTTCTTTCTCTGGAAGATTAAGAAAAAAAATGGTCATGAGCTATCTGAGGGAAAGTAAACAAAGTTAGAAGACATAGTGAAGAAATGTCATTGCTTTGGGGAGATAGAGAAGTAAAGCTTTAAAAATTGTAGTACAATTAATTTTAGTTAAGTTCTAAAACATTGAAATAGGGTACCACTGGTTCATGAATAGAGAAATGAAACTGAATCAATGTCAAGTAGACCCCAAACACATACAGGGATTTAGCATATAGTAAAGGTCTCATTACAAACCAGTGGGGAAAACTAGATGTTTTATCAATGGTGTTTAGACAATATGGTAGCCAGCAATTGCAATGAATACATAAAAAAAAATTGGAGCCATACCTCACACTTTATCAAAGAAAATTCCAAATGGGTCAAAGATTTTGAACATAAAAATTTGAAACCATAAAAATATGAAGAGATAAGGACTCTTTTCTTGTTGTAATTTATGACCAAAGAAAACCTTTTAAAATATGACACAAATTATAGCAGTTGTAAAATAAAAGATTGAAAAATTCAATGTTTTTAATAATGTGCATACAAAATAACCTTAAGGGAGGATCAAAAGTTATTGAACATATTGGGAAACATATTTGCAATTCATTGCTACATAATCCATAAGAAAAAGACCAACAATGCAATATAAAAGTGGGTAAAGGATATTGGATTATTTGACATGGATTGGAAATTTGGCAGTATCTATCAAAATTAAAAATATACATAATCTTTGATTCAGCGATTTTACTTGTAGGAATTATTTATAATTCTATTAGTAGCAATTCTGTTAAATTACAACATACTCCTAGATGTGGAAATCACTGTTGAACAAGGTTATTCATTACAGCATTGTTTGAAGTATCAAAAAATTGTAAATAATGGAAGAGATCACTAGTGGGAGAGTGGTTAGACAAATGATACTATGTTAATATAAAGGATTACTACTCATCATGAGAAAGATTGAGGAGCTCTTTGTGTACTGGTGTGGAGTGACCTCTGGTATAAAGTAAAAAAAGGAATGGAACAAAATATTGGGTTGCCATTTGTGTAAATAAAAGCTGGTGAGAGGTGGGGTGTCTGTGTGGCACAGTCAGTTGGTAGAGACTTGATTTCCACTGGGGTCCTGATGGGGTTTTGATCTCAGAATCATGTATTGAGCCCCGTGTTGAGTCCCGTGTTGAGCTCCATGCTCAGCATGGAGTCTGCTTGAGATTCTTGCTCTCTCCTTCCCCCTCCCCCAATCAATCAATTAATCAATCTTCCAAAAAAAAAAAAAGATGGTGAGAGATGCTGTGCACAAATTTACGTGTATATTTCTGCAAGGAAATGTAGAAAATCAGAGACACGGATTCCTCTAGGGGGAACTGGAGGGCTGGAGCATATGTGTGGGGAGGGAGACTTTACTGCATAAAATTGTATGCCTTCGACTTATGAACTACGTGAATGGATTACCTATCCCAATTCCAAAACAAATGAATTACATTTAAAAAGGTATTTGAAAAGCAAGGAGGAGAAATAGAAAAACCCTCAATGCTTTCAAAATGAAAACTGGAAACAAGGAACTGTAATTCTAATTTAAAAAATGCAGGATACTCATATCCATCTCCGCCTTCTTCAACTCTCTACCAACCTCAGATAGGCTGGCATTTGATTTGCCAGCCCTAAGCCCCCTCCCTACTACTTCCCATTCTTTCTGCCCCAAGGGCAAGTTCTCTGCTGGGGATTCACCTCTATGCTTCTGTCTTTTTTGTATCCAGGGCAGAGCACTAAGCTGAGGGCATCCAACTTCCCCTCCTGGGTACAAGTGATGGGTACAGTTGTCTGTCTGAAGGGTGGGCGAGTAGTTGAGACACTTAATTTTGGAAAATTAGACTAAGGCAGAAGAATATGAAAGCAAGTCAAGGTAGGAGGATTTCACCCATACGGTACGGTAATAAGGTGGGTGAGAGGAAATGATAATAAGCCATAGAAAGGGGACCCACCTACTTGCCACAGTGTGGCTGAATTTTTCTCTTCCCAGAGTTCTATAGTTGGTGCCTTATTAACATCAGAGGGGATTTGATGACTTGTCATATTCAGTCCTGACTATTGAAATGAAAAGGATAGAAAATGAAAAGTATGGAAAATGAAAATCAATTGCATTCTTTAATTTTAGTCATCCCATTCCTGGAGCATATTGAAAACTACTTTGGGTTCTTTCATTGTTCAGGTTATTAATAACAAAGAACCAAAGTATTTCACATTCCTAAAGAGTCTTTCATCTCAAAGGAGCCAATGTAATTCACTAATTCAGTTACCTGAACTACATTTGGTAATTATTTGAGGATCACTTCACCCAGGGGTGAATTTCAACGAGTTGTGTGACACAGCCAACAGTCACTTCATTCTCCAGTCAGTGCGAAAGAAAAATGAATAGCTAATGGGGATGTCCTCCTGAAGGATTTGCCCAGTGAAAACTTCAGGGAGATGGATGCTGAAAGAATGTAATTAACTGCCCGAAATTAGTACCTCCACTCTTACTCAAGGTTTCCTGACCTCTTTACTAGAGTCAGGGTGGAGAGGTGTCTTATCTCAGAATGGGACTCTCTAGTAGCCAAGAGACCTGTGAACACAGTCACTCCACTGCTGTATTTTTTTGAGTGGTTATAAATGGTATTGTATTTTTAACTTGTGTCCATATATTCACTGTAAGAATATAGAAATGCAATTAATTTTTCTATTGTTACAATTGATTTTTTTATGTTGATCTTGTATCTGTGATCTAGCTGAACTTACAGGTTTGAGGAATGTTTTTTTCAGATTCCTTGGGATTTCTATGTAGACCGTGATGACATCTGCAAATAGAGGCATTTTTAGTTCTTTCTTTCTTATCTGTATGCCTCTATTTTCTTTTCTTGCCTTATTGAGCTGGCTAAGTCACAGGAATAGCTGTGGTGAAAGCAGACAACTTTGCAGACCTTTTTACCATGTACCTGATTTTTTTTTTTCTAAGATTTTATGGATTTCTTTGACAGAGAGAGAGAGTCAGAGACACAAGAGGGGGACTGGCAGAAGGTGGGGCTTGATCCTGAGGTCCTGGGGTCATGACCCAAGCCGAAGGCAGAAGCTTAACAGACTGAGCCACCCAGGCGCCCCACCTTGTGTATGATCTTAGGTGAAAAATATTCAGTCTTTTACAGTGTGTTAGCTATAGGTCTTTTTGTTGTTCTTTATCAAATTGAGGATGTTTCCTGCTATTCCTAGTTTTCTGAGAGATTTTAAAATCATGAATAGGCATTGAGTTTTTATCAAATGTTTATTCTGCGTTGATTGATACGGTCACAAGGGATTTTTCCTCTTTATTAATGTGGGTGACTTTATGGATTGATTTTTGAACATTGAACTAGACTTGAATCCTGGACTAGCAGTCATTCCAATAGTACCTATTTTAAAGTTCATTTATAAAGAATAGTGTCTGTCTCAGTTATTTAACCCTGTAATGGGGATGAGGAGTGAAGAGAGGTTAAGGAGCTGGAGGTTTTCCCACGAAGGGCATGTGGCTTAATCCACTTTACTGAATCCAGTGACTTCTTTCTCTCAGGGTACCTGGGTGGCTCAGAGGGTTAAGCCTCTGCCTTTGGCCCAGGTCATGATCTCAGGGTCCTGGGATCGAACCCTGCATCAGGCTCTCTGCTCAGCAGGGAGCCTGCTTCCCCCTCTCTCTCTGCCTACTTGTGATCTCTCTCTCTTTCTCTGTGTCAAATAAATAAATAAATAAAACTTAAAAAAAAAAAAAAAAAAGACTTCTTTCTCTCTTCTGTCTACTCTCTACTGTTACCCAGAGGTTGGGAAATGGCTGCCAGTATGACACCTGCTCATTACCCTTGTGGCTGGTCATTAGAGAGTGTAACACAGAGTCTGTGAAAGCTGTGTTTATGGGAGCATGCTTATCAGCCACTACTGTCCCAGAAAGAATGATCTCTGTTTTCCTTCTGTATGCCAGATAGCACGTCAGTACATTTTAATGGCAGAAGATAATTCACATCTAAAATCCTAGCAGAAAAGGAGTCAGAAAGATATGGTTTTAAGTCTTCCAACCCCTGTGATCCAGAGAAGAGTATAGAAAAGAGGCAGAAATAGATGCAGACGACCAAGAGACGAAATTTAGCACTCCCATCTACCTCACGGTATCTGACAGGAAACGGACTTTCCATCTACTCTTCTTACCCTGCAAATTCTTTCTCTTAATTTTTAATGTCATCTTTCCTCTTTAATTTCCCTCATTGTCATTCAAAAACCTACCCAGAAGGATGTATTTGCAAAGGTGGAGTTTGGGTGGAAAAGAAAGAGGTAAGACACAATGCAATAGGAGATCTGCTATTTTAATGACCTATTTGAATGAGGTGTGCTTGTGTAGAGATGTTTGAGAAGATGAGAAAGAAAGAAAGCAGGCAGAGCTTAACTATTTCCAGAAGAGTCTAGATTTTGGCAGCTGGAAGCGGTCTGAATGGGCACATATATATCCTGGAGATAGTGTGCAGAGTGAGCAAGAATTGATGAAGGACAGGGCTCATGAGGCTGAGGGCTCAGCAGTGGGACATGACCCCAACAAAGTGAGAGAAGCTGATGGACAATGATCATGTTCAGAGAAGCAGGGCCAAGGGCTTGAGTAGAACAAGCTGTGGCTTGATTGATAAGTCAAGGTTGAAATAAAGTCTGTTGGGATGCAGAATTTGGAGTCAGGGACTCCGGTGGAATAGGTATCGGACCCCAGCCCTCTGCTGCTCCTTATGATTTGAGGTGACCTAGTGTGGAGAGGGGCCTTCTATAAGCAATGAGCTTTGTGTGTATCACTTTCAGGGATTTGAAGCGATCTCTGTGGATGGGTGAGAGGTTCAGGCAGACAGAGGCTGATTTCCAAGAGCCCAAGATTTTTGTCGTTTAGGTCTTTCCCCAGGGCCCAGGTGAGATGTTCTGCTAAGAGATAGCATGATTAGAAGTCAACGTTTTGTGAAAATCCCAGGACTGCCTCCATTCCATTTCCTACCCTAACTTGTCCTTCCCCTTCCCGGTCCTGTTCCCATTCCCGTTCCCTTTCCCCTTCCCAAAATCTCAGTTGGGAACTTTTTCCCATATGGAAGACTACTGAACCCTTGAATAAAGAAGGACACTAAGTCTGATGGGTTAGAGAGGTCAGGGCTATGCGAGGTAACAAGAGCCAATGAGTGACAAAATGCCTTCCTTCTGGACACAGCTCCCTAGATTCCTCTGGTTCTCTGTGTAACACCCTGGAGCACAGCTGTGCATGGCTCTCTGGCTTGTTAGTTATTCTTCAGAAGGTTACAGCACAGCTCGAAGGTATCGGGGGCAGGGTGTGACTGATTTTATTCCTGCTCAGGTCAGGGCATTTTGCACTGCTCCATGGCTTCAGACTGCTCCCTTACGCTGGTCTGCAAGCGGGAGACATTGGTCTCCAGAAGAACTGAACTGGCATCATCAGATCCATTGGCGGTGTTAGAAAAGTATAGTCACAGAATTAGTGGTGTGCCCCAAGTGTCCTTCTCACATACAAAGGACAAACATTTTTCCATGCCAGTGATTTTCAAATTCTTTTGGACTTTAAATTCTCCACTGCCCCCCCCCCCCCATGAAATCTTACTTGGAAACTCAATATAAAAATCAAATAGAAGAGGAACTGTTCTGACTGAATATTGGGCATTTGGATGCCCATGTATTTACCCTCTTTGTCCTTTGGACTACCTCCAAAAATTTGCTAGGGCTTTAGTAAACAGAATATTAAAATCACTGTATTATATACATGTTCTTTAAAGCTGGCTAGTACTCTGACTCAACTTCAAAGCAGAAGAAACTGAGGCATGAGGAGCCAAAGAACTTACTTTGCCAAGGGCACGCTGTGTGTATTAGTCAGGAAATGGCTGATCTGAAAATTGATTTAAGCAGCACAGAACTTTCTTTTCCTCTCATCTAGTAGGATGTCCAGAAGTGGGCAGTATAGGGCTGATGTGGCAGGGCCATGAACTTTTTGGAGATCCAAGGTCTTTGCAGCTTGCCATTCCACAATCCCTAGGATGAATCTTCATCCCATGTTTATAATATGATTTCTAGAACTCCAGTCACTTGATCCCAGCATCTGAAAGACACAGAAAGAGGAACAGAAGGGGCCTGCCTTCTGAGTCCTTCCCTTTAAAGGGGGCTTTCTAGAAAGCCTCGATGTCCTTTACTTATATCTCACAGAAGACATAAACTGAAACTGGGCATTCTATCAGTCCTAGCAAAATGGGAGTTCTGTCAGTGAAGAAGGACAGAATAGCTCTTGGTGGGGTGGGGTGGGGTGGGTGACTAATGGTCCACCCTTACCCTCTAAGTGAGTACATGTCTTAGATTTTGGATTAGTTCCAATCCTCCTAAATCCACAAGGTCAGTATTTTGGCACCTAAATGTATGTTTTTCCTATTCAGAAAAGGCTCAGATACCTTTTGTCTGGTTCATTTTTCTTGAATTTTATTTTAGAAAATGAACTGTTCATAAAATAACTGAATTTGTTATTTTCTCAAATTGATAGACATGTTATTTTTTTTTAATTTTTTTTTTCATGTTTTGGATTCTTTTCATGTGGCAGGTGGAAAGGTATAGGTTAGTAATTCATGGGGGATTGGTGACCGAAAGTGGGAGCCAGATTATTCTTCAGGTACACTAATTCCCATCCTTTGACCCTTTACCACATGAAGGTCTTACTGATTTCTCACTGAAGTATTACCATTCTCTACCTGCTTTCCTGTCCACCCAGCCATGGTAGAGGGGGGACTGTTGGGGCACGCTGAGCCATCACTGCCTGTGGTATGGTGTGGAGGACGAATACTGGACGTGCACTTAATTTGGAGTCAGTTCTGCCCCTTCCCAGGGACCTCCCTGTGTCCCTCAGGCAAGCCCCTTCTTTCTTCCAGGCCTCAGTTCCTTCTTCAGTTAAAATCTGGGGTTAGACTAGATGAGATCTGTGGACACCTGCCAAGTCAGACATTCTGACTGTATCTCCTGCGCCCATCCCCCTCCCCTTGGCTTCCCTTGGATTGGAATGTGACCTACAAATGTCACCAGTTGTTGGGCAAGGGCTCTCCAAAGTCACCTGCCCCTTTCTGGCCACGAGAAAGAACTGTGATGAAAACCAGCCTGTTTTCTTGACATTCCACTGAAGATGATTTGTTTTCCAGACTCTAGGAGGTTTTCTTAACGTAGGTGTTCAACTAAAATGCCTCCATTTGTAATTCAAAGCCTGTTTGCTTTTGCCCTGTTGTGTGTGTGATTCTTGTCTGGTTATTTAGAGGAAAACTTCAGACAAAATCAAAATTGCGATAGGGTGGAGAGCATTTTCCACAGGAAGATATAGGATCCAGATTTCTCATTGTCTATTCATGAGTTTACTTATTAGCTCATTCAGTCGACTGAGAAACCTGGGTGCTTACATGTAGGTCACACACGAAAAATGTGGGCTTCTACCCTGATCTGGTCTCTACTGTAGATAAAAGTGCCATTACATGTTAAGCCCTGTCCCATGTGTGTCACATTCTTAGTTGATATTTACAACAGCCATATGATGTAGGCATTTATTATGGAATTTTGCTGCTCTTTCTGCCCCCTCTTTAGATTAGAGGGGCTACATAATACCACTTCCCTAATTATTTATTTACCTAATTTGGGGGGGGCACCTATTAGGTGCTAGGCATTAGGTTTATGACCAAATAGGGCAGAAAGACATTAGCTGACAGGCCTGCCAATCTGTTAATCATAGCACTCTGACTATTCCCAAGTATATGACCCATATGACCCAACTTTGGCCCATCATGAAACTTTGTGTCTTGTTTGGTACTGATTGGGCTGAGGGTTGGGAGAATGACCTAAGTAGGAACAGTTAGAGTTTCTTTATGCATATGATCTGATTCTGGTTGCTGGAAAAGACAAAGTTTCTCTTTATCCATTTGAGTTCTAGATTCAGGTGTATATGGTACCTACTCCACCATTATGCTGTCCAGTTTCATAAACCAATAAAATCTCTTTTTGCTTAAACCATTGGTTTGAACCATATAAAACTGCCATTTTTTTTTCCAGATTGGATATCATTAATTTCATCTGGTTGAACCTAATGATTTGAATTTCTGCTGCCTGCAATTGAAGGGGTCCTAACAAATATGGTAGTACTATTATCCCCGATGTGGATTAGGAAAATGAGGCTAGGAGTATTTATTTCCCCCAGGTCATTTGGCTATTAGGCATAGCAAGAACTAAAGCCCAAGCAACTTCAAAACCTATGTTCTGGATTGCTCTAGAACCATCCCATAAAGTCAGATAATGACTGAAGCGAAGAGACTTCTACTCAAGGAGTGGTCCACAGGCAGTTGCCACCCAGCAAACTCTTTGCTACTGGTTCAAGAGGATGTAAGCAGTAATGAACCAGAACACAAACTGTATCTCTGAGCACACTTTTTAAGTTCCACTGACTTTTTTTTTTTTTTTATAGTACAAAGACTTTCCTGATAAAGTAAGCAGCATATTGATTTAGATTCTGATGCATGCTCTTTATCCCCTCTTGGGTTGGCATCTAACTGTGAACCAGGACTTGGAGGAGCACTAGTAGAGGGCTATTGGGTGTCCTGTCCAGCTGACCACTCTCTTTCTGTCTCTGGAGACTTCCATGGAAGCTATGTCTGTACCATGGAACCTTGTCCCCCTCTTCTTTCAGTCATAACTGATTTGTTTAGGTCATTTGTTGGAATCAAGCTGGACCAACCATATTTTCTTGTCTAAGAATATGGAATCTTAAAAAAAAGAAACAAAGGAACCAGGAGATGTTAGCTCCATCTAGCTCCAAAAATAGAAGAATGAGCCCAGAAGCTCTTGTCTTCATGTCTCTGGAGCTAGTGGGATTCTTGACTTCTGAGAAGTGGCTGTTCAATCTCACATCTTGTAAGGTTATAGATATCTTTTTGAGTAAATTCCCTTTTGTCTTAAGCTGGCCAGAGTTGGTTTTAAGAGAACTTTAATACTATTGAAAAATACAGGGAAGACCACCTGTTCATGACTCAGAATTCTATTTATGATTTCAATTATTAGTTAACCTGTATGACACTGTTCTCCATAATCCTAGGTCTCAGGAATGGCTGGAAATGTTGCTACCTGAGCTAGGGGCCTCGTTATAAAATGGAAACAAAGATGTACATAATCAATTACCCCTGTGACTAAAGTAACTCTGATAAAGACTAAACATCTTAATTAAAGCAAATAAATAATCAACCTTTGTCTGTTCAACTGTAGACAAATAGGACCCAAATGAATGAATGGACTCATTGCTGACTTTAGGAACATGACTACTCTGGGCTAGAGCACTTACATCTGCTCATCTGGCTGGCTTTCAAAGAATGACCGTGTGCTCGGGGAAAACCACCATTATCTCTCCACCACCTAAATGCCAACAACAGTTTCTTGAATTCATATTTGGTTTTTGGAAAAAGAAAAAAAATGGTAGAGACACCGTCTGAAGGCTCTTGTTACTTAGCCATATCTTTTTAGATGCAATATTTGATTTAAAAAAATATTTGGCTGTATCCTGAGATTGTCTCACTATTTGAAGCTGTGAGTCCAGACAGAAGCCAGTCCCCTCCAACTTGGCAAACAGAGGTTTGAAGATGCATCCTTAGCAGCTGGAAGGGGCCACATGGAGTGGTGGCAGGAGGAGAAAGGAAGCACGCATGAGGTGCCTGCTGCTCTTCCTTCAGTGGAGGAAAAACGGTGCTGGAAGGTGTTGGGGGAGGCTTCAAAGCTTGAAGCTTTCATCGTTTATTTCTGAATCCAGACAATTGTCTCCTCTGAGCTTACCGAGAATCTCTGTGATCTTGGTTCTGAATAGGTTAATCTATTTTTAAAGGGTATCCAAATGCTATTAGGATAATTCTTGCATTCCTTTGCTCTTTCTATTTAAAAATTAAAGTGCTTATAGTAATAGATATCTCTACCAGTATAGCCAAGAGGATCACCTACAAATGCTCTCCGAATAGAAAAAACCTCGAACCTGAGATTCAAATATCTGTGCTTCTAATTCTCTCTCTATAAAACCTCTTCTTAGTCTCTGTTTAAATTCTAATGATTTAGGTGCAGAGTTCTTTTTTTCTTAATTGTATTGCTGGACATATATTAGGCATAATCTATAAGATTTTCAACGTGATAGCATACATCCAGCATTTTTTATTGTACTAAATTTCAGGGCTAATTTAAGTTTAAACTCTTTATTTTAGAAAATCAGTAACAGCAACTAATTAGCACATCTCATTCTGGATGTATTTGCCAACCAATTTCAGAGACTCATTTGCCTGTTAAGAGATTTTATTGAACACCAGCACCACAGACTCTCCTTTTTTTTCTAGTAAACAGCTCATGCTTATTATCTTATTACAGGAATGCCACTGGTTAAATCAGGCTCTGAATATAAATAGCCATATTACTGCCATCAGGCATCAATGTTTATTTAGTGGCTGTGAGTCATGCATACCTCTTTGATCGGGTTTGGAATGAGCCGTTGCAGTTTTTGTTCAAAAAGGTTATTTGCAAAGGCTACAGAAGTATCAGTTAGATTAAACATGAAATTAATCAGTGTGGAATTTTATCAGCCATTTCTGCCACCAAACACCAGGTGTCAAGAGCATGTGCAAATGAGGGCTGAGCATAATGAAGCTGGGGGACAGCTTAGTAGGGAGGTCAGAAGAGAGTCCAAGAGGTCTACCATGCTCAGGGAGAAAAGACGGATGTGGGGGGGCAGGAAGGAGGGCGGGGGAGAAAGGAAAGGAGGAAGAAAGGAAAGAAATATTGAAGACCTACTGAATCATCTGGAACTCACTGGCAGTTTCACACCACGTATCTCATAGCACAGTATATGGAAAGAGAGTCAGGTGACCTGAGTTCGCCTGAAGGCTGCTCTGTCCTACCCAGTGATCTTTGGGAAACTGTTTAATACCTACATGCGTTACCGAGCACACACAGAGAACATGTGATAAACTTGTACAAAGGTGTATTTTCCATCTCAACATTTCTTGAGACTTAAGATATCAGAGAGTGAGAGACCCAAGATAGCTGTCGTATGGTTTTAGTTGATGATACTGTGTTGGTGGAGGAGATGAGGCCCTTTGACTGGAAAGCTCATTTAAACTGGGTCCATTCATTCCTTCATCGTTTAGTGGGCGCTCCAGCCTGTCAGGCATATGTGAGGAGAGAGGCCTGTGAATAATTATAACATACCATGTTGAGTGCTGTGATGATTGCCACCATAAATTCCTGGTGACCTCACTCTCAAGCAGCCCTCATCGCTGCTCAGCCATTATGCAGTATTCCCGCCCCACGACTCTCCCTGCCACTGCCTCAGTGCCTATTTCTGATGTTCTCCACCCTCTTCAAGCTTCTGAATTTCCCTGAGTTCATCTTCCTCTCAGCAGATGATCTAACCTTCCCTACAGTGAAAATGAATTCACCTACATCCACACCCATCCTCTCCTTTTCCCTCATTCTCCTTATAGGGAACTTCTTTCTCCTTCTACGAGGCAATCCTTCTACCTGTCGTTTGGATCCTCTCTCTTCTCAGGGTCCTTTTTCTATTCAGAATCTTCCCTTCTTCCCTCTCAGTTGGCTTTTTGCCATCAGCAGATAAAAATGCTTAGTGTGTCCCAATTAAAAAAAAATCCTCCTTTGCAAGTACCTCTTTGCAGGAATTTTTCTTCTTTGTCAGATAAGCTTCTTGAAGGAATTGTCCACCTAGAACTCTCACTTCCTTAGGTTCCACTTTCTCTTGGGTCAGGTTGTCTGGGAGACTCTGACCCAGAGATTTGCATGCAGTGGTATATGGAAGCATGTGTCCTAGGAACCACCTTGGGAATGGGATGAGGGAAGTGGTATTGGCAATGTAGATACAGCGGGGCACCATCTGACTCCAGGGAATTCTAGAGGTGGTATGACCTTTCAGAGATGACCTGAATTGAGGCAAAGGGGACAGACTTTTGTAACCCCCGCATCAACGAGTCCTTGGGATGCACATGGCGGTGTATACCCTTGGGCTAGGCTGCTTCCTTTGATAAAGGGTAATTTTTGGAGAAGGATCTGTCCATGGGCCACCAGCAGGCAACAGTGCTGGCAGCTAGGGAAATGAGTGCTTCATTCCTAGACGGGGCTTCT
Source organism: Mustela putorius furo (assembly GCF_011764305.1). NCBI lineage: Eukaryota > Metazoa > Chordata > Mammalia > Carnivora > Mustelidae > Mustela > Mustela putorius. The sequence continues at coordinate 30,673,214 of NW_025422047.1, read as the reverse complement.
GGGGGGGCACAGCCTAGCGCACCGCGTACCCAGCCTTCTATAACCTGGCTTTCTCTTGAGCTCTCGACTCCATCTACATTCACCTGCCTGTCGGACATTTCGATCCAGACATCTCCCCAAAGCCAGTGAAACCTATTCAAAGTTAACTCCTCACTTTCTATCACTCGGCTTACTCCCTCCTTAGGATTCTTTGTCTTGGTAGACGGAAGGTAGAAGATCACCTGTGAGAGTTATCCTTTCTCTCCTTTGTGGATCACCTCAGGCTCTGTTCTTGGCCGCCCCTCTGAGGAGGCCTGGGTGCTGACTACGCATGTGCACTAAGCAAGCTGCGGTCTCTTTCGCCTCTGGTTGCCAACCAGGAGCTAGGGCGGCGGCGCAGCTCAGTGCGTTCTGGCGCAGCTGTCCTTGCTCGCTTCGCTTGTCTTCATTCTCACTTTCTTGGGCTTGCGTCCACCAAATACATTGTTATGACCTTCACTCTGGTCTCAGGCTTTGCTTTTTGAGGACCTGAGGGGAGATTTTCCTTTTCCCACAGCGTCCCGCTTCCCAGTAAGTCATACCGATTCCAGCTTCTAAAGAACTCTTCAGTCTTTTTGTTCGTCAACGTCTCCAGAGCCACCAACCAGTCTTAGGAAGCGCCGTCAGTTCCTCCCAGATCGTCACCTCCGCCGCCTCCTAACTGGTTTCCAGGCCTGCCTCTCTTCAAGCTCTTCCCCACTCTCTAGCCCTACACAAGCTAAGAACTTAACATTTATTTGCGAGAGTGAATGAACACACGAACAGGTGTATCACAGGGCGCTGTGTATTGGAACTGAGCTACTTTAGTATGCTGACATAAGAATTTTTCCTAGAATTTTTTAGAGTGTGTGCGAGTTGGGGTGGGGAAGGGCTGAGGGAAAGGGAGAAAGAGGCTCTTAAGCAGGGTCTGTGCCCAGCATGGAGCCGGATGTGGGGCTGGATTCCACAACTTTGAGATCATGACCTGGGCAGAAATTAAGAGAGGGATGCTTGGGGCGCCTGGGTGGCTCAGTGGGTTAAGCCACTGCCTTCGGCTCAGGTCATGATCTCAGGGTCCTGGGATCGAGTCCCGCATCGGGCTCTCTGCTCAGCAGGGAGCCTGCTTCCTCCTCTCTCTCTCCGCCTGCCTCTCTGCCTGCTTGTGATCTCTGTCTGTCAAATAAATAAATAAAATCTTTAAAAAAAAAAAAAAAAAAGAGAGGGATGCTTAACCGACTAAGCCACCCAGACACCCCTTTCCTAGAATTTTTTTTAACATCTGACACTCAAGCTTTCCCACTGGGAGAACTCACACATTAGTGGGCCATCTGGTAACCTCACAGAGGCCTAAGGGCTTCGAGACAGGAAACTAGAATTTTTTAAAAATTGAATTTTAGTCGAAGTTTCCTCCCTCCTTCCCTCCCTCTCTCCTTCTTCCTTTCTTCCTTCCTTCCTCCCTTCCTTAATTTTTTTTTTTGTTTGTTTGTTTTCTTTCTTAGATTGGGGTAACCCACACAACACTTTAATTCTTTGCTGTTCTTCTACTTTTTTTTTTTTTTACATATTATTTTTTTACTTGACAGAGATAGCACAGAAGCAGGGGGAGCAGCAGAGGAAGAGAGAGAAGTAGGCTCTCTGCTCTCTACCTCTGCTGAGCAGGTAGCCTGATACAGAGCTTGATCCCAGGACCCTGGGATCCTGACCTGAGCTGAAGGTAGATGCTTAACCGACTGAGCCACCTGGGCACTTCTGTTCTCCTTCTAAGAGTTCTTGGGGTTTTAGGTTAAGTGAATAGTGGTAGATGTAGAGTGCTCAGAGCTGTGCTGGGTACATATTAGGGACAAAATAAGTTTTAGTTATTAGCATTATCATCCTATTATGGATTTTTTTTTTCCTATTTCCTTCCTTCCTTCCTGAAGATTAAATAGTTTAAAAATATTTAATTCAAAATTGAGTCAATTACATTTTCTATATGTAGCTTGCCTAGGAAACAAAATACAGTAGAGATCTAAGTGGTCATCAACCTAAAACTGGCACTGTCCATGTGAGTTATTTAGTTTCTGTGCAATTTGTTTTTGTGGATATAAAATACAATTTAAACCTCAAAATTCTAGAATTAATATTCAACTTAGAAAAGTTAAAAAGTAAAATTAAAACTAGTTTTCCTTAAGCCTTCAAGTTCAAATTATAATTCTTATTTTAAAAATAAATATAATTAATCCAGGGCAGTATTTGATTATAATTTGATTGAGTAGCTGAACAGACCAAATTCCCTAAAACCATCTGTGCTATTAACATCTCAATTTTTATAATTCCCTAGAACATTTTAAACTGCATTTACAAATTGAGTGTATCTGATTATTTAAAATACTTCTACTGCCCAACCTGCCCACCAAAGGCTTCCCAGCTCTAAAAAAGCTAATTAAGTTAATGAATGTAGTCCATCTCATGCTACTCATATACATTCCAGTTCTGCTTACAAACTTCGCATAATTCTCTTTATCTTTCAACTGAAAATCCGAGTCTAAAATAAATCACTGAGTTATACTGAATCAAATTAGAATCAGAAGCGAAATCTATCAAATTCCCTAAAATCTCTTAAACACTTCAAATACTTCAAATATAAAATGTACCCAGATCATTCCTAAATGCACGAAGAAACTATTAGTAGCATAATTTGGCTTATTTCATCATCTTTATATTTGATTCTAAACATTCCAGAGTAGACCAATAGCTTTTACCGTCTCAAGCAAGCTGGTGTTGCTTTTGGCCAAGAGTTTTGGCTGGGATACGATTATAAGGTCTGAATGTCTGTCTGGGCACCAAAGGAGATGCTGAGTACTTTGTAATAGCCAAGTGATAACAAGGGACTCCTTGTCTGTGTCCTACACATAGGACTGTTTTCATAGCTGACCTTCTGGCTTCCAGTTAGATCATTATCTGGTTCTTTCTTCTGATTTGAGCCTGCAGCTCTGGCTAGTTTACCTGTTGATAGATATTAATTAATCTGTTTACTGCTGATTAACTTGAAAATTAAAAAAATATTTACCTTTCATGTTTGAATATTGGTCATAATCCTAAAGATGTTTATACTATCAGGTACACTCTTGTCATTTGTGGGAAAGGAAAAGGGAAAAAAAGATATATGGAACATAATTTAGCATAACCTAGGTGCTATACACGTCATTATATCTGTATTTATTATTTTATTTAATATTTTTTGCACTTGTGTGATGTAGGCAGGCATAGTTATGTTCATTTGACAGAAGGGGAAACTGAGGCTCAGAAAAATAAGTAGCTATTAAGTTGCAAAGCAGTGATATGAGCCTAGTTCTGATTCTGAATCAGAAGTTTGTGCTCTGTGGGGAACTTCTTGTAAGCCTTCTGAGATTTCTAGCTAGAAAACAAGTTTAGCCACACATGTAGAAGGTTCTTGGGGTTGGTTGTATTTCTTAAAAATTATTTTTCCTGCTATCTTTTTTTATAACAGAACAGTCATGAATAGTTTGGGGTCATGGCTATGAGTAAACATTTGACACTTGCTATTCGATTCTGGGAGGGATCACACATTAGTGGGCCAACAGGTGACCTCACTGGCAGAGGCTTTGAGATAGGAGACTAGAGTTCTTTCTTTTTTTTAAAATTAGAGTTCAGCTGAAGCTTGCTTACTTGCTTCTCTTTCCCCCACTTCCCTTCCCTCCTCTTTTCTCCCCCACCCCCCAGCTATTCCCTTCCTTTCCCTTCCTTCTTTCCATCTGGAAATTATTTCAAGCTTAGAGAATAGTTATAAGAATAGATTAAAAAACCCCACAAAATCCTCCTTATTCCTTCACCCGTTCCACTAGTTGTTAGCATTTTATCTATATCATAGATAATGAACTATTTAAGAGTGGGTTGCATACATCATACTCCTTTACTCCTGAGTACTACAGGGGTGTCTGGGTGGCTCAGTGGGTTAAGTCTCTGCCTTCGGCTCAGGTCATGATCCCAGGGTACTGGGATCTGAGCCCTGTATCAGGCTCTCTGCTCTGCGGGGAGCTTGCTTCCCCTCCCCCCTCTCTGCCTGCCTCTCTGCCTACTTGTGATCTCCGTCTGTCAAATAAAATCTTAAAAAAAAAAAAAAAAAAAATTGATTGCTGAGTACTAGAGTGTATAGTCCCTAAGAATAAGGATATTCGTTTACACAGCCACAGTTCAAATATTAGATCAGGAAATTTTGAAGTGATATTAATGCTGTTGTTTAACCTACAGATCTTATTCAGATTTTACCAATTGTGTCGCTTTTAGCAATTTTGCTTTTCTGGCCCACAATCCAATATGGGATTAAGTATTACATTTACTTATATGGCTTTTTAGTTTACATAGTCTGGAATTTAGTGTGCATAGTCTGGATTCCTTGGCTTTCTCTACCTTTCATGTCATTGACTTTTTTTTTTTAAGAGTACAGGTCATATATTTTCTAAAATAGTTCTCAATATGGGTTTGTCTAATGTTGCCTCATGATGAGACTTAGGTTATACCTTTTTGGCAGGAATCCTACCTAAGTGCTACTGTGTCCTTCTCAGTGTGTTCTATGAAGAGACGTTCTCTGTCAGTTTGACTCATTATTGATGGTGCTAATTTTGATCACTTGGTTAAGGTGGTATCTGCCAGATTTCTCTCCTGCAAATTTACTACTTTCCCCTTTGTAATTAATAACTTGTAGTGAGATGTTTTGAGACTTTGTAAATAAACTGTTTCTCATCAAACTTTTATCTACTAGTTTTATCATTCATTAATGATCTATCTGAATCAATTATTACTATATAGCTGCAAAATGTTGATTTTCTAACTCCGTCATTTTTTCTACATTTATGAGTTGGCATGCTGTGGGGAGGGAGCACTTTCTGGTGCCAGTTATTAAGTATGGACTAACAGATTCTTATTTTTGTTCAATGGGTTATTGTTTATTACTATAATTATTAATTTTTATGCTCAAACTGTCTTAGATTTGACCAATGGATGCACTTTTTAAGCTGGTTCTTGTGTTCCTTTGAAATGTCTCATCATTTTTTTGAGCACTTATTTACTTTTTGACACAAGATAATGGAAACTCTCATTTCGTACTTTTTCCACATGAGCCCTGGAATCACTTGTTTCTCTAGGGATTCCTGGTTCCTTTTAGTGGGGAATGGTATCTAGAAACTCAGATTTGGATGCTAATGGAGTGTCCAAGTTTTTCAGCAGACAAACCTAGGAAACAGATATACACATCTATTTCTATGTCCGTACATATATATTAAAAAACTATAAATTCATACTGTATCTAAACATTCATATATACACAAACAAGCATATCTATTTCTATACTTATATATGCACTAAAAACTATAAATTCATATTGTATCCAATTTCAATCCAGCAACACAGGATTCCTTAAAGCCTGCCCTCTCCATATTTGTATGTCTTCTCCAAAAGCAAGAAAACTGGTTCCCTGCATTCTCAAAATATTTATTCATTTACTCCATCCTATGACACACTGAAAATAATTTCAAAATTATGCACCGAAACCAATGAGAAAAATGTATATATTAAAGTGGAGTTCAGTGTTTGTAGCTCTTTTAGTCTTTAGATCAAGGTTCTATAAGTAGGGCATTGTGTTCAAAAGTTATTTGGCTTAATTTATTTTTCTTTAGTATGCTTAGGTTATTTATTTGAAATACAGTAAGACTTTTGTTTCTGTTTGTATCCCATTTTAGATTTTTCATCCACCTCCATTCATGTCGCTTTACTTTTATGTTTTTGAGTAAATAGAGCAGTAATAAACTTCCAGAAGCCAAAATGATACCTAAAAAGGATATTCCAAAATGTGTAGTGTTCCTTTATCCCTTTATACCCTGCTTTTACCCTGTGGAAAACCAGACTCATTAATTTCTCATTTATTTTTGCTGTGTTTCTTTTTGCAAAAATACGTAGCGAATATACATATTCTTATTTCACCTTTATTTTCTTACATGAAAGGGAGCATACCATCTATACTCCTTGCACTTCAGTTTTTTTTAAACCTAAATCTATATTCTGTAAATCACTCCATATAATTTCATAGAGATCTTCCTTATTCTTTTTTATAGCTATACGGTACTCCATTGAGTGGATGTGTTATACCTTATTCAACTGCTTATTTTTTGCTGTTATGTCTGTTCATTATGATAGAAGTATAGTTTCAGGGTAAAGTCATAAATGGGGGATTGCTGGGCCAAAAGGTAAACATACACGTAGTTTAGTTAGCTATTGCCCAATTCCCTTCTATAAGTGTGTGCCATTTTGCATTTTCACTAGTAATCTATGAGAGCAACTATTTCTCCAATGTCTTGCCAGCAGAATATTTTGTCAAGGCTTTTAAATTTTGACTACCTGGCAAGAACAAAGCTATTTCAGCATTGCTTTAATTTGTATTTCTCTTATTATTTTGAAGGTGAACAATTTCTAAATGTTTATGGCTTGTTTTTATGTCTTTTTGGGTCAGGGGTTGATATCTTCAGCTATGTGATTTTTAGTTATTTATTCTTCAGTTTCTCAGAGTTCTGTGTATATTGGGATATTAGGTTGATACCCCTAATGGAAAGATCTCTCCATCTCTACCACAGTTCCTATCTCTATCCTTATTTCTATCTACTTATTTATTTCCCTATTTGTTTATTTAAGTAGGCTCCATGCCCAGCATGGAGCCCGATGTAGGACTTGAACTCACAACCCAGAGATCAAGACCCCAGCTGAGATCAAGAGTTGGGCGCTTGACTGACTGAGCCACTCAGGTGCCCCAATTTCTATCTACTTTTTTAATGGGTATAGTTCTTGAGGCACTTGGCTGGCTCAGTTTGAAGAGAAGGTGACTCTTGATCTTGGGGTTGTAGGTTCGAGTCCCATGTTGGGTATAGGGATTACTTAAGCATAAAATCCTTACAACATAAAGATATAATTCTCTCTCTTTCATACCTTTGTGACATATTTGTTTAGTAACATTGTTTTAGAGACTCTTAATGACAAACAAATGTCTTTGCTTAGATAACTCTCAAAGAGCAGAGGCCCTGGAAAGATCATGGGAAATCACCTTCACTTTCAACCAGCAGTTAAGGGACAATGCCTATTAGAAAGGAAGGAATGATGTGAGACCAAGGCTGAGTCCTGGAACACAGACCAGAAACCCCTTCAGAGATCAGACAATGATCTATAGAGGAGCCTGAGTGCTCAGCAGCAGTCTTTCTCTTCGTCTGACTCCCCACTTGTCACAGGTCTTGTCTTAGGGAAGGACTAGAAGAAGTGAGGCAGCAAGATTTTGGGCCCATGTCAGTAGCAGGGATCCTTGTGTGTGCATCCGATAAGAGATGGTTATGTCCTAGAACCAAAGAATTTGAGGCCTATAGGAGAACTTACAGATTATCTGGACTCAGAAACAATCTAACGCTAGTTCAGAGGTAGGAAACAGGCCCCCAGAGGTAAGCAGCTTGCCCAAAATTATGCACTTAGCTATCGTCAGGGTTACCTACTGTGACTTCAAACTAATGGGCCTTTTCAAAGGTAATCCATGTTGAAACATCTGCATTCAGAGGATTTTCATATTTTAAAGGTCGGTTGCATACTTTATTCTAGCAACTGCCATGGCCAGAACTTTTCTGATTTTGTTATCGAAGGAGAGCTGAAAATTTGCTTTGGCTGGTCTGTGTGTTCATTCATTCTTTCATTTTCAAAGTACTGACACATTTTTCTGATTTCTCTTTTAGGCTTGAGTCTGACACAGTCTTCTATCAGCACCGGTCCTTTGTTTTGTTTTTGTTTTTTTAAATAGATCTCAGTGTAAATAATGAGGTTGGTTTTCTTTAGTTACATTCTTGTTTTAAGGCTACACCCTAATTAACTTAATTGGACTCCCGTGTTTCTTCAGTCTCTTATACAACCCATTTCTATCTAGATTAATCTAATCCATTATGTTAGTGGTTCCCAAACTGATAATCACTAAGGGCGCCTTTTAGGCATACATATTCAAACCCACCACGACCTCCCGAACCAGACTTTCCACGTGACTGGAAATCCAAAATTTTTACCATTTAAGAAAGATGCAAATTTTGGAAAATGATGGTTCTGTGTTAGTTTTGGGAGTTTAACTCTCAGCTGGCAGCTTTACCCCAAATCCTCTTACATGTGGATTATCCCTAGGCTCTGAGGGCAATGCCAATAAAACTTTGTGGGCTATGGCAGAATCATTGGAATAAATATACAGCTTCCTAACACAGGCAATTCATCAACACGCAGGGGGCTACTTTGAGAGGGAGAGAGCTCCTCAGGATGATGAGGTACACATATGCCAAATTTCAGTGCTTTACAGGGACAGCCATTCTTCAGGAAACGCAGGAGGCAATGGGTAGTCGGTTCTTCATCCATTACAGACTTGGATGACAAAGACAGTCATTCCCTCAGTCATCAAGATCTGTTGATCATAGCTCTTGATCAAGCACCAGATCAGGTTCACTGACACCAGCGATACTGGTGCTTTTGCGAGCAGACGGACACCCTGGTTGGTGCTGCTTGTCATCCCCCTTATCTTACATCACTACTGTTGGGGCTGTCTGCTTGCGCTCTCACGAATTTGCGCTTTTGATTTCTGTCTCTCAGCTTGGGACATCTTGCTCTTCCTACTTTAACACTTAAAATTCATTTTATTTTATGTTATTTTTTAAAAGAGTTGATTTATTTATTTGAGAGAGAGGGCATGTGCGTATATGTGCCTAAAATGAATGGGGGGAGGGATGGAGGGTAAGGGAGGGGGAGGAGCAGACTCCCTGCTGAGCAGGGAGCCCCATGTAGGACTCCATCCCGGGACCGTGGGGTCATGACCTGAGCTGAAGGCAAAGCTTAACCCACTGAACGACCCAGGTGCCCCTTACCAGTTAAAATTTAGTGTTTACTGAGTGATTACTTCGTGCAAGGCACTGTGGGGTTGGGGGGCAAGATGGAAAACTACTAAGAAAACTAAATAGTCAAGTTGTCAAGGCTATAAATATCTTAAGCAACAGTTCCTGCTCTAAAGGAACTTACCTTCACTAGGGGGAGTAAAGCAAATAAATAACTATTAAAACTTGGCAAAGAGAATAGCCGAGGAAAGGCAGGTATAAGGCAAGCATTTTTGTTGCAGTAATGAAAACAGGTTAGTACTGATGTAGGAATAGATACATTGATGAAATTGAATAGTGAGCATAGAAATATACCTGAACATAAAAATAATAATTGATAATAACCTCTTTTCAAATTGGTAGGGAAAATACAGATTACTCAATAAATTATAGTGAGACAATTGGCAAGTCTTCTGGAAAATAAATTAAACTGCATCCTTACCTCACTCCTCACATGAAATTAATTCCAAATGGATTTAAATATAAAGAATTAAACCATAAATATATTTGAGAAAACACAGGTAAGAGGCTTTCCAATTTTAATTACAGGCAACCTTGTTTTATTGTACTTTGCTGTATTGTGTTTTATAAATACTGTGGGTTTTTTTTTTTTTTTAAGTTGAAGTTTTGTGGCAACCCTGCTTTGAGCAACTGTACCAGCATCATTTTTCCAACAGCATTTGCTCACTTCAGAGCTCTGTGTCAATTTTGGTTTTCCTCATAGTATTTTAACTTTTTCATTATTATTAAATTTGTGATAGTAATCTGTGATCAGTTTCTTTGATGTTACTATTGTAATTGTTTCAGATTGCCATGGATCACACCATGTGTGATGGCAAACTTAACTGATAAATGTGAGTGTGTTCTGACTGCTCCACCAACCAACCATTCCCTCATCTCTCTTCCTCTCCTCAGGCCTCCCCATTCCCTGAGACACAATGATATTGAAATTAGGCTAATTAATAACCCTACAATGGCCTCTAAGCGTTTCAGTGAGAGAGAGAGTCAGATGTGTCTCACTTTAAATTGAGAGTTAGAAATGACTAAGCTTGGTGAGAAAGGCGTGTTAAAAGCCAACGTGAGGGACACCTGGGTGGCTCAGTGGGTTAAAGCCTCTGCCTTCGGCTCAGGTCATGATCCCAGGGTCCTGGGATCGAGCCCCACATCGGGCTCTCTGCTCCGCGGAGAGCCTGTTTCCTCCTCTCTCTCTCTTTGCCTGCCTCTCTGCCTACTTGTGATCTGTCAAATAAATAAATTAAAAAAAAAAAAAAAAAAAAAAAGCCAACGTGAGTTGAAAGCTAGGTCTCTTGTGCCAGTTAGCCACGTCGTGAAGACAAAGGAAAATTCCTAAAGGAAATTTAAAATGCTGTGGTAGGGAACACATGAATGATAAGAAAACAAAACATCTTATCGCTGATTTATAGAAAGTTGAAGTGGTCTGCATGGAAGACTAAACCAGTCACATTACCTTAAGCCAAATTTTCAACCTGTGGAAGCTGAGAGAGGTGAATAGACTGTAAAAGAAAAAAATGGAAGCTAGCAGAGGTTGGTGTGTGAGGTTTAAGAAAAGAAGCCATGTCAATGACATGAAAGTTTAAAGTAAAGCAGCAAGTTATCCAGAAGATGTAGCTGATTCACAAAGGTGGCTACACTAAACAGATTTTCAGTGTAGATGAAAGAACCTTTTGCTGGAAGAAGATGCCATCTAGGACTTTCATAGCTAAAGAGGAGAAGTCAAAGGCTGGATCTAAAGTTTTAAAGGACAGGTTGACTCTTAGTATAGGCTGATGCAGTTGGTGACCTTAAATTGAAGCCAGTGCTCATTTACCATTCTGAAAGTCCTAGGATGCTTAAGAATTATGTTAAGTCCAGTTTGCCCATGCACATAAATAACAATAAAGCCTGGTTGATGGTACATCTGTTTACAATATGGTTTATTGAATATTTTAAGCCTACTGTTGAGACATACTGCTAGAAAAAAGGATGCTCCTTGACAAGGCACTTGGTCACCCAAGAGCTTTGTTGGAGATGCACAGTGAGATTAATGTTGTTTTTGTGCCCGCTAACACCAAATCCATTATGCAGCCTGTGGATCAAGCAATCATTTGGATTTTCAAGTCTTTTTATTTAAGAAATACATTTCATTAGGCTACAGCTGCCATAGATAGTGAATCATCTTAAGGATCTGGGCAAAGTAAATTGAAAACCTTCTGGAAGGGATTTACCATTCTAGATGCCATTTGTGATTCCGGGGAAAAGGTCAAAATAGCAACATTCACAGGAATTTGGAAGAGTTGATTCTAACCCTTGTAGATAACTTGGAAGGGTTCAAGACTTGAATGGAGGAAGTAACTGCAGATGTGGTGGAAATAGCAAGAGGACTAGAATGAGGAGTGAAGGCTGAAGATGTGATGAATTGCTGTAATCTTGCGGTACTTTAACAAATGAGGAGTTGTTTCTTATGGCTGAGCAAAGAAAGTAGTTTTGTGAGGTGGAATCTACTCTGGGTGAAGATGCTGTGAAGACTATGGAAACGACAGCAAAGGATTCAGAATATTCTGTAAATTTAGTTGATAAAACAGTGTCAGGGTTTGAGAGGACTCTAATTTTGGAAGAAGTTCTACTGTGAGTAAAATGCAAGCATATAACATCGCATGTTATAGAGAAATCCTTGGTGAAAGGAAGATTCAATTAATGTGGCAAGTTTCCTCGATGTGTTATTTTAAGAAATTGTCACAGCCACCCCATTCCTCAGCAACCACTACTGACCAGTCAGCAACCATCAACATCGAGGCACGACCTTCCAGCAGCAAAAAGATTACAACTCACTGAAAGCTCAGAATGATGCTTAGCATTTTTTTTTAGCAAGAAAGTGTTTTTTATTTATGTATTTATGTATTTTTAGAAGAACTTAGCTTTAAATTAAGGTATGAACTTTTTAAAAAATACATAATGTTCACGCACACTTAAAAGACTACAGTATAGTGTAAACATAACTTTTGCTGGAAAGCCAAAAAATTCTTTTGTCTCACTTTATTGTGATATTTGCTCTGTTGCACTGGTCTGGAACTGAACCTGCATTATCTCTGAGGCGTGCCTGCATATAGTCTTTTCCAAGCATGAAAAAATAACCTAGTGGCATTTTTAAGAGAGTGATTTTCACTACATAAAAATCTAAAACACACTATAAATGAAGTCAAACACTGAAGTTTGACTGAAGTCAAACAATGACAATGGGAAAAATATTTAAATCACATATCCAAAGAACTTCTGTAAGTCTACAGAAAGATAAAGAACTCTTCAGAAATTTAAGAGACATGAATTGGGCATTTATAATAGAACTACAAATGGCCAACAGACATTGTATAATGTATGACAATGGCAACAGTGTATAAAAATACACTTCAATAATTAAAGAAATGTAGGGGTGCCTGGGTGAGTCAGTCGCTAAGCATCTGCCTTTGACTCAGGTCATGATCCCAGGGTCCTGGGATTGAGCCCTGCATCATATCCAGCTCCCTGCTCAGTGGGAAGCCTGCTTCTCCCTCTCCCACTCCCCTTGCTTATGTTCCCTCGCTCGCTGTGTCTCTTTCTGTCAAATAAATAAATCTTAAAAAAAAAAAAAGAAATGTAAATGAAAGACTTTTATTTTTGGCCTATTTGGTTGGAAATTATTTATTTATTTATTTTTCAGATTTTATCTATTAGAAGGAGAGAGCAGGAGCAGGGGGAGAGGCAAAGCAGACACCCCATTGAGCAGAGAGCCCAATGCTGCCACTGGGTCCCAGGACTCCAGGGTCATGACCTGAGCCAAAGGTAGATGCTTAACCGACTGAGCCACCGAGGTGTCCTGGAAAATACATTTTTTAATTGATAAAATGTCTAGTAAGTTTTGCTGTAAATGGAGCATAAATTGGTACTTTTAGGAAAAACTTGGCAACATTTATTTAAAAAGGGAATGTGACCTTTCTGTGATTGAGAAATTCTGTTTATAAAATCACAGGTTTACTCCAATGACCGTACAAAGGTATACATACAAGGTCATTCACTGCAGAACTATTAAGTGCAACACTGGCAATGATCAATAAGGCTAATAGATTATAGTTCATATGAGAGGCTAGGGTAACAGTGCTCCAATCTGATGAGATCTGCAATGGGTAGTTGCTTAATTGAAAATTTTAAAATGGGGAATCATAAAAAATTATACACATGTATTTTAATCATAAAATTTTCACCTAAACTCTCTAAATGTAGAGTTCATTAATCTTCTGATGTTAAGACAGGATCTTTTATGGGTTTGCTGACTAGAATTCTACTCACCTTTCCTGCATAAGCCACATGTATAATGTCTCTGCTCTTCTTCCCAATCTTGTGCCCTACCTCTTTCCACCTTGCTCACATTGGGCTCTGTGTTGCTCTAGTTGTTAAATTCCCATTCAACGGCCTTTGCATTGTTTATTTTCTCCTTTCCTTTTCCTGCCTCTTTGCATGGTTGGCTCTTTCTCATGCTTTAAATCTCAGTCTAGTTGTCATTTCAGGGTCGCCTTCTTTGATAACCCCAGTATATCAGTCAGGATAATTTTTCTTGCAAGTAAAAAAAGTCCAGCTTAATTGGCTTATATTATAAAAAGGAATTTATTGTCTCACATAACTAAATAACCAGTCATAGATCTGGCCTAAGAATACATCCTAGCCATGGTTTAAACTAAATGACCAAGACCTTTTTTTTCCACCCTACTTCCTTAGTGTTGACTTGATTCTTCTCTTCTTTCCAATGGCTGCCAACAACTTGCCTGACATCTGGGTAGTGAGATGAATATACATTGGCTCTGATAGTCCTGATGCAGGTCTTGTGCTCATTTGTCTTAGGCCATTTTTTTTCAAAAGCAGAGTCTGAGGTAGGTATTCAGATGCATGTGTAAGTGTTCTTCAAGAAATACCTAAAAAGTGTCAAGTATCTTTTCTGACCACATAAGAAACTGGAAATCAGTAACAAGAGAAAACTCAGAAAATTTACAGATTCATGGACATTAAAGAGCGCACTCCTGAACAGCCAGTGGATCAAAGAAACAATCAAAAAGAGAAATTAAAAATACCTTGAAACAAAGGAAAATGGAAACACAACATACCAAAACTTGAAAGATGCAGAAAAAGCAGTTTAAGAGTTAAGTTTATAGTGATAAACACCAAATTAAGAAAAAAAATGAAGACCTTAAATAACCTCAGGGAATTAGGGGAAAAAAAGGAACAAACTAAGCCTAAAGTTAGCCGCAGAAATAACAATGATTGAAGTAGAAACAAAATGAAATAGAGACTGAAAAAACAATAAAAAGAAAAATAATAGAAAAGAACAAAACTAAGAATGGTTTTTCTAGAAAAGAGAAACAAAGTTGACAAATCTTTAGCTAGACTAACCAAGAAGAGAGAAGACTCAAATAAATAAATCAGAAAAGAAAGAGGAGATATTACAACTTTTGCCCAGAAATGCAAAGAATTTTTAGAGATTACTGCAAGCATTATACACCAACAAACCCAGAAGATAAAGTAGAGGCAATGGCTACCCTCCTAGAAATATATAATTTACCAAGACTGAAACATGAAGAAACAGAAAATCTGAACAGACAAATAATGAATAAGGAAATTGAGTCAGTCATACAAAACCTCCCAACAAAGAAAAACTCAAGACCACACGGCTTTATTTATTTTTTTTTTTAAAGATTTTATTTATTTATTTGACAGGCAGAGATCACAAGTAGGCAGAGAAGCAGGCAGAGAGAGAGAGGAGGAAGCAGGCTCCCACGGAGCAGAGAGCCCGATGCGGGGCTCGATCCCAGGACCCTGGGATCATGACCTGAGCCAAAGGCAGAGGCTTTAACCCACTGAGCACCCAGGCGCCCCACAGCTTTATTTTTGAATTCTACCAAACATTAAAAAAAAAATTAATACCAGTCTTTCTCAAACACTTCCAAAAAATTGGAGAGAAGGGAATATTTCTAAACATTTCACAAGGTCAGCCTTATTCTGATACTAAAGACAAATAAGGACACTATAAGAAAACTACAGGCCAATATCCCTGATGAGGATAGATATAAAAATCCTCATCAGAATACTAGGAAACCAAATCAATAACACATTAAAAAGATCACACACCATAATATAAAGTAGGAATTATCTCTGGGATTCAAGGTTTGTTCAACATATGCAATGAGTAAATGTGATACTAACATAAAAGGATAAAAATCATATGATCATCTTAATAGATGGAGGAAAAGCATTTGACAAAATTCAACATCCTCTCATGATAAAAACTTACAAATTGGGTATAAAGTAATATACCTACACGTAATAAAGGCCATATATGACAAGCCACAGCTACCATTATATTCAACAGTCAAAAGCTGAAGCTTTTCCTCTAAAATCAGAAACAAGACAATGATGCCCACTTTTGCCACTCCTATTTAAAAATAGTACTGAAAGTCCTAGTCAGAGCTGGTTAAGGGGGAAAAAAAGGAAAATAAAAAGCATCCAATCAGAAAGGAGGAAATAAAATCGTCACTGCAGATGACATGACCTTATATATAGAAAACCCTAAAGACTCCATCAAAAACTGTTAACACTAATAAATAAATTCAGTAAAGTTGCAGGATATAAAAACATACAAAAATCAGTTGCATTTCTATACAGCAACAATGAGCTATCTGAAAGAGATAAGACAATCCTGTTTATAATAGCATCGAAAGGAATAACATACTTAGAAATAAATTTAACCAAGAAGGTAAAAGATCTGTACACTGAAAACTATAAAACATTGATGAAAGAAATAAAAAAAGACACAAGCAATGGGAAGTTATCCCATTTTCATGGTTTGGAAGTATCAATATTGTTAAAATGTCCATACTACCCAAAATGGTCTACAGATTCAGTGTAGTTCCTATTAAAATTCTAATGGCATTTTTCACAGAAATAGGAAAAACAATCATAAAATGTATATGAAACCTCAGAGAAATCCAAATAGCTAAAGTAATCTTGGGCAAGAAAAACAAAGCTGGAGACCTCACACTTTCTGCTTTCAAATTATATTAGAAGTTAACATTAGTCGGAGTGCCTGGGTGGCTCAGTCGTTAAGCATCTGCCTTTGGCTCGGGTCATGATCCCAGGGTCCTGAGGTCGAGCCCCGCATCAGGCTCCCTGCTTGGCGGGAGGCTTGCTTCTCCCTCTCCCACTACCCCTGCTCATGTTCCTACTCTTGTCATCTCTCTCTTTGTCAAATAAAGAAATAAAATCTTAAAAAATAAAAAAAAGTTACACTAGTCAAAACAGCATGGTACTGGCATAAAAACAGACACATAGATTAATGGAATAGGATCAAGGCCCCAGAAATAAACCCATTCATATACAAATAATCTTCAGGAAAGGTGTGAAGAATATACAATGGGAATAGGATAGTCTCTTCAATTAATTGTGTTAGGAAAACGGAATATATACCTGCAAAAGAGTGAAATTGGACTCTCCGCCATCAGAACAATTAACTCAGAATGGATTAAAAACTTCAATGTGAGACCTAAAAGTATAAAACTCCTAGAAGAAAATGTGGGGGAAAACTCTGTGGCATTGATCTTGGCAATGATCTTTTTTTTTTTTTTTTTTGGACACCAGAAGCACAGGCAGCAAAAGCAAGAATAAACAATGGGACTACATCAAACTGAAAATTTTGTGCACAGCCAAGGGAACAATCAACAAAAAGGCAACTTTACAGAATGGAAGAAAATATTTGCAAATAATATATCTCATAAAGGGTTAATATCCAAAATATGTAAGGAATTCAAACAGCTCAGCAGCAAAAAACCAAATAACCTGATTTCAAAAATGGTCAAAGGACCTGAATGGATATTTTCCAAAAGACATACAAATGGTCAACAGGTACATGAAAAGATCCTCAACATCACTAATTATCATGGAAATGCCAATCAAAACCACAACAAGAGAAATTGCACCTATTATGATGCCTGCTATAAAAGAGTCAAAGATAACAAGTGTTGGTGAAAAGGTGGAGAAAAAGGAACATGCTCCATACGTTGTTGGTGGGAATGCAAATATGTATAGCCATTATGGAACACTGTATGGAGACTCCTCAAAAAATTAAAAATAGAACTACCATGTATGGTCCAGCAATCTTACTTCTGGGTATATATACAGAGGGAATAAAATCACCATCTTGAAAATATATTTGCACTCCCATGTTCATTGTAGCATTATTCAAGTAAACATATGGAGACAATCTACATATCTGTCAATGGATGAATGGATAAAGAAGACGTGGAGTATTCAGTCTTAAAAAGGAAGGACATGCAGGGGCACCTGGCTGGCTCAGTTGGTGGAACGTGCAACCCTTGATCTTGGGGTTCTGGGTTTGAGCTCCGTGTTAAGAGTAGAGATTACTTAAAATAAAGTGTGTAAAAATTACATTAAAATTTTTTTAAAAGGACATTTATGAAAACACAGATGATTGTGGAAGAAATTATACTAAATGAAGTAAACCAGAGGAAAACAAATACTGCATGATCTCACTAACTTGTGGAATCCAAGTAAGTCAAACTCAGAGAAACAGGGAGACTAATGATTACCTGGGGTTGTGGGGTGGGAGACGTGGGGAGACGTTGGTCAGAGTATACAAACTTTTACTTGTAAGGTGAGTAAGTTCTGGAAACCTAATGTGCAACCTGATGACTATAAAAGGAAAAGAAAGTACTGAAGAAAGGAAGCAGGGAAGGAAGAAGGAAGGAAGAACAAAGGAAAAGAAAAGAAAGAAGGAAGGAAGACACATTTGTGAGGGAGAGAGTAGAACAGGATAAGGAAGGCAAACATACTGAAGAATAAAGAAACATCAGGTCAATTCTAGTCTTGGCCTGATGCACAGAGGAGCATAAACCCACAACACAGGGGCAAAGTAGCTTTTGTGCGTATAGAGTAGTCATCTGTTGGCTGAGTGCTGCCCCCAGAGTGGGCAGCACCTATCAGCCAGGACAGTCTCTGGAGAAGAGGGCAGCTGTGTGCCTTAGCAGTCAATACGCACAGCATCTGGGGGACGTGTGTGCTGCCTGGAAAAGAACATCTGAACTGGGCACCATAACATCCATCACACCACTGGGATCAGGAAGATTGCCCGTGCTAATTGGTTTAAGCCAGGTAGGGTTCACTTTTGGACCTATGGCTGGGGTCCATCCCACCTACCCAGCATTGCTGAAGAACTCATGATAGTGTAAGCCTGGGAATTGGGGAGAATGGATGGTGATCAGGTACCCAAGGAATGTTCATATACCTCCTACTCTTAATTAGTTGTCACAGAACCCTGTTTATTTCCTTCAGAGCACTTCCCATAGACTATAATTCTCTTATTGATTGATTGATTGATTGTTTGCCTGTCTGACTCCTAGAATGTAAGTCTCATGAGGCTAGGAACCACTGTTATAGCCTAAGACTCTATTGGCATGCCTGGGGCTAAATATGTTGCTTGACTTCCAGATAGGACTCTAAATGTACAAAGGCACAGAGGTAAGGAGGAAAAAAGTCTGTAGATAAGGAGGGTAATTCTAGACCAGTCGTTCTCCAACTATTAGTCCCCAGACTTGCAGCATCAACATCACCCAGAAACTAGTCAGAAATAAAAATTCTCGGGCACCTGGGTGGCTCAGTGGGTTAAAGCCTCTGCCTTCGGCTCAGGTCATGATCTCAGGGTCCTGGGATCAAGCCCCGCATTGGGCTCTTTGCTCAGCGGCGAGCCTGTTTCCTCTTCTCTCCCTCTCTGCCTGCCTTTCTGCTTACTTGTGATCTCTCTCTATCAAATAAATAAATAAAATCTTTAAAAAAAAAGAAATGAAAATTCTCGGGCCTGACTCCAGACCTAATGTACAAAAAACTCTAGGGCTGGAACTCAGAAATTTGTTTTTAATAAGTCTGCCAGGTGACTTTGATGCACAACAAAGTTTGGGAACTACCATTCTAGAACAGTCTGACTAAAACATGGCATGTATGCAGGATAGGTTGTGGTAAATAAAGTGGTAAGAAAAATTGAGGACTGTATTATTGTGAATTTTGATATAGCGAGTACCCTGTGTGTTGTTTGTTTTTACTTTACTGAAATATAATCTTTTGTTGGAAGAGTCATGAATAGTTTGAATTCCAGACACCTCTGCTGGTGTTTGGGAGGAAGGAATAGGTTGAGTTAATGGTGTTTTGATTTTTTCAGGCCAGGAGGGAATGTAATACTTCCGATGAATCTTCTGACCCTCATCCTCATCCACAACCAGCTCCTTGCCCTATGCACACAATTTCCTTTTCTTTTTTCTTTTTTTAATAAACTTAATATTTTGGCATGGTTTTAGGCTTACAGAAAAATTACAAAGATAATACATATACTGCCACACCTGGTTTCCCCCATCGTTAACATCTTATATTCATTCATGTGGCACATTTATTATGATTAACAAGCCAATACTGATCCATTATTATTAACTAAAGACCATATTTGATCCAGATTTAGTATCTATATAATGCCCATTTTTGCCTGTTCCAGGATCTATTCAGGATATCCCGTTATATTTAATCATTATGTCTACTTAGAATCCTTTGGCTATTATGGTTTAACAAGCTTTCCTTGTTTTTGATGACCTTGATGGGTGGCTTGTTTTTTTTTTTTTTAGATTTGTTTATTTATTTTAGCGAGAGTGAGTGTGGGGGGGAGGTTGGCAGAACTGTGTTCTCTTTAACGGCTCTTGATCTTTCCTTGTCTCTTCATAGCTTCTGCTGGTGGCCAACCATCCTTGGTGTTCCTTGGTTTGCACATAGCCCTTCAGTCTCTAACTGTAATCATATGACCTTTTCCCTACATGTTGTGTCCAAATCCCCTATTATTACAAGAACACCAGTCGTATTGGTACCAGTCATATGGTCCCAGTCATCTTGGGACCATAGGCCAGTTTGACTTCTTTTTTTTAAAGATTTACTTATTTATATTTTGAGGGGGGTGATGTGGAGGGACACTGGGAGAGGAAGAGACTGAATCCCAAACAGACCTCACGCTGAGCATGGAGCCCGACACAGGGCTCCATCTCATGACCCTGACATCATGACCCGAGCCGAAACCAAGAGTCTGTTGTTTAACTGACTGAGCCACTCAGGTGCCCCTAGTATGGCTTCTTAATTACATAGGCAATGACCCTATTTCCATTCACAGGTCACTTTCACTGGTTCTAGAGAAGCATGAATTTGAATAGGGGAACACTCTTCTACCAAGTATAGGGGTGGTTGATATTCCCTTATTTCGTTTAGGTTTCTTTCTGCAACCGATGCGTGTTACTTCTGTAGCAGCAATAAAATCCCAAAACCAAAAAACAAGCAAACAAACAAACAAAAAATGCTATGCCCACCACCAGTACACTGAGAAATAACACAACCTGCTTTTGGTGAAGGGGCCAAGGGCTGTCCTGAAACGTAGGGGAAAGGTTACTCATGCCTGTGAGGATGCCCTGTGCCGGGAGGCTTCCTACGTACCCAGCCCAACCCTGGTAACAAGACAGGGAGGGGTGTTGGGCTGGGATGCCTGGGGAAATGCCTGGGCATCTTGGCTCAGGCCAGGGCCGAGGGCGGAGGCTTTTCTGTCTTGCTGTGGGCCGGGCTTCTGGCTTCCTAGATACAGGGTTTACCCAAAAGAGATCATTTAGATTTCCTGCGGCAGCACCCCCTTCCTGAACAAACAGAGGGGAGCAGCTCGGAAAAGCATGAATGTGATAACTTAAGCCACATTCACCCTGGCTGGGTAAATACTGCCTGGGAATTGATCATTGTTTTCCCCAACTTTCTTAGGTACTGGGGCCCTGTGGGGAGGTGACTTCTCTCATGACAGCCACACCCCGGGTCTCTTTTATTAGTCACAGCACATGCTTAACTCTGCTGGGTTCTGCTCCCCTGACGTTCTGCACGTCCCACCATCCCATGGTACGTGTTTACCCTTCCCCAGGGCTGGTTGGACTGAACAACATTTTGTGCAACCCGTTCTAAAGAAGCAGCTGGGAATCCGGTTTAAATCATGGAGTTTCAGTATGACAGAATTAAAAATCCCTTAGACGCTTTTGTTTATGGGTGCCAGGGAGAGAAAGCAAGTAAGGGAGGAAGAAGGAATTCTTCGTGTGTTTCGTGTCATCACAAGTTCCGTCTGCTTCCTTCAGAAGGCACTGGTGTCCAAGTGATTTTTTAAATGTGAGAGCATCCTGTTTGGAGATGGCGGCTTTGAGTGGATAATTCTAGCTATTAAGAAACAAAAACAAAGGGTTCTTTAAGGGGGGGTAATCGGCTTTCTTCTCAAACAACTGTTCCTAGGCCTAAAACTCTCTTAGAATGTCAATATCAAGTTCAGTCCCACGTGACTGAGGCAAAAGGCTTTCATCCTTTTTCTACAGCCATTTAACCCTTTACTAGGGTAAAGGACAGATAGGATAAGAAATAATCTCTTTAAAACCGTCTGTTATCACAAGACTTCTCTTCCTGATCCACAGCTAGCCACAACGGACTGAGGGGGTCCCCCGCAGCACCGGCGTTATCCCCATTTCACAAAAGAGGCTCAGAGAAGTTGAGTAACTTGTCCCAAATCATAGTCTAGATCTGAGTGTCTGCAAAGCCTGAAACCTTGACTGCTACACCGAGCTGGGGGAGATAAACCATGAAAGACTGTGGACTCTGAGAAACAAACTGAGGGTTTTGGGTGGGGGGAGGGGTGCTGCGGGGGGATGGGTGAGCCCAGTGATGGGTATTGAAGAGGGCACATATTGCATGAAGTACTGGGTGTGGTGCATAAACAATGAATTTTGGAACACTGAAAGAAAGTTAAATTTTTTAAAAAAGTGTCCTCAGCAGAGGCTGAGAAGACGAGCAGGCATTCACAGCTGGGAGTTGGATAAGTTTTCCATTTCCACCTTTATTATTTATCTGTTGTGTGACATTCAGTAGCTCCCTACATTTTCAGTATTGTGGGTGGCATGGCGCCCTATCTCAGGGGTTCTACTGTCACAAGCTGTCTCCCCTGCAGGCACTAGAATGCAATATTTTAGGGAGCCTAAGGACTGAAGGAGGAACCTACAAAGGGTAGGCACCCGCAACACCATGCTCAGGGAAGCCCCGGCTCAGTCTACCAGCCAGCCCCGGTGTGCCAGAGGCACCCACTTCTGCTCTGGGGTGCACTCAGAACAGAGGGGTCTTGGAAAGCCAGCTCTTTCCTCTTTTGTGACCAGAAGTTCTGGGCATGCAAGCCTATCTTCACCCAAGAGAGGCTCTCCAGGCCCACCACTTTCATAACCGATAGCACTTGTACTGCAAGGTTGTAATTATTTTTAATTTGAATATACAGAAAAGTACAAATGAAAAAGGAATCATCACTCATATTCTTGGAACCCAGAATTAGCCAGTGTTGATACATTTGCTTCTCATCTTATTTTGTATATCTCCACCTTAAAAGAAACCCACAAAACTTTATAATATATATGTACATCCTTCTTTGAAACATTAATATAATAATAGAATAAGCTAAATCCCTAAAGACCCCCATGTCAAATCCTAATTCCTCCTCCAGAGAGACCTTCAAGTTTGGTGTGTGTTCTTCTGGCGTTAAAAAATAGACATATAAAATATATGGATTTTTGGGTGTGCATTCTTTCTATAAACGGCATCATGCTGTTTGCAACTTAACTGTTTTTCAGTCAATATCTTTTTGAGATTTATACATTTTGATACACATAGATGTAATTTATTCCTTTTAGTGGCTCTAATATCACTCAATTTTATGAATGTACATTTTATTTACAAATAAATGATTTCAATTTTCCATTTTTTGCTATTATGAACAATATTAAAATAGATATGTTCAGGATTACCCCATAGTCCAGCTCTGGAAAGTTCCATTCACATCTGTGTGTATGTGCCTTCTGGAGTTAAGCAGTACAAAGTCTGCCTTGCTGTACTGGGCCCTGCCTGCGTCTCCTTCATTCATTTTTCTAACAATATTTATTGAATGCCTCGGGAACACAGGGCATTGTTCAAGTGCTTTGCTTGTATTAATGTATTTAGTTCTTTGTAAAGTCCTAAAATTTATTGTTTTCATTCTCCTTTTTCAAACAAGGAAAATGAAGGGGGTTGAGGGCAATCAGTTGGCTCCACATGCTGGAGAGCAGGCATGGGAACTTGGACAGCCTGGCTTCTGGACCCCGGTGTTGAACCATTGCACTAATTCTCCCTTGTGTTTCACTTCACGTGGTTGATGTCCCCTCTCAATTGTAAACCTTTAGGAGTAGAGACCCTGGGGAGCCACTGATTTTGCATTCTGGTGCCCAGGCATGCCTCACCTCTATGAGGGGCTCACTAATATTCCGTGAATCACTTTACTCCTTGTTCAAACAGTGCTCTTTTCGTAATTCACATTTCCCCTTCCCCATCTGTCTCTTTCCCTTCGTAAGCATTCTTCTCCTGCCCCCTCCCCATAACATGGCGACCCGTCTCGGGCTTTCAGAGTGACAAAGGCACATCACAGATCCATAAGAAGGAAAGCTTTATAACGTGCCCTAATTTGGAAAAGAATATTTTACCAAAGAGCAAAGGAGGACTTGTATTTTTTTTTCTGCCCTCAGGAGGCCCCGTCTTGCAACCCTGTAGGTCTAGGGCTGAACGGGAGGCACTGCTGTGTTCACACGTTTAGTCTAGAGTACTTCTAATTCTGTCCTTCAGCCGTCAGGCACGTAGGCAATTTCCTCTTATGAAGTTGGTGGTTGTAACTAAACAGGTGCAGATTTGAGGAAATGCAGGCCGCCTCCACTAAGCCCCTGCCGCCTGTGAGATTAGGTGGATAAGGGACTTCCCCCCCCCCTTAATTTATTCACCCCAGTCCCCACCCCCTGTCTGCCCCGGGCTCGACCCCTCGCAGCTGGGCCCCACAGCCCAGGCGGGGGAACTGTCGAGTCGCGCCCAACGTGAGCAACGAGCCTGCGGCTCAAAGGAAAGCACACAGGGACACGAAGGTCGAATTCCCGCTGGCGCAGAACCGCGGTCCAAGGCTCCGTCCTACCCTCCCCCCCTGCCGCCCCTCCTTCCGGGCCGGGGGAGATGTGTGGGGGGTTGGGGCAGGGAAGCTCGGCGGAGGGAAGGCGAGCCCCACAACCGCGTGGCTTTCGAGGCTGCCACCGCCCGGCCCTTCGCGCCGCCTCTGCCGCCCACGCGGCCAGCAGCTCTGCAGATCCCGCCTGCAGAGCGGAGCGGCGGGACGTGCTGGCTGCCGGCCCGGTCCCAGGGAACCCCGCCTGGGCTCAGGGGCGCGGCCGAGCGCGCTGACTCACGCTCTCGCTACGTGCGCGGCGAGCGGGGCCGGGCCGGGCGTGGGGGCCAAGCCCGCGCCGCCGCCGCCCGCGCGCTGGTTGGGTGGTTCGCGCACAGCCGCGCGCGCCCGCGCCGCGCGCGCCCGCGCCCGCCGAGGACTTCACCCCAGGCTGGCCGCTGGGACCGATTTTGATCTTCTTTACGGCTTTATGGCTACTGAGGGGCTGTGATCTTTGATCCTCAGCGGCGGCACCCGGGGATTCCTGCCAGGCAGGGGCGGCCACGATCACGTCGGGTCCGCGTGGGCGCCGGGCTTCACCTCTCCCCACTTCTGGGCCGGGGGATGCGGGTGGTCCACTGAGACCCGAGGCCCGGTGTCTGGGTTTGCACTTCGCAGCCCCTTACCTCAGTGAAGAGCCATCTGTAGTCTCGCACCCTCTTTGTTTTGGTCGATCCCTAAACGACCCTGTGACGCGGGCAGGATGGGAAGGGCAGGCGCTGTTCAATCCTCGGGACAGCCGAGGAAATCAGAGCTTATGTTTTAGGTATTTTATGCGTTGGCAAGAAAACAGTTTGCTGTAACTTATATAGAGAGATACTTAGCTCTTTAATAAATACATTTGAGTGCCGGCAGAGCCTGTTTTACCAACATCTTCCATTCTCCTGTGTTCACTGGAAAGACAAGTTAAAGAGGAAAAAAAGAGTCCGGGGGGGGGGTGTGTGTGTAGGGGGGCGCGGGGGGCTGGGGGAGGGGGAGTTTATATTAATAAGTGTGAAATCGGCCCACTGTCTACACAGCTGTTACCTTTTGGTAGGCTTTAAAGGGACACAGCTGAGCTTACAGTAAGACCAGTGTTCACTGAATAACTGGCCAGTCCTCCTCAAATACACCAAAGGGGTCCTAGGATGCCTGCCATAGATGAGGGTGGTGCTGCTGCGGCGTGGGGATGGGGGGAGGACTGCACCTGGAACGCGAGGCCTGCGTCTGAATCCTGAGGCTTTTTGTCATTGCCAGTGACCCTGGGCAGTGTGATTGACATCACTCAGCTTCTTCCCACTTCGGGTTGCCATGAGGTTCAAGATGAGAATGTGTTTGGAGTTTCCTTCTCTACCGTGACCCGTAGAAAGGAGAGGGGGGGGGTAGGGTGGGGGGTTCTTTTCCCTGATCCTACACAATCAGGGGTGGGAAGGGGGAGACATTGTCCACTTCAGAAAAATCTGTGTCACTTTTGTTTGTTCATCTCGGGTAAACCACGGAGAACACAGTTTCTATAGAGTCAGTAGGAACAAAGATGAGTTAATTCTCATGGAAATTCTACCTTTAGACACAGCCCAAGGTTATGGGATCTTGACTGCAAACACAAGAGCTAAGCCACTTGGAGAGCACTCTTCAGTTTGCCTACTTTGTTTTTGTTTAAAAAAAATTTTTTTTTGGAGGGGGTAGAGGGTTTGCCAAACTCCAGATTCTAAAATTAATATATGATTTTGTAAAAACAAATAAACTAAGATATAAAGACACAAAACCCTTTATAGTCCCATATATATATATATATATATATATATATATATATATATATAATGTTAGCCTTTCAGGTATATTTCTTCCTAGTGACTTTAAAAATTCTTTTTAATATAACTGAGGCCACAGTCTACGTTACTTTATTTACCTTGTGTAATGTTTTAGCATACACATTCTCCCATGTCATTAAACCTTTATCGTCACTGTCATGAATATATTATATTTTTTCAACATTATTGGAAGTTTAGGTTGTTTCCATTTTTTGACTAAGCAATACTCCAGTGAATATCTTTGTATATAATTATTTGACCATTTTATTTATTATCTCTTTAGCATGGGTTTCCTGAAGTGGAATTTTTAGGTCAAATAATATTAATATTTTCATGATGAGATCACACTGCCTATTGACCATTCCCATGTGTGCAGAGACTAACTGCCTTCTTGATTACAGTATTGCCAGTGCCCAGCATGGAGTTGGTTACTGTGCAGTGGAGTTGGTTACTGTGCAGCGTTGAAGGAATGGCTACAAAGACAAATTTTCATTTACAACAAAATTTGCCTGGAAGATATTAAAACCAAAAATTGTGTTTCATCCCAACTTGTTCTAACCATGTGAAGCTAATAAAGAACTTTGAACCTTAAGGGACAACCCCCCCACCCTCCCACCCCCCACCTCAGGAACTGACTGAAGACTTTTCTGTTCAATCAGTAACGGGACTAGTTTAAATTTACTACCCACCCAGAGGGCTCGTTTTCAGTGCTTGATTAGAATAACCATCCTAGCACTTCAGACCAAACCAAACCAAACCAAACCAAATCTGGACTTTTCCCCCTTTAGGGTACTGTTCTGCGAATGTCTCCAGTGGTGTGTGCTCCCTTGGCTGGTAAATTAGTAGACTCAGGTGTGATTTAGAAAAAGAAAAAAACACCTCAGGTGCTCTTGGTCTTTATTCTTTGACAAATGAGTATTGTCAAATTGTAAGTCATGAAATACATAGCAATCTACATTTTTAAAAAAATCAGTTTCTAAGTGTGTTTCATTGTTCCTTTGCTAATATTGAGTATTACAATTTTCAGAACCTCTGTTAGTGAAAATTTTTTTTGCCTGTCAAATGAGCTAGACTGAACCTTTTATTTTTTATTTTTTAAAAAGGTTTATTTATTTAATTTAGAGAGAGAGGTGGGGATGGGCTGGGGTGGAGGGAGGGCAGAAGGAGAGGGAGAGAAAGTCTCAAGCAGACTCCTCACTGGGCATATAGCCCAGCATGGGTCTTGATTCCAGGACCTGAGATCATGACCTGAGCTGAAACCAAGAGTTACATGCTTAACCAACTGAGCCACCCAGGAGCCCCTAGACTGAACCTTTTAATACAAGTGCTATGATTCTCTATTTATATTTTTATTTATTGTGATCTTAGTGATTTATCAGTTTGTATGACCCTTTAATATACTAAGGATATTACAGAGTAATCATAATATTTTCAAAGTGAAGCAACACCAGGAAGATCCTGATGCAACACATTATTTTGACGTATTAAATTTTTGAAGTAATTATATGTTTACATTACTTATTGCTGGAGGTGTTCTTAGGAATGGGTAGTTTCTAGCCACTGGAATGATCTAAGTAGAGGCTGTTGGATCCCTTAGGGAGGAACTGAAACATCTGAATGAGAGGTTGGACTAATGATCTTTAAGTTCTCTTAAAACGTAGAGATTTTGTGATCTTATCATTTGTCCAAGGATATAAGACTAATAAGTTTTGGAAGCTAGTTTTCTTTTTATACTCTGTGAAATCAACCAGATCTTATTAGAATTAAAGGATGATTTTCTGAATCTGTTTTCTCTATGTACATTTTTTCAGAAAAGCCCAGTTGAAGAGTGTGAATGTGCTTTGTGTTCAGCTGTATCCTGGCCCTTTAGGACTTTATTTACCAGAAATAAACATGCATTTTTGGGGTGCGTGGCTGACTCAATTGGTAGAGCATGTGACTATTGACCTTGGGGTTGTAAGTTCAAGACCCATGTTGGGTGTAGAGATTACTTAAAAATACCCCCCCCTTTTGGGGCACCTGAGTGGCTCAGTAGGTTAAAGCCTCTGCCTTTGGCTCAGGTCATGATCCCAGGGTCCTGGGATCAAGCCCCACATCGGGTTCTCTGCTCAGTGTGGAGCCTGCTTCCCTTCCTCTCTCTCTGCCTGCCTCTCTGACTACTTGTGATCTCTGTCTGTCAAATAAATAAATAAAATCTACAAAAAAAAACCCCACAACAACCCAAAACTTTATAAAAAAAAAACAAACCAAACCCTTTTTAAGATTTTATTTATTTATTTGAGAGGGAGGGTGGGGGAGAGAGAAAGAGAGTGAACGAGCGCACAAGACCAGGGGGAGAGAGAAGCAGACTCTCCACTGAGCAGGGAGCTTGACTCAGAGCTCTATCCCAGGACCCTGGGATCATGACTGGAGCCAAAGGAAGACGCTTAACTAACTGAGCCACCCAGGCACCCCCAAAAATAAAAATCTTAAAAAAAAAAAATGTACTTTTCCCAAAAGCTTTTTACATGAACATTGATTTTGCAATCTAACTCAATTTTTGGTTTCTTCTATGTAATAAAATTCTATGAACATATTTTACATGTGTATTCCTTATTAAATAATCTTTATTATTATAGATTTTTACAAATTTACATGTATATAACTATGCATGGTTGTATGTAAAAACCATGTCTACTGCATTCTATTAATAATATGGATTTTTTTTTAAGGTCATTGCTTATGAGGTTTTCAGTTAGTGCCAACTTTGGAACTACTTCCAGTGTAAAAGTTAGCTCCACTGTGATGTCTATGCAGATTTCTATTGCAGATGTCCATGATAGGGGAGTCTTGAAACAACATAAATGCTATGGATTTTATGTATGCATTTATTACACAATATGAGAGCTGTCTGTGTTCCGACAGCCCTTGTGTTTCTCTTACTGGTGCGCTCATTACTGTGCGAACTATGTACTCACCTGTCTCCCCTCTAGCCTACATGTTTTTGGTGGGGAGGGATCAAGTGGGACTTGATCCTTTTGTATCCCTAGCACTCAGTGTAGTGCTTGGCATTCTACAAGGTTTTTGTTGAGTTGAATTAAATGGAATAAATCACATGCAAAGACCAGGCATGAAACTGTACAAGAGGATAGTACAGATGTGCTGAGAAAGCTAACCGAGTGTGCCCAGGGCCGGAGCTGGGGAATAGAGGAAGCTGAATGATTTGAGTGCTTCCCAGGAACTAGCCCAACCCTGGCATCTCACAGGCTTTCCCTTATTTAATCCTCACAACTTTACTGTTTAAGAGTTTTTTTGGGGGGGGGCAGTTTGTGTTGTTTTTACAGAGAAGGTTTAGAAAGGTTCAGTTAACTTTTGTCAGTCTCTAAATGGTAGAATTAGCATTTTTCTTCAAGCTTAGACTGGCTTGGAAATACAGGCTCTTTTCTCGTGACCAGGATGCCTGCAGTAAATAGCTCAGTCTCTACTCAGGGTAGAGCTGGGGAAGAAAGGTGTGTTGGTTTAGAAAAGCAGTTGGTTCCAACAACCTAGATGAATTTTGTCTCTGTATCTCTCTCTCCACTCTTTACATTTCTGCATGCCCTCTGCTTCAGCTTTTCTCACCCTCTCAAGACCCAGGGCCCTCATGGTGCCCCCTCCTTAGAGTGCCCTCCCCACTGCCCCCACGCCGGACCCTCTCTCCACACAAGCCACATACTCCCTCCTTCCCATCCAGCTATAGGCCTATCCTTCTTCCATTTAATCTGATAAACTCTTCTAGAAAAATAATAGAATAATTGTTTTAATGTTTCCTCTCCTCCCCATGTGTTATTTAAAATGCAGATGCTAGTGGTAGGGGTTCTAAAGTTGAGAGGGAGGCATTTGGGCAGAAGGGTATTTTGTCTCTTCAAATAAAACCAGAGACTGCAGCCACTTACTCTCCAGCACAGCAGAAAGGGCCCTTAGTTCTCTAGGATAATAATAAGAGCCAACATTTCATTTGTGCAATACATTCACGTGAAGGCCTACTGTGTACTACTGTTTTAGGTGCTTAATGTGAATTAACTCTTTTACCCTCTTTGCATCCCAGTGAGGTAGGTAATAACGTTGCCCATACAGTTGGTGGGAGGAGAGTTGGGATCAGAGCCCTGTGGGTTTGGCTCTGGAGCACTAGGACACTCAGCTCAGTTGGAGGCAGTGGGGAGGCAAGGGGAGAAGACCAGGGTGAGGGAAAGTGGGAAAGGGGATAACAGAAAAAGAGAAGCTCTTAACAGTGGCTTGGGAATTTGACTGGACATGAAACAAAAAATAAGGTTAGCCAGTGAATTGTTTTTGGAATCCATTAAAGAGGTAGTTTAGAGCAATTAGAATGGGGGACGAATTAGCACCTGTTCCAAGGGGGCAGCCACAAATTGTTGGGGCCCAGAGGAGTGGGAACACCCCTGGGGTGTCATAAACTCTGTAGTTTATGACAGATAATTTACTATTGGGTGGAACTCTCTGGAAGCACAGCCAGCCAGGAGGGAGAGAAGGAGTCTGCCAAGGGATATTATAGGGGAAGGTTCCAGCTGTAAGTGTAAGCCAGAGGGAGGGAGGAAATGAGCTTTTCCTGGTGGGTGGATTTCACCCAAATGGAAGTCCAAATATGGGCCTCCAAGAGTTGGTGGATGACAGGAGGGGGCCTGGTGTATCTGGGAATCTTAAAGCCAAGATCATTCTTAGCTGAATGGGGGTGGATTCCTGGGAAGACTTCTCATCATTACAAAGTATTTGTTAAGTCTTAAGCTCTAATAGTTTCTCAAAAAGTGAATATTTCTGGAAAAGACCCTTAGGAGGTATGAGAGAGACATATTCTCGGGTAAGAGGCCAAAGGCAGGCGGTCAGGCTCTCAGCAGCATTCTGTGCTAGGGTGATTAGTTGATTGTTCTCGTTGGCCTGGGACTATTCCAATTTTGCACAGAAACTCCAGCCCCGCCTTCAAAATACTCAAGACTCTGCTCATATGTTACCTCTCAATAGAGGCCTTCCCTGATCATTGTCTGACATAGTATCCCACCCCATTCCCAGTGGTCACATCCTACCCCCTTATCTTGATAATGCTTATGCCCGTGAAAACATCTTGTTTATTTGCTTATTTTCTCTTCTTCAAAACCAGAATATAAGTTCCAGAAAGACAGGGATTTGGGCTTGTTCACTGTTGTATTCCCAGCACATAGAACAAGACTGTGTACATAGAATGTGCTCATTATATATCTGTTGAATGAATGATCACTGTAAAGGTTTCCAGGGCTGTGCTCAGCTTTGGATGTATAATGATGAGCAAAACCAGAAATGCTTCTTGAGCTCATGAAGCATTGAATTTAGTGGAGGAGAGAGAAACATCAATGGATATTTTCACATACACAAGTAAAATTACAACTGGGTTGAATGAACAGATGCCTAAAGCCTAAAGGAAGGGTATGGATGCTTTGAGAAAGTTATGATGCCAGGTGGAGTCTGGGGCCCTGAGCTAGTGAAAGCTTGCCTAAGGAAGTAATGATTGTGTTGAATCTGAAGGTTGGAGAAAAAAATGCTTTCTTTGGAAGAGGAAACTGCATGTGCAAAAGCCCTGGGGCAGAATGGTACAGGCTTGTTTCAAAAACCACAGCCAGGCCCTGTGGCTAGTATACAGAAAGCAAGAGCACTTATGGTGCCCTGTGAGGCCAGGCTGGAGAGGTAGGCACAGCCAGGCCACTTAGGGCCTTGTGCATTGGAGGCCTTGCTGAGGATTTGCCTATTTTTTCTTCAAGAATGATGGGAAATCATTGAAGGTTTTTAAGCAGGGTGTGTGTGCACGTGTGCATGCATTGTGTGTGTGTGTGTGTGTGTGTGTGTGTGATGATTAATCTTTTGTATTTTGAAGTGAACTTCTAGTTGATTGTCAGGATTCCTCCATCCCAGTGGCTAAATGGTTAAAAGGTTAAAAGTCAGAAAGAGAATAATTAAAATATCATCATTAAAGGTGGCTCAATATCTTAATTCTTTTCTTCTTCTCTCTGTTGATGTGGCCTAAATAAAGGCAGAACAATGGGGGAATCAAATTTGTGGCCAAGTAGTTTTTTGAGGACTCTTTCTAGAACTTGGGACTCCATAGATCTGTGAAGCCATTGTTTTCAAAGCACTCTCCTAGGCTCTGTGGGAAGAGAAAAAAGAAACCACATGAATGTTCTTCCACCTTGGGGAGCTTAGATATTTAATGACAGGTATGCAAATGAGAAAAGGTATAGGATAGACCCAGAAACAAGTTGTACAAGAACTGCTTCCTAGAGATACTCAGGCACATGTTAATATACAACCACCTGAGAGCAAGGTCCATGTCTGAATCATTTTCATTCTTCCCATAGAAGTTAGCTGACTACCTTGCCCAAGAGATATGTTAAAGGAATGAAGCTAAGTCTGGTCGCCTCAGTAGAGAAGAACAATTAGACAATAAGCAAATCAGGCCTCTGGTGATACTTCCATTGTAAAAAGTACTTCTAAATAATGTAATCTACGTGACAAGTTTTACATCCATTTTTTTGGTTGTTCACTGCTGTGTCCCCGGTGCCTAGTATTTTGTCATTCAATAATATTTGTTGAATACATGAATTTCCTACCTTAAGTGAGAAGCTTAAGAATGATCACGTCAGATGACTTAATGAGGAATTGCTTAAGTCAATTAATGGTCCCTCTATATGATGGGATACTATTCAACATCTAAAGAGTATGTCACTGGGATTCCTGGCTGGCTCAGTCGGTAGAGTTGGAGCATGTGACGAGGTTGTGAGTTCAAGTCCCATGTTGGTTACAGATAGTCCTTAAAGTAAAATCTTAAAAATAAAATAAAATAAAATAAAGAATATGTCAAGGAAGAAGAAGGCTTCCTGACTAGGCAGGTTGGTGATAACACAGGCCTTGGTGGCCCACTGTCTGAAGTGGAAACCCAGTTCTGCCACTCACTAGCTGTGTGACCTTGGGAGAGGTTTTAACCTCTCTGTAATAGGACTTCCTCAGCTGTACAATGGGTATAATAAGAGTACATACCCCAGAATTCTTATGAGGATTAATGAGCTGATATATAATGAGTTTATATATAAAGTATGTAGGGCAGGGCTTGCTATGCAGTAAACACTCAGTGAATATCAGTTCTAAATGCTTCGCATATAGTGATTCCCAATCCTCATAACAACCCTATGAAGCAGACACTGATTTGCAAATTAAAAAAATTTTATTTTATTTAAAGATTTATTTATTTATTAGAGAGAGCATATGCACTGGGGTTGGTGGGGAGGAGCAGAGCGAGAGGGAGAGAGAATCCCAAGCAGACTCCCCGATGAATGTGGAGCCCTAGACAGGGCTCTGTCCCGTGACCCTGAGATAACCACCTGAGCAGAAACCAAGAGTCAGATGCTTAATTGACTGAGCCACCCGGGCAACCCGGATCACCGTATTTTAGTAAGTGTGATTCTCTGAATGTGAGGAGTAGAAGTTGGGCAGTATTATGAAGAGGAATAACATGATCTAATTTGTATTTTAACAGGATCACTGTATCTGCTGTGTGAAAAACAGACTGGGGAGGCTGGAAGGGGCAAGGCCAGAACCAAGGAGACTACTTAGGAAACTATAGCAAGAGTCAAGGTAAGATATGTTGTTGGCTTGTGTCAGGATGGCAGCAGCTGAGGTGGTGAAAAACAGTGTGTTTCAGGATATGTTTTGAAGATACAACTCCATTCCAGGAGTTGCTGATGGAATGGATAGGAGGTATGAAAAAGATGAGTCATGGATGAATACACAATTTTGGAGCCAATCAACTGGAAGGATGGAATTACCATTTACTGAATAAGGAAAGACTGTAGGAGAATGGGGTTGGAATGTGTAGTTGGAGATGCCTATGTGTCACCTATGCTGAGATGATAAGTAGACGGGGGGACATATGAGTCTGGAGTTTAGGGAGGAGTTCTGGGATAGAGATAGGATGTACAACTCATTGGCCTACAGACAGTGTAAAAAACCATGTGACTGGTTAAAATCACCAAAGCAGTAAATAGATATGGAAAGCAGAAGTCTAAGGCTTGAACCCAATCTTCAGAAGCTGGGGCGTGAGGAGGAACTAGCAAAGACTGAGGGGGACCTCAGTGAGGCGGGTAGAAAACCAGGAGCATGATAGAATCCTGGTAACCACCCAAAGAAGAGATTCAAATGTTTTACATGTTTTAAAATGTAATCTTGGAAACATCCTTGTTAGTTGCCCCTGTAGCCATGTAGGTGATGTCACAAGTGGAGGAACCAGGGCTCACACAGTTTGGGTCCAAGATGCACAGTTTGTAGCAGAAATTGGATTAGAGAATGATTTGTCCGACTTTATGTCCAGCGTCTTTTTCTCGTACTACATTTCTGCACCATGGACCCCTCTTGGTCAGAAGAGGGAGACTTGTCCCATCAATTTTATTGAGTTATTCCCCTTAACTTGAAAATGGTCTGTTCTAAACTAGTCATTCCACTTGTGTGCCCTGGTGGAGAAACCTATTTGGTATTCAAGTAAGAGCGCCTACAACAAAAGAAGACTGAAAAGGAAATAGGTTAGGCAGCTGCATTTTCAACAGCTGAAGAATATGATAGAATTAGCCTGCTTAGGGATTTCAAGTTGGAATTCCCCAGCCTGGTGGGAGTTGATGGGCATGATCACAGAGCCTGTGCTCTGGGCCACAGAGGGTCAGTTGTACAGAGCTGTGTGTGCACTCACACTCGCACCTAGGGTGTGTGGATGCATGTGCATATGAGAGAGAGAGAAGGAGTAAAAAAATATTTAAAAAGCAAAATACCTTGCCAACCTCATCAGCCTGTTTGTTGAACTGACCCTGGGGTGCCTAGACCCAATGGGCCTGCAGGGCTCTACCAGAAGAAGCCTGAGATCAGGCGGATGAGAAGTGACAGAGGTGGCCCCACTATGGAAAGAGAAGTCAGGGACAGTGATACATTCTCTGTTTGTTTCCATCAGTATAGAGAGGAAGGTGAAAGCCATCCAGAAATTTCAATACGCTCTACCTACCCCACCTTCTTCCAGGCGTCAGTGACATGATCTTGAAACTGGGAAAACGGAGTTGGACAAAACTGTAAGGAATTCTATGGAGTGGGGGGTGGGCAGGAGGACACTGAAATATCTCTAAAGGTAAAAAATCTGTAAAGGCTAAAAAAATGAGTAAGAAAAAAAGTTCAGGATAGAATGGGCCAGCAAATAGTCTGGTTGAAGCTAAACACATGGAGAGAAGAGACCCGGGTGAGGAGTTACCTGAATTTGGGGGAGGTGGGATGTGAGACGAGGCAACTCAGAAATAGGCTTCGACACAGAGCCACGATCTGTGGGGTCACCCCCAGTGGCCTCTGGTTGTTGGCAAACCTATTCCAGCTGCAAGGGGGCTCAGACTATTTAATCCGACATTGTTTCTTAGAGGGTAAGTAGTTTTTTTTGTTTTTGTTGTTTTTTTTTGTGTTTTTTGTTTTGTTTTGTTTTTTTAAATGAAGACTTAATTTGTTAGAGCAGTTTTGTGTTCAGTTTTAGAGCAGCAAAATTGAGGGATAGGTACGGAGATGGCTCACAGCTGCCCTGTCCACACGCATAAATAGCCTCCATTATCATCAACCTCCCCCACCAGAGTGGTATGTTTGTTATAACTGATGAACCCATACTGACCCGCCATATTGCCGCCAAGTCCATCATTTATGGTACAGTGTCGTCACACATTTGTGCTAACGCACAGACTGTACTACCCTAATGTAAATAAATACTGGACCTTGGCTTAGCAGTTTTCCTCTTGCAAAGATATGTAAGTAAATGTAGAAATGTTTAAGAGAACCATCAAACTCAGAATAGTTCTATTAATTTGTGTACCTTTGGTATTTGAAGTATTTGCAATATTTACAAGAAATTGGCCCAAGAGAGTAATGGTCATTTTTTTGACTATTTTAAATAATGGGATTAAGAAATTGATTTAGTTATGTGATTTTAAATTAAAAGACATTCTAAAATTACCATCAGTATTGGAATATTTGAGAGACTGGAAAATTTGTCATGCTTTAAAGTTTATTTTATTAGAGCTTTAAGAGATTTTTAGATGTTTGATGTCCTTATAAAAGATTAAGTATGTCATGTTACATATTAATATTGAATATATTTATAGTATATTATGTAACTGCAGCAAATGTATTTATAATATAATTTAAATATTAAATATATATCACTTATATATTAAATTTTAAAATATAAATGTGGCGTAAAATGTTTGAGTTAGTTTTGTAAACTGAATTTGTAAATGGAATCAAGCATTAATTAAAAACCTCTTAAATGTGATTAACACTTGATGTATTTATGAAGACCAATAATACCTCCAAATTGAACTTAAAAGTTTAAGGGAGACCTAAATTTTTCAAGTTTGTAACCTCAACAGTTTGAGGATTAAATTTTAAAAATCGAAGTAGCTCTCTGTAATCATTTCTATGTAAAGAGAAGGTCCTTGATATTACAAAAAAAAAATCTCATTATTCTGTCAGGGGCCTGATGGCAGCTGGATGCCTGGTCCTCCATGTGTTAATGACTCGTATTTCCAGCTAGCTTGCCCTTGGAGGATGGCAGGCTAAGGCAGGACTCTGTGGGGGAAGTGGAGAGCCTTGGTGTCTGGGAGTCCAGGAGGTAGAGGCAGCGCAACTCCCTTTTTCCTCAGGGGCATGTTGATTTTGCCTCTATAGGAGACTGGGCAATAGGGCTGGGAGCTACAAAGATAACAGGGAAAGCAAAATGCGAGAGTAGATGACAGAGTAAGAGGCAACTTTAGAAGCAATAAAGGAACCAAATCATTTTATAGATAAGGAAACTGAGCCTGGGAGAGGTTAATGATTCGTCAAGATCTCTTGGCTGGCTAGTCAGAGGTAGAGATGAAACTGGACAATGGATCCTCTAACAACTCCTAATTCAGGATTCACTGATACCAAGAAGTTTATCAGTGCAGGGTAGGTGGTTTTGATGGTCAACATCAAGTCAGAGCACAGGTTGATGGTACAGATTTTACAGTTTGTCTGAAGGGCTACTGCCTGTCTTCCAAGGCTTTAGATAGAAATCATTAAATACACTCACCTCCTTCCTGTAGACTTTTAAGTCTCTTCTGGATCCTGGGCCTGAATCCTGGACCTTTCAAAGCAACCTAGTTCTGAGAGGAAAGTCCTCAGGACTAAGATGTCCTTATTTGGGTAGAGGTCTTAGGAGGAGCCCCCCTTTGAGGCCCTCTCTTAGGCCCTGTGCAAAACACCAGTGTGGCAGCGTCCAACTGGGATAGGTCCTGGTGGGAGGAGGAATGGGAATGTTTGGGGGGAATGGGCCTGGTGAGGAATGAGGGCAAATCCGTGTATCCTGGAAAATGGAAGGTTTCTGAAAAGGGCAAGGATAGAGGATGTGATTTTGCAAGGCTGCCCCTGAAGGTAAAGAAAGGAGGAGAAGCCCAAAGGAGGTGTCCTTGAATTTCATCCTCTAGCCAGCTCTCCCAGGAAGGAGCTTCTGAGCTTCTGAGGGATGTCCCTGAGGTGGGCTGAGGAAGCTCTGAGTGAACATCTCTAAGGGAGGAGGGGCAGTGGCACCACTGAGGACTGTGTGAAGTACAAGGAGCCCCTCATTTTGCATGTTCTTCCCATGGCTCTTACCATATCTACCACATTTAATAACGTGCTTTACAACTGGGCTGATTTGGATACTTTTTGCAATAATCTCTCTAGGGAGACAGAGCAGGTAGAAATACCCTTGTTTTAAAACTGGGAAATCTTTAAGACCCAAAAGGATAAAAACATGCCAAATAGAGGAAAAACCTAGGAAGAGGTAGGGCCTGATTTCTCAACTCGAATCTAGTGACCCTACCCACTTCTTCCATTCTTCCTCTTTTCCTTCTCTTTTTAGTTTTAATGGTTTTATTCGTTTTTCTTCCTTATGGAGGCAATATATGATCCTTGCTAAATGTTATTAAATATATTAAGATAGAATAAAATATAGGTAATAGTAGAAAAGAAAAAAAATTATAATTCTACCACTTAGAGATGATCACTGTGAACACCTTGATGTATGTCATCTTGCATTCTTTTCTGTGCATACAATAGATGTTATTATCAATATGGCTTCATACTACTTGTCTTTTCTATAACACGCTTTTTTCCTTTTTCTTCCCTTTTTTTTGCCTTGACCCAAAGAGGGGGAATAAAAGAGCCTTTAGACTAAACTCTTTTTTTAAAAAAAAAATTATTTTAGAGCTAGATAGAGGGGGAGAGGGAGAAGGGCAAGCTGTCCCTGCACTGAGCACAAGAAATTGATTTAGTTTTGTGATTTTAAATTAAGTCCTACTGGGGCTCCGTCCCAGGAACCTGAGATCATGACCTGAACTGAAATCAAGATTTGATACTTAACTGACTGAGCCACCTAGGTGGTACCCCTAGACTAAATCCTTAAATTTTTATTTTTATTTTTTTTTTTGCAGGGGGTGGGGGGCACCTGGGTGGCTCAGTTAGTTAAGTGTCTGCCTTTGGCTCAGGTCATGATCCTGGAGTCCCATGTTGGGTTCTGTGTTCTGCAGGGAGTCTGCTTCTCCCTCTCCCTCATGCACTCTCTCTTTTTCAAATAAAAAATAAAATCTGAAAAAAAAAAAAACTTTTTAACCAAAGTAATATATGTACATGATTGAAAAAGTTAAGCTAGTACTACAACTCTAATGTTGAGAAATATTTACCATGTTC
Organism: Mustela putorius furo; assembly: GCF_011764305.1. NCBI lineage: Eukaryota > Metazoa > Chordata > Mammalia > Carnivora > Mustelidae > Mustela > Mustela putorius. Next base: position 30,634,608 of record NW_025422047.1, on the reverse strand, counting down.
CTCCTACCCCACATTTGATTCCACTCCAGAGGTGAGTACTTCTAAATCTTAGAGCTTTCTAAATAGCAAGCTTATAATGCTATTTTTTAGGCTTCAGGTTTAGATATTATGCATTGATTTCCTCTGTATGAGATGATGGTTTGGTTTCTTACATTGTGTCCCCCATGTCCCTCACTCTTTCCTTCCTCCCTTTCTCCAAATATGGTCATAACACTGTTTGGTAATGTGGATTAAATGACTATTCAGTAATCACATTTCTACAGGTATGTAAATATCACTAAGGCTGAGCCATATAGGGTACTAGGAGTGTGCTTTCTGTTTTATCAAATTCTTTGTGCCTGGAGTTAATACTTAACTTATTTTTGCTTTAATTTGCTTAGTTGCTTGGTTTTCTATACCGAGCTCTTTCACATAACTGCTAACCACATCTCAATCTATGTGCAAACATTATTTATTTATTTATTCCCTGATAGAGCCCTCTTAAGAGGCTCCTGTCTCCTATCCCCTATCAGGACAGGTAGCTCTCCAGGACTGCTACGTGTTCTTCTCACCATCACCCTGGAACTTTTCCTCCACCTCTCTCCCAAGTTGGATCCTCGAATTCTGGCTTCTATGTCTTCTTGTGTCTTAGTTTACTCTCTTAGTTTTATTATATATGCTATCCAGGAGCGACCTGAGACCTATGTCTTTTTTACCCTGCTACATATAAACCTCATCCTTTTAATGTGTGAGGAAATAAATGTTGGTTTTTGTTTTCAGTTCAGCATAAACCAAGGAAAGGAATTTATCCCATGTGGAGTCCAACAATTTCCATTCCAGAATTAGTCAAATTTGTTTTCTTTCTAGATTCAGCAAGCTTGTTACATTTAGAATCTTTGATTTTTTAAGTTTTTATTTTTTTAAGGAATTTATTTATTTATTTATTTGTCAGGGAGAGAGAGAGAGAGCGAGCACGTACACATGCACAAACAGGCAGCGTGGCAGGCGGAGTCAGAGAGAGAAGCATTCTCCCCACTGAGCAAGGAGCCCGATGTGGGACTCAAGCCACAGGACACTGCCACTGAGCAGAAGGCAGTAGCTTAACCAACTGTGCCACCCAGGTGTCCCCTTTGATTTTTTAAAATATAATTTTATTTTTTCAGTGTTCCAAGATTCATTGTTTATGTACCACGCCCACTACTCCATCATTGCCTTTAGTCACAAGGCAATAGGAAAAAAAAGGAAGAAAACCCTTTATCTGAAAATCCAATCTGTGACTATCAGAGGAAAGAACAGTATAATGTTTGCTCCATTTAAAGAAAAAGGTGATTTGAATTGAACATCTTCAGCCCACCCACAATCTCTCTGCTTGGAGAGACTGGTGGGTGATGTGCAAATTGTCACATGTGCCTGACCTGGCCTGGCTTTCTCCCAGATTTCAGCCATGTACGTGGCCTGTGGGCTCTCAGATGTGGTTCAATGCTTCGTTTGCCACATTTTTTTTTTTTCAGTACAAAATGCAAGCCTTGGACAGGTGCTGGGGATGTAATGACTTCTGAAATTGTTTCCCAGAAGGCAGTGACTCATCACAGGAAACCCCTTTGTTTTCTCTCTGACCTTCCCTCGGCTTCCTGCTCCACCCATCTGTGCGTGAGTTGTCACATTCCTCACCAATAGACAACAACTTACCTCTCACTTGAGTCAAGAGTGGTAAGTGGAGATGGTTCTGGGAGTAAGTTGAGGCCACCTCTTCCAACAGCAGTGCCCATGAAGGCAGCAGGCATGTTCTTAGTGCCTTGGCCTCTCCCCATTGAGCTATGGGTCAATTTCCATTCCATGACTCCTGGGAAATCCCTTTTCCTGTGTTCCTAACCACATGGATTGTCACATTATCAAAGAAGTGGATTTGCTCTCTTAGCCCTTGCTCTAATCAGGGACTGCTTTTGTAGAACTCCTTTTCTGGAAAATACATGTCACTATACATTTAGTAACAGGTGTTCAATGGTTTTTCATTGATGTGTGCTAAATCAAAGAGGACGTTGGTGGTGGTTGACCCACAGGGCTTCTTCAGGTACAGCCAAGGTCTACCATGGATAAATGTTGAAGTGAACCATACAACTTGGATTCCTACATATTTAGAGTTTAAAAGGAGCTTAGAGGTTATCCAGACTTGCTTTTTCCTTTTATAAGCAAGGATCTTGAAGACCCATCAAGTTACTTTCTCATGATCACCAGTCAGGTCCTGGCCTTGTTGGTCCTGGCCCTTCTGAGGCTGTCTGCATGCTAACGCCCCCCTCTGCACTGCTCTCCAGATGCACTGCAGTCCCACTTCGGCTGCACCCCTTCTTGGCTCTCTGCATCTGAGGGTGAAGAGGGTGAAGAGTCAGGCTGGCAAAAATCCTCCCACAAGGTCTCACCCCTCCTCTGTCACTGCTTTCCCTGGAGTCCCGCCATGGCCAGGCTTCTCTCAGACTACGGGCAGATTCAGAATGTTGACTTTGGTTTCCTTTGGCTGAGAACCCATGACTTTCCATGAAGAGTATGTTTCAAAGTAGTTCTTCAAAAATGTCATAGCAAAATACTCACCAAAGAAAATTTCAAGAAGACACAAACAAGTGGTTTTTCAACTTTTTGGATGTTTTCCTTGGGCATTTCCCCACTACACTCCTCCCTTCCAAGGAATAGGTTGGTTGTTTAACTGTAACCATCACCTTACTCATTCAGCTTTGTATCCTGCTGTATTCCATTTGTGTTCTTTTAGGATAACTCTATGACAGAAGGATTGGGAGCAAATACCCGGTCTGCTTTTTTATGAAAGCTTCTGTTAGAACACTGTCACCTATTTAGAAAAATAGGTTCTTTATGTTTTGGTAGGACAAATGATAATGTGCTTGTCTAAGACACATTTGGGGATGGGGCCAGAAGACATGTTCCATATTCCCACTATATCTTTCCATCTTCCTCACTACCCTGTATGAGGCAGCAGGGGTTGCATTCTCTGTCACTATCAATGGGACGCTGTGCTGATAATCTATGAATCAGAACTCTTCCTTTGCTGCCATGTCCACATTCAGTCATGTCTCCATGGTGGCAGCAGCTCAGCCCCAATCACCATGTTGACCTATTTGTCATCTCTGATCCCTTGTTTACTGTGAAGGAATTTGTCATAAAATAACCAGCTGTGAAGCCTGCACACCCTACAACTCTGTGAAAGCAGAAACCAAGTCTTCTTATAAGTCTTTGGACTGTTTCTCTATCTCCAGTCTGATGTCTAGCAGAAGAAGACACCTAAGAAATGTTCAGCGAGTGAATGAATGGCTAATGTTAATTGTGACTGTAGAATAGTCTTCCTTTTTGGTGACTCCAAAAGCAAAACCACAACTAATGGGAACATCCTTGCCAAACTATTTCCTACCACAAGGGAAGAAATAAACTGAATCAGGAATTGAAAATCAGGAAGGCTGAGAAGTATCTTGGGTAGCAGTGATGATTCCTGGTTTCTCCGGTTCTTTCTTCCTAACTCCTCACAGCCCATAGACCTTGGGTATTACAAAATCCTTTTTATCATTTAAGAATTACAAATGCCTAATTTTTCTTTGTTGTCCTCCTTAATTTTGAAGCAAAAAAGGTTTATTTCCCAAGATAGGTGCAACAAACTCAACTCTAGGGGAAACCCCACATCTTCATAAATTTCCCTTAACACCTCAAAATCTTAGTCATGGGCTAACCTAGTTTTTGATGTAAAATTGCTTCTCAGTGGAAGATTACTCAGCAGTAAGAAAGAATGAACAATGTGATAGATACAACCACCTGAATAAATCTCAAAATAATTTTGCTGAAAGAAATCAGAGCAAACAGTATATACCCTGTGATTCCACTTACACAAAATTCTAGAAAATGTAAACTATAGTGACCGAAAGTGGTTGCCTCGTAGGTGGGAAGGGAAGAAGTAGGAGGCAGGGGTTAGAAAAGGGTACCAGAAAACTTTGGGTTGTGATGGGTCTGCTCATTATTATTATGATTGTGGCAATGGTTTCATAAGTGTGTATGTATGTCAAAGCTGGTTGAGTTATGCATTGTAAATATGCAAATTATATTGGGTGTCAGTTACACACCAATAAAGCTGTTTTTAAAATTTTTGCAAGGAAATGGAGTCCTATTCCCCACCCTGTATTTCCTACCTCACTCTCCAGCTTCCTCCTGCTAAAAGGTGATCACACCCAATTTTGTTCCTAATGTGCAATCAGTCCTTTTTTATGGTAGGCACTGAGAGTTCTTTGCTTCTTCTGGAAGTAAAGAAAGTATTTAAACTGGGTCACCATTTCCTCCCACTTAATTCCCAGGCCCTCCTGAATGCTACAGAGAAGATTGTCCTCTTCTTTCTGTAGTCAGTTAGGGACTGCTCCCTGCCTGGCTCCAGCAACAGGTTTTTGAATAATCAGCAGCTGCACTTGCATGACTGTGAGCCTTGGTGGGCCATGACTTACCAGCCCCAGTGATAACAATTCTCAGACCTTTCACACGTTCTGGGGGTGCTTTTCAAAATTCCCATCGGTTCTACACAGGATGGCCTGAGACAGTGACCTGCCCATTTGCTTGTTCCTTCTCATATGGTTTCCTCATTGCTCTCCAAGGTGCTTTGGGGTTAGGTACCTCCAGATTCTAGTGAGAAGTGCAGACAGAGCCCCTCCTGAGGAAGTCAGCACTATTCTAATGGTAGAGGTAGTGCTGGAACCTAAGGAAGGATTGGGAATAAATCCCTGGAATATACAGAGGGGAGGCATGGTTAGCCTGCTGAAATGCTGCCTGTTCTCCCATCTTGCATAGACCAGAGGTTCAAGGGTTTAGGTGGTTAAGTAAGTAGGAAAGGCCTTCCATTAGAGCAGGGCTACTCACACCTGTGCTGGTCTGGGAATAAGTAAGAAGTTGAGACTAAGTGTTTAGAAACCTTTATAGCAATATGCCAACCTGATTTTATAACTGTTGGATCTAAGAACAAAAAAATTGTTCTTCTATTTCACATGTCTTTTACTTCAGACTCTTTTCGAGTAATTTATTTTTGTGTTAAAAAGTTGGAGTTTATAATAGATTGGAAATTACCCAAAAAAAAAAGAAAATGAACTTGCTCTTCACTATCAATCTTTCGAGACAGACTGAGCTAATTCCATGGCCTCTGAAGGACAGTTCTGGGTACCTGCCTTCTAAAGACGTGGTAGATGAGCTATAGAGAGATGTGGACAGTGCCAGGGAGGAAGAGGACAAGGAGTCACCCTTTGTCTCTAGTTCCTTCTCCTTGACCAGACTGTGCATGCGTCCCTGGGGAAGCACTGCACCAAACATAACCACACTTGAGACAAAATTTGAGGGGATTGCCATCAGAGGAGGAGCAGGAAAAACTGTGATTATCACCTGGAACTCTTGCCTTAGGTCAGCGTCCTTCACATTGCACCTTAGGGGCAGGTGCAGGAAGTAGCTGAGAAATAAGGATTTGAGCAGAACCATAGCTCAAGCCTCACTAGTGTGGAGTGAGCTGAAATTGGGAGTCTGACTTAAGAGAATTTCCTACATTTAAGACCTGTACTTGAAGACTTTTCCATTGTATTTTAGGTCTGTCTCTGCTGGTCCCAGCTCTGTTTCTGTAGTAAATCATGGTGTGAAGTGATATTCAGATTCCCAGGGGATGTGGAACAGACCACTGCCCTGCTTGTTCTTGAAGCAGTCAGCTGACCACCCCCTCACACTCCCATATCCTGGAGAGGTGATGGGGGCAGAGACAACAGCTTCTTCTTGTTGCCTCTTCTGGGACTCAGTCTACCCTCATGCTGACGATGATGTACTCCTTGACTGAGAGGAGACAATCAGGTTGGGTGGGTTCTGGCTCTTTAATATGAGAAAAGCTTCTGTCCTAGCTTTGGAGGAGAAAGGAAACACCCAGTCCACTTGCTTTTTTGTTAAATTAGAGGGTGCTTTCTGCCTTGTAAATTCTCCTGAAATATATGTTGCCTTTGACTTGGTGATGACACAGGCATGTCTGAGTGTGCCTGCTGTGTGGCAATGCATTCTTTCTAGCCCCAAGTGTTAGGGTGCAGGGAAAGCTGCGAGTCGACTTTGGGTGTCTTGTTGGTTGGTGCCACACTGGGAGGAGGCTACTGGAAAGCAGAAGCAGGGTTGGAAACTTGGCGATCTTTCCTCTTGTGCCAAACCCAAGTTAGTGACAATGCAGTCGTAATTACTTTCTTTAGGGATATTTTGCATTGTCTGGAACCATCTGCATGGAGTTTTAAAGGGAATGACAAAGGAGGACAGGAATAACAGGAAGGCTTTTACCAGATAATGCAATAGTAACTCGTAAAGCCAAGGTGGCACCTGTTGGGGATGGAGTGACTGACTCCCTTGGTCAGGGAGAAGAAGCCTGTGGTCCTAGGTCTTTACCTCTTCTGGTTTCCTGCCCTGAAACAGGGATAACCTGAAAAAAATTCAACTCACAGCCACCGGCCCCCCAAATTTAGCAAGACTTCTCCAGTATGAAACAATGTTAGTAAGCATTGGACTATGGCAAAGATTACAACTAATACAGTGTTTCAAGAAAGAGGCATGGATGGGTCTAAGGACACAGGAAAGGCTCCCGGAAAAGTGGGACTTGGACTGGCACTGAGTCCTTCCCTCCTTTGGAATGGAGTGTGAGTTCTAGACTTAACGTTGGATGAATATATAAGCTCTCTGGGCCACACGATGGGGAAGATAGCAACTACATCCTACGCTTTCTGTGGGCATTAAATCCTAGCTGAGTACATGCTTATTAATGTTCCCTCCCTTCCTTCATTTTTGTGGCTGCATGGCGTTTCTTCTGGGATGAATTCCTGGGAATGGCTCGCCAATTTGGATGCAAAGCTTAGATTTGCAAGGTTGTGATTTCTCCTTGTCGGGAGGCAATACTATGAACAAAGCAGGGGTCAACAGAAGCTTTTCCTCACTATGTACCCGGGTCCCTCACTGGGCTAAGTATGTCTCTCTTAAGCTGGCAACTCCAAGGCAGAGCTTATACCAAGAGAGACACTTTGCCCAAGTACTCACTTGGCTAAAAATACCAGAGTTCTCAATATTCATATTATGATTCATATTAATCAAGGTCTTAACCCACTGAGCCACCCAGGCGCCCATATTAATCAAGGTCTTGAGTAGTAGCTTCCTTCCTAGCCTCTCCTAATTTAGAAACATTTCCCCATTCTACTATACGCAAAAATAGAAAGTTCTAAAATCCTAGCTCACCCTAGAGTGCAGTTCATCCTGGAGAAAGGGCCTTTAAAGTGCCTTTAAAATGTTTCCATCAGTAGGAAATTGATCATACATAGAGAGGAAGTAGAGATGATGGAGAAGAGCCCAGACTTGGGATCCGAAGCACTTGCTTCCTGGCTCTACCACTTGATGAGCTACGTGAGTTTGGGTAAATTATTTAACCTCTTGGTGTCTGATTTACCCATCTGTTAAATGGGAAAATAACTGTGCACATCTCATAAGGTTGCCACCATAAGTAAAGGAATTGAGATGTATATAAAACACTCAGAGCACTACGTGGTCAGTGTAAGTAATAAACATGGGTTGGCCATAATTAATATTATGTCCTAGTGAAATGGGGAGAAGAAAGGTTTCAGGCCTTGAGGGATACTGTGCCCTAAAGAAGAGGGCACCAAGAGAGCCAACACTCACAGGGCCTGGTGACAGTGGGAGGGGGAGAAAAGACTAGGTGATAGGAACCCAAGTGCCAAATCCTAATGCAATGACTCAGGTTCAGTGGTGGGCGTTGAAATTGCCATCAGAGAGACCATTAGAATTTGACAATCTCTATTTTAGATTATGGAGTTCCTGGAAACTGCCTCTCTGCCAAGCTGGCCCAAGACTTGTTTTGGTGAGGATGACGTGCTAACATGGGACTGAGTCAATAATAGGTCCTTTGTTCTGCCTTCTGGACCTCTGGGTGCCACTGTGTGGACATTTGCAGGTTGGCTGGCAGCTGGCATCTTAAGGGTTTGGGTTGTTATCAGATGGACACTGACTAAACAGAGTCCCTCCCGACCGGGTGGTGTGTGCAGCAGGGCACGTAGGCCCACATACCTCGTATCTGTGCCTGGGCAATTACATCCCAGCCACCCTACCCCATTCCAAGGCAGCCGGAGCCAGCTGGGACACAGTTCCTGGGGAGCGAGCCAGGTGTTTTTCCCCTTTCATCCTTTTTAATTCCATAGGCATTTTCTTCTAAGCTTGGGCTCTAACTGCAATGTCCAACATGGAAAAACAAATCCAAAAGGCAGGAACTGAGCTGGGTCTGCTCATGGTGCTTCATTTTGCTATTTGGAAATAAAGCCAAGAGGCACAGCCTCTGTCCTCCAGGACAGAAAACCTAGAGGCAGCTTGTCCTTTATCCAGCTGCTGCCTGCCCAGGGAGGGTACTGCATATATCAACATGTGCGTGGTTCACTGCCTGGTCTGATCTGCAGGTCTCTCTTTAAGTACTAGTGCGGGTTTCAGAATCCAAGTGTATGAAGTGCATGTCTGGGCATGGTCTTTTGGCCAAGCCCCAGGCTTTGCAACCCATTCAGCTGGTCCCCAGAGCTGACCTCTTACATCGTAAGTGATCCCACGCAGTTCCGATGACTTATTGTTTTTGACAGTTCACACTGGTTTGGGAAATCTCCCTGCTGATGTTCTCTTATCTTGGCAGAGAGAACCATGTTTGAATACTAACAATTGGTGCCATTTATTGAACACATGCTGTGCCCCAGGCAGCTTGCTAAGGGTGCTTTACGTAGTGATTTCCTGTAGTCTTCCTGCAAACACTCCAGCGGAGAGAGTGTGATCAGCTCTGCCTTACACATGAGGACCCCGGGATATGGTGTTGTTAGGTAACTTGCTCAAGGCCACCCAGGTAGGAGGTGGTAACACCAGTATTTGAACCAGGCAGTCTGGTCCAAAGGGCATTCTTACCCACCATAGTGCCCACTGCCATTGTGTCTCTCTGCTTATACATCTCCAAGGATTAAATCAATGCCTGAGAGTGATCATCCTCATTGTTATCATTAGTTTGATTAACCAGTGGGGCCCAGAAGCCTCTACCTGGTTGATACTTTGGGTTAATTTGCTACATATTTGATATTAGGGATAATAACAGAAAAATTAAGTTATTTCCTTATGGATTACTACTACTTTGATTCAACAAATATTTAATGAGCATTCACTTTGTGCCAGGCAATATACTAGACCTAGCAAAGGGGGTTATTACAGGGTATTTGCCCTCAAAGAACCACACTCTAGAAATGTAAATAATCTTAAATTTCCAAGATGGGCCCTGTCTTCCTCTTTAGTCTCATTGCTTTGCATCCTCTGCCTTTGTGTCCTTTGGTTTGTTGAGCTTCCTACCACCTCAGAGCCTTCTCACCTTCTGTTCCATCAGCCTGAACCACTCCACATCTTTGCCGCATTAACTCCTCCTCATCCTTCAGGTCTTGTCAAAAACCGCTCTTATTTAGGGGAGTCTCTTACAATCCTATAGATTACGTTGGGATCTCCCTGTTACATCTTATCGTAGCTCCCTCAGCAGTAAATTTTTGTAATTATTTGCTCTATTCACCAGCTCCTTAAGGGCTTTAATAACATTTTTGTTGTTGACCATCATACTCCCAGCACACCATAGGTGCTCACTAAATACTATGAAGGGAACAAAGATTATAAACAATTTATTAGAGCAAAAACTGGAACGTGTTCGTCTCCAGTCCTCCAAAAATTAGACATCAACGCAGGATTAAACGTGCCAGGATTTTATTCGAGGGGGAAAAAAAAAAAAGAGGGGGGAGCGTGGAAAGCCGGGAGGGTCGTCAAACTGTGATGCAAGTCTGATCCTAGAGTGAAGAAGGGAAGACTGGAAGGTGGGGAGGACCATTAGTTACATTCGGGTGCAGCCTGGGCAGGTTCCCAGAGGCCAGCCAAAGTTGAAAGGCAGAGGAGAGCCCTCTGGCAGGAACAGCAGCTCCCCCCCACCAACCCAGCCCCCTTCCCTGATTGGCTGGGCGTGCCATGGGAGGCGTGACCCGGCAGCAGGGCGTGGCATTCAGAGGCAGCTGGGGGCAAAAGGCTCAAGTAGCTTCCTGCTCCCTGAGGTGCAAGCCTGGGGGGCTTGTTTTCCTGGTGGCCAAGTAGCAGTTCAGAGGCAGGAGGGGACGACATCTAGTTAATAGGGAGGACAGAGATAACCGAACAAAAGATTGGGGGGATCTTGATTCTGAGGCTTAGCAAGTATTTTTTGGACACTCACTATTCTTTGACACTGAGGAAGATACAGTAGGATTGGCTGTACATGGGCTTTCTTCAAAAAGATTTAAGCTAGTTAAGAGACAAAGTAAACTCACACGCATTCTTCTGAATCTCAGCTTTCTTGCATCTAAAATGAGGATAACTCCATCTACCTGGTGTGACGTGGGACAGGTAGACGCAGTGGCTTCCTAGATAGGGTAGGTGTTCAACAGCTAAGATTTGAATGAATTTAATTAATAACGATTAATTGCCTCGCTTTTTCAGCTTTTTTAGTCACTTCAACAGGGTTGAGAGTTTTCTAAGTTTTCGAAGAAACTTTTGGCTTGAGATGTCTGCTTTCAATGTAATTACTCTCATCAACAGTCCCCTGAGGCTTTTTTTTTTTTTAAAGAATATTTGAAGTAGAAGAACCACAGTTTAAATACGTGATCAAAACCAAGGAAAGATTTAGTGTCGAGTTACTACACTGAAGGAAGTCTCTGGGAAAAGGCTCCTTGGTGTGTGGTTGGCCCAGTGAGCTCACTGTGGGGGTTGGTTCCTTAATTCTTAACCTCAAGGCAGTGTTCAGTTTGTTCTCGGTTACAGTGCAGTCACTGGGATATTGCTTAATCAGGTTCTTTCCATAGGCAAAGGCTGTTGATCCCTGCGGGAACTGGAGATGTGGGGTGGGGTGGACCTTCTCCTTTTCCCTCACTGCCAAAGTAAAAGGGTGGTCTGCCTTTGCCTTTCCCCACCCCCAACACCCTTCTGCTTCTTTTTTTTTTTTTTTTTTTTTTTTTAAAGATTTTATTTATGTACTTGAGAGAGAGAGAGAGTCAGAGGGAGAAGCAGACTCCTTGCTGAGTAGGGAGCCTGATGCGGGACTCGATCCTGGGACTCCAGGATCATGACCTGAAACAAAGGCAGTCACTTAACCAATTGAGCCACCCAGGCACCCCTTTTTAAAATTTTATTTATTTGTTTTAGAGGCACAGAGAGAGAGAGAGAGAGAGAGACTTTTTTTTTTTTTAAAGATTCTATTTATTTATTTGACAGAGAGAGAGAGAGGTCACAAGTAGGCAGAGAGGCAGGCAGAGAGAGAGGGGGAAGCAGGCTACTTGCTGAGCAGAGAGCCCGATGTGGGGCTCGATCCCAGGACCCTGAGACCATGACCTGAGCCGAAGGCAGAAGCTTAAAATACTGAGCCACCCAGGCACCCCTAGGACTTGATTTTAATTCACTAGGATTTCCAGAGCAACTAAGTAGTAGATGTAGATACTGTGCCTCAGTATTCTCATACATAGGATGAGGGGAATAGACCGGCTACAGTATCAGATGTATATATGAAATGTGAACTAATCTAAAAAAAAGTATCATGGGAATGAAGAAGAAAGAGGTTTTCTGGGTGAGGAGGCCGCATGTGATTCAGGACTCACTGTTAATCATTGAGAAAGAGGTGAAGGAGACTCCATTCTGAGGAAGTAGCATGAGCAACAGCCAGGTGTGTTTGCCGTGCTCCAGGGAGACAGGTAATTTTTTTTTTTAAATATTTTATTTATTTATTTGACAGAGAGAGATCACAAGCAGGCAGAGAGGCAGGCAGAGGGAGAGGAGGAAGCAGGCTCCCCGCTGAGCAGCGAGCCCGATGCGGGACTTGATCCCAGGACTCTGAGATCATGACCTGAGCTGAAGGCAGCAGCTTAACCCACTGAGCCACCCAGGCGCCCCGAGACAGGTAATTTTTAATGGCTGGAAGACAGGGAGGGATCCAAGGACAGATGAGAAGGAAAAGGTGGCGTGGTGGATGAGCTATGGTGGTCCTTGAAGAGCTTGTTCAGAAACATCCTTGGTCAAGGAGAGCCACTGATGTTTTAGAAGCAAGGGACAAAGTCTGAATTATTTGGGAAAAAAAAATCTCTAATTGAAGGACAAAACCAAGACAGAGTAATACAATTAATTTTGGTGAGAGAGAATCGTTTCCACAAAAATGGAAATAAGAGGGCAGATCTGAGAGATAAAATGATGTGGCAGTAGAGAAGAAGAGGGCTTTGAAAGTTTCAAGTCCAAGGTTTCAAGCCCATATATACTGGGGTCAGGGATGAGGCAGGATGCCACCGAGAATAGGAACTGAGGAGGAGGTATCTGCTAGGTTGGGAATGGGGGTCTTCACAATAGATCATGCTGAATTGGAGGGGCTGGCAGAATGTGTGTCTGGGGGCGCCTGGGTGGCTCAGTGGGTTAAGCCGCTGCCTTTGGCTCAGGTCATGATCTCAGGGTCCTGGGATGGAGTCCCGCATCGGGCTCTCTGCTCAGCAGGGAGCCTGCTTCCCTCTCTCTCTCTCTCTCTGCCTGCCTCTCCATCTACTTGTGATTTCTCTCTGTCAAATAAATAAAAAATCTAAAAAAAAAAAAAAAAAAGGATGTGTGTCTGGATATGACACTGGAATTCAGATCTGGAGCTCAAGAATATAGTCAAGGCTGAAGATGAAGATTTGGGAGCTGTCATCACAGGGGTAGTAGTTGGAATGGCAAATTGTTTCACTTCCTCAATCACCTAAAGAAAGGCATGGGTTTCCAGTTCCATGGACAAAGGCAGGTGGAGGGATGTTTTCTGGTGCCTGGCTGGCTACTCCTGATCCTTCCAACACAGCCCTTGGATCTTTGAGATTCCAAGAAAGGAGTACATTAGTCTTACCCTCCTTCACTTAGCACAGCTTTACCTCTTTTCCCTCAGTTGTCCACTTCTAATTCTGCAAACAACAGCTGGAGAGGGTGAGTGAGGTTCAACTTAGCAGCTGTGTGTTGGGAATCAAGAAGGCATCCAGGATGAAGATACTTTCTGGCTACAGCTGCTGCCAAGATGAGTGTGTGTGTGTGTGTGTGAGAGAGAGAGAGAGAGAGAGAGAGACGTAGGAGAGAGAGAGAGATGGGGGGATTCATAGCAGGGAGTGGGTAAACACTGCTGGCCAACTTTCTTTTAAGGGTGGTAAATTAGATATTCTTAAAAAGTTTTGATTCTGTATCAAGGACGAATTCATTTCATGTTTTATTCCAAATCCTGATGATGAGAACATTAGAAATTGACCTTTCTGGATCCTCCTGTTGCTGGTGACCAGGCTTTGCTCACATACCCCGGCCACCTTGGAAAACGGAGTAAGCTCAACACTCTGGAAGCTGCTTCCAGGCTGGTGCCTCAAGTTGAAGCACAGGGATCTAGAAAAATGTGAGAAGATGAAAAGTTCAAGAAAAGGCTGTTGTTCCCAATCCCAGCTGAAGAGAGGTCTCTTCCTGGAGAGTGATGAGGGATTTGGGTGTGTGGTTTTGTTCCTGGCCCACCATAAGTCTTGAGTTGTGTAATCTGTTTCTTTTTTTTTTTTTTTTTTTTTTTTTTTTTTAAAGATTTTATTTATTTATTTGACAGAGAGATCACAAGCAGGCAGAGAGGCAGGCAGAGAGAGAGGAGGAAGCAGGCTCCCCGCTGAGCAGAGAGCCTGATGCGGGCCTCGATCTCAGGACCCTGAGATCATGACCTGAGCCGAAGGCAGCGGCTTAACCCACTGAGCCACCCAGGCGCCCTGTAATCTGTTTCTAATCATAATTTGGATTATCCCACACACTAACCAAATGTTTGTTTGTCTGAAGAGGCCCATCTTCAGGGCCCAGAGAGGTCTGATAAACCTCCACACAACAGCCCGTGTACTTCCGGCTGGTAGGCTCTTTCTGAAACTGGCAGGCAAAGACCGCTGCCTCTTTGTGCTCAGAAAGGGCTGGAAGTTCCTGTTCACAGTGTCCACACTTCTTCAGCCTGAAGCTGTCCCCTTTGGTCACTGTTGATATAATCCTTTCAGGGACCAGTTGGAAATGGCCGGGCGTTGTCCCTGAGGCCAGGCCCAGCCACTGGGGCCATGTCAGGTATGGAGGCAGGGCTCCTAGTAGGAAGCCACAGTGACTACTGAGACATCAGAAGTTTCTGGCTTTCTCCCAGGTCTCATTTTGACAGACAGGAGAGAAACCAAAGAGGCAGCCTGAGCTAACTAAAAGCTAGCTTAAAACTTAGCCTCTTAGGGGAAAAAATGAAACCAGAGAGGGAGACAAACCATAAGAGATTCTTAATCTCAGGAAACAAACTGAGGGTTGCTGGAGTGGAGGGAGTGGGAAGGTTGGGGTGGCTGGGTGATGAACACTGTGCTGTGGTAAGGGCTGTGAATTGTGCAAGACTGATAAATCACAGACCTGAAACAAATAATACCTTATATGTTAATAAATATAAATTAATTTTAAAAAAGAATCCCCTAGTAAAGGCCAGGGAAAAATTAAAGCAACAACAAAAACCACTTAGCATCTTAATAGTCCATATTCCTTAAGATAGTATGAGTTGGCAGTTTACTCTTGAGGACCAAGTAAATTCCATTGATTTTGAAAGTAGCCAACTTTTAAGCACTGTTTCACCCAGTTTGGAATTACACAGTTCTTTAAGAAGGAAGGGTTGCACTTCAAGACTACAACAATGGCCTAGGAGACGAGGCAAGGGTGGTTTTGCTAAGTCAGGGTATGGGTGGCTTAGAGAAGATGAATGAATAAAAGGAGGCAGGCAATTTCACAGATGAAAATGGATTCCATTTAATTCATGATGTACAGGAAAACTTTACGTCATTACAACACTTATGGTGTACAGATGACATGGGTCCCACCCCTGCTGTGAGCACAGGACAGGATATGAAGAATTCCACTACTTTGTCACCATTAAAAAATCTCTCTCCCCATCTCTCTTCCTCTTTCCCTGCACATGCTTGCGTGTATGCGTGTGTGTGTGTGTGTGTGTGTGTGTGTTTTCAAAAGAAATGTTGGTAGTAGTTTAGAGGACAAGACATATAATTGATGTATTTCTCTTTTCAGGTCTTAGGAGGAAATACCTAAGAAGAGGTGATTAATTACTGTCTGAAAAGTGCTTTGAGATCCTCTGAAGGAAGGTAATTAGAAGTGTGAGACGTGGTTCCTAGATGTTGATTACATGTGATTATATGTAAAGAATGGTGCTAGACTACTTCCGATGCATTCCTCTTCTGCATCTCCAAACAGACAAGTGTGTGCTGGGAAGAGAAGTGAGAAGGGCTGGGAGGAAGAAGAGCAATTGGAACAAAGACTTGTATTTCCTGTGAAGTGGGAGGAAGATAGCCCTGGGGTCTCAGGGTCTTTGCAGAAGACACGCATCTGAGTGGGACCTGGGCCTCCTGTGTTCCTCAGGAGAGTCTGCCTCCTCACCCCCTGAAACTCTGTTGACTTTTAGGGTGGTCTCTTTGTTCAAGTTTTACCAGCGGACTCCATGACTATATCGTCACAGGGGAAACCACCTTCCGTTTTCCAAGAAAACTGGAGGCTTATTTTCTGGGTCATTGTTAGGTGGGTAATAATCACAGAGTATTAAAATCTTTATTATTCTCTGCTCTTATGGAGCTGCTTTTCTTAGAAAGCCCCATATTTTTCTTTCCAGCCAAGTCTTATTTTGGGAGGAAGTTACTCTAATATGATACCGGTCTGTAGCTAGATTGATGACACCTCTCTGATGATCCGTGGTGTCTGACCTCAAGGGCCCAGAAGCAGTCGTGTATGTTGGTTAGACCTCAGAGCCAGAGCCCGCTTGAATTCTGGATCTGTTGCTCCTACTCACAGGACTTGAGGCGAATTATCCAACCCCTCAGAATCACAGTTTCTTCATTTGTGAAATTAGATAGGAAAGGCATCTACCTCTTTGAGTTATTGCGAGCATTCGAAGAGGAATTGTGTCTCACACTTGCATTAGGGTCTTGTATGTTGGAAGCACCAAATACGTGTTTGCTGCTGCTGCTGCTACTACCTATGAAAACTATAGACTCATTGAGAGCAGAGGATTATGACTAGGATTGCCATCATTATCAAAGTACTCCTAAAGAAACCAAGGTTGGTTTAAAGCTAAATGCTCAAGTAGCTAAAATTATGCTTGGCACTCTTCCACTCCTGTTCTTAGTCTCCCCCTTTTTATTCTGGCTTTTCCAAATTTCTGACCTCATGGCCATGGCTTGAGGTTTTCATGACATGTTAAACATATCCACTATGAGTGCAAGCGATTAAAGGTATAGATACCTGCAAGAATGGAGTCACACTTTCAAGGACACTGAAATCTTGATGTTTTTCTGAAAAACAAAGTAATAAATCCTATAGACCTCTAGCACTTTGAAGCTGGACTTCAGGGACCATCTAGTTCAAGTCCAGAGTAGGCAAATGATTCACCCTTGGAGAGCGGGCATAGCTGATTAATGGGAGAATGGGATTAGAGTCTTGGGTTGAGCTAGACAATTAAGAACTATGAACATGTGAAACATGGTATGACTCCTTGTAAATCTGCTTCTACTGAGCTACACCACAGCAATACACCATTAGTCTCCAAAAAAGGCTGCTATAAGATTGCCTACAAAATGGCATTTTGTGTCTTAAAGGAGATGAAGTTGAGGATGTCATCCTGATCCTGTTTACGCAAACACTTTAGTTGCCATACCTTTCCGTTCTAAGCATTGAGAATGGCTGGCACTTCTGAGACAACTGTTTTCATCTGATGAATGTCATGAACTTTTTATGTGATCATTGATCATAGGATTAATGCCTTTTGAATTCGCTACTAGAAAGCTCAAGGCCAACTTTACATGCTACCTCTGTGACTAAAAGCCAGTATCTACTACAAATTATAGATGTTCGCTGTGGCTGAAAACTTCATAGCCACTTTTCCTGAGCTGTGTTCCACTGAACACTAGCCATAACTATTTCTTGGTGTGGGAGAAGAGTTTTGGGGTCCTGGACACTGTATCTTTTACCTCCTTCTTTGATAGTCTTGATGTTTTCATTGGTGTCTTAAATGTTCTGAGGAGTTTGATCATTTAAAATCAAAACAAACAAACAAAATCCCATTTGAACTTTCTTTTTTTTAAATTTATTTGTTTGTTTATTATTTTATAATATTTTATATTTTTTAATAAACATATAATGTATTATTAGCCCCAGGGGTACTGGTCTGTGAATCGCCAGGTTTACATACTTCACGGCATGCACCATAGCACATACCCTCCCCAACATCCATACTATTTGAGCTTTCTTGAGCATTGTCCTTATAAAACTTGTTTGACCACAGAATCTTATTAAAATATTATCTCAAAAGTCTAGTTTTATATGAAATATGTTCTGGGAAATACTACCTTTCAATAACATGTTATCAAATCCTGTTTATTGGATTTATGTCAGTACGAAGGTTGTTCTTGACAATGTGACTCTTCCTAGTTCTACACAGCAGGGAGAGAATCCATGTGGGGATATTAGACCAGTCAACTGAGGAGGTCCCTTTGAGTTTGAAAATTTGGTGATCCCTGATTTAATAAGTGAAGAAAAGTTCTTCAAGAGTGTCTGCTCATAGAATTACAAATTTAAGTTTACTAACATGAAGACTAAAGCTAGAAATTAAAACATTATATAACAGTTCTGGCATTTTTTAATATCTAATCTAAAAGATGGCTTTAAAAATTATGTTTTTAAAAACAATCTCCCTCCCCTACAAGGAGTATAAGACAAAGAAGAAAATTTCCTTTGGAAAGCATCAAAGTTAAAAGTTATAAAATTTTCATCTGAACTCCTATTGGGTTATGGAATTTAACCCCCCTTCCTGCTTTGATGAAGGCTTACAGAATGAGGGTGATACAAATTCATGGTATATCTTGAGGGGTTGTGTAGCTGAGTTTCTTCCTCAAGCCCACGGTGCATGTAGAACCCGAAATGTCCATTTCCCAAGCACCTTTGCCTTTAAGATCCCTTCCCCTCCACTCTCCATTAAAACTCAACAAACAAAAAGCAACAACAAGGACTTCAAACCCTAGCCACAGGTGTATTACTTAGGTGGGAGCCTGGGACTTGCCTCAGACAACACACTCAGCCTCTGGAGTTGCTCCATTCCTTTGACCATTGAGCCTAGGCCCAAGGAGAAATTCCAAGGGCAAAGTCACCTTTAAAGAGAAGGAATAGGGGACGCATGGGTGGCTCAGCAGGTTAAAGCCTCTGCCTTCGGCTCAGGTCATGATCCCAGGGTCTTGGGATCAAGCCCCACATCAGGCTCACTGCTCAGCAGGGAGCCTGCTTCCTTCTCTCTCTCGCCTGCCTCTCTGCCTACTTGTGATCTCTGTCTGTCAAATAAATAAATAAAATCTTTAAAAAAAAAAAAAGAGAGAAGGGATAGGCTCTCCTGCTCAGGTCCTTGGTTGACATCCAGCTCCCTCAGCGTCCTACCTGACATGATACCATACCTCCAATGTCTTTCATTACCTTTCCTCTTGTGTATGACTGTGGGAGGTGTGCAGTTTTGTTATTTCTCTGGCCCCCTTATCTCTCTGATTGCATTTCTGTGTTTTTGTCCATGTGCAACAATGCCTGCTACATGTCAGGTATTATGTCACAAAAATGCATATGCCCTGGTCCTTGCCCTTGAGTAGAGCACAGTATAGAGAAGCAGATGAGCACTGGACACAATTTCCATTCGGTGTGACAAAGACTCCACAAGAGCCATGCGTGATGACCAGGGAGGCAGTAATGGAGGTGGCATTTGGGTCTAGTCTTAGAGAATGTGTTGAACACGGATTTTTCCATTAATAGAATTACTTTTTTCTGCTTCATGGCAACCAGCCTGCTAGATGGGGAGGTATTGTTCTGGATTAAATCAGGAGACTAACTGACAGAATCTATTAGCTAAAGTCTAGACTCTTATTTCAAGCAATTCAGTGAATGTTCAGGTCTTAATCATTTCAGTTATCAGAGGACAAGACCACCTAGAAAGTAGACTCTATAGAACTTAGTCTCAAGTTTCCCTGATGTAAAAATATTCTAGCGATAGTCTTCGGTTTTGGAAATTCTTAGAATTAGCTTTGCTTTATGTTCAATAATGCCAGTTTCCCGATCTCATGGCAGACAGAAAATAAATGGCATGTTTAAATTGCTGTTTGGATGAAAATAAAGCTCATTACTGAAGAACAGGTTTTAATTTAAATTTCAGAAGAAATTTTACAAAGCGCAAGAATATGTGGGGTAAGCTGGCTCCTTGAGTTTGCTGTTTCTTAGCTGACAAGGGAAGGTGGTTAACAGACCTAGTACTGGGCAGAATTCTGTGGATTTTTTTTCAAGTAACTTTTATGAGTCAAATCCATGGCTGTCAATCATGTGACATAATACCCATCACTTCTCTGGCTGTATGAATAGTTCTCTAATTTGATGTTAGTAGACAATTTCTTTAGCAAATACTCTTTTTTCTTAATACTTAGCATGTCAGGTCTTCCCTTTTCACCTTCCCAAAATTCAATTTAATAATGATTTTTGACTGCTTACATTTATTATATCCAGACCTGATAGTATCTTCATCTTCTGTTCTCTTTGGGTTGAGAGGGTGTCCATCCCAGTGGTTTTCCAGACCCCCAAATCTGAATAGGACCCTTTACCCCCCAAACCATAGGGCTGACTTAGCATTTGAAAGCAGCAGGTATTTTCCACTTTTTGAAACTTAGGATCTTCTATTTCCACATCTGAGAGTTTTGCTCCCCGTGTCTGTCATCCTACACACCCTCATGGTATTTTAATACATATATGTGACTCTGACCAGCCCACAAACTCATTAAGAACAAGGAATGTGTCTTATTTGTCTTTGTATTCCATAGTTCATTACATAAAGGAGGTACTTAAGAAATATTTGTTAAATATATTATATGTTTATCCTAAAAGATAATAAATTAGACAATTGGATGTAAGTTGTTTCCCTGTGCAAGATGTGAAAAAGAGAAAATATCACATATGCAGTTCTCAGAACGTGACTTCTCATAGCAATTTTTTTTTAAAGGGCAGATCAAGGAATGTCCTCATAAATGAAATGTGAATTCCTCCCCAGTGTGATCCAAGAATCCTGATTTACTTTGTGCTCAAATGGGACATTCTACTTTAGGATCTTGCATTTGTGGATTAGATACTCAAGAAAGGTGATACCGGGGAGCCCCTGGGTGGCTAAGTTGATTAAGTATCTACCTTTGGCTCAGGTCATGATCCCAGGGTCCTGGATTTGAGCCACACATTGGGTTCCCTGCTCAGTGGGGAGCCTGCTTCTCCTTCTTCTGCTTTCCCTGCTTATACGCACTCTCTGTCAAATGAATAAATAAAATCTTTAAAAAAAAAAGGTGATATCTGGACTGAAAGTGAAGGATATTGCTGTCTGTGGAAGACTAAGACAAGCTTGCTTCTGTATCTCTCGCCTAAAATCCCAGTAACACAGTTATCGGCTACTGGGCGTCTATTCTGTGTCAGGCATTCAAGAGGCACATGATTTCATTTAATCCTCACAAGCAATTGACTTCCTCTAGGTCAAATAAGTAAAATGTACCTCAAACTAAACCCAGGGACAAGCCTCCCCCAACCTTGGCATTCTCCCAGGACTCTCTGTCCCAGTGGATGAAAGCTTCCGCATCCACTTCCTCCAGCGAGAAACCTTCCCTGTCTGTCCAGCTTCTGAGTCTTGCTGAGGTAACTAACGTCCACCCACTCATAGACACCCTGCACGGCTTCCATTCTGGCTCCAGCCACCATCTGCCCTCCGTGGATGGCTCAGTATCCACCTCGGTCGTCTTCCTTGCCCTCCTCAAATCTATCCCCCGCACCAAAGCTTGAGTGGTCTTCTCAGAACTCATGTATGCCCACATAATTTTCTTGATTAAAAATCCTCTGCTGATTTTCCTCTTTTCTCTTAGGGCACAGACCAAAGTCCTTAACCAGGTCCACCATGCCCTGCTTGGTTTGGCTTCAGATGACCTCTCCAGTCTCTTCTCATCTTCTGGGCTTCCACTATTCCAGCTGTTTCCTGAGCCTACGTGGCTCTTCCCTTCCCTTTTAGAGTCTAGGCTGTTGCCCACTATGCTAACAGAGCTCAGCTCCATAGCATCTTTCTCGAGGGACTTCCATGTACTTTATGCGTGTGTGCCTTTTTCATAGTTTTAAATTTATTCATACTTGCTTAATTTTTTTTATTACTCTCTGACTCTCTTGTGAGCCTGTAGGCTGCATGAGGACAGGGTAGGCCTGTTTTCATTCATTAGACCATAGCCCAGAACCTGAAGGTAGTGAATAATTGGGGAGTATTCGTTGTATAAATTAGCACACAAACAACAGCTTCCAAGTAGCAGAACAGATCTGAACTCAGAAATTAACACCCCATGTCTTTGGTGTGTGGCCAGGCTCCCAAATGGCCATTTTCATCAAAGGACCACAGGTGTGGAGACAGAGGAAGGTACACGTGGGGAGTCTGGCTCATGCCTCCCTCTGGGCCAGGGAAGGGATGTCCCCATAGCTTGTGGTACTTCAACACCACGCTGCTCTAACATCACTCAAGGCACTTTGTGTAGTTTCTGGCAATTAATCTCTCTCCACAAGCCTTTCAAGAGGTTAAGTAACTTGCCTACAGTCACCCAGAAATTAGGTGTGGAGCCTGCGTTCAAGCCTGAGCCATTTGGCTCGAGATACACATTTGCAATCTTTTTGCTGTCTGTCCTTGGCTTACTTTGTTCCGTGTCCCCGCCCCCTGTCCCCACCCCCCGCCCCACCCGGCCCCCCAGGAGACACTCTCTGATTTTGGTGTCTGCTCTTCTTCTTTAAAATCTGCACCCATTTCTTCTCTAATTTATCCTTTCCCTTCTCTTCCCCTGCCTCTTTTCTTCCCTCTGTCTTCCCTCCCTATCTCCCTCATAATTCCATTAGTGAGGAGAACCATGACGTTATTTACCTGGAATTTATATTTCAGGAAGCTTTTTTTCTCAGCAGCCCGGAGCTTCCTGCCCACTTTGCAACTTTGTAGGACAAAATGCAGATAAGCATTATAAATCTCAAAGCGTGTGTGCTCTTACTTTAATGATTCCTTGAGATACAGTTTTAAAATCACCTCTGATTTTGGGCTTTGAATTTGGACTAGTAAAGGTAGTAAAGGCAATGTAAAGAAAGGGAAATAAACTTCAAAAATGCCTTTTTTTTTCTCTCCCTATGAGAAGTCCACTATAAATTTTGGAGATGCTTCTCAAATAAAACTAGATTCTTTGGCTGCCTGCTGCTTCCCTCCACATTTCACCTCTTTTCTTGAAATTGCTGGAACCTGTCTCAGGACATGAGGTCATCTGAGTGTTTAGGTCCACAGGTCCTATAGAGGGCTCAGGCACACTGATTTGCATTTCTGGGTCAGTGTGATTTCACTTTCATTGAACCGTTGTACTGACCCTTGTTTTTCCACACTTTGACTCTTCCCACCCTCTGAGAGCAATCAGTGTGCTCCCCTTGCAGACAGTACTTGGCCCCCAACACCCCAAGTGTGCAGACTACCCACACTGACCTTTTCAAGGTGCCCAGCATCACGAAGGTGCTTTCAATGAGACACTGGCCAACATTTGAGGTGTCTCTGGATGCAGCTTTTATTCACATCTAAAAAGGTAGTTTTGTGTGTTAATAACAAAAATGAAATGAACATTATAGGATATGTTTTCAGATATGTCCATGGTGGTCATGGTTTTGCACTTCCCGTGTGGGTGTTAATCCTTGATGTCTTGAGAGCAACAATGGAGAAAGACAGATGTCCTATTCTCTCTCTTTTGTATGAGTCATGCCGGGAATTTGGTGAAGACCCGCAGTGTGTCAGGGGGACATGACACATATCTAAGTCTTTAGAATAAGGCTCTTTCCAGGCACCTGGGTGGATCCGTGGGTTAAGTGTCTGTCTTGGGTTCAAGTCATGATCCAAGAGTCCTGGGATTGAGCCCCACGTCAGGCTCCCTGCTTAGCAGGGAGCCTGTTTCTCCCTCTCCCTCTGCTGCTCTGTTTGTGCTCTCTCTCTCTGTCAAATAAATAAATTATCTTAAAAAAAAAAAAAAAGGAATAAGGCTCTTTCTGCTCTCTTATTCTCAGTGTAATTTCTGTAAAGAGGGAGCAAAGACCCCCGAAAAGATTTAGTTACTTGTGCTGATAGATATAGGTCATTAGTTGTTCGTCTGTGATAAGGTCCACCTGGCTAGAAGACCCTTGTGCAAAGGTAAATGTGCATCATAAAATGCAAAATGCTGTACAGATGTTGGATATGAACCCGATGTTAGAATAATTGAGATCAAATATGAATGAAATGTCGGTCTCCCGAAGCATTGCCTCAATCACTGAGAATAAGTATTGCCTTTTTCTTATTTATTGCCGTTTTCTTAGGAGTAATAACATAATTGTGTGATACGTGAATTATATCTTGACATTGTTTAGAAAAATGTAGTAACAAAATTATCAAGAAGATAGGTAAACAATGAGAATCAAATAAAAATCACCAATATTCCCAGTTCCCAGAGAGAACCGCTGGTAGCATAAATTATTTTCTCTTGGTTTTGGTCTGTGAATACTGACCTGAAATAGTGCAGTAAGTCATGTTGAAATCTTTTTCACAATGTGTTATGAACATTAAATATTCTTCTGCTTCTGCACAGTGTTCTGTAACATAAATGTTTTATAAAGAATTTAAACAATTCTCTGTTGTTGGACATCTAGGCTGTCTCCCAAGTTTTTGACAATATGTGTAGCTCTCTAATGAGTATCCTTATGGCTATATTTTAAGCACCTCTATGATGCTTTCTTAGATGAACTTCTAGATATCTAGTTGCTAAATCAAAAAGAGTGCTCATTCTTTTAAGGTTTTAAAGCACACACACGCACATGCACTCCTTCAGAAAGGCTGAATCAATTTATGCTAGCAGTGTATATCACTGTACTTATTTTTATATATATTCCCCAGCACTCCATATTATTTTCAATATTTTTCCAATTTGACAAGTGAAAAATGGTGTCTCGTGCTTGCAATTTCCACTCCTTAGATTCTTAATGTCCTGAAGCATCCTTTCACATGATTATCGGCCATTTACAAGTATTTATGTCCTTTGAATATTTTTCTTAGGCACTGTGTATCTTTCTGTCAATTTCTAAGGTTTTTAAAAGCTAATAAGGTTATTAATTCTTTGTCATCCTTTTGATTTGAGTTTAAAAACAAACAAACAAACAAACTTCTTAAATGAAAGTGATGCAGATTTTTCCTTAGAAAGAAAAGCAGCTGAAATTGGTGACACAAAGTCTGCTCCTGACTGTTTTCACCTGGTGTGCGCATGGGTTTGTGAACTTGGTGTATGCCTCAGTTGCTTTCTGGCAGAAACTCCCAAATCAAGAGTCAGAAAACATCATCTTTACGAATAGTTGTGGTTTCATTTTGAGATAAATAATTACTGAAGTTAAATAAGGGGAAATTACAAATACTTTTAAGCATTTGCCAATTTTGTATTTATATCATCCATTTCCAAAGACTTCCAATTCCAAATATTTTTAAAGGAAAATTTATGTTTTCTTCTGCTTCACCGACTTCATGTGTGGGGTTGTTGTTTTCTCTATTTTAGCAGTAATCTAAATCAGGACAAACACAGGCCAGAACTCCAAGGCAGATGACAGGGACTTCTAAGACTGGATGGTCTGCTGGGCTGGGTACTTAAACAGAAGTTGATGTTGGATGAGACCACATCCTTCCTCCCTGTCCCTTCCCTTGCCTTGCTGCCCTCTCCCTCTGTCTCTCTTTCTCTCTTTCCCCCTCCTTCTCTTTAATTGGCTACAGGACATTGGGTAACACTCCCCTTTGCTTCTAGGCAAAAGGAAATAATAGTCCTCTTCCTGTCTGAGACAAGAGGTTGGGGGAGGTGGTTGAGCGGCCAGTGAGATCTCTTAAACATTCAAAGGATGATTTTTTTCCTGCTACTTAAACATGTAACTGTGCTCAGGTGTGCACACACTCAGATGCACGTGTGTATTAGCTGGCGCACTTGTGTTGCTCAATCACTCAGTTGTAGATTTTCTTTTTCAGTTTGTCTTTCAGGATGATAAAGTGTAAATGTAGTATTTAAATCTCTAAGAAGATTGCTATTTTTTAATGACTGGCTCTAACTCCTTTTATTAACTAATGGAGATCGTGTTGACTACATCTTAACCAAGGAGGTGTGGTGTGAGGGTAATTAAATGGGTCCGTTAAGTTGCCCCTTGTCTGGAAAAGGACTGCCATCTTTTTTTTTTTTTTTTAAGATTTTTTTATTTATTTGTTTGACAGATAGAGATCACAGGTAGGCAGAGGGATAGAGAGAGAGAGAGAAGAGGAAGCAGGTTCCCTGCTGAGCAGAGAGCCTGATGTGGGGCTCGATCCCAGAACCCTGGGACCATGACCTGAGCCGAAGGCAGAGGCTTTAACCCACTGAGCCACCCAGGTGCCCCAAGGACTGCCATCTTTAAACAGAGCAAGGGCATGGCTTGTCTCCAGATTGTGGGGTAAGTGAGGATAATACTTTTAGTGATGAAGTTGGCATTTCCCATCTGTGGTACTTCAAACATAGTCCTCCTTCTCTGTACTAATCACAAATGCAAAAACTCTGCTGATACTTTGACCATCTGGCTTTCCCATCATACCCTGTTTCCATACCTGGAGATTCAGAGCAGACCTTTGATTGATGTTTTTCAAAATACTCTCATAAGATTCAAGGACAGACGGAAAACATTCTTCCAAAATTGCAAATGGTAGAATGAGCATTCATGACTTTTTCTTACTGCTTTAGCATTGTTAATGATCTTAGCTTCTGGATTTTTCAAAAATGCATTTTTTTTTTTTAAAGCAAAACATTGCATTCTTACTCGTTGCTTATTTTTGACAGTGTCAGAGCTAAGATTTAAGCAGTGGATAATAGTCCCAAGTTCAATGTGAAGTTCAGTGAGTTCTATATTCTACTTTAATTAAAATATTTACATGTTCATGGTCTACTTTCTCTTCGGGAGCCAGATACCACTTTAATTTGGTCAGCTAGCTGGTTCTGCTAATTGAATAGTCATGTAAAATACCACTTTGAATCTGTTCCAGGGTATGGCATTATTCTGAATTATTACTAAATTTAGCCATTTCCACAGACCTATCCGTCTCTATCTGCCTTGGTACCAAGCCTGGCTTGGGTTTCAAGGGCTGCTTTAGAAAAATGCAGTAAGAGGGCACCTGGGTGGCTCAGTGGGTTAAAGCCTCTGCCTTCGGCTCAGGTCATGATCTCGGGGTCCTGGGATCGAGCCCCGCATCGGGCTCTCTGCTCAGCGGGGAGCCTGCTTCCCCCTTTCTCTCTGCCTGCCTCTCTGCCTACTTGGGATCTCTCTCTCTGTGTCAAATAAGTAAATAAAATCTTTAAAAAAAAAAAGAAAGAAAGAAAAATGCAGTAGGCCCCCAATTTCATTTTCTCTCCTTAGCCACTCCTCAAGCAGCAATTTGCCTTATTTTTGCTGTTTCCTAAGTTTTAAGAAGAGTGACAGACAAGGTATTGAGCTGTGGTTTCTCTCTAGATTCTGTCAGTTTCCTCAAACACAGTCATCTCCTCTCTTAGCCCCTGGTGTGCTGCTGGGGATTACTGGGCCCCACTGGCCAGCTGCTGCCTCACCCCGCAGAGCTATTTGCTTTTAGGGAGCTAGGAGCTAATTCCCCTAAGTGTTACATACTTGGAGACTCTTTAGCATGAACAACGGTGAAGAAACAGGAACTCTCATCCCTTTCCTGGCATCAGAAAAAAGGACCTGGGTGTTTTAATATCCCATTTTTTCCTTCCCCTTTTAGTTCAGATGAGGGAACAGGTGCGGTCTTGTGGCAGAAGGAAGATGACCCTGGCTAGGATTGTTTTGTCTGTTAGCTCTGCCTTGGTGAGGGAAAACCTTTTAAATAATTACTCATAGTTTGAAAGGTCCAGGGCATGGGGAGACAATTAAATACAATATTTGGACCATCCACTCTGAACTATGTAGTATTATTGATAAATGTGATAAAAGAAACTTTCATCAAGTCCAGAATGGGGCGTTTGAAACACACCGCTCCTCACGGGTGGGTGTACTTCCTTCTTTCTTTGTAAAGCTTCACTGTAAGTAGCCCCGTGTGAAACTGGAACTCCATGTGGGGAAAGAGGACGGGTGGAGGAACCGTCATGTTATTAAGTTATTGCAAATGTAGTGACTGGTGATTTCACACGTACGCATTCCACATTTTACAGGAAGCACACACATATAAGAAACCATGCCCTGCTGGCCCCTTACCACCAGATTTTCCATTGCCTGCCTCTAAAATCTAATGCTTGCTTATTTGATCATGCCTGTTGCTCTTCTATAGTGCAGAAGGAATGTGGTCATGTGAATTTCAAGGGTAAGAAAGCAATCTATGTGTATCAAGCAAATCTAAAGGACAAAAGAAATTTTTTCAGTCACTCACAGCGTAGTATGTCCTTCCTTCTCTTCACAATGCTTCCTTTGAGATGGCTTTTTTTGGTTGTTGTTGCTTTTTTTTTTAATGAAACCAAAATAATCTTGCCAGTAGGGTCATGGAAATTTTTACCAACTCCATTTGTTCATAGTTGCCCATCCCTTCTCATTTCTTTTCCTTCTTTATAGACAAAAAACTTAAAAAAAAAAAACCCAAGTTATTTGACTTCTTTTTCATTATAAAAAGTAATTTCTAAATAAAAGCTTGTAAAAATTTAAACAATATAAAGGCATACAAATTTTAAAACACACTGCCCCCCAGTCCCCTTTCTTCCAGCCATATTTACTTTTTTCTTTTTAAGAGTTTATTTATTTACTTGACAGCACAAGTAGGCAGAGAGGCAGGCAGAAGCAGCCTCCCCGATAAGCAGAGATGTGGGGCTCAATCCCAGGACCTTGAGATCATGACCTGGGCTGAAGGTAGAGGCTTAACACACTGAGCCACCCAGGCGCCCCCAGCTGCATTTACTTTTTAATCTGTTGGTAGAACTAGAGTCAGTTAGAGTTTCTTTCCCTTCTTTCCCCCTTTCCTTTCCTTTCCTTTCCTTTATTTTCTTCTCTCTCTCTCTCTTTTAAGATTTGTTTATTTATTTGAGAGAGATAATCCTCAAGCAGATGCCCTGCTGATGTGGAGCCCAGTGTAGGGCTTGCACCCTGGATCCTGAGATCATGACTTGAGCCAAAACCAAGAGTTGGACATTTAATGACTGAGCCAGCCAGGTGCCCCTCAGGTAGATTTTCTATGAATTCTTATCAAGTATAGTAAATACACATGGAGAACTGAATACCAACTCTTCTTTCTCAATACACATGTTTTCAGAAGGGGAGAGAAGGTTGAACTAGACTGAAAAGAGATGGGAAGGAAGATGCAGCTGCTCTCACCTCCCTTAGAGATCAGCTTCTTGAAGGTGGGATTTATCTATTAACTGTCTTTATAAATTTATCAGGTTAGGAAAATGTCTATCACAGGGTCGGGAGATTGAGTCCTGCATCAGCTCCTTGCTGGGCATGCAACTGCTTAAGATTCTCTTTCTCCCTTTCCGTCCACACCTCCTCAACCCCTGGACTTGCACAAACTTTCTCTCTTGAAAAAAAAAAAAAAAAAAAAAAGGATTGAAAAGCAGGAACTAACTGGCTAAGGTTAGGTAGAGTTCTCGGAAATAATGTCAGTCTATCAGAGGCTTCCTTGCTTGTATTTTTATGTCTACCTTGGGTTTTTAATCTATAAGCAGCCAGCTTGTGCTACTTTGAGGTTTAGTACCATGGGTAGTTGCTGCTAAATTAAACTAAAATTAAAGATAAAAGCCTATTTGGAATAAATCCATACTTAGAAGAGGAAACTCTGAATCATTTCTATCATTTATTCACTGGGGGATTTGTACTTCAAAGATCACTAAGATTCATAGGCTCACCACCTCCTTTTGGGAAAAAAGAGGCCAGATAGAATTCTCTAGACTTAGTGCCATCTCTTCCACCACCATGGCCGCAATAGGAGTCAACATCTGACTGAAAGGATAGCCTGCTTTAGGCTCTCCTGGCCCCCTTGAGGTAGCCAAGAGTGGCCCTGGATTGTTATTGTCTGAACCAATCACAGGGATGTCAGAAAGATCCAGAAAGAGAGAAAATCAGACTCATTTACAAACAAGGTAGTCCAGTGCCAATGCCGAAAACAAGGGATGTGGAAAGAGAAGGCAGTAAGCCAAAACTATGAGGCAAGAGATGACTTCAGTAATGGAGGCGATGAAAGAAGATATAGAAAACCATCAGTAGAACAAGCCTGTAGAGAAAAGAATAGGATGCTGGAGATGCTTCTGGAGCGGCAGGATGCTGGAGAAACTTGTTTTATTCCCAACAACATTCTAGTTCTTCATGTGGCCTGCCATGTAGCTCTGGAAACCACTCACTTTGTTTCCTCAGCCCTCCCAAGTATCCCTACAATGGGAACTCTTACCTGAGGTGAATGAGTAGTCTCCATATTTTGCAACTTGAAAAATCCCCATTTGTAAGAAGAGCAGGTTGTTTAGAGAGAGATACTATAGGATGACACACAGATGGCCTGGGAAGAGCTTTACATGGTGGCAAATGCTTTTCTAGGGTCACCACAATTCAAGGTCTCGTTTTCTCTGCTGTAGACTTTGAAATTTGATTTCATCCATGTAGACAGTGTGGGCTTACACCAAGTAGGAGATTTCTAAATCATCCACTGTATGAATGGCAGTGTGAGGTAGAGCTTTCCAGAGTTAGGGATCCCCCTGTTACAATTTTTGGCACTATTGAACATCTTTTCTTTATCAAGACTCTCTTTGGGCTCTTCACCCTTTTTTCCTGAGCATTACTTCTTTTCCTCCTTCAGTTTCATAAATACATATGTTCCTTATGGTTTGTCTTTCATCTCTTTTTGTCTCCTTGCCTTCCATGGAAATGCCCTCCCTGCCATGGTTGTCCTCTATCCCCTGACCACTTTACTACCTTCCCAGATTTCCAAATCTCTTGGTCATCTGCACCTGCAACTCTCACTAGTATCTCATTTTCACTGAGTTCAAATGGAAATTATTCTCTTTTCCTCCAAAGTTCTTCCTCCTATGTTCTTTCCCCTTCTCTAACACAGGAACAGTGAACCGAACTCAAAGTTCAGAATCCTTTTGACTTCCTTTTTTTCTCCTTGTGACCAACAGTGATCATTGCAAAGTCCTAGCAATTCTACTGGGTCATGCCAGTGTCATCCAATCCCCTCTATATTCATTATCTGATGCTGCTTCATGAAGCAGGTTGGGGTATAGCCGTTTAAACAAGACATATTTATTGGTTCACACAGTTCCTGGGGTTAAGAATCTGACAGTGGCTTAGCTTAGTTGGTCTCATGAGGTTTTAGGCAAGCTCTTGCTGGGGCTATAGTCATCTCAAAGCTTGATGAGGGCTGGAGAATCTGCTTCAGAGATCGTCCATGTGTTGTTAGCAGGTCTCTGGTCCTTGTTGGCTATTGGCCAGAGACTTGAGCTCTTTCCAGGTGGATCACTCCATAGCTCTGATTACCACAGATGGCTGGCTTCTCCTTACATGTAGAGAGAGGAGGGAGTGAGAAAGGGAGAAGGATGAGGGAGGGAAGACTCAAGATGGAAGCCGCAGCCTTTTTATAACCCAATCTCGAAAATCATACATCATCGGGTCTGCAATATTCTATCTGTTAGAAGCAAATTTTTAAGTACAGCCCACACACAGCATGAGGAAATTAAGGGAGAAAAGTCAAAGAATTCATGGACATTTTTATTTTTCAAACCACGACCCCTCTTCTTTGTTTCTACTTCCATGGTCCTAAGTCAGGCTTTTATCACTACTCACCAGTATTTGTTCTTAAGATAAAGGCCAAGATACTTCATCTGGGCTACTGGGTCCACATCTCTGTTCCTGTGCCTCCACTTGACTGCATTCTATTTATCAGTCAGTTGACTTTTTTCTCTTTCTGGTTCTTTGTCTCCCTCTCTCCCATATTTAAACTTCCCAAGAGAGAGGCTTTCATTGATTCCGGCAGTCAAGAGCTGGTGTCACTCCAGGTCACCTCATAGGGGACTGGAGAGCTTTAGGGAGTCTGCCCTTTGGTCAGGTGTACGCTCCTGGCCCCATCAGCTGTGACCAGGATAGTGGATGACTTAACCCTGCCTCATGCCCCCCTATCTCAAGCCACATCCCCCCACCTCCGGTTATGCTCCACTGGCCTTTTTCGAAGGTTACAAGGGCCATTTTCCCTCCTGCCACAGAGCCCGTGCTTGGCCTGCCCCTCTGCCTGGCCAGCTCTTCTTTCCGGTCCCTGCTTGGCGTACTCCTGGCATCTTTACATTCCAGCACATGTTACCTCTTCAGGTAAGAGTTCTGAATCCCTTCATCTCCATTAGGTTCCTCATGAGCTCTCCCAACACCCCGTACTTTTCCTTCACAATTTTTGCTTGTGTGGTTGTTTAACAGTTCATTCCTCCATTAGACTGTAGCCTCCAGGTGGGCGGGGACTCTTTTGCTCATAATGTCTGACACTGGCAGTGAACACGGTATCTATTTATTATAATAAGTCTCCAGGATCCTCTGTCATACGCACGGTGACATAATTACTCTTTTTCCTGCATTCATGTTTCTCCCTTGCTCACACATTTTCAGTGGTTCTTGAGTGCCATCACTCTTTTTTCTGGCATTCAAGGCCCTTCGTAATGGGTGCCAGCTCTCTTTTCTGGTTTTGTTTCTCAGCATTCCTTTGAACAGACCCAGTAATTCCAACTGAATTGAATCACTTGCTGTTTCTGAAGCACACTTAATGCTTTACTTTTTGTATCTTTGCTCCTGTTGTTCTCTAATCCTGGAATGTACTCTCACTGAGATGATACAAGAATCTTGCAGGTTGCTTGTTTATATATATACCTCCTGAAAATTTGGCTGAATTTAATTTTTATCATAGATATGACATTTCTCTCTTAATACTATGAGAAAATAAGAACAGTTTCTTTCTCAAACACAACACCTTTTTTATATTTACAAATGAATAGTAATCTCTTTATATCAATTAATATTTAATCCACATTATATTTCTTCAGTGTCCTTCAAGTGTTTAATTATAGTTGACTTAGTCAAAATAAGAGTCAGACCAGGTCCACACATTGCATTTGGGGTTTATGGTCTTGATTGACTGTTGATCGCTTGTAGCTTGGGCCCTGTGTCATTGAGCTTGGCCTCGGCCATGTAGGTCTGACAGTTCCAGGGCACAACCAGCTTGAAAACCCCAAGAAG
The DNA here is from genome assembly GCF_011764305.1 of Mustela putorius furo. NCBI lineage: Eukaryota > Metazoa > Chordata > Mammalia > Carnivora > Mustelidae > Mustela > Mustela putorius. The sequence goes on along the minus strand of NW_025422047.1, from coordinate 30,602,157 downwards.
GTCACAGGTTCAGAATTTTGAATGCTCTGGGAGCAAGCTAAGATGACCCAACTACTTCTTCCTAAACCCTTCCAGGTATAAAATCTGGCCTGATCTTCTGCTCCCTGCCCCCTGTTGGCCATGCTCCAGCCACATTGATCTGCTGTCCCTTGTCACTCACTGTGCCCAGGTCCTTCATACACCAAGGCCCTCCTCTTTGCGTCTGTGGCTGCCTAGATTGATTCTCCAGCTCCCACTTCCCTGCCCTCCTTCTGTTCTCCTGCCAGCCCTCCTTTGCACACACATTATTTGCCTAATGAATTCCCATTCTTCCTTCAAGAATAAAGCACAAATGTTACTTCCTCAGAGAAGCTCTTATATGTTTGTTTTTTGTGCTTCCCCCAGCTCCATGCCCAGAGTAGGCCGAAACCCCTGTTAAATTTTCTCATTGGACTATACTTTTCTTCTAGAGCACCTATCCAGTTGCAATTAAATAATTATTTATGGAATTACCTTTTGAATGTATCTTTTTCCAGCTAAGACTTATAGCTCCATTAGGGAAAGAGCCATATTCATAGTGCCCATAGTTTTATCCCAGAATTTTTCAGAGGGCCTCACAAATACAGACGATCAGTAGAATATTAATGAGTGGTTCGATGGATGGATGGGTAGAGGTAGATATGAAACCAGTCAAGTTTCTGTGGAGCTTTGAACAGTGGATTGACTGGGCCATTTGGATACTGTAGGGCCTCCTTTGAGTCTGGGTGGGCAGATTCAGCAAAGGGTCAGAGATAGACTGCTTTTGGCTAAGAGAAGGTGAAAGGAAAGACATTTGTTCCGTAGTATCTACCTGACCAAAGGATGTCATTACTTTTTTTGCATTTCCTCCTGAGATATGAGAAATTTCTCACACCCATTCATCCTTGAAGACAAATCACAAGGCAATTTGAACGTCCCTAAAATTTCTTGGATTCAAAAATTTTTTCTTTTTAAGTGAGCATGTCAGAAATTGATGTCAAAGAAAGACAAGAGCCTCAGATACCACACACTTCCCTGAGAATTACTAGACTCAACACAACAAAAAAGTCTGTTACAAAGCAATGTTCCTCTTCCGGAGAATTTCACTAAATAATTTCCTACAGAGATCTCAGCAGTTCCTTTCATAATGTTCTGAGCAAATGTGTTGGAGCCACTTAAGCACAGCGCTTTCCTCTGGATGGCAGAGCCCACAGACACTATTTACATGCACCAGTGCCATTTAGATCTTAACTATAAATTACGACATAAAGGTTAATAGAACTGAGCCAAGCTTTAAGAAGGGCCTTCTGCACAAAATTGCTTCATATATTGGTGGATAATAATAGAAATAAACACTGAAAAGAACAAGAGGTGTGGTGGGGATGAAAGAGCGAAGTTCTTTGAATATTACTGGAAATCCCTATCAGGGGATCCACAGGGCAGAGATGTTAATTTCTAGGGAACTTTTTTATTCCAACAGCAGAAAATTCGTTTTCTGGTCATTTGTTTTCTATGGCCCTTTTGGCCTTCAGTTGGTAAAACAGTCCATTTAAAATGCCTCCTGAATGGGCTCCAAGATTTTCCTTTGGGGCTGATAAGGTCTATCTCCTGAAAGAGCAACAGCTAGCAATGTTGGTCAGGGAGGTCTTCCACTTCCCCAACCTTATAAGTGGCCAGTGATGTCTTTAAGCAGGGGAAAAAAGGCCCACCTGCCTTCTATGATAGGAAAGTGGTAGTCACATGGTGTTCCTTCAGCCCCCGTGCATGTTGGTTATATTTCTTATCTGCTTTTGAACAGTTGCCAGGAACCTAAAACATTTCTAAGTCCATCACTCTCTAAAATGAAGCATGACAGCTACATGCCTGGCTTTGAAATGAGTTACAACTGATTTCATAGTCCCTCTGACAATTTACACGGGAAAGCAAACGGATGAGGTTAGGAGCTTCAGTTCTCTTTTTTTTGAGTCTGTCAGAGTCCAGATCAGAAAGTATCCACCATGCCCAGTTACCAGATCTTACCGGTCTAAAGACCCAAGTGAATGCACAGGTTCTTAGCAGATTACCGCCACACCATGTCAACCCAGGACACGGAAAGAGTGAGGGATGCTCTGCATCTCATCCCCTAACTGCAGTTGCAGTGACACTTCCCTTGAGCCCTCCCCTCAGCGACCCAGGGTCAGGCCTCAGGGGCTGCACCAGGTTCAGACTGATCCCATGCACCCCATCCATGCAAATGGGGACCTCTGGTCTGGAGGACACAAGCAGATGCAAGGCCTGGTGGAAGTGTCCCTACATCCGCCATTGTATTAGCTCCCTGTGGAGGGGGGCTGGCCTACTGTCAGCAAGAAGGCACTCCAGTAGGAAGCAGAGGATAGAGCTTAGAGGGGGAGGAGAATTCCTGTGGGAGGGGAGTACTCAGGGATCTATGAGGCAAGAGAACAGTGGTGTGACTGATGCCACCACGCCCAATGAGCACAGAGGCTCTCAGAGGCTCAAGATGGCAGGTTTCACTTTCCTCCCTCAAAGAGCACATAAGGACCTTTCCAGCTTGCTGTGTTTATTTTTAATTTTTATTTTTAAGATTTTATTTATTTATTTATTTGACAGAGAGAGTGCACACAGGCAGCAGGGAGCAGCAGAGGGAGAGGGAGAAGCAGGCTGCCCACTGAGTAAGGAGCCCGGCGGCAGGGCTCTGGACTCTAGGACTCTTGGATTATGACCTGAGCCAAAGGCAGATACTTAACCATGTGAGCCGCCCAGGCGCTCCCCTGTTTGCTGAAACACATGCATATTATAGTGTGGAGAGGGAGGAACAGGTAATTCAGCTTCCTAACTCTCCAAGGAAGCCCTGCACCAGGGATCGGAAACAGAAATTGCCATATTGTCTCCGTTCTAAGTCACTGGAAGCTGGGATTGTCTTTGGAGAGAATTTTGTAAGCCAGGCTGGGGCAAAGCAAGTTTTCTATACAACAGAATTTCAATTTGCACCACACACATCTTGTTTTCCCTGACCTCGTTTTGGATCTGGCATCCCTGCATTTATCCAGTAAATTTAAAGCTTTTTCTATTTTCAGCCTCTAAGAATAAAAGGGTCTCACTCTGCATAAAGCAGTGGTTTCCTTTTCTCTCTTTCTCTGTCTCTCTGTCCTCCCAGCCAGCCCATCATCCTATCCTTATCTGTCTGTCCATCTGTTTGTCCATCCCTCCATCTATCCTAACACTACTTTTTTCAATCTTCTGGAAGGTACTTCCAGGTTCTTGTAAATTGGGATTTAGTAAACAAATTCACACTCACTTTATGATTTTGTAGTTTTAACATATATCCATTCTCAGCTTTTGTTTTTATGTTCATCCTATAATCTATGTAAAGAGCAATCTGAAATCCCACACACTCACAATCACTCTTCCTGATAACTTCAGTCAGCGTTGTTGTCTCCCCCTCTTCCTAATTTATTTTCTGATAATACTTAGAGTATTTATTTATTTATTACATATTGTATTAGTTTTCTAGCTGCTGTAACAAATTATCATAAACTTAGTGGTTGAAAACAACACACTTTTATTATGTTGCAGTTCTGTAGGCTAGAACTCCAACAGAGGTCTCATTGGAGCTAAAATCAAGATGTCTGTGGAATTTGTTCCTTCTGGAAGCTCTAGGGGAGAATCTGCTTCTTTACTTTTTCCAGCTTCTAGAGGCTGCCTGTATTCTTTGGCTCGTGGCTTCATTCCTTCATTTCAAAGACGGCAACATAACATCTCTTGTGAGCCTGCTGCTGTCATCGCAGCTCTTTCTCCAACACTCTCTGCCTCCCTCTTCTCTTTTGAGTACGCTTGTGTTTACAGCCAACCCACCTTAAGAATAATCTCCCTATTTCAGGGATGGCCGATTAGCAATTTAATTACATTTGCGACTTTAATTCCCCTTTGCCATGTAGCCTGACATATAGTCACAGTTCCTGGAAATAGGATGTGGATGTTTTTGGGGTCATTGCCCATTATTCTGCCTCCCATATCTTGGTACCCCTTTATAAGGTTTTTCCCATTTTGATGTATGGAGATTTTCATCTAAGTAGACTGCAAACTTCTTGAAGGCAAATCTAAGACAAAATATTTTGATTTTCTCTATTTCTGGTCTTCCCCATTAACATTTTCAAAAATGCCAGAATTTGATAGGATCTTGGTAAAGACTTACTAGCAGCTCCAATGGCTTTGATGACTATAGTCATCCTTCCTCCATTTGATTCTGTCTTTCCTGGAAGTTTGTATGTACAGAATATTCAAGTGCTGATGCATGCCTTTATCAATGTGTTGGCTAATTTTTATCAGAAGGCATTATTAGGAATAGTTAGTAGTTAACCTCTTCACAAATCTATTTTGGTGTTACAGCGTAAAAAAAATATCAGATTAGAAATTGTAGGTATGCAAAATGAGAAGAGGATAGGAGAAGCAGATGACAAGTACAGAGGTACCTTTATGATTTCCCCACCAGACCCCCCGAGGAGACAGATTGTCTCTTTCATGTGGCAGCAGATGGCATACTACCGACTCAGTGGCATTCTGACAGCCCTTCCTTGTTGGAAAGTCCCAGAACCTCCTATGGTAGGAAACAGCCACAATATTTCTAGCAGATTCCAAAGAGAATCCTGCCTCTGGCTTGGACTTGACCAAGGGTGTCACATTCTACCTCTAAGACCAAAGAATTTTTTTCAACAAGGAACTCCAAGATGAAGAGCATCTTAGTCTTGCTAATCTGTGTTCTCTTTAAGTTTTGGCCCAGTTAAAATATGTTTAACAACAGGCACCTCAATTATTAATCCATTTGGCTAAAACTAGCTATTTGTCAGATACTGGGTTGGCCCAATAGTCAAAAAACATTTCTCTAATAAACATTTTTTATAGGGTTTACTATGTGTTAAGTATTTTTCTAAGTGACTACACCATACTATTTGGTGAGTCCTTGTATTAATCATGCCCGGTAGGGAAACAGGGTCAGAGTGAAGAAATGATTTGGTTAGGGGCGCCTGGGTGGCTCAGTGGGTTAAAGCCTCTGCTTTCAGCTCAGGTCATGATCCCAGGGTCCTGCAATTGAGCCCCACATCGGGCTCTCTGCTCTGCAGGGAGCCTGCTTCCCCCTCTCCCCCTGCCTGCCTCTGTTGTCTACTTGTAATCTCTGTCAAATACATAAATAAAATCTTAAAAAAGTAAATAAATAAATGACTTGGTTAGGTGGTAGGTCCAGGGTTCAATCCTCCTTCTGGAGCTACTGCTCTTGAACTCTTCATCATGCTGCCTCCCTTTAGCCAGTCCCTGCTTACAAAGAGATTATGTGATAGAGAAGGTTATAGGATAGGTTACTATAGAGAAGACAAAGAATATTTAAGAAACAAGTACAAACTGAACTACTCCTTGTTTTGTACACTGCTGTATCCCCAGCACCTAAAACTAGGGACTGAATGAATATTCGTGGAATGTTGGTGAAAAGCTTTGTGATAAATACTATGAAGCAAACACATTGGATGCGATGACTGACTCTCGTGGGAACTGATTTGCTTTATACGGGGTCGCGAGGGAGAGCCTCTCTGAGGAGGTAACGTTTGAGCAGAGACTTGAAAATGAATAAGAAAGGGAGCCATGGAAAGAACATGGGAGAGCTTGCAGGCAGAGGACCAGCATGGTCAGAGGCCTAAGGTGGGCAAGAGCCAGAGATTTGAGAATGGCAGGAACCAGATTGTGGGGAGCCTGGTGTGGAAGGAAGTGCGGTGAGGGTGAGCAGGAGCTGGACAGTGTGTGTGCGGCCTTAGGTCCCTGTAATTCCTTGTGGCAGGACACTGTGTCAGTGCCATGGAGGGACTCAAAAGGAGGTAAGCAAGAAAAAAAGAAGAAAAAAGAAAAGATGTATTTCAGCTACTATCCCCCATTCTTGGGTGAATATCTTCTTTTGAGGTGTTTTGCTTCTTTCCCTCTTTCCTTTTTGGCAACTGAAACATCACTCTTGCATCCTTTTCTGATCTTTAGAAGGCTTTGACTCAAATCAGGGACTGGCTTCTCACGTGTGCACTTTGAAACATTGGAACATCTGCTTTGTTATTGGATTAGACTGATCCGCGCGATGAAGCTCTTTGCTCCACAGTGGTTTTAATTGGGTCCGGCTAGGTCCCAAAGTCCTAGAGACAATATTTTACATTTACAGTGTTTTCCACAAGGTCCAAATTTGATTTGCTGGCTTGTTTTACCCCCTGGCCTTTGTTTTAAAGTCTTGACTCTCCACAGAACATCGTATTGGAAGACCACACACCCTACTTCTGTAGCAGTGTCTTGGTTATGAAACTATATCCAGGAAATACTACAGCAGGCCTCATATCAGCCAGAAAAATTTAGGAAGCTGAAAGGAACTTGAAAAAATATATATATATATTTTTTCCAAAATGGCATTATGGAAGTTTTGGAAAAAATATATAAATATCAATGTAAATATACATACATACCCATTTATGGTGTATGATGCAATGTTTTAATATATTCAGAGTCGTTGTCATTAGCACAATTAATTTAAGAAAATTTCATAACCCCAAAAAGAAACCCTGTGCCCCCTATCATTCACTGTTGTGTCCCCTTCCACAGCCTCCCAGTCCTAGGCAACCATTACTCTACTTTGCATTTCTATGCCTATTCTGAACATGTCATATAAATGGAATCATGCAATGTGTGGTCTTTTGGGATTGGCTGCTTTCACTTAGTCTTGTCTCTCCAAGGTTCCTCTAATATTATGGTACCTGTCAATACTGCAATCCTCTTTGTTGCTGAATGATATCCCTTTCAATGACTACTACATTTTTGTTTATTTATCAGTTGATGGGTATTTAAATGATTTCTGCTTTTTAGCTTTACGAGTCATGTAGCTATGGATGCTCGAATAGGAGTTGTTACGTGGATGTAGTTTTCATTTCTCTTGGATTAACACCTGGGAGGAGGATTGTTGGGTCTTGTGATGACTCCCCATTGAACATTTGAGGAACGGTCAAACTATTTTTCAGAGGGGTCACACTATTTTGCTTTCCCTCCAGTGCTGTATGAAACTTCTATTTCCCCATCTCCTCACCAACATTTTTTTTTTAAGATTTTATTTATTGATTACAGAGAGAGACACAGCAAGAGAGGGAGCACAAGCAGAGGGAGTGGGAGAGGGAGAAGCAGGCTTCCCTGCTTGATCTCAGGACCTTGGGATGACGACCTGGGCTGAAGGCAGACGCTTAATGACTGAGGCACCAAGGCGGCCCTCCCCACCAACATTTCTTATGGTGTCTTTTTGGTTACAGTTATCCTAGTGGGTACAGAGCGGTAGCTCATTGTAGTATTAATGGGCTTTTACAATTATCTTTTCTCCTTTTCCTTTTTAGACATGCTCCAATCTCCAAAATGATGTTTTCTGAATCACTGTGGTAGGAGCCGTCATACTATGACATAATTGTATTGTGAAAGTGTGGAAATAATAGATGAACAATGAACCCGATGTAGAACCAGAGGTTTTTAAAGTAGGTATTTGCAATCCTCGCTGGAGTTTAAGATATTCATTAAAGATTCTAATATTATAGACGATGCTATGGCCCTATTGCATTAGGGCATTTACAACAAAAGACTTCATTTATCTACTAAACATGATCTGAGTAGTACAGAAACATTCTCTAAGTCTTATCCATCAAGTTTACAATGGTCTAAGTCAGTATTATTTCTTTTTTGGAAAAGACTATCAGAAGGGAATAGAGTTGCCCAGTACTATATGGTGGATGAGTGGTGAGGACGGATCTCCTAATCCTTAATGTTAATATAGAAAGCAATATATCCCCAGAATGAGAAGGGATCTTGGGAGTCCTATATCTTATCATTCAGTATAAGAATTCACATAGTAAAGTACATGATTGAATACTTCCAGGGGCGTGGAAGTTCTTCACCATATGAAGCAGCCCATTCTGTTGGCAGTTCTGATACTTCTTTCTTTCTTTTTTTTTTTTTTTTAAAGATTTTATTTATTTATTTGAAAGACAGGATCCCAAGTAGGCAGATAGGCAGGCAGAGAGAGAGGAGGAAGCAGGCTCCCTGCTGAGCAGAGAGCCTGTTGCGGGGTTTGATCCCAGGATGCTGAGATCATGACCTGAGCCGAAGGCAGAGGCTTCAACCCACTGAGCCACCCAGGCACCCCTCTTTCTTCTTCTTCTTTTTTTTTTTTTTTAAAGATTTTATTTATTTATTTGACAGATCACAAGTAGGCAGAGAGGCAGGCAGGGGTGGAGGGGGAAGCAGGCTCCCTGCTGAGCAGAGAACCTAATGCAGGGCTCCATCCCAGGACCCTGGGATCATGACCTGAGCGGAAGGCAGAGGCTTTAACCCACTGAGCCACCCAGGCAGCCCCTGATACTTTTCTTATACTGAGTCACCTTCTATTCCCAAGTCCCTTCTACCCCCTGCTACTCATTCTGTCCTTTAGAACCATGAAGAATAAAAGTACTTAATAGATGTTCAATAAACATTTGTTGATGGATTGAAATTATTCTCTAATTCTTTACAGTAAATGTTCATGTATTGTTTTTAAATTAAAAATAAAAATGAAGAGAGAGAACCACTAATCTTTCTCCTCTACACACACACACACACGTGCACGCACACTCACAACTCCCCCTCCATCTCACCATGCTTGATTTTTGTTTCCTCTTTCTCTCTAGTCTATATTTTTACTGGTTTTCATATGAATACAGATGTGATATTTTTATTGTAGAAAATTTTTAAACATCAAAGAAGAAACATTTTATTTTTAAGCAAACTTATTTTATACTCTTCACTTTGTCACTTCCTTTGTCTTCTAAACATGAGATCCTTAATGGCTGTGTAGTGTCCCATCATGCAGACATGCCATAACATATTTAAATATTTTCCTTTTGACACACATTTAAGTACTTTCAAATTTATAAAGAGAGTGACGTCCTCTCTTTCAGTCTTCTTCTTGCCAAAAGAACTGTACCCGTTACCTTAAAACCTTCTTATATGCCCTTTTCCCCCTCTGGCTTATTTTAGCATTTGACATGCTCTAATTTGCCAATCTCTCTCTTCCAAAGTAGTTTGCAGAACTGAGCACCTGATCCAGACAGAGGACAATGAATGTAGAGTTTGGGCGAACTGCTACCATGTTTCTGAACATTGCTCCATTATCCATGCAGACTGAAATGGCAACTGTTTTTCTTCTTTCTTTTTATTGGGCTTCTTGGAGCACAGATCTGCCCAGCCTCACACAGCTGAACTGCTGCTCTTTATTTCCAGCATCTCGGGCTATTCCTCTGTGGCCATGTGAATTCTCAGGTCTCTCCATTTCTGCTGCAATGTGGGCCATGTGTCCCCATGCGGTGGCTGGCCACTTTACTCGGTTGGGTGGATCTTCTTTAACACCAACAATTTGCATCAACTTAAAAATACTCTAGATTTAAGTCTAAGTGATTAAATGCAAACAGCTTTTCTTACTTGAAAAGACTTTACTTCCCAATGGATAAAAGTAGGGAAGCTAAGTGATATATGAGGTTTCATAACTCATTTGTCTTCCTCCCGTTTTGCAATGCGGGAGCTAATACTGGAGATTAAATAATGGACTTCGTTGACTTCAGTGCACCTGCTGCCGAATGTGTAAATTCATCCCTGCTCATACAGTCAGACATGACTCGCTAAGCAGCTTCCAAAGTAAAAGTAGTGACATGAATAATTCTGCCTGGAAATAAGGTCAACCCTGTTCTCCTGAGATCTGCACTGTGAGCAAGGAGCAAAGAGCTACATAAACCTTGTACCTCGAAGAACTCGGAAGATCAGTCCTCCTCCCTTCCCCCAGTGCCTAAACACCAAGAAATGAAATACGGGACAAGAGATTTTTAAAATCTCGGTTTTGTGGAAAGAAAGAGCATAATATATTAAGTAAGAGACGGTTGCCATGTAAAACTATTCTTGAAAAAACTAGGAAGTCTATAAATGCATAAAATAAGGATACATACAAAAGAAAGGGTTAGTAGTGATTTTTTAAAAAATTAATGATAGGAGAAGAGTTTTTTAAAATCTAGACTTAAAACAGTTTTCTATAATGACTATATATTACATTCTAATTTGAACAAAATTAATTAGTGGATTTATTCCTTGAACTTTGATTAAATTAAAAGGCACAGATCTTTTTTTTTTTTCCTTCCTTGTGATAAATTATTTGAATACAAGGAAATCTGAGGGGGAGGCTGGACAAAATTACTTCAAAGTTTGTTGCAGCCCTTAAGGCTTTATGAAATCACCGTTAAATTCAGTTAGCAAAATAGATGGCAAGCCATGACACAGCACAAATCATTATTTTGTAGATTTCCAGCTGTGAATAACAGAAACCACTCAAACTAACTGAAGTGAAAAAAAAGCAACATTTTTTTTTTTTATAAGGACACAGACAGGGCTGATAGATGGTTGCACTTATATGAGGATGCTGGTTATTTATATTTTAAGATGTTCTGTTCATGGGATACCTGGGTAGCTCAGTCGATCAAGCATCTGCCTTCAGTTCAGGTCATGATCCTAAGGTCCTGGGATCAAGCCCCGCATTAGGTCTCCCGGTCAGCAGGGAGTCCACTTCTCCCTCTCCCTCCGCACCTCTCCTCCTCCCTCCATGCCCCGCTTGTGTGTTCGCTCTCTCTCTCTCTCAAATAAATAAATAAAATCTATTTTTTTTTTTTAAACAGGGGGAGGTTCTTCCTTCCTTTAAAAAAAAAAAAAAAAAAAAAAAAGCTCTGTTCCTGTTGCTCTGAGACCCACAAAGGCCTCCTCATTCCTCAGTCAGCCCAACCTATCTTCTGGGGATTTCTTGGGATTCTGTGTGCCATCACAGAAGGGGTAATGTGTAAAAGGGCAGCAGACTTCCAGGACCGTGTAGCAGCCATCTGACCCTGACCTGTTTTTTTTTGTTTTTTGTTTTTCTTTTTCTTGTGCCACTGTTAAGTATTTTGAAAGTCTCTGCCTAGGATACATGGAGCTCAAGGACAGAGATTTAACTGGGCCTCAGGAAGGCACTAAAACCAGGCTCCTAGAAGCTGTCCAGCCTCTCCTACTGTTCTTTTCTCTGTGCATCTGTTCCATCCTCTCCTCCCGTCTTCTCTGCCTTTGTGTTCATGGGATGGATATTATGACCTTTACCAGTTCTCAGAATTTTCATTTGATACATCTGTCTGCTTAGAGACTGATCTTTCTCCCTTTTCCCCTCCTTTCCTTCTGATTTCAAACATCCAGAGAAGAAAATGGATGGCCAGTCTTCAATCATGTGCTCACTCCTGTGCCAAACATTTATGACCCTATGGGGAGAGGGGAAAATATTGGCCACCATGGCTTTTCCCATTATAACCACCTAGATGGGGCTTACTTCCAGATAAAATGGGGAGAATTTTCTAGAAGTCAAAGAGTGAGGCATAAAACACAAGATCCTTGGCACATGGCTCTTTCTCAACCTTCCCTTAATTGGGACTTCTTTTTCCAACAATCTCATCTCTCCATAAAAGGGCCTCTAAATAACTTCATATCAATGCTTATAATGTTATATATATAAAAGTACCTAAATCAAACTTTTAAACTTTTGTTCTACACACATTTTTAACAAACTTGCTTACTAGTCTTTATGTCCAAGGCAAACTGGAAGTAGAAATTAAGAAGAGGCAGTAAAGGGGTACCTCGGTGGCTCAGTCTGTTGAGTGACTGGGCATCAGTCTCTTGATTTCAGCTCTGGTCATTATCTTAGGGTTGTGGGATCACCCTTCATGGGCTCTGTGTTGGGCCCTGGCATCAGGCTCTGCGCTCAGTGGAGAGTGTGCTTGTCTCTCTCCCTCTGCTCCTCCCCCTGCTTGCTCACTCGCTTGCTATCTCTCAAATACATAAATAAATAAAACCTTAAAAAAAAAAAAAGAAGGGGCAGTAGGAAAGTAGGCAGGGTTGCCAGGTTGCCAGAATGGAATGTGTGTGTGTGTGTGTGTGTGTGTGTGTGTGTACGTGCGCACACTCACACGTGCCTATGCATGTGTCTATGTGTGTATACACATAGATTTATTCAGGAATAATTATTTGGGAATGCAAAAGGTAAAAATATATCTGGAGCCCTTTTCCCATAAAAATTATTATAAATTTAAATAACCTAAGAAGTCAGCACTGCAAAGAAGTTAGTATATAATTGTTGATAATTCATTTTAATAATTAGAACCCTCCATTTTGAAAGGCTAAATTATGTTTGATATACATTTAAGAAGGTAGAGAAAATTTTGATGCATTGATAAAGAGAATAATTCTCAATGTAGGAGTGGGGGTCCTTGATATCTAAAGACATGAGTTTCATGTAGCTAGAAAATTACTTTTCAGCAATTCTCCATGAGTACAGAATGCTGGGCAGTTGTTGCCATCATTCAAGCAGCTAAAAGGCTAACTATATTTTTCACTTGAATATTTGGGCAGTGGGGTATCATGGACAGGTCTTTACCAATTCTTTTACCAGAAAATGGGACTGATCATTACTACTCAATTGTTAGGGTAGAAAAGCTTATAGATTTGAAAATCTTTTGAGATCTTTGGAGATGTCAAGAATGTTATTAAGTAGAAATTACATAAAAATCTATTTTGGATTTTTTAAAAAGATTTTATTTGACACAGAAAGAGAGAAAGCACAAGTAGGGGGAGTGGCAGGCAAAGGGAGAAGGAGAAGCAGGCTCCCCACTGAGCAGGGCGCCCACTGTGGGACTCGATCTCAGGATCCTGGGATCATGACCTGAGTCAAGCGCAGATGCTTAACAACTGAGCCATCCAGGGGTCCCAGCCTCTCCACCTTCTTAAAAGCCAACAATGGCGTGTCCTTCTCATATCCTTTCACTCTGACTCTCACTCTCCTGGTCTCTCTCTTTCACTTAGGACACTGGGCCCAACCAGACAGTCTGTGATAATCTCATCTCAGAATCTTTAATCACATCTGCAGAGTCCCTTTTCCATAAACATGTTCACAGGTTCTGAGAATTAGGATGCAGACTTCTTTGTGTGAGCAGGACTCTGCCTACCACGGTGTACCAACTGAATTCATCGTATTCCTCCCTGATAAGTCTGCGCTTCCTCCCATCGTTTCTTCCTTGGTGACTTAAACCGCAGTCCATCAATTACCATACCGGAAGCCTGGATGTCATCCTAGGATTCGCCCTCTTACTCATGCCCCACATCCAATCAATTCTTCTTCCTGAAAAGCGGTGTAAGTCTACTGACTTCTACCTGCACTGTCACTACCCTAGGCCAGACCCTCATCATCATCCCTTACCTGTCCCCCTCCCAGTCTCTCTGTCACCGGAAGTGATAGATCTCAAAACATACCGGACTCAGGTTTGTGAGCAGAAGCTCTACATCTTCTTCAGCACCATCTGTGCACCTGGGGAGAAGATGCGCTCATAGTAAAAGGCTGAAGGCTCACATTTGGATAGCACGTCACAGACCACTTTCACATTCTGACCACAGTCAATCAGTTCTGCAGCCGTGAGAGTCAGGTACTCCTTTCCTTGTTAGTGCTGTTAAATGACTTAGACTCAGTTTCGAGACAAAGTTTCATTACTTTCTCAAATCAGCCTCCTACAGGGTCATTTCAAATTCCACACGTTCGAAGACACTTCCTCCTCTGGCTTCCCTCCTTCTGTCATTGAAATCCTCACCCCAGACTTCACCCACCCTCAAATGTACCCTTGACTGACTCCATCCTTATCCCATATCTAGCCAGACGCTGAGACTGGTTGGAATTTCTTTTGAATTATCTCTTGCCTCTGCTCCCATGGTCTCCACTATAGTCAGAATGCCTTGTTTTCCTTACCGCTAAGCCGATTCAGCAGCCTTGTTCCTAGTCTTCCTTCATCCTCTGTCTCACTGCCAGAAATAGAATCTGAAAACACTATTTTATAACATCGCTCCCTAGGTCAAAATCCTTCCGCAGTGCGTGGTTTTCTATTACACAAAGCACAAGCCTCTCAGTGTAGTTTTAAAGCCCCGCTGAACTTGGACCCCTACCCCTACCCATCACATTTACATGGTTGCCCCAGTATTCCAAACCCCTCTTGGAGACAGGCTGACCACCTCATTGACCCCAGTGGTTTTTCTCTCCATGCATTTGCCTTCCTCAGCGCCTCAGAATGCCTGCTCTTCTCCCTCTGCCTTTCCAAACCTTGTTCTCCTTTAATATTGGACTCAGTTCACCTCGTCTCTGAAGCCTTTATTCATTAACCAGTCCTCTGGGATCATGCCCGCCATAACTTAGTGCCGTTACGGCTCGGTAATCAAATGCCTCATGTTGTACTTGTTGTCTCGTTGCAACCAACTTCAGAGCCAGGCCTGTTTTCTGTTTTCTTTTTACCATAAGTAATTTTTTTTTTTTTTTTTTTTTTTTTTTACAGATTCCCTTAATTACTCCTGAATCGGAGATTTATGTCTGGTTTACTAGTTCAATTTCTCTTAGTATTTCAAACCATTAAGATATTGAAGTCTACTTGACAGTTCAAGGATTTACGTTGATTGACGAATAACTAATAATAGTTGAAAACCCCAACTGAACCATCTCCAGTTTTATCCCACATCTAGTTTCTGAAGCAGGATAGAATATGACTGACAAATAAAAGCTAAACACAACCATCATGACAGTGAATTCATAGACATTCACAGTGAGGTCTTCCTTGTACGTCAAGTGCTACATGAGACTATAAATTTGGAGGAGACTGAAGCAATTGGAAACTGGAAATAGGAAGAGAATCTGGCCCACTCCCCCCAGTCACAAGGTATTTAGCAAGTTTAGGAAGGGTAGCGTACAGAACATAGTCTAATGATCAGATCGACATAGGCATACAACAGAGGCATACGAGAATGGTGTTAGAGTAAGATCTTCTGATCAAGAAAGTGAGTGGTTAATTTACAAACTGAATTGTTGCTCTGAAGGCTGTCATAACCCTGATTTACAATCAGTAACAGCAACAAAGCCAACATGAAAGCAGGCAATTCTGTAACCAGAGGATCCAAGTACAAGAGCAACTACTCTGAGAAGACCTATCTTGTAAAGATTTCTCTCTATACATGATCGATTTACTAGTTTTGAAACTCAGTTTCACAGTCTGATCAAATAGGGTTGTTCAGGTCTTTACAAGAGGAAACTTTCTTTTCTTTTCTTTTTTTTTCTTCCATAAGAAACAACTTTATTATCATGCAGTGATTTTTAAGACACTGTTCCAAAAGCAGCACAACCTCTTCCTCCACAAAGTGCACACACACACACACACACACACACACACACACACTACGAAATGTCAAAGTCATTAGCTGTTTGTATCTTAGATGTGGAAGAAGGAATTCCCCAGGTGATTTTTAAATTCTGGGGCAATTACTACATACAGTTTCGAGAGCCAGAAGTAAGAATCAATCTTCCAAGCAACTATTAGGAATGGAATTGCTTCTCCTTCAAGGTATATGCTGGATTAACTTCTAAAGTAGTTAATTACCGTTCAGATCATGCTGTAGTGACACACAGCTTACATGGAAAACTACGGCCACCCGGGGTTTAAGGAGGTGAGAGAGAAGGAAGGTCATGATTTCTGTTATCTTTTAGACTGTGTCTAATGAGACTAGCTTAAAAGCCAAATAATCAAAAAGCAGGGTTTTTTGTTTGTTTGTTCATTTTAGCCAAACCAAAATAACAAGGTTTTTTTTTCTTTAAGTAAATTAATTATTTAAATGAGTCAATTACTGGTTATTTGATCATTATATAGATTTTACCCAAATTGGAGCTGCTTGTCAAAGACTCAGGAAGTAGCCAAATGCTTTGGTTGAATAACCTTCAAATCCATTTTGACTTTGATAATGGACTAAATTTTCCTAGCAGAAGATGGTAGAATACAGGGTCCCCCGATTCATTTCCCTTCAGAAGTACTTCATAGCAGGTGAAAAAAACACTGGTCTCAATGGAAAGATCAAGAACACAGATGGCACATGGCAGGCCTGGATTGCTGTTTCCCTCTCTTTGGACCCAAGACAATCCCCATTTCTCATGGCACTCTTCAGTCCCACCAAGTGTGTATCTGGCTTCAGAAACTTGCTCAACATGGTGCTGTGGGAGCTTGCTACTGCCGCAGGACTGCTCTGCCTTCAGTGCCCACAGTTCTTGGTCACACTGTTTTGAAGAATGAAGAGGTAGACCACATGAAGAGTGGTGGGCAGTAAAGCAAAGCTTATTGAGTGATAGTACAAAGGTCCTGAAGGAGTGACCCCAAGAGTGTTGCCCTTGGAGTTTATAAGTTTGGGGGTTTTTATGAGCTCTTTTGTGAAACTACCTTAAGCAATCAGGGTGTGCTGAGTCGTGCCAATCAGGGCTGTGATCAAGCATTTGTCTACCTAATAGGCTAATATTTATGTGCTAATAGTCCTTTTGGGGCTGACATTCTGGGGGCTGACATCTTAACTGTCTCTTGCTTGTGATAGGGACAAATGCTTTGTGGTTGGGGTGCCTGGGTAGCTCAGTTGGTTAAGTGTGTGCCTTTGGTTTGGGTCATGATCTTAGGGTTCAGGTCATGATCTCAGGGTCCTGGGATGGAGCCCTGCATCTGGCTCCCTGCTCAGCGGGGAGTCTGCTTCTCCATCTGCCTTCTCCCCCTGCACATGTTCTCTTTCCCCCTCCCCTCTCGCTCTCTCTAATAAATAAATAAAGTCTGTAAAAAAAAAATGCTTTGTGGTTAATTGTTTTATTTTAGGATGTTTTGCAGAAGTCATTTCTGCAAAGGCTGCAGAGCAGAGCGTTAGTGTGGTTCTGTTTAAGCTGAAAACAGGATGTTAGGGCTGTTTTGTCTTAGCTGTCCCAACTCCATATTTTCTTGTTGGCGACCCCGGCCCTGACTATCTAACTATCCAGCTAACTCCTAACACTACTAGCTAAATGGACTGGACCTGGAGATGGGACTTATTTATGATGTCTGACTTAGAAAGAATATAAACTCGGGGGAGGAAAGAAACTGCTAGAAATAGACACTCATTCTCAGAATTTGTTGATATTGGCCAAACCTAGGGGAAAGAACCTATTTGGTTCTTTGAACCTGTAGGGTGCATTGACACCTCTGATGGATTTCAGTCTCAGGATACCTTATCAAAATATTAAAGTTGAAAAGGCCAAAGTCACCTGTCTATGCCCTCATTTCTATGACTCAGGAAATTGTATCAGGCTTGAACAATGTTCAGCTGGACCCCCAGGTCCCCTGCTCCTCTGTTCTTCTTCCATCTCATGTTGCGTCTCCACTGACCATGTTCTGGGCCCAACAGATCCCTGTGTCCTGCTTATATTGTCTGTGTATTTATATATAGACTTGTATGGATTATTATATGAAATAGTACCGCATGAAAATGATTTATTAGTAAACTACCTCTTTGATCAATTTGTAAAATTCTTTTGTTGTTTTCACAGATGTATTTATTTATTGAGAGAGAGAGAGAGGGACAGAACTGGGGAGAGGCAGAGAGATCCACTGATCAGGGCAGAGCCTGACCTCGGCTTGATCCTAGGACCCTGAGGTAATGGCCTGAGCCGAAGTCAGAGGCTCAATGGACTGAACTACCCAGGCGCCCAATTTGTAAAATTCTAATCGCAACTTACTTCGGAGGTTAACTTAATGCTCAAAAACTGCACAACCTAGTTGTCTGCTGATTTTTGAGTAGCAGTAAGTTCAGCATCTGCTTCTAACATGGACAGAAATAAATGAGAATAACAGTTTTCAGAAATTCAAAACATAACAGGGATGATTAAATGATCTATAACAGCTCCCTAGGATTTCAGCATTTCCTATGCTTCCTAAAATTTCTAATTAAAAAGAAAGTCTCACTAGTGTTTTCTTAAGGATTCAGAAAAGTAATATTTAAGGTCTTTCTAGGACCCACAGAGGAGTCAGAGCACAGACCTCTTCTCTTCAGGCTTCCCTTTCACTAAGAAATGGTCCTGGCCTTGACATTGACTTCTTCTGTTTTTGCCAGGCTATGTAAGGTTGACTTTTCCTCTTGAGGCCAAAAGCAGAGATAATAATACCAACCCTCTGCCACAAAAATAAGAGGTGTGCTACTTTATTTATTTTTAAAGATTTATTTGATAGAGGGAGAGCCAGTGGGGGGAGGAACAGAGAGAGGATCCTCAAGAGGACTCCCCAGTGAGCACGGAGCCTGATGCAGGGCTTGATCCCAGGACCGTGAGATCATGACTTGAGCCAAAATCAAGACTTGACCGGTTGGCTACTTAACCGACTGAGCCACCCAGGCACCCCAGAGATCTACTACTTTAAACCAGCAGTTCTCAACCTTGGCTGCAATTAAAATCATCTGCCTTTTTAACATTCCCTGCCCAGAGCAATTGAACCAGAATCTCCGCGGCTGGATTCCAGGTATTGCTAGTTTTTTAAAACTCCCTGGTGAAGGGGCACCTGGGTGGCTCAGCCGTTGAGCATCTGCTTTCGGCTCAGGTCATGATTCCAGGGTCTTGGGATCCAGCCCTCCATGGGGTTACCTGCTTAGATGGAAGCTTGCTTCTCCCGCTCCCACTCCCCCTGCTTGTGTTCCCTCTCTTGGTGTGTCCAAAATCTTAAAACAAAACCAAAAAAACTCTCCAGGGTTTCTGGTGTGCAGTCAAGTTGACCAACCCCTGACTTGAACCAAAAGGATGAAATGTTACTGTGGGAGCATCATAAATCAGATGAAGTTCAGGCCCCAGATGCACTTCTGAGAACATGAGAGCCACACCCCACTCTGTCTTTACTCTTCCTGGTGCACATCACTGGACACTTAACATCCTCCTCTGGAGTGTAAGGAAACCGGGAAGCAATCCCAGGCCGAGGTAACAGATAGAGAGATCCCAGCGTTCTGGAGTCAGCTGGTATTACTTTGCAAAGTACAAATGTGAACATTTCTTCTTATACTCCTAGCTTGAAATTGACCATGGTGGGAATATTCACATCATGGAAATTGGCAAATTCTACCCACTGGGGCTTGTTTTGCCCTGGGGGGGCAGTGGTTGAACATTTATCCACACTGAGCTGAATAGTTCTCTAGCTTCTGACCCTAGTCAAACCTGAGAAGGGGAAAATTAAAGTCACCCTTGATTCATTAGCAAGTCTGAACTTACATTATATTATTACTGCTCTTTTCATTATTGACTAAAAGGAGGTGGGGAGTAGGTGAGCCTGGGTGGCTGGGTCGGTTGAGTTTCCAACTCTTGATTTCTGCTAAGGTCATATTTTGGATGTCATACAGCCCTGTGTCAGACTCCCTGGGAGTCTGCTTGAGATCCTTTCCTTCTGTCCCTCCCTACTCCCTACTGGCTCAAGCTCAATTTTGTGTACTCTCTCTCCCTTTAAAATAAATAATTATAAATAAATTTTTTTTTTAATAAGGGGAGTAAAATCAAATAGAAAGAAAAATTAGGAGTTTGCTACTACCATTATGATCCTGGTAGCTTCTCTGGTAAATAGGAGAGGACAGCAAGAATTTAACATGGCCCCATACATCCCTTTTCCTTCTCACTTTTGTCTAGGTGTCTGTTATTTATTCAAAACTTTTTTTCCCTATTATTTCTTTAGGTAGAGACCAAGGTAAAGGGAAGGTGGATAGTTATTGTAGTAGTTAAGTTATAGTATAAACTCTTTAATATGGACACTCCAAACCACAGTGACTTAGGCTTAAAAGAAATTTTAACTGTAATGGAAATTTCCATTCCAAGGCTGTGATGGGAGCTTTCACCTCTGGCTACTCCCAGTTCTTGTCATCACATCTGCATACCAACCAGTCAGAAGAGAAGAAGTAAGGGGAACACATACCTTTCCCATTAAGGACACAGCAGGAAGGAGTTACATCACCTCCACTCATAGCCCATTGGCCAGAACTTTGTCTTAATGGATACACTTAACTGTAAGAGAGGCTGGGAAATGTAGTCTTGACTGGGCAATATGCCCAGCTAAGCCTCAAAAAAATTCATTATTAAAAGAAGGCGAGGGTGAATATTGATGGATAAGCAGAAGACTTAGCCACACCATCCTACTCATTTAAATGCAGGTTTGTGTGTTCTTATGGCTGGAGGACATATGACTTAGAAGGACAGTACTTTAAAACATCTTACAGGGGCGCCTGGGTGGCTCAGTGGGTTAAGCTGCTGCCTTCAGCTCAAGTCATGATCTCAGGGTCCTGGGATTGAGTCCCACATCGGGGGGTCACAGCTCAGCAGGGAGCCTGCTTCCCTCTCTCTCTCTGCCTGCCTCTCTGCCTACTTGTGATCTCTGTCAAATAAATAAATAAATAAACCTTTAAAAAAAAAATAAAACATTTTACAGACAACCGTATCTTCTCAGGGTTTTCAAGTGCTGACTTTCCCAGGAGCTTGTTGTGTTAATAGAAGAAACCATTTCTGGAAATTCACTGGAGATCATTTTTAGAGTTAATTTCAATGTGCATATGCTAAAATATCGTGTATTATAAAACTTGGTCATAGACTTTCCAATGTAGCATTTTACTTGATATATTTTTGGCCCAAATAATTCTTTTAAAGACCATTTTATTAAGACTTATGAAAACACATGGGTTGTTTTTATAGTCACAAACTACAAAACTGTAGAGCATAAATTTGCTAAGTGTAAATAAATTGGAACTAATGTAATTTCCAGTCTTTCCCTCTCCAATTCATTTTACAGTCATCACACTAATCTTTCTTTAAAAATCACTTCTGTCATAGCACTCTTCTGTTTACAAGTCTTGAAGCCTGTGTTTTAAAGTCAAGATGTGTTTGCTTGGCACTGTGGGGCTCCATGTACCTGTAGTGGTGTCCTAACCAAACACATATGAGAGAAAACAGAGGACTGATCAGGAACTTCAGAGTCTTGGGTTCTAGGTCTCTTTCTCCCACTATGACGTGAGTGATGTTGGACACACCCACATGGTGGGTGTGACTCTGGGTAGAGCTGGTCCTGAAGCTAAGATTCAAGATTGGCTAGACCAGCAGGGAAAAGAGCCTTCTTTAAAGAAGTTGTGGAGATCAGCTTCTCACATTATTCTTGATGATCCTTGCCTTCTGGGGTGCACCCCCTTGTCTAATCCCTTTACCTGGAGTGTGAGATGTGCATAATGACTTGCTTCTAACAAGATAGAGCAAAAGTGATGGGATGTCGCTTCTGAGATTGGGTTACAAAAGAGCAGGCCCTTTGCTCCCATGCAGTCTTTGGTTTTTCTTGCCTTCTCTCTGATGAAGCAGGTTGCCATGTTGTGATCTGTTCTGTGTAGAGACCCATGTGGCAAGGAACAGAGAGTAGCCACCAGCCAGCGGCCATGTTGTGCGTAGCACTCTTCAGAGACCTGCATGGCAAAGAATTGATGCCTCCATTCAGCAGTCAGCCAGGATCTGAGGCCTCTCAACAGCCCTAGGAAGGAGCTTGGAAGTACATCTTACCCTGGTCAAGCTTCGAGATGACTACAGTTTCTGCTGACATCTTGACTGCAGCCTCTTGCGACACTGTGAGCTGAGGAATCCAACTAAGCCATGTCCCAGTTCCAGACCCCCAGAAACTGGTGACAGTGAAGATGTTGGTGTTCTAAGTCACAAAGTTTTGGGATGATTTTTATGCAGTGAAAGGTAGTAAATATAGGAACACTAGAGACCAACTATCATCTGAAAATGGAGGAAAATTAGGAAAACATTATTGAGATGTTAAAGCTCTTAAAACTGAATTTAAAATTTTGAAAATCACATGCACAGTAAAAGACAATAAAAAACTAAAGAACACCAGTAAATCTGGGTCTAGTGATTAAGAGTTATGCTCAGCCTTTGGCCTTCAAAGGAACATGTTTGATCTTCTGTGGAATGATTGCTGTTCTGGCACAATATAAAATACTTCACATACTGGG
Source organism: Mustela putorius furo (assembly GCF_011764305.1). NCBI lineage: Eukaryota > Metazoa > Chordata > Mammalia > Carnivora > Mustelidae > Mustela > Mustela putorius. The sequence goes on along the minus strand of NW_025422047.1, from coordinate 30,580,197 downwards.
AGGTAAAGGATCTGAGGAAGACATTGGTATGTAGGCCAGAAATTACTGGTTTCAACCAATTTCTCAATCATTGTGATGAAAAAGAAGAGGAACCTCACTTTATGAATATTCTAGATCTCCACTATCCAGTACAGTTGTGGCATGTGATTATGCATATATAAGTTACAATTAATTAAAACTGAGTAAAGTCTCGAATTCAGTTTCTCAGTCCTACTAGCCACACTTCTAGTGCTCAAAAGACTCAACAGCCAGTGGCCGCAATATTGGACAGTGCCAGTACAGAGCATCTCCAAAGTCGCAGAGGTTCAGCTGGGCAGCCCTACTATAAAGGGCTTCTGTGATGCCTCATACCTGTGCTTACGAAGTTTGTTTCATTATTCCTCTCCTCATGTACTGTTAAACCAGTAGACAATGTCAAGTGTTCTTGGGCTACTCTGGAGGAGTCGGCAGCTCAGCCAACCTGGAGGTATTCTGAACATACTGCAGAGCCTCCAAATAGAGTGGGGAGAATTTACGTTCTAAAAAGCATTAGAGGGGGGCACTTGGGTGGCTTGTGGGTTAAAGCCTCCGCCTTCAGCTCAAGTCATGATCCCAGGGTCCTGGGATCGAGCCCCTTGTCCGGCTCTCTGCTTGATGGGGAACCTGCTTCCCCCCTCTCTCTGCCTGCCCCTCTGCCTACTTGTGATCTCTGTCTGTCAAATAAATAAATAAAATCTTAAAAATAAATAAATAAATAAATAAAAAGTATTAGAGGGCAGGTGCCATAAAGGACTACCAAAGACTCAGTCTTAAGGTGAGCCAGTGGACGTCACCACTGCTGATACCAGCTCTCAAACATAGGCCAACCCATGAGCTTGCTGTGGGCTTTAGTTTTGATCTTTGTCAAATGAGTGCAAAGGGCTGACGTTCTCTTAAGTTCCTTCAAACTCTAAAACTCAGTGACCAAACAGCCATCAACAAGAAGGAAATCTTGCCATTTGCCGCTATGCGGATGGATTATGTGGGGTGTTATTATGTGGAGTGGGTTATACTAAGGGAATTAAGTCAGTCAGAGAAAGACAAATACCATATGACTTCACTCCTACGGGGAATTTAAGAACGAAAACAGATGAACACTGGACAAGCGAAGGAAAAATAAGATAAGAACAGAGAAAGAGGCAAACAGTGAGAGAGGAGACTCGTAACTACAGAGAACAAACTGAGGGTTGCTAGAAGGGAGGTGGGTAGGGGGATGGACTAAATGGGTGATGGGCATTAAAGAGAGAGTTTGCTGGGATGAACACTGGGTGTTCTAGGTAAGTGATTCAATTCTACTCCTGAAACCAACACTACACTATATGTTAACTAACTTACTAACTTGAATTTAGATAAAAATTAGAGGAAAAAGTACAGAATAGAGAAAAAAACCAACAGCATAAAACTCAATGACTATATATATGACACTAATGAAAATTTACCCGTGTAAATTATTTGATGACTCACCGATGCAGGGTAGGAGTCCAACAGCTGGTTTAACACTGCCGCCTCCAGATTTCTTCCTACAACCAGCCTCCTTTCTTCTTCCTAGATGATATCAGGGGACAGAAGGGAGAAGGAGGGAGGGAGTAGGATTGCACCTGGGGAGTTCTGTTGCCTTCCTCTAAAGATCCGGCCATTCTGAACTCCTGGTCACCTTGCTTATCCCTCAGTGGGTCTTGTAGGGCCTTGGGAATTTCTTTCACATCACGTGACTGTCAGAGGCAGCCAGGTCTGGTAGTCTCTAAGTCTTTCCTCTATCTAAGGATACTTTACCGCCATGCCCACTGCCCTAGGGTTACTTCATATAGTGGGTTAAGATGCTTGAGGTTTTCCTCAGCTACCAAGTCTCGGAGGGCAAGAAACAAGTCCTTGTGCTCTGGATTCTCTCAAATTTTTCTGTTCATTCCATGTACTCCCAACTCCCCACCTGCTCTTGGATTTTTAGGTTTGTCCCGGGGTGGCAGCTCCCACACTCACACAGGACCTTTTGCCCTTCACCTCACTTCCCCTTCATGTCTAACTAAAAGTGGTTTCCACCTTACCCTGCTTCTCTACACTGTTTGTTTTTTTTTTAAAGATTTTATTTATTTATTTGAGACTAAGAGAGCACAAGCAGAGGGAGGAGCAGAGGGAGAGAGAGAAGCAGACTCCCCGCTGAGCAGGGAGCCTGCTGTGGGGCCTGATGCCAGGACTGCAGGATCATGACCTGAGCTGATGGCAGATGCTTAACCCATTGAGCCACCCAGGTGCCCCTCTACACGGTTTTCTAGCAAACTTTCCTCTCATACCCTCAACAAGAATTCTGAAAGCTTCCATATTTTTAGGCTGACATCTGAAAATTTTTATCTCACGTTTAATAGTTGCAAAAGATGTTATCTCTGGTGTATTTTATATCGTATATATGCTCTAAATAGATTTTTGTCAAAACCTTAGAACATCTGATTTTGCTCATTCAACGTATGGAAAATAACCATGCAGAACCTAACTGGCGAAGTCAGCCAAAGCAACCATACTTTCTGTCCAGAGAAGTCTGGATTTTATTTCTCAGTTTAAGTCAATGTTTCAGCGTAAGTCCTCATGACAACCATATCAATTCTGAATTCTAATACAAGGAAACAAAGATAAACAGATGAGGCCCTTCCCCACGGATGATGCTGAAGCCCAGATGAGATGAGGCCCATGACCCTCAGTATTTTCCTGGGAGCTCACCTGGGGCTCCTCTCAAAGAAACCTCCCCCCGGGGGCACGCATTTTCCAACTGTCCAGTCATTTGGCCACCCAGAGTTTTTGTCGCCTTGGGCAATGTACTATTTTAGGATTCTGGACAATGAGGGGTATGCTTTTCTTTTGTAAAAGAGGAGAACACTTTGAAAAAAAGCAGGGTCATCTGCAAATTCTGAAAGTAGGTTAATTTTAGGAAAGAATACACATGGAAGTTGATTATTTTGAAAACCGTTCCCTTAAAGGCCCCAGTGACCACGTATCCCTTAGCAAATCTTCATTCACTCCCAGGGGGACACACACAGCAGTGTGAAAACCAAAGCATTCTAGTGAAGTTCTGGGCTCAGACCCCTGAGCTTTGCTCTTTACGGGTTGAAAAGAAAACTTCTTGAAAGTAGGCAAAACCTTTTTTTTCTCTTAACAAAGTCTGGAATTATCTTGCTGTGAACTGAAGAAATTTAGTTTGGCATTCCAAGCTGAGTAATGACTTTGTTCTACTGAAGTATGCAGCCTTTCCCTGAAGTAGTCAAATCCATTGATTCAATGAGTGAGGGGTCATAGGACAACACCACTTACGGGGAATGAAAATTACTTTGGTTTAATATTTCAAGGGCATCATCATGCCTTTATCTTTCATTCAGAACCAGGATGAAACGGCCTGAGTTGTTACAGAGCAGAACTGAAGTACGGAGGCAGACGCAGATTGGGAGCTGCTCTGAGCAGAGCTCTGGGAGGGGCTGCCCCCGAGTAACCTATTCCCGCAGGTCGCTGGGGCCTGGGCCTGTGGAATCCCAGCAAGACGGACCCTCTTCCCTCAGGGACCACCAGGTAAGGGTCCCAAGCCATGACTGAGAGTTTGGTAAGTTCCAGCCTTACAGGTGATGTTGACTCTGGGTGCTGTTTCACAGCATGTCGGTTGAGGCTTAAAGTTACGCACGACTTTGATTTTCACTAAAAAGAAAAATTAGAGTGGGAGGAAGCAAAGCAGAAGAGACAAGTTGCTGTTAGCATCACAGGGAATAAAAGAAAAACCCAAACAAACCAAGTAACAGTCTCATGGTGCCCTGGGTGGAAAGAGCTCCCACTGGCTCCTCTCAGAGATGGCTTTAGTGGTCTCAGCTTCTCTCCAGCTTGTGAAATGCCCTCTCTCCTCATCTTTCTCAGCAAAGCTCTCTCCCATTTCCTTCAGGAAGAACACTTGTTCTTCCCCTTGTCTTGTACAGAGCACTTGATCACGGTATACCCTGGGTTTTGGAGGCTCCCTGTACCTTAGTGCCCCCTAGTATTCTGTATTTCCCCAAACTCTATTCCCATCCCAAGTGGAATTCCACCACCATCAGAATTATCTTGTTTTACGTGGCAAATAGTGAGTTTCCCATTCATTCATTAAGTCTGGGTGAGGGTCTGTCAGAATCTTCCAGAAGGGGTTCCAGCACTGGCAGTAAGAAGGTGGGAGTGGTGGAGTTGGATGAGGGAAGCTTTTTACTGTTCCTTCTACACCCAAACTCTTGGACTCTACCCTTCAAGTTGAGTTTTAAAAAATGAAAATGATATTACTGTTGGTTCTAATGATGAAGGTAATATGTGTACATTGTTTTAAAAAGGCACATCATTAAAAAAATAGAAATTCAAATAATTCACCCATATTTTCATCACCCTGAGAAAAGCTCTGCCATTTACATTTTGGCATACATCATTTGAAACTCCAGATTCGGGGCAACTGGGTGGCTCAGTGAGTTAAAGCCTCTGCCTTCAGCTAAGGTCATGATCCCAGGGTCCTAGGATCAAGCCCCACATCGGGCTCACTGCTACGCGGGGAGCCTGCTTCCTCTTCTCTCTGCCTGCCTCTCTGCCTACTTGTGATCTCTGTCTGTCAAATAAATAAAATATCTTAAAAAGAGATTCTTCTTAAAAAAAACCAAAACTCCAGATTCATACAATATTATTATTTTTTTTTTTTACAAAAATGGGATTGAAACCTGCCACTTTATAACCTGTTTTTTTCCCAGTGAGTATACTTCCACATCAACAATTCTAAGCCTACATCATTTTTAACAGCTACAGAGTTTTCTGTGGCTTACTTAACTAACATCCTGTATTGTTGGACAGTTAGGTTGTTTCCAGTTCTTAAATCATGCTGCAATAAGGATTCTAGCACATAGCTGGTAAGAAGAGACTTTCTGAAGTATCTGTTTCCTGAAAACTTTTGACATTAACCACTCCACCACACATTTTACCCATATAGGAATATAGTTTTCTTCACTTTCTTAAGTTCTTTAAGATGCAGTTGTAAAGTCATTCTAGAAAATGATAGTTATTAAATAAATACTATGTTATTGTATCATTAGGTAAAGGGAGCTCTTTAAAAATTTAAATACAGGCTTTATTTGCATATACTCCAATGTAATATGCCATGTTAGGAAATATTTCCTGTAATTATTATTGGTAAACCTCATAAGGATAATTTTTATCAATTTGCAGCTCATTCTATCACTCCAGGAAAAGTTGGAATAATCTCAATCTCCTACAGGGAAATCCAATTTACATAAAGTTATATATCCATAAAGAAACAGCTGGACTGTGATCCAAATGACTGCAATGAAGCCGATGATATTTAACAATAAGGTTTTCTGTAATTAAATTGAAGTGAGCTCCAAAAATTCTACCTAGAAAAAAGTTTTCAGATGCCCTCAAATCTAATGGCAGGATTTCTTCGGGAAAGAGAATTTTCTCTGTTAATGCTTTGGGGTTGATTAAGTTGTATATGACCTGCTGGCTCTATTAGTTAGATGTATCTTTTTGGATCCAAGTATCAGAAATCAGCTCATGCTGTCTTAAGTTAAAATGAGAAATACATTATGGGAATGCAGAGGTGTCCTGTCAACAGGGTCTTGGGAAAGTTCTGAAACAGGCACCTGGAAACAGGCCACTCTGGCCAGGAGTCAGGAGTCAGCCTTGCTTCTCCGCACACAGGCGCTCCTTCTGTTGGCTTGCGCACCAGCCTCTCCTGAGTCTCTGCTAATGGAAAGGGTTTGCCCCACAGCTCAGCCTCACTTACCTTTAACAGGTCTACTCTCTGGAGAAGAAAAGTCAGCTGATCTTTTGCCTTCTCTCTCCAGATTTCAAATGTATAGAAAAAGGAACTCTGGCCTGGATCACATGACTGCCCCTTCCTCAACCAACTGTGGCCTGGAGGCCAGAGTGCAACACACAGGTGGTTGCCAAGGAGGCCTGCCGGAGTGGTCACTGTGAGCTGGGAAAATACTCGGAAGCGTTCCTCTGAGTATGAAACTTGAGAGAGAAAGAGGGGTGAGTTGTACAGAAAGTCAAACGCCATTAGGTTATAAACATTGATTATAAACTTGGGAATAGATGAGATGGTGTAGTTACTTTTTCACTGTGCAGAGTAAAGAGGAAAGGACAAGCATAGAATCCTGAGGAATCTGACTAGAGGGCTGAGCAAAGGAAAGGAAACCATTTCTCCCAAAATAAACCTGACTTGTCAGTGAAGAGAACTCCAAGAATGTGTCAAGAGCTGCCAAAGGCATTTGCTTTTCATTTCTGGAATTTATCAAGTTCACTGCCTGTTTCTTTCAAGGGATTTTCTAGATCCTTTGTCTGCTTCCCTTTCCACCTGGTGTGGGTTTTATAAATTTTCCACCTTGATCAATAAGAACTCAGTTGTGCTTTCTATTCTGGCATTTCTTCACATGAGAAGGAATCCAGGTTTGAAAGGACCCTGAAGCTCACACAATAGTGGAGGCCATTTTAAGAAAAAGACTACAAAATTATAAATACAAAATAAGGTCCAAAAATATTTATTTAGAATGAAAAGAGAAATGACAATAATCACACGTTTTTAGAAGTTGGCAAATGCCACAACATCACAAAATCTAGAAAGTCACATAATTTTTAAAAAATTAACTCCTTTAAGTACCTCTAAGATACTTTTCCCCTAAATTTTTGACGTGGTAGTTTTAATCACTGATTTATATAATAATGGTTTTGCAATATCACTTTTCGTAGAGTAAATAGGTAATTTTCTCTTTCCTCTAGCATTGTTGTTCAAGCTTTAAAAAATTGATAGTTTCAAGGGGGTGGGATTATGGACATTGGGGAGGGTATGTGCTTTGGTGAGTGCTATGAAGTGTGTAAACCTGGTGATTCACAGACCTGTACCCCTGGGGATAAAAATATATGTTTATAAAAAATTAAAAATTAAAATTTTTTTAAAAATGCTATAAAACAAAAAAAAATGATAGTTTCGAAAGTTTTCTTTGAGCATCACAATAATTATTGATGATGTCATGTAAATATTTAAGATCGTTGTCGAATCTGAGAAAACTATCAGGCTTCTTTCCTATAAAATTTGGAAGAGTTTTCCGTAGATTAGCTCCAGGGTCCATATATTTCATTCCTGCTTCTCCTCCATTAAACAAAGGCATCCAGGGCAGGGCTCTGTGGGAAGCATTCCTATTGGGATACAGCCTCGGGCTCTGTATTTTTTTGTGTAGGACACCTCACACAGGAGTGGTCAACAGCTCGGCATTGTGGAGGCTGGTTTTGAATAGGCGAGTGGCTGGGGTGGGAGACAGACACGTAAACGTGCATCTCAAGGTAGGGGAATTTGAAGGAGAGATGGCAGGAAATTGAGGGAGTTCCTGCTAATAACTTCAGATTTTACCAGGAGACAAAGGTGGCTGCAAGAGAAAGAGACATTAGAGGCAGTCTTGCCAGATTTCAGCAAATAAAAATATAGAACATATGAAATGTGGCACGGGACAGACTTCCACTAAAAATTATTCATTGCTTATCTGAAATTCAAATTTAACTGGGCATTCTGTATTTTGTCTCGCAATAGATGGTGGGCCCTTCAAGAGAAAAGCGAAGCTTTGGCATAGTCATGGAGAGAATGAGAGAGCTAAACAGAGGTTAGTGCAAGGAGGGCCCAATTAAGATTAGATACCAGCAAATTCATGGTGGGGCTGGGGGGTGTTTTTCTAATGGAGCTCAGCCACTCAGGTGCATTGGCGTTCATACAGCCTGTGATTCCAGAAACAAGGTTTAAAATATATGATAAAAGATGGGATTCAACTAGGTTTCTCATCTCTTTATGCTTACTGTTTGTGCTTTCCATAAAACCAAGGCAGCAGAAATTTCAAAAGAAAGATGTACTGATTATGGATTGGAATCCAAATCGCAGAATATGTTAACATAAGAATATTTTATTCTACACTTCCCAAACATGCCATAATATATTCACCCAAAGCAATAAATCCCAAGCTGCACAAGCAAATTATAAACAAATGATAGAAGCTGAAGTTTCCTCTCAAAAGAGGCGAAGGAACAGATAATTTAGAAAGAACAGATTTTATTGGAACGTCAATAGTTTTCATGACACAGATACTTAAACTACTCGTTTTCAACATTCCCATATAAAGAAAATTATAAAAGGTTTTTTGTGGGTTTTTTTTTTTTAAGAAAAGATAATTTGACAGATGGAGTCTTTTTATGGGATCCGTAGAAGTGATAAAATTGAATAAATTACCAAGATTTTATCTCCATTTCTGTAATTCTCCCTAAAGATTTAGAGGTGGCAGATTGAATCAACTGGGAAATAAATTTGCATGTTTATAACATGTCTAAAACAGGAATTAAAGACAAAAACTTCTCACTTGTTTTCGAGAGTGGTTTGTCGGGAGGAAACTTGCTCTCATGAGATCACACATTTCCTAACCAAGTATCAAGGTTCACCAAATGGAAATGTATTGCAAAATGTACACGAGGTTTGGTGAACATGTACTATCTTATTATCATCAGTGTTAAAGAACAAGCAAAAATAATTACGGACTATAAAGTTGGGGCAACTTAACTAAATTCTAGATAATTTTTTACATAGGAGAGGATTTGGTTATGAACAGGCTGAACTTGATTTTGAGTAAAGTTGGCCACAGTATTTTGGTTCACAAGATAGCTCACTTTTGTGATCCCTGAGTCATGTATCACATTACAGAGCCTGCAGGCCTGCCTGCCCCTTAAGGAACAGAAGGACCCCTGCCTGGATGGTAGTGGGATGTTTCATGTACAGTGTATGTGTCTTACCTCAAGAAAAGCACCCAAAGACCAGATGCCCCTCCTTCTCCTACAGAATCCTTAGTGATGATGATGAAGTCCCAGAACCTAAGTCAGGTTCGGTGGGGTGAGGAGGTTCGGAGCCGACGACTAAAGAAAGAATTCTTAAGACGTCATTGGTGCAAAATGGTGGTTTATTAAAGCACGGGGACAGGACCCGTGGGCAGGAAGAACTGCTGCTGCCCCGGGTTGTGAGGAGTGGTTGGTTATATACACAGGAGTTGGGTAGGTGAGGACAAAGGGGTGTTCAGAAGGGCTATTGGGGCAAAGAATACTATCAGGATATTGAAGACCTGGTTACTATCAAGTAAAGACAATTGGGAGTCTGGTGGAATGTTACATTCCTGCTATCAAGCATCCCTGTTAATGAGATTTAGGTTTAGAAGACATTTAACTTTATTTACTTTTCCTTCTACCTCCACCTCCTTCGGTTTTTTATGGAGGGGAGGGTGACATTAGGCTTGAGGAACTGAGTTCTGTGTCTTTGGAAATTGGGCTATTGATAAGGTAACTTCTTTGTTTGTAAATCTCAAGGACATTGCAAACCAAGGGAGACTCCTGTCTTGCAGGATTGTGATCTCAGCAAGTTAACTATTTATCATTTTATGGCAGTCAGGGGTGCCTGAGGAATGCTACACCTATGGAGGGGAGCGGATGGAAGGGGGTGTGCAAGGCGCCAGCTCTTGCTTTGTCCTCAGCCAGCCTCCTGCTCCCTCATCAATGATACTCACACAGCCAGCGGGCTCTGGCTTAGACCAGAGTATGAGTGGGAAAAGGCGGTGAGATGTACAGTTTGCATTGAACCATGGGAGATGGTATCTGGAGAATCTGTTAGTCCTATCGCCCTCACCTGGTAGGTGAGGATCCTGAGACTCAGAGGGCAGAACTGACTTCTCCAAGCCTCATGCACTCACGGAGTGAGTGGCCAATAGTGAGCGAGATAGAGGCTGAAATGGGAAGCCTTAGAAAGTGGAAGCAACTTTGAGGGTCTTGTCCTAAGTCCCAAGTCAGCTGGCACTGTCATTTTCCATTGGTTTTTGGCATTCTCGAATTCAGGATTTACATAAGGAATATTCTCTGTGTTCTGTCATTTTTGTCTTTTTCATTTGGGCTTGTTCCATAATAACAGCTAACAACTTTAATTATGTACCCATTGATAAGAAAAATCAGTGGTAGGCAAGGAGTCATGGGGAATGGATTCATCAATTTTTTTTAAAAAAAGCAGAAAACCAGCTCTTGTTTCCTGGTATTTTTTTGGCTGTTCACCCCTCTCCTCCATTTGCAGCTGTTTGCCTTTGTTCTTGTATTCAATTAATTTTGTAATGTAAACAGTGAGCAAATCAGAATATTTAAGGATTCTTTCTGTTTATGTATTTAATTGTACTGCAGTGTGTTTGAAGCAGGACCCCTCTCATCTCCAACTAAATCTATGGTGGGTTAAAAAAAAAAAAAAATTAGGATTTATTTTCTGCTGGGTGTTTTCCCTCTCTGTGTAGGATTCCAATTCCAAATTAGTGTGGTTGCTATGTGTGGAGGAGAGATGTGTCAAGAGAATGTGGCCGCAGGGAAGTAAGAAATTGGAAAGAAGTCAGTGCATCCAAACCAAGCACACTGATATCTTCTTTGAGGAAACACTGAGATATTATTTGGATAAAAGATGGCCCTAGAACAAATATGACGTCGACTTGGCTGGGAGGAGAAGCTGAGAAAACTTGTAACTACAGTTCTCTTTTCCTTCTTCTGCCAAGAGCAGAGCCTATCTGCTGGCCCAGCTCACCTGGCTGAAGGCACAGCCGGTGCTCACCTGGGAGACCTCCCTGATTGTTTTCAATAACAGGAACTTTCCTTTTGCTATGATTGAATTGAGTGATAGAGGTGAGGCCTTGTATGTAGATGGGGTAGAAATCCCACCACCATGGCCGACTCTCGGGAAGTCCCTCGACTTTTCTTTGCCTCAGTTTCCACAGCCGTAAAACCAGGATCATAATTTGTAACTTGGAAAACCGCCATGAAATGCAATGAGGCAAGAAAATGGAAAGCACTTCTGCAGTGTCCAACCTGCTCTCTGTTCCTCCTTGCCCACTCCCCTCCTGGTCTGCTGCACTTCCAGCAGGGTTCTGAGAGAAGCGCGCTCTGTCCTCTTTTCCTTATTTTCCTCCCACCTCAGTTTCGGGCCTTATCTAGGCCTTTCTCCAGATCTAGGATCATGTGAGATTGTCTGCCTCAAGTTTTGAAGGTGTTCCTTTGCCAACCATCCTATGGATATACGCTTTTTTTTTTTTCTTGTCCTTCTGCACCTTCTCAACTGCCTTCTGATGTACTGATCCCATCTTTAAATTATGGCTTTGCCTCTTCTAGAGGGAAGACTCTCAAATCTGTTTTCAGTAATGACCCCTCAGACCAGTCTTTGCCCTCAAATGTTCCTAGACCTGAATTGTTAAGAGGAAGCCATACTATCTGCAGTTAGTCATTTTGGAGACAGCCCATGAATGCATAATAACATCACCTGCTTTTTGTAGATATAGTAGATTCATGTCTCTTGCACCATAATGCAACATAAGAGGGAAATGGGGTGGTTCCTGTCCTCGGGGACTCCTGGGGCAAAGAATGTTCCCGTGCCAGTTCCATACACGGCGTTGCTATAAACACATGTCAGTGAAAATAGAGAGTTTTTTCCACATCAATCTGTCTCGCCTTGTCCCTTAATGCTGTCAGTGGGGTCAGGAATAAAGCATTGGCTGTACTATTAAGTGAGAGAGGAGAAAGGAAAGGAAGGATGGAAGGACAAAAGATTTATGAACAGAAAAGGGGAGAGCCCATGAAGGAAGAGAAAAGTTGAGGGGGAGGGGAGTATAGATGATCTACCACAGGAAATCTCAGAATCCCGGTATTCTTGGTAAAGAAAGAAATGTCACTGAGTTCGAACTCCCATCAAATGCTTCAGTTTCCCCTCGTGTTTCCACCCAGGTGTGTTATCCTTCTGCCTGAAACTCACTGACAAATACTCTTGAAGCCCAATCCATGCTGCACTGTGAGAATCATTAGAATAGTCATCTAATAATATGTAGAATCTAAAATGGCTTCCTATCATTTTTTCCCCCATTGATTTTGGTTCCCCTGTGGGGCCTTAAGGCTAACCTATAATCCTTTCCCTGACCTTCAGAACGTTTATGATTTGGGCTCTGTCTAGTTCTGGTACTTCTTACTGGCTGTGTTTGCTAACATGCTGTGCACAGGCCTTCCTGAGAGCCTTCTGATGAGAGCGCCTGATTCCCGCTCTTTGCATGAGACCCCCGAACAAATAGATGTACATGCGATCTTAGAGGTTTTGTGTCAAGGGCCACCCTTCTGGAGGAGCCTTCCCACAGGGCCAGAGCTAAAATAGCCCATACCTGGGGCACCTGCGGGGCTCAGTTGTTAGGCGTCTGCCTTTGGCTCTGGTCATGATCCCAGCCTCCTGGTCCCAGAATGGGTCCTGCATCAGGCTCTGTGCTCAGCAGGGAGTCTGCTTCTCCCTCTTCCTCTGCTACTCCCCCCGCTTGTGTGCTCCCTCCCGATCTCTCTCTCTCTCTCAAATAAATAAATAAAAATCTTAAAAAAAAAATAGTTCACTCTTGGAAGTCTAAATTGGGTAAATTTTTTTTTTTTTTTGAAATGTGATGGCAAAGCCCCTAAAAGCCAAGTCAAAAGATCAACAAAAAACTGGGAAAAATATTTGCATTTTACATATTACTGTGATAGATTTCCTAAAATATGAAGTGTTTCTACAGTTTGGTGAGAAAAAGACCAATTAGGTTATTGGTCTACTGTAAACAAAACAAAACAAAACAAAACCAGGCAAAGGATACAAACAATTCAAGTAAACAACCCACATATGCTGCCCAAATATATGAAAAAGTACTGAAAGAGAGAGAGAGAGATACAATTTTTCATCTTTCACATTGGCAAAGATAAATCAATACTATTCTAATGCCAGCAAGGATGTGAGAAACAGGTACCCTCGTATCCTACTGGTAACAGTATAAACTGGGACAATTTTTATAAAGGTGATTCCATAATATTTATCAAAATTAGAAATGCGCAAATGCACTTTCCACCCTGGGATTTTTAGTTCTAGAAATTTGCCCTACAGATATGTTCCTGAATGTGGGAATTGATGTATGTAAACAGGTGCTCATAGCAGTGTTTTATATAAGAGCAAGAGGCTGAAAACCACATATAGATCTATCATAGAGGAATGGATAAATAAATTGTGGTGCATTCATACAATAAAATAGTATGCAGTTATTCAGAAGAAGGAGGCAGATCTGTCTGTGGCACTGGAGTGCTTTGAGTGAATTTTATATTAGCTTACAGGCATTTTATATCTGCTATTTTGTATTTTGTTTAAAGAGATCCCCTAAAACTGTATCAGCTTCAGATCCCCCCAAATCTGGATACACTTTTGGCCCCAACCCACTTGGAAGACAGACTCACACCTGTGAGCTAACAGAGGTTCATTCTATAGTGGTAAGTGGGGAAAAGGAGGATACAGAGGTATCGATATGGGCCTTGGGGGGCATGGTGGACAGGGTTGGATCAAAATGATGAGTTTGAAAAAGTTTCACAGGTGATTCTGATATGCTTCCCCCTTTTGAGATGCATTCTTACTCCGTGTTCAACCCACAAACCCCCAATCCTGCACAGCCACGCCATCTCCCTCTGTTCCTTTAAGGCTCTAAAACCACTTTCACTCTCAGATGAGGACTAACCTTGCAGTGAAAGTCTAAATGGCCTTTGTCCATTTCACTGCACCTCCCTGCCTTTGTCAGCCTCATTCTCTGGGTCCTGGAGGTGCCCGAGGAAAGCGGACCAGCCATGCAAACTCCAGAATGGTTTCCTCTCTCTGGCTTTTCTGACCTCTGCCTTGCAACACAGCTACTACTGGCCTCATCTTTCTCGAAAACGTGGCAATGTACTGAAGTTCCCAGATCCTTCTGTAAGTCACTCACCTTTTTGGAAGCAGGCAGCCGCAAAATAGTTCTTATCTCTTTAGAATCACCTGGGTATTCACTTTCTGTTTGTCTCCATTTCACCTGTTGTCAGACAAACACCTGCTGCTGGGGAGGTTTGGAGAGATTTGGAGGAGGGTGGGGAGTAAACCAGGCTGGCAGGAAAAATTATAATCTCATAAATCAAGGAATGAAGTTATGTGGGTTTTTCTTTTTTTAACCACAATTTTTAAACTTTTTAAAAGACTTTATTTATTTATTTTTCAGAGAGCAAGCGAGCACAAGCAGGGGGAGCAGTAGGCAGACAGAGAAGCAGGCTCCTTGCTGAGCAAGGAGGCCCATGTGGGTCTCTATCCCAGGACCCTGGGATCATGACCTGAGCTGAAGGCAGACACTTAAACAACTGAGCCACTCAGGCATCCCTTAACTATAATTTTTTTTTAAAGATTTTATTTATTTATTTGACACAGAGAGAGAGATCACGAGTAGGCAGAGAGGCAGGCAGAGAGAGGGGGGGAAGCAGGCTCCTTCCTGAGCAGAGAGCCTGATATAGGTCTCCATCCCAGGACCCTGAGATCATGACCTGAGCCAAAGGCAGAATCTTAACCCACTGAGCCATCCAGGCACCCCACAATTTTTTTTTAAAGTAAATGAGGCATAGAACTTTGAAAAATGAGGGGGCACTCAGGAGTAACATGATTCCATGTACTTCCCTAAATTTTTCCGTTTCCTCCTTCCCTCCCTTTCTGTCTTTTTAATGAACAAAATGAGATAAGAACACTCTTTAAAGGTTTATTTTTTGTTGTTGATATTATTTTGTGGTACCTCCCAGGCTGTGGGTTCATCTGATTTGCATTCGGACTTGATTTTGAAGATTCTAACTCAAATCTATAATAGTTTGAGAAAAATAGTTTATTTTTTAAAAATTGAATTGGGGCGCCTGGCTGGCTCCCCTTAGTTAGGTGTCCAACTCTTGATTTCATCTCAGTTCATGATCTCAGGGTCTTGGATTGAGCCCCGCATGAGGCTGTGCACTCAGTGGGGAGCCTGCTTGAGATTCTCTCCCTCTCACTCTCCTTCTGCCCCTCCCCCCTCAAAATTAATAAATAAATAAAAATCTTTAAAAACTGAATTGAACTTGAATGCAGCTGAGAGTGAACAAATGAGATATGGCAGAAACCAGCCTCTCAATCAGTCCAGGAAGTTTTGTCAAAAACTTTAGCTTCCATCACCTTCCACAGCCCACTTGCCTCCGCTTGCCAGGAAGAGCCAACACTCAGCAGAAAGCAGATCCAGAGAGCACCTAGACAGCCACCAGACAGGCAGCAGATGCAGAGTTCCAAGTTAGAGAAAAGAGGACACATTGCTCTTTGTTTTTTAGAGAAAAAAAGAGACGCGGGCCTGCTTTGTCTAAAGTGTCAGCTCTTGAGAAGAGAAGCCCAGGCAGGTGGGCACATCAGCAGAGTCCCAGAGAACACTGTGCCCTGTAAGAATGACCAGAGAGAAGGACACAGCATCAAGACTCTGCCATTAGCCTGCCCCAGTTCTCAGCAGCTTGTCCCCAAGAGAAGCTGGAGAGTGACACCAATGTCCACACTGTTTCTGATGGCACAGGCAGCTGGCAGAGGCCCTGGGGGATTTCCGAGGCATCTGGGAACGAAATGGGAGGCCAGAGTCCAGAGGTTCCTGTGAAGGCCTGAAATGGGCAGAAGTACATCAGAGGCGTCTCAAAGAGGATGAATCAAATGGGACGATTCGAAAGGCAACTTTTTCGACTGCTAAGAGCTACACTGGGAAGGATACATTGAGCCCTTTATGGAGAAAAATAATCCCATTTGCAGATACAGAAGGATTGGCGCTCCTGGAGACTTGATGCCTACCGTTTCCATGCAAGTCCCAGCCCCAGGGGACTTGACCCTTACCATGAGCCCCCCATCTCTGGGGACTCACCTCAACTGCTGCCAAAGTTTCTACCTGGTTCTGCCATGCCCAGCCTCCTGCCCACAGGCTCTGCAGAGTGGCCATCATCACCTTTTAAAAAAGGAAAAAGAAAATCATGGTCCCGCTGCAACTGAAAATTCCCTACCAGCTCTTGATCTTATTTCAGAAATTAAAAAAAAAGAAGAAGAAGAAAGAAAAAGAAAATCCATGGATCAGCAAACATTTTCGGTAGTGGGCCCCTGTACTTCAGGTTTTATCTGACATGGTAGTTGTTGTATGTTGTCGTCCTGGGGTGTGGGCCACACTAGAGGGAGCCAGACAAGGGGCCGAAGGGAAGGAAAGGAGATGGTTCCTCTTGGAGGCAGTAGACTCAGGCAATGGACAAAGAATGTGCCAGTAAAACTGTATTCAGCCCACAGGCTGGATACACCAAGTTCTCAATCAGAGGCTTTGCGGGTCGCTACTTTCTCTTCAGGTTTTTGCATAGATGGCCCTTGGTACTAGGTCACTCAGTAAACAGATTAAAAGTATACTTTGGAGACCCAGCCAAAAAAGAGCCCTCACAGTGAGAAAATATTGTGGAATGAATTTGATTTTAGATATTTTCCCCAAAGTCTTCAAGTGGTTGTCATTGTTGGGGGGCAGAGGGTGGAGGGTGATCAGAACTTTGTTGACCTTCTCTGCACTTATTTTAAGGCTTGGTTGGCTTTTTAAATTTTTAATTACCTGGGAGGGGGAAGGAGAGAAGACACCATCATTTTGGTATATTCAAGTCTCAGGGTAGCCTTGTGAGTGGGGCCTTCTTACGGAAGAGTTCTCTGACCAGAGACTCAATGGTGCCCTTCTACCATGTTTCACATTCTCCTGTTGTATTTTCCCATAGCACTTCATCACTACCTGAAATTATTTTGCTTTACTTATGTGTTTTCTTGTTGACTGGCTGTATCCCTTTTGCATGTAGGCCTCCAGAGCCCAGGAATCCCATCAGTCTTGTTTACTCTGTGTCCTGCACCTACTAGTGTGTGGCACAGGGAAAGCAGTCAAGAATGTATTTGTTGACTGACTGACTGAATGATTCAATGAATAAAGTCCTGACTGAAGGATGTAAGAATGCAAGAGCTAAAAGCGTTTTAAAAATGAGATTTGGGGGCGCCTGGGTGGCTCTGTCGTTAAGCATCTGCCTTCGGCTCAGCTCATGTTCCCAGGGTCTTGGCATCGAGTCCCACATTGGGCTCCTTGCTTGGTGCTTGGTGGGGAGCTTGCTTCTCCCTCTCCCTCTGCTGCTCCCTCTGGTTGTGTTCCCTTTCTTGCTATCTCTCTGACTGTCAAATAAATAGATAAAGTCTTTAAAAAAAAAAAAAAAAAAGAATGAGCTCTGATCCTATGTGAAATTCTCTGCACGACCTTCACATAGCCTTAAAAGAGACTCAGAATCCAGGCTGGATAACTGAATAAGCTTTAGCTAATGGGCTTCAATCAACTCAGGCAAAACCAAATTTGCCCACAGAAGAGTTTGGACCAAATCAGATTTGGTAGAACGTTTTGCAACTGCATCATGGGAAGATTTTTCAGCTCTATTTATCTTTTGTCAATTTGTTCTGTTTTTCCAAAAATTTGTCAATTTGGCCTGTTTTTCCATTTTTTTCTTTCTACTTTTTAGATTTTCATTAACTTTTGGCTTATTCTCTATAGAAACACAAGGTAAACAACCAACAATGGAAAAAATTTTTGAGAAAATCAGATTTCCTTGAGTTCTACGTGTGAATTTAGGAACACACTTAAAAATGCAGCACAGTCGTTCAGTGGATAGCAGACATCTGATTTGTTTCAGGCATGGTGCTGGGCACTGGAAAATAGTGTGGTGAACATGTCTCTGCCTCCAGACTTCTTGGAGAAATAGATGTAAAGCAGACAAAATAAAAAAAAGAATAAAGAGTCAAGTTTTGACAGGCACGATTGAAGGAAATGAACAAGGAGATGAGATGGGCACAGTCTATTTTCATTAGGGTGATAAAGAAGGCCTTTCTGAAGAAAGAAAATGTAGGATCATCAGAAGGAGCTACCTTTCATAGGGTAGGGAGAAATGTATTTCAGAGTGAAGATACCACGTATGCAGTATCATGAGGTAGGAAAGAGCTTGGCTTGTTTTAGGAACTGAAAGAAAAGTGTGACTGGATCATAATGAGTGAAGAAGACAAGGCATGATGATGACGTGGTCACCAGGGCCTCTCCTAGACCATGGCAATGAGTTTGGACTTGATTGTAAAGGCAAGGGCTTCACAAAGGGGAACGGTGACAACTTACTTATGCCTAAGAAAGATTTCTCGAGCTTCTGTGTAGAGTATGGATCTTTGGAGGGCAAGTGTAAAAGAAGGGAGAGCCGAGAGAAGGTTTTCGTAATGTGCATGGGAGACGATGGTGGTCCAGACTGGTCTTGGCAATGGAGATAAGGAGCAGACAAGAGGTTGGAGTTGCAGTTTGGCAGTAGAGGAGTTATCAGTGAATTTGAGGCAGGAACTGAGAGTCCGTAAGCATATCCGTCAGTGTCCAACTGTGAAAACAGAGGTCATTCTAGGTATTTCAAACAGGGAGTTGAGCTTAAGGAATCAGTTACAAGTAAATGTTGTCAAGATTAGAGGAAGAAAAAGGGTGTGGTAACCTGGAGGTAAGCATCTGCAGGAAGTCAGGACCAGTCCTAATACTGGAGGAGAGAAAGGGAGGTGGCGAGGGCCTCTGACATTGTGAAGCTGCTGATGTTGTTGGAACTGGCCCCTGCCCTAGCCATTGATGCTGTTGCTGGAGCCCCTAGCTGCTGGTCATGGCCACAGCCACTGCCAGAAGCTTTTAACAAAGGGGAGGATGTCTCTCCATCATTTCATTCAGTTTCCCACCAATGCTACCCACTGGCAGGATCTAACTCAGCCAGTTGGCAAAGGAGTCTGGGAAATGCAATTCACAGGATTCCAGCCACCTCTGACAGAGCACTGTACAGAATGGCGGGAATGGTCCTTGGCACCAACAAGCCAATGACCAGCACGTGGAAGAATTAAGGATTTGTTTTCTGTAGGAAAAACAATCCCTTATCCTTTACAAATATGTATTATGTTGTTTTTACAAAAACAATATGTGTCTACTACAGAAAAATTAGAACCACAGACAAATAATACAACATAACAAAACTTTCATATTCGCACTTACTCAAATAATTATTAACATCTTGGTCTCAGTCTCTCTCTTTTTCTCTCTCAAAAAGTGACTCTTCCTCTACTTTTCAGTTTTGTAACCTACTACACTAAATCTATGCAGTAAACATTTGCTGGATACTTACTTTGGTCTAGCTAGCTCCCAGTGTTGAATATTTATGTTTTACTCATATTTTCCTATTATAAATATAAAAAAGGAATTATTGCCTGAAAACAAATTTGCACTTTTAAGAAAACAGCTCATGAAGCATACAGTTATAACTTCCAGTTTGACTATTATGAGATAATTTGCTTAGGTAGGTAGAGAAAACTAATTATTTTTAACAAAAGGTGAAATGTGAGGTCTTTCCTCATCCTGTTCATTTCCTCTGTTGGGGACAGGACAACAGAATTACAGAGATGGAAACACACACTCTGGAGAGGGAGAGGCGCTTAGCCACAGACTACCTCAGAACTGTCCTCTACCCCATCTGTCTCGTCTCCATGAGTCAGATTTCTGACAAGGAAACTAGTCCCCTGAAGTGTACAGAGGGGTGACACTGAGCCAGAGTATCGTTAAGAGTGGATGCCATTTGTGATGGCCACGGCATGACCATTTCTCTGGGGTCTCCTGTTAGAATGCTTCTCAGTACTAGTTGCTGAAAACTGTGACTTGAATTGGTTTTTAAAATGAGGAAATGTATTATCTCATGTTCTCCTGTAACTAGAAGTCCAGAGGTAGGGCAGATTCCTGGAACAGTAAGATAAGCCTCTCACTGATGTCATCAAGGTCCCAAGTTCTTTCAACGCTCGGTTCTGCCTTCCTCAGTGTTGGTTTCATCCAGACCCTGGCTCCCTTGGTGGTAACTAGAGGTCTGCCAGAGGCCATAGAGCTGTCTGTTGCTTTTCTCTACATTCAGCATAAAGAAAAACAAAGAGACATCTCCCTCCAATATAAATTCTTTTCAGTTCAAGCCAACTAGTGGTTCTCAATACTGCTATACATTCCAATCCTCACGAGTGCTTTATTATTTATTATTGCTATTATTTCATTTTTTTTAAGATTTTACTTTTTCATTTGACAGAGAGATCACAAGTAGGCAGAGAGGCAGGCAGAGAGAGAGAGAGAGAGAGGGAAGCAGGCCCCCTGCCGAGCAGAGAGCCCGATGTGGGGCTCGATCCCAGGACCCCGAGATCATGACCTGAGCCGAAGGCAGAGGCTCAACCCACTTAGCCACCCAGGCGCCCCTTGCTATTATTTCATTTTAATGGATTAATTTTTAAATCAATTTATTGTTTAGTAATTGGTGATGGGGATGGTGATGATGATGTATTATTTATTTACTTGCTATTTTAATTTTTTTTTAAAGATTTTATTTATTTGACAGACAGAGATCACAAGTAGGCAGAGAGGCATGCAGAGAGTGGAAGCAGGCTCCCTGCTGAGCTGAGGGCCTGCCTTGGGGCTTGATCCCAGGACCCTGAGATCATGACCCAAGCTGAAGGCAGAGGCTTAACCCACTGAGCCACTCAGGTGCCCCGCTATTTTAATTTTTAAACTGCTCCATACCTATGCCTTATTGCTGGAAATATTAATTTATTAGTCTGGGATGGGCCCTGGCTGGAGGTAGTTTTTTAGGAGCTCCCAAGTGAGTCTGATGTGCAGTCAGTGGGGAGAACCCCTGGATTAGGCTGGTTAAGGTCACCTGCCCACCCCTTGGACTAACAATTGCCAGGTGACATCAGGAACAGAATGGCTTAGAAAAGTGGATCTCAGAGTGTGACCCAGACCAGTAGAAGCAGCTTCACTTGCATATTTCATATGCATATGCATTCATAATGCAAATTATTGGACCCCACCCAGACCTGCTGAATCAGAAGCTCTGCCTGTGGATCTGTGCTTTAGTACAGATCTGTGCTTTAGCAAGCTTGACAGGTGATTGGGATGGATGCTAATGTTGGAGACACACTGCCTTAGACCAATCAGACTTTTTCTCTGGAGCTAGGGAGGAGATGTAAATATATGAACAAAATAAAGTTCTGTTAAACAGTGATCCCCAGGTCACTGGAGCCTTTGTATTCCCCCTTTCATAGTCAGGCTGGAAAAGGGAGGAAAGGGGAGGAATTAGTGACCTGAACCCCAGAGATACCTGGTTGTACAGAACCATCTCTCAACGGTTCGACCAAGGCTCAGCCACCACAATGGGCTATTACGATGGGAAGAAGACATGTTCTATTGGTATCCATTCCTTCCTACCTTGGGGAACCCCTGGAAGTTTCTGCAGGAGCCCAAGGGCTGAAAAGACTCTCTTGGTCTAGACTTTCCTGAAAACACTGTGAACTCATTTCAACCACTGTACAGTTTCCACAGGATCCTGGAAAAGAAAAAAGACCTTTGATAACACAGGAAATCTGAGTACAATAAGGACTTTTGTTAAAAATAATGTATCAATATTGGTTCATAAGTTGTGACAATATACCATATCTGTACTAAATCAGATATTAATCGGGAAACTGGGCATGGGACATATGGGAACTCTGTATAAATCTTCAGAATTCTCCTGTAAATCTAAAACTACTCTAAAATATAAAGGTTTTCAAAAATACAGTGCATTAAGGGACACTTGAGTGGCTTAGTCAGTTAAGTGTCTGCTTCCTGCTTGGGTCATGGTCTCAGGGTCCTGGGATGGAGTCCTGTATCAGGTTCCTAGCTGAGCAGGGAGCCTGCTTCTCTCTCTGCCTGCTACTCCCCGGCTTGTACTCTCTCTCTCTTTGACAAATACAATCGTAAAAAAAAAAAAAAAAAGATACATTAAGATGTGAAATTCTAATGGATAAAAACATTTAGGAAAAGGCTTTATGAAATTAAGCATAAATCATTCTTTAAAATACTCCACATTAATATAAGCTTGACCCCGCTATATTTTTATGATCAGTGTCACGTTTTTAGTCAGAGCAAATGCTTTTAAAACATTTTCGGCTTTAAGCAGGAGTTGACTTGGAAAATATTAATGAAGATTCCTGATAGTTCACACTTCCCAGAATCTGCACATGGCCTGAATTATCAAAGAGCAAATGAGAGAGGCTTAAGTTTGTCCATATGTTAGAACAGTTAAGAACCCACATAGGGGCGCCTGGGTGGCTCAGTCAGTTAAGCCTCCGACTTGATTTCCGCTCGGGTCATGATCTCAGGGTTGTGAGATGGAGCCCCTGTTGGGTTCTGCGCTGGACATGGAGCCTGCTTAAGATTCTTTCTCCCTGAGCCCCTACCTCCCTTACAAACAAACAAACATACAAACAAGACACATACTGAAAGTTGCTTTCCTTGCCATCCCGCTAGACCTGGAAAGGAGTAGGATGGCTTGACTCACAGGGAATGGCACATAATCATATGCATCTTTCTTTAAACCCAATTCATAGCAGTGAGCTAGAGCATAGATTCCTTTCAGGCACTCCCCTCTTGTTTCGTCAGCTCCATTTAAATTAGATGCACTTCCTGTGTCCTGAAGGGCAGCCACAGGACCCAATGGACTGAGGTGTGGCTTATTACCAGGGACTACTTGACTATTGTCAACAGGCTTTTTATCCTTGGATTTATGTGGGATTCCTGGAAACACTGGGCCATAACTGGTGGAAGGGAGCAAGGAACAAATCCTAATTTGTAGTTTGGAGGTTTGGAGGGTTACTCTTAATGCAGCTGACTAAATAATTTATGGTAAGTTTTGTTTATTTCCTTTCTGCACCAAATATCAGTAAGGGAACCAATAATTAAAATTGTCATTGAGGAGTATTATAACTAAGAGTTATAACAAAAAAAGAGTATTTAAGGGTGAAAACATTGCTGTGCCAAGCAAGTGGCTCAAAATAACTCTCCCCCTGATCTTACTACATTGGAATCTCTCTGATTTTGTCCATTGTGGTTATACTCTCTTACTTTGTGACTTGGACAAGTTCCTTAGCCTCTCTATGTCCCATTTTCATCATCTTTATCATGTGGGATAATAATAGTACCTTTTTCTTGGTAGTGTCATCAGAATTAATAGAAGTAACATTTGAAACACTTTAGCACAGTGCCTAGAATGTGGTAAATGTTGCAAACAAGATAACCCTTGCCCATTTTCAGGTCATTCAATGTAATGATCAACCTCTTGATGTGTCATGGCAAAAACACAAGGAAGAATGGTAGCAGATAGGAGAGAGGCAACCTCAGGCACACCAGGATATTGAAAGGGCAAAAGAAATGTAGACAGTGTTCATCAGAAATGAAAAATGAGGGCACCTGGGTGGCTCGGTCAGTTAAGTGTCTGACTCTTGATCAGGTCATGATCTTAGGGTTATGAGATTCAGTCCTCCTTCCTCTCTCTCCCTCTCCCTCTGCCCCTTCCCACCCACCTCTCACTCCCTCTCTAAAAAAAAAAGAAATAGAAGAAATAAAAAAGGATGTGTTGGAACTCTCCCACTCTTCCATGTTGTTGGTGGGAACGTAAAATGGGGCAGCTGCTGTGGAAAATAGTGTGGTGGCTCCTCAGAAAGTTAAACAGGATTACCGTATGACCCAGCAATTCGACTCCTGCCCAAAGAACTGAAAGCAGGTTCTCAAATACTTACATGTGTATGCTTATAACAGCATTACTCAAAATAACCCAAAGTGGAAACAACCCAAATGTCCACTAGCTTATGAATGGATAAACACAAGTGGTATATCCATACAATGGAATATCATTCAGCCTCAAAAAGACATAAAGTCCTGACACATGATATCACGTGGATGAACCTGGAAAACATGCCAAGTGACAGAAGTGAGTCACGAAAGATCTCATATCCTGTGGTTCCACTTATGGGGACTATCCAGATTGAAAGCAGACTGGTGGTGGCCAGGGGCTGGGGGGAGGTAGGAACTGGGGAGTAACTGCTTAGCGGGTACAGGGTTTTCATTTGGAGTGGTGAAAATGTCTTGGCACTAGACAGAGGCCATTGATGCACAACATATGAGTGTACTAAGTGCCACTGAATTGTTCTTTTTAAACGAGGTTATTTTATGTTTTGTCGCTTTCACTTCATTAAAAAGACAGACACAGAAGAGGATGAGAGTGAGTGCTCTCTCTGTTCTAGTTGAGAAGACAGAGGCATTCCAGGTTCCTTCTCCCACCTACCAGAGACTCCTTCATGAAGAGCTGATGTTCAGCCCTTCGGGTCTTGATTTTCTCATCTGTAGGAAGATGAAGTTGGACCAAGTGACCACTAAGATCCCTTTCAGCTCACATTCGAAGGCAAAGAAATTCACCACACTTCTCTCTCCCTGACTCAACCATGTGCTTGAAAATGACAGCATCTGTCCCGCAGATGGACCCTGGAAGACAATGTTATTGTAACTAAATGACATGGACATTAATTTGTTTTAGTTATGAATATGAAAAGTATTTTAATATTATTATAATGCCACACATTAATGGGCAGATAACTAAAGCAAATGTACTTTAATGCTTAGCTTGGGGTTTGCCACTCTGAGGCTCAGCCTCCTAGCCTGCCTGTGGCTCCAGCCTGTCTGCCCCCGTCTGTGTAATCACACCGAGTGCTTTTTGCCAGGCACAGTATCTCGGGCTTCTTTGCCAAGTGTGGAGCTGGCAGCCCCTAGTGGATCGGGGGCCCTTGATTGATTAATAGGCACCCTAGCTGAGCAGGAAGCGTGGGAAGGTATTGAATCCCCTTCCACTCTGCCCACATGGTGCAACCAAATCATCTAGAGCAGTTGAAGGCTGTCAGTCGCTAGAACTTGTTTATAGGCTATTATTCTAGTTACAACTAGACTAGTTATAACCATCGAAACATTAGCTGCTAGTAAGCCAAGGTAACCCAGTCCTGGGATTTAAAGTCCTGGGTCAATATGTGCATCCTGGTAAATGGGTACGAATGCAGTCTTCTGTGTTTTGCTGACTGCTACTACTTCCCCCACCTGCTACGGCAGATTTTCAGCCCTCTGTACGTTTCCTTCTAATTACTCCTCTGAGTGTCAGGTGTATCTGCAGAGAAGATTTTTTCTTTTTTTCTTTTTAAGATTTTATGTATTTGAGAGAGAGAGAGAGAGAGAGCATGAAAGGGGCGAGGGGTAGAGGGAGAAGCCAGCTCCCTGATGAGCAGAAGGCCTGATGTGGAACTTGATCCTGGGACTCCAGGATCATGACCTGAGCCGAAGGCAGTTGCTTAACCAACTGAGTCACCCAGGTGCCCTGCAGAGAAGTTTTAACCAGCAAAATTTCAGCCAACTACCAAGGATTATCTGTCATTTCCTCCTTTTTTAGTTCAGGTATCAACTTCTAAGGTCTACAGCAGACCCCAAAGCTGCAAATGCTACAAGCCACAGCCTACCAGGGCCCATATTCAGGCCACTTCAGACCACATCTCTCCTGGGTATCCCGATATCCATAATGTCCCTGGAGATCACTGAATGGACCAGAGCAGTTCCTGCCCTATGTGGGGGATCCTGCTGAAGTGGGAGAATGCTTTCCTCCCTTCCAGTATGGCATCTCCATTTCCCTCCTTGCACAGATGAACAGTCAGTCCTTCAGCTTTCGCTTTAGGTCTCCTGCTCCCAGGACTGGACCATTTACCATGGCTGGTTGGGGAAAACACAGCCAAGAGACAGATACCTTTCAGACTGCCTCCTTCACTGGCCTCTTCGATTTGGTTCTGGACCAGGCCAGACCCTCTTCCAGTGGCTTCTCTTTGAGCAGGTTCCCCAGGTCCTCAAGCAAACGGACCTTTCTTGTAGGCTTTCAGACAAGTCCAGACATGCCCCAAATCCTTGTGGAAGTTGCACACCAGATTCCCAGTAACTATTTATTAGGCACCCTGGGGGGTCCCAGGAGGATGGGCTCCTGTCATCAAGAAGCTGCTGTGGACATTCTGGCCAAGTCAAGACTTAACCCCAGTAGGTGCAGCTCCTATAGAAGGGTCATGCAGACAGTGCCAACTAATCATCGTCTTGGCAGAGAACCTCCTCTTAGGATAACAGAAGTTCCACCAAAGGTTTCTTATTGACTGCTCCTCTGGAACATTCCTTAGGTTCTCACTCCACCAAGTGCCCCTGTCTGCTTCTTTCCATCATGTAGCAGTAGCCCCTTTCCTGTTTTACTCTTTATTCTTGGCTTGAAATTCACCATTTCTTCCTTTCATATCTCTCCCCTTGCCTGCTGAGCAGAGAGGGCTATTGGAAGGGGAATGAAAGTGAAAAAGCTATAGAGGATTGTGTACAAAATACACAATACCTGTAAAACTTGTATATTCTTTTGTTCCATTTAAATGAAGAACCTGAATGTAATCTAATGTAAAATTTAAAATATGGAAATAACTTTGCATGCAATTTATGAACCTTTTCCCCCCTGATTCTAATCTCTGGTGTTTGGTAGGAAAGGGAATGAAAAAAATTCATAAAGCAGTCAGCTTACCTTTGGATAACTAAAAAGTTTTTCAGGTGGTGTCCATCCCTCCTGCGTAAGTGTAGTTTCTTGTAAAAAGAAAAAGTGAGCTTGGAGACCTAGAATTTAGTGTGTCATTTGGGGGATATACTTAGATGGTTGTTATATGAGCATGTGATTAATTCTGAAGGCAGACTTTCAGAACACCCTATTTGAGTAAGCAGCTTGCAAGAGAAGTTGATGAAAACATCCAACAAAGCAAAATACAACATTTTCAGGGTTCAATCAGATAAAATCCAGCATTTCTTCATTGTGCATCTCTCCCCCCCCAACCCCCATTGAGAGGACACAGGGCTTTGGGGAGACAGGGGTTAGGGAAATGTTTTGAGTTCAAACTGGATTTCTCCCAGTCTTCAGTGGCTTGAGTCTCCTGACCTGGGTCAAACAGCAGAATCAAGGGGAGTAAGGAAAGGAACCAGGTGAAGCTAGAACCAGATCACGGTTTAATACACATACTTGTTCCTGAGTTCGTTATTCTGTTCAAGAGGTGACCGGCCCAGAACGCGGCCATAAACTGTGCTGATTTCATTTACATTTCCAGAGTTGGGATCCAGGTTTTCAAGTTTGAGATGGGACTTTATGCAAAACATATGCAAATCGACCACAGTCTAAAAATTCCGTCTGTTCTCTAGCCCCTCCTCTACTCACAAACAAGCGCGGTTGGCGCGGGGCAGCGGTTGTCGGGGATCGGGTGGGGGACGGGCCCGGGGAGGGCTGTCCCGGAGGCGGGCCCGGGGCGGGGCCTGGGCGGGGCCCGTGACGCGCCGAGTCGGCCGGCTTGGGGGCTGGACCTCAGCCTCTCCCAGCCTGGGGCCGCCGCGGCACCAGTGGTGGCTCAGCATCTCCAAAAAGGGCCCTCCGACTCCTCGCTGGGCCAGTCCGGCGCCGGGTCGTGGAGCCCCGCGCAACTCCTACTGGCCTCTCAAGGGATCCCTCCTCCAGAGTTTAGAGCAACTTTCCCCTCCCCCCCGCGCGGCGGCGGCGGCTCGGGGACAGTGGCCACCTCAGGTAGCTGAACCCCGGGCCACGCTCCCCGCGCCTCGGCTGCGCGCGCGCGCGCGCGTCGGTCGCCCCGGGTCTCCGTGCACGCTGGGGATCCCCGAGCTCGGCTCTGAGGGCGAGATGCCCCTGGGACACATCATGAGGCTGGATCTGGAGAAAATCGCCCTGGAGTACATCGTGCCCTGTCTGCACGAGGTCGGCTTCTGCTACCTAGACAACTTCCTCGGCGAGGTGGTGGGCGACTGCGTCCTGGAACGCGTCAAGCAGCTGCACTGCAACGGGGCCCTGCGGGACGGCCAGTTGGCGGGGCCGCGTGCCGGCGTCTCCAAGCGGCACCTGCGGGGCGACCAGATCACGTGGATCGGGGGCAACGAGGAGGGCTGCGAGGCCATCAGCTTCCTCCTGTCCCTCATCGACAGGCTGGTCCTGTACTGCGGGAGCCGGCTGGGCAAATACTACGTCAAGGAAAGATCCAAGGTAGGACGCGCGCGGGTTCCCCGCCGCCGCTGTAGCCCGCGGGGACTGGGGGACTTGCGGAGCCCGCGGTCTGTTGGCTTCTCGGGGCTGCGAGTGAACTTTAGTTTTTCACCTGAGAAGCGGGCAGTCGGTCTGCCTCCCCCTCCCCCACCCCTCCTTCGAGCAAAAATCCAGACTGAGGGACTCAGGTGTGTCGTTACGGTGACCTTCTGTTAACTGAAATAATGGGTCCGGTAGGTGGTGCGAACCGGACAAGCTCTGGTTTTTTTTTTTTTTTTTTTTTTTTTTTTTTTTTTTTTTTTTTTTTGGTCTGATTGTAACACGTGAGTGTTCTCCAAGGTCCAGACGAGGGACAGGTTATTGGAAACATTGCGTGTGATCTGAGACACGTGCGAATTCATGCTGCTAAATGGCCACTTGAAAGTCACCTACTGTTGTACTTCATGGTGTTCAGAGCTCTTTTTTGAAAAAAAAGAGCGCGCTTTAAGGCTTCTGGAGACGGTTGTGATTTTTTAGTGTGGCATTTGGTGTGTGGAGTTTGGCAGGTGGGAAGAAAGTTGCCCCGTGAAAGAGTAAAGCTGCTTTTCCCTTTTGAGAGGTACCCTTGGCTTGTTGCGCCCAGGACGCTCCTAGATCAACTGCTTGATTAGAACATTCATTCTCTCCTGGTGCTGAGCCCTACACCGCCACCACCTTCCCTTTCCTAACTCTCAGATCCACTGAAAACAGCTAGTTAAGTGATGGGGAGTACACCTTGGGAAAGAAATCCCTATTTTTGTTCACAGGGCCAAAAGTGACTCCCTGGGTGGTAATTTATCTTGGAAACATTTACAGGTAGATTGGCAGAACTACGGGGCCCTGTGGTACCCTGATGTTGGTCTGTGTACCTTACTCTCGGATAGTCCAGCTACTCGGGTCTTTTCTACAGATGGTAATTCTGCCATTTTCCAGTGGCAGTTCTGAGTGATTTGCCCTTTTATTGTGGACTGGTCAGGGGGCACGTGGAGCTATGGAAAACTTTTACATTAACACTAGTGAGGCAAGTGTGTGCTAGCACGAGAAGAAAGGCGCACTATTCTTCAACAATACGTTTAGTATTTCTCAGTTCAAGACTGACTCTTTGATAAAACATATCCTTATCGTCTCATCTCTCTCATAGATCAGGACAGTTTAAATAAAGGGCAAGTGGTGAAGACTGGAAATGTGTGGAAAGGAAGAGGTTGGAGTGGGGGAACCCAGTTGTTGAGAAAACACATTGCTGTATGCCTTTCAAGCTGGCAGGACATAAATAGAATGTCAGTGAGCACTTACTAATCAGACACAAATAAAGTAAATCTTGGGAGAAAATGCTGCTTTCTAAATTTTATTTTGATTTGGGGAAAATTCGGTTACCTGGACTCTGGAAGGTTGACGTTGAAGTGTTTCTTTGCTCCTTTATCCTTTGGGTGATTAGAAAGCCATTTGTCTCGGTTAGTTTTGGTTTTGCACAGAGTGACCTTGCCTCTCTGGGGCCGGAAAGGGGAGGGGGGAAGGGCCGGCCTCAGTGTTGCAGAAGTGGGTGTTGCTTCAGTCTAGAAGAGCAGATGACTGCCTTATCAGTTTTTCAAGTTTCATTTCAGCTCAGGTGCTAAGATTTTACCCCCAGCATTCTGGGAACGTAATTTGCTCAGAGGGAGGGCAGAATTAGCTGGTAGAAAGATGTCACGAACAGATTTGAAAGTTAGGTGTTTGTATTTACCTGTGACTTAAAGGACCCTCCGTGCTAGGGTTGTAGGCTAGAATTTGACTCATTTGAATGAGAAACACTGTGCACGCCTGGGTAAGGGAAAAGAAAGATCTCTAGATAAGATTCTTCAGTTATAGATTCTCTTCTGGAGAGAACAAATAACTTCTCAGTTAACCCTTTCAGAAGGTGACTGAAGTGAAAAGAGAAATACATGTTTTGTCCCTAGCTAGATCTCCAGCTTTTCTTTGGTTGTTTTTGCACAAAGCTCTTCATTCCGGTCCTTTAGAAAAATCACCTCTAGGCTGGGCTATTCCTTGGCCAACTGGATTATTAGAGTCAAAAATAAAAAAGGCTTGATTGGCCTGTTATACAGTTGTCCTTAGCTTTGTGGCCTTGGGTCTTATTAAAGCATGATTTCCATTGTTTCACATTAATTTAACTTTTTCTCTTCCCTCATCTGAGTGCCTTACTCCATGCTGCTTCCCAGAGTAGTGATGCAAACCCAGTTTCCAGCTGCATCTTCCAAGCAGGTTTTGAGTAGAAACTAAATTTTTGAAAGGTGGGATTTATACATTTATCTTCAAAAGTTATTTCTAAGGTTTTATTATGGAAAATTTCAAACATGTATATGAGGTATAGAGGTCAGTGTAGTGATTTTTGCTCCCATGACCCATTTTCAGTGGTCGCAACAGTTTTTTTTTTTTTTTTTTGATATTTCTTGGGGTTTTATCTGTTAACCCACTCATCCTAATTAAATACTTTTTTCCCCTTAGACTTTTAAAGGTCATTGAATAATGCAAGAATGCCCTTTATCTCAATGAAGCAAAAGCAAAAACAAAGGTGCTGGTTATGAATAAAATAGAAATATATATATGTTGGACCTAAAGTTGAAATTGTGAAAGAGACTGGAAAGAAATGTTAAAGGGTTCCTCCTTACTGCCAAAAAAGGTGTTACCAGTCAGAATTTATCTTTCTCCACTTTGTTGGAGAAAAATCCAAGGGTGCTGGAGACCCTCTGGGGAAGGAGTTTCCTAAAATGCACAGCGGCATGGCGCCCCCTAACTTCAAGCATGGTCATTGCTTCCAGGCTATCAAGAGATTTCTTATCTATTACTCCCTTTTGGAGAATTCAGACCCCATCCAAGATAAACAGTGGTCATAATTTGCTCCTTTTGCTTTGGCTGCCTAGATCTTGGAAATGGCTGTTTTCCAGAGAACGTGTAATTTATGGAACCAAATGTTCTCCTGCTTGAAGCATCTCACTGTAGGCTCACTATTTAGTCACTTTCAGAATAATAACTACTTTTTATTGAGCTGTTTGCCCTGTCTGGCACGGTGCTAAGCACTTTATAAACACTGTCTATCTGATTTAGCCTTCAGAATCACAGTCTTCAGCAAACTGAGTGATTAAATCATTTCCCCAAGGTCGCAAATTGAATGGTAAGCCACAGTTTATCCTATAGGTGTTAGGGACTTAGGCATGGGCTCGGGAACTTTGTGGCCTCAGGTAAGTTGTTTACTTTTCATAAAGTGTAAAATGAGGGGTAATAATACCTTAAAGCTTTTGGGGGGAAGGAGTATTAAATAAGATAATGTACATAAAATTCTTAGTGGAATTCTGTACCCCGGTGAATATTACGAGGCTGTAAGTGGAGGATTTAGAATTCTAACCCAGATCTGACTCCAGGGTTTGTGTTCTTGACTGTTCTCCTTTTCGCCCTTTGATTTTTTGAGGGGCGTTTGCTTTGTGTGGGGTGCTCTGCAGGGCCCGAAGACACCAAGGTAAACAGGCATCAACCCTGCCTTATAGAGCTTCCATTCCCATGTACTGTGGAATCGTAGGATCCCGTAGTCCCCACTCAATTAATTCTCAAGCTTAAAACAGCAAAAAGACAAAAACCTAAGCATTGAAGAAGAAAGCGGAATGCTGGGCTAATGTTTTCCTTCTGTTATTTGCAGGGAAAGTGTTCGCTAACAAGGTTGGTTGGTAGGATCCCCTGCCCGGTGTAGTTCTGGACAGTGGGGTCACCGGAGTTGTATTGTGAACAGATAGATCAGCCCTCCTGAAGCAGCACAGACAAAAGATGACTCAGCAATAAGTTGTGAATAAAAGAAAATGTGTTGCAAGGTAGTAGACCTGTTCCTCTCCAGCTGAGCACTGACAGTTGTGGCCCACCGTTCTTCGGTGATATCGGGAATATCTTTGCCTCAGGGGCGCTTCTCATGGTTGCAAAAATGGCATAATATACGTCAAAGATTAGGATATGTCTCGGGACCCAAACGCAGGAAATGCGATCAGGGTTCACAGAAGACTGGGGCCGTGAACTAGGAACCTGAAAGTCCAAAGGACAGCTGGTGTGTTAGTTGTTTTCTCTGAAGGTTTATGGCCCTCATCTTTGCTTCTCTGAGTGTGCTCTTGAATTCTGCCCCAATCTACTTACCATCTAGCTTTGGCTCCTTCTCCATGCATCTGGCTCAAGATGGCTGCCTCACAATGGCCACCTCAGCCTCAGTCTGAAATCAACAGAAACTTGACGAACATTCTAGAATCCTTGTTTTCATTCTCTGGAGGAAAGTCTGAGGGTT
This sequence comes from Mustela putorius furo, assembly GCF_011764305.1. NCBI lineage: Eukaryota > Metazoa > Chordata > Mammalia > Carnivora > Mustelidae > Mustela > Mustela putorius. The sequence goes on along the minus strand of NW_025422047.1, from coordinate 30,547,946 downwards.
TCACCTTGGTCTTGGGGACCTGTCAGTCTGGGTTGGGGTGGTAGTGGGAATGTATAATCATATGAAACCACAGTTACCAGGGCCGAAGAAAGGTCCAGTTCTTAGAGCATGGTGTTTGAGGACTAGACACCATGCACGGTGTTTCTGTAATTAAGACTTTTTTAAAAGTCTGTCTGTGAATAAGATATTTTAGGGGGAGAGTCACTGAGTTTGAAGTACTGGACTATCTTCTAGTAGGGATGTGAAGAATGTCTAGAAAAGGTTTTTATTTCAAAATAATTGAACTCCTGGAGGAAGGATATTAATTCAATGAAATAATTTGTAGGCTACAACCTCAGGGACAGGAAAGCAAGTTTCACCATTGGGTGGGTTTTCATAATATTCTTGGTGAATTTTGTTGAATGACACTTAGGATCAAGGAAAAAGACTTGGTGTGTGTGTGTGTATGCACGTGCACGCATTTACCTTGTAATTTCTTTTGCTCAGTTTTGGGCCCCTGGCCATTCCACCACAGCTTACCTGCTTGCATTGAAGTTGCAAATCAGTGGGTATCAGCTTCATTTATTTATTCACAACACATTAAATGTCTTGCACTGTGGTGGACCTGTACATGGATATGCAAAGGGATGTGGAAAGTGATTATAAAACTACCTAAAAAGAGGGGCATCTGGGTGGCTCAGTCATTAAGCATCTGCCTTCAGCTCAGGTCATGATTCCAGGGTTCTGGGATCGAGGCCCACATCAGGCTCTCTGCTGAGAGGGAAGCCTGCTTTTCCCTCCCTCTCAGCATGGGCTTTCTCTCTTGCTGTGTCTCTCTCTGTCAAATAAATAAATAAAATGTAAAAAACAAAACAAAACAAAAAAACTACCTAAAAAGAAGTACATTGAAAACGGAGGAGGGTGAGATAGTTGTCACCAACTTTGCTTTTTCTTTTTCTGGTTAAACAGTCCCCTTGTTCACTGATTTGTCCTGTTTGTTTCTCTTCTTTGGGCTCTCAACAGTTTCTCTGTTTACTTAAAATGAGAAGTGACCAAAATGTACTTAAAATTTAAGTGATCAGAAATACACAGACCTTTAATAAGAGGTCTTTAGAGCTAGAGAGGTATGAGAAATCACACCTATCTTGTTCGTCAGTCAGTCAGCAGGTAAGGTGTTTTTATATTTGGAGAGATGAGCTCTTTCGCAAGCCATGGGGAAGGGATTAGGGTGTGCCTTGGGCTGGAGCAAGGAAAGGTGTTCTAGAGAGGGGCTGGCCTCGTGAGTCAGGTAGACTAGGAAACAGGGTCCTTAGGTTAATTCAGCCACTTCAGCATGCAACTTGGGAATTTAAAATACAGTGAAGACTTAAAATTGATAGACACTCTTAGGTGGAATTATGTGCGCTCGACTTTTGGGTATCATGAATTATTTCCCTTTCTGACCTTGTTCAGCTCAGGCAAAATTTGTAAATTTCTTCCTGTATCCTGACTCTGGCTAGAAAAATTTCAAATTTGTAAATAACAAGCAGCCTTGCATGTTACAACACCATTCCGAAGACACACCATGTATAGACGATTTCTCTGCCGAAGCTCTAAGGTGGGGTGGTTTAACCCAGCAGGAGTGGAGGGCGTCTGTGAAGTATCTCCAGGCACCAGCGCCATGCCCTTCAGGATGAAACGTGGAGGACCTCGCCTGTGGGCCACGTTTGCTCCGTTTGACAAGACCTCTGCCTCTGACACACCCTTGTGGCCTTGGGTACATTAAGTGACATTTCGACCCAAGTCTATTGAGCACCCAGGAAGCAGTTTGCTGGCTAGCCTTCTAGGCTTTGCAGGTAACCTTCCAGGGAGAAGGTTCTTCGTTCCTTTTTTCATTATTACAGCAACAGATTTGACCATTCCTTTGTAGTATCACTTCATAGTTGTTAAGTAATATTCCTCTAAGAAATGGGTGTCGTTTTCCTCTAGTGTTTGTCAAATGCTGACGTTCTGACAGTAATGATAGTTCAGATGTATTCTGCTGGGCCCCTGCCAGGGGTGCCTAGCGGGTAGTGGAATCCAGAGGCACTGGAATTGTAAATGCGACAGACAAATCATTTTATGATGCCAGCCTAAGGAATCCGGTTTTGGCAGGTGGCCAGGAGCCGTTGATTTGGCTCACATTCAGAGCCCTGTGTCTGTTTGCCAAGAGAGATTAGTTAGCTTGGTTCATTATACATAGAATTTATACCCTGTTTCCCTTGATTATCTCAATCTTAAACCAGGGTGGCACTTACCTGAATTTCGTATCTTCTTTCAATCATGATCTGTGGGTTACATTCCTATTCTTGGTTTGGTGAGTCAGGAGGGACTGAGGGTTGTATTTTTCACCCCCTCCCCCAACTTGATCCCAGCCTTATGGACCTGTGGGTGTTTGGTCGTATAATGCAGGCTTTCAGATCCGGGACTGGATTCAGTCCGTACCTCCTTGCTGGCCGGCTCTCCTGCTCTGTGGCACAGGAATCCCTCCTTATCAGGCCGTGCCGGGTTTTCATCCTACAGGAGATAGAGTGATCAGTGTTTCTCAAGTTCTGGAATAAGTGTGCCTTTTTCATACTAAATGTTATTTTTTCCTTCCAAAATGAGGCCAACATGCTATTACCATATTTAGAAAGTTCCAAGCTACAAAGGATCAGAGAATATGATGGTAGCCTCGATTAGTTTTTCACTGGGAAGGAAGCAAAATGACAAACTCAATTCCAGGTGTCAGTGACATCTATTTTTGGTTCTGCTGGGGGAATGTGAAGTTGTTTTGAAGTGTTGGGGATAATATTCTTTTGAGCATTGCTTGGAAGTGGTAAGGACCTACGGTTTTAAACAGTCTGGATTTCTCTGGGAGCTTTGCTCTGTGTTCTCCCGACACAACACAACACATGCAACAAAGATTCTGCCTGTGCCCCTCATCCCATGCCCTCTCCCATGTCTCCTGTCTTTCTAGTTAAACCTGAGAGAGAGCTCGGTGCTCCACACAGAACTGACAGGGAGTCTGTGTGTGTGTGTGTGTGTGTGCTTCTGGATGGCTCCTTTTGGACTCATACTGTTCTGCAGGTTAATTTGAATTACTGGAGTGGGGGGAAGAAAAAACCCAAAACCTTTTCATTTTTCATTTTAATTTTTTAATAATTTCTTTTAAGATTTTATCATCTAAGGAATCTCTGCAGCCAACGTGGGGCTCAAACTCACAACCCCAAGATCAAGAGTCCCATGCTCTAGTGACTGACCCAGCCAGGCACCGCCTATTCAGGACCTTTTTAAAACACAAAATATTGGGGCACCTGGGTGGCTCAGTCATTAAGTGGCTGCCTTCAGCTCAGGTCATGATCCCAGGTTCACGGGATCGAGCCCTACATGGGCTCCCTGATCGACTGGAAGCCTGCTTCTCCCTCTTCTAGTCGCCCTGCTTGTGTTCCCTCTCTTGCTGTGTCTCTCTCTGTCAAATAAATAAAATCTTTTAAAAACAAACAAAATATCGAACACTCGGGCAGGAACATGCAATATTATTGGTTCAAACTTGGTCTGTTTTGGATTTTTGTTTTTGTTTTGTTTCAGGTTCATTGTGGAACCTCAGGTTTTGTCTTTTTTTCTTCAAACCTTTTAATTAAATTTTGTTTTGCTTTCCTAGTAGGAATCCCTGAGGAGGGAATTATTTTAAAGAGCCTTATTTTAACCATAAATCACCTGCCTTTGTTTCTTGCGAACTATCACTCAGTGATCCATTTTAATGTGATTTTAATGTGGTTTTGCCGGAATGTAAGCAGTCCAAAACCCAACACTAATCATGTCATCTCCATGCTTTCTGCAGACTAAACCACGCTCTCACCCCAGTGTCTACCGTATGTGCTACAAACTTCTTACCGTGTCATTTAAGGCCCTCCATGTCTGACCCCATTTGACCCCATCTGACCCTACTATGCTTAATCTCCTGATGACCGACTTCTTCCTCCCACTCCCTGAAATGCTGGAAGCTGATTTGCCAGGCACACTGAGCGTCCCTGTTGTCTTCTACTGTTCAGAATCCATCTTAGTGACTTCTCCATGAAGCTGTCCCTCCTGCTTCCCAGAACTCTGTGGGTAGCTCAGTCCAAGCCTCCCTGCTACCTACAGACATACCTGTATTTACTTACTTAGTTACCCTACCCTCCATTTACTTACAGACTCCGGCAGAGACTGTTAAGCTTGAAAGAAACTTCTAGTGCCTCAGAATAGTCTCTTAAAATTCATAGGTGCTTGACTTAATTTCATTATCTTCAAAAGGAACTTTGATTTCAAAGGATGTCAGGGTGTCAGAAAAGCTATAAATATTTTGTTAGGTGAAAAAAAGATTCTGCAGTGTGGCCCCTAATTTGATGTCAAAGTCTTTAAATATTTTATTATATTAACATGCTATGAAGGAGCATCTCAAAGACAAGACTTTGGCTTTATGAGGTTTTTTTTCCCCTCAGTTGTGAAATTTTATTCTTGGCCCCAGCAAGTACCGGGGTCACGCCCAGATCTTGGCAGCTCACACATTCGGACGGGTCTGGCGCCGGGAAGCAAGAAAACCCCGGACCGTGAGCTTCAAGCCCTGGCTTCTGGCAAGTGGTGTCTCAGGACCTCCATCTCCACTTCTTTATGAATGAGATGGATTTTTTTTTTAAATATATATATATAAAGTTCTATTTAGTTGGTACCTACCACTAGACCCTAGGATGGGCATTTTATTTTACATTTTCATTCATCTCGCCTTGACTCTGGGCAAGCCTATTTTCTGAGCCTTGCTTTCCTCATCTATACCATGGCTATGATAACTATTTCTCTGCCTCCGGGATTATAGGGAATTAAATGAAAATTGAGACTGAATTTCCATCTGAGAGGGCAAATGGGTGCTCTCAGCACTTCTTATTTGATTCCAGAAGCAACTCCTACCAGCGGTCACACTCCAGCGCTGACATGACAGTAATCCTCAGCCATGCCACCGAGTTAAAATTGGGATGTTTCCTGCCAGCTTTAGGAATCACACTGCCAAGCCTGGGCCAGAAACTGCCTGAGGAATTCCTCTCCCTTCCTGCTGTTACCAACCTCCTCCGGGTACCCACCACCCTCCTCAGAGGAACAAGCACCGGTGGTTGGTGACTCTCCACCGTCTAGGAGGAGGCGTTGCTCAAAAACTCTTGGTTTGGCCACAGAATCGCCATGGTTTGCAGAGTGGGGTGGTTGGGTCAGCTGCATCAGCCTCATCTAGAAACTTGCCGAAAATGCAAGTTCTTGGGCCTCTCCCCAGACCTCATCAGTCAGGTGATTCTCACACTTGCTCAAGTTGGAGAAACAGTGAAATGAATCAGAGGAGGCTGAACCGGGGTGGGGCTGTATCTTCCTACACTTTCCCTATTCGTGAGAAAATTAGAGTTCAGTCGTTTGCTCAGATCTGAGTGTATTTATTGCTAAGACGAAAACATACAAGCACGTGAGGCTCATCTGGGAGATTTCTGAGAAAAACCCACCACCTGTGAACATGTTAGGACTTTCTTTCTGTTGTTTGTATCAGTAAACAAGTTTTCTAGAGCCAGAATTGGAGTGCAGCTTGGAACTGATGGCCCCCTCTTTCTGTGAAATGGCGGGGGCGGGGGAGGGGGGGGCACGGTGGTGAGAATCTTGGTTAAGGACTGCGGGGTGTGGCTGCCCTCCATGTGCCCAACAGTGTCGCAAGAAGTGGGAGCTGAAGGCTCCACGAGGATGGTGGACAGGCCCCTCATGATTTTGAATGAGCACAGACCATATGCATCAACTGCCTGGCTTAGATGCTAACTGCCTGTGCTCCCTGTGACTCCCACACGGAAGCCTAGAATGGTCTCTGCCCCACCAGGGTTGGGGATGGCTGCCCCATGGGAGACCTGAGAAGGCAGACCGGAGGAGCTCTTTGGGGGTGGGCTGAAAAGCTGACAAGCAAATCCAGCTTGATGGGAATCGATGATAGGACCTGGAGAAGGGCTGGCAGGAGCAGCTGCTTGGCCTTTTCTTCCTTCTGCGTGGAGGCCTTTGAATCCCCAGTTAAAGGTTTGAGTCTGCATCTGGTAAGTCAAGAGAGTCATCTGAGAATCCACCTCCTTGCTTTATCTTGGAGTTGAAGCGGTTGCCCTGGAAATAAGAGCACTTGTTTCAGTTAACAAATGCTTCCTGATATTTTAGAAGTGGTGTTTAGTGGTAGAAGGACCATGCTTAGTTCTACAACGTTCCATGAGTTACTTTGGGTTTCTCCCCCGCTATAAACTGGGGCTTTGTATGGGTCTTAGAAGAACACGGGGACACATAAATGAATGATCCCTGTCCCCTAGATTCAGAGCCAGCCACCCCTTTATTTCTAGTCTCCTTACTGCGCCCCCAAATAGTTTATACTTTGCTCTTAGAGGAGCCTTTTCATTTCTTCTTTAAGTTACCCCTGTGGGTCTCACCCCTCCTCTGGGCTTCAGTGGGCCTGTAGCCAACGTATTGTAGTTAACATGGTTTTTAGAAAGTTCTGTGTACAGTGATTTCTGGTTGACACCGTACTGCTGGAGTTGTCTCCTGAGCAAGCTCGGCGCGTGAGTAAGGACAGCTTAATCTCATCTCTGGCATTCCTTTGTGTTTACCAGGTGCCTCTCCTTTGACAAAACACTTTTGTATTTCCTTGAAGATTTTTTTTTCCTTGGTCATTTATCTTCCGACTTTGAAACAAGTGTGAAAACCTTGGCGGGTGTTGACCTGAGCTAACAAGAAAAGGTCCCGAGATGCTGACCTTCTCCCATGGAACCCCCGGGCCTGGGAGCAGCCCCTGGGGGCCCCGGGTTTAGAGTGGGCGTGAGTTTGCCCTTCAGTGGGAGGATCTGAAGCAAAGACCCTGTGGACAGCTGGTGCTTTCCACCAGGAGTAAATCAGTCTCCTTTACCCTGTGCTTCTATTAACCGCTCTCCTGCCTTGAAGCTTTCATTCACAGACTCAATACGAGCGCCCTTCTTTTTCATATTTTTGTCTTTTTTTTTTTCCCCTTTACAGTTTTCTACGATTATGGAATGGGTGTTAGGCAAGGGTGAGAGGGATTTAAAAGCTTCAAGTAGAACTGAAGATCTCGGTTCTCCCCAAACGGGTGACTTGGCTAGACGAAACTCCTGGTGCCTCAGTTTCCCCATCTGTAAAATGGACCTGAAGAGGGCTCCTGCCTCATGGGGTTATTTATGAATATTGAGTGAGGGAATATTCATGAAGCACACGGATCAGTGTCAGGCACGTGGTAAGCACTATACAGAATGTTCAGTAAATCAGTGTGTTTCCTCAATGTCGTAAGTTCTAATTCCAGCTTATTTGCTGTGTGTCAGTTCTTTAACTGCGCTGATACATTTTGCCAGGTGTTGAAGGGCACATGAAAATATAAGATCTGGCTTCCTAGAAAATAATCTGACTTTATTTTTTCCCGCACAGCTGCAGTATCCCTAGAGAATTGCAGGTAGTGTTTTGGCTGGTTTCTCTTAGCTTAAGATTGTTTCAAGGCATTTTTCATGATGTGTTTTGACTGGTAACTTTTTTTTTATTACCCATTTATAAAATCTTGTCTTCCCAATTATATTTGAGTTATGATTTTTTTTTTTAACATGTTTGAGGATTCATGGCTGAAGAGAACTTAAGGACAGACACTTCTAGTTTCTGAGTCCTGCAACCACAAACATTCTTGTTTTCTCTTATTTTCAGAGCCTTTCTGAGAGCTGCAGGTAAAGTTTTGTTCTTCTGATAAGCCTATTTCTAACATCAAAAGAAGTCAAATATTGTGAGTCCCTACCCCCATATTGCCTTAAGGATTAGTCATGAATTTGTTTTTCTATACAAAGAAGATAACTTGGAGATGGGGGGTGTGGTGGTTAATGACTTCTACTGAGAACTTGGGGGCAGGGACTCCTGGCCAAGGCTGCTGCTGACCCGACGGTCAGGAAATGAAACAGGATGGTGCGTGGAAAGTGCCACCCCAGAGGGCCACCTGGCTACACAGGTCCTCAGGAAATGGCAGCTGTTAAAGTGTGGAGAAAGGCATTGGAAAGGATATGGTTAAACGCCTTTCTTAATGTCCTTCACCCTGAGTCTGGCTGACTGTTGCTGATTTCATAAGTGCAAGGAAGCCCTTATTCAAAACATTTCTCTGGTGACTCGGGGAGCGCCGGGGGAGGGCTGTCCTCTACCGGTTCCCTCCGCAGTCTGCCCTGCGGTGTGCTCGGGCGTGGGCTAGCTGCCACCCTCACGCAGCGCACGTAGCCCTGTCACTCAGCCGTCACCCTGCTGGCCGGGAGCCAGGCTTCTTGGGGGGAAGGGCTGCCTTTCCAAACCCAAACAGCCTGTATTGATATGTCCATGTTCCCCAGCCTGTTTACTGTGTTTAATTGCAGAGCTCTGGCTGAATCCTCTCCAAGGAGAGGAATTAACCACAATTCAGAAAGGAATGACAATAGTTTCTGAAATTCTTGGCCTCACAGAGTTTCCACGGTCTCTCCAGGGAGAGTGATTCACTCAAGTTCATGCACGAAGTGCAGGATTCCCTGGAATAGAATCTTGATACAGTGCAGTCAGACTTTACAGGCGTGTGAATCCCCTGTGATTTTATGCAGACGTGTGTGTGTGTGCACACGTGCATTTCTGGGGTGAGGGTGGGAACCTAACTCTTTAATGAAGAATTTCAAGGAGCTTTGGCATCTGGTAAAACTGCCGTCATTGAGCTAGGAAAACTAAATCGAAGGTTCTAGAGTCTGGGTAGTTGGTGGTGGTTTGGATGATTCCAGAGCTAGGACCAAATTCTTAGTAGAGTTGAACAAGGGCATGGATGGAAAAGTCTACCTGGGGACAGGTTTTCAAGTGAAGATGGTAAATTCCCTGCCTTCACATGCACCATGCTCTCACCTGACCTGAAAGCGGTGGATAGACCTTCATCATCAGAGCAGCTGAGAGTGGGTTTGGCCTTATTACTTTTCATTTTCAGAATTACCAGTGCTCTTGCATTTCAACAAAATCCATGCATGGGGGGGCATGATGATTATTGCTGTAAATTGAAGGTGAGGTTTTCTGTCCCAGTGCTCTGGGTTCAGGAAGAGGCTTTTCTTTTTTCTTTCCTTTTTTTTTTTTTTTTAAGTCAACTTAGGACTTGAACTCAGGACCCTGAGATCAAGATGAGTTGATATCAAGAGCCAGATGCATAACCCACTGAGCCATCCAGGCACTCCAGGAAGAGGTATTTTTAGTGTGGATTTAGAACAAATGAGGAAGGCAGAAGTGGTTCTCATTATAGAAATAGAATAGCAGAAAACATTTGAATGAACAACTTGAGGTTTGCTGAAAGGATTACTTACTTACAGTTGTAGTTGTCTGGTGTTCTGACTCCTCTGAATTGTCTGGTCAGATACTGAGACTTTGGGAAGGGGACATGGTAGGTAGTTGGCCAAGCTCATGTTATTGCCCACCAAAAGCATATTTCCTATTTTTTCCTCATTTTGTTACATAAGTCTTTAACTAGAAGCACTAGGCAGAAGGAAACAGCTAGGTTTGCTCTTAACCAACCCGATAGACAACAAGCAAGATGCCAAGATAATTCGTGACAGTTTGCAGAGTTTCCTGCTTTGTTCTCAAAAATGCCTACATTATCTACAACTAATTTCTTCATGCCAGTCTGGATGAAGTTAGAGTGAGTGTAAAAGGTTTCGAAAGTACTTTTTATGTGCATGAGCGGTTCGTCATCACCTTGAGAGTTTGCTTTTTTGGTGGTTGTTCAATTTCAGATGAAGGCTAGAACTGTCAGAAGTGTGAACTTCGCAGAGTGACTTTTCTGGAAACTCTTGGAGGAAGCCGCACATGGTTGCCTTTATCTTGCAAAGATGCCTTATGAATATTGTACAGTAGGAATTTAAGTGACAACAGTGGGTCCCATGAGCGGGTCCTTGAAGATTACATACTCCTGAACAAAGAATATGAGGCTAATGGAGTAATCCCACCATATGCTTTCTTGTCCTCTGGATTTAACTTCCTTGCCTTTGCAAAGGATTTTTGTAGTTCTCTTCTCTCAGTCCTTGTCAGAGCCAAGTGGAAAACCATGGAAAATGACATTTTGGCTTAATTTATCTTTAGTCTTTCGTTTTGTCTTGTTTTTCTTTTCTTTCTTTCTTTCTTTTTTTTTTTTTTTTTAAGAATAAAACTTGGAAAGACCATGCCTCTTCCAGTTTCTCTCTAGCCTTTCTTATGGTTTACCTGCATATAGCAGTTTGAATACTTCTAATTTTTGCTTTTCTTTTTAAATAGGAGAACTTCAATTTTAGAGCTAATGTCTTTGTTGCAGGGACTAACACTCCCCCTACCCCGTCCTGAATTACCAAATGGGACCCCTTCCTCAGTGGGGGCCTCTGTGAATACAGGATGTAAAGCATACAGCCCGAGGACTGCCCTGTTCACTGTCCCCATAAAATGTGTGTGTTTAAATATGTGCTGAACTCCAAGCACCCAGAAAAATGACCCTGGTAGTATAGCCTTCAGCTCCTTGGGCCCAGATCTGACTAGGAAAATTGGCAGGTTTATCGCCTTGGCGGTTGTCACCCATCTATAAATTGGACCCATTTCTAGCCAGAAAGTTTGAACTCTTACCTTTTATACTATGGTGAGCTGCTTGGCTATTTTTGCAAGCTAACAAAGCTACATCATCTCCTGTATTTCTTCTCAAGTCTTTACACACCCGAGTTCTCTGTGTGGTTAACTGTCTAATGGTGGAGAGAAGAAGGACCCTGTCCAGAGCCCACATGGGGGAAGGACCAGAGGAGGCCCATGGGATGTGGATGGCATTGAAGGATGAGGCCTTGCATTTGGACGGGGTACATCTGAGCTGGGCGAGGAAAGATGGGCGAGTGCCCCCCTGGAGCTCAGGAGCTGTCCCAGAGTAGCTTGACTTCTTAGGAGACCACAAACGGCGACCTCAGAGTACAGCCTGATGTAATTTTTTGTGACCTTGATTAAAAAATTGGGATAAAAACCATTCAAGAGAGTTTATACGCAGATCTGCTTCGGTTGCCCGTGTGTCTTCTAAAATCTGTGGATTTGGAACACTGGGCCTTCGTTGCAAAGACCTGCAAATTTCCTGATTGTAGGCAGCAGAGCACACATTCCGGAGGCCACACATTATATTCCTGATTAGCTTCAGTCATTTCTGTTACTTGGAAGCACCAAAGCTATTTGAGTCAGCCAGTCCTGGATTTGAAGCTGCAGAGTACTTAAGTAGAATCTGATCCTTGAAGGGGAGATATTCAGAAGCCCTGGCTGAGGGGAATAGCTAAATATATAGTGAAAGAAGCAGCGTTTAGTGTATGCCAGGCCTTGAGCTCAGCATTTTACAGGGCTTAACTCCTTTAGTCCTCATAAGCCCATTTTACAGATAAGAAAACTGAGGTAGGAAAAGGTTAAGTACAGGTTATCCTGTACTTTGGTTGCATTTTATTCCATGTATGTGTGTGCTCAAGGGCATTCATAATTGAAAGCAAATCCTTACAAAGACTGACTGGTATTTCTATCTAGCAATGAGAGGGGTCTAGCATTTGGCAGTGGACCAAAATATGGGCTTGAAGGTCACTCAGCCAGGCAGCTCTGAACTTATGCTATTCTTGACACATTTTTTACAGTGGATTCACATTGATTGCAAATTTTATGAATAAAATGAGTTGATTAATATTTTGATGTGCTACATTCAATTTTACGTAAAAGGCCACTTTATAACTTGTTTAAGACCAAGTCATACTAGTGAATCTGACTCCAAAGTCATGAGCTATGTGAGGTATGTTTCTCTAAAAATCTAGGTCGTTCCTAAGGAAGTGGTTAGTCTAATCAGAGGCTGATGGGGCAGACGTATCACCTTTCCACCTAGGGGTCTAAAATGATTGTCACTGCTGAGGAGACAATATGTGTCCCGGCCTGAATGTGGCCACCCAGATGTCTGGAGCACCTGTCTCTGGTCTAGAGCCAGCCTGGGAGGATTTCACCCCTCCACTCATTTCCTTCTGCTACAGAGCTCTGGAAAGGCTTCCAGGGGTGGTGGTGGTGGGTTGTTGTGGGGCACAGCGGGGTTGGAGGAAGAAATGATGAATGCATAAGGGGACACGGGATTCATTTGCACATCCAAGAATGCAAATCTAGGGCTGTATTGTATGGACTGCTGTGGGCCACGCTAACATGTCACTAAAGTTCTATAAATTTCAGGTATCAATCTAGTCAGGAAGTTTTGGCAAATAAAGAGTCTGCCATTAAGGAGTCGTCCTGGTCAGTGCCAGTGTTACTGCTTGGCATGTTGATCCTGTGATAATTCAAGAGCTCTGGCCCCGTTTTTACTATTCCGAAGCGTTCTCTGCCTTTATACATTATAAACCCCTTCCCAGCCTCGATGAGACTTAAATCACCCTGCAGTTGAACCCATCTGTTTCCGGGGTTTGTTTCTGTCCCGTGCACAAGTTGGCCCAGAAATGCATGCCCCGTTGCTGAACGGAGCCTTGCTTCTCAGGACATCCTTACCTCCTGGTTCTAGACTCTATCAGAGACCAAATAGCTGGGAGCATGCCCAAGCCAAGACCTATCGCCTGTGGCTCATGTCCAGAAAACACTGATAAAATTGGCCTGTGTCATTTCGACAGGCCCACTGAGGCCCACAATAATTTCCTTCCATTGTTTCAGACTTGATGCTATGGCTTCAGAAAGCAGGAGAGAGGGCGAAGATTTGCTCTGGCCAGAAAAATTCCCTCTGCTCCCCTTCCCTAAGCAATCAGATTCTCTGCTGACACTTAGGGGTTTTGTCCTAATAAGTCCCTGGGAGGGTCTAGCTCTTTTTCTGGGTGTGTGTCTGTGTTTTATGGATGCAAATATTTGTAAAGGAGGTACTCTTGTGAGTTTTTATCTCTTTTTTCAGTATTTACTGGAGACTGCATTCTGAGGTAGACAGGTGTTTCGTAACACCCTGAAGAACCCCGGCGCTCCTTCTAGGGTTGCTGCTTAGCTGGAGTCTCAGACCTTCAGAGGCCCTTCAACCTGTGCCCCTCCTTCTAGAAAAGAAACTAAGCCCGGGATCACATAATTAGTTGCTGAGTGAACCAGATGGCAGGCATCCAGACCACTGACCTTTTCCGTAGATTAGGGCTGTTTAAGCATTTAAGATTATATAGCATTGACGGAAAGCTGCTTCTTTTCAGGGCTTCACAGTGGGGAGAGGCTGAGATGGTAGAGAATCTTGCCTATAATTGTTTGTGGCTTAAGTGACTTTCATTATTGGCTCAGTGGTGGCTCTTATAATCCTAATAGCTGCTTCCAGGGATGAGTAATTCCCTAGTCATTATAGGTGACTTCATTTATCTCTTCTTCCCAGCCAGGCCCATCATTTCTGCCTGCTACCGATCAGCTTTCTCCAACCCATCCTTCGCTTGATGGTACCATCATTTGTTAAATCTTGATTGCAGTGGCCTCAGAACTCCACTTTGTGGATGAGGTTCAGGCCAACAGTCTCACGTCAGCTCCAAGATATGACATTGCATCAACATTGTAGATGGTCAAAGGCAGGATACAGGGATCGATAGGTGCATGAGGGGTACGTGATTTCAGTGTTAAGGTCATTGTAAAGCCAAGTTACTGTTGAGCCTTACTCTTCTAGTATGCAGTGTGTGTGATGCCTTTAAAGCGACACTCTTTGTTAGTGTTTTCATGCTACTGCTCACGGTGACTTGGGAGCCACAGCATGGAAGCTGATTCATTGAGCCGCTCGTGCATTAATTTGGACCTCTACCTGACTGATCATTTTACCAGTAAAACAGCCCTGCCCTTTATGAGGGACAGTACCAACTGATCAGTACATATATTTTGAGGATAGGTTTTTAAAATGATGGAAATCTTGGGGCAGCTGGGTGGCTCAGTCAGTTAGCATCTGCTTTCCACTTAGGTCATGATCTCAGGGCATGGGATCGAGCCCTGTTTTGGGCTCCCTGCTCAGCAGGGGAATCTGCTTCTCCCTCTCTCCCTGCTCATGCTCTCTTTCATGCTCTCTGTGTCTCAACTAAATAAATAAAATCTTAGAAAAAATTAAAAAATAACAGAAATCTTGGGGCACCTGGGTGCCTCAGTTGGTAAAGCATCTGACTCTTGATTTTTGGTTCAGGTCTTGATCTCAGGGTCTTGGGATCGAGCCCCATGTTGGGTTCCATGCTCAGCGGGGAGTCTGCTTGAGATTCTCTCTTTCTCTTCCTCTACTCCTTTCCCCTACTTGTGCTCTCTCTCTAAGATAAATAAATCCTTAAAATAAGATGACAGATACCTCTGTAGAGGACAGAGCCATTTGCTAATTTATTTACTTAATCACATTTTAAACAGACACCTTCCATGTGGCAGGCACTGTGTTAGGCACTAAGAAGGCATCAGCCGATAAAATAGGAAAAATATCCCTTTCCTCATCTTATGTTGCCAGTTCCAGTATCTTCCCTGCATATGTCTCGTTCCGATGAAAATATTTTAGGAATAAAGGCAGTATCCTGTGAAGAGAACTAGTTTTTGCGCTTTGCCCATTGTTTCTACTCCTTGCCATAATCTTCCCATGGAACAATTAGAGGTTTGGTACCTGCATAATAGTAATTCTCTAATAGTAATTTTTAGTAGGATTTGTTGGTATGGCTTTCTACTTTATTCCTCCGCCTGGCTGATACAGGTAGTGCCTGGGCAAAGGAAGAGAAGAACTTCTCTGTCTGATGTGATAGTTATCAGTAGGCAAGAAGACAAGCATTGAGAAACATACTCTGATGTTTCTGTGGCTTCATCTATGAATTGGACCTGATTACGCTGCCTGTGGTAACAAATTGGGGCACAGCTTCCTTCCTTCCGACTGATCCTTTCTGTCCTAATCATTTTATTGAGCAGGCCTGATCTTTTCCTTCCTTGTGATTGGTTCCTGTTTCTTTGTCAATGCCAGGATCTTTAGCCATTATTCTAAGACAGCGGGTGATTTGGTGAGATTTGGTGGTTCAGGAGCACTTCTTATAAGGTATAATTCCTAAACTCCATTATCTAGTGGTCTGATTTTGTGGGTCTAGGATGGGAGCCCAGAACCTGCTTTTTCAAAGAGGAGGATTAGAGAAAAGAAGGGTATCCTCATGATGCTGTAGCTGGGTTACTGTCTAAAATATTCTAGGACTGTGGGAATATTGCTGAACCACTTTCCACTGGGGCTGAGTCAAAAGGTATGACGTGGCTGTTAATCTTACATGACGAAGGATCTCGATTTATGTACTGTCCATGCAGTTAAGGAGCCCACGGCTGCCTGTAATGTCACATAGCACCCAAAGAGACTGCATTACTCTGCTGTTCCCCAGTGGGAGAACGTGTCTCAGCTTTGTTAACCGGCTTTCTTGGGATGTCTCCACAGGCAATGGTGGCTTGCTATCCAGGAAATGGGACGGGTTATGTTCGACATGTGGACAACCCCAACGGCGATGGCCGCTGCATCACCTGCATCTACTATCTGAACAAGAATTGGGACGCCAAGGTACAGTGGAATAAAGGGAGTAGAGCGCGGGGCTAGAGAACTCTAGGGAAAAAATTCAGATGACTTAGAGGAGTTCATGATTCCCATGGATGACTCTTTTCTACTTCACCATTTCCTTTTTTTTTTTAACCATTTTCTTTTTGTCTCCTACTGTGGTGTTAGTACTTAAATTGACCAGATGAAAATAATGGATGTGAAGTTAATCGGGAGGGGTGAGGGGGCGGGGGGTAGGGGGGCAGTAGGAGAGGGTCATTATTAGGTTATGGGAAGGGTGGTTGATAGGAAGAAGGTAATTTACTATTTCAGGAATGGGGCATCAATTTTTTTTTTTCTTGCCTAAACCAGAGCTGATAGGACTTTCAGTGCACAATAAGATACATACATTTTCCTTCCAGCAGCAACATTGACAGAGTCTATAAAAATAGAACTAACTGTAGGATATAAAACCGGCCCCAAGTGAGATTTCCCACACAGCCCTCTCGGGGTGACCCGTCTCATTGGTGGCTGCTTGCCATGGCTCACCATGGTTTATGAATGTCAGAGGCATTCTGGCTTATTTTTATATTTTTGAACATATAGATACATACAGATAGGAAGTCTGGTTCCACGCTTATGGACGTTTGTCTGGAATTTGTATGCTTTCCGAAACTTAAGGATGATTTAGGAGTCTGAGAAGTCAGAGAACTTTTCAAGCTCATTTGGCTTTTGAACCTTCTGCATCTCCATTTCCTGTTCATTGGGGCAGATACTGGTCATCCTGAAGCACAAGGATATTTTATCTGGTGTCAGGGAAACAAAACCTGGGAAACCAGTGAGTCAGATGTCTCTTCCCCTCTGTGGTAACATGCCTGGAATACATCCCTTAGTTGTCTTTTAAAATCTTTAAAAGATAGTGTTATAGGCAAGAGAGTAAAGTTATCAAGTCAGTGATAAAAAATCATGAAGTATGAAATCATGCAACAAATACATGAGAGCCTGTTAATGCCAGGCCTTGTGCTATGCAGAAACATTGATGTGTGGGGCCTGGTTTCTACCTTGATATGGTTATCCCAGCAGGCGTTCGGGTGTACATATTTTTTTTTTTTTAAGATTTTATTTATTTGACAGATAGAGATCACAAGTAGGCAGAGAGGCAGGCGGGAGGTGGGGGAGCAGGCTCCCTGCCGAGCAGAGAGCCTGATGCGGGGCTCGATCCCAGGACCCTGGGACCATGACCCAAGCCGAAAGCAGAGGCCTTAACCCACTGAGCCACCGAGGCGCCCTATGGGTGTACATGTTTTTAAGAAGAAATCCAAGGAAGAGAGTGATGCATGTCCTAAAAAGTGTAGATAAGGTAGTCGGAGTTCAGAAAAAAGAACATGGACTTCAGCTGCTGAGATCACATAGGAGCTGGAGCAGTTCAAAAGAAAGCTGTAAATTCTAATTGAAGGGGATGTTATGTGTGATGACTGTCCTAGGACGTTCTTAATATTAGATGGAACCCTATGAAATTTCCAGTGGGTTTTTGTAGGTCAAAAACACTCAGATGCTGATCGTTTTGTGTGATTGGACCTAATAGCACTCCATTTTGTGTCCAGGGGTTTCATGACTGGGGGTAGGAAGGTTTCATTCCATGTGAGGTGGAGAAGGAAGGATGACTAGCTAAGTTGGGAATAAAACGAAATACAAGGTGTAAGGCTGTGGAGAATTTTGGGAGTAATGCACACCCGGACTGGAGGTTGGAAGATGGCAGTGTCTCCAGATGAGGCTGAAATACTATTGGTAGTTAATTATATGTGAGGCTAGGAAATAATCCATCTTCTTTGTGGCCCTCAGCTACACGGAGGGGTCTTGCGGATATTTCCAGAAGGGAAGTCATTCATAGCAGATGTGGAGCCCATTTTTGACAGACTCTTGTTCTTCTGGTCGGACCGCCGGAACCCGCATGAAGTCCAGCCTTCTTATGCGACCAGGTAATAGCCAGAGCCATGATGCCTCCTGAGAAACTTCTGTATAAAACCCAGTTCCCAGAGAAGTCTCTAAACTCATGTCCCATGCATACGAAGGACCAACTGCTCTCCAAGGCTGATAGCTAACCTGTTTGGAGGCGATCACAGTTGAAGGGGAAACTAGATTCCTTAGGTCAGCTGGAACAATTAACATATTGTTTTCCATAATGTCAGCTGGAACTAATAACAGATAATTTTCCATTAGGTGAGCATGGTGGATTCTCGATTTCCCATAGTGCTTTTCCCTTTCTCCTTTGCTACTCCTCCCTTAAACCCTCTAACTTTGAAGTAGACCTAGAGAGTTTTGGTCATCACATATCAGGAATTCTGATGGTTAACTCCGGATGAATTTATAAGTTGCCTATTGCAAACAGAGAGAGAACCTTGAGAAAAGAGGAATTTGTTCTGACTTCTTTCTCTTTTTACCCTTTCCTTCCCTTCAAGTTGGTTTGGGCCCAGTGTACCCATCATGTCCCAGTAATGGGATTTTTAAAAGCCCCTTCCTGAGTTGAAGCATGAGAAGATTTTCAGGGGAACATGATGAACTTGTTTAGTATTAGTCTAGAAACTGTAGATGTAATCTTACTTTCGGAATATACCTTTCATTATCTTTGTTTTATGGCCCGAGCTGTAAACCAGGCGGTGGCCCTGTGCTGTGGGGATGCAGCCCGAACTGGGAATCGCAATTGGGGGCAGGAGGAGACAACTGCGGTAGAATATTGACTGAACCTTAACAAGCCTAACTAAATTAGCATCGCATTTAAGATTTATAGGTGTCCCCCCCCCCCCGAAGGAATCCCAGATCTGAGCCCCACACAGTGTTGCATATTAAATGTCAAATTGGAATGCGCCCTAGGTGAGCAGGTAGCTGATTCTCCCCACCAGAGCCTGGTTGTGGCTTGTTTAATAGGGTACGATAATTGGGCCCTGTCATTTGTGCCAGCATTCCCTCGGTATTCCCCAATCTCTTGATCACCCAATTCACAGGAGAAACATTAGCAGATGTTGATGGGAAGCCCTTGAAAAAAAAAATCAAGGGCTATAGGAATTCCAGTAGTTAATAATAATTAGAAAATGAAACTTTCTGAAAACTCATGCATGAAATGATTCCTATTACAGTCTATCCCATAGATGGGATAAAGCAGATTAGTGGAAACACAATAGAAAGCTTGAGGGCATCATTATTCTGTTGCATCCTTGCCTCAGTATCCAAAACCAAAGAAAGCAGGTCAAAAGAGTTTTAGGGGCCTGTTGTTTAAATAATTTGCTCTTCAAAGTTTTATGCATCTGTCACCTCCTCTTCTCCGTGTCCCCCCCCCCCCACACACACACCATCTTGGGTCTCTCAAGTCTTGAGCAGAATGACTCCCTTTGGGGTGCCTGGGTAGCTCAGTTGTTAAGCACCTGCCTTTGGCTCAGGCTCAGGTCGTGGATCCAGGGTTCTGGGATGGAGCCCTACATCGGGCTTCCTAAGTCTGCTTTTCCCTCTCCCCCTGCTTGTGTTCTCTCTCTCTTGCTGTCTCTCTCTCTCTCTGTGTCAAATAAATAAATAATCTTAAAAAAAAAAAAAAAGACTCCCTTCTAGTCCTTTCTGTGTAGATCATCTTGACCTGTTACATTATTCGTTGAATTGTTTGTCTCCCATATGAGAGTCTGAGCTCCTTGAGAAAGAGGCAGATTTATTCACAAAGATCATTTGAATTCCCATTGCTCAGGATAATGCTTGCTTCATACTTGGAATTCCTTACGTGTTTTTTTACATTTAAATAGAATTGAAACCAGAGAAGTTTATTTTAAATTAAAATTGGGATGAACTTCTAATAATAGGGAGAACTTTAAATGTTGGCTTTATGAATGACTCTGATGTGAGATTTATAATAAGTATTTTTTATTTTTTTGGTAGTATTTCTAAACTACTTTTCTTATATCTGCTTATCTTTCACAGATATGCTATGACTGTTTGGTACTTTGATGCTGAAGAAAGGGCAGAAGCCAAAAAGAAATTCAGGAATTTAACGAGTAGGTGTTTGAAATTTTTCTGTGACTTTTAATGGGGTCAGTCTGTGACTTTTATTTAACATTTGTCTATGTATTCTAATAAATACTTGAGCCTTGAATAATGAGCATGGGATTAGGGGTGCTGACCCTCTCTCCAATAATCTTCATATACCTTTGGACTCTCCAACACTTAACTAATAATTGCTTCCTGTTGACAGGAAACCTTAAATATAAACCATTCAATCAACACATATTTTATATGTTCTATGTGTTATATGCTGTATTACAATAAAGTAAGCTAGTGAAAAGAATGCTATTAAGAAAATCATTAGGAAGAGAAATACACTGCTGCACTGTATTTATTGAAAAATACATGTGTAGAAGTGGACCCATACAGTTCAAACCCATATTGTTCAAGGGTCAGCTGTATTCTGTTTGGTCTTGACTGGGGCTTAGCTTTATAAGTAGTGACATCTTGGTGGGCTAAATCCTGAAACCCTGGCCTTAGCTGTGCTGGAAAAATCAGAAAAAAATGCAAAGGACCTCCCCTATGAATGTCCACTGATTGTGTGACAGTAAATAGTTAACTTTCTCTCATTAATGTTCACCCATCAAACATAACATTCAGTTTGGCCCATGATTTTGGCATATTGCATAGGGGATACAATGGAGCCCAGCTAGAATGGTTAAATGTATTATATTGGTGTGGGACCGTAACTTGTCTACAGACACTCATGTAATACAACCTGAATATGTCCTTTCCATTGTTAACACCATTCTGTCCTGCCTCTAGCTGTAAGGCAGCATTTCCCAAAATATGTCATACTGAAACATCCTGCTAGTGGTTTCGCCATGTTGGTTTGTGAAGGGAAAACTTCTGGCCCCCTAAACGTGGGAAATGTTACATGCTGTGTCCTTCTTTCGAAGACTTACAGTGGTCATTGGCATATTAATCAAGAGAAGTTAATCTAAGATTGAAATAAAGATATGTGCAACATTGCCTATTACCCATTTGGTACCAAAGAAAACACATTGTGCTGAGTCCTATGGGGGTGGGCATCATGCTCAGCTTTGGATTATAAAATGGGAGGTGTTCACTGGAGGCTTTTTTGATGCCATTTGTGGCATTAAACTCATCAGATCTGTCTCCTTACCCTCTTCATTTTCTCTTCTGCCCCCAACTCAGGGAAAACTGAATCTGCCCTCACTGAGGACTGACTGTGCTCTGAAATCCGCTGGCCTCATTCATTTTGGTAATGGTTCCTTCTATCTCTTGAAGAGTTGAGATCCAAAGAAGGCCTCTTCCGTGACTTGGTGACAAGAAGCCCCCCTACTGCTTGCGTCATTCACATCCCTGTCTTACGTATGGTACTTTGTGTTTTCTTGCCAAGACTGCATCCACCTTCAGACACTCTCTTTGCCAGATGAACTCATTTGCTAACTCCAGAAATACCTGCAGACGACCTAGCTGGCCAGCGGTTGAACTGATAGATTTCATAATACTGGCTACCAACACAAGATCCTGGAAGCATGGGCAAGGGAACGACTCTTACTTGCACTTTATGTACACTTCCTGGTTTGAAAGGAGGAGGTTTGCAAAGAAAAACAAAATGGTGACAGATGCCGAGAGGCATTCATGAAGCCTTAACAGCAGGAAACAGAAATTTGTGTCATCTGAACAGTTTCCAGATATTCTTAATCCCGGGCTTTTTTTTGGGGGGGGGGGTTTCTGGAGAATTATCACAACCTAATGACATTATTACCTCTAGAAAGAGCTGCTGTCATTGTCATCAATTTAGAAGTATCCTGTGGGTGGACACTCTCTCTTTCCTGGTCCTGTAACCTGGATTTGCTGCCTGTGCCCCATTTTGCTGAAAATAGAGTTTTTTGGTCAAAGGTGATCTACCATCTATTTTTTGTTTTCATTTGTTAGTTGAGAACCTAATTCCCCAAAGGCAAAAACTAGACCTTAGTTGTTTGGGTTACTTTGTTGAAATGGAATTTGAATTTCAAGCAAAGGGGAAAAGAACCCACTTGGTAGGGCGTGCAGAGGCAATAGCCTCTGGGAGCTGGTATCAAAAGATGTGGGTCTGCTAATACACTGTAAACCTGTGTGCATCTTGGATTGTCTGAGAATGGCAGTGGGGTTGGAAATGTAGGCGCTCCCGCATTCCAGTTTTCCTTTTTAATGAGCTCACCCTTCTTGTTTAACAGAATGAGAAAATTAAAAAAAATGGGGTGTTGTATTTTAAAAAGGAAAATGAAAAAAAGGAAAAAATCCCAGAAGGCTATTTTCTGTCCCTAGTAGCCTTTCTTCAACAGAATTGACTCTCAGATCCACTGTGGTTGGCAGTATGTCCAGAACTATGGAATTTACCAGAAATGGGGAAGGTCCTACTATTGCAGTGAGCATAGGTCCCACTGTCTCGAGAATCCTGAATTGTGCACCTATTTTATGAAAGTTAGTCTTCCTAGTTTTCAGTTCCATTCTCATGTTTTTAACTCCCATTAATTTCTTGCATACAAATCCCATGAACATGAAAGAGCCAGAAGTATATTCTTTTGTCATTTATAGATACATATACTTTCCAAGAAAGAAGCTTTCTCCCCCCACACTCCCCATTTCTGGTTTTGGAAAGTTCCCAGATAAGACTTGTCTTCGTTCTCACAACTGCTCTATTTTTTTCATAGTGCTTATCACCTTCTAACTTCCTATGTAATTTACTTATTTATTATGTTTATTGTCTCGTTTTCTTTCTCTAGAGTGTAAGCACAATGAAGACAGGGATATTTGTATGTTTTTAATCAATGGAATGTACTCCCAGCACCTAAAATAGTGCCTGGCACGTTAAGGGCTCAGTAAATACTTTATTGAATAAACTTGCTTTCCTACCTTAGCGTATTCATGGTTTGATTCATTTCCTCCATCTCTGGCAAAAAAGGACTGCTGGAAGTTTTTATATAACTCTCTCTCTCTCATTGACTTACAGATTGAGGCAAAGAGTATTAGGAAGTTTTGGTCATAGTGTCATTCTGTATCTGTTTCCCTATTGGAATCGGTCTTTGACAACTAGGAATCTAAAAACAGAACAACGAAAAATTCTGCCCTTCAGCAGCTTGGGACTTCAGGAGGAACCTCAGAACAGCTTCAGATAGGACAGAGTACATCCCTCCTTTGGAACGATTTTGAAACACTTCAGTAAGAGAGAAAGAAAGAATGTTGTTCACCAGGAATTCTATATGCCATTGAATTGTAATCAAGTTTTTCCCGTGGTTCTTGATGTCATGAGGGTGCTTGTGACAAGATTCTGAAGGAATGTCGTATCATTCCAATAGTATGTCTTGTATCTTTCACTTGAGACATTATTTTGACTTGCCCAAAGATCTGACCTCTTGGGCCTTGCTTATTCCTTTCAGACAAAAGTCCTATAAGCGAATAAACTAAATAACAAATCAATTTTTAATGCACTGATTTTTCTCAGGGTTGACTCTGAGCCCTGGAAGGTTGAACCTAGAAAATAAAACTGTAATAGCGTCTGCTTTTTGCTTTTCTCCTTGACAGCCCACTTAGGGGAGGACTCAGCCCCGACAAAGAAACATTATTTGGCAAATAATCTGATCAATTTTCTTTATATTCCTGGCAATGAAATGTTAAGAGCCCACCTCAGTGTTACGTCACCTAAAAAGTGCAGAGTCCTTGGCAGGAGATTCAATTTTGAACCAAAGATCCAATTTCATGGAAATAAAAAGTCTTACCTAAGTGCATTAAATAGATCTTTAGTAGAGTAGTTAATACCAATTAAATGCTGGGCTGTCTGAATCATGAATTACCCATTCAGACATGATTTTGTTTTTCTCCTTTAAATAACTCAGGTTTTTTTCGAGGCTGGGTCATCCTCATTTCTTTGGGCCATTCAATCCCAAAATTTCCTGTGTTTGAGACCAATGATGGGAAATGCCATGCTGGCTCAGCAGCTTGTATTAAAGAGGAATTTGGACATGTCAGGTACTTTCATATTTGATTAACTACAAGGACTAGCCCAAAGGATGTTCTTGGTCATGTTATTTATTTATTTATTTATTTATTTTTAAAAGATTTTATTTATTTATTTGACAGAGAGATTACAAGTAGGTAAAGAGGCAGACAGAGAGAGAGAGGAGGAAGCAGGCTCCCTGCTGAGCAGAGAGCCCGATGTGGGACTCAATCCCAGGACCCTGAGATCACGACCTGAGCGGCTTAATCCACTGAGCCACCCAGGCGCCCCTTGGTCATGTAATTTTAAGTAAAAAGAATACAAGACCGACCTAGCTTCAGTCTTGAATCCTTTGAATGACACGAAAAGAATACGGCTGGTCAGTGAAGTGGGTTAGAGACTTGTCAAAACAGTAGAGAGAAATAGTTTTTCTCAAAACAAAGCTGGTTATAGTTGCGCTCTTTTGGGTCATATATGCTGGTTTGTATTCAAGAACCAGTCCACTCTCAGACCCACGCCACTCCCATCTGAATGTGATTTTTTTTAAGTATGTTTCTGTTTCTCCACGCTGATAGGTTAGGTCCTCAGAGAGGCTACGTTTATTAAGGCCTGTCTTTACCCTTGCAAGTCCAGGGTCAGAGGTCAAGGATTCTCCACAGAGAACAACTGGTAAAATGACACCCCTGCCCCCAAGAATACCTCTATGCCAGGCCTGTGCTTCCGGCTGTCACGGGTTTATTCTCTGCAGCTGCTGTGACACAGCTCTTCTCTCCACACGAGGACATGTTCTCAGAATAGTGAGGTGGCTCGTCTGAGATGACAGGGTAACAGAGCAGCACCCAGGATTTGACTTGGAACTTGCGGGTTCCTCAGTGCCTGAGGTCTTTGGTGGTCTCCGCTTCCTGTGGAGGAGAGGCCAGACAGAAGAGTAGGATTAAGTGGATTTGAGAGAAGGGGAGATGAATGCTTGGATTCTTACATAATGTTTTGGCTATCCACAGGGGTCTGCTGCCCAGCCTCCTAAAGGAATGTCAGTTATTCAGTGTAAAGAACAGGAGCAGAAATTCCTTGACTGGCAATGGGATATTTTCCTCCTGCCTCTCAGGATTTGGACGAACTTTGGGTCTGTGTCCAATATTGGCCTGTCAGGCTCAGGCTTGACAGGAGCAGGGTGGGGCCACCGGAAGGGAAAACAGTTTGGATTTCCTGGGCACCATTTGGAGGCCTCCCAGCAGACCACGGTTCCTCATCAGGATGTCTGGGCAGTGTGCAAAGTCTCCCGCCTCTTGTCCCTGCTTTGATGCACTCTCGGGGAGGAAAGCAGATTTTTCTTTTTGATGCACCTACCTTCCCAATTTGGGGTTGAGGTCAGGCTGAGATGTCAGCGTAGTTCTGTTACTGATGATTCTCCATCTGATAAGTAGAAACTAAGGGAGAAGGGGCGCCTCAGTGGCTTGTTGGAAGCATCTGTCTTGGGCTCAGGTCATGATCACAGTGTCCTGGAATTGAGCCCCACATCAGGCTCAGTGGGGAGCCTGCTGCTTCCCCTCCCACTCCCCCTGCTGTGTTCCCTCTCTCTCGCTATCTCTCTGTGTCAAATAAATGAAATCTTAAAAGAAAAAAAAAAAAGAAACTGAGGGAGAAAACCAAAAAGACCTTCGCATCTTCAGCAATACTTTCATCACCTCTCAGTGACATCGAGTGGGGATTTAGAAACATTTTTAATTCTCAAAGGCACTTGGGCGGTCTCTGCCTAATCTTTTTAAGGTGGCTTGTAAGAGGCTGTCATTTTAATTTCTTTAACACAGCTCTTTTGCTTACTTAAATGTTCTGAGTGACGAAAAAGCACCAGATTTCTTTCTTGAATCCTGTTTGTTTGACCTTTGATAAACTTCGCACTTAGAAAAGTCAGCTTTTTTTTGGAAGTGGTTGCTGCTCATGCTCCCGAATGCTGAGATTTTTCAGCAAATTTACAAAGACCATTTTGTGATTCTTTTTTTTAAAGCTAGAGAAGGAGCTCAGAGAGTGGCCATTGGGTTTTATTGTCACGATTTCTCGTCGCAGATTTAAGAGCAGTTGTGGAATGAAAATTCATAATTTCAGGAGTGGATAAACACTAGGTCATTAAAAATTAATTTAGCAAGTAGTCTGTTTTGTGCCTTTTTTTTTTTTTTTTTTTGAGGGAAAACAGCATCACCCTTATGACAGATGCCTGGGGGGTCTAGAGGCAGAAAGAAGGTGACTTGGGATGAAGAAACGGAAGGAGCATTTTATGGATCATTTGTGAGGTTCAAGGCAAATGGGAGTTAAAAGGGAACAGGAGCCGGTGTGGTCAGCCCCTTGCCACGGGAGCTTTGGGAGTAACCCAAATTCCTGTCAGGTGTCCCATAAGCTGTGGGTGGTGGTGGGGAGGTGGGCAGCTGTTCCCTGTGTCCAAGGGCTGGGCCAGGATGAAGGAAGTGGTAGCAAGCAGCTGGGGAAGACATAAGCACTTGCCAACTTTTGAATCTTGAAAAATTCACCGGGGACAAGGTTACCTGCCATAAAAATGCTGGTAAGTAGGAATTCCCCAAGAACATTTTCCATAGACCTTTTATTTTTTTTCTGAAAAGATAATTAAAGCACATGGCGGTGCGGTGGGGGAAGGGAAGGGGTTAAAGCAATTGATTTGAAAAAAGTATAGAGGGGGAATAAAATCTATCTCAGCCTGAGAAACGGTCCATTAGCCCGTTTCTTGGGTACCCCCTTGAGGGTTCCTGGCCTGTCCTGGAGTGTCAGCACCTCCAGAAAGGCCCTCCTCTGGCAGAGTTGGCACGTTCCCTTGGTCATTTCCTCCTATTTTTATGCTTATTCATCCTGTGGCCTGTGTTCTCTTTGACATGCCTATTTTTTTTTCCCACCCTCCTGCGGGGAGAGATAACATTCTCGGACTTAATTCTCATCTGATAAGTTTTATTTTTAACCAACCTCTACATCCTTTTTTCTTTGCTTCTTATTTTCCTGAGCCCACGTGCACCTTGGCCTTCCCCAGCTTTCTCAGAAGGTGTGAGCACATCTGGTGACAACGGATGGTACTGGGCTGCTGGGTGTCCCCATCTTGGAGCAGGCACTCAGGGTGCTGGGAACCTGGCTTAGCTTCCAAGGGGAGGGAAACTTTCTCCTCTGCACATGTTCTTGTTTTTAACTGGGCAATTCACTCTTAACCTCCTGCTTCCCTTCTGGGCTGTCTGTAAGTTTCCTTTGTCAATACATTTCTGTTATCTTGATGAAGGAAACACACTTTAAAACAAAACAAAACAAGATAGCTGTGACTTGCCGTGATTAGCATGGACTGTCTTCCTGGCCGCCACTTAAGGCTCCTACCCGTGTGACAAAGCCATGACTGGACATGATGTTTCTTGGATTGAGATGAATGAAAGCAGCCAGTGTCCACCCAACCGAAGGGAGAAGTTTCTCTTCTGGTTGGCTTTGTTGGCTACTTGACCTCTGACTGAGGCTTTCCCAGACAAAGATGCTAAGAGTAAACTGATCTCAGTTATGGAAGTATATATACCTTCTTTATTTTTCCTTTTAGCTTTTAACCTGCCCCTCCCGCCTCCCCAAATATGACTGAATATGATTATGGCTGAAAAATTTTCCAAACACCATCACCAGGGTGAAGAGGAACCTTTTAACCTGGAGAGGGGAATGGGCTCTGCAGCTACTGTGACTGCATTCCCCAGAGAGGGCTGTGCCTGGGAATGCCGCTCAAGACTTGAACTTCATGGCCTCCAACTGCATTCTGTTCTCGGTAGACCAGTTGTCTCTCAAGTATCACGTAGCTCCGTCATGCATTTTATCTATAGTTTTGCATTTCCTATAACACCATCAAAGCCCTGGAAATGAAAGCTAAAATAAAAACGATCTGTGATACAGTTATATAATTTCACAGGATGGAAGACAATTATTAGAGGATCCAAGAATAGGGCTAATATAATGTAAACACTTTATCCTGTGTACCAAGCAGGGTCTTGGGGGAAACAGATGACCCCTACGAACTGAGATAATTGGAGAGGAGTTA
This sequence comes from Mustela putorius furo, assembly GCF_011764305.1. Lineage (NCBI taxonomy): Eukaryota > Metazoa > Chordata > Mammalia > Carnivora > Mustelidae > Mustela > Mustela putorius. The sequence goes on along the minus strand of NW_025422047.1, from coordinate 30,520,376 downwards.
AGTGAAGGGACTTTTTTCCAATGTGGGGAGGGTGTAGGGAAACCATAAGAGAGTAAAGTACCCAAGTCTATCTCAGCAGGTGGGCTCACCCCAGGCATGAAGGGGTGTGGGAAGTGGGAAGGCAGGGCAAGAAAGTGGTATACAGAAACAGAGGCAGGGCTGGAGAAGATCCCTGGCAGGAGCTGGGATCTTTGCTGGAGGAACCCAACTGGCTCATGGGATCCTGCAAGAAGGGAGCAAGAGGAATAAAAACCCCGCCCTCCTGCTGTTTCCTCTTCAGACCTGCTGGAGCACACCCTTGGTTAAATGCATCTAGAAGTCACCTATCACCCAAGTCCACTGACAGAGACACAGGTCAGGCTCCTGAGGCCCAGGACAGGACATAAGGGTGAAGAGTTAGGCGGGGCAAAAAGAAATCAGCACAAATGGCCTTCAGAATTCTACACAATCTAGCCCCTGGCTATCTCCCTGTCTTATAGCCTCTCTCTTGCTACTTTTTTCTTTGTCTGCTATGTGTCTGCAAGACTAACATTGTCCTGATCTTCAAACAAATCAGGTTTGTCCCTGCCTCAGGACCTTTGCACTTGTTTCCTCTGCCTAGAGAATTCTTGTCCTACCACTATGCCTGGATACTGATCATCTCAGCTCCATAAAGAGGATTTCTCAGCCTCCCATTTCACCCTCCAGTCATATTCTATCTCACTATCCACTTCTATTTTTACATTTAAGAGAATAAAAAAAGTTTTATTTTGAAATGTCAACATTTATTCTGTAAGTGACATTGTTTGCAACTGTTTAAACTCAAAATGAAATACTTAGATATTAGCTTAAAAATATGCAAGGGTTACCTATTTTTTTTTTATATATATAAGTTTCTTCTGGGTCTGTGCAAAACTGGACATCACTGGTAGAGCTCAACAGGGATCATGTGAAGGAGTGAGCGGTCCTCCTCTATGAGAGACAGCATGCCTCTGCTTTTCACCAGGGCCACTAATACTGTACGTCTTTTTGCCACAATCTCCCCCAAGAGCTTCGGTGAGATTCTCTCCCTGCTCTGAAGGCCATACCCTGCCTCATTTGAACTCATGTGGATCCAGAGCAACCAAATTTTGAAGTGACTACTTGAGTTCCACCTAAGGATTTGGTCTGGCCACCAGACCAGGGAGATTTCCCTGTGTTTCCGAAGGGTCCCACCCTCACTCCTTTCAGGCACCATGGAAAGTGGGGTGATGCTGGAAGGGCGGAGTCTGGTTGGGAGAAATGTGAAGACTGTCTCACACTTGCTAATTTATGGTAAGCTCTTGCGGCATGACCTCATTTAGGGAGGTGTGAAGCTATTGTGGATGGCCTCCTTTCAAGTGCCCTGATCCCTGGTCCCACCTTAAGCTGGAGGCCAGTACACCTTTGCCAGCGTCTGACCAGGCAGACCTTCATTCCCAATGAAGTGGGGCCTCTGCCATGCGATTGCTGGGTGTTCTCATAATCGCCCCTACTTTTGAGGGTAGATTCATCAGTTTTGGTTTGGAGGCCAAGATTTTGCTCTGAGCTCTGTGACTAACTAACTGATGGACCCCTTGCTCACCTGCTGTCACAGTGTTGAAATTCAAGAGGAAATGTCATGGACATCTAAGAACAGGCCAACAGAAGAGGACTCCTTGGACTTGTTCTGGAAGCCTAGAAAGCAGTCACGGACTAAGGAAACCCTCAAGGCTGCTATCCCCCTCAGTTTCTCTCTTCTGCTCTCCTTCTCTTGGCTGGACAATTTCTTCCAGACCATGATAGCCTAGCTAACTGCCATTCTAGCTGCCTCCAGTTTTCCAATTTTCCAGAAAAATATGATTTTCAGAGCTCACCTTTTTGGGCCAGACCAGAAGCCTGGACTGACCATCCCAGGGTCAGGTGTCTGCCAGTGCTGTGGCTGTGTTCCCTATGAGGCTGTTTCTTCTGAAAGAGGATGTGGGCAGTGTGGGCCCTTCCAGATCGCATAGGATCGCTGACATTCCCTCTTTCTTTTCTTTTCTTTTCTTTTTTTTTTTAAAGCAGAAATGAAGTCATTGCAATCATTGTCACTTAAGAGGTGAAAGCTAGGTTTTAATTTTAATACACATCTACTTAGATGATGGTACATTGCCTATTTGTTGTTCACATGTGCTCTGATCTGTGAATCAGATTCACGGCTCTCCGTATCTGGGGTCTGAGAGATGCAGAAAATAGGTTGCAGTGGGGGAAAGCAGAGCAGATGGGGATTGGGCTCCAGGGAACGGAGGGAGGAATGCAGGGGGTGGGCGATGGCAAGCACTTGTTTTCATTTCACACCATTTCCGGAGGTGGGCTCTGCCTTGTCCCTCCCTGGACTCGGTGGTTGGATGAGACATACCAGACCCTGGCTGAGAACTTAGAGCCACACAAATTAGATCGTGTTTCTTAAACCCACATCGGAGTCTGGTCTTGGGAGTGAAACATGTGCTCCAGAGAATAACTACATCACGGTCATTTCTTTCTCTATTAGATTATGGCCAGCTGCTTCTAAAACAAACAAACAAACAAACAAAACAAACAAAAAAAAAAAAAAAAGAAGAAGAAGAAGAAGAAGACTCTATATTAGACTCAGAAGGACCTATAGGATCCAATTCGTATTTTTCCCTAAGTCTGAGCCATGTGTTTCTCTTGCATCCATCAGGGCGCTGCCAGTTAGAAATCATCATAAAGCAGAGAGCTTGAGGCTGCGTCAGTCACGCCCACCATCTCCAAGGAGAGGCATTAGTGACAGCTAACCACCTGGAAGTGCTCCTTCGCCCAAACAGCCAGGCTGGTGCTTAGAGGTGTTCTTAGAGGTCAGGGGTTCCTCCCTCAGCAGCTTAAAGTTTCTCCGGCTCCTCCGGGTTGCAGGTCGCATGCTTTTTCACCCTTGCAAAGTCACTGTCGCCACCCTTGAACCAGACTCTGCGTCCGCTACCGCAGGGTCGGAAGGGTGGTGACACAGTTGCTGACTGGACCCGTGAGCCTGCGCCGCTGTCGTGCTTTCAAGCTTGGAGCGAGTTGGGCTCTAAGATAAGGGAAGAGCCCTCTGGCTGCACGGGTGGGACGCCCAGTTTCAATGTTGTTGGGGGAAATGCCTTTTTTTGGGTGATGAGCAGCATACACCCGCAGGGGAAGCTGCAGGCAGCCAGATGCGACCATGGGCGTCATGTGTCTGTGAGATGTTGGCGATTCTCCTGGGTGCTGAGACGGAGCCCAGGAGGCTGGGGTGTGATGTCGTGGTCATCGCCGATACTTCACAGCAGCCCAGCAGATAGCGGGGAGGCCACATGGCATCGTGGAAACGACGTGGACTTCCGAGCCAGGCATGGTTTCGAATTCCTGATTAGCAGTCTGTAAACGTGCAACCTCTGCAAGGTACCTAACCTCTGTATGCTTCAGTTTTTTCCTCAGTAACTTTCCCCCCATTCCTGCTGATGATAAGATAACTCACTTACAAAGTGTTTCCTGTCCCTGTGAACCTGGGCTCAGCGAGCTCTGAGCTGTTAGTGCCCGACAGCCACAGGCTTCCTCCAGGAGGCACAGTGATAGTGCTCTTTAATTTGGACGTTGAGAGAGCCACCTGGCTGTCCTGACTTCAGGACTCCTACCTGGTACATGGGCAACCGTGAATGACAACAACATGACCCACTGTTAACTGGAGCAATTGATTAAGCTATCAGGGGAGTTTCCTTGCCCAAGGAGGATGCCGAGAGCCATGGATGACAGACATCTAGGGCTCTGCCTGGGTTCTGTCCTGGGACCACTAGGTCCATAATACAGGTTGGCTCTGCACTCTTCAGGCAGCACTGCCCAGGGCTAACCCCACCGGGAATGAGAGGTTTGGTTACTGAGCCAGGTCAAGAGCCCTGGGACAGCAATAGAGTTGGGTGAAGGAAAAGTGGCTGCATGGAGAGTGAATAAGTTAGTTACCAATTTACTGTCTCCAAATATACCCTCCTCTGTAGGGAGAGTGGAATTAGACTCTGCAAGACCTTTTTCCTTTGCCAGTCGGCACAATGCCAACTTTTGTCGGTAGAGGGTGCTATAGGGACGTTGCAGGAGGCAGGGGCACCTTCCCATTGGGCTTGTCTCCGGCAGTCATGGGACTATGTAGGACACTGAGAGAGGCTTACCCTCCAGCAAGCTGTGTCCCCAGCCCCTAGACCATCTGCTCAGCTTGTGGGCACCCAGCTGGAGGCTTCCTGACCCTAGCCTCAGCTCCCCCCACGGACCAGGTCTGGCCCTAGGCCATCTAGAATGCTCCTCCATCATCCAGTGGGCTGTAGGCTTGTCCTCTAACAAGAGACCTGAATCTGGGGATCTCTAGGGAAGGGGGGGAACCCGTTTGTTTTTTCCTTGGTTGCTCTTCCTTAGCCCTGTTCTCTATTACTATATCCTCCCTATAGAGAGTTTCTCCTATTAATCCTCCCTGATCAAATTCCTATGTAGTTTGTCTATTGCCTGGACCCTGAGTGATAGAATGGGTACGGGGAGTGGTCCCAGAAAATAAATCTCAATCTCTCTCTCTCTCTCACTCTCTCTCTCTCTCTCTCTCTCTCTCTCTCTCTCTCTCTCACACACACACACACACACACACACACACGGTATTTGCTCTAGGCTTAAGTGCAGTACTCTGCTCCTTGCTAATGGGAAATGGGATGCTGGCAATCTTTGGCATTCCAAGGAATCACAAGGAATCGAGCTATCATCTGTGGTTACTTGTGATGCAATGTCATTGGAAGCAAATGTCTTGAGATCCCCAGCAACTGCTGGACTGGAATCTTAGATAAAGAACTAAAAGAACAGGACTAAAGAACAGAGCCGTGGAAGTGGATTGGCCTGAGTCTACTAGAGCGTTTACAGAGAGGAGAGGACAAGTTCAAGTCCATTTGTTCTCAGCTCAGATTCTGGTCTGATTACAGGATAGCACAGAGTTTTTCTTATAGCACTCCAAGGATTAGTACTTCCGTAGTCACAGGGCTGATATTGCTAAGAGTCAGGTACAAAATGTAATTGTGTGGATTGGAGAGTTAGGAGTGCTAAGTTCATAGTGTTGCCAAGTTTCTTTCATTCAAGTTTAGGGCATTGACTGGGAAAGGATGGAATTCCAAAACTAGGAATGGAAATGTCTGGTTAGACTCTGACAAAATGAATAGTCTTGAAGCCCCAAATCACTGCAAGCTTCCCGTGCCCACGGAAGGGTTGTGCCCACAGAAGGGTCGTGCCCACGGAAGGGTCGTGCCCACGGAAGGGCTTGCATTCCTTTGCTTAAAACCTACACGATCAGCTAGGGTAGATGTCTCAAAAGGGGATATTCTTTCTTCTGAAGACCCACCCCAGCCATCCTTGTCACACTTGGCTCTATCACTGGGGTCCATTCCTAGCAAGCTCTGGGGACAGAAATATACTGACACCTGAGAAAAAGTGACTTACACACTAAAGATCCTGTAAGACTTTGCTAAGAAATCAGGAGAAACCTGGAAAGGAATATAGGGGTGGATTCCAAGGATGTTAGACCTACTCCTGTGCTTAGGGGTTTTCCTTTCTTATATTTTTATGAAGATTTTTTGCTTTCTGTACTTGGAAATTCTGGGGCTAATACACAACTGTGTGTGACCATTAGGGTTTTTGTGGACTATGATTTTTAAAAAATATACATCTCTTTGTTTTCTGTTAGTGACTGTTGCCTCTAACTCTGTATTATCTGACATTATTCTTGTAGAATTTTTCTGATAGGTGGTGGGTTTTTTTTTTTCCATTTCTTTATTTTTGACTTTGTGGTGGTGTTTTATTTTAGGGGTATCTCTTGTAAATAGCTCCTGGCTTTGTTTCTCCTCCTACAAGCCCTCCGTTGGAGTCCCTGATGTGTTTGGAGTGATGTACCTTATTTTACCCTGCTTAGTTTCTTGTTTTGTTACTTTCCTGTCTTTGATCAACTTCTTCTTTGTTTGTTTTTGTTCTTGTTCCTATTTTTCACTGAAGTCATTCAGAAGCAATATGCTATATTTTTCTAGTAGTTAACCTTGAATTTTTGATGTGCATCTAAATATTTTCTTATCCCCTGGAGTTCATCAGAATCTGTAGCTTCCTCTTGTACAAAACAACCACGTCTACACATCTTCAGATCCTTCTCGATTCCAACCACCTCTCCTATTAAGAAAATCTCAGATACTCGTTCTAGGGTCATTATTATTATTATTATTTTTCCTGTAATGAAGAATTTTTAGAGGGCTTTTGTTTGTTGGTTTTTTAATTGCCTTCTTGGTTCTCATCGGTTTCTATGTTTTCCTTTTGGATTTATTTTTTTCTTTAACAGGGGATTATCCCATAATATTTACTAATGAAGAACAGAGACCCAGACTCTTTTTTTTTTTTCTTTTTAAAATTTCCATCCTTAGGTTTTTTTATTTTGCCTGTGTGTGTGTGTGTCTCTTGTTCAAGATCCCAGCTTATTTGTTTTGCAGGCTATCCCTCTGTTTGTATTTGTCTGACTCCTTCCCTGTTTCAGGTTCGGCCTAGGGAGATATTGCTGGCCAGAGTACAGCCCAGACAAGGCTGTGTTCTCATCAGCGGGGGGGTAAGGGACACTTGGGATGGTTTGTCTTGTTATAGTAAGTTTGATTCCTTGGCTAAGGTAGATGTCTGTAGAGTTTCTCTATACTCTACTCCGCTGCAATCTCTTACCCCATTATGTTACCATCCATTGGTGATGTTTACGCTTGCAAAATAATGATTTTCGATTTTTGTCTTTCCCGTGACAGTCACTGGTTGGCATTCTACTCTCCAGAAAAGCTTTCCCTTTCTCTCCTCTCTTGTGCCATTCCTTTTAAAATAAGGTTTTGCGATCAGGGTGGATGGATTCGTGAATGATTTTGTTGATCCAGTGTTACAAACTACTCCTGTCCTTTTTCATTCTGATGCTTCAATTCTCCCCAGTTTGGCCATCTTGAGCCCTTTCAAGCTCCGGTGTTCAGGGAGCCTGTTCTTGTGAGATTCCCCACCAGGCCTGAGCGCACTTCCTAACTTTTCCAGGGCAAGATCTTTTCAACTTCTTTTAAACTTACCCAGTCTCAGCCCTGCAATCTCTCCTTTCTCTAAGGTATCCTAATGTTCCTTTAAAGTGGGGAGCAGTGTTCTGAACTAAGGTCTGGATACCACAGCACTCGGTACAGAGATGTAATTGCTTCTAGGGCCTTTCTGTGGAGGGCTAAGCGATCTCAAGTTGACACTGATGAGGTCTCTTAATTCTATTTTAATATCACAGGGTTTTGTTTTTTTTTTCTCTTCGTCCACCTTCCACAGTTGTAACTCTCATCTCCCACAATGAGAACCTGGGTTCCCAACAACAGGTTGGTTCCGTTCTGTGATAAATTGACAGTATTTCATAATGGCTTCTTCAACAGCAAACTAAGTCGTTTAAACATTTTCTTTGCAGCTTTCTTTCTGTCCCTAGACTAAACTGTGTTCCACTGAAAGTGTATTGTCAGAGTACTGCGTTCAGAAATTATTTAGATTAATTTTTTCCTTCTGTGTAATTATGTGTATAGTTATGGATACAGTCAATGTGATATATGGTTGAGTTCTTTTGTTTCTATTTGCATTCAGCTTTCGTGTTTTCCCCACTCTTGTTTCAATTTAATTTTTGAATGCATAAAATATTAACATGGTTCAAAAGTCAAAGCTCTATGAACAGGTGTACTTAGAAGTCTCGTTCCCTCTCTACCACTTCTACTTCATAGATGCTAACGACCTCTTCCCCCATAGGCCGCTGATTTTCTCATTTATCTTTGGTTTTATTTTGCAAAAATAAGCATGCACATTTCCATTTTTCCTTTTCTTCTACAAAAGGTGACAGGTAGCTTTTTTGCCTCTTGCTTTGTCACTGATGGGGTGATATTCAGGATATATTTTTATCAGCTCGTAGAGAGTTTCCTCATTCTTTTGTTTATGTTTCAGTTAAATGAAGTGTGATCACTTTTTTATTTGAATTTAATCTTATTTTGTACTTTATACTTTTTTCTTTTCTTGAATCTTTAAAATTTTTTGTAAGTTCACTTTTCCCCTACTAGTTTAGGCATTCTACATTCTTTCTCTATTCCTCTTATGTTATCCTGAAAAATCCCGGGATGTATCAAAGTCTAAAGTTCATCGGTAATTCTACCCTCCATTTAGAAAAGGTAATGACTTTTTAATATTTAGAAACCACAAGATCTACTCGATGCCTTCAGTGTTTATTTACATGAACTCACAAATCCTTTTCATCTCTGATCAACAGTTTTGGATCATATTTGCTATTGCCCAAAGGGCATTTGTTAGATTTTCCCTTGTTTGGATGATAAACTCTTTTTCTGGAAATGTCTTTATTTCACCTTTGTTCTAGAAATATTTTCACTGGGAATGTTAGGTTGATGATGATCGTCAACGTACTAAAAGATTATCCTACTTTTTTTCTCTCTTGTTGCTGTCAGTCCAGCACTCTTTTTAAGAAAATCTTTTTTTGGGGTACCTGGGTGGCTCAGTCAGTTAAGCATCTGCCTTCAGCTCAGGTCATGATCTAGAGTTCCAGGATTGAGGCCCACGTTGGGCTCCCTGCTCAGCAGAGAGACTGTTTCTCCCTCTCCCCTTACCCTGCTCATAATCTCTCGATCTCTCTCTCTGTTTGAAATAAATAAAATCTTGAAAGAGAAATAAAGTCTATTTTGGGGGGGTGTCTGGGTGGCTCGGTGGGTTAAAGCCTTTGCCTTTGGCTCAGGTCATGATCCCAGGTCTTGGGATCGAGTCCCACATGGAGCTTCCTACTCAGCAGGGAGCCTGCTTCCCTCTCTCCCTCTGCCTGCCGCTCCCCCTGCTTGTGCTCCATTCCTTTCTCTTTGCCAAATAAAAGAATAAAATCGTTTTAAAAAGTTTGTTTTGGGGTGCCTGGGTGGCTCAGTGGGTTAAAGTCTCTGCCTTCGGCTCAGGTCATGATCCCAGGGTCCTGGGATCAAGCCCCACATCAGGCTCTCTGCTCAGCAGGGAGCCTGCTTCCTCCTCTCTCTCTGCCTGCTCCTCTTCGTAGTTGTGATCTCTCTTCTCTCAAATAAACAAATAAAATCTTTAAAAAAAAAAAAAAGTTTGTTTTTTCCCCCCTCAGACTTCATTAGAAGTATACTCCTTGTTTTTGCTTTTTAGAAATTTTAAATTTTACTGTGATGTGTCTAGGTATGGACTTATTTTTACTTACTATAATTAGAATTCACTGAGCTTCTTGAATTACGGTTAAGGAAAATTCTCAGCCATTATCTTTTCAAATGTGGTCTCTGTCCTACTTCCTTCTTTGGAGACCCCGACTGAATTCCCTTGTTCTTAGATCTGTACCTCTTACTTCTTACCAGTTTTTCTGTTTGTTTCTCTGGGCTACATATTATGGAGAACTTGTTTTGGTTTTTATACCTGCTCCTGAGCTTCTGTTAACTTCTCCACCCACTTCTTTCTTAACTTTGGCTATCACATCTTTTAATGGTAGAAGTTCTATTTGATTCTTTAGTTCTATTTGATCCAAGTGATTCAAAATCACTTGATGAAAACTTCTTGTACCCTGCTTAGGCATAGCTTACATATTTCACTAAACATAATCAGAATTCTGGGGCGCCTGGGTGGCTCAGTGGGTTAAGCCTCTGCCTTCGGCTCAGGTCATGATCCCGGAGTCCTGGGATCAAGCCTCGCATTGCATCGGGCTCTCTGCTCCGCGGGGAGCCTGCTTCCCTCTCTCTCTCTCTGCCTGCCTCTCTATCTACTTGTGATCTCTCTCTGTCAAATAAATAAACAAAAACAAACAAACAAACAAAAATAATCAGAATTCTTTCACAGGCCAACTCTTTTGTGGATTTGCACACACGTGTGCACGTGGGTGTATGTATATATCTGCTTTTCTCCCTCAAGGTAACTTGTTTTTTTTGTGTTTTTTGTTGTTGTTGTTGTTGTTGTTGTTTTGTTTTGTTTTTTAGTTTTATTTTATTTTTTTCAGCGTTCCAAGATTCATTGTTCATGCACCACACCCAGGGCTCCGTGCAATACGTGCCCTCCTTATTACCCACCACCAGACTCTTCCATCCCTCCACCCCCCTCCCCTCCAAAACCCTATTTGTTTCTCAGAGTCCACAGTCTCTCATGGTTCATCTCCCCTCCGATTTCCCCCAGTTCATTTTTCCTTTCCTTCTCTTAATGTCCTCCATGTTGTTCCTTATGAAGGTAGCTTGTTTTTAACATGCATCCTCATCACCGATTCCTGACTATTACCCTTGGACGATCTCTAAGAACCAATGGGGAACTAGAAGAAAGCTACATTGCTCCAGAGGGCATTCGAATTCGCTTCTGCTTGGCACCTGAGGGAAATTCTAGTCCAGGACTACCCTAATCCTAGTTTGAACCTTGAGTTCGGGGTCTGTCTTGGACGCAAGATCTCACGGAAGGCCTGGGTTCCTCTGGTTCATCCTCAGCTATGGGTCCTGGCTTATTGAGGGTAGCATCTCCCGTTAGACTCCCCATCTTGTGTGAGGGAGGGACTTATGTCCCTTTTGTGACCAAAATTCTTTCTAGTGCAAGCTCAAGTCTAATGGAAGCAACAGATCTCTGGACATAAGTGGTTTCTGTGCTCATTTATCTTCAGAGTTCCTTTCCTTCTGGTTATTTCTCTGTTCTTAGCTCCTCCTGCTTTTAAGAAAGATGTGTCTGTGTTTTATTTTTTTAACATTTTACCAGGTGACTTTAGGTTTGTTTTTGTTTTGTTATCAAGAGGGCCTTGCCCAAATACCCTAGCTGATCATTATGGAGACTGTGAAGTCTCATGGTTTCTTCTGACACTTTATTTCTGTCCACTCTGACTTTTGGAGGGTGGATATTCTTCAATTTTTGGTCTGCTGATGGCCCTTTATCTGCCAGTGCTGTGCTCTGTGTGTGTGTACGCGCATGTGTGCATGTGTAGAACACATATAAAATGAGAGAATGAAGCTCTTCTGTGCCAGGTACTTTAGTGTTTAGAATTAGTTCTTACAACTTCAGGAGCTGGTATGGTGGTGGTAGCTATTGTTTTCCCCATTTTTTATATAAGGGGAAAGTGAGGTTCAGTAACTTTACCAAGAGCCTAAGACCAGCAGGTGGCCAAGCCATAGTCTCAAGGCAAGATCTGATACAACAACCTGGGCTCTTAACCATTTCATTCTGGAAGTTCCCCATTTGTAGCAATTCAGGGAGTGACTAACATCAAAATCATTAGAGATGTTATCACAGAACTCAATTTTGGCTCTATATGCAAGGATGCTGTAATCCTCATGGGATTGCTAGTCAAAGCCACACTCTTATCCATCCTTAGCTTGTGTCTTCATGTCTCACCTCCCCACCAACACATAGACACTGACAGATCTTCGGCCCGGGCAGTACAATTTCCACTTTTCTTTTTTCCTTTTTCCTTCCCGTACACATTTAATGCCAAAGGAGGCCATGGGCTCCTTTACTGAGTCGGCCATCATGTTGCGATCTTGTCTCCCCTCATCTGTTTTTTAAACAATAAAAAGCTATTGAGGGTATGCATTTTCCTCTTTGTGATTTGGCCATTCCTGTGGGGTTTTATGAAATTTTACTGTCAAGTGGTTAAAGATGTGGGCTTTAGATCTAGGAGGTCTGGTTGGGGGAGACAAGATCGCAACATGATGGCCAACTCAAGTTCTGATTCTGCCACTCGACATCGGCGAGCTATTTGACTTTTATGTGTCCCCATTTCCTCACCTGAAATATAGAGTAATAACATCTCCTTCATAGTGTGATGAGGATTAAGTGTAAAGTAGTCTTAAAAAAGTGACACACAGGTAACAATTGAATGCTTCTTCCTACTAAGAGTTTCATTATTTCTGAACAGTCTGACTTTAGAGGTTTTTTTGTTGTTGTTGTTCTGAACCAAGAATTTTGTTAAAATTCTTAGATGTGCATGTTTTTACTTATTTCATTTGAGAATGTCTATTTTCAGAAGACTACAAAGTTAGCAGTATGCCTATAGATCACTATTAAATCCTCTTTGTTCATGTTAATTTTTTATATTCTTTAGTCTACTAGAGCTGAAAATCAGAAATTCTCCACCAAGTCTCTAAGTACAGGTGGTCTGGATTTAGGTCTGTCTCTGCTTTTCCATCTCTCTTTTAAGTATTGCTCTCTAATTGGCGGATTTTTCTCCTCTCTGCTGAGGGAAATATTTTCCTCTTCAGTTATTCTTTTTCTACTCGTTCCTTGCTATTCCTCAGAACACCTGAAAGCCACACTTGGCTTAAAATTAGGAAGGTCTGTGTAGCCACTGGAGGAACCCAAGATGGAGGGAGCAAGCGGTAGGGGGGATCGGCATCAGCAGGGATGGGGATTGTCGCGTCGAAGTCAACGAAGTGAGGAGGCGGTGGAAACTGGTGCTGCTAAGCTTCTTGCTTTTGCTGATTTTTCAATCATAGTAATCTACCTCTGGTTTCAAATAATACAGCATCTTTGCCCTTTCTCCTTGCAGCCTGAGGAGGAGGCCCGAAGAACCAACGGGGAAAGAAGATGGGAGCGAAGAGACAAGAAGAGGTAAGAACGCTTTCTCAGATCTTCGTGGTCAAGGGAGAGCTAGCTCTTCAGAGTTCGTGTCACTAAAAACCTTGCCCAGGTTGTGTTCCCCAAGCTCAGGAGCTACGTGCCTGCTCATTCTGGGGCTGGCCTCAGAATTTTCCCTCCGCGAGCTCTACCTACGAGGGTAGCTAGGCAGCAAGGAGATGAAAGTGCTGGCACATGTGACTGTGTCTTGCAACTCTTTGTCTCTTTCTGCCTACACGGAGCAAAGCAGCTTTCCTGTGGGGATTCAGCTTCAAAAGCAAAGCGTTCTTGTCTCTGCTTTTCGGCCTACATTATTAGCGGTAATGGAGTGGCTCTGTTTTCTAAGGCTACAAAATCAAGGGAGGGCGACCTCCGCATTTAACTGCCAGTGCTGGGCCCGCTGCCTCGAGTGCCTTCCCCTTGAATCCAAGGACTTTCAAGGTTGCTCGGTGTGGGATGAGGGGGGCGTGGAGGGGGGAGGCTGAGGTGGGGGGCTGAGGCAGGTGGGGTTGGTACTGCACCCGGAGAAGGAGTTGATTCTACTGGTTGACTTTGTCTGGTGCAGCCCTGAACTTGTAACTTGTATTCGTGCATGGACACTGGTTTTTCTTTAACAATGCCGTCCTTGGTAGCCGTGCCCCTCCTCCACCCAGCGCTGGATTTGGGTTTTGAAGCTGTTGTTCCAGGAGCAGGGATGGGTTTGTTTGTTTGTTTCTTTCTTTCTGTCTCTCTCTCTTTCTTTCTTTCTTAAGATTTTATTTATTTATTTGACAAATAGAGACCACAAGTAGGCAGAGAGGCAGGCAGAGAGAGAGGAGGAAGCAGGCTCCCTGCCGAGCAGAGAGCCCAAAGCCAGGCTTGATCCCAGGACACTGGGATCATGACCTGAGCCGAAGGCAGAGGCTTTAACCCACTGAGCCACTCAGGCACCCGGGGAATGGGTTTCTTTTGACTTTGCAATTAGAATATATTTGGAAGAACAATAAGCTAGTGGAAGAGAAAAAATCTTGACTCTCCTGTCCTTTTGCCTGCCCAAATCTTATCTGTTCAAGACAAAATTAAATACCACTCCAGTCTTATCCCGGGTCTTAATTTCCCATTACGCTATGCGACGAATTTTAAGGAATTCCTCACAGACTGCCTTTGTAGCTACTAATGAGCATGTTTTATTTTACTTGGTTCTGTATATGCCCTTGGGGAAACAAATTACCTAGCTGAATTAGCTTTTATAAAGTAGTTGCTTAATAACATTGCATAACTGAGTGACGACGACTCTCCTGATTCCGCTACTGATCTCCAGCTACGATTCTGACACCAATTCTAATGTGTTTGTGTTTTCTTAACACACCACCAAGCAATTCTCTGACACCAGTGGGGTGTCTTACAATTGATCTCCATTCTGACACTACCTGGAGATAGTGTCAGATCCCACAGATGGGAAGGCTCCGTCCTACAAGACTCTCCCCACTGGTTCCCAGCTTCAGTGACCAGTTGTGGTCCAGGTTGTCACTCGGGCTACTGAAGAGCTGTGGATAGGAGGTTTCAACAATCCCTGCCTTGGGTTTGACTGATTGGCTAGAACAGCTTTTAGATCTCTGAGAAGGATTTTAGTAGATCACTGTTTATTATTATAAAAGGCTATATAACTCAGGAACAGCCAGGTAGAAGAGAAGTAGGGCAAAGTCGGGGGAAAGGGTGGGTAGCTTCCATGCCCTCTCTAAGCACACCACTTTCCTGGCATCTCCATCTGTTCACCAACTGGGAAGCTCTCCAGATCCTCTCCTTTAGGGTTTTTACAGAGGCTTCATCACACAGGTATAGCTAATTAAATCCTTGGCCATTGGGGGTCTCTATCTTCAGCCTCTCCCCTTCCAGGAGGTGTGTATTGGGGAGGGGTGGTACAGTAGGGCTGAAAATTCCAACCCTCTAATAGCTTGGTTGGTTCTGCTGGTGGCCAGCCCCCTTGTGTTGGTGCTTTCCTGGGTCTCTTCCTTAACCTAACAATAGCTACCTTTATGGGTGCCTGGGTGGCTCAGTGGGTTAAGCCGCTGCCTTCGGCTCAGGTCATGATCTCAGGGTCCTGGGATCGAGTCCTGCATCGGGCTCTCTGCTCAGCAGGGAGCCTGCTTCCCCCCACCCCCCGCCTGCCTCTCTGTCTACTTGTGATCTCTGTCTGTCAAATAAACAAATAAAATCTTAAAAAAAAAAAAAAAGCTACGTTTATTGGTCTCATCACATGAGAGTCCAAGGGTTTTGACCCTCAACAGAGTAGGTATAGATGGAACATACCTCAACATCATAAAGGCCATATACAAAAGACCCCCTGCTAGTATCCTCTTCGATGGGGAAAAACAGAGTTTTCCCTCTATGATCAGGAACAAGAATGTCCACTCTTACCACTGCCTATCCACACAGTACTGAAAGTGTTAGCCTCCGTTATCAGACAACAACAACAACAAAAACAAAAGGCATCCAAATTAGCATGGAAGAGGTCAGACTTTCACTCTTTGAGAACGAAATGATAGTCTATGTAGAAAACCTGAAAGACTCCACCAAAAAATTGCTAAAACCAATACACGAATCCAGCAAAGTTGCAAGATACAAGGTCAATATACAGAAGCCTGTTGCATTTCTATTCACCAATAATGAAGCAGCAGAAAAAGAAATCAAAGAAGTGATCCCATTTATAACTGTGCCCCAAATAGTAAGATACCTAGGAATAAATCTAACCAGAGAAATAAAAGATCTGTACTCTGAAAACTATAGAACACTTATGAGAGAAGTTGAAGAGGACATAAAGAAAGGGAAAAACATTCCATGCTCTTGGATTGGAAGAACAAACATTGTTAAAATGTCTATGCTACCCAAAGCAATCTATGTATTTAATGAAATCCCCATAAAAATACCCCAGGGACCCCTGGGTGGCTCAGTGGGTTAAGCCTCTGCCTTTGGCTCAGGTCATGATCTCAAGGTCCTACGATCCAGCCTGGCATCAGGCTCTCTGCTCAGAAGGGAGCCTGCTTGCCCCTCTCTCTCTGCCTGACCCTCTGCCTACTTGTGATCTCTGTCTGTCCAATAAATAAATAAAAAAAACCTTAAAAAATATACCTCAGCATTTTTCACAGAGCTAGAACAAACCATCCTAAAATTTCTATATAAAATTTGCTATAAATCACAACATCACCGTGATCACGTGGGAAGTGATCACCTCTTGGTGCTCTTTTGTAAAGTGTTGTCCCCACTTGAGCTAAGCAGCCACTGAGCAAAATTGGATATTTCCATTAGCTTCCCTCGTAGGGCTTCTGTGCACGTGCTGAAATCTTTTTTTTTCTTTTTTTCTTTTTCTTTTTTTTTTAAATGATTCAGGACATCTTTCTCAGGTGTCAGAGGGTTTTGGAGGAGGGACTGTAGCGTTTGCCTCTGCCACTCTCCCTTTTCTCTTTCCTGTGGTTTCCCCTTTATGGTGTGTTAAGTTGTAGCTACTGACCACGTATAGTCATCTCCTATGGGCCCAAGAGCTATTCTTTCACTTGACCATCTGTCTCAGCCTTTTCTTTATTTCTAGTTTAACTCTGTCAAAGGTCTTCAGTGCCAGTGCCCTACAGCCCCCAATAATAACCAGATGATCGTCTGATCAAATTAATAGATGGTACTCTCTCCTAGAGTCATTACTACTATCATAGATGGGATGAAGGCTTTTCCTCCCCTTAGGCAAAGACTTGGAAATCTTGTCCAGGTCTCTACTGGTTAGTCACTCCACCAGGATTCTGAGAATGGTCAATACGCCTTGTACCATTATATACACTACACGCCATGGAGAATGCAGAGAAGGCTTGTTCCCTGAAGGAATGTCCAGTCTAAGTGATTAGGCAACGTACACCCGTATGCAATACTGAGTGGTATGGGATGGTCATATATAAATTAATATTATCAACTGCTCCAAAGAAGCTCTTCATCAGTGTTCATTATGCCTTAAGTCTTCACGAAGAACAAACTGGGGTTGGGAGAGGGATAGTCTCTACTGTCTTCCTGTGTGTATAGGAAGCCAGCATCGAGGGGAAGGTGGAGGCAGAAAGACACGAGGGCGTAGAAGGCTCCCTTTCGGTAGACCATGAATGAATGGGGAAGAGGAGATGCACACCAGCAGGCGGGGGGATGACCCCATGAATTCGGGGTATTAATGTTGCTTCAGTGTTAATTGAGGCCACAGGATGATGGGGCCTGAGGACACTTGGGTTAAAATCTAATTTCTACTCCTTTCTTTCCATTCCTGCTGCCACCACTGAAAAGTAGGCATTTACCATTTCACACCTCCACTCTCCTCTCCATAACACGCTCTCTACCGGTCTCTCTGCCAGCCCCAGTCCGTCCTGGTCCATTGCCAAGCTGGTCCCTCTAAAATGCTGTTTTTGTCATAGTGTTAGAGACTCTTGAAAATAGGAGGTGGAGACACTCATTGGAGCTTCAGGGCAGAAGAGATGGAGTGAAGGGTGGGACAGGAATGACTGGGGGAGCAGGAGACCTTTTCCCTCCTGTTCTCCAATCCCTCCTTCACTATTAATTCACTAACATATAAAAGGGAATTGGACTTTCATGAAAGTCCTGGCATGCTAGTTGAGTTTGACCCCTCCTTTGTTGTTGTTGTTTTTAACCTCATTAAAAATATGCACTAGCACTGGGAGAAATCTTGAACTAATGCTATTTAACAGCCAACCTTCTTAATTAAGGCAGAACCTTACTAGAAATTGGTAGGAAAAGTTTCATCTGTCCACAGATTTTCAAATAGGAGTCCTATCCCTATCACAGATGTCTAAGTTTGATGCTTGAAGCAGATCATGAGACAAGGATTCAGGATTCATGTATTTTATAAAAGGAAAAAAAGAAACAAGGGGAGGTCTAAGGAAGGGAAAGAGGCAAAGCATGAAATGTACTTTCAGGTAAAGTGTAGCTATTTGATGGGGTAGGAGAGGTATAGTCTGGAGCACAAATGACACTGTCTTTGTTGATAGCAGTGGGGAGGTGGAAATTGTAGCCTTCTGGGAAAGATAGCTGCCTTTAGTTGAAGGCAAGTTTCCATAAATGGCATGCCTATGAGCTATTATCAGCCAACACTCATAACAGCTGAGAGAACTGGGTACACAGTCCCATCAAAATGATTTGGGTGGGACACTAACAGTATCAAATGAAGTCTAGCCTATTCAGATTCATTGCTTCTCACATTAAATTCATTTCATTAAAGCATAGATTCTTCATGATTTTGGTTGGTTACGGTTTCTAGAAAAAGCATACAAGAGGAGAGTTAGTGGAAATAGTAGAGCACCATGGATCAGCTAGTCCTGAAGTCACAATTAATACTCATCATCTCCTTTTTTATTTTTTTTTCTTTCATTCATTTTAGATTCTTCGTACCCTCAGCTTTGGTCTAAATGTCTTGTTTGATGGGATGACTGAAACTCTCATCACTGAGGGGTCTGAGCCCAAGAATCAAGCTCATGTTTTTCTTCTTTTGTTTATTAGCTAATCTTAGGGAACTCGCACCGTAAGGTCTAAGTGTGAGCCAAGGGAGGGGCTCTGTGCATTACTGGTAGGTGTCATGGGAATCTGGGCTACCTGTTTTTGTGGATTCTTTGTGATCTTTAGGCCTGCTTTGAGCCTGATCCCAGCTGTCCCACTTTAATTTTATGGTGGGTTGCTTCTGAGCCTGCATGGGTCATGATGGGCATTCACCGTACATGGTAACTTGATACTCCCTGATAAGATGCTCGATCTCTAGGATGCCGGGAGCTGTTTTTCAAATAGTGTTTAATTCCCTCTACTCCCTATATATGTAGAACCCTAATGATCTGTGCTGTGTTCTCTTCTTGGAGCTTGCGCACAACTTCATAAGGTAACTTTGGCTACCCCTAGTACCATGAAATCTGCCCAATAGTGTGGCCCAAGTGTCAGAATTTCTTTTACTATGGTCTGAACTCACTTCTGATTCCTTTCTTACTCTGGGTGCCATTCAAAACTGGAAGCCTTCAAAATCATTTGATAAATGAGTCGGAGCAGTATTCTCAAGTATGCATGATGCCGCCCACAAAAATCCAAAAGGGCTATCAAGCGTTGGGTGTAGGAGGTACAAGGTAAAATAAATTGTCCTTTACTTTGGAGGTGCTATCCTGGACTGGTCCAGAGCTTTGGATCCCAAAACTTTGGAGAGAACAAGACTCTGAATGTTCATAGGGTTTCTATCTCTCCCCATAAACCTCATATATCTTACAAAGATATCAAGAATACTTTCCAGTTGTATAGCTCATAAAGACCCATTAACATGATGTCATCTATATGGAAGATCAATGTGATGTTCCGCAGAATGTCCAGATGTTTTAGGTTACTTTGGGAATCTGATGCACCAGAGAGTAGGAGAGTTAAGAATTGAGGACAATACCATACATGTACATTGTTGGCCATCACATGGGAATACAACCAGATTCTGATCTTTCCTCTTGAGAGATACGAGAAAGAATGCACTGCTGGCCCAATACCTCCATGCCCCATTCTGTAGGCTGTATTGATTTTGTCTAGTACAGATGACCACATCTGGCACAATAACTACAATTGAGGCTACTGTTTGAACTTATGGCCGTCCACTGCTATCCACCATGATGCACCAGGTTTTTGTAAGAGACATACTGGTAAATTAGAAAATCAGTGAGGTTGTTGGTCATCACCATCACTTAAGTCTAAGAGTGGCCCTAACCTAATTTTCTCTGGAAGCAATATTGGTTTTTAATTTATTGGTTTTTCTAAAGATAGGTCTAGTTTTAGGGGCTCTCATTTGGCCCTTCCTACTATGATTCCTCTACTGTTTAAGAAACGAATGCCCAAAGTGGGAGGTTTATAAACTAGTATGTCCATTCGATTTATACATTTAGGAATTGTAGAAATGACCACCATGGACCCATTGTGAGTTGGATAGGATTAGGTTTGAAATGCATTTATTACCCAATGCCAAATACCTCTGCTCTAGCAGGAGGTCTGAAGAGTGCTTCAATCTTCTGAGTAACAAAGACCCTGTGTACAGCAAGCCTTTAAAGATTTAGGTCCTCTACTTCTTCCCAGTATATGGTTATCTGAGTACATGACCAGAGGCCTCTTTCAGGAAAGCCTTTGGGAATCATTACTATGTACATTTGTTGTGGTATTAAAGCATTGTTTCTTCTCTATACAATTTTTACATTATTTAAAACTTACAGAAAAGTTGGAAGAATACAAAAAATGTCTGGCTATCTTTTATCCAGATCCCTCCTATGTTAACTACATTAGCTTTATCCTTTTCTCTGTACATAGATGGATGTGGTGTGTGTGTGTGTTGTATACATACAGACTAACCTGAAACATGAGTGCCTTTTATTTCTAAACACTTTGGTATATATTTTCTAAAAACAAGGAATTCTCAGAAACTAACTGTACTACGATGATCAAACTCAGAAAATTAACATTGATATGATACTCTTATCTAAACTTGCTAGGGCTATAGAATTCATCCTGCTAGAGTTTTGGTGTTCTTACAATTGATTCCTGAGCTTGGGAGCAGAGAGACCACAAAACAAAACAGCATAAGGGCGTTGGAAGGTAGGATCGGGTGTCGGTAATGGTCTAATTTCAGAGGCTTCATGACTAGGTCTCTGGTCAGTGCATGGCTCCAAGATCTCAGCACCCCCAGGAGCTACAGATTAGATGCTGGCTTAAAAGCCTGCCCAGAGCTGGCAAACTCCTCAAAGTGAACTTTGGCTCCCCATGTAATGTTTCTGCCACCCCCGCTCCCCAACTAGTAGTCCTTCAGCCAGGCTGAAATCTTCAGGGTCTGGCCAATTGCCATGTGTGTTACTGAGTGATTTCTTCTTTCATGCTGCTCTTTCTTTCCAGAGTAGCTTGATTCCCCTCTGGCCCTCCCCTCCCTGCGCCGCTCCCCCCCCTCCCCCCACCAACAGGCATCTGAAATCCAACTGTGTTTTTAAGCCAGAAACAAATGGACCTACTTGTGGTTTTTTAAAGGCATCATTCCTAGCTGGGCTACATCTCGCCCACTGGACTGTGAGCTTTGTGGTACATTGTTTTCCTGCAGATGTAAGAGTTGAGCAGAACGGTCTTCCTTCCACCTAGCCAGATCCCAGCTTGCTCAGTTTCTCTTAAGTTTTTTAAAAAATAAGACTATATTTGGGGCTCCTGGGTGGCTCAGTGGGTTGGGCCTCTGCCTTCAGCTCAGGTCATGATCTCAGGGTCCTGGGATCGAGCCCCATATCCAGCTCCCTATTCAGCAGGGAGCCTGCTTCCCCCTCTCTTCTGCCTGCCTCTCTGCCTACTTGTGATCTCTCTTTCTCTGTCAAATCAATAAAATCTTTTAAAAAATAGGACTATATTTAATTGATTATATGGATATAGTGTTTGGTCAAATTGTCTTTCCCCATTCATGTTTGCAACACGTAATTTTTTTTTTTTTAACTTCTAATGCTGTTCCTTTGGATATTTACTTTCATATTTCTGGGTGATATGTTTATACTATTTCCTATTTAAGTTTGGAATATTGTTGGCTTCATACTTAAAAAAAAAAATGAGGATTTATATCCTTCTTCACCACCAACCATCACTATTATTCCCCTTCCTTCCTTCCTTTGTCATCTTAATAAATTTATACCATGCCTTTTGATTAGTCTAATGTTCAGGGTTTTAATTATTAGGCCTGTGGAAATGTTACTTGGGACAAACCATGCAATGTTCTAGGATTACATTTTCACGCTGTGTAACTGCTTTCCCTTAAGGTTAATATTTGTTATTTATTTATTTATTTGAGAGAGAGAGAGAGAGAGAGAGAGAGAGTACAGGCAAGGGGAGGGGCAGAGGAGAAGATGAAGCAAACTTCCTGCTGAGCATAGAGCCTGAAGTGGGACTCGATTCCAGGACCCCATGATCATGACCTAAGCTGAGGCAGATGCTTAACAGACTGAGTACCCCTCTTCCTCCTCACCCTCATCCAGGGGACTGAGCAGCACTTTTTTTTTTTTTTAAGAGTTGAATGGATGTGAAAATTTTTTCTGAGCTTGTCTGAGGATAGTAACTATACAAATTTAGACTTTTGTTTTTTTCCTAGCTCCCTGCCTGATTTCTTGTTCTTCCAAGTCTCTTCTTGCTTGACTGACTCACTTTCTTTTACATGGAAGTCTTCCTGAAGTTTTCTGCTGATTCTTGGGCTATCTCTTCCTATTTACGAGTGAAGTCTGTCAGATCTGTCCGAAGCTCTATTGGTGGGTTATACTTTTTGACTCTCAGTCTCCTTAGGTCTTTTTCTATGGAGTGGCCATTTTCTCCTAGAGGACAAGGTTAATCTCTTGCCTTTAGGATATTGGCTGCTAGGGATCTTGGAGATTTGAGACAAGGGGACTGAGGTATCTGATCTGATATGAAGATTTGCAAGAAATATACCTGGTGTCGTAATGCTACCCCTTAGCTCTGCTGTGCTCGGTGTGCCTGAGTTCAGTGTGTCAGACCCCACAGAGGAAGGAGAGATAGTCGCATGTGGTCAGTAATGAGGATGGGGTCAGGCTGCTGCCCTTAACATTCAACCTGCTCAAAGCACTCCTGTCTTCAATTCTACCATGCCATAATTTGAGAGATACTTATTTCCACTTTGCTGTGTGTGTGTGAGAGAGTGTATGTGCATAAAGATTTTACTTATTTTTTAAGAAGATTTTATTTATTTATTTGACAGAGATCACAAGTAGGTAGAGAGGCAGGCAGAGAGAGAAGGGGAAGCAGGCACCCCGCCGAGCAGAGAGCCCGATGTGGGGCTCAATGTGGGGCTCGATCCCAGAACCCTGAGTCCATGACCTGAGCCGAAGGCAGAGGCTTTAACCCACTGAGCCACCCAGGTGCCCCAGATTTTACTAATTTTTTGAGAGAGAGAAAGAGAGTGAGGTAGCATGAATGGGGAAGGGCAGAGGGAGCAGCAGACTCCCTTCTGAGCAGAGAGCCCAATACAGGATTTGATCCCAGGACCCCGGGAGCATGACTTGAGCCAAAGGCAGATGCTTAACTGACTGAGCCACCCAGGTGCCCCTTGAGTGTATTTTTGAGGGCAGTGGTCCTGCAAAGAGGATTGGCTTGCTTCTGGGTTCCTCCCATATCAAGGTCACATTTCAACTAAGTCAGAGACTATTTCTACAAAAATTCTGTGGCTATTATCTCTCCTTTCTTTGTCGTCATTATTTTGTGCCATTTAAAAAAATTCTCTATATTATGATTTTAGGCAATATCAGGAAGGAAAGAATGTGTTCAGTTTGCCATATTTAACTGGAAGCTGCTTTTCCCTAACACTTTTCTGTAAAATTCCATTCCAGATGAATCTTCCCTTTTTCTAAGCTCTGAGTACTTACTGTGTACATTATTTTTGCACTCATATACTCTTTTTTTAAAATTTTTTATTTTTTATAAGCATATATTTTTATCCCCAGGAGTACAGGTCTGTGAATCACCAGGTTTACACACTTCACAGCACTCACCAAAGCGCATACCCTCCCCAGTGTTCATAATCCCACCCCCTTCTCCCAAACCCCCTCTCCCCAGCAACCCTCCGTTTGTTTTGTGAGATTAAGAATTGGACAGCCACATGCAGAAAAATGAAATTGGACCATTTCCTTACACCACACACAAAAATAGACTCAACATGGATGAAGGACCTCAATGTGCGAAAGGAATCCATCAAAATCCTTGAGGAGAACACGGGCAGCAACCTCTTCGACCTCAGCCGCAGCAACGTCTTCCTTGCACTCATATACTCTTAAGGTTTTCTTACAGTTCTGTGCATGGGAGCTTGCTTCTAGATATTCTCTTTTATGACAAAATACTAAATTGACTTAAATGATTTTTTAGATTTCACGAAGTAGGGATTTTTGTCCAAGTAACCAAATTTTAAAAATAATGAGATTAGGATTTGACAAACTCCATAGAGTGGTGTGGTGTGGCAGTTTCCCTAGGCTATCGACTTAGTTCATGGCTACTTCTTTTTCATAGTAATGAAAACTTGTCTACAAATCAAGTGTTTTACACTTAGAATCACATTTTTTCTTTCTTTTAAAAAAGATTTTTATTGATTTATTAGAGAGAAAGAGAGAATGAGCAGGGAGGAGGGGCAGAGGGAGAGAAAGAGACAGAGAGAGAGAGAGAGAAGCAGACTCCCCACTGAGCAAGGAGCCCAATGTGGTGCTTGATCCCAGGACCTGCAGATCATGACCTGAGCCAAAGGCAGATGCTTAACTGACCGAGATACCCAGGCACCCCTAGAGTCATATTCTTTAAGTATTAACAGAGGAGTATCTTTATAGAAAACAGATTATCAACCTCATTTTATACAAAAATCTAGATTTTCATGTATGATCTTTTTGTTAATATATACTTAAACTAACCGATGCTATGCCAGTGTTTGTGGGGTACAGAGAGAAGCCTTTGAGAGTGGGAACATGTCTTTACCTAACTGGGAGATTGTATCAGATTCCTGTTACTGCATAACAACCCACCCCCAGACCTAGTGGCCTTAAACATTCAAACAACAATGTTTAAACCCTCACGCAGTTGCATTTAGCTGGTGGGTGAGCTGGGAGGTAGACGCCAGGTGCTGGGAGCACTTGAGACAATCGATGCCTTTCTTGCTCCAAACCTGGGGTCCCTCACAGCATGGTGGCCTTGGTCTTGAAAGCCAGCAAGCTGCGAAGTGCAGTCACTTCCCCAGCCTCTGCTTACATCACATTTGCTGATGTTCCATTGACTGAACCAAATTGCATGGCCAAGGCCAGAGTCAAGGTGGGAAGGGACTAGCAAAGTGTGGATACTAGAAGGTGTGATGCATTGGAGGTCATTACATGGGATACAGAATATATGTGTGTGTTATCAACATAATTCATGAATCACTAGAAATCACTATAAATCTTCTAGCTTATATATGTAACATAAATACAATTCCCTGGAATTGCTACCTTTTTTTTTTTAGTATGATAGGGAGGACTGATCTATGGCCTGGCAAGTCCCAACCCACTGAGAGGACATGGACTTAGTGCTGAAAGACACGGCCCATTTCCGGTTCTGCAGCCGTGCCCGTGCCTCACCAGGGCAGTGGTGTGTGCCGGGCTATAATCCAGTGTGGGCCATCTGATGCTCCAGTCAGCTGCATTTCCTGGTCCCTACATTACATCACTGCTCTCATCAGCTTGAGCGGCACTATACTGAGCCCCAACCAGGCTGCAGGGCTCTGGGACCTACAGCCGTCTTGTGGGGGTGGGGTAGGACGTGTTTGGAAGAGTCCAAACAAGGACCCTCTAGAGCGCTGGGTCCAGGGCCAGAATCTCCAGTCTGATGGCAGTATTCTGGAGCGGGTGAGATTTAGCTCTTCCTTGGGAAACTCACTACCAGATTATAGCGAAATCAAGTTTTCTCATCAAATTTTGTCAGATGGTCACTTTTTAGTAAACTGAAACAAAAGCTCCTCTTGTTTAATCTGCCAAAGGTTATTTTTTTCTTTTCTTTTTGATCCCTGATCTATATGCCCCAGACCCTACAAGAGTGCTTGATGGCTAAGTTAAGTGGATACCTAGTCCAGCATCAGGATTCAGTTAACTATGTCCATTAATGCCAATTAACCATACTTCTACTGGAGGCTTAGAGTCTACTGAACCAATGTAGCACTCACGACCATTGAGAAATCAAACTCAGGGCACCACCTTTACATTAAATGAGTCATATTTAATATAAAATTGAATAATATATTTTATGGAATTGAGTGTATCCAAAATATTGTGTTGGCATTGGAACTAGCTACTTTTTGATTGCCCAATAGCCGCATGTGCCCACCATATTGGACAGCATTGTTCCAGATTCTTAAGACCTATTCATTTTAAGGGTTGGGAATGCCTCTAATCCAGTTTAGCCACAGCATATGTGTTGGCTACTACTACTTTCACTAATGAGAGCCCAATTCGAACATCTGTTTATGTTAGCAAAATGTCTGATACCTATGAGAAAGGAATAGCTGAAAATCTGGTAGTAGCTACTTGGGGAATAGACTTCTTTGAAGGATCATTCAGCTGATGGCAACTGGGATGTGTAATCCTGACCAGCACAGCTAACTACCCCGAGTGGGACTTAAAGCAACAGTGTAGAGTTTATTCTAATAGACAGTCTTTGGAACATAATTTTATATTGCTGTTACTTTGGAAACAGATCTAAACAGCTCTGAGACAGAGCTTCAAGAATTTTGTACATATACGAACACAAATATTCTAAAATTATGTGTGCACACATGAAACATACACACTTAAAGTCATGCTGTCTTCGGTGTCTAAAGCTAAAACTCTTCCCCATAACTTAAAAAAAATTAAAAAAAAAAATGCTAGCATCAGGGAGCCAGCATCAGCATGGCCCATGAAGGTAAAAACAGAGTAATGTTTTGAGATGCTCACTTGGATTTTGCTTGCTGCATATTTTTTTCCCCTCTCCTGAATTCTAATTAGGTAGCTAGACCCCAACTATTTTCGGCCTGAGGGATTTTTGCAGGACCAAAAAGCAGAAGCTGCTTGAAGTCAATTCCTCTTCCTCCCTTTTTCATAACATGCCAAGCTTCTTGAAAAGAGGATGCAGGGGATCCCAGAGGTGAGGGGAGAGAAGGGAGCGGTGGGGACATGCAGTGTCCCAGCGGCCAGGAGATCAGAGACAGTTGTCAGGTAGACGAATGAAAGGCGAGGGCAGGAGCGGTGCTCTGTGGCATTGGCCCAAGGAGACGGACAGCTTGGGCAGACTAGGTCCCAGGCAATGAGGGTTTTTAGTCTTGGCAAAGATGCTCTCACTTTGGTGATAACCAATGTGGATTAGTAAGTAGAGGGGCTGTGGGAAAGCCTAGGTGGTGTGTAAAACTCCCATGAACTTAGTCCAACCTTACGTGGTGGGAATAAGGGGAAGGAAACTCTGGTAAGGACTGAGACTGAATCACGGCTAAGTAGTATTCAGAAGGATTTAGAGAAATGAGTGCTTCTTTTGCACACCTGAGTTTGGATGGAGTCGTCCTGATACAGATGACTGTGTAGACACATCAAGAAACTTAGGTCAAATAACTGGATGTTTTTTCTTTAGTGTCGTCATCCCCTAGTCCAGTGGATCATAAATGGATGCCAGCCCAGTTACTAATTACTAACATGAACTTAGCACTGAGTCTAGAAATGGGAAGTCAATGTATAAGCATGGTTCTGCCTTGAGCAAGTCCTTCTACTCTTCTGGGCCTTGGCTCCTTCTGAGGCCTCCAAGATTCCATGAGATGTTCATGGGGCCCTTTCTCTAAAGAGCACTGGGCAGGAGCTACAGCATAGAGGGAATCAGCATGTCTAGGTTTATAGGCAGGGGCTGCTGTTGAAATTTTCCAGTTTCCTGCAGATTTTCCTAATTTCAAAATTAAATTGAAAAAGCACTTCATAGAGAAAATAGCTCAACAGACTTAAACTCACATGTCATTAAAGGTTTGTGTGAGGCCACATGTAAACCCTTCAGCTAGAAGGCTCTGGCTTTTGTATCGTGAGAAGCTTCCCATATTCTGGCTCTTGGATTCGCTTCCAGTTGGGTGTTTTCCTCATGTCAGGTCTGCAACTGGGTGCCAGGTCCAGAGGGTTGGAAATTCATGTCACTTCTCCTAAAATGGCTGTTGGATCTCCTTTCTTTGTAACTTGTATTTTCTCTAACTTGGGAAAATCAGTGGCCAGAACTTGACCCACAGCCCTATGGGATGAAGGATCCCGACTTGATGCTACTAGCTGACCAGTAGAGCTAGGTAGACAGGCTACCAGAATCTGGGGTTCACTGCTATTTTTCTAGTAAGTGGCTCTCCAGTGGCGGTTTTCATGGTATTTTGAATGCATCCCTTTTTACTCCTCATTTTGTCACCCAAGTTAGGAATATTTCCAAATAATCACTAGCATTGGACTAGATACAACCTTTAACTCTGATAAACTTTCAGGCCCTGAGGACTGTTAATCTTTACAACTGGATGCCCTAGAATATGCTGGTTTTTAAAGATTTTGCAAATATAGTCATGATAACTTTCTAAGAGTGGGAAGGGTATTGCAGTGGGTAACACATGATAATTTTTTTTGACAGGAAATACACGTGAACAGTTATGAAGAGCTTATGCTGTGTATCGAGCATCATGTTAGATGTTTGACTTGGACCACTTCCTTCAATGCTCATGATACCAGGGAGATCCTTATCACTCTTCCTTGGCACCCATGGAGAGGATAGAGAACCTAGGCATCTCAGCTGCAATCACACAGCTCAAGTGGCAAAGCTGGGTTTAGCCCAATGCCATCTGCCTTCATGTTTATTCTCCCTGATTCCTTTATGTTCTCCCTCTCTCTCATATATCTAGATCCACAAACACACATACAGAGATTATCTGTACATAAAGCAACCATGTGTACACACTCTGTATGTGGATAAAATGATTCAGTCCTTCAGATGTTTACTGACTGATGCTACTCTGTGCCAGCTGCTATTCCAGGTCCTGGGTGAGAAGCGACAGATAGGAGAAGATCAAGTCATTGCCATCAGTGGGGAGAGGTGGGACATAGGTCAATAAGGTCATTCCTGAAAAATGAGTACAATGAAGAAAATAAAATCAGTCCTGTGTTGGGATGAAGTCCTGCAATGGGGTTTAATACTGCGGTTGTAGAATGCCTCTTTGAGAGGATGGCATTCGAGCTCAGACCTCAATGAAGAGAGAGAATCCCTCATGCCAAGATCTGGGAAAGGAACTTTCTAGCTGGAGCAGAAGACTTCAGGTGAGAGAAAACAGGGTATGTTCATGGGACAGAAGGAAAAGCAGTGTAGCTAGAACATCATCCGCAGGAGGAAGGGTAGGCAGCTGTGAGGTCATAGCCAGATCTCTGAGAGCCTGTGGCTCTTGGTTGATAAGCAGGGGGAGGGCGAGGACCCTGTGTGCCTGCTCACCTCCTCTGGACAGGTGATGGCCAAAGGTTGCTCATAGTTCTCTCATTTATTTCTCCCAACAATCCTGGGAAGTGGAGACTGCCATCTCTACTTCATAAAGATCAACTGTGAAAAGAGCCCCACGGAGTTCTCTTTTCCTTCAGGATTTTAAAGATGACGGCGGAATCCTACAAACCCAGCTGAATTCACACACAATATGATCAAAATACCTACTGGTTGCTTGTGACGGATTGTGTCTAGTTGCTATTCTTATGTTTTTCTTCAGTCTAGCTCTATTGGTGGTCCTCGGAATATCTTCACTCTTCTTTAACACCAGAGCATATGCTCCAGATCTTCCACTTGTCTCTTCTGCCTAGTCAGTCAACATTTATGATCAAAATATTTTCTTTTTGTTATTAACAACCATATTCTCTAAGAATCTTTGGAGTTGCTCATGTAGTACATGAAGATGAAAAGTCTTATTTTTCCATTCATTCCTTGGACCTGTATCGACTGAACATTGCACTGATCAGAAGGGTTTGTCCTAAGCTTCCGCTGGGACTTCTGGAGGCTGAGGTGGCGCTGGGAAGCCTGGGGTTTTGTTATGTGTGGTGGCTCAGGGGACACGCCTGTTGACAAGGCTTCAGCTCTTTGTCATCTAGGGATAACTGTTTTGATCTTCTTTGTGACAGCTTAGAATTTTATACTAAGGGTTAAATTCTAAAGAATTTTTAAGAGTTTTGCTCACTTTCCTGCTATATGACTGTGGGTGAATCCTAGAACTTCTGGCAAATCTTTTTTTAAATGAATCTTTCTTTTAGGATCACTAAATTATTAAATTAAAGATAATGTGTATATGGGCCTTTGGCCCCAGGCTTCCCATCAGTTGTCATCCTTTTTTGCCTTCCTTTTCAAGTACAACTCTTAAAAAGTGTGTTTTGTCCCCAGTTCATGACCTCCCATTCTCTTGTGAACTCAACTCCAGATAGATGTTGTCTTTCCAGGAAAGTCATCCTTACCAGGAGAGCCATGACCTTGTTCTGCCCAAGCTGGTGTCATTCTCAGTTTTCTTGGTGTTAGCTCTGAGCCCTCTGGTCCCTGGGCTTTCCCTGGCGGGCTCTTCCAAACGAACTGGCCCCTTCCCCCACCCCCAACCCCCAAGTTATTCTCTAATGCTCCTGCATTTTTCTTTTATTTCATGATACTGGTGTTAGTTTCCTGTGGCTGCTTTAACAAATGACCACAGACTCGGTGGCATTAAAACAGTGGATATTGGGTGTTTGTTCTTGCCATTCTGGAGTTCAGAAGCCCAAAGTCCACTTCTCCAGGTTGAAGTCAAGCTGTTGGCAAGGTTGTGCTCCCTCCTGGGGGTCTAGGGACAAGTCATTCCTGGCCTCTTCCAGCTTCCAGTGGCTGCCCCCAATCCTTGGCTTGTGGCCATGTTACTCCAGTCTCTGGTTCCATGGTCATAGTGCCTTCTGTTGGTGTGTCCATGTCAAACTTCCCTCTTATAAGGTTCCGCACAATTGCATTCAAAGCTCACTTGAAAAATCCAGGAGGATCTATCTGAGATTCTCATTTAATTACATTAGTCTCCCCCCCCCCATAAGATAGTATTCACAGGTTCTAGAGATTAGGATATGGATAGTTTTGGGGGGACGTTTTTCAGCCTATCCTAATACTTAACAGTTGAGATTGCTCAATACTTAGTGGCTTAGTTCTCTCCTTTTAGATTGTAACATTCATGTGAACAGGGTGTTTTGTTTTGTATACCTTAACAACATGTAAAGAATGTTTTTTTATTCTGCTAGAACTTGGGGATGGGGAAGAGAACTGAATGTTTTTGGTTTCAGGTAGAACTTGGTACACACAAAGAATATTATTGCCACACGAGAATTTAAATTTCCAGTTTGCTTGATTTCCCAGGAATTAAAGGAATGTAATGGTTATAAGCCTTCTTAAATTTGTAAAACTTGTCATGCAGTCTTACCCCACTGTTGATATCATGTACTCCTGCAAACCATATACATCTATTGGTTTACAGGGTAGCAACGGAATTGGACCAGTTGGCATTATATGGGTACCAGGCAATAGATGTTTCCTTGGGCACATGTCTGGAAGGGAACAACAAATTAAACATTTGGGTAAAATATTTAATGTATTAAAAACACCAACAATGGAAGGTTAAGTCGGTGGGTTTCTCCCCACCAATTTTGCACCTGAGAATGGCTCAAGAGAATCTGTATAAACCTAACTCTCATTCCTCCTTGCAAAGGTTCACAGTGCAAGGGCTTTCACATGTGTTTTCTCATTGGGAAGTTAGGTGATGATCTAAAGGTTATATCCCCGAGGAAAGGGTGAGTAAGCTGGAAAATTGGAGTAAGAGCCCTAACTTTACCCTCCCCCTCCCAGAATGACCTACAATTTGACTAAATCTGTGATATGTCCATGAGCTCTCTGCCTTCCTATAATATAGAGACCTCTAGGTAGTATAGTAGTTTTCTCCTTTATCCACCAGGGGTTATATTCCAGGATCCTTAGTAAGTGCCAGAAACCACAGATAGTACCAAACCCTATATATACTATATGTTTCCCTATACATACATAACTACGATAGTTTAATTTATAAATTAGGCACAGTGAAAAACTAACAATAAAACAGAACAATAATAATCTGTTATAAAAGTAATATGAGTGTGATCTCTATTTCAAAATACCAAAAGTACTGTATTGAACCTTCTTCTTGTGATGATGTGAGGCAATGAAATGCCTCTGTGATGCGATGAGGGGAGGTGAATGCAGCAGGCACGGTGACTTAGTGTTTGTGTACTCTTGAGCTTCTGATGATACTTCAGGAGGGAAATATCTGCTTCTGGACTATTGCTGACTGAGGATAAGAGGGGACTACTTTGTTTGCAAGAGTTGCCCCTTGACACAAGTTTATTTGTGGTCAAGGAAACATTAGAATATCACTTCATAAGTAGGGGTATTTAACATAAAAAAAAATAACAGCTTATATTCGGCACTATGCTTATATCTAAGAGTTGAAATGGGAAAAAACAATTACCAGATGTACAAACCTCATGAGAGAAACCCTGCATTGAGAAAAATACCTGGGAAGACTCTGCTGCTGTGAGATGAGTCTCCAGAGTTTTTCTGTGGCAGGTAGGCTGTGGGCTATAGGCCCGTGGATAGATCGACATAAAGTGGATCGTGAACTACATCCTGGTGATGTTAGTTCCTGGTATTCACCTACCTTTGATGCCTACATCCTGGTATTTGCTCCCTTATATTATCCTTTCCTCTTTAGCATGGGCAGGATGTATGAGTTGATTTTGACTACTGGGATATGACAAAGGCCATTAGGATGTAGATGATCATGTTTACATGATTATATAAGATTGTAGCATCTGTCTTGCTGGAGTGTCTCTTTGTATCTCTGCCACTGGCTTTGAATAAGCAAGCTGCCATGGATCCTGTGGCTATAATGAATTGAATACTTCCAAAACCACGAGCATAAGGAAGCATGTACTTCCCCAGTCGAGCCTCCACAACAGACCTGATGTGGAGCTCGATCCCAGGACCTTGAGATCATGACCTGGGCCGAAGGCAGAGGCTTAATCCACTGAGCTACCCAGGTGCCCCCAGACTACTCTTGATTCTGGGAAATTGTGAGATAATAAATGTGTGGTGATATATGCTAAATTGTTGTAATTAACTCTGTGGCGATAGAAAAGGAGTCCAGTTCCCAAGGCCGCCTCCCTCCCCACCAAAGCAAGGGTGGCTTGTTATAGTTTCACCATTGGATAAGGCAACAGAAGAAACAGATGATAGTTTGGGGGAGGAGGAGCAGGGTGAGCTAGGGAGGCACACTGGTTTTTGTCCAGGCTAAAGCATTTATACCTAATCCCAAAGGCACTGGAGTCCTTTTGAAGAGATTTATTTATTTTTATTTTTTTATTTATTTGACAGAGAGTGAGCACAAACAGAGGAAGTGGCAAAGGGAGAGGGAGAAGCAGGCTACCCAGACAGCAGGGGGAGGCCGATGCAGGACTCCATCCCAGGACCCCAGGATCATGACCTGAGCTGAAGACAGTTGCTTAACCAACTGAGCCACCCAGGTGAACCCTTTGAAGTGTTTTAAATGAAGGAATAACAAGTTGAGATTTATGGACTCTAATTCCCCTCTCACTGAAAATGAGGGAGCAAGGGGAGCCTGAATGGCTCAGTCAGTTAAGCATCCGCCTTCAGCTTGGGGCATGAACCCACAGTCCTGGGGCTGAGTCTCATATTGGGCTCCCAGTTCAACGGGGAGTCTGCTTCTCCCTCTGCAGCTCTCTTGTTCTCCCTCTCTCTCTTTAAAAAAAAAAAAAAGAGGGAGCAAGACTAACCCTTAAATTCTCTGCGCCTAGAGCCCATTACCCTTGTGATCTTGCCCCATCCCAGACTGAATGCCTTTGTGGTGGACCCTTTCCTGCCCGGTACCCCAGGGTCTTCTTCACACTCCCCATCCCCATGCCTCCATCTTTTTCCAAACTCCGAACTGTTATTTCTGATAACTTTCTTCAGATTTACTCTACCACTTTGAAAGTTTCTGAAGATAAGTGGAATGAATACATTACTGGCCTTTAGAAAGCAGCTTCAGACGTACTCCAAACAAAAGCCTGCAGAGCGGAGACATTCTAGATGAGTCCTTAAGGGAGTTGGCATTTGATAGGCAAATGAAGCTGAAGGGGGCTGGGTAGTGTGCCTGGGGCCCACAGGCCAGCTAGTCTCAGCTCTAGTAACTACTTTAAAAAATCATCTATTTCCATTATTGCCAGTGATATAGCTTTGTTCTTACTGACACATTTTCAGTAAATATGTGAGAGAAATAATTCTTGTTCTACAGCTGTGGCACTTCAACGCTATCAATTAGCGTGTCTCTCTCTTCCATTCTGGCTTAGTGCTGCTAGCTTTTAAACTTGGAGGAAAAGACCTTATTTTCCTAAACCATATCAAATTTATTACCATGACTAATCAGTTGTTTTTAGATTCACACCACCCTCCTTTCCCCCTTATTGTGGCGGTGGTTCTGGTGCTTCTTCCTTCTCCCCTCACTTCCCTCCGCTCCCTCATGGATTCCTCCTTCCTCAGGCTACCGTGAGCTCTTCATACACTGTGTCTGCTCTTCAAGGTTTTAAGTGGCCTGGTGGCCTGGACATTGAGAACAGGACACGGTGGAGAGTCCTCACTCCTCTTACCTCTCGCCAGATGATCCCAGTATCCTCCCGATTGGTTTTTCTGCATTCCCCTTCTGTCCAACTCCCATCCCTTCTTCTCACAGAAGCCACATTCAAGGACAAATCTGGTCAAGGCACTCCACTACTTAGCATCCCCCCATGGTCCTCCCTGGCCTGGGGTGGAGGCCCCACTCCTGAGCTCTGGCTCCTGTGTCCCCTCTGGCTTCAGGGCTCACAGGTCTCGCATCCCTCTCCACTCCAGCCCAGTGAGGCTACCGGATCGTCATCAGAGGCATGTGCTTGCTTCCCCAGGCATGTGCTTGCTTCCCTCTGGGGCCCCGTGGGTGTTGTCCCCTCTTCCTCACAGGTGCCTGGGGACCCATTTTCCTCTGTACTCAGCTGCCTCACAGGGAAGTCCCTGACCACAAACTCTTTTGTGCTTCCTTAGGTTAGTCCTTCCATGATAATGGCCTGTCTCATTTCTTCTTTGCTCCCCGCCACCTGCCCCAGGCAGGGTCTTAACGCCTAGTGTAGCTGCAAGGGCAGTGTCACAACATAACAGGTCTAGACTACTGAGCAAATGCAATCTGGGGTGGTTTAATGGCTTAGACTTTAGACTCAGGGATCAGATGGCCCGGGGTTCTGCCTCATTGGAACAGGTGGGGAAAGGCAGAGGGGGTGTGCCTCCAGCCTCTGAGGTTTGTGTTTTACAATTCAAGGCTAACTGCTCAGCCTCACCCTGGTCTTACAGGGCAATGTTCCTGCCTGGCTGGCTGAATTCCTCCTGCCCACTTACTGCCTGAGTTGCTTCAGGCTCAGAAAGGGAGCTCAGTGGGGCCCTCTACTGGTGATTTTTTCCCCAATGCCCCAAGGTGCATCCTTGCTCTCAGTGCTTGCTCCCAGATCCCTCTCAGCCTTGAATACAGCAATCAGAACAGCCCCCATGGAGGTACTAAGCCCGTCCCAATGGCCCCCTTTCTATGGAGGCCTTGAAGTAATTCATGCAAATGGCATTTCTAGGAAACCCAGACCAGCTTCCAAGGAGGGATTGAAGGCAAAAAAATGAAGACTCTTTCTTAGAGGTTGATTTGAGGTGAAAGTGTCCTGAGGCAGCCCAGGAAGTTTGGGCCTTTGCAAAAGGGTAGTCGTGCAGACTTGACCACCAACTGGAGTGGGAGGGTAGAGAGTACGAGGCTGTGTGTGCTCCCCCCGACAGCTGCTTCGTGACTGGACTCCCTGCTCTCATGACCTTCTGTCTTCAAGCCACCTGAGTTCTTGTTTTATGACCTGCGGTCTGGTTCTTCCTTCTTGCTGGCCTTTATTTTATTTTGACTGTAACAACAGAGAAATAGCTTGTAAACTCTCTCCAATCATGGATGTACACGTTACAGAGAAAAGTACAGGAACGTCTAATGGGCCTGAAACCATACAGGAGAATGGAGCATTGATCGCTCAGGTTCGGGGGGGCGGGGGCGAGACTTCAGTGCTAGTTCTCTGTGTTTCTGCCTGTAAGAATGTGGAAAGTTCTATTGCCTTCTTTGCCCCATCTATAAAATGGAGGCAGTAAATGTACTCGTCAGGGCTCTTTGCTGTAAGCCATGGAAATCTGCGGTGACTTCAGTTAAAGGGGGCAGGGATAATGGGAAGGACCTTTGGGGATAGCTGTTTCACAGATTCGGTATAGGGTGAATTTAAATAATGGATAAAATCATTTAGCACAATGTGTGGCATATAGAGAGTCTGACCAGTGATGGCTGTTCCTGTACCATTATCATTGTAGTATTCTTCCTTTGAGCTGTGTCTTGACTTTTGTGCCTGTAGCTCTGTCTTGTTAAAAAGCCAGTGTTGGCCTTGATAGTAAACATTTTTTGGATTTTAGGGAATTGGTCTGTAAACACGTAGTCCGTTGTTCTTTAAACTATCTATTTAAATAAATCTAC
Organism: Mustela putorius furo; assembly: GCF_011764305.1. Classification (NCBI taxonomy): domain Eukaryota; kingdom Metazoa; phylum Chordata; class Mammalia; order Carnivora; family Mustelidae; genus Mustela; species Mustela putorius. Next base: position 30,484,603 of record NW_025422047.1, on the reverse strand, counting down.
TTATTTATTTATTTTGTTGTATTTTATATTTCATGTTATATATATATATATATTTTACATATATTAAAAATATTTATTTATTTATTTAGTCATATCTATTTAAATAAATAAATAAATAAATAAATCTATTTAAACTTTGCTTCACTGTTGCCTAAAGTGGTAGGGTCATAGGGAACAAACTTGGCCTCTAGTCTCTCACTTCATCAGAGACTACAGACAGGGGATAGTTCTCTGAGAAGGGCCAGCAAAACTAATTTATCTAAATACTTGCTCCATAGGGCCATTTCCAATACTATGTTAGAGGCGCTTAAGGAATTCGAGCTCAGTCGCCAACATCAACTCTCCTCTTCTGTGACCTTTAATAACTGGGTTCTTGTCTGAGTCAACTCAACATTTACCAAGCATCTCCTACATATTAGTGGCTGATTATACAAGAACAGTGCCTGCCTCCAATGTGCTTTGCTGTTTCAGGGAGGAGGTGAGAGATAAGATGACTTAATTATAAGACCATGCTGAGAATGTTGCTGTAGATGCCTATAGATTACAGAGGGCACATGGAAGAGAATGAAATTAGCCAAGGAGAAAAGTGCGGGGGAAGCAATTGGAGAGGATCTCATGGGAGAGATGACATTTGGCCTGGGCGGTTAAGAATGCATAGAAGCTTGCCAAGGTGACAAAAGGAATGTAGTATTAGCAAGAGCCCAAGGACCTTCAAATTCAGCCTCTGTGGTTTGTTTCATGGTTTTGAAGTTCAGGAAGTAAGAGAGGTGACATGGTCAGATTGGAGCTTCAGAAAGTGAATTCTGGTGGCACTGCAGAGTGAGCTTTAAAAGGGAGTCATTGGGGAGAGCAATGAGGACGCTGGTACCCCAGTTGGGAGAGATGACAAGGGCCTGACCTGTGGCAGTGGAGGAGGGAATGGGTGGGAAGTTGTATGTCTGGGACCCATTAGGCATGAATGGTAAGGGACAGGACAGAGCTGGGACTATTTTGAGGAGTCCCATTTGCCTACTGGGGTGGAAGGTGGTGCTAGTCTCTGACCTTTGTCTTGAAAGGATGAGGTGTCTGATTTGCTGAGTTGAGGTGCCTGTGGGACATTCACGTGAGAAGTCCATGGGCACATGAGGATCTGGAGGTCCGGAGAGAAGTCTGAGGCTGCTTAGAAGGGGCCCAGGCCTGGAATCAGCCCTCCTGTCAGAAAAGGACAGATTCAGATGAACTCCAGACTTGTCCCTTGGACCTGAGTCTCCCCATCTCTTTATGCCTGGGGGCCCTGCCTTGTTCTTTTTAGTTACCTGACCCAAACCCAGAGTTCAGTCCTTTACATCTCCATGTAGATGCGCCTCGCTGCCCTATTCACCTCAGTGATGGCCACCAGCCATTTCCTTCGATTTCTCAGCTGTTGCCTCCCCACCCTTCAGAAGGGCCAGAAGATAAAACTGATTCTTCTCGTTGCTGGTGATCATTCTGGACTGTATTGTCTTCTGACTCTGGAGACTGTCTTGGAAGCCATGGTCTGTCTGTATGAAGAATCCCCTATCACCCTTTGTGGGAGATTTCACCACCTACAAACCAATTTGACATTTGCCTTGTCCTGTCCTGAGACAAAGAGAAAGCAATTTGACTTTAAATAAACAAGGAGGTAAACAGGTCCAGAGCTCTCAGCTGGCAGGCAGTTTGGGGGCTTACTATGGCTATTTAAAGAAGAGAAGATGGTTGATTTAAAGAAGAGAAGATGGCTGTTAGATTTGCAACTTTTCTCAGCTTTCAGAAGGCAGAGATGAGACATCTCAGTAAATCAAACATGTAGGTGTTGCCCCCAAGTGGCACAAAGGAGATTAGGTTCCAACCATCATTCTTTATGAATGGTACCTTAAAGGCTGGATGGAAATGGTGTTTAAAAAAAAAAATGACATCAGTCAAGTACTGGATTTGTAAATCAGGAAGCTCATATCTATGGTTATTTTGGTTTGGGCAGAGTAAAAATCCAGTTACCCCTACCCTAGCACAGAAATTTATGTCCTGCCCCCTCCCCCACACTCCCGCTTCAGGTTTTTAACTTAGGACTGAGTCTGGTGGGGATTGGTCGACTTCTTTCTCATCCTTCATGGACGCATTTGGACTGTCTTTACCTTTTATCCTGGAGTGACTATGTTCTTCTGACTAGTCTCTGGTGACCTTCCTTTTCATGGCTCTCTTGGGTGGTCAACTCACTTCTGGATGAAAGAACACTGGACTAGGAGACAGGAGCATTCAAATTTTAGTCCCAGTTGGGTGACATTGGGCAGGTCTGTTGACCTCCCTGGGTCTGGGTTTCTTTAACCATACAGTAAGGAAACTAACTGAAACACCTGGGCCGGATATTTCCCCTCTCAGTTAGCTATGTCACCTGTCCCTTTCAGCCCATCCTCCCACACTCTCTTCCCATTTCTCAGGGAGACCTACAGCTTGCCCACAGCTCCTCCTGCCTGGCCAGCTCCTCCCTCTCCCTCCCTCCAGCTCATCTCCCTTCTTCTTCCTGGCCCAGGGATAGTTTATGACCCAAGAACAATCACTTCAGAACCTGGCTTTGCGGTCAGGCTTAAAAAGATGAACTGGATTCATCTCTTTTTTGGGGGGGGGGGCAGGGGGTTGGAATTGGAACAGAGGAGCCTAGAAGGAGTTTTTCAGTTTGCAGAATGGATAGAAGAGATTCTAGATACTAAAAGTCTCAGCGGGACTTCTTTTCTATCCTTGGCTGTTCTTGAGGATTTCACACTCCATCCATTGAAAAATCTTACCTGGACACAGAATCTTGGGTAGGCTAGAGTAGGGGGAAGATGAAGCTTCCCTGCAGAGTTTCTAATGTTTAGTGGGAGAAGACAGACCAGTAAGCCACCTTTGGCTTCTCTGCATTTCAGGACTATCTTCCTCTAATAGATTTGAGGAAGAGAGACTTGCTCTCCTGTCTGCTTCTGAGTCACCTACACTACAGCTGTCTTCTCTGTGGTATGCTCAGGGGAATCTGAGTTCAAATCCCAGAATTGTCACTTACCAGCTGTGTACTATGAAACAAATCACTTACCTTCTCTAGACCTCCGTGACCATGTCTGGAAGATGAGGATAAGAATCCAATCTACCTCATCAGGTTGTTGTGAGAATTATACAAGCAACTATACCGGCCTCTATAGCTCATGGCTTTTAAATATGAATATGTACCTGGGAGAAAGTATGTCCCTCCTTACCTCTCCACTGCTTCAGTGTGTGGGTCGCCACCGTTATCCCTCAAGTGATTTGGAATGAGAACCAAGGAATGGTGGAAAAGGGAGCCTGCCAAAATACTCACAGCACATCGAAGACAGCAATAGATAGAGAATTTTCTCTCTGGTTCTTGCCCTAGTTTCTTTTTTTTTTTTTAAATTTTAAATTTTTTATTCTTTATAAACATATAATATATTTTTATCCCCAGGGGTACAGGTCTGTGAATCGCCAGGTTTACATACTTTACAGCACTCACCATAGCACATACTCTCCCCAATGTCCATAACCCCACCCCCCTTCTCCCAACCCCCCTCGCCCCAGCAACCCTCAGTTTGTTTTGTGAGATTAAGAGTCTCTTATGGTTTGTCTCCCTCCCAATCCCATCTTGTTTCATTTATTCTTCTCCTACCCACTTAAGCCCCCATGTTGCATCACCACTTCCTCATATCAGGGAGATCATATGAAAGTTGTCTTTCTCTGCTTGACTTATTTTGCTAAGCATGATACGCTCTAGTTCCATCCACGTTGTCGCAAATGGCAAGATTTCATTTCTTTTGATGGCTGCATAGTATTCCATTGTGTATATATGCCACATCTTCTTTATCCATTCATCTGTTGGTGGACATCTAGGTTCTTTCCATATCACTCAGCATCAGGGAAATACAAATCAAAACCACAATGAAATATCACCTCACACCAGTCAGAATGAGTAAAATCAACAAGTCAGGAAATGACAGATGCTGGCGAGGATGCGGAGAAAGGGGAACCTTCCTACACTATTGGTGGGAATGCAAGCTGGTGCAACCACTCTGGAAAACAGTATGGAGGTTCCTCAAAATGTTGAAAATAGAACTTCTCTATGACCCAGCAATTGCACTACTGGGTATTTACCCTAAAGATACAAACGTAGTGATCCGAAGGGGCACGTGCACCCGAATGTTTATAGCATCATTGTCCTAGTTTCTTATTCTTCAAGTTGTATCGTGTGTGTGTGTGTGTGTGTGTGTGTGCGCGCGCGAGAGAGAGAGAGAGAGAGAGAGAATGTGTGTGTGTGCATGCATTAGTATGTGAGCATGTTTATGTGTATGTGTGTGTATGTATTGATTTCAACTTTCACAAAATAGCTACCAGGTGATAATCACTCAGGCTCCGTGGAGGAGAAACATTCAGAAAGTAAGGTGGAGAGTTTCCCAGGGAGGAAGACAGGTTCAGTTCTGATAAATTTCCGGCCCTGACAGCTTTTAGTCTTTCTGTCTTGAGAAGGGGAAAAAATGCGAATAAATAATAAATAAATAAAATCCACATTAACATGAGAATTACCTTACAATGTTTCTTGAGAGGAAAAAACACAGAGTTGCATGAGCAGATCTATTTCAAGATGATTTAACAGGTGAGAGGGAGTTAGCGCCGATTGTTTTATGTCTCAGTCTATTAGGTACTGTACAATGCGACAGATCCATTCTAATTTATACAGTTGTTCAGCAAAACTTTTGTGGGTTTTTAAATTGACTGTAATGTTTAGCAATTGGAATATAAATTTATTCAGGCCTCTTATTTGGTCGCCTCAATGGTGCATTACAAAGTATTTTATAGTGTCTGATCTGCTTAAGTTTTACAACCAGCTTCTGTTGTTCTGCACTTTTTACAGCAAGTGCTCAGAGTGAGACTGGCCATCCGTGGCTCCTGGTGGCCCCCAAGGCCACTCCCAGGGGCTGGCGAGGGAATCTCCATGTGAGCCCAAGATGGTGACAGCCCTCTTTCTTTCATTCCCTCCTTGCCTGGGATTCCTGCCAAGCATCTGTGTTCTGAGACCACTGACACTAGTTTCATCTACAGACATGAGACATAATCCTGGGTGGGAGTTTGCCTGCCTTATCCAAGCTGTGATGAGCTAAAGCCTCAAGCTTCCTCCTCTCATGCTTTCTTCCTTTATTACCAACCTTGACATGGTAGAAAAGTACAGGCAGTCTTCACTTGCACATGAGCTGCTTTACCTTTTGTGATGTGGCTTCCACAGAAACCACTTTCTCAAAGATCCACAGTCGTCTCTCATGGTCAAATCTAAGTGCCTGTGTTCTCTGAGTGTCTGCGGTATTTAATGCTGAACATATGTCTTCCTTGATAGCATTTTTCCCTTGATCAAGTTGACATAACTTTTATCTTCTGCTTTCACTCTTCCTCTAAACCCTTTTCGTCTTCTGCATGTCTGGGAATGGGTAGTCACCATCTTGCCTGTTGGCATGTACAGGTCAGATCTCTGAAGCTGTCCTTGTACGTTGTATCTCCACTCTTCCTCCTCTGATTCTCCCCAGGTGTCCACTTTTTATGCTGTTTGTAACATTTTATATTAATGGGTCTAGCATCCCTTGGCCCATAACTGGAAACTCCTGCAAGCAGGGAGTGTGAATGATGCAGCTCTGGGAGTTCCATGGTGCCTGGCACACAGCAGACGCTGGCAAAGTTAACCCCCTTTCAAACGTGTGCTTCAAGGGATGCCTGGATGGCTCAGTTGGTTAAGCAGCTGCCTTCAGCTCAGGTTATGATCCCAGCCTCCTGGGATCGAGTCCCACATCGGGCTCCTTGTTCAGCAGGGAGCTTGCTTCTCCCTCTGCCTCTGCCTGCCACTCTATCTGCCTGTACTCACTCTCTCTGTAAAATAAATAAATAAAATCTTTAAAAAAAAAATGCATGCTTCGAGATGGAAGGAAGGAAGATTTTTGGAAGCTGAGGGAGAAGGAACGAGGAGAACAAGAGGAGGCTGGAGATCTAAGGAAGGACCAGATGAGGAAGGGAAGTTGAGAGTCCTTGCAGGATTCTAGATTTGACCCAAAGAACTGGAATCAACACAGGATTTCAGTTGTAAGAAATGACATGGTCTGCTTGGCGTTTAAAATTGTTTTTCTAGCTAAAGTGTGAAGACTAGAAGGCAGAGGAGTTGGCAAAAGATGATGGTAGCTTAGATTTATGAGGGGAGTGGAGAAAAAAGGGAAGAGATTTAAAAAAAAAAAAAGATGGTAGGCATAAGAGACAGGAATCATGACTGGATGTGAAGGATAAGAGAAAGGCAAGTACAAAGAGTGCTTGCCAAGTTTCTGATTTAAATACCTGGCTCCATGGGGGTACAAATTTTGTAACAAAAGACTATTGAAGCAGCAGGTTCCCAGGTTCCGCTGTTCAGGGGAGTCAAGCAAGGGGGAAGTGATTTAATTTCAGGCATAGTGAGCCTGACACGCATGAGACATTCTAGTGGAGATGGGCGTGGGCCTAAAACGGAAACATGATGGCTGTGGAGATGGCCGCTGGATCTTTGGGAAGAGACAAGGGTACCTGAGAGGGGAGGAGAATAATGAGAAAGCCTGAGATAGAACATGGAAGTTTCTGGCATCTACAGGCCTGCGGAGAAAGCAGAGTCAGCCGTGAATGCTGAGGAATAGTTTGGTGTTGCTGAGGCTGAAGGACTGCTGTGTTTCCAGAAGGTGAAGGGAACGGACAAGCACTCACTGGGAGTAGTGCCATCTGGTCGGCGGCATTGGCGAAACAGACTGGGTGGAATCCTGTTGGGATGGGCTGAGAAGTGAGTGGACAGCGAGGAAACAGGGATTTAGGTTGTAGAAAGTTCCACTGAGAATTTCTGCTAAGGGGAGAGACAGAGGGGAATTCAGAGGATCCATGGGGTGTAGGGGAGATTTGGTTTTGTTCACTGACATTTATTTTTAAGGTTGAAGGGACTAGAGCTTGTTCCAGTGTGGGAATGGAAGGGGCGAAGGAACGGGGAGAGGAGGAAGATGCATGACAACTAAAGGAAGGTGTGATGAATGATGACTAAAGGCCTCGGGTCCCTGAGAATGTGTGTGTGGCCTCCAGCTGCAGACAGACAAGATGGCCTCACCTCTGAGGAGAGAAGCCTCTGAATTTAAAACAGGAAAGAAAGAGGGGGTCCCAGGAACTAAAAAAAAGAAAGGGGGGGTGATGGGCATAGTTTAGGGCCTTGATGACAGCGGGAAGACAAGTGTCCCTCAGAAAGCTTTACTCTCTGAGCCATCATGTACAGCCAACTCTGTCATTATTAACAACAGCTGCCACCATAACCTAGCAGCTGCCATAAGGACTGTTAACTGTGCCAAGTGTTTGTAGTGAGTGACTCACTGAATCCTCATGATGAACTTATTGGGTAGGTTCTAACTCCTAGATGAAGGATCTGGGCTTCCGAGGGGCTATGTGACTTGACCAGAGTCATAGCTGGTAAGTAATAGAGCCAAGAATTGAACCCTTCAGTGATTTTGAAACCCCCGCTCTTGTTATGAGTGTGGCTACTCTTGGCTATTACTATTCCATTGACTTGAGGGGCTGACTTTTTCTTTTCTTTTTTTTGTTTTAACTGCACTACCCACCTCATGCAGGTGGCAGCGTGTGCAGTACACTAAGGAAGGTTCTGCTCTCTAAGTCCTGGGACTCACTAACTCCCTGCAGCTTGACAATCCTGGGAATGAAGGGAGTGAATCAGAAGGAAGCCTCTTCCCACGCTTTCTGAGCTGTGGTAACCCGGGGCAGTGTCACGGCTCTCACACCCCTTCTGTGCCCTTTATCTGAAGGAGAGGACAGCCAGTATCTGTCAGCACTAGAACAGGTAATGAAGAGTGCAGCCTTAGGCTTCTTTCTCACCGAAGGCTGTTGGGATTTTTGTTGGAAGTGTTCAAGGCACACTCTGCCCTCTTGTGGCCAAGCTCTCCCAAGACCTAAGGGGTATCCACCCCGGAGCCCGACAGGGGTGGTGTGGGAACCGCCTTGACTTGGCAATCTGCTTGTCCCAAGCATTCTGTTGCAGGAATTTCTGTGTTCTTTTCACACAGTAGTCATTCTCTCCATCTCCTACAATAATGTCCGGACCAACCGAAAAATCCAGCCAACCCAAATTCCAAGGCCATTTTGTGATCATGGAGTCTTGAGTGAAATTGTTGCCGCCAAGGGCTTGTGCCTGTGGATATACAAACACAGGCTTCGGAGGCGGAAAGACCTGGGCTCCAGGCCCAGTGCAGGATCCCACCTGCTGGACTGTTAGTTTCTTCCCCCTGTGACATGGGGAGAACAGTCACCTGCCTCAGGAAGAAATGGGCAACTCTACGTAAATGGGCTGGCCCCATATGGTTGTCCAATAAACACTGGTCCTCATCCTTCTTTGGCGTAACTCCCTGGTTTCTGGGAAGATCTTCTAGGACCAGAGAGCTGTCTCTATGACAGCAGCTGAACAGTGCAGCACTATTGTAATGGTGTGTTTTTTTGTCCAGATCCCCACTGGACAATAAGCTTTTGTGAGGCTAGAGATTTTGTTTGTACCCCTACTGCCCAAGGCATAAGCCATTCAATAAATCTTTGTTGAATGAATAAAAGCCAAACGTGTGGGTCCTCACGCCAAGCATCTGAGGTCACTTCTTAGGCACATTAAACTAAGAGAACTTCTACTATGGAAGTTCTGCTTACTAGGAGTCAAGCCATTGATAGAATTTAATTTGAGGCCTTACCTTTGCTCTACTATAATTTGCCTCCTAGCTGGCAACTTTTGAGCTTTGCTGGAAAACAGAGCTCACAGTCTGCTGCCGGATGCTTTGTGAAAAGGGCTTGCGTGTGTGTTTATGGAATGGGGCCTGATTTAATGCATGAGCCTTTTCCAAAGGGTTTGGCCTTGGTTTATGGTTGAGGGGACTATTACAGAAAAGGTGGTTAGCAACTCCCTTGCTGACCGTATGCTTGAAATCTTTACAAATCAACAGTGTTTGTTTATATTCAAAACATTTTTTTAAAAAGTAACTTATTTATTTTGTTATTAGACTTGGTCCCTCTTGTCTTCTTATGCTTTCCTTGAGTCAATGTCTTCATGGCTTCCAAATGTGGTCTTGGAGTTGCTTTGGTTCACTGTGGTCCTAGGAAGGCTATAATGTCCCTATTGCTCTGGACCTTCTTAGGGTATCAGTGGTACAAACACAGAAAAAAAAAACAACAACCCAGGCCTTCCTTGCAGCCTGGGTTGCCAGCATTCTTCTTCAGAACTTCATTCCCCAAAGAAAATCCCTTACAAGACCCCAGTCAGGGGCAGATCAGTCAGGGGCATGTACCTCAGTCAGAACAGCCCTTTCGTAGCTCTGGCCACAGGTGACTGTTTTCAGGTGTAAGTTTCAGAAAATCTTAATTTGGAGGAAAAAATCCTCTTCTCTCCCATTCATGTAAACAAAATCAAAGAAGCCAGTCTGGTCAAAACATCTAAGTGAGGTGAGGGCATAACATTGAGTAGTCATAGGCTGGAGGTGGCTTCCTTCCCAATGCAGAGAGTGTTAATAGCAGCAGCAATACTTAGAATTTACTAGGTGCCAGGCATCAGGCTAATCCTATCATAGAGCATGTACCTAGTAGGATTCTCACAACAGCAGCCGTGATGTGCATATCCTGCTTCCATTTTACAAGAGAGAACCTGAAGCTTCCAGTAGATGAGTGACTCGGTACGGATTGCACTGTCAGTACACAATACAACAGGATTCACACTCAGGCCCATCCAACCCACATTCTTAAAAACCAGGTGAGGCCCAAGGACAGCTCCTTTATTCGATGATAGTCTAGGGAGAGGTTGATGCTTTGCCAGCCATGGCACTCTGGAACCCACTGCAACTGCTCCTTCCACATTGTGGTCTTTGTAATGCCATCAATACCTCCTTTCAGTTGTCTGTGTTAGGTCGAGATTTCTCCCCACCCAAAGTCAGTCTCAGTCTTGGTCTGAAGATTTAGTTTTACATTATAGAAGCTCCCTCTCTTTGTCTGTTGGCTATCGGTGGTCCTGATGCGTTTCTTCCTTCCCCTTCCTTTTTCCCTCTTCTTCTTTCTCCCTAAAGAGTATTCTCTTTCAATCTTGCCGGGTGATTTGGCACCATTTATTCATTAGTGCAAAGGACTTCTCCTTTTAGAAAATCAATATATCACAGACTAAGGAGAGTGTTGGAGGCAGGCCCAGGAGCAATGGCAGAAAGCCGGGGGCGGGGGGGATGGGTTGAAGTGATGGCTGAACACCATCCAACGGGGCAGGCGGGAGGCAGAAAAAGAGCCGGAAGAACCAGGGAGAAGGGGCAGCAGAGGGGCAGGTGCATGGAAAAGGGCCAGGAATGAGCACAGAAACAAATTTCGCGTGTGTGAAAATGCTGGGCTCACTTTAACCACAAACCTCTTTCCTGTTGAAAAGATAATGCCAGAGAAGTTAAGTCCTTCATTGCTAGAGTGTGGGGTAAGGTCAAGAAACTTGCCATTTCTGGCTGCAGGAGGCTTGGTAGAGCTACAGAGGGGAGGAGAGAAGCAGGCTTTCTCTGGAACAAGAGGAGGTATCAATTTGATGGTTGGAGGTACATTTGTTGTGTTCTGGAGGCTGAGCCTCCTCTGTGATTTCTCCTCAGACAAAAAGTGTTTCTGCTTGGGGTGCCTTCAATGGAAAAATCTCCCTTCGTGAGGTGACCTTCTCTACGCTAATTTCATATAATCTGTGGGGATTTTGAGTTGATTGTGATATTTCTATATTGTCCCTGCTTTTTTTCTTGAGAGAGGGAGAGAGCAGTAGAAGGAATACATTGCCAGTATAGATGGGTAGGAACTCCCTCTCACCTCCTGTTCCCAAACTTCAGAGCAGTAATGACAAAATCTGGGTCTAATACTGACGGGAGAGAGAGAATTGTTTCTCAAGGTCTTCTCTCCACTAAGAGCAGAAAAATCCTAGGCAATGAAATTAATGTACATAACCGAACCATACAAAATGATACAAAGAGAGATCCCAGGATAGACAGCATTCTAAAGATGACCCCCATAACGAATCCCCTCTTCTTGAGTGTGGGCAGAATTGGTAACTTGCTAACCAACAGAATATGGTGAAAGTGAGGGCATTTGACAGGTATATTAAAGTCCCCGATCAGTTTACTTGAATGCAAAAAGAACCATCCTCAGGGGGCCTAACCCCACGAAGTGAGCTTTTCACAGAGGGTGTAGAGGTCAGAGAGATTCTTCTGCTGGGCTCGAAAAAGCAAATGGCCGTGTTCCAGGGAGGGTCATGTGGTGGAAATCTGTGCGTTGTCTCTAGGGACGGAGACCTGCAGCCCTACAACTGCAAGAAAGTGAATTCTGGCAAAAACCAGCGAGACTGGTAGAGAACCTCATGCCCCAGACCAGATCACAGTCCCCGCTGACACCTTGATTTCAGTGCGGTGAGCCCCTTGTTCTCCTGATAGACGGAAAATATGAGATGAGAAGTCTGCTAATAGAAACTGCTAAATTAGTGGCAAATGATGAACCAGCAGTAGAAAAATGAATAAGGATCCTGCGTCTTTCAAAAGAGATCTCAACCAGTGTTGAGGATGAAATCTACTTCAAGACGCTCTCGTTCTTAACCTAAATAGAAGCCCCGGTTTTTCTCTCCTTCAATTACTACCTGCGAAGACTCTCTGGAAGCCCCCTCTTAGGGAGCTCCGTCATTAAGGGCTTCCCGAGAGCTTGCTTCTGGGGGCTACAGGAAGAGAAATAAAACAGAGATGTTTTTCTTTTGGTCTCATTTTGTAAGATTATGGTATGCAAATTCCTGTGTACATTGGGCAAAGCCCCTTTGTAGGCTTTTCAGCTGTTTCAGCAGTGGTTTGGGGAAGGGGGGGGTGCAGAATTCAGGGAAGACACTCCGGGGTTTTGCTGGTTCCCTCCAGTATGTAAATTATCCAGCAATATGCAAATGACCACTCGGGTTTGCAGTCCTTTCCTCCTGGTCTTTCTAGACAGTGGCAGGGAGTGAAAAAGCCTCTCAGGTTTTGCTGCTTTTTCGCCCATTTTTGTTGTGAGCGTCTTCAAGGGCATGGAAAAATGGGATTTTGTAGTTTCAACTATAGAACTTCGACTCCTGAAGAAGGTTGGGAACGCCCAGACCCCCGCGCTGAGGGGGCCGCTTGTATTTCCTGGTGCTGACAGGGCGGGGCTCTAGAGTCAACACGGCGGCCTCTGTACTTGCCTCGGCCTTACCAGGCTCAGCACTGGGTGCAGTGGGCTTTGTTCGAGGAATAAACCCTCTTCTTTTATGAGAGAAAGAAAATGAAGGCATTCCTCCCCACCCTCAGCCAGCAGGGATTCGACCTCTTGCCCAAGGTCACAGAGCTTGCTGGTGGCCAAGGTGGTTCTGGATCACCAGCCTTCTGGATTTCTGTGCCTTCCCACCCCACCCCCCAGCTCCTGAACAGGGGTCACGTGCCGAGGAGGCGGAGGCAGAGAGGGGACCGCGGCTGCTGCTCAAGGACTCCAGCAGGTCACCCGCAGCCCCGCCGGATTCCTCCCCTGTCCCCCCCCCCCTCCCCTGCCTCTCTGGTCTCCGTCAGGCAGCTCTCAGCTCTGTTCCTGTGTTGTGCATACTTTTCCCGATGGCCTCCCTGCCCAATTCCCTCCAGTGCAGTTTTCAGCTTCACACTTCATGAATTTTATTCGCAATCGATAAATAAACCTATTATCATCAAGGTTTTGTATTCTCGTCATATATCGTCATCTGTCATAAACCATTTCATGCAGGAGCCCCGTTCACTCAGCAGAGCCCACTCATCTTTATTTCTGAGCCAGTGATGGAGAGATAGAAACTAGAAAGGCAAGCCCAAGAATTCAGTTTTGGCTCAATAACAGCATGTCTAAAGATAAAAATCATATTTAGACATTATTATATTTGAGATTAGTGCTGGGGGAGAAAAAAGTCATTACCCCGTCAGGCTCTCTGTGCTTATTAGAAGGGACAAAGTATTTTGTTTTTCCATTCAAATGTGACAGATCTGATGGAAAAGCGGCTTTTCATTAAGGTGTGTTTTGGAGATGTTTGTGGCTGCTGGCCATATCTGTCGGTTTTGTGGCGGGGGTGCATTTGATCTGAGTGCAGTTTTGGGTGGGGAAATAAGCCCGAGTCACAGCTACACAGATACTGAAGTACTCTGAGGGAGAAGCTAAGCAATACTGCTTGTTTAATTAACAGCACCATTTACTGAGTTACCAGCACAGTCTTCAAGGGTAGCAAACATTTTTTGCTGGATTCTTGAGTAGGAGAGGCACACACTCCATGACTGGGGTGGCGGGTCCTCAAGGAACTTAAGTGAGGGGCGCGTGGGTGGCTCAGTCGTTAGGCGTCTGCTTCGGACTGGGGTCATGATCCCAGGGTTCTGGGTTCCAGGCCTGCGTCGGGCTTCCTGCTCAATGAGAAGCCTGCTTCTCCCTCTCCCACTCCCCCTGCTGGTGTTCCCTCTCTCTCTCTGTCAAATCAGTAAAAAAATCTTTTTTTTTTTTTTTTAAGATTTTTATTTATTTATATGCCAGAGATCACAAGTAGGCGGAGAGGCAGGCAGAGAGAGAGAGAGAGAGAGAGAGAGAGAGAGGGAGGGAGGGAGGAGGAAGCAGGCTCCCTGCTGAGCAGAGAGCCCAATGCAGGGCTCGATCCCAGGACCCTGAGATCCTGACCTGAGCCGAAGGCACAGGCTTAACCTACTGAGCCACCCAGGCACCCCAGTAAATAAAATCTTAAAAAAAAAAAAAAAGGAACTTAAGTGAAGGCTTAGAGAGTAGGATGGTAAGTCATCGTGGATGGTTCTTAGCCAAACTGTGGGCACGTAGTTCTGAACTCAACACTGCTTCCACCCTGGACACATCCAAGGACTATCAGATAATGGTAATAGTAACCGTCTTCTGGGGAGACCTGGCATTCTGGGCTGGTAGCCATCAGCCCTGAGGACGAATGTTAGGTACCCCGTGACCCTTTCCTAGCCTACTGGTTGGGAAGCCATGCACTGAGAAGGAATGAATGGGGAGGCCACTAGCTTGTTATGTCTCTTGTGTTCTGGGATTTTCCTGGGACCCATTCATTGGCCTGTGCTGCTGTCCAGAGACACTTCACAGAGCTGATGTGACATGTGCATGTATATTCTTTAGGACTTGAGAAAGTTTTCTCTCTTGTAAAATCCAAATCAAAATAGGTGGGGCAGCTGGCTGGCTCCCACGGTATAGCATGTGACTCTTGATCTCAGGGTCGTGTGCTCAAGAACTGCACTGGTTAAAGAGATGACTTAAACGAATCAACAGATGAAAACAGAGGTGAAGGTGTACCCCTTCTATCTACTTACATTTGTGGATCTCCTTATCTAAATACACTGATGCTTTTGTAGAGGTTTCCTAATATGTCAAATGTACCAAGGTTCTATGAACAAGTCACGACTGTAGCAGAAAATCTGGATTGAGAGAGGTATTGAATTTCTCATTACTTGGATACATGCTGTACTAACATTTATTGAGAACTTACTATGTGCCAGGAGCTGTTCTGTGTTGCTCAATGCCACCATCAACCTGGCGAACTAATACCTTTCCTTTCCCTGGTTTACAGAGGAGGAAACCGAGGCTTTGGGAAGTGACAAAGCTAGAAAGCAGAACAGCTGAGATAAAAACCCAAGTCTGACTCTGTGTGGAATATCTCCGCTACACGGCTCCCAGAGCAGAGTAGCAGGTGTCGGAGCTCGTACCAGGGAGAGAGTTTTATTCCCAAAGTGTGAATGTGATTTTCTTTGTTGGGTAATAGACTTGAAGACTAGTACTCTTCTATCTGTTCCCCACTTTTCCTGCCTTTCTCTGCCTTGGGCAAATTAATTAACCTTTGTATCTTAACACTTGATTTATAAAATAGGGACAATGATGTTGCATTTGTCAGAAGGCAGGAGGCTTTTATCCTGTGAGATACACCATGATTTTAGAAAAGGAGTTTTAATGCTTTACTATTGGATAGTAAGCCTAAAATATAATAAAGGAGAGTTAGTATTTTCTTAGCTATCATTCATGGCCAAGAGGCCATTGCATTTATTGAATTTTTTTCAGTCCAATAAACAACATCTCTAGTCATTAAAGAACATAATATATGACTACTAGAGGTTGCCAGGGCCACCGAGATTACCTCGAGAAGAATGTCATCTTGGGCGAAAATACTTTCTTAGCAGCTGGTGAAAACCCTTCTCTATGGGATCTGGCCTTATGGAAAAGGCTCTGATAAGCCCATTGCTGGGGGCAGCAAGTCTTAGGCTTCTTTTTCTCCAGGCAGGAGAAAGGGGACAGGAGCAAATGTGGATCTCTGGAGTTCCTTTCTCGCGTCTGAGTCTGGAGCCTTTATCAGTGGTTGACCTTGGACAATTTGCTTTCTTTACACTTCAGTTTCCTCATCTATGAGGTTGGAATAATAAGACTGTGACCCTGTGAGCATTCTTACAAAGCTCAAATAAGGTAATACATGTGCAGCTCTTACCCTGCACATAGTTTAAAACAGGGGGTTGGAGTGGGGGGAAGATCTTCTAACCCTGAGGGTTTGTAGTAAAAATGAAAAGGACTTTGAGGAGAACAATAATGTCATGGAAATCAGTTAGGTTGCGTTGTGTGGCTTCTTGTTGGTATCTGAAATAATCTTAATTATTAAAAAAAAGAAAAATCAATCATCCACGTTTTCACCATTCAAAATCATTCAGTGTTGGTGATTTGGCTTATTTGCTACCAGTTTTAGAAACACAAGAGAGGCAGCTAAGAAGAAGGGAAGATATTGGTCCTGTGAAAAAAATTATAGGTTTATTATAAAGAATTCAATAAGGCAGAAAACATAAAAATGAAACTTAAATCACCTCAAATACCACTCTCCTATTTTTAAGACTAGGTGAACTACAAGGATGTGTGTGTGTGTGTGTGTCTGTGTGTGCGCACGTGTGTGTGTGTGTGTGTGTGTGTCTCACAGAGAACAGGTAAATTGTTAATAGTTGTGAGGTTAGATGACAGGCATTTGGGAGTTTACTTTGGGAATTGTTTGAAAATTTCCAGAATATGTTTAAAAAAGTATATATATATAATGTATGTGTAAATGCATAAGTATGTGTAAAATGTGCATGTGTGTAGGTGTATATATAATGTGTATATATATATATATATGTGAATAAGTTTACTGAGTTTAGTAGAAGAAAAATATCCCATTAAAATGAAGGAAACATTGAAGTTTGAATAAAAGTGTTCTATCACAATGGATAAGATACGCAAAAAAAAAAAAAAAAAAAAAAAAATCCCTTTAAGGTTTAAAAATCGTTAAGGCACACATGCAACTGTGTGGAGTCCCAGGGTTTTGGCTAGGATTCCATTACAGACAGTGTATGCTTTTTGAAAGAAGAGGACATGAGCACCCTCCTTTTCATCTCTTTTGTATCTTTCCCTTTTTGTTAGTTATATTATTTTTTTTATTACATGGTTCTACAACATTCACATTATCTTTGGTACCCATCATCTCTATAGTGGTATTGAATCAATATTAAAATGGATTCTATGTCATCTGACCTTCTTTCCTAATGTGGCTTCTTTATTCTTGAATTAATTTTTTTGCTGCATCTCTTACTTGATTGGCTTTCAGGATCATAAACTTTTTCAAGAAGCTGCTTGAGTGTTCTTTGAGTTCTTTCATGTGACAGAATGTCTTCCGATTGCATCCGGATGAATTACTGGCTGGTTATTTCTCAGTAGTGTGTTTGTGACATCAGAATGCTGTAGACATTGCTCCAATGCCTTCTGTCACTGAAGTTGGAAACCAACTGATTTTCTTTTCTTTTTCCTTTTCCCTTTCCCTTTCCTTTTCATTCCCTTCCCTTCTCTTTTCTTTTTTCTTTCTTTTCTGTAATTTTGATTTGGCTATCTGGATGCTAAAGCATTTTTTTTTTTAACTTTTGATTCTTGAAGTTCAATGATATAACTAGGATTTGTCTCAACTCTGTGTACATAACAACTCTGTGTTATGTACTCCCAGAAATGACCTGCAGTTTCAGTTTTCCATTTCAGGAGAATGCCCTTGTATCATATCTTTGGGCACATATTCTGCTTTGCTGGGGAGGAAAGGACAGACATGAGGAATCCTGATTATCCTTACATTGATTTGTCTTTTTATGTCTTCCATATTTTTCAGCTTTTCCATAATTTTTTATATTTGTCTTTTCTTTATATTGATGTTTGCATTTACAGTACTTTTATATATAGTCATTCCTATATGTTACAGAATTCCTTAATCTTTTCCTTGCTCTTTCTAGTGTTTTTTTTTGGTATTAATTTTATAATAATGTTGCTTCGGCTCTCAATTAGTTTTCTTTGAGATATAATCTACATTTTTCACTCCAATCTGTTAAAGTTTCATCTTGGAAGACTTGATATAAAAAACTCTTACTTAGTTGTTCTTTTTTTGTTTTTGTTTTTTTAAAGTTTATTTATTTATTTTTTTAGTAATCTCTACACCCAGTGTGGGGGTGGAACTCATGACCCTGAGATCAAGAGTCACATGGTTTTCTGACAGAGCTGGCCAGGTGCTCCAAAAACAGTACTTTTATTTATTTTATTTTATTTTTTCAAGTTAGCCCTAGACCCATGTGGGGCTTGAATTTATGACCCTGAGATCAAGAGTCGTATGCTCTACCAACTGAGCCAGCCAGGCACCCCCTTAACTAGTTGTTCTACGGTACAATGCACTTTTCCCTTTCATTTTCTTTTCTTTTTTATTTTTCTCTTTTGGTTTGTTTTGCTGTATTTGTGTGCAATAGTTGACAGACTGGCTTATTTTGGCTTATTTATTTTTGTTTGTTTATTTTATATCTTGCTAATGTTCATGAGGTTTGTCTAGATTTTCTGTCTGCTCTGGTACAGTATGGATTATTTTTTTTTAAATCTCTTCTCACAATAACTCAAATCAGTTATGTTTTCCTTTAAGCCACAGTATGTTTGAGTTTCTACTTTTCTGTAGTAATAGAAAATGGTAGGAATTTGTCTTAGATTGGGGGAGGGCAGGTAAAGGGAGAAAGCTGATCTCAGGGTTATGCTGTCTTTGTTAGACTACTTGGGCCCTCTTCTGAGAATCTGTTATTTGTTCTTTACCAAGTTCACTATACACCACTGAAGTTACGTTGAACATCTTTTCAGCAGTGTTTGTTGCCTGAAGCGCTTACTTTGGCTCAGGTCTGCCCTGTCTTTATTTTCTCCATTTCATACATTGTTCCTAGCAGTATTTCCTGTCAGGAAAAAAGTTAATAATAACCACTTAGTTTGCCTTTCTCCAGATCTGTAGGTATTAGTGAGAATTCCCAATACTTAGTTAAAATCGATGTTGAAATTCTTTGGGGAGAGGATGAGGGATTGTTCGGAAATGGATTTGTGCTGAGTCTCTTCTCTTTGCTCCAAAATATCTTGTGTTGAAGCTTATTAAGTTAGATTATGACCCTTTTGTATTTGGTTGCTGTCATGAGATTTTTTTGGCCTTCTATTACTTTTTTCTCATTCTGTTAGCATCAGGGGGAAAAATTCAGTCAGGAGTTTTAATCTGCTATCTTAACATGGCCCCAAGAGATTTTTTAGTAATTCTACATGGCTCACTATTCCTTTGGTTTAAATGCAATTTTATTTGAAGAAACATGAAGATGAAGAGGGGATAGCAAGATACCTGAGTTATCCTGAGGTTGTATATGAGTCTGTATACCTAAAATGTAAGTTATTTAAAATTATTTCAACACATGGATATTGAACAACGTTCATTTGAGAGTGGGAATAAAATGTATTGAGAAAAGAGCAATTTCTGATGAACAGGAAAGCCCTATTTTTGTTTGATAAATTAAGGAATTGTGTTTTGAGACTTCCAGATCTGTCTATCTGGGAGGGAACTGACACAATTAGGAAAGATTTAGGAACATTGAAGTCAAACCAGGACTCATTCTTAAATGTATATTACAAACAGATTTATGTCCTCTGTAAGACGAGGTCAAGGTGGCTGGTTCTTGGGCACTATAGTACCTCTCCTAGAACTGAGAAGTGAGGGAAATAGAGTTATATGCACAAGTGCAGTGCACATGGAGGTAAGGAGAGAGGTGTGGAGTACCTAGAAGAGGCAAGTTGATGTCCAGGCTTGTAAGATGGCAATCTTACCTGCATGTATAAATGAAATAACAGACTTAGAGGAGCTGTGTGTCCAGAGCAGGGGTGTTGGTCAGCTGAAGGAAGCACAGAAAAAAAGAGAATCACCAAGGATCCCTCTTCTTTTTTCCCATACCAGCTCTGTCCCTGGGAGTGGGACAATTCACCAGTAATCAGACTTTCAGAAATTCCAGTCCCAAAGGCAAGAGGGCCCCTCTTGTGAGCCTGATGTTAAAACACGATCTTCCTCTGATGCCCGCCCCCTTTCTGACTTCATGTCCTCGTGGCAGTTTTCTTGTTCTTGTGAAGGTCTGCTCATGTAGAGGGAGAGAGGAGAGAGAGAGAGAATGCAGAAAATACACAGATTTTAAATATTTCTGAGTCTTTCACAGTGATTTCTCATGGTAATGAGTGGTTTCTGATTACCATTTGGTTTTGCCTGACTATAGGGAGAAAAGGAGATTGTTATGCCAACCTGAATAATTCCAGTCTGGGTGACAATTCTATTTCTCACTCTGATATATTGCCAGCTCACTGCTTTCCTCTGGTCTTCTGTGCATTTCAGTTAGTATGAGTCAGTATTTTTGGGTGTGCTCTCCCCTCAACATTGACAAGGCTGAGTCAGCCTTCCATATAAATGATTGTTTCCATCATCTACCCCTCTTTGTTTATTTCTGTGTTGAACATGGTCCTGTGTTTGGTTAATTCATCTGTGTTAAAATGTGTTAAGACCAAATAAAAATTTAAATCCTGCTGGAGAAAATTTATGAAAACATTTTTTGGATCTCATTTGTCTTCATTGTTGAAACTAAAAGAGAGACATGGGGAAACCAAGATAGTTTCCTGAAATAATCTTGCAAATGTCACTTAGGAAGGTCATTTTAATGTTGTGGATTTATCTCTCTCCTGGTTTGAAGTGTAATGCTCTTTGACTAACTTTCTTGTCCAACCTAATGGTACTAAGGCTACTAGTGCAAACCAAATGTTACTTTGTGAAACACCTTCTGCTCTACCCCTCTCACCCCCCAACTTCTGCCCCAGTCTCTGGCTAGTTCGGGGCATGGGTGTTTGGACAGAGCCGAAAGGTGAAGCTGTTTTCTTGTTGATTTCTGCGGGCATTTGAAATGCTTGTCCTTGTGGTCTTGCTTATTTCAGATCGACCAATTCTTTTGAAAAGCCAGATAATGTGATAAAAAGCACGGAAGAGAGAACATTTGGCATTGGAGAAGGCGGAGAAGGAGAGTTTCTTGAAGGCTGGGGTCTTAAAAACCACTGTATTTATTTTGCATAAACACAATCCCAGTTACAAAATTAGGGAAGAAGGCTTGTTATGTAACAAAATCAAGACAGATAGCTGAATCATAAAGCTGGATGGAGTGTGGAACTTACTTTACCAAAAAACCTTAGAAAAACCCAGTGCATGTATACCTGTAACATTTCATATTAAATGAAGAAATCTAAAAGTTTTCACATTTTGATATGGATTCCAGGCTAAAAAAATTTTATGTAGTTCAAGTCTACCAATTATAGTTCAGCATCATTTTTCTTACACAAATATCATCAAAACATATCATCTCCATTGTCCAAATTTTAGTTTATTTAAAAAGAGATGCAACTTTAAAGAGGTTTCTGATACAACCTGAAAGCAGAATCCATCTAGAATTTTACTTTTTCTCCTTCGTGTTTTATAGTCCTTCCCATCAAAATTTTATAGGGACAGTGCTTTGTGAAATCCTCTTTATATAACCCATTCTCATAGAAACATGAGAAATTTGCTTTCTTTTCACCCCCCTGTTTGAATATTTATATAGAATTAAATAAAACACATTGTTTCTTTAACAAGCACAATGAGTTTGATTACACTACTGACTCTCAGAAAGCAGGAAATTGTCATCGACAGTCTCACTGGCAGCCCAACGGTGGTGAGAACGCAGCCTGCCCAGGGGTTCAGCCACCAGGAATGTGGCGTATCCGTATTGCAGCTGGTTAAGTGGAGGTCAGATAAGAGAGAATTCTTCCTTTATGAGCCTTAGGAGTCATCTTGTCCAAACGTCCCTCACCCCGGAGTTAAGACAATTGGACACCAGGGAGGTAAAGTGTAAAGTGACCAGTAGCAGGTCACAGAACAAGAGAGCTTTTTACAAAAATCTCTGTTTCCTGACTCTTAGACCAATACTGGGAATTGTTTTGTGGTGATTCCTTCTGAATATTCTGCCCCCACCATCCCGTTTTATTGAGATACAATTGACATGTAACATTGCATTAGTCTGTAATATACAGTGAATGATTTTATATATATATATATATATATATATATATATATATATGCTGAAATGATAACCACAATAAAATTAGTTAATATTCATCATTGCACATTGTTACAACTTCTTTTCTTGTGATGAGCACTTTTTTTTTTTATAAAGATTTTATTTATTCATTTGACAGACAGATCACAAGTAGGTAGAGAGGCAGGCAGAGAGAGAGGAAGGGAAGCAGGCTCCCTGCTGAGCAGAGAACCCGATTCAGGGCTCGATCCGAGGACCCTGGGACCATGACCTGAGCCGAAGGCAGAGGCTTAATCCACTGAGCCACCCAGGCGCCCTGTGATTTTTTTAAGATCTCTTTGCTTTAGCAACTTCCAAATATGCACCATAGAATTGTTAACTATGGTCGCCGTGCTGCACGTTACATCCTCAGAATATTTACCTTCCCACTGAAAGTTTGGGTCTTTTAGTCACCTTCCGCTCTACCCCTCCCACCCCCCAACTACTGCCCCAGTCTCTGGCAATCATCAGTCTATGTTCTGTATTTCTATGAGCTCTGTGTTTTAAATATTTAAAAAGTTTTTACTTTTAATTTCTCGAGGAGCCTCCGTACTGTTTTCCACAGTGGCTGTACCAGATTACCTTCCCACCAACAGTGTACAGGGGTTCTCTTTTCTCCCCATCCTCCCTGGCACTTGTTATTTCTTGTCTTTTTTATAATAGGCCATCCAACAGGTGTGAGGTAACCTCTCCTTGTGGTCTGATTGTGCATTTCTCTGATGACGAGTGATGTTGAACACCTTTTCATGGGTGTATTGGTCACCTGGAGGTCTTTGGGAAAAATCCATTCAGTTCCTCTGTTTCTCTTAATTAGATTATTATTTTTGCTTCATATATTTAAATGTATTTGCTTTATATATTTAAACACAAATCTATTTTTATTTGATACTGAGTTCTGGGAGTTCTTTATGTATTTTGGATATTAACACCTTATCAGATACATGATTTGCAAACATTTTCTCCCATTCAGTAGGCTGCCTTTTCATTTTGTTGACAATTTCCTGAACTTCTTGATAGGGATGCTTAACATTTATTTGCAATTATTTCTCTTTTCTAATACATGTTTATAGGGTTATATAGTTCCCTGTAAGTAATGCTTTAGATGAATGCTATGTGTCTTGATATAAAGTATTTTTATTATTGTTCAGTTATTTTCTCATTTCCATCATAATGCCTCCTTTATGAGTTTTTCTTAATTTCCAAACATATGGTGATTTTCTTTTTTTTTTTTTTTTAAGATTTTA
The DNA here is from genome assembly GCF_011764305.1 of Mustela putorius furo. Lineage (NCBI taxonomy): Eukaryota > Metazoa > Chordata > Mammalia > Carnivora > Mustelidae > Mustela > Mustela putorius. The sequence goes on along the minus strand of NW_025422047.1, from coordinate 30,461,814 downwards.
TTTATTTCTTTGACAGAGAGAGAGAACACAAGTAGGCAGAGAGGCAGGCAGAGAGAGGGGGAAGCAGGCTCCCTGCTGAGCAGAGAGCCCGATGCGGGGCTCAATCCCAGGACCCTGAGATCATGACCTGAACTGAAGGCAGAGGCTTAACCCGCTCCATCATCCAGGCGCCCCAAAAGACCATCTTTTGATCTTCATTGCTCCTTGCACATTCCAGCACAAGGATGAGAAAACACAAGAAACCAAATGCGGGAAAAGCTAGAAGCATCAATATCGTCAGGGGGATGCAATGAGGTCCTTTAAACCTTTGGCAAACAGCTGACAAGTGAGGATTCCAGCTACTTCCAAATACCCAAAGACAGAAAGAATCCCAGAGGGAAGTGGAAGTACTTCACAGTCAAAGCCAGAACCAATTCTGGCTGCACAGGCAATACATGGACGTTCTTTATCCCATTTGTTGCAAGGCAATGTCTTCTATGAAACCATTATCTCAGAGGAATCCTCTGAACTGTTCTTCAGCACCAAACACCTCCAAGAAAAAGTCGAAAGGCCTCTGAAATGAACAACTCAGAGAACAAATCAAGAAATTCCCAAACGAACTTTCCCATCAAAGGAAAGTGAGAAGGCTTATGGCAACATTTGTGCCTAACGTGGATGGAACTGGGAAAACTTCTTAATGGAAGCTGGTCTAGTAATGAGAACCCAACGTGGTATGACTCAGCAGCCACCACTTATCTGGAGACATGACACACTCCCAGCCAAGGACTCTGAACATTGCCTAATGTGAGCAACTGGAAACTGAGAGCTACTACAAAGAAAACATCAAGTCATCACAAGAAGATAATCACAGATACCATCTGCCCACGCCAGGTACTCTGGTCCATATTTTACAGACATTCTGTGTTGCAACCTCTTGACCCAGTAATGGTAGGTGTTGTTATCTCGATCTTACAAATTGAGAAGCCAAGATTCGGAGAAGTTGGGTGGCTCATTCAAAATCTCATAACTATTGATGGTGGAACCAGGTCTCCCTGGTTCCAAAGTGTGATTTTTGTTTAACCATTTAGTTATATTTATTTATTTATTTAAACCCACTGGTGTGCAAAAGGATCTGGGGGAGGAAACTATTCCTGAAAGCCCCAGAGCACTTTTTTTTTTCTTTTAAAGGCTTTGTGAAACAGCTCTTAAAAGAATAAGAAAATGTTACTAATAAACATTTTTTGATAATGATATTTGATTCACCAGAAATTTTAAAAAAAAATTTCACATTTATATTCCCACATAATGCAGTCTAAACTTTGATAAAACCAAAAATTTCCAAACTACAAACTTATACCTATGATTACATTGGAAGACTGAAACATACCTCTCTTACAAACTAGTAGAACAAGAAGAAAAAAAAATAAACACTGTATCAATAATTTGAACATGATTTATAATTTATAGAACACAGAACTCAATAACTGAAATATTGAACCTTTCAAATTCACATAGAACACTTATACAGCTACCATTTGCTGGGCTTTAGCAAGCCACAACCAATGTCTAAGGATTGAAATGTTTAGATTCAATTCGTTCTCTCACCAAAATGAAGTTAGGCAAGAAATAAATAGCCAAAAATAACTAGAAAATCACTGTATGTTGACAGGGTGTCTGGGTGGCTCAGTGGGTTAAGCCTCTGCCTTCAGCTCAGGTCATGGTCTCAGGGTCCTGGGATTGAGCCCCACATTGGGCTATCTGCTCAGCATCTCATGCAGTTTTGGGAGCAAATTCACCTTCTCTGTGGAATAAAGCCTCAGTTTTAGACTTCATTACTTTCTCTTTCTTAGAATGAGGTATCCTTTTTAAAAATAAAGACCATCACATAAGAACCACTGTGAATTATCAGAGAGGTCATGCCAACCAATGTCAATTAATTTCCCTTGGGAAAGATGTCTGTAAGAGTTCAAGAAGTCTTTGATACCTAACGCCCAGTGTGTCTGATGCGAGTGCCTGCAGTGTCTTCTGTGACCGTAGTGTTTGGTCCAGAGCCTAGGCTGTAGGGTGAATCCATGTGGTGCACGTAAGAAGAGGGGACAGGGCAGATTCCACAAAGGTAAGACTTTGCCTTAAGTTCTCTTGTTTGGTACTCATTTGATATGAATGGTGAAGCAATTGCCATTTTTCAAAAGAAGAGTGTACTAATCAGTGTCAAATATCAGGCTGTTCCTTGGAAAGAAGCCTTTCCTTTTTCATTTCCTTCACTGTCAAATTTCTGGAAAGGGTAGCCATCATTTGCTGTGATTGTTGGCCAAAACCATTCGGTACTTGAGTCCTTACCTAATCTTTGTTTGACATTCGGTAATATTAATTCTTCTTGAAATCATTTTCTTCTCTGACTGACAGCTGGGACACTCTTCTCTTTACCCTTCTGGTCTCTTACTTTTCCAGTTTCTGTCGTAGGTTCCTATTCCTCTGATCACTCCTTTGACACCCCCTAGCACTCCATTCCTGGCCCTTTACTCATCCTTTGTTTTCCTAGGCAATGGCCGCTGGACTGACGGCTGTCCCTACTGTCTAAGAGCTATTGTCTCTGATGCTGTATTTTATTGATTGATTGATTGATTGATTGATTTGACAGAGAGACATAGTGAGAGAGGGAACACAAGCAGGGGGAGTGGGAGAGGGAGAAGCAGGCTTCCCGCCAAGCAGGGAGCCCGATAGGGGGCTCAATCCCAGGACGCTGGGATCATGACCTGAGCTGAAGGCAGACGATTAATGACAGAGCCACCCAAATGCCCCTCTGGTGCTATATTTTTAAAACAGATTTCTTTCCAGAAATCTAAAACTATTTTCTGGTGGCTCACTGGACATTTCTACCAAGATTGCCCATAAACACTTAAAATTTACTACATCTAAAATGGAGTTCTTTAACTCCCCCTATACTTTCATTCTCTTAGCCCTTTTCTTTCTCTTGTATTCTCCATCTTGGTAAATTCCAGCCATCTGCCCAAGCCATGGACCAGGGAGTCATCTCTCACTCCGTTCTTTCCACTATTTTTCTCCAATTCTAACCTGTCACTAAAACCTCTTCCTTGAGGCTCTCAAATCCACCCCTGCCCTTCCACCCCCACCCCTGCCTTCACCCAGGCCCTCATCCTTTATCACATGGGATATTACTATAACCACCTCCTAACTGCCTCTATTTAATCTAGGCTGTCCTTCAAACTGCCATCAGAGTGACCTTTCCAATACAAAAACTCTATTATGTTACTTCTCTGAATAAAATCCTTTAAACTTCCCGTTGCCTATAGGATGCCATTCAGACTCCTTGGTGTAACATTCAGGGTAGCTCCCTAGCTGGGCTGCTGCTTGTCTACACAGCTTTTTTGTATGAACAAAAAAAAAAACCCATGTTGCCTCCCCCCTCCAATTCCCCCAGGGCACATGTGGCCCAGCAGATGCAGAAGGAGGGCTTGGAGAGTGGAGTGTGCCTTTCTGAGAGAACGAGATACCCCTTCCATTGAGAGGCTGCAGCTCTGCATGTGGGCACAGGTCTTGGCTTAGCAAAGCTTGGGCTAAACCCATTTCATGAACTTGTCCGCTGACCTATTTCCACATCTACACACGTCCCTAAATGTGGCCATACTCCAGCATAGTGAGTTATTTGCAAGCTTTGTCTTTCCTCCAGGATATTGATGATGTCTTCTAGGAACCCCCCTTCCTCCAGCACCCATGATTCATTCCTTCTTGTCTTTCAAGACTTGCTTTAAGTATCATCTCCTCCTGGGAGGCTTCTCCGCCCTCATAGCCTGAATGACTTGCCATCACTCAAGGCATCCCTAACACACGGTCTCTATGTCTGCCGCATCACTTTGTCATACTGTTGGAATGATTAACTTTTACATTTGTCTCCCTCTGTACTTGGTGAACAACTTAAGGGCAGAAGGTAATATTTTATTCATCTTTATATTCCTGGCTTGGTTTGGAGAGATTCTCACTAAATTAATCGTAGGGCAACTGCCGGAAATGAGGCAGAACCAGAGATTCTAGGCTTAGACAGAACTACAGGGCTTCTGTGTGTCATAAACAATTAAGAAAATAGTAGGACTATGTAGCAAGGCAAAACCAATGCCAAACACTCTGGAAAGGAATCGGCATTTATTGATGAGCAAAGGCAGAAATATGAAGAGGGTAAATGTTGACAGTAGACAAGGAAAGCATTGGTCTTTCAAGAAGCATATTAAGGGCCTCACGGCAAAGTTAGAGCTGGCCAGACGTCGGAGATGGCTCTGATGGGAACAGGGCAGATGACTAAGAACAAACTTGAATTAAGCCGAAGAGCAGAAATGGGAGCTTCTGTTTAAAACCCACTTGTGCAACTGACTGGATGTTCGACCTCTGGGCATCATTAACCTCTGTGTCTTAGTTTCCACATCTGTAAAGTGGAGATAGTAGTGCTTCCCAACTTCAAAGAATTAAAGATTAATCAATGTCGGGGAGAATGTCTCTAACTTGGGCAAATCTATGTAAATATCCAGAGTGGCATGCAGGAAAGTAAGGTGTAAATACGAAAGAAAAAAAAAAAAATCTGAGCTTCCTTTTCATGTATTCCAAATGTTAAAAATGAAAAAAAAAAATTGCTCCTGTCCTCATCCTGGAAAATGCCAGCAAGGAAAGAGCAGTTAGATGTGCATATTTTGTAAGAAGTCATTTTAATGGTTAGACGTCTTTTATTCTTCTGCATGACTGCAACGTGCCAACATTACGTGAGGGTCGCACACATATGGGAGGTGGGAGACCTTGCTTAACAAAATTTTGTGAAAAAACTGTGGCTCCAAAGCAGAGGTTTGTGAATTTGGGCTTGGGACCGAGGCCTCCTGGGTGAATCAGTGTGAACCGAAGGGAGCTGATCATGCTGGGAGTATTGGGCCAGTGATCACGGTTAGCGTTAGCGCTGGAGCGGGTTATGAACTTAAGGCTTATGGGAGCTTCCTTATTTCCTCCTTTTCCCTATCCATTGCCCATCTCCCCTCTACCAGATGGGTGGCCCTCCCATGTGATCCCCAAATTAAAATGTTAAGAATTCACAGTAGGCCCCTCCCTAGCTTTCTAAAAAAGGGTAGACTTCCCCAGCGGATTGGCTGGCTTGAGGGCCTCATGAGGCCGAGAGGGCTGATGGGTGGAGAGGAGGGATGTAGACAGCCAAGAGAGGTCAAATAGCCCCATAGCAGAAAATAGAACAGACACCAGAGGAGTTCTGGTGGTGCAGGAGGGAGGGAGACAGGCCCCAGGCCGGGAGGGAGGAGGGGGCTGGGCTGGCAAAGGTCCAAACCAGAGTTGGGGCCTTTGTGTGGGGGAGGAAGGGTGAGGAGAGGTTTGGCCTGCTTGGGAAGGTGGTGTCATATCATGGGAGAAATTTAGAATTTTTACAGGGTCATGGACTAGGGGGTGTGTCTGTCTCTTCGATTCCACTTCCTCTTCTTTTAATGAGTTTGTGTATCAAGATTGGTCTTGAGGCAGACTATTCAAGAAACTGGAAGATTTTTAAATGAGGCAGTGGAGAGGGCAGTTGAATTATAGATGGAATAGTCCAGCGTCCGTGAAGCCTTGAGCTGGTTTGCTGGTCACTTGGATGGTGGGATTTGGGGCTGATCAGATCTGGCTCAACGACTCCAGCAGTGTCTCCTACCCCTGTTCATGGTGCTCACTGCTGGACACTAGCCCTACCTTTTCTTAGACACACTTGGACGTCAAGGAGAGGAGAATGTGATCTAAGGTCAGGCCAAATACACCCATGGACTGTCCTCAAAAGTGAGATGTTACTGGGGGACTGGGAAGTCTCAGATGCTTGGGTTGGTATCTCCCTATTGGGGAGAATCTCCCTATTGGAGATTTCAAATTACATTGTTTTGCCTGCTGGCCAGTTAGAAACTGAGACTGGAGAGAAGTTTCTCTTGCATGAAGTGTCGACAGCAACCTTTACTGTATTATGGATTTGTACATAACCCTGTTATTATGTACAACCTTCTATCTTGAGAGGATAATTTCTCCGTTGCTTTGCTCATCATTGGTTTTTCTTGTGAATTGTGCGATGAATGTATTATCCAAGAAGCAGGCCTATGACCTTCAGTGATGTTAAACAACAAAATAAAGTCGCTGGAGATGCTTTTTGTACTGTTACTGTGTTTGTAGATGTTAACCTTATGGTAGAGTCCCGGCAGAGTGGTTTAGATCAGACTCTGATATCCTGAGCAGCTGGAGCCCTGATGTGTATACAGAGGTAGGTAAGGTATGGATGCCCTTTCCAAGCGCTGTACCCACCTCACTGGTCTCTCCCACCGGAGGGAGGAAGCTGGAGGATGGGCCCCAGCTCTCTGGACACGGGTGGTCATTATTTAAAAGAGAGTTTACGTTACCATACTGCTGCTCTTCCCTTGGCTTTCAGAGATGAACTCCTTTTTCTTTATTGGTATTGCCCAAAATGGAATAATAGAATAAACCTTGTGTCTGCTTTTATCTCCTGAACAAGAACTCTTCGGTGACACTTCTTTGGGGGAGTCTGGGATAATTAATTTGCTCCCCCCTCCATCTTTCTCAATGCATTTAATTTAAACTTTCTTAATGAAAACTCATCTCTCATAAATGCCGGGTTGGCCCATTTTGTGTATGCCCGCTCTGTCCTGCTTTGAGTGATGTGTAAATAAGAGGCAATCTGGTGATGAGTTTTGCTTGTGTGGTGTGGAAGGGTGGAGAGGGGGGAGGGTTTGATGAATAGAGGCAACCAGAAAGTGTACTTGATAATAACATGGCCATGATTGATGTTGTAATTCCTGAAAAATTATCATTGTGATATAATTATTTGTTTATGAACTGTGCCCTGAGACTCCCAAGTTTGTGATTATTCATGGCACAGATAAAACTCTAAAGTCAATAATTCATCAAGGGTATAATGGTTTTGTTTGGGGGAGGTGTGGGGGGGTCACATGGATATTACATCCTGTTTCTGACACTTCCGCTATAAATCTGAAAACTCCTTCCGTACAAGGAAGAGCCACCTCCTTACGCTCTGCTTTTTTTTTTTTTTTAAGTAGCTTTAATAGTTTGCATACATTTTGAAAACCGAAACTAATTTTACTTTTCTAGAACAATTCTTTCAACACAGGAATGTAGTCTGAGTCATTCGTACTGGTGGATCTCGTGACTGCCAAATAGGGAGAGATGAACGGAAGGGTGAAAACAACTGTGCTTTGTTTCCAGAAAAGTACAGGATGGTTTTACACTAATTTCTTTGATTTTGATCCATGCAAGGGGACAAAGGGAGACAAAATGAGGCCCCATCATTTTCAGAGAGTTGATGAGTCTGGCCTCATGACTCCTTCTTGAATTTTGAGTGGATGCTTTTACTCATACATAGCAGGAGTCTTGGCGTTTCTAACCCCATTCTGTCCCCATAGACAGGCTGATATGGTAATTTGTCCAGTTTTGCCCATTTCCTTTTCATGGTTGGTTTTTCCCTGCCTCAGCCCACTGGGACTTTTGTTGTGGATGTATTGTGTGCCAGAAAGCTTTCAGAGTCACCAGGGGCCAGGCTCACCTCTGCAGCAGGGCTGGAGGTGAAGTGGTCTCATGGAGCGTGTCAAGTACAATAAGAACGAGAAACGTGTTTTCACAGGGACAGACTCTAGCTCACCTTCCATGCCTAATGAACTAGTGAACTTCTTTTGTTAAACTGCTTTTCACCTAAGCACATGGCAACATTACATGAGGGTCACACTCATACAAGAGGTGGGAGACCTATCTTAGCAAAAGTTTGGGAAAAAACCAAGGCATTCTGGTTGACCAGAAGCTCAAGATGAGATAACAATTTGATCTGGCTGCTAAGAAAGTGACTGTCTTCTCAGGCTGTTTTAATTGAGAGCTCAGAGTCCTGGGCCACCTGGCTGGCTCAGTCAGTAGAGCATACAACACTTGATCTCTCAGGGCTGTGAGTTGAAACCCCATGTTGGGTGTAGAATTTACTTAAGAAATCCCCCACACCCCCAAAACAAACCTCAGAGTCGTGAGCAAGAGATGTACTGGGACTTCCTCCCATGTTGGCACCAAAGCACACATGGAGATCTCTGATTGACCCCAAGTGCCATATTTCAATAAGACCTTTTAGAAGTTGAATTATGTCCTTGAAAAAGTTATAGTTGTAACCCCCAATACCTCAGCATGTGATATTAATTTCATTTCCTTCTCATAAAAAAATACTATAAATGTAATTAGTGAAGGTGCAGTCATACTGGAGTAGGAAGGGCCCATAATCCAGTATGACTGGTGTCCTTGTTGGAAGAGGAGAGACACAGTGGGGAGAATGCCATTTGAAGACCTAGAGACACAGAGGGGGCAGATGGCCCGTGACAATGGACGCAGAGATCGGAGTGATGAATCTACAAGTCACGGGGTGCCAAGGATTGCCGGATTGCTGGTAACTGCTAGACACTAGGAAGAGCCTCTCCCTCAGAGCCTGCCAGAAGGAACCAACCTTGCCGGCACCTTAAAATCAGGTTTCTAGCCTCCAGAACTGTGAGAGAATAGATTTGTTTCCAGGCACTCAGTTTGTGGAAAGCAAGCAGCCCTAGAAAAGCAATACAGGGTCCCTGACAAATTCTGATGTACCTGGATGAGAGTGCCCAGCCTGGGGAAGACATCTGCCCTAGAGCTACTGGAGGGACAGTTGGAATAGCAGGTGATGACCTAGAGAGTTACTGAACTCTGATGACCATCTGCATATTTTTGAAGGCCACTCAGAGAGCATAGGGCTCCACTAAACTCCAGAGGCAAGATTGCAGCTCAGCCTCCTCTAAAAATTACAACTGTCTGATAGTGGGCTAGGAAGACCCTCACCACTAGAGTTAAGGAGACATGATTTCTACACGAGAGTTGCTAAGATTCATGGGATGATACCCAAGTTTATAGCTCATCAGTGAGGATTTGTTATTAAATGGTACCTACTTGAAGATCTAAGACCATTGACTTGGTGGTCTGTGTCATATGATGTCAAAGCTTACTAAGTTGGCAACTTCTTGGGCTCCTTCTTCTAATTCCCTTCTCTATTTGATTTGCCTAATTTATTGCTGTATGTAGAATAGGTTGTGTGATGGACACATACACACATCCTGCGGCCAACATTTATTGATAGTCCAGCTGTATGGACTACTCAGGAAGGCAGGAATGAACAAACCTGTTGCTTTGCCCCCTTTGCTATTCCTTTCTTGATAGAAACTCAAGCTATCCTGCTGTTACCAGTTGGACATTTCTAGTGGAATATTTGCCTCTTGACAAGTTGTTTCATTTTCTTTCTTTCCTTCCTTCCCTCATTCCCTCTTCCTTCCCTCCCTTCCTCTCCTTTCCTTCTTTCCTTTCTCCCTTCCTTTTTCTCCCTCTCCCTCTCTTAGTCTTACATGTCTTCACCCATCAGCGTTCTGCTGGTCTTTACTGAGCGTAGACTATCTGTGAGTTACTGAACTAGGTACTAAGAGAGGACATGAAGATGAACAAGCCATTGCTTGTGTTTGGGGGGGTTTACCAAGTCAGCCCCCTTCTTTATAATGATTTCTTAGGGGAGATGGGAAAGCAGGAGCAGTGAAGGCTGATCACTTACCTCAGCACACCACAGTCATTTTGTAAGCCTGCTAGTTGTGATCATTCTTCAGGAATTATGCCCAAGGACAAGGTTTGCCTTTTGTCACTATATGATGTGAATGACGGGCAAAGGTAATTTTCTTTCTCTCCTAAGTTCTACACTCTTTCTACTTGTTGAACCTGGTTAATCATCATCTTAGCCTGAACAGACTATCTTCTAGGCTTCACAGTATACATTAGGTTTTACCTTCGATGCAGCGCACAGATCTGGTTGACTTCAAATCTGTTTTAAACGTGCTCAGTGTAAACCAGCTTTGTCTAGGAGTAGGCAAAGATGGGTCAGAATGCCAATCTGTAAGGACTAAAATCAGTTTCTTTATGCTCAGCTGATGCATAGCTTCCCTCTTGTCCCACCTGCTGCCCTTTCTGAGATTTTCTTTTTCCCTTGTTCTTTATGGACAGATAAACAAGTCTCAGTATAGGCTGGGGAAGAGAAGAGGCCGGGTGCAGAGAGCTGGCTGCAGATCCCTGTTCTGTCCATGACCTGCACGCCGGAGTCTCAACACATTGCCTGGCTGCCGGCCTGGCGAGGGAGAGGTCCTGCGCCTCTGGGAGCTCCTGGCCCTGGCTTGGCTGCCAGCCCCGTGGCCGGGGAGGCGGCAGGGCTTCCTGACTGTCTGTGGTACTGAGCCCAGAGCTCACTTGCTCTCTTTTGGGCCCAGAGAGGTTTTTCATTTCATTAGTGACATATTTTAGCTTTGATGGGTACAAATAAAGGCCAGGGAACTTGCTAATACTAAGGGAGGCTTGAGCTTGGGTAAGAATCCAGGATTTCCACTACTTCTACTACAGATGCTTCAGGATTTCTTCGCATCCATCCCTGGCCAGCTTCTTCTTTTCAACTCTCATTGCCGCAACCTCCAGATCACAGGGCTGTAGCGGTGTCCAAGAATAAAGTGTTATGGCCGACAGACATTGCCACCAGGCAACAGAGGTTCAGCCCTAGTACCACACTGCTATAAGTGCCCCTCTGCCTCTGCAGATCCTCCCCTATGGAAAGTTCTGGAAACAATCACTAAGGGCCAATGTCAGCAGCGCCTACCAGACTGAATACCTTGGGCAGGCTGCCTTCAGCACTCACTCCCTTCAGGATTAAGCTTCCAGGTTCAACAGTGTTTTGACTTACTCTATTCTTCTGACTCTCAGAGCAAAAGAGAAAGAAACCTTGGAAGAGTGTTGGGAGAACCAATTCAGCATTCTTCCTTACCTTCTCCCTATTTCACATTTTCAAGTATTTATTTCAAGGACCTGTAGAGGGCACCATAGAGAAATTGAGGGCCCCACAACTCTAACCACATTTCCAGGTCTGCTGATCTGACGCAAGCCTCCATTAGTAAAAAGCACCCTCAAACTGGCAAAGGTCATGGAAGGCTTAAACTAGGGAATGACCTTTACAACAGTTGGTGGTTCTCCGACAAAAGCGTTTGCCTTTTGCTTCGGCTCAACCCATTCCCCGCTCTTCCTTGTCTAGAGAGCACAGAATTAACAGGAGACCCATCTGTATCCTTCTCTGAGAGATAGCAAGCTGAAGTTTTCTTTCTTTTCTTTTCTTTTTTTCTTTTTTTTTTTTTGTTAGCCAGCTAACCTGCCTTCAAACGTGACAGGCTGTAGGCTGCGCATTGACCTAACTAATAACACAGCCCGAACAGGACTTACTCTGTCTGGAGAAAGAAAATACATATTTAGTATAAAGAGAAGATATAAGCAATGGAACGGTTGGTTATACATTATAGATTATAATAAATGAAAATATCGAGTGCATTTTCCATGATTAATGGGTGAAAACTGTCATCGTGTACCATGCATTAATCAAGAAAAAATGCACACTTCCCATAGCGGTTAACGTGCAGGCCCATTGTTCAACTTTGATAATGTGCATAATATGCTTAGTATGACAATGAGTTGGGGTAGCTGAAAATTTAGGATGGTTGCAAGTTTGGTGTAGTATTTGGATTAGCATCTTAATCTGTGCCTTGTCGGCCTCATTGCGACACAAGCTATGCATTTTTTTTTTTTTCCAAAACTAGCAAAAATACAGATGCATCTTTTTTTTTGGTAACTTTTTTTTTTAAATCAAGGGTAATGACCAAGGTACCTGCTTAAACAAATACTACCAGCATTCATTAGTTAGGATGGTTACATGTAAAAGAAATGATGCGAGATAGTAACAAATTCAAGAGAAGTTTATTATGAAAATGGCACCTGCGGATGAAAAAATTAAGTTACATAAAGACAACCATGTGTGTGACATGTATGAGAATCTACAAAAGTATAAAAAGAACCCTGTTGTAAATGAAGTATGTACATTTCTGATTTGCAGCATTATCAATGGTCAATGAAAAAAAAATGTTTCAAAATAAGCCAGGCACTCAGGAAGTTAGGTCCGGTTAGCTTCACACAAAACAAATGTACCATAGCTGTCGCTTTGTAATGTTTTAATTTTTTTTTATATATATTGTAGAGTTGGTAACACTGCTAAGATTTTTTACGAACAGAATATCCCTTTCCCCATTATTCAGCTACTTGGCACCAGTCTCCTCATAAAAGTTTTCATATATTTGTACAAGAAATAGTTAAAAACACAGACACAGTCTTCACAGGTAATGAAGTGTTTTTTTTTTCATTTTGTAATTTTAAACACTATGGATTTAGACAGCAGCTGTGATTATCTGTTAGTTTAAATCACCAGAAATCATTTTGACACAACACAGAAACATTTATAAAAGAAAAAAAAAAAACCAACAGCTGTCTAGCTGTTCTTTGTAGCTGATAGGTGCATTCCTTTGATTGTTCAATAGCTAGAGTAGAGCTTCTAAAATTAATCTTTAAATATCCTGACTGGCCTTCTTCACTTTCGAAACCTCCTTAAATCCTTCAAGTAAGCTCACTGGTAAAATTTGTGGCGTTTCGCTTTGTTTATTTATTATTCCACAGTGATGTGGGCCCAACTCTCGGAATCAAAGGTCCTAGAGGAAACCACTCAACACAGTGATATTCAAAGGACAGCCGAATTACAGTATTAGCATTGCACACATAAACAAATATATAGGACAATTCTATATTCCATTATCCCCTCCCCTTTTGTTTTTAAAAAGTGTTGGTTGACCTTTGAAATAATTTTCTGTCTCACTGGTTAATTGCTTTGTATGTATTGCTCCATCAGCCAACCTGGAAGGAAACCAAAGAAAAGCACCCACTGCTTATATAGGTAGAGCACAAGGGACTCTGGGAATGTTAACAACTGAGGCTATATGGCATCAATTTATTTAATATATCTGAGCAGTATTCTTCAGTGCTTCGTGGTGCACTCCAGAAGAAAAAGTCATACCCAGAACTCCACTGTGGGAAAAAAAATGGCTCCATTAACCTTGAGCTAGTTAAGAGTCTTTTTATCTCTGAGAATGAAGAAGATTTTGGAGAAGGGGCAGGGTGGGGGCAGGGAGGAGCGATGGGGAAGGGAAAGGAGAAAGGAGAGGGAGGGAAAGAAAGGAAAGGTTGGGAGAATATACACCAGCAAAGCAACAGCAGGAATGTTAAAAAGTGGAACGGAAGATTCACAGACAGTAGAAGCAGCTTAGGGTGACATTACGGAGGAAGGCCACCACACAAAACTCACTAACCCCCAAGAATCACTGATTCACTAGGACTGTAGGAATGGGACTGGACCACTCCGGACTAGAGATAGAGCACAGAGAAGACAAAGGACAAAACAACTACATTAGCTTAGTATATACTGCATATAGCAACACACATTGAAACTGCAATGGGACTGACAGCCAAGGACACGTACACATTGCACACATTACAGTTCTCACATCTGTTATTAGATGCCTTAAAAACAGCTGCCAAAGATGGAGTGGAAGAAGAATTTATACTTGACAGTCATTTGGAGTGTTTGACACTACACTGATTTCTGGCAACAAAGACAAAATAGGAGATTTTTTTTCTTTTTCTTTTTTTTTCCTTTTTTCTTTTTTTTTCTTTTTTTTTTCTCTTTTTTACTTAATGTGCAGTTTTCAGTTGCAGTTATCTGTTTGAAGCTTATTAACCCATTCTTTAGTTTTAAACCGTACTGGTTTCCACCTAGAAAGAAGAGAACCAAAGGGGAAAAAAAATGTCATCAAATCAAATCAGTCCCCCAGAATACAACCTTCCTTTTTTTTGTAGCAAGAAATGAAAAAAAAAATTAAAAACATGTTAAATATCTTTTCTTTCTTTTACTCTGAAGTGTTACTGAAGTTGTAAAAATTAGCCTCAGTTAGACTGAGAAAAGGAAAAGAAACAGCTCAAAAAAAGGCAGTATGTATCTAAACTGCTCCTCAAATCAGTTTGATTGAGTTTTCCAAAAGCCCCTTTAAAAAGGGCTTTACTGACCCATTAAATTTAATGTGAGGCTATGTTTGTTAGTTGGGAGGTAAAAAATTTTAAGTCCTGCAGCAAACGTTAATGAGGGCTTTGTCTTAACTAACCAAGGAGACTGCAGCAGCGGACTCCAGACCAGGACAGAACACATTTTTTTTTTTTTCCCAAAACCCAGCCCAGGAGCTGCATTTTGTATGAAGACATTACAGATTAATAAATGATAGCACCATGGTTTTAGAAATTAAGTTAATGTTTCAGTAATTAACATTTAGTCCAACTTTTTTTTTTTTTTTAACATTCTAGTCACAGGCCAGAAATTAAGTTTAAGAACCCAAATTATTTTTATGTGCAAGTAAGAAAATCTTAAAATCTTAACCATAAAAAGAGAATTAAATTCTGCATAAAATTCTAAAATACTATCCCCCTATTTTTTTTTTTTTAAAGGAATTAGGAACCAAAACAAAACAAAAGAAAAACCACCCCATTTCATTTGACTTAGTCAAACAGGGCACATTGTTTATGCTTGTCTCTTTCAATCTTGATCATATCAAGATCTTGCTGAAGAAACCCCATGGTTGTCACTTGAGAAATCTCTTGACCACAAGACTGAGTATTCTATGGCAGAGGCATATGCACATTAAAGACATCTTAATAAAGATGCAAAGGAAAGCAAAACAACCCAACACACATCTCAGAAGAAGACAAAATGGCAGGCAACTGGTCATCTGACTCTCTGAAGGCAAAAAATAAACATATCTTTACAGGAAAGAATAAGTCAAGTTAAAGAAAGAGGGGGTGGGACGGGGGTTCGTCGTGGTGAGAGAGGACGCTGACCTGCTCGAATTCAAAGTGCTAGAATTAAAAGGTCTAAACGAAAACGCAGACGATGCCTCCGGGCGGAGCCCTGGCCCGCACTGGGCGGCGCCTCAGTCCTCCTTGCGCTCCAGAGTCTGTGCCGCGTGGATGCCGTTGCTGTAGACGGGGAAGGGCAGCGTGGAGAAGAGTCCCTCGGCCGTGGTGAACACGTTGCCGGCGGGCATCTGCGTCAGGCTGGCGGCGCTCACGGCGCCCCCGAACGGTCCCGACATGTTGAGCCGGTGCACGTGGTGGTAGAGCATCTCCATGGGTGTCTTGGGGTCGAGGCCGAAGCCGGGGCTGTTAACGTCCACGAAGTTAACAGCGTGCGCGTTGGGCAGCAGGTTGCCCTGCATGGCCAGGGTCACCTCTGCGGGCGCGTAGCGGATGGTGCCGGTGGTGTAGACCCTCTGCGCGGCCGTGCTCGTGGCGGCCAGGGTCCCCGTCACCCTGTGCACCAGCGGGAGCACGACGTTGCCCGCCTGCAACCTCTGCAGCGCCTCCAGGTCCCCAGTGTACAGCAAGGAGTTGGACGCGCTGGGGCCGCCCCCGCTGCCAGCCCCGCCCCCGCTGCCGCCCCCGCCGCCACCACCGCCCCCGCCGCCCCCGGGGTGCTTGTCCCGAGGGGACGCCGAGAGGGGGGGCGACAGCGGGTCGGAGGCGACGGGGGCCAAGGCCGAGGTGGCCGAGGCGCCGAACTGAGTCTTGCGGGCGGCAGCGCCGTCGGCGCCCGGCGGGGTGAGGACAGAGTCGGGGATGGCCACGTGCAGCCCCCCGCCGCTCCCGCCGCTCTGCGGGGACGGGAAGTGCTCGGAGCTGGGGGGCTTGGTCATGCTGTAGGGGGACTCGTTCCTGGAGATCTCCCGGTTGGGCGGGTAGTTCCAGATGCTGCTGTCGTTGTCGAAGTTGATGGGTTCCGAGATCTCCGTCTTGATCTTGAGCACCGAGGCACTGTTGGGGGACGACAGCAGCCGCGGGGGCTCCACGAGGCCCGCGTCCAGGCCGCCGGGGCTCGATGCGCTGGACAGGCGCCGGCGGCTGGCGCTGCCGCCCTTCTGCCGTTTCCGCCTCTTCTTGCGCTTCTGGTGCTTGCTGGAGGCCTGCGCGCCCGCCTCGCCCGCGCTGTCTGAGTCCTTGGCGCTGTCGGACGTGAGGGACTCGCAGTTCTGCAGCCGCAGGTCGGACTCGCTCTCCACGTAGCGCTCCACCTTGATCTGCATGGGGCCCAGCGCGCCGAAGCTGTCCTCGCCCGCTTTCGGGTTCTCAAAGTCCGAGTGCTCAAAGCTGTCGTCGCTGTCGCGGCTGTCCGGGTTGCTGGAGCTGTGGCCGTCGTCGTTGCAGTTCATGTCGTTGTCGCACGCGTTGCCGGACTTCTTCCTGTCGGGTTCCGGGTCTTCGCTGTTCTCGGACTGGTTACCCTTCTCGTCGGACTTGGAATTCTCGTTGTCCTCTGTGTGGGGCCAGTGGCCGGAGGTGGCATTGGGGAGAGAAGAGACCAAAGACATCAAATTAGCAGGGCAGGACCCATGTCCCCCTGCGGGGTGGGGTGGGGTGGGGAAGGGTGGGGACGGGTAGGGTGTGGCAGGACTAGGGAGGTGTGTTGCCCCACCTGAGCTGCTCTCCGACCTTAGTCACCTAAAGCCTGGGCTTTCTCTCTCTCTCTCCGGGGGCCTCTATTAGCTGGGCCTTTACTCCAAGTGTGGTCTGTAGACCAGCTGCACTGGCATCACCTGGACGCTTGTTATAAATGCACAATCTCAGCTTTTCACCCAGGCCTGCTAAATCAGATTCTATATTTGAACAAGATCCCCAGGTGATCGTTTGGCATATTAACATTGGAGAAGTCCTACAAAAATATTCAGGGCGTCAGAGTCAATAACCTGGAATAAGACATTAGTGACACAGAAAAATGATGGTATGCAAGGTGACTTTCTATGGAGGTCTGTAACCCTCCGTGAGTGAATATTTGTTCATTATTGAAAACCACACTCCTAATTCCTGAAGTTATTTTTCTCTGTAGTGCTTAGCCATGCAGGGAATCAGACGGTGCTTATTTTTATTGACTTTGATCTATTCCCGCAACTAGAATATAGGCTCTGTGGGGGCAGGTCGTGGAACTATCGTCTTTTTTTGTTCCCTGCTCCCGCACCGCACATAAATAAGGAGCAGAGCCTGTCTATTCTAGAACTTCTGCCCTACTAAAGAACTTTGAAATGAATTTGGTTTAGGATAAGAAAACAGTCAAGATCCTCTGTGCTTTGGCATCTCCTCCTGCTTCCCTGAAGTTATGTCCAGGGTAGAGGGATATGGGCATACAAGCCTGGAGAGCAGGTGCCCTAGGGATGGAGAATGATGGTGGGCAACCCCTAACCATCTGGCACATTAGAGATTTTCCCAATAATGCAGCTTAGGAGACTTAAGGAAGATGCTGAGTTTATGGCTCTGCTGTGGTGCTTTTGGATGGCAGCCTAGACTAGAACCTCCGGCAAACTGTGGAACTACTTCATTTCCATAGAAGAGGTTGGATTAGAAGAGGTTTAGGAGTCTCTGCAGCTGTAAGATTCTGTGAGTTCTGTGCTCCTCCCCGGCTTTAAGAGTGTCTGTGGAATGGGAGTTGGGGATTGGAGGAAAAATAAATTTTTAAATTAACTTTCTTTTGCCCCAGAGAACTACTAGTAAGTCTACTTTCCGAAGATTCATTCACCAATGCCATTAAGTATCCCGCTTTGGAGGCTCAACCCCAGCTTGGCAAGGGTGTGAATATCTGGGGCTGAAAGATGCAGACTGTCTTAGATGTTACTGTTTAAAGAGCCCAACTCTAGGCGGGACTCCTTCTGTGTGGCCAGTGGAGGGCCGACATGGAGCAATTGCTAAATCCGTCAGTCTCTATTTGTGTATAGAAAGCATGTACACATGCATATGTGTACATATACATGACACACACATATAGACACCACGTATGTGTATATACATATATATACATCTATATGTGTGCACAGATGTATATAGGCAATACGTAAACACACACACGTGTGGTGAAAGAGACTCTGTCTCAGCTCAATGTAACCTATGTCTCTGTACCCATGGAACCGTTGCTCTGCTCTGAGGGCCACCCTCGGGCCACCACCCACCCCTCGCGTTTGGACAGGCAAGCCGTGAGCGCAGAACATGGAGAAGGAGGAATACCTGTAATACCTGAGGTATCTTTAGAGTCTGATTCAGAGTCGGACGTCTCCGAAGATTCCGACGTTTTCTCAGGCAGGTGGGGGAGCTGTGCGATATCCATGGGTGTGTCCTTGTATTCAGGATTACTGCAGGGGGGAGGGAGGCACTCATCAGGAGGGCAGACACCCATTCTCGATGGTCTGCTGTGGACCATCTTCTCCCCACTCCTGGCCCCAAGTGTCTGGAGTTGAGAGAGTTTAAAAGCCACTGCGAGAAAGCATTTCCCAGCTCCCCATGGGACTTGTGTGGGAGCTGGGATTTTGCACACTGTGGCTACAGCTGCACCCCGCTACAATGGCTGAACACCCACGTGCCACAGGAAAGCCCCTAAAAGGCTTTTAAATAATCAGGGAGCACTGGGGGCCGGAGCACTGTGCTGCTTGACATTTGTCCCAGTTGAACACCTGGGGACAGAGGGAGGGTGAGAAGTACCCTCAGCTCAGCCTGCCCATGCCTCCTGGTGTGCCCTGTCATCTCTTGGGCTCCTAAGGAGTCCATTGCCTCAGTGCCCTCATCTTGGTTCCTTGATGGAGCTTCTCAGCTGTTCTGAAGGCTCTAAAGCGACTGGGGGTGGGGGAGGTCGTGTGCTGAGCCCTCGGCGCCTAACGATCTGACAGACGCACAGGTGCACCTCGGGATGCATGGATTATGGCTACTAAACTGTCAACACACCCATTACAATCACATTTTCAGCCGCTCATGTGGTGTACACCTGTGGCTTGTTAAGCTGGGACTCTGATTGCAGTGGGGTGAGTCCCAGTGTGAAAGAGGCCCTAACAGAATGGATCTAAGCCCGTTTGCACAAATGGGCTTAATTTTTGTTCTATTTTTAATTCAGAAAGAGGCCTCTTCTGGCAAAGAGAGTTGCGTTCGGTCAGTTTGAGTTGGTTATCTTCTAGAAATGCCCCTTGAAGGCCAGCCCAGTGTATGAGCAACATGGGCTCCTGTCATCTCAAGACACAAGGAGAGCCCTTTGCCTTGAAGTGGGAAAAGGCTTCTTCTACCCTACCTGGTGGCTGGCCAATGTCCCTTACAAGGGGCGATCATAGATCCATTTGCTAATCTCTAGTGAAATGCCGATATCAAAGAGCCATGGTTTCAGTAGCTACTCTATAATGGTCGGTGTTGCTGGGAGGGTTAATTCACTAAGATGGATAGTCAGGCATTTGCACCATAGTGTGAATTAGCTTCAGTGGCAGATCTTTCAACAATCAGATGAGACTAATGGGGGGGACAGTGGCCTTAGCACTTAAGCAGTCTCTGAACACTCTGGAATCCCTGATTCTAGAAACACATGAGGGAACAGGAAGAAGAGAAGTAGAGGAGTGTTCATTTTGGAACAGGGAAGGAGAGGCCTGAATGGACCTAGAAGTGAGGGATTCTGAGGAGGACGAGGTGGTATAAAAATATCGCTCAGGGAAGAACAAAGGACAGGAATGTGGGAGAGGAAAAAAAAAAAAACTTCAGTAAGTAGCTCTTTTGCTAATATTTAGTAGTTGCTATTTTGCCAAAGTCAAGTCCTTTTTTTCTGGATCTTTAGCTTATAGACGTGATGCCGATGAACAGAAGACATGGTGCAGTTTCCTTGGCTAATGCCCATCTGTACTGGTCTCCTTCACAAGTCATTGGTCACCCAACTTGTAGCCTTTTATTATTGAACTCAAGGTGAGTCTTTGGGTCAGCTGAGATAGGTCTACCATGTTTGAGATCGAGGTTCTTGAGTCTGAAAACTGGTCTTCCATCCTCTCCCTATGGAATTAGGTGGATGACAATCACCAGACACTTAGGAGTGTGTATCCTTTGATCCCTGGCTAGATAAGGGTGTTGACCCCCAATTTCATGGACTAACCTCTCCTTAACCCGTCTCATTGCCTCCATTTGGGGGCAGAGTAGGATGTCATGGGACCAATGAGGCAGTAAGAAAGATCCAGACCAAAAGAAATCTCCCTGAATGGGAGGGGCAAGCACATGGATGACGGCAGTACCCTATGTGACCTCAGCGCGGGGGACAGATGTCTTCTAGTCTGTGGTGTCTCTGTTACTAATGCCTGCTTTCTGGTAGTAATGGGTCTCTTTGGCACAACACCATTTTTGACCAGCCAAAGGGTGTTAATGCCACAACACCTTATTCCATTTTCTCTCTGGCATGTGAGTTCTTATAACCTGTATCACACAACGCCACCGTTCCACAAACATCTTGGCAAAAGGATTCCTTGATGTCAGAACCCATCTTGAGCATATCACAAACACAGGGGAAAGTTTGCATGAAAGTCAGGCCTCCGAGAAAGACACACAAAATACACATACTTGGACTTTTAGACAGAATTAATGTAGAGTAGAAGAGGTCAAAGAAGGAAAAAGAAAGTAGATAAATGAAGACTGTTTTAAGTGGTGCACATTAAGGCCCTCTCTAGAGCAATAATCATTAGTGTCTGATTGATATGTTATTGGTAGCAAGCACATTCATGCCTTCGAGTCATCACCAACGCACACGAACACACTCGGAAGCGTCAGTGTACCGATGAGCCACGGTTGTCAGCATCTCAGCCCTCATTTGGCTGTCTCCCAGAAAAACGGGATTCAGGTACTCCCTGTCTTGATTATCAGCCAAAGGGCACCAACTTCCATTCAGAAGACCTACTGGAAGCTTTCCTATTCAGACCATGTGGGGGTCCAGAGTGGTGGGTTTTGGCCAAGAGAAGCCCCAAACTGGAATGACGGCAGTGGGAGACAGCCAAGCTGTGAGCCTCCTGATAGTTTCAGGACAGGATAGGTGGAAAACCTCCTGGAAATTTTGCCCGCAGAAGCAGACCACCTGGGCTGTTGGTCTTGGTTTCCTTTTTGCTTGTTTGACTCCAAAGGTGGGAGGCAGAAGGGGAAGAAGAGAGAAATGGGGCTGTGGACTAGAATTTAGAGAGCTGCTGAACCTAACCACATTTATGGGTGTCAATCTGAGGGCGCATTAGGATAGCAGTAAAACTAGACGGAGGCCACGTGGCATCGGGCACAAGGAGATGGCTTTCATTTATTCACTGATATCACCCTGATTTTGGCAAAGCAGTTTCCTCAGCTTACCAAAACCTGAAAGCCAAGGGAATCCAATGTGGTATAATATGCTTAAGATTTCCTGCCTGGGATACAGGTGGGATAAACTGAACCCATGTCCCCATGCTCTTTTGCTTAATTTTCTCAAGGACTGGAGTGCATGCATGCAAGTTCATGGGGTGGAGAGAAGCAGGTGCTTCTTGAATGCATCATCTGTAGGCAGAAGTCTATCTTTTTTTCCCCTAGCCTGAACATTTGTGGGAGAAACCAAAGCAGCTTCTCAGAGCTGCCCAAATGTTGACAGACCAAGAATTACTGAAAATGTTGTGAATGTGCCCCGAAGGTCCCCTCCACCATAGCTCTGATCTTTTCCTATTCCTTTGAGTCTTGTGGGAGGAAAAGCAGAATTTCCACATAATTCCACACCAGATACTGCCAAAAGATAATAAAACATGTCAGCTATTAACCACGGGCTGCATATTTTATAACTGACACAGAAATGAGAAAGAATTAGAAAATATACCTAAGAAGATAATTCACCCAGATGATATTCTTCTCATTTGCGTTCTTGGCATTAATAGCTATGGTGGCACTAGACTGTATCCAAATATATCCTCCGTTCTTCTGCATCCAGCGGTAGTACTTCGTCACACACTGGCCCTTATTCAGCACTGGGGGCAAAAACAAAACAAAAACACAAGGCATTGCGTATTAAGACGGGGACCAAATGATTATCATCTCGGCAAAACGGCGAGCTTAGAAGGGGGAGGTCCCTTGCTAAGCCAGGGGTGCCCTTCTGTAAGCTTAATGTAGAATGCCATTAGCAGGACAAATAAAATCAACAATTCAGTGGAGCGAGGGTTACTAGCATTTGGAGCAAGACTTGATTCCGTTCTGGGCAATCATGGTGTGAAAGGAAGAATAAAAGGACTACGAATCTTGTTGGCTCCCAGAATACCTAATGTGGTGTGGATATTGTCAATGGGTTTGACGTCAGACGCTAACAAAGGAAAATCTGTATGTGATTTATTCATAGCTGCGAGGTAGATCTCTTTGAGATCCCGGATATTTGAATGGTTCCGAAGAAGCTTTACCCCCTGTCTTTGATCATTTCACCTCAGTGCAAGCAATACCAACCAGTGTCCCCATACATCTGCTCCTTTTGATCTTGCCGAGCAGAATTTATAGTCCGCCTATGAACGAAATTTACATTGGTCAGTCAGGGGAGATTCTGGTGAGACTTCACTGACTGTTGGAGCAGAAGAAATCCCCCAACCAAGTCAGAGAGAAACCCTGGCCTAAGGGAGGCACGGAATTGATTTGGCTAGAGCCAAATGGAGTGACAGCTCCACACAGCCTCTGAAATATGGCCCCAAATGAAGGAACAAGTAAAAACAATCAGTAATGTGAAACGGTGCCATTAAATACCCACTGAAGGAGAGCTTTAAAATGCAGATGTTAAAAATGATACTTTAACCAAAATCTTGCCAAGTTGAAATTGATTTGATTTGTATCTGGGTACTCCTGAGCTAGTAAAAGGGGAAAGTGCAGTAAATCATCCCCTGAAATAAAGTGCTATGGAAAGGAATGGTTTAAAAGGATGCCGGAAACGTTCAAAACCCGCTGTTACGACTTGGCTAGGGATCGCGGGGACTCCACACCCCCGGAAAGCGCGCCAGGCGCTTGGCCACTAGAGGGCAGTGTGCACTCGTCCACGTTGCCCACTTTTTGGCATGTCCTTGTCTCCGTCTGCTAAAATGAAAAACCTCTAACTGCTGTAATAAATTTGGCTAAATTAGCTGCTAAATGGTTATCTCAAGTAATATGTATTTGCATTAATCATCTTGCTCTAAACCAGAACAAGCCAGAGTCCTAAAGACGTAGTAAATTCATATTGTCCATTTAATTACGGCTAATAAGTGCTTCATATACAATAGTTTCATGAAGTACATTTTGATTTTTTTTTTGGGGGGGGTGTTGGATGGGTAAGGGGAAGTCACTTTGGAAAAGAGCCGTGTTTTAAGGCTGTGGAAGCTCATCCCGTCACGTCTGAGTCGCTCTTCGTGGCTCCAAAAGTGATCCAAGGTCCCCCTCCGCATCTTAGGTCCGGAAACCTAGAAGCTCCAGCGCTTGTCACCCCTTCTCCCTTCGCCCCACGACGCGCTCAACGCGTGGTTGTAAAATTTAATAATTATGCCTTCGCAGTTGCTTGAGAAAGATTTGCTTTGACGAGGGCTTCCCATAGTGGCCAGCTCTGTTCTGAGGCTGTTCAGTAGTTTGGGGTATTTTTAAGGCCCGGAACTGTCATCTTCTCTTGCTGCGAGGCTCCACAGGTAGCATTGTATTCTCCTTTTGTAGGCGATTGTAAGTTCTGCCATTCTGCATGCATGGCTTCCCAGGCTACAAAACTGCGTGGTGAAGCTGAGAGCGGCAAAGTACTCAGTCTGCCATACAGCTCTTCTGTCAAATCGTTGTTGCATGCAACAAGACGTGCTTTTATTCAAATCCTCTCAACCTGGTTAACTGTTAATAGAGGGAGGACTGCGGAGGAAATTCTGCCCACTGTGTTCACCCAGGGAAACGTAGAGCGTCTCCAGTGGTGGCTGGTGGAAGGTTCTGTCTGCTGTTGTCTCTGGACTGAGGGATAATTGCAAATATCTACGGTTTTTAACGAGGGCAAAGAGATGAAGAGGCCGCTCTTGGATGCTCACGTGAAGAAAACGCTGAGATGGCAGGTTAGCCAGATCGGCCCAGCCCGGCTGGGGATTCTGGACTGGACTCTGACTATATATAGGCAAAATTAAAAAAAAAAAATAATTACCCCCAGGTTACAGTGCATAGAAAGGGGAGAAGTAAGAAAGAAATTCTAAAGTTAAATTAGAATTGGCAGAATCAACATAAAAATCCACCCCCCTATTTCTTATAATACTTTCTCTGGCTTAAAAACAAGAAAGAAACAAAATCTCAATTCTGAAATGCATAGAGAGTAAAACATCTGGCTCCTTGGTGAGCTCCATGTATGTGCCATGAAAGGGGCTGCAAGACTGATGTGGTGTCGTCTCTTGGAGCTAAGGCGATATGGCTCTGTTTCCCGAGAATAAATACAGATTTATTAGGGCCCAATAATGCAGTCTTCCTCATCACGCAGGCCAAGATGATGGCCTCGCTAGCAAGGAGAGGCTAGGCTCTCTTTAGCAAAGACAGGAGTCTAACTGGGATAGGCAGGCTTGGTAGGTCTCTGTGTGAGGAAGTGGTTGTGGAAGGACTCTGAGGAAGGGGACCCCCTTGGGCTCCTTGGGGTGTCAGGCAGCTACTTGGGTGCCTTGACTTGCTGTGGAGAATGCCACAGAGCAGGTCTGGGAGCCCAGCGTGGTCCGCTGAAGAAAGCAAATTTCACCAGTTCCATTCATTTGCCCTGGCCCAGCGTGACAAACAACTCCTAAGAGGTGAAGGCACATTCTGGCCTAGACACAGATCTCCGCTCTTTTCTGAGGACTACTGTTTTCTGAACGTGACCTCCACGTGTCAGTGGGAAGCCAGACAGGGAGAGAGAAGGTGCCAAGTTAGCTCCCACTACAGCAGGAAACGGGGACCAAAATATTGCCCTCATTGTTTTTGTTTTCCAGAAGGTCCCATAAGAAGAAGTCACAATGGAATTTTGCTTCTTTTAACATGAACAAGGACTCATTTTTGCTTGGGGCTCCAGAATATAAATTTATGACTTTGGGATGAAGCTTCGTTCTTTAAAAAAAAAAAAAAAATCATACTGGCAAATCAGTTGGATCATTCCAGCTGCGCCAGAGGCAGGATCTGACAGCTTTTCCTGAACTCATGTGGTCCTAATCAGCTCAAGAAGAAAAGCCACCTTGGTGCCAGTTTGAAAGAGATTTTTAGTTTGTAATAAATTAGACAACTTGAAAAAAAACACAAAAACTTTTCCAATTCGCTTTAATCCAGTGGCTGTTGTTTTTATTTTTGCGTTTTAGATTTAGATAATGGAGTGAAATGAGAGAATGCCTGTGTCAGGCAATTTCCTAAAATCCCCTTTGTGGGGAAAATCCGAAAAAAGCACGTTGTAACTTACTTGATATGGAAGTCCTTAAAAAATAGCTAATTGTCCCTTGAAAAGAGATACACAGTCATCAAACCAAAGAGCTGCAGACCAAGTTCATAACAATGTGCTCAAACTATAAAGAGCAGAAGCAGAGAGAGAAAGAAATTTTATATGTGGGTCGTATTTTTAGCTTCATACCATGATACATCTGAGTACTTTCAACACATAATGTGGCATCTTCTCTTTGATTTATCTCAAAGTTTGCTATTTGGGGTCCCCAACTTGGTAGAAGAGCCTGTGTGCCCCTCACCGGATTCGCTGGTCACATCACAACCTCTCTAGAATTACATCATTGAGGTTGTACCATAGGAATTAATTTTCTTTAGGGCTCTCCCAACATTTTGATAGCCTTTACTGAGGTTATACAGGATAATTATGAAGGTACAGGATGGATGGACACGGGTTTCCCAGGTTCACATACAATCTCAAATGGTCCCAGGGGCCATGCTGAGCGCTTCTGCTAGCACGCGAGAACTTGTTTCTTTTACTCTGAAGTCTAGGGCATAACCAATTATTCTTGGCTGCTCCTGGTCTGAGGAGAACCTAGAAGCTGTCATCAGCACCACCCCACAAGCAAGCTAAAGGTGCTTTGAGTTACAGGCTGTGCTCTTTAGAGGACAGGGGTGACCCCACCTTTGTGAGGAGACTATGTTACAAAGAGACGTAAATCCTCCTGGCTGAAGTGTTCCAGTCCTGTTCATCTGACAATTTTTGGCTATTGGCATTAAAACCCCACCCACCCCCAATGGTGAAGGGAGTGACCAATAGAGCTCAATCAGAAGAAACCTTCAGGGAACTACCATTTTAGGACACGTGACCCGTTATGCCAAACACACTTTCCTCACAAAGGACCGAATGCTCTGTGCTATTGGATAT
The DNA here is from genome assembly GCF_011764305.1 of Mustela putorius furo. Classification (NCBI taxonomy): domain Eukaryota; kingdom Metazoa; phylum Chordata; class Mammalia; order Carnivora; family Mustelidae; genus Mustela; species Mustela putorius. The sequence continues at coordinate 30,435,668 of NW_025422047.1, read as the reverse complement.
CCTTAAAAAATATCACCGGGCCTCTCGGTTTGAGCTTAGCAGTAGGCATTCAAGAAATGTCCTGCCTGTAGAGGAGAACTTCTCTCCTCCCAAACCTGATGAACTCCGGCCGAGGCACACATCCATGGCTTTGCACGCAGCCACCAACAGAGGGACTTCAGTCTTCCTTGGGAAAACTTTGTCCCCAGGAATAGACCACTGACTGAAAGGACATAAAGGAAGCCTGTGTCTGTGGCAGGAACATAATTCTGTTAGTAAATCAAAACAAATCAGTACAAGTTTGCCTTCAGAAATATGGAGAAAAAAAGAGAACATGGTCTCTTCCTGTTGGGCTGTTCCACCAAATCAAAGCCAAAGATTCTAAATAGTGAGTTGCTTGTGTCTTAAAAAGAAGGAAGCAGTCTAATTCAGTTTGAAGAGGGGACGAAGAACACATATCAAAAGCGGCCTTTTAGCAAAGTGTCTCACAAAAGGACATTTTAGTGGTTTGCATATGCATTAAAAAGCGGCAATACTTGGCGTATTCAGGTAAGTATAGAATAAATAGGAAATGGTGAGATCATCGGAGATCGCACACTTCACATTCACACAGCTGAACAAAGAGCTTCATTATCGTCATGGCGATAGGAGGACGCATCTGCGGCGCCATTCACCCCTCCGTGAGGTACCTTCACCAGTGGCTGTGGAGAATGGAGAGGGGGTGTTTCTCTCAGGATCTCAAATATTATTTCGGGATTCACTAATGTGGAGTGCGTGCAAGTAACGGGTGTGTGTGTGTGTGTGCGCGCGAATCACACCTTCCTACTCAATACCACAGTTGGGTGCTTAGCTGTAGCCACTGGTTTCTTTCTACATTCACAAAACTGGCAGATGAAACATGAAAAAGAATACTGACTCTTTAATCTCTGCTTCTCCACCTAAGGCCCAAGGCAGGCTGACAGGGAACTTCATTCTGGAAACAGGACTTTTTTTTTTTTTTAATTCTGGATTACTTTTTCCTCTGCTTTTGAAAACTGTGGGCTATAGGGGAATGAACCTGACATAGACTTAAAACAGGAACAAGTTTCTTTATCTCAGAGTTAGAGTCCTTGATGCTTACAGGAAGGTCATTTTCAAAACCCACAGGAGAAACAGTATTAGAGGCAGAAACTGTGCATTAAATGCTTTATTTACTTGCAATAGAGACAGTTTTTCATTTAGAGCTGCTCATAGGATCAACCCAGGCTTTGATGCTGTGCAGACTTTCCTATAGATTTTGCAATTAGTGAGCTAGATGTCTTAAATAGCAGGCATCCACAAATTGGTTTTTAGTTTTTTTGTGAATCCATGTGCCGGGCAATATTTGGTGAAGTTTAATGATATTTGATACTTAATGTGAGTTACGAGCTTGAGGACAGAAGACTGTGGATGTTCTGTGAATAAGTATGCATCATCTATGGATTTTCCCCCTAATACACTAATGACAGGCCCTGCTCGAATCGCTATCCGTGTGATTTATAACCTTAGAAGAGGTTTTTTCCTATACCACTGCCAATTGATAGATTTTTATTAACTGTTAATATTGAATCATGCAGAAAAGTTTTCATTGATTTAGGACATGTCAATTTGTGAAGTTTAAAAAATAAATTCCTCTTTTCTTCATGATAACGTACTGAATTGGAGACCAAGCCTTTTAAACACCGATGGTATCTTGTTCTAGGACAGGAAAAAATCAGTGATGGTTGGCATGAGTGACATTTGAGATCTCAGATTTTTTTTTTTTTCAAGCTGTTTACAGTTCTGCTGGCGTTACTTTGTTGGTGGGAAATGGGGGTTAAGGATTTGCCATATAAAGGGAAGCAGTGAACTCTTCAGCAGGGAATTAAGAAAACTTGATGGCTAGGAGCAGAGGGAAATGGTGGATTTATTAACTCATTCAATAAATATTCTTTTGAGTGCCTACTTACTCCATGCCAGGCCCTGGAGGATCTCCAAGTATGTAAAGATTGGCTGTGAGCCTGTCCCACTATTAGTCTCAGTCATGTAATCCCATTCCCTTACCAGTGATTGGTTTACATTTGGAATATGGTGAAATAGGGGAGAGTTGAAACCTATGGGGAGGTCTCTCTTTTTGGGAACTGTTTTCATCCTGAAAACAGGACTTAACTCCATTTGCCTTTCTTTCTTTCTTTCTTTCTTTTTTTTTTTTTAAAGATTGTATTTTTTTTTTTAATTGATTTGACAGACAGATCACAAGTAAGCAGAGAGGCAGGCAGAGAGAGAGGAGGAAGCAGGCTCCCCGCTGAGCGGAGAGCCCAACTCGGGGCTCGGTCCCAGGACCCTGGGATCATGACTCGAGCGGAGCCGAAGGCAGAGGCTTTAACCCACTGAGCCACCCAGGCGCCCGCATTTGCCTTTCTATGGGAGACAGATACTTAACTACTTTCACTAAGACACTTACAACTGTGATCATTCCTAGGGAAAGCGGGTTGAGGATCTGAAAGTATGGGGGTCTGACCTGGCCTGGGTGAATTCTTCACCTCCTTTAAAAAATGAAGTATCAAGCAAGGTTAAGCTGGAACGTAGGGAGAACTAAGAAAAGATGAAAGGATGAGGTTGGATCTTTGTTTCAGATTTATTTTATGTCTCTCATGGACCCTGTGTTTCTGCATAAGGTCATTTTATGAGGGTCACTAAACATCTTTAACATGAAATATATACGTGGTGAGGCACATGTATCGAGAAACTAGTGTTGGCAAAAATCAAGAGTATTGAAAGGAGCTTAGACATGTGCCATTTGTGCCCCTGTTGTGCAGATTTTCAGAAATCCAAGGACTTTGTTGTGAAAATGTGTCAGATTCTCCCAGGTAGTAGCAGTCACTGTTGGGTGTCCACTGAATGGCTATTCCTTTTTTTTCCAGTTTTATTGAGAAATAATTGACAAAGGTCACTGTGTGTGTTAAACACACAGCACGATGGTTTGATTTCCATATATTATGAAACCATGACCACAAATGGGTTCAGTTAACCTTCATCTTCTCATGTAGGTAAAAAAAAGAAGGGAAAAGAACGATAAAGGAAGAAAATGTGCTCCTTGGGAGCCCTTGGGATTGACCCTCAACCACTTTCCTAGATCCTGTGGCAGTGTCAGGGGCAGTGCTCACGCTGGGGAGGAGGGAGGAGAAAGCAGCACTTCTTCCCTGATCAGGGACCTTTCCAAGTCCTGGGGGGAGAACCCTTGATTGTTTAAGTCAGTCACGGTCACTGCATCCAGTGTGTGGCTCAGGCTTGGACACTTGGTGAAATGCTGGACAATGGGACATGGTGTGGGGGGCCGGGGGAGCTCTCTCTCCTGGAGGGCCACGATGAATATTTCTTTAAAAAATGAGCACAGAATAGTGATGGACCCATTCCTGACTTGGGACATTGTCTTGTGAGGGACTGGTGATGGATAGTGCTACAGCTGTCTTTTGATCATGAGGAGAAACTGAAGACGAGTACAGAGGAAGTTGACGTCATTTTTTGCTTGTGTTTTCTGTCCCTTGGAACTGAAGGCATTCTAGTCAATGTGCCCCACCAAAAATTCTAGGAAGCCAGAGGGGATACAGAGTTCATAAAGAAGTTTAAATGACCTGATCCTTAATTAGTGCTAAATTTATGGAAAAACCATTGTATGCTAAACACATATACAAATTAAATCACTGTCCCTCATCTGTGTTAAACAAGGAAAAGTTGGAGGGTTTTTTTTTTTTTTTTTTTTTTGAGATAGGCAAGGTATCATTACATCAACATTTTAAGGAAAAGAGTTATAAAACTTCACCAGCATTTTGTTCTTAATCTTGTATAGAGTACAAAAAGTGATGGAACTGATTTTATTTTGCTTGATTTAGGTTAAAATGGATGTCTTAGAGGTATTTTTTTTCTGGTCATGCTTTATAAGAGCAATGAGGGGGTTAATTTCTCTGAAATATCAGGTATTCTTTTTTATGACCATAAAAGCGTCTACTAACTGAAATAGTAAGAAGGAAAAGCCCAGGGATCCACATTAGGGTTGTATTAGAAAATATCCGTCCCATCGAAGTTCTCGCTTACTTCCTGGGTAGAGAGGAAAGACGGTGTACTGCTGGATTCTGTGTCCGTTTATGTTATGTTCTTCTAAGCCTGGAATGTCCCTGACCCTGCACCTCTGCCCATCTCCTGCCACCCTGGCTTCCTGCCATCCTCTTTCAAGATGGGGTGTCTCTGAATTTCTTGTCCACCCCCCCCTTGTTGCCCCACTCCTCACCCCCACCCCAATCTCTGGGATATCTGTGTTTTATCCATCTCAATAGTCCTCATTTGATGCTACCTTTTCAAAATGGGCTATTTTCATGCTATCTTTTCTACCAGTACATAAGCTCCTGGAAGGTAGAGACCACACCTTAGTTATTGTTCAAACCTTACTGCAATACCACAGAGCTCTGTGTACAGTACGTACGCACAGATGTTGGATGAATTGGACAGGGAAAATGTTACTGTTTGTCTTCACACACGGAAAAAGTACGTGGAAAAATATTAACCTGGGGGAAAAAACTGAAAGACCTCCTTTTGTTTATGAGTTGATTGTTACTTCTATTTATACTCTAACAGCTTTCTCCACTGATGTTCAAAACCCTGCACTTTTGTAAAGAAGTCCATCTCTTTATCAAGTAATCACCTACTCAGTGAACACTGCCTCAGATACCCTCAGGGCCAGTTTGCTACTTGTATTTTACTGGTATTCACAACATTCAGATTACAGGAGGGGAATCTTAAGCCCCCTAAGATTGTTAGTCACTTTGTATTTATTTTTACTTAATGTACAAGAATGCCTTGGAAATGTCAGTTTAAGTCCGTCCTCAACCAGTAACCCGCATGGGAGTCTTCTAGGGAGCTTGTTAATTGCAGGTCTGGACTCAGTAAGCTGGGGTGGGCATTTCTATAATGCGGTGGCACAAGGACACTCAGCTGATAGGCCCTCGTTGGGCTCTGTTCTTATGTGCCTATCTTTAGCCTGGAAAAGCCAAAATCAGTATTTTCCCAAAAATGGAAAAACAAAAAGATGAAGATAATGCAGGTCATTCACTTCTGCATAAAACCCTGACTTTATTTTGTCTCCCTGTGACTCTCTTTTTTTGGCTGATGGACAGGCACATGATGCGGGCTGACCTTGGCTTCTGAAAACCGTCTGACATGGTAGCTGTGATGCGTATCTTCTTTCAGTGGCATTTTCACATTCATACAGAGGAAGAAGAGAAACTCATTTGCTTTGGGGAAAATGTCCAGCCAATGATCGGGTTGCAGCTAAATCCCTGAAGGCCCGGCCCCAAGAAAGCCCAAGTAAGATCCTAGAAAGAAGTACCCTAGGCTTTCTGCTCTTGGCCCACCCACCAAACTTTGTGCCTTCCTCTCTCCCCCCACCACAGCTTCCTTTCCCCTGTGCGGCGGCTGCCTCCCCAGATCAACAATTAAATTCCCCCTTTGTTTGCGTGGCAGATGACAAATGCACGGAGGACATCTTGTGTTTCCGAGGCAGGCAGGGCACTTACTTTGATTGATGCGCGGTTGTGGAAAAAAATGAGCTGGGAAGGAATTACAATGGAGGGCCTGCAGACGGGAAGGGGATATACTAATTAGTCCTGCATTAAGCAGTCGGCTTGCATTTGGCGATGAGATGCCTTTAGGAGGGAAGTGTAGGGGTTATTGATGCAAAACAGTGTGCAACGCGTTCTGCCAGGTAGCTGGGCATGACTTTTGTTAAGGAGGATAGAATTTTGTAATTAAGAAATAAAGACTGAGGCTAATGTTTATATATTTTTTAACATCCCCCAAATATATTGGGTGGGCCATGCCTTTTAATTCTACAAGATCTCACAGACAACCTGCAGGTCTTTCTGCCTTCTGAAATAACTCTCGCAGAGTTTCATTATCCTGGGTAATGTCCTAGGAAGGGAAAACTGCAACCACTTCTAGCATTTCTGGCTCCTTTTTCTTGGAAGTCCCATAGTGGCAGAGCCTTGAGCCTTGCTAGTGGAGCACAACCTTCTAGAGAGAAGGGAAGTCTCTCTTCGCCACTCTGTCGAGGTTTTAGAATCGTGCATTTGAGCTGGAAAGGTCCCCGGGGATATCTCAAGACAAGTTGAGCAACTTCTACAGACAAAAGTCTGGATGTTTCTCTGTTTGGTTTAGCATTTGTGGTCTGCCCTTCTATATGTGGGCTATCAGCAGAGTGGTAGACAGGTGCGCTGCTCTTGAATGATCGAGCTAAGAGGGGTGTCAGACTCAAGGGAGATCTGACTGGTCATCTGAGGTCAGTACCTCCTGAGTCCTGGAGGACTGGAGCCTGATAGGCCAAGATGCTCAAATAATTCCTTAGATGAGTAGTCGAGAATTCAAACCTCAAAATGTTGGTTGGGTCAGTTCGGACTGGAGAGTCAGTGACATTGGGTTCAATGACTCCAGTAGGGTGGCGTAAGAAAAAAAAAAAAAAGAAAAATCAGAGCTCTTTGGTCACCGTGTGAAAGAAGAGGTCCTACTACCCCATTGGTTTTAGAATCCCAGTATAATTTCACTCACCCACCATGTTGGTACAGATAATGCGATTCTTAGTGATTCTTTATGTTGAAAGCCAGTGAACTATCGGGCGTCTCATGTTAACTTAGTGGGAGAGTGAATGGTCCAAAGTTCTTGGTTCAACTGATGGAAGTTGTCAATTCCTGCTGCAGCTGATTCCCTTTTACTTTCCTTATTCTAGAGACAAGTTCATCTATGGATTTACAGATGCCTATGCTAGGAAAAAGATATAAGTGATAAAGATTGCATTTTGAGTTATCAAAGACTATAGAGTCTTTTAAACTTTTATCTGTAAACTGGAGCATAAGACAGATATCAAAATATCAGGAAATGTTATCAGCTGGCTAAAACCTGTCTTTCTTGCACAGAAACAGGAATTGTGCCAATAGCTCTAGGAAGAAAAGCTAAATAGTTAATGTGGTTTATTTTTGAACTTCCCTTTGTTTTAGAATTCTATCTTATTCTTCAGCTGATTCTATGTCACCATGACCTTCTCCTGCCAAGAAGGTACAGTCGAGGCATCCTTCGTTAACAGCCTACTGCTTTGGACAGGAGGATCCTGTGCTTTTTGCCTTTTCTTCTAGTGTTTACACAACCAAGACTTATTACATGCTCTGTCATTTTGTTTCTGGGCTGGCTTTGGTTTGAGAATTAGGTAAACATCAGACATTCCATCACACAATTTTAGACTCAATCTTACTTTATAATGATGTTAATGTTTATTGTACAAAGCGAGATGCATTTGTATATTTTAGCATTTTATTTCAGTCACAGAATGCAAAACCTGACATTGGCATCAGTTTGATTTGTGTGTGTGTGTGTGTGTGTGTGATTGAAGATATTAAGCACTACAAGAATGTTGAAATTTCAATCTGATTAGGATCAAAATTCTTCAGGATCAAAACACTCCTTTTCCTCCCCCTACAGTTTTACTAATTGTGTGCTACTTGACATTGTGGAGTTATTCCACAGCGTGATAGCTAAATATGTGAAGTGTATTTTACTGTGCAGAATTATCAGCTCATTTTATTTGTTTTTCATGTGTTTGAGGTTATTAAAAGAACTTAAAATTAGAAGTCGTGTGGATGAGTTGAAAGAGTGAACTCAATCATTGTTAGGAGGCTAAATCATAAAGCAATAGCCAGTATGTCAATATCAAGTAATGAAAAAAATCACAGAATTTAAAAGCATACCTTCTCTGTTTATTAGTTGGCACGATACCAGAAAAATTAGGTGACTAGCACAATAGTGAATGGCGGAATTGTTTATTTTCAGCACTCTCAAATTATTCTGGTTACTGAAAATGAGATAAAAGTAAATCGGAAAGAATGGCATCAAGCATATTTGTTGGAGACCTTTGCTTCATGGGAAGAAATGAACTGCCCTAGCTCACTGTTCCTGAGGAATTGTGTTTCTTCAAGCTGTAAATCAAATCCCAGAGAGATAGCATGACGTTTTCCAAATAATAACTGGGGATGACATAGTTCTTTTTTGTCAGCACTGGGTTTCTGAAGTTAGACCTCAATTAAGATTCCAAAATGAAAAAGCACCCTTCTCTCCCCACACACATGGTCCACGGCAGGGTCCCAAAGACAATATATTCATTTTTAAAGCCTGGATCTCTGGCATATGTTGGTCCAAAAATACACTTGGAGCTTCCTCCAAAGATCTCGAGTTTTTCTCCATCTTTTCTAAATTCCCAGCTACAAAGAACCTGATGTTTCTTTTCAGGAAACAGCATCATTTTTTTCCCCCAATTAATTGAAGAGCCATCTGCTTCTGCCATGCACAACACCCATTCATTCTTAGCAACAAGTGTGTTCCCTAAATCCCTGGTGTGCAATACCACGGCACGCATTCAGTGCTGGGAGTAGAACCTGCCGGAGAGCAGCCTCGCAGGCAGGCTTTTCCCAGAGATGTGATACATACAAAATCTGACACTGAACGTGGTCCCATGTCAGTTGCTAATGCAGGGTTAAAAAATGCTGCAAGACGCTCAAGCTTTGAGACTCTGCCTGACTGAATGTCTTGGCATTATGCTTTTGAAGATGGGAGTCTAAAAATGAGCAAAGGGCAGGAAAGACCTGAGACCACTCTCCTCAGCCATGGCAAGAAAAGGGAGAGGAAGTAAATATGAAGGCCACCTGGCTAGTGTCGCTAGAGGAAAACTTGACTGTCAAGGTATAGACTCTTACTGGTGGCACCTTGCATGTATTTAAAGTCAGAGTTCAGAACTGGGTTTAGAACCTTCTGAGAGGATGAGCTCGTCAGACCCTCATCTTTCGGAGGAAGAGACTACTGGTCGGTTATCAAAAGGACCTCTGGTTGGAAAAAGGGCAGCCTTTTCCTATGAGGTTCCGCAGACCAGTGCCTTGTGCCTTATGGGATTGTCAGAGCCCTTCCACACACAGTGGCAATAGCCCACTGAGTCTGGTGAGGGAAGGCTGCATGGGATGCTTTGTGGGAGTTTTGGCTTAGACCTGGCCAGAGCACGGTTGGTCCCTCTGTCTTTAAATGCCAAAGAAGTCATCTCGGAGGTCAGCTTGTGGGTCAGGAGCTGGGAATCAGACTTAAAGAGCTGAGATGAGTCTTTCTCTCTCTCTCTCTTGGGAGTGTTCCTCAGAATAACCCCCTTTCCAGAAATACAGTGAAAAGACACCACCTTTGAGAGCGGCTGTGGACACCCGATGTGCTCCGCCCCTGTGCCCCAGCTTCCCCCTTGCCCCAGTTTTGCGGTCCGTCAAGTAGGAATCGCTGTAGGCTCTGGTCTATTTGAACTTGCCTTCTCCCACATATATCTTCAAACAGAGACCACAAATTTCAGCGTGGAGCTCGCTCTCTAGAAAATGAAAGGGTCAAGGAAGCACTTAAGGCAGAGCTTCCCCCATCACTTCATGGGAGAGAGAGCACGAGAGACCACAAAACCTCGGGCAAGGACCCAAAGATCCAGCAATTTCTGCGGGCCTGAGTTCCAACTTCCAATCTAATTCCAACACCAGTTGAAGTGATTTACGTCTCACTTTTTCTCACTGCACACTGACCGTCATCTCAAATGTACACACGAGACATGAAGGGAGAAATCCGCCCTGAAACCAAGCAAGCATCCGAGAGACTTGACACGAGCCAGGCTGTTCCCATGCACAGGGGGTACTTACGGTCCAAGTGACTATGCCTGATGCCTTCGACGTCTTCAGCGTGGATGAAGTGGTAGCATCTCTTCCCTACGATGTCTACAGGGGTTAGATCCATATAATCACTAATCCTGCAGAGAGAAGAACACAGGCTGGGATTCAGTGGGGGCAGGGGGCGGGGCGGGCAGGAAGTCCAGAAATTGTTCAATGACTGAGAAACAAGTCCCCTTACAGTTTTCCTTATACTGGGGGTACCCATCAGGAGGTGGCACTTTGAGGGAAAACCTTTTCCGGACAGAGAAGATAATTTCTTCAACGGGTATCGGACTTTTTTGAAAATAGGAGATGTGCTCGATCCAGCAACTGCGTTTAAGTCATGAGACAGGTTTTTCTTTTCTTTTCCTTTTTTTTTTTTTTTTTTTTTTTTTTTTTTTGGCATCAGAATACGCATTTGGACAACATAATTCCATGAAATTATTGAGAATCAGTAACAATGCAAGATCCTCATTAGAGGCCAAGATAATTCAAGGTTACGTAATAAAATAAAAACATGTTATGTTGATACCAAATGATTAGAGACACCTTTCATTTAAACAGATTGGTCTTCTATTGGGTATTTCCATGAAAAAAGGGCTTCAACCGCTTCTTGGCACAAAGTCCAAATTGGCATTCAAGGGATATAATTTAAATGCTGAGACATACAGATGCCTGGGGGTATTATCTTTTTCAGTCTTAGTCATTTGGGAGCTCGGCTTTCACTCCTGGCCCTTTTAACTGGTACTTTGTGGTGGATTCCACACAGAAACTTTTAAACCATTGTAGCAGCTCTGCAGGCTTGTGCGAGGCAGTACGTGTGTGTAAGCCTGTGTCATTGATTGTCCAGACGTCAATGTCCTCGGGCAGGAGCACAGAAAAATAGAATGGCAATTGGAAAACAGGTTGGGGGAATCTGCCCGATTTACACAAAGACGTCAACATGCTTATTATCGTCCTCCCTGTCCAGGTACAGATTGGTTTGGGGCGGTCCAAAATAGAATATATCTTCTGTTTAATTTATTCTCCTTACCATCCCTGTGCTTTTTATCGTTGAGGGCTCACACTCGCTCTAAATAGGAGTGAGTCTTTAGAAATGACATGTTTCAGAAACCTGAGAGACCATGGTCGGAGAGCTCAGTCTTGACCCCTCCCTCAAGGCAGGGGAACTAAACCAAACTGAACCGAACCGAGCCCGAATAATGGGGAATATAATTAAAAGTTACTACCCAGGGAGTGGATTTCTCGACATCTAATGTTAAATATTAAGTAAGATTTTTGGCCAGACTAGAATTCTTGGTAAGCCAAGGTGAAAATGGGACAATATAAAGAGTTTTGTTAACGCCATGGTTTTCTGGTACAAAGCAGATTAGTTGGTGTTTTCCTAAAACCATTAGCTGCTTTCCAAGCACAGTTTACACCCCCTTTCTGCAAATGAGTGAAGAAGGATGTCATTAAAAGGCCCTCATTGGTGTTTCTGAAATTTGCCAGCTCCCCTGAAGGCATCTGATGTCGGCTTTGTCCGTGGCCCTCCTAGGGAATGCAGAGAAGAATGGTCTGCAGAGGCCAGGACAGGTCTTGTGTTTCTAGTTAGCAACTCCTTAGTTAAACAATAGGCCCTGGGAAAAAGCCAGTGATACTTTAGGGAAGACGTTCTTTAGTTTATGCTTTATTGGAATGAAATCCTTCAAAAATCTGACGTATTCCTATGTACAGAACCTGTTACTGTGGCAAGCATGACTAGCTCAGTGTCCAGAAACATCTTAATACTGGTGTAGAAATCCCCAGACCAGTCTGATGACCTATATGAGGAGCGGGATCCTGATGGCATCTTGTACTCTGAGCCTCAGTTTCCTTATCTGTAAAAATAACTTAGGAGGTTGGTGAGGGGATTGATGAATGAAATGAAATGAGCATAGCACAGTGCCTGGCACATGAGGCATGCTTTTTCCTCAGGTCAAGCAAGCAATTTCTTTTAACACGAGTCCTTTTTAAATAACTTCTATCCTCTTCAGCTGGGAAATAATGCTGTACTATATTGGCTAATAAGGGGTTGTGGAAAAAAGTTGTGTGTGTGTGTGTGTGTGTGTGTGTGTTTTCCTTTAAAGGGAAGAAAAAAAGCTTAAAGTGGGTCACAGAAAATGATCTCAATTATTGGAGTGGCACCAGAAGGCACTCAGGTCCATGGAGCAGAATTAATCAATCTGTGATCACAGGAATGAAAATGAAGTGAGGGTTTGGGGACAGGACAATCACCGGAAGCAGGTAAATAAGATGACGCTCTGGTTTTTGTAGGGAGTGACAGTAGTAAATGTAAATCAAGGGAGCCCAACCTACGTATTTGAAGAGGTAAAGCCATAGGTCATCAGACTTTCTATGTGCCTCCCTGCTTTGGTGCTCCCTCTCTAGCATTCTATCTTTTTCATCAGAGTAAACAGCTTTGTGGGCTAGAATTGTGTTCTTTAATGGTGGTTAGTCTGATGGCTTCCTTACCACTTAGTCTGACTTCTCTAGAAAAAAAGTGAAGGGGAATGCAGGAAGGCCCACATGTAGCTAACTGCCTGGTTTTTAAATCTGGCACATTTTGAGTTCAAATTGTGACCTTGGGCGTCTCACTTACCCTTTCTCTCTAAACTGAAATTGCTTAAGGGTGCCGAAGGCCATGGCAACACCCATCTAGATCACAGAACTGTCCTGAAGCTTAAAGCAGATGATGTATATAATGAGGTTTGCACATTGCCGAGCGTGTAGCTAAGTGTTTAGCAAACGCTATCTTTATTATCACTTGCTCACCGTAGCAAATCCTTTTGTCTGTCTTTCCTGATACTCTTTTGCCATTCCAGAATACCTTACACACAACCCAAGTATACAGTTAGTTTTCTAAAAATTTTAAGAACTGCCAACCAAACTTGAAAAAAATAGATTTAGGGTTACTTGTTAAATAAGAGTGATGGGTTCATGGTCTCTTCTACCCCATGGAATGTTTAATAGCTCTGGTGGGTGTCTCTTTCTCCTGATGGATTCTTTCCTCTGGATCCAATCTTGACTGGAAATGGTAGGCATATCAACTTGGGCTCAACATCCTCAGAGCTTCCCAGCATACCGAACGCAGACGCTGGCCGTATTCCTCTTGGCTAGGCCCTGCAGAGGTCAATTACCTGAGCTGCTTGACCATTTCGCTCTTTCATTTTGCCCCTGAGGGCACTATCAGGGCTCAGTGACCGTGTGTGACCATAATCTGTGCCACAATAGCACCCTCTCAAAACCGCCTCAGTGAGTCTGCCTGTGGCACCAGCGGACTGAATGATATCATGGAAGCTTCTTTCCCTCTTCTCCCCGTGCCCGCTGATTCTCTCTTCTTCAAATCGGTCTGATGATGGGCTGGTGACTTGTGGGTGAAAGGTCTGAGGGGGGCACTGTCCCATTTCCTTGTCCCTTGCTTTGTGCTTAATGGAAAAAGGGAACTTTTAAACCAGAGGTTAAAAAGTCCTTTTATCAAAGCTCGGTGTTAAGGAAGGACTGTCAAGTCCTTTATATGACGAGTCTCTCTCTCTCTCTTTTAAAAATTAAATTTATAAAAGCAAACTCCTCAGGATTACAACATTTTATTTAATAGTTTTGCAGATTTTTCATCCTTTTCCCTCTGGGGGGCCTCGAATTCTCGTTTTTTCCCCCTCCATGTGTTGTGGCCTGTACGTGTCCCTCCCACCACAAAACCCATACAGTGAAGCCTTTACACTCAGTGTGATAGTATGGGGGTGGGGGGCTTTGGGACGTAATTAGGTGAAGATGAGGTCATGGGAATGGAGCCCCCGTGATGGGATTAGTGTCCTCATAAGAGGAGGAAGGGACCAGAGCTCTCGCTCTCCCCAGTGTGAAGATCCAGCAAGAAGAGTGCTATCTGCAACCAGGAAGTGGGCTCTTGCTAGGAAACTAATTAGCTTGTACCTTGATCTTGGAACTCCCAGTCTCCAGAACTATGAGAAATAAATGTCTGTTGCTTGAGCCACCCAGTCTGTGGTAACGGGTTGCCCGGCAAGCAGCTAAGGCAATGTGCTGAAGGCTGTATGAACACTGGTCATCCTGAGGCTGGGCCCGTACAGGAGACAGGATGTACGCCTGACTGAGGCAGCAGGAGATACCTTTTATGGTATAGTTTTGCCAAGAACGTCTTAGCCCTGCTCTCTCCTTGGGTTCTCGGCCAAAATGGGTCTTAATTATAGCCTATGGATGTCTGGGTATCCCAATCCATTCCATTGTTGTCCCTAACGTAAATCAGGACAGCAATGTAAATTTTAAATAAAAAGCATGTTTGGTGTCAGTCCAAGCAGCCATTAAAAATAAGATCAGGATTTATAATGAGCCTCACTGGGAGAGTAAAATCCTTCAGACTGCCACAAACACCAGCCTTCACCAATGTGGAACATACAACAGAGGAAATGAGAACAAAAACAAAGTACCTATTTTCACAGTAAATGATATTGAGGTCCATATTTACTCGAGTGACGAACATATGGCAGTCAATTCTGACTTCATTGATCGTAGGGGGAGGCAGGGCATGAGCCACAACCACAAGACCCATGATTTGGCTGGGAACGGTCCTCCCGTGGGATAGGGACACCCTCAGTCGTAGCCGGCCTGTTATGTGAATCACCTGTAATAGAACATTAAGGACAGGACACAGTCAACTTTGCATCTGGGACGGAACAGTATTTCTTTTGAGAAATTGCAAAATTACATCTGGAACAACCAACATTAGTTTGTATCTTCCGTAATCATAAGGGCTGTTAATGTGCTCTCAATGTCCCTGAGGCAGGGACAAAAGAGAAATAATATTATAGGCTGAGCTTTACTCAAAGCAGAATTATTACTGTCCTATTGCTATTTTCAGGACTTTTTCTTGCCCTTCCCTCTCTCTCTCTTTTTTTACTTTTCTTTTCTCTTTCTTCTTCTTCTTCTTTTTTTTTTAAACATTGCAATGAAGTGTATAACCAGTTAAAATGACCAGAAAGTTGAGCAATCAGTTGCAAAAGGAAATGTTTGCAGTATCTGCCCTTGTTAATGGATGATGTCTGTGTGTCTCCATATCTGTACTGAGTGGATTACAGTGGCCATCTCCTTTCACATGTGTGGCCCAGAGCTTTCCTTCACTTGGCAGGGGAGCGGTGGGTGTTGATCATACAAAAGGCCAAGAGACTCCAGTGAATATAAGTCTTAGTGGCAATGACATGAATGGGATCTTCTGTGTCAGAAAGCACTGAGCTACCAGTACTACTGTGATTTATGGCACTGCCCTCTGGGGTTAAAGGTCAGAAGACTTTGGTCCATCATTCGTTCCTCAAGCTTGTTCTAAAGTAGGATCAGGAAACCTGCACCATTCTGGTGCCCGATTTTGGTTACCTGTGCAGAGACAGGTGTGAGAATGCTGGGCTGTCATTTTCAGCTTCTTAGACAAAGTATACCACAGATAGTCCAAGCCACCCAGAATCAAACAGAAGGGCTTCATCTTCCTCACACATTTGAAATGATATTTTTACAGATGCCCTTTGAAAAAGTCCCTTTGCTTATAAACTACACATAGAAGGCCAGCCATAATGTCAATTTTCTTAAGTGATGTTTTGAGGAAACAAAATCATGAAAGGGTGGAAAAGCATCAAGGATTGTGTGCTTTGGGAGGATGGAAGTCTTGTGTGTGTAGACGGGTCGGGGGAGGAGGGTGTTGGAGATGTGCACGCACGTATGTGCGCATGCGTACTCTAGCTGTGTTCCTAGGATCGTGCTACGGAGTGGGGCACCTGCCAAAACGAGGTTGTACATGTAGTGCCGGTGATTCACCGTACCAGGGAGCTTGGTTTAGTTGTTAATCAAGTTTCTGTCTTTGGTTTGTCTCTCCAAAAATGTACCATTGAGCACCAAGACATCTTTTGATGATTCCCTCTTTGCTATAAGGAACTCAAGTGGGAAGTGGGAACTGGCCTTCTAGGAGTATTAACAAGGAGCCTCTGCTCTCCTTCCCAGGGGCTTGACTGGTCATTCCTTTTTCATTTTGTTTTTGTTTCCCTTAAGTTATTCAGTTTTCCAAAAGCTAGCCACACTGCTGTCAGTCAAGAGGCAGGATCAAAGCTTATGGGGCTGCCCTTCAGAGTCCTGGTGTCCTAAATAATACCTTTTATTCCCTGGTTCCCCTTCACATTTGCACCCAGCGCTGCAGATCTGGAGATACCAGTGAGGAGGATTACTGAGGGGGCTATTTCAGGAGCAGCTTTGTGACCACCCACATTTGAAGTTGACTAGAATTCATACTTAATGCACCTTTGCTTTAAGCTTTGGTCAGACTAGCGACTTGATGAATATTTGAAAATGTTCCTAGAGGCAAGGATGCTAAAACACCATCACAGACACACATTTTTGTAAGACCTCATTAACTAATAAAGAAATGGCTAAAAGAAATGGGATTAACTTCACAGGGGGGGTGTTAACAGTCCCTGGACCTCCTCCCAGCTAGGCTAACATAGATGCTCATTTATCATTATCTGTCGTGTTTTATCAGGAACTCTCAGCTTCTTGGAAAAACAGATCTATAAATGCTCCAGAAAATATGCATTCAGAAAAGATATGAAAAATAAATCTTCACTTGGTATTCTATTCTAAAGCAATTTATGGGCTTCTGGGCTAGAAGACATTTTGGGAAGGCACAGAGGCTGCTGGGGGAGCTGTCTCCATGTCAGATTGACCTGGGTCCCCATCTCCAGCATTGCCTGTGGTCACGGAAGTGCTGAAAGCGGGGGAAGTGCTGAAAGGGGTCAAAAGCTGGGTTCCGTGGGGGGTCTATAGCTGTCATTTTCTGATTTTGTTACCCAGGACAAGTCACTCAGCCATCTGCTTCTCAGTTTTCTGTGGAATGGGGATAATAAGAAGTGTTGTGCAGGTTATGCTATGAAAGTGAAAAGAGATAATGGAGGTGAATGCTTTCTACCTTGTGAAGAAGTGTCCAAATTTCATTATAATTTTGTTTGCCCCTTCACATATCAACTGATTAGTGGGTCAGGATTGGTGACTAATTTAATCTTGACCCAAAGCCTAATAAATGAGTTCTTCTTATTTTAAGAGATCATAAATTTTCATGTCTGGAAGAAAGTGTAGGAAGGTCTATCTTAGGTCCTTCTCCCTTTCACTTTTTCAGGTGGAAAAGAGACTTCTGGAAAGTTCCTTCCCTGTCCAGAGTCACCTAGCTCAGAAATGGCAAAAAGAGCTTAGAATCCTGGTTTCTAGGTGTTGTTTGAGTTTCATTTCAATTTTGTTATATTTATGTGCATATTCATATTGAATGAAACATCACAAGTTTATACCAGATATCAATTTACTACCTTAAGTAAACTGTATATGAATCTTTAAAAAGATTTCAATTATAACCAGAAGTTTAGGTTATTTGAAAAGTCTTTGAGAAGCAGTACGAACTAAGATGAAGGGAAAAAAATAAAAAACCCTAATGGAGTAAATAAATAGTTAGGAAATGTTAAAGGGTATGTTTGTCTCTCTATAGGTACCTCTGGAGGTGAGGGAGGTGAGAAAAAAAGCATGTCTATTTATTCCATACTTACTTTTGGGTTGAAATTAATGTATTTTCCAAATCCATTTCATAATGCAAACCTTTCTTTCCCCATGTGACAGGTTAGGTTCAAATTTTAGAAACACGTCTGACAGCGGGTATCTGAACACATGGATAGTTGAGTTGTTCACTTTGTAGTTGCTTTGAAGGCCTGAGGTGTAGAGGCCAAAGTATTGTCAGAAGAGCTGAGTTCAAGTCCTAGCCCTGGCATTGTACAGAGATGCAAATGTTATACTCAGAGAACTGAAATGACTTAGTGACTTTCTAGGTCAGTAGAGTAGAGATTAAAAACTCAGCATAGAAGAAGTACTATGTAAAGGTATCTTTGTTTTCTTCATCAAAGGACATAATATTGGTACTTTAGTTTCTATAACTTACTATGTGCAAGGGACCTTGCTCGGTGCAAGGGAGCAGATCACAGTGACTCGAATGTAAACCTGTCCTCAAAGAGTTTACAGATTACACAGTGGGAAGAGACATGTATAATTACTTATAAACTAGGACTATGGGAAGATGATATGCGTCTGACAAAGACAGCAGCTCTCCATCCTGGTTATGTGGCAGAATAACTGTGAAGCTTTATCAGCATATGGATTCCTAGACGCTGTCTCCTAGAAGTCTACTTCGGCAGGACTGGGCTAGGGTCTAGCATTTGTTTGTTGTTTAACGCTTCAAAAGTGATACCCACTATTGGAGAGTATTTGGCTAATGGATTTGGAGTTAAACCAGTGATTCTCAACCATGCTATATACTGGAATTACCCTAGGAGTACTTAAAAGTCCCGTGTCCAGGGGCACCTACGTGGCTCAGTCAGTTAAATGACTGACTGGATCTCATTTCAAGTCTTGATCTCAGAGTCATGAGTTCAAGCCCTGCATTGGGCTTCATGCTGAGTGTGGAGCCTACTTAAAAAAAAAAAAAATTCCCATGTCCAAGCTATACCCAAGACCAGTAAAATATGGATTTCTAGGTAGGGGTCTTTCTAGGTCTTAGAGGGCTGCTGAAAGGATTAAGTTAAAATGTATATAAAGTGCCTACATACATGCCTGATATATACTGTAAACTCACAAATATAATTTCAATTAAGCCCTAAGGGCACCATAAGAAAGATAAAGAGTAAGATCATGGAAAGTTCAAGATAGGTAGGGAGTACTTTTGACAGAATGGGTCAGGAAGGCTATGTGAAACTGGCATTAGGAAAAAAACTGCTGACATAGATTGGATTATAGAATGGTAGAAGGGGTTCCCAGATAGGGAAAAGGTCTAGAACAAATAATATAAAAGGGAATCTCTTAGGAATGCCCAGGGCTCCAGGAACACTTCAGTTGGTTTGAGCAGGAGAAGAGACAGAGATGGGCCAAAATGGAAGGTAGAAGCAGTAGAAATTAGCAATAATGGGTCCTTGGGAGAAGCACCATGATTTTATGTCTATTTTGTAGGATGATGATGATGACGATAGACTGAATGGAAGAGTTGCTGACAGAGGGACCACATAGATTTCCCAGTGGACATTTTGTATCTAAATGTCCTGGACATTTAGAGAGGTGCTGGGCAAGGACTCTTAGGGAGAGCTGGAAAAAGGGAACGGACACATAAGAGATGATAGTTGAAAGAATAATTTTGGAAAGTGCCCCCCCCCTTTCTCCCCTGCCTGCCATGATAGTTAAAACCAAAGAGGTCATGCAATTACCAATGGAGAAAATATAGAGAGAAGAGCCAAAGCATCCCTTCCCAACCCTTGCTTTGAGTATTTGAAACCTAAGGCAACTTCTCTTTTTCTCTAAATTGAGGTTTTTTTGCTCTATCATGATGACTTTTGTAAAAAAAAAAAATTCTGAAACATCTAAATACCCCCTTTTCTCCACCCACAATTCCAGTCTGACATAATTGCCAAGCTTGCCGTATCATTACCAGTCCCAGTGGTAATACCTTAAAGAATGGGATGGCTTCCTTGTAAAGTTAAATATGTGAATGGGCAATGATTTTAAATACAAATGTATGAGACTAAATACTCATATTATGTCAAGAAATATGAACCTATAAAATAACATAGTTATTGCAAAATGGAAGGAGTATTGTGCCATAGAAAGAACACTGAATTGAAAAAATGGAACATTTTATTTGAGTTTTGGTCTGGTCATTTTGGCAAGTCATCTAGTTTGGCCAAGGTAACATTCCTCAGATAAAAAATGGAGGATAAGGATCATGGGATGATACCTAGGGTTCGTGCTAAGTTCTAGAGCATTCTATGACCTATTGCTCCATTGAGTGGCCTTTACTGTGCTATAGCACAATCCTTCCCCACTCCCCCACTGTGCTTACAACTCCATTGTGGGGGCAGGAGTTTCAGAGTCCAGCTGCAAGTTAATAAATGCAGAGTTTAAGGATGAATCAATAGGGTGTTATGGGTCATTTCTGAGCTGAAACAATGCTTTGGTTTTGGCCAATACCAGGTAAAAACTGCCTCTGTGTTTTAAAGATTCATCTTAGTCTGGTCTTAAATCTAATCTACAGACATCCTTCAAAAGAGATTTCTGAACTAAGAGATTCTTCGCCCCCGAGCTCAATTTTCTATAAGAGCTCAATCCTCTCGCTTCCTTTCATTGTTCTTGTTTTATCATAAAGAGCTCTCTACAAAAATGCTAAAGCGTGTATTTTTCCAAACCCCTTACACAGCACTGCCCGGATGCCAGCCACAGTAAAGCAGAATGCACAGGGTTTCTGAGTTGCAATCCTACCCACTTTGATAAGAATGTCCCAAATTAGCATTATCTGACAGTCCCATATTGAAGGAATCATGGTCTGACTTTTCTCTTTCTTCTGATACCCCCCGCAGATGTGCACGGTACAAGTACAAGTTCGCAGAGTTTAGGATGAGTGTGGGAGTGTTAACAAGCCACGTTTCTTGGACAAATATATATTTCTTTCCCTGCCATATGCTCTTTTCAGTCATCTGTTAGTGATAAACACTTAGATGTGCTCCACTAATATCTTCTCATTATAAACAAGCCCATCACAAAGACCTTGATAAAACCTGCCCTCTGTCAATACTTAAGGCAAGAAAGTCCGTAACACAGAAATACATCTGGAAGCTATTCTCCGTTCTTTTAGGAATAAATTTCAGTACTAGTAATATAAAACGTTTGCTTTATCAAAAGGAAATGCTAAGTATTATGTGCATTATTTTCCACATATAATGTAGAGCACAGAACAGGCCTAGGCAAATAGGAACAAAAAGAGCTGCAGGCATGAGAAAACTATGGATTCCCTGGGTTTAGAGCATCTTCAGAGATTTTTCACTCGTCCTTTAAGGGAATCCAAATTTACCTTAAAAATTAAGCTTCCTTCTGGCACTCTGGTCTTTTCTCTTTTATTCCCCTGTAGAAGTCTGGTTTAGCATACAGATCATAAATCACTAGCTCAGGTGGGAAAGCCAGCTAATTATTTTTAAGTGATGGGGGCTTTGAGGTGGCCCCCGACCCGCTGAAAGATAAGGGCTTAGCTAGGTCGTCTGAACCTAAACATCTAGCCTACAGCATAACAACTTAATCTAAATCCGTGTGAGGATATCAGCCTCATATAAATGACTTCCTCCAAGTTTTTAGGGAGTGGGTTTCCCAGATTTAGACCATATCCATGGGTTGGAGAATCAGCTCTAACAGGTCTCTCTGTCCCTGTCTGTCTGACTCCTGCCACCTTGGTCTTTGCACAAGTCCTCCAGAAAAACAAAACAAAACACAAAACAGCAAGAAAAAAGCTTAGCCCAGAAAAGGGCTCATAACTGAAGGAGGGGCCGTTGGACCCTGTGAGCGCAGAACCGCAGAAGGCCATTTCTGTTGCTTTTCCAGGATCCCTGATTATATTTCTAGAAACCGATTCTACTCTAATAGGCGTTGTCGTAATTCACAATGGGACTGGAGCAACCAGGGATAAGAAAAGGCAGAAGAGGGAAAAGGTATAACTTCTCAAGGCAGAGGTGAGATTTTGGGGTGGGGGGGGTGAGATTCAGGGGGAAATAAGGTGGTGGCAGGGAGTGGGTGAACATGCAGACTTTTTCAGGGACCCAAGGGGGATATAGCAGGAGGGGTGGTGTTGGAACATCATCATCAACGAGATGGCCATCAGCTGAGGTGGTGGGAGGGTTTCTGGGAGTTTTTTTTCCCAAGAATTCCTCTAAGATCAGGGATCTTCAATACTGGGCACCAGATTCAGCAACAACTTGGCTAGAGGACTAGCAACAACTTAGGGAGGGTCTCACATGGGCTCCATTTAAGGGCAGAGAAGAGAAGAGAAGAGAAGAGAAGAGGGGAGACTGGGTACCCGGGAAGCATCCTGGCCAAAGTTAAGAAAGAGGAACCCTGGCAGGAGACAGTCCTTGGGTAAAGGGGCTGTAGTTAGCAGATGTTAATTCTCAGGGACTCCATTTGATTTGAATGGTGATGCGGTGAGTCGGGGGAAGGATGTAACTGGAGCATAGCCCATCAGAGGCTTGCTTGGACTCCTAGAAAGACTCCGTGAAGGTGAGTTCAGGAAGTGGACAGGCTGGAAAAGGTTAGGGCAATTCTGATCATGGAAAGCGGAGGAAGGGAGGAAGCTGGGGTTCATTTCTTTACTCTAGTGGACAGTCTAAGGTCCTGAAGGGAAAGACTCATACTCACAAGCGTGAGGATAAGCATTCCTCCAGTTACAGATAAAGTCAATTTACACAAGTAACACAAACAATTAAATGGGTCTGGTCCATGAGGGAAATTAGACTTTGTCCTTTAAATTAGAAAGCCCCAAACACCTCATGCTGGGATCAGGGATTCATGTTAAAAACAAAAACAAAAACAAAAGCCCCTCTAAGGTTAGTGGTGCTTCAATTTGAATCTGCACGAGAATTACCCCAGGAGTTTATTAATCAGGTGGATTCCCAGGCCCTGCCCCCAAACTATGGGTTCTTTAAATCTAGGGAGGGGCCTGGGGATCTGCATTCACCAAGCACTGGGCCATCCACCTGCAGCGTCTTCTTTAGATAAAGAGCAGGACCAATCCAGAGATCTTAATGATGATGACCTAGAGGCTGATCATAGACTGCCTCCTAAGTGAGCGAAGAAAGACGAACATCTATTTACGGTTAAATCTGCACTGTAAAAAAAGACCCCACTCTGTAGAACACAACCCCTTATCTCGGTCCTTTGAAAACGAAGGACCAGTGCACGATAAGCAGGAACCCTGGGCTCTTGCGGGATCAGGATGTACCTTCTGTGCGCGGGATGCCCGAGGGAGCAGCCCTGGGAGCCCTGTCAAGGCTCCTTTATTTGTGTAAAGGTCTGCGTTCTCTCAGTGGCCACGCTGCAGTGGGCTGCACTGCTGTGCCGCAAAGCCTCTTGGGGGAGGTCGAGCTCTGCCAATCCCCTCCCCCTCGCCCGGTCTGCCCCTGGCTTAGCTCCTGATTAATTCAGGGCAATCCTGAGAAGTTAACCCTTAATTTGATGGCTCTGGTGGGCAGCTGAGAGATTGCTGGTGATTTATCATCACACTCAGTGGGTTTTTTTTTTTTTTTTAATATAGAAATATTTTCCAAGGCAACAAATAAAAAATTATTTTTAAAACCCACATTTAAAAAACATTAGCTACAGCGTTCTTTTCTTATGTGACTGTATCCTCCACACATAACAATTACTTCTCATCCATCTCTTTTAACAAACTTCCAATACATAACATAAAAATATAACTATAATTACGGCCTTAGTTTCTCAAAATGTGTCTGGACTCCATATCTTTTTCTTGCTCCCTTTGGAGAAAACAGTCTTTCTTCTACCAGAGATAAGATTTTTTATTGGGATAGTTGAAGCTGGAGAGATTTCCTTAACAAGATTATGTAAATGTATGCCAAAGACATAAACCACATTTTCTCCGAGAGTGGAACACTTCAAATATCATTTAATAAAACAGGACCATGGGTAGAAACACCTCGATAAATTGTTAAGGGGCAAAGCAAGAAGGCTGAACCATACACATCTGATCAAATTTTTTTTGATTCAGTTACTTTATTAAAGTCTCCTAGAGAAGGACAGAGGACCATCGTACCTCTGTAAAGGGCAACTTTTTTATTCCTCTATCACTTGAGATGGAAGAGGGGGTATCAGCCCTCGTGGACCGGAGAGGACCCTTGTGGCTTAGTGCCACTTTGTTGAAGGTGAAGTGGCAGTTCTCAGTTTAAGAGACTACAATTCTATTTTCCAACAGCATTAAAAAAAAAAAAAAAAAAAAGGACTCAGAACCAGCCCTGTGACTAATAAGGAATATAAACTGGCTCCCTTACTCCTATCTACCACCCCCATTCCTGCCCCAATACCATATCACATCATGTAGTTTCTTTAGAACCCATGAACTTTTATTGGGAAAGATATAAATGAAATGTTTTCTATTTATGATCTTTGCTTAACACTTGTGTTGAATGTGCATTTTACTTAAATTTCTTGAGTCAAACAACTAGTCTTGTTCTAAGTTAGTCTCCTTAGCCTTTGTTCCTCTTGAGTCTGCTAGCAGAATTTATACATAGACACTCGAAATTGCAACCAATGTCCAAAAACAGCTGTGCACCATCGACCGAGTGCTTCTCTGCATGAAGACAGCAGTTCCAGAGAGTTCTTTGCCATCCTGAGAAAATGTTAAGCCAGACTTTTTCTATGCCCTCCACCCAATCAGAAGTTCTATAGAAAGAAGAAATGACTGTGTTTTTGATAATAAAGGAAAACCTTTAGAAAAAATAGCTCTTATATGTAGGAGTCAGCTGCCCATCTCTTGCTGGGTTTCTGGGGAGGCAGAACCACCCTTATCTGAATAGATGGGTGGGTTGGCTTTTGTGGAAGGGCAAGTCTGCAGTCTTAAGAGCTGATATATTTTTGCAGCAACCATTTCCTTAAGGGGGAAGCACACAGGTGTTAATGATTGTATTTCTGATAATTAAATAATTTTATTTTTATTTTTTAATTGTTTTAAGATTTTATTTATTTGAGGGAGAGAGAGCGCAAGTGAGCAAGAGTGAGAGAGACAGAGCACAAACAGGTAGGGGCAGAGGGAGAGAGAGAAGCAGACTCCCCGCTGAGCAGGGAGCCCAATGCAGGGCTCGATCCCAGGACCCTGAGATCATGACCTGAGCTGAAGGCTGATGCTTAGCTGATTCATCCACCGAGGCATCTCTGATAATTAAAAGATTTTAAAGCAAAATGCATAAGTCATAAATATTTTTGAAGAAAATGAAAACCCCAATATTATCCAAATTCAGACATAAAACTCCTGAAAGATCAAACCGAGAAATGATCACTTCCCCGGAGGCTACCGTAGGTATGTGGGACTCAAAGTAATGCAAGAACAAAGAACATTCCCTTAAGCTGGGCACTTGAGAAACCACAGTGTATGTGAGAAACTACAGTGACTGAAGCCAAGATTCCTCAGTTTTCCTGTTAGACTCAGGCAACATGTCGCTCTGCGTCTGAACACTCGGACCTCCCTTCTCTACATCCGTGTCCTCACGGGGAAAGTGATGCAGCCTTCCTACATGGCTGCAGAGACCCTTCCTTAGCGTTGTGTCTGTTGAATCCAACATCTTTAAATACCCAGCCTCGATCCATCCTCAAAGCTCGAAACTTCCATAATGGTGTGTTTCTGCTATCTTGGTTTCTATTCTTTGGGACGCCTGGGTGATATGTGTTGCGCACTGATTAGCACAGGTCATTTTCTTAAACGTCTCTTAACCTGCCCTCTAAATTCTACAGCTAATATTTTGAAGGCTGCCTTAATGATTCCTCAATTTCCTCCTTTGTGAGAGTAAATTCTGGTAATGACACGCCTCTCAAAACATCTCTCTTTATGTAGAGAATAGATCTCTACCTGTGCCCAAACCTCTCTGTGTTCAACATCCCAGAAAGACTACATGCTGCAGGTGGGGAGGCCTTGCCGATGGCCCCAAGCAACCCTCCGGTGTCTCATGTGTGGAGGCGGATGCCAGTGCTGTGACCGTCTTGCCCGAGGACACAAAGCCAGTTAGTGGCAGGTAGAGACAGAAAAGCGAGGTCCCCTCTTCTCTTGCCCAACACCTTCTCTGCTAACTGATTGTGCCTTTCGGGGGGCACTAGTCCCTCCTGTTTTCCCAAATGTGTTTATATCTCTCTATAGAAAGGACTCGATCAAATTTAGGATTTTAACCTTCAGAAGATCCCATGGCCCTGACATGGGTTATTATCCACTCAGCATATGCGATTCAAAACACTCATGTGACTTTGGCGCCTGTCACCAGCTCATTTGCTGCGTTTGGTTTATTCAGCCATGATTAGAGAGAGTCATTTGCAGACACACATTTGGAAACTCTTTAACAAGCTTCTAGCAGTTTCCTTCCCGAAGCTGTTTAAGTAGATGAGGGTGTGGTGTGAGCAACCACAGCAGTTTCCTCCACACTCCCGACTCCCCTGCTATTCCTCTGTCTTTATCGGGACTTCCATTTTGTGGAAAAGCTTTTTTAAAAAAGAGGGAGAGAGAGAGAGAGAGAGAGAGAGAGAGAGAGAGAAAACAAACCAAAGATGCACATTTCAGAGCCTCTAAGCCATCATTTCAGGAAGACTGACTCAAGAATTAAAATTGAAACCATCACACTATAACCTGAAAGTTCCCTTAAAAAAAAAAATTCCCCTCCCTCTTTTTATTTTAAAGAATACTTTTTGAAGTAATTGGCACAAAGACTGTTCTAGTGCAGATTGCTGCAAGTGTGCTCTTGGCAAGAACATCACAAGCACTAGAAAAACTTTAATATGCTCAAGAAGGCAAATACAAACTGACACCAGGAACTCAAGTGTGGGAACAAACAGGGGGAAAAAAAGAGAGCATCTCGATTTAATACAAACCTACGTACAAAGGGACCAATTTCCACGATTCATGGTTTAGCATACTATGCAGCCGTCCTCTGAGTGAATATAGAGTAGTTATACATAAGAAATTAGAATTATCAATTCGAGGGAATTTCTCAAGAGTCCTTTTGATATGTAATACTGCAACCATAATGCCTGAGAAACCAGATATCAATGCATTAAATGAGATCAGGTTGGGATCTATTTAGAAAAGGAGGGTTTAAACTAGAAGCATCTCTTTGATTTGACCTCTGGAGCAGACCCTTTGCAGGGAGACTTGAAATGAGTAGTGTAAACCCTACCTCTAGCCTTGCTTCCCAGGTCTTTAATATGTTTGAATACATGTAACACAGGAAGGGGGGATTGTTTAGAAGTGTTTGCTCTGTGGAAGAAACAGGAAGAACCCGCAGCCTTTTGCACTCTGTAAGGTATGGGGGGGAATCATTCAATTCTCTTTATTCCACCAGATCTGAGAACAAAAACTTTCTTTTTCTTTTCTTTTCTTTTTTAATTTCCATTTTCAAGTCCTCTTCTTCTCTGCTCTTTTATTATAAGGGTTCAAGGATTTGGAGATTGTCTGCATCTTCCTCCATCCATGTCTCAAATTTATTTCTGCTTGTGACCAACCCTTACTTCCCCCTGAAACTGAACAGAGGGCTCCATTTTCAGTCTTGCTAAGTAAGATTTCTCCTGCAACCCCCTAGAGTTCAAACGTGCTATCCTTTTTTTTTTTTTTTTAATTTCTCAGGGAACGTTTGAAGTCCCCTTTAAAAATAATGCCTTGAGGATATTTTTCCCTAATACCATTTAAAGAAACTTGAAAGCATATGGCTCTTGAAGCGCACAGGGTTCTAATGAAGTAATCAGCAACACTGCTCATATGCACACTTCCACCGGGAGCTTTTCACACCCAGCCCAGCTCGGTCTTGAGAATGACAGAGAATTCTGCAGGAATGCCTTTCCTCCATCTGCTGGTGTAAAGGCTGAGGGAGCCACTGTACTAAAGCAGTGACTTTCCACCTTCGGAGGGTGGAAGGTGGTGGAAAGGTTGTTGGGATCAGAACTGTCGGTGGCAAAGCAAATCAATCTGGTAGCTTGTAAGGCAACTCAAGACAAATGTTCCTCTGTTGTACAGTGTCTGTTCGTGGTGTGGGAGGAGAAAATAAAGTTTCTTTATAGGGTTTTATTTGATGTAGCCCCTAGTAGCGCTAGCATGACCTTAGGTGATTCTCCACACAGCCAGCGAAGACTAAATAAAACAAAAACATGGGATATTAATGCCCTTTCCCTGGAACTGGAAAGAGCACGCTGTTCTCCCGCAGTGTTGCAATGGATTCTCTAAATCTATCACAATTAAAATCACACTTCTTCAGGCACAACCTCATTAGTGCTGAAATATCACATCTTGTGCGATTTCCTTGGGATTTTAGCAAAACAAGTAATGATTCTTTTGATTATTGGAGTGACTTGTGCTATCATGACTGCCAAGTATGTATGTGACTGTTTAAAAGAACTAGGATCGGCACTTGACTTTCTTATTCCTACTTTGGTTTAGGCAGACAAAGACCCCAAAAGAGAGGCTTTAGGCAGTATGGGCCAACCGAGCCCACTCCTGCTGTATTTCCTTTTCCAGAAGAGTTTGGAAGGGAGGAATAGGGAGAGCTGTGAAATGGCAGATGGGCGGAAGACTGAGGTTCAGGGGCAGCTCTCCCCCTCTTTGCCGGTTTCTATTTGTCAGATGATGCTTCCCAAACATCCAAATGCCACTGCAGCATTTTGTATACCTCACCCAAACTACAGGATTTCATTCATTCAGCAAGGATCACTGAGGTTCCTATGTTGCCAGGCACTGTTCTAGGCTCTGGGATACAGTGATGAAAAGGACAGATGAAGCAGGAGAGCTGAAATCTGATGAATGTTTCTGGCTGTTGCAGATGGCTGCCTAGGGTCCCGAGCAGCAGCAGGAAGGCCAAGGAGGAGGCCTCTGCAGAGGTCCAGGTTGGGAAGGTGATGGTAGCCCAAGAAGGAATGGTGGGAAGTGGTTGGGTTGTGGAAACACTTCGAAGGCTGAGATGCCAGAATTTGCTAATGTGTTCAGTGTGGGGTCAGAGGTAAAGAATGGTCTCAAAGGACACTCTTGACCTTTGGCCAAAGTCTCAGGATGGAGGAGGATACTATGTACAAAGATGGAAAGGTCTGGTGTGAAGGGGATGGGTTTTGATTTTGGTTATATTAAGACTGAGAGACTGTCAACATTCAAGGGAAGATTTAGTAGGATGTAGAAGTTTAAGCACACTTCATCAGTGTCTTTTTTTTTTTTCACACTATATTTGGAGATCTTCTATTTACTAAAATATAAATAGCTCTAGAAGTTTTACACATATCTGTTATGAAAAGTGCCCTTGGCAAAATGGAGAAATTAGTGATGTGTGTGCTCTCATCCCTGATTTTTTTAGCCCACGTAGGAGAGGACAGTGGGCTAATTTTCTGATAAAACCCACCCTGAGTGGGACCAAAGGCAAGCATGGCGGGCCAGGTAAACACAAGCAGTAACCTGCCATAGTTACAAAGCCTATGCAGGTATTTTTAGGAGACAAATTCTATCCTTCATATGCTCTCTTTAGACTTCATTTGCGAGGTGTCTACCTTTTCAAGTGTGGGGAACCAATTTCAAAATCCAGGCCAGAAGAATACATCTACACCTCCTAGCCCATGTTCAGCCCCAAATGCGAGAGTCCAGAGAGTGCTGTTTGAGAAGCTTTAGTCTGAATGTTCTAAGAAGGTGCGCGCTCTCCCTGAGTATGCCACTCCACGGTTTCCCGCTCTCCAGAAGACATCTTTGACTGAGTTTATGACCAGGAGAGAGAAAGGCAGTCTCTAGAACTTCTTTCTGATGGAGCATTGGCAAACACTGAGAGAACGTTGGCCCACTTTGCACAGGCTTCCCTTTCAAAACCACCTCTCCAGAGTACTGTGGGTGGCACGCTTTCCCAAAGCAATGACCTTCTCCTGGTAGCTAGTGGAGGACTGCTGTTTATGTTTGATTTCCTTAATCCCTCTAAGGCAGCAAAGAAGACTTAGGTGGTAATTTATTTATAAGAAATTATAATAAAGCTTCAGCAATTTGAATGCTGTGTAGAAAGTAGGAGGTAGACTGTACAGAGAGGCAGGGTCTCCAAACTTTGAAGTGAGCATTTTGACAGTCTTTTGGTTTATCTACCCTCAGAATCAATTTTGTCATTTTTAATTGACCGATTTTCCCTTGTTTGCTTAACATTTATTAATTGATTGTTAGGCTCATGCAATTAATTCAAAAGCTGGCAAGTTTAACGCAGAGAAATTAATTTTCTTTTACCAACATGCCACTTAAAAATACATTTTTGGAAGCCTGGGTTACCAGAAAATTACCTTCAAATTAATCAATAAGGAAATTAGGTGGTAGTGTCCCTTGACATCTGTCAATCCAAAATATGTCAGTTTCTTCCTTTTGTTTGAATGGGCTTTTTCTGCTGAGTAAGAAAAACGAAAAGCCTGGATATTAAAGTAAACTGACGTTGCCTCTCAAAAGGCAAAGGGAAGTAGCTCTTTTGCCAAAATGTACATTGCTGACATGGATTTGATTTTTCACCGAGATACATCTGTTGAACAGAGTGGTGAATTTTATCACAGAATGTGAAAATGAAGTTCATCGTCTTCTTCCCAGAGCAGCTCTTCTGCCATTTTTCTTTTCCTTCATTTGAACCCTTACTAGGTGCCACCTTTCTGCCAGGCCCCGTGGGGGCAAACCTGTCAGGGAGATGGATGTGGGAGCCGAGCCCTGAACGAGGCCTGTAAATGCAAAGTGCGGGGAAGTGACGAGGGGGACTGTCCTGATGAGATAGATGGAGAGGTGCTCGTGAGGGAGGCAGCATTTGAGCGGAATTCCTATGGACGAGTAGGATTTGATTGGCATTTAGATCGAAGAACTCTTATCAACAAAAGCACAGAGAGGCAAAACTGCTGTTTGTGTTTGGGGACGTAAGGGAGTACAGAGAGACCCCGGAGTGGGTGGGAAATGCTGACATAGTTAAAGTGGGCTAGACGGCGGGACACTGTGAATGCCATACAAAGGAATCAGGACTTTCTGTTATAGATGTACGGGAACAACTGAAGACTTTTCAAGAAAGGAGTATAGGACCTGACCTGAGATTTGAGAAGAAAACTGTGAGGGCATTCATTCATTTACTCATTCATTCATCCATTCACTCATTCATTTATTCCTTAAATAGGTAAGCATTTGACTGTAATGGGCACTGCCCTGTGCCAGGCACTGGGGCCATCACAATTAATAAGGATCCCACAGGCCTCCTCCCTGGGCCTCAGGAGGGTGTGATTGGGGCTACAAAGGAAGGTGAATCAAAGGAATGGCCAGCATCCTGTCCAGGTGAGGAGAGAAAACCAGTGTGGGTAAGGCTAGCATTCAGCTAATTACTCAGGCTTGGGCCTTGGGGCTCTGTTTATTTTTAGTAACCCTTCCATTTCATCAGAGGTTAAAGTCAGAATTATTGAGTGCAATCACTTCTCTTGGACTCGTCTCTCATTCTCTGCCTCTCACTTTCTAGAGCCAATCATCAGGCTTAGGACTTCTTCCTTTCCCCTCTCTCTTAACGACTGGTGTGATCTTCCTTCTGGGTGCCATGACACTAGTAAGGACTACTGAAATCTTGCAGCTAGACAACCTGAAGGGCATTTTCCTAACTGGTCTCTTTTTTCCTCACTCTAATTTATCCTGTGTTTTGCTGCCAGATTCATCTTCCTGCAGTGTCTTTACACTGACCCCATCCCTCATTTTATGTGCTGTGTGATTTGGAACAACGACATGGCACCTCCGAGGCTCTATTTCCCACGTGTCAAATGGGCACGATCATCCTTGCCATCCCTATCTTACAGAGTTGCTGAAAGAACCAAATGGGGCAGTGCTTTTTTTACTTGAAAACAAAATGCCTTGTCGATATAAAGTATTACTATCATTACTACTACTACTATTATTATTGTTACTATTCAAAAACTTTGATTGATCCTGGAATAAATTTCAGACCACTTAGTTTTCAGGAAAGTCTTGTGACCATTGATTGAGTCCCAAGCTTCACAACGCGATCTTCCAGCCACCCCGCCCCCCCGATACTCCATATGTTTTTTACACCATCTCCGGAATCTGTCTTGCATTTACCTTCTCAGTACCTTTTCTTATACTACCTCCTAGGCCAGGAATTCCTTCTCTATCTCCCTCCATCAGTGAAAATAATATCCATTCTTCAGGATCTATGTCAAACCCCTTCTCCTCTTTGGAACCTTCTTGCCCAAAGCTGTCCTCTTCCCTTTGAATTCCCAGTATTGTCTCTATAGCCAGGCAGCACCAGACATGTACTACTCGGGGTTATTCTCTCTTACCTCTGCCCCTCTCTTTCTCCTCAGAGGCACAGAATGTCTTTTCTTTCCTGGTATACCACACAGGGCATAGACTCTGGGAAGTACTCAACGGATGACTGACTGCTTGAACACTCTCCATTCATCCTGAGGGACAAAGTTCTGAACTTTCTTCCTTTTGATTCTTATAATAGCCTCTGAGGCTGGTAGAGCATACAGTAGTCTATCCATTTTGTAAATAAGGAACGGAAGGCAAAGATAGATGACTTTTTGGTTCGGCTTTATACAGTCAGACGTAGTTGTGATGCTCTTCCAAGTTAGTGTTGTTCTTTCACAGACCACACACCGCTTCCACCACTCTCAATTCCTATCTTGATCTACCTGAGCAATCTAAAACCCTGCTCCCTTCTGCTTCAAAAATCTTTCAGTGAAATTGCCTTGAGAACATAGGTAATGATCAGATTCTTATTAGTTACTGCCTGAACACACTGGGCACTTCAAGAGGCCACCTTGTTGGAACTATAGAAAATGTCCATGCAGATTGGCTCTTCATGACCCTGGGAGAAAACACACCATTTCTGTGTCAAGGAACTTAAAAATCTCTTTGTTACTAATTACCAAGTCTGGTCAGTGCAAACAGTGTTATATAAGGTTTCACTCAATGAACAGCACAGTACCAAATTCACAGTTGGCTAACATAAACAGTAGACCTGACATTAACCGGAGTGAGCCACAGTGGCAAGGAGTCCTAAGAGGCTCGTCACACCCATCCGCCAGGAATTCGCCATGGATTCCTGGCCACTCCATGATCCTTCTCTCTGAGCAACCCGCAGACCTCACTGTGGGGATAGAGCCTGGTGGTAACTTCTGACCACCTTCCTCCTCTTATTTTATGAACATACTTTCTGCCCTTTGCCCACTTCAGAAATAAAACAGGTCATCTGAAGGTTTGTTAAAAATGATTCTGTTGACAAAAACATATGCACCAAGAACAGAAATAAACTGGAGAAAAGATCAACTCCTAGTGAAAAACATAAACTAAGCCAGTATCTTCAGAAATGCTAAGGTCCCAAATGTTACAGTTGTAATCCACTAGAGATAATCTTAGATATTAACAGAGACTTAGACCTTACAAACGTTTTCACTCATATTATCTTACATTAACCTCAGAAGAGGCACTTTAACTCCCTTTCAACAGACTCAGGAAGGCTAAATGGGTTCCCTAAGGTCAGATACAAATCGGGGCTAAACCTATGTCTGTTGATTCTAGGGCCAGGGCTCTGTACATTCTACTAAGTCACCAAAAATGTCATTAATGCGATTTTTTAATATTAGTTATTATCTGTATTGATGATTACTTTCAGCTTTTAATAATTTACAGATTTTTTTTTTTTTAACCAATTTCTGTCTGGTAGCTCTATTAGGCTACAACAGTTACTACAACATAGTTGATCACTGGAGAGAGTTTAGATTCCAATGATATGTTGGAATCAACTTCTGTACAAATATTGCTTTAATTAATGGTTAATTTTTATACAAGTCAACACATTGACCCTGTGGCAGTCTTAATTGGTCATAAATATGCCTAACTAATTGTCTAGTTATTATGGAAAGACATATAGCCATACTTCTCTTGATCTACGGTCCCATTCTTTTCTTTTTTTAAATTTATGTGATAGAGATTACAAGCAGTCAGAGAGGCAGGCAGGGAGAGAGGAGGAAGCAGGCTCCCCCTGAGCAGAGAACCCGATGCGGGGCTCGATCCCAGGACCCTAAGACCATGACCTGAGCCGAAGGCAGAGGCTTTAACCCACTGAGCCACCCCCCTACGGTCCCATTCTTATATCTCCTCTCTGACCTGTAGACGACATGCCACACAGCTCTGGAAGTTCACTAGTGTTTCAGTCTTCTTAATATTTCCGACTTTTTAAATGGTATGTTCAAATTCCAACATGACCACAAGAAATAATAGACTGAACCAAATTAGAAGTTGCACAAGTATTGTGGCATACTGTAGAATCATTAGGCACAGTTCAGGGGCTAGTCCTTCCCTTTGAATGGAGCTAAAACAATTCACAATTTTCTGAAACTCCTGATTATCCCAACTCATTTCTAAAAAAAGGATTCAAAACAGGATATTGCCTCTCTTCCCTATGAAACCCTTTGCCTTCTTCTTCACTTTGTGCCCAGATAGACCAAGAAGGTGCCAGGAGGGGTGCTGATAGTGAGTTCCAAAAATAACGGTACCAAGGGATACATACAGAAAGGAGCTTTAGTCAGCTGGAGATGTCCATTCTGGGCCGAGTGCTCCATTTGTGTGGTCTAGTACCTACTTTCACAGTAGCTCTGGGCTTCCCCATTTGGCTAACTCTGGATGCCCCTATCTAAAGACTTGCCCTGTTGTTTCTGTGGTTTCTGACAGAAGATGTCTGGTGGCAATTAATAACTACTACCCCAAACAAGTAGCCCCGTGAGAAATGTACCTATTTCCAGAAGCCCCAGATGGTCCATTCTGTCAGCTCTACCTCATAATGTTCAAATACCACATCTATGAACTTTTCAGCTCTACGGTTCTATGATTCTCAAGAGGGGAAGGGAAAAGAACACAGGGGAAAGAATCTCAGAAAAATCTGTGGTATTTCTTCTTGGGGATGAATGAACAGTGAGGGTGCTTTGCCATTCTCAGAGATGGATTATCCGTTCATGCCTCTGTAGTTTTGAAAATTCACTGGGATGGGGACGCAAAGCCCAGGACTGGAACAAATGTCGCCTGCCCACATTCCATTAAAATTATGCCCCCTATGCCCATGCTATCACCATAATCCAACATTCTGGGCCTGACCCTACTCCTAAGCTTACCATGATAATGAGGTCAGAAAGGAGAAGGGAGCTGGGTAAGAATGAACTGAGGATTTCCTTGGTTTCCTTCATAGGTGAAATGTTTCTTTCTGGTCAATCTTTATGTTCCTCTCCTCCCTTCTTCCCTCCTAAACTCTCCCTACTTTGGCCTAGCTCTGCTGACCTCCATGGTCCCAAGTCACACTCTATTCCTTCTCCCACATGCTGCCCATTTCCCTAGTGTCCAGGATGAAAGGGTATCAGAACTCCCCTTCCCCACCGTAATGTTAGATGGTACTTCTTCACTGCAGCGCAGATTACTGCTGTCTCTGCTTCGTTCATTGACACCTTCTTTCTTTAGCCACCACCACAAGAGGGGGTGAGGTGTTGGGGGAAGTGGTCACGTGACTGGGGTGGGGGATGGGGGCAGTGGTCCTAGGGTACCCCAAGTGGTGTTTCACCTGCTGTTTATCTCATTGGTTAACTTAGTTTCTTACTAGTCTCAGAAATCAGCTCCAGGATAACTGAGTCTTTCCAGAAGTCTGAACTGATAAGAGTCACACTCCAATTCCTGGGGAACATCTTCTGGGTTAAGGGTCCACCCAGTCCTAGGTATTGGGAGCTGAGGGAGGCCAGCCTTCAGGGATGGCTAACTTTCCCCCAAGAAAAGAGCTCCATATTTTGTGGGAGGATGGACAGATGCCTATGCTTTAGATGGAAAAAAGTGAAAAAAGATGGGAAGGAACAAGTTTGGAAGTAAAGGTTCAGGGCAAGATAAATTGCTTCCTTTCCCTAAGAATTGTTCTCCTCTGTCTCTCTGTCGTAACTCCCAGAGTCAAGTCAAGGAACCTGTAGATTTCTCTGGATATATATTTTCCTGCTTTGTAGGTATTGGCTGCGCGATCTGATAAAAGCTGAGCCTAAATGAACCCTACGATTTGTATTTCCACAGCCACATGTGTATCGGCTACCTCTCTTCCTCCTCCTTTCCTCCCCCCTTTGGCTCTAGAAGGTTCATTACTTACAGTTACTACAGAATCAATCTGAACTGGCCAAAATCAGCGATGGAATTTATAGCATAATAAATGCCCAGCCACACAAATGCAGTTACACATGAAAGGCTTGGGAATGTTCTTTTGAGCAATCCTTCTACATGGCAGAGTGTCCTTTTTTTTTTTTTTTCTTTTTAAATCAATTTAGCAGAATCATCTTAAGCATATTTGGAGAAGTAAAATCCTGACAGCTACAGAGCAGATGTTCCCGGAGGCAGGTATCGTTGCCGAAAAACAATATTATTGATAAAAATCTTAGCATATTGGAACTTGGAAGGGAAACTAACTACAGCTTTTTCATCCTTCCCACCAATCCTTTATAGCTCCATTTTCTTCACCTCACATGACGCTCCACTTTGGATTTTTATTTTTATGAAAGTGTCTTAACACTTTCTGAAGCATCCTAATGAACAGTTCTCTGCGAAGACCCAGCCGTACCCAAGTTGGTTTCGAGAGGCAGACAGAATCTGAAGTACACTCGAAAGATAACGCACAGATTGGGGTATCAATGCTTTTCCTTTTTAAAAGTCTGCGAGTTATAAGATAACATTGGTATCTGGCCCATTTTTCTTGCTAAGTGCCCATATTATGGGTGAATCCTGTTTTACAGCATTCTGATACACAGAGAGTTGAACTTGAGCGTGAAATGCTGAAAAAAAAAAATCAGAAAGACAGATGGCAGGCCGTCCTCCCCAAAACTCAATTTCATATTATGCATGTGATTGCTAATAGGCAAGCACTAAAAAACAATTTTCCTTGACGGAGAAGAGCTGATAAATTGTCAACATAAAGTTAGACTGTGGTTGCTCCAGCGATCGAAAGCTCGTCTGTGAGTTTGGTCCCATCAAAGTCGGCTTCTTACAAGCGTATCAAAATTTATGAATGTGTGTGTCTATAAAGTGACTGAAAACAACCCATAATGCATGTTTGTTTATTGTGCACCAGCTCTGTGTTGCTTTAGTACATGCAAAGCAACCAAACATATACCGGAGCCCATTTTTGTCCGGTTCTCTTTCCTAGCCTCTGCATTTGGTAATGAAAAAGTCAAGAGGCGCCTGGGGATGTGATTTCCCCTTCTATCCTGAGAGCTGACTTAAACAAAAAGATCTGCTCTTAACTGGCTCTTGCCTGGTTTGGGAGTGCACTCCACGGGGTTACCCTAGCTTTGTAGTGATACGGCAGAGGCATTTGAGAGCAATCAAGAGCATTGATTATTTGGAGGGAAAAAGGAAAAGATGCTTGAGAAAGAAAACTACATAAAATCAAGCAGATGAAAAGCAAGTCAGCTAATGATCTGCAACACAGAATGCCAAAGTTTTGTATTATCTTTGATAGAAGATAAAACCTCTGCAGGTACTGCAAAAAGAGAGAGCTCTAGATTTTCTTCCTTTTATTTGTTTAAAGTTTGTTTGTAAAGAGGTAATTACGCATTCAATCCAGGAATACCAAATTTTATTTTTCTGGACGAGGCGGAGAGAAAGGGTGAAAATTTGCTCATGGTGCAAATCCAGTAGCTATGTACTATGTTTGACTTTTACACTTAAAATATTGAATATTTGCATGGTTTTGACATTTAGATTTTTCTGTCATCAGTTACTGCTCATCCGAGAACAGTTGTTTAATCGCAGAGGAATGGCAACTGGCTTGATGTGCACAGGTTTTATTGGAACAAAGGGATTGGGTGTTCAGATAATACTGTGGATGGCGGTTACTACAATTAGGAGAAATGCTGAACGGCCAACCAGAATTAGAAGTAAATGAGTTGAAGTAGGAGTAGTTTTTTTTTTTTTTTTAAATGAGAAAAAAGTCACCATTCTTAAGCCAGGAGTTTTATGAAATGTTATAGTTAAGGGAAACGTAAGTCTCCCTGAAAGGTAGCTTTGCTTATGTTGTGCCAAATACCCAGGAGTTTCTGAGAATTCAGAGACCTAACAGCGTAGACACCAAGTACTCAGGTGACAGAGGTCTGTGTGATGCTTCCTATTTCTGATTCATTTTGCAATCTAAGATTTCAATGCATAAAGAGTTCAGTTTTTTTTTCTTGAGTTACTGGTTCTAGGAAAATCATATTCCTCCTTTCAGAATGTCTATTTATACCAGCATCAAAGATTTAGGGGACCAAAAAAAAAATCCCTGCACTCATGTAGGGCAGAAAGGTGGAAGGAAAAATAAACGGAGAAAATCCCAAGAAGAATGATCCAATGACTTACTTAAATCCACGTACCTATTCTCTTACGCTAATGGGCTGAGAACAACCTTATTGGTCTCCTTGGTAGAAAATAGGGGTCCTTTTCTCACAATGAATGCATGAAGTTTTGTTAGAATGAAACAATCTTAATCTTCATCCTGTTACCCTGAACCCTGATTAGCCCATCGAGTTCGTGTTGCACTAAATGAAGATTCTTCCTACTCCTGTCTACATTTGCCAAGTGAGATTCGATGTCTTCACTCCCTGATTCCCTTAAGGACCAGATTTCTTTCTGCTCAATGCACTTGATGCCTTCATCTCTTTGCTAAGACTTTTCTCTCTGCACTGAGTAGTTCTGCTCTCTAATGTCTCTGTAGGGTGTGTCTATCCTTGAGGAATTGGCTGAAATGATGCTGTCTTGGAGAAGCTCTTCTGTTCCACCAGATGGAATTACTTTCTTCATTCCATTGCCGTTGGCACATATCTCTACCATAGCACATGTTTCTTTGTGCACCTGCCTCAGTCTAGACTCTGTCCTCTTGACCAAGGACTCTATTTTATCCATCTTTGTCTTCCCAGTACCCTCTACAGTGTGTATTTACAACAACAGGCACACAATCAGTATTGACCGCAGGATTGAGTGAAATCAATTCCTAAATATTTTGAACAAAAGGTGATGCTGAAGAATGAAAACTACAGGTCATTTTTGGTTACAATGGACTTGTCTTTTGATTTCCCAGTTTATTATGATCTGATTAAAGCTTGTTTTTGAAAAAGTTTCCATTATGTGAATGTAAAGCTTTGGGGGGAAACCACATTCTGAAGCTCTAGTTGGAACAATTAAAATTAGTTATTTCATATCAGTCTGGAAGGAACTGAAGTAGATAAGCTCTAGGGTCAGCATATGCCTTGTTCAGCTTTCTTTAAAGGCATGGGGAGTAATAAAGCTTTCCATTTTATCTTCAGTGAAATAATACTGCTGAAATATCACCTCATTTTTGATGTCAGTGATGATTTCTTCTTACCTCCATGATGTCAAAAGGGAATTATTATTATTAGAATGACAGATTACTAATGATGCTGTAAAAAAAGAGGAATAGCTGAAATCATTATAACCCAAAAACCCAACATATCCCTTCTCGTCTGAGCCTCACTGTTGAGTACTGTGAACGGAGTCACTCTGTGATCCTGCAGCTGTGTAAAAATTATTCTAAGCAGGAAGTAAATCAAGAGCAGGTGCCTATGAATTTGCACTCACAGAACACCATCCTTTTAAAGTTTTTAGGACTGGATGGCATGATTAGGAGGTATGATTTATGTATGCAGGAGGGAAAAGCTTCTGTGGGGGCCCCAAATGTCTCATGAGCTGCTGTGGCACACTTCCACTGATGCCTTCGCAAGGGGAGACCTGTGTGGAAGGGAGGACTGGACGAGGGGCCTCTCCAGCCTTAGGCTTCTGTCAGCCCTCTGTAAGAGAGGGGCAGTATGGTCTAGTGGTTCTGGGCTATACTCCCTTTCCCATCTACTCACTTGGCTTGCTGTCGGTCCATGTCAATCTCTGGGTTTTAAATCACAGTGGCTGACTCAAGGGTCCTTTGATCAAGAATGCAGAGGATTGGGCACTGCCACTTTTGTGTCTTAAAGATCAAATCCACAGAACCTAATATTCCTCGGCTACACCAAGGTGCCTGGGATCTGGGTACATGGGTCTTCAAACCAACTGTATCATTCTTCAGATCTTTCCAGTGGAAAGAGAGGGGAAAAATAAATACCGTTTCATAGAGAAGAGAGCTTATAACAAAACAGCAGTTCAAGAATAAGAATGCTTTCCATTTCCGTGATACCTTCCTTTGAGGGATTTGACAATTATATTATTAATTCCATTCAGCATGAAAGAACATTTACCTAGGGCTCAACTGTCTGCAGGGCTATTTCAGGAAGGTTAAAAGTTGCAGTTCCCTTCAACTGGAAACTTACAACCATTTCAGACAACGCTGACAGAGATGGTCATCAATAAGCCAACTGCAAAAAAAAAAAAATTAAAAAGGAAGAGAAATGAATTTCATAAGAACATAAAATGTGTGCTATGTGGCATAAAAAGAGGGGTGAGTACATATTGTGTTAAGGTGAGTAAGGAACAACAATCTGTCACAGCTCACGGATTAAGGCAAGAGAGTCACTCTCAAAGCACCATTTTATTCTTGTGCTCAACTTGGGATCTCATTGGATTGCTCAGTGTAGTCTCTCTGTCTCTACACAGGACAGAGTACAAAGGCTCATCTAAGAATTACAGAATCTTCTCCAGGCCCCTTCTCCCTTGTGGCAAAGATTTGGCTAAACATTTCCCTGAATTGAGGTTCTCAAAGCAGCACTGACTCTGAGGCAATGTGGCAGCTCTTGGTAATTGTGGCCAGCGAGATCTTCCTGGCAGCTTTAACCTCTCTGTTAATTCTGGTAATTTTGCGAGATCTTCCTGGCAGCTTTAACCTCTCTGTTCCCACCAGTGAAGCTGCTCCAGATTAGGCAGACTTCTGTATTCCATTCCACCCTGAGAGTCGCAAGACCTTTCACTCTAATGTAGCAAGCAGAGCTACATCTCAACCAGCGCAGGACTAAAGAACACCGGAGGCAAATCCGATTGTTTCCTTTGTTTCCAGCAAGGAAAGAGGAGCCCAGAATGATCAGTCTGTTTGCCCAGTGCTGTGAAGTGAGCAGACAGCAATGCACTGCTGTGGGATGAAATTTTCTGACTCCTCTCACCAGGTGTGCCCCTAGTAAGCCATTCTGTTCTCATGACTTCTACAAGGAGTCATGAGTTTGAAGGACATTTGACAAGGGGCTGTTGAGGACTGTTAAATATATTCAGAACCAAGTAATAATCAAGTGACTCTTGATTGTGCTTCCAGAATTCTAGCCACTAGAATTGGGTACAAGTGGGGTACAAGTTAAATACATGTTGATTTTTTAAAAACTGAATATGATAGCATGAAAAAGATGTCATAGAATATGTCAACCATGAGTACAGTCTTTTTAAAAGGGAAAGGAAGAAACCTTCAGTGTGTCTTCCTGGCAATAGGGCCTGGAAACTCAAAAAGTGATATAATTACAGTGGTTTCATAGTCTCATCTCTAAATCCCCTTTAAACGAACTGACACCCTGACCCAAGAAAGGAATATATTCTAGGCTTCGTACAAATGATGACTGATATTTATATGTTCATTCATTTTTTTGTTTTTATTATTATTATTTTTTATTAACATATAATGTATTATTTGTTTCAGGGGTACAGGTCTGTGAATAATCAGTCTTACATAATTCACAGCACTCACCATAGCACCTACCATCCCCAGTGTCCATCACCCAGTTAGCCCATCCCTCCCACCCCCATCCCCTCCAGCAACCCTCAGGTTGTTTCCTGAGATTAAGAGTCTCTTATGGTTTATCTCCTTCCCAGGTCCCATCTTGTTTCATTTTTCCCTCTCTTCCCCTCTGATCCTCTGTCTTGTTTCTCAAATTCCTCATATTAGAAAGATCATATTTTAATTGTTTTTCTCTGATTGACTAATTTTACTTAGTATGGTATCTTCTAGTTCCATCCACATCATTGCAAATGGCAAGATTTCTTTCTTTCTTTCTTTCTTTTTTTTGATGGTTGCATCACATCTTCTTTATCCACTCACCTGTTGATGAACATCTAGGTTCTTTCCATAGTTTGGGCTACTGTGGACATTGCTGCTATAAACATTCAGATGCAGGTGCCCCTTCGGATCACTACATTTGTATCTTTGGGTAAATACCCAGTAGTGCAATTGCAGTCATAGGATAGCTCTATTTTCAACTTTTTGAGGAACCTCCATGCTGTTTTCCAGAGTGGCTGTACCAGCTTGCCTTCCCACCAACGGTGTAGGAGGGTTCCCTTTTCTCCACACCCTCACCAGCATCTGTCATTTCCTGATTTGTTATTTTAGCCAAGGTTCATTCACTTTTAAACAAATATTTATTGAATTTCTATTATGTCACCAAAACTCTTGTGGGAGCTAAGCTTGCACCATGATGGGGAGAAAAACTATATATAAATAAATTTATGACATGGTGTCAGGTTGTGTTAAGTGCTATGAAGAACAATAAGACAGGATAAAGCAGATGATGGGGTACAGTATGTATGCTTGAGCTATTTTTAGATGGGGTGGTAAGGGAAGCGACATGGGGGCAGAAATCTGAATGAAATGTAGGTGTGACCCATGGGAGTATCTGAGGGCAACTTATACTCCAGAGAGAATAAAAAGAAGGTACAAAAGCCCTGAAATGAAGGTATAAATACTGCACTCAGTCCAGTAATGGTTCTACAAACCATTACCAACAAAAATGATGCTTCCAATATAGTAACATTGAGCTATCCATTTCCCACTGGTAGTTCAGAATATGCCCACACCCTTACACCCCCACACCCAGAGCAGCAGATGGTTGAGAAATGCTAATACAGATGATTCTTTTGTTTAAGTAAGAGTCTTGTAACTCAAAGCACTTTGCAAGGGGC
The DNA here is from genome assembly GCF_011764305.1 of Mustela putorius furo. Lineage (NCBI taxonomy): Eukaryota > Metazoa > Chordata > Mammalia > Carnivora > Mustelidae > Mustela > Mustela putorius. The sequence goes on along the minus strand of NW_025422047.1, from coordinate 30,393,416 downwards.
CATTTTTTTAGTCTGGTGGTGGAGGGCATTCCAAGAACAAGAGGAAAGATGTGACTAGTTCCTTGTCCCCCAGGGCAAATTATGACATGAGAAGCTGGAAACTCCAGACTCCTGGCTCTTTTCCCTTATTTGGAATGAGTCAATACAATTCCTTCTAGAAAGTTGTATAGTAGCTCTGAGAGGCATGGTGGGTTCGAGGCACACTGGTAGTTTGCCTTCCCTGGAGGGTTCAGTTTATGTGTATGTAGACACTTGAACCAAACAGAGCCCTCTGGACTACGGGAGCCTAGAAGTGCCATTTATTCCAGAGATCAACAACATCAAATTGGCCCTGTCCCTACTTCACTTCTTGCATTCAAGGGCTATCTTAGTCTTGTCATGAAGCTAAATCAATTCCAAGGAAAACCATGAGGTATGTGCTTCTTTTGTTAAAGGAACAGATGACGTATTTCAGTCATATTTTGTCTCTTAAAATCAAATCAATATTCAGGACACTTAAGCAGGGAGAAATTTCCCAGAAATAAATGCATTTTCTATATTCAGAAGAAATCATTTATTATTCCAGAGTTCATATAACTTCCAGGAGATGATCTGAAATATTACCAATGACTTACTATTTTCCACAGTTACAGGTGCACGTGCAGAGGTGTAGAAGTTAAGATTTTGGACTGTCTAGATCAACACACAGTACAAGTTCTATAAACATTAAACCTCACATCTGGACATGTATTGCATGCTTACTGTGGGTCAGGCATTATGGTTGTACTTTCTCTATATCATCTCACTTTATTTTACTGTACATTCATGAAGAAGGGTCTATTGGGACTCTACAAGAGAGGAAACAGATGCTTAAACAAGTTAAATGATTTACTTAAAGAGTTAGAAATGTCAGGACTAAGTCCAAATCCCTGACTGTCTGCCATCATCATGTCTGTGCTTAATCACCATTCGGTAGGGCAGTTTTCAAGAAATGAAAGTCAAACAGAGTAAGGTATTTAGAAGCCCTTGATCTATGCAGAATAAAACACCTGCTACTTGAGACCACTGGTAGCAGGAGGTGACTCTAGGGAAACAATAACTGAGGGCCTTGGCTCCTGATGTTAGGGCATTTCTCCCATCAGGTGCTGGGTCCAGAAAGTGATCAACTGTGTTTGCATTGACATCTTAGTTCTTCAGATTATATCTTTTTCCCTTTTAAAGCTTTTTTATTGGGCCAAAGTCTCGTAATGGTGAGATTATATTTAAAAAATGTTACCAGACTGAGAATATATTTATAGGGACAATGATGATAATTCTGAAGGGCATTAGTTTAAGACATTAGATATAGAAAGAGTTGTTAATTTCTGCATCAAAGATTTCATTTTGAAAATGATCATCACTTGCATTATTTGTAGTTACCAAAGTCTCAGAAAGCCAACCTGAAAGATCTCATATTAGTCAAAGATGGGATGCCTTACTTCTTTCTAAAATCTGTTTGATGAGAAATGAAGTACCTGTAAGTTAGCAACATACTTGGGCAGCAGTTACTGACATACTTAGAATTTACAGACGCTTCACAGAATGGCTAGTGATTATGCTTCTAGTTGGTAAAATAGCTAGCTGATTAGTCCCGGCAGAAATGACATATCCTGAGCTAGAACTACTGTCATGCCTTGGTAATGGGAAATAAATTCTTTAAGATCAGAAACAATGTCAGTTGTATTTAAAATGACACTGGAAACCACATTGTAATGGACAATTGTGCAGAGGTGAGCAGGGAGTAAAAAGAGATAATAGGATTTTAAAAATTTGATTTTATTGGTTCTCTCCTCTATTTGCATTTTTCATCAGGATAACCTCTGCCTGTAAGTTCTACCCTGGAAATTTTTTTCTCCTTCAATTTATTCTGGGTGTCTGGGTTGATTGAAAGGCAATAAACGTGTAGTCTTAGAAAGCCTGAATGGGTTGACCGAATTTTTGGTCTCTCTGAAAATTCATCTATTGATTTGACAAGACAGTTAGATTTTGTGCAGTTTGGAATACTGTAGTCATCATTTCAAGGCAACACAAAGCCGAAGCAAAGGCTTCAGGAGAAGTACTGGTATGTCTGGACATCTGGAACATCTCTGAATCTCATACTGGGGGAAACATCCAGATGGCACCTAGTCTGTCCACAGTTGACGAGGAGGAGGAGAGACTCCTAACTGATAAGTTTAGCTATGCTCTTAGAAATCTCCAGAGAAGGACCACTACCACACAACCCCCCATATTAATGCTAGCCATACCTCTAAGCTACAGTTCTTCTGGTACAATTAAAATTCACTACATACAGTTACCCTTGGTTTATTTTTAGTAATCTTTGAGAAATCATGGAGGTTGTACCAGAAGGCAGGATATCACCAATATTGTTCAAGTTTTCAGAAGATAGAGCCTCAAAATGTTAACATCTGGAAAAATATTCTTTAAAGATAACTTAATAGAAAGAAAATGGTGAATCACCAAATGCCAATATGAAGTCATGACAAATGGATAGTGTTAGAGTGACTCAATTTTTAATTTTCTGAATGGGATACTCAACTGATGGTTCAAGGGAACATTGTGAATGTGGTCCATTCTGATTTTAGTAAGGTGCTGGTAAGGATGAACAACATCCTCGCAGACAAGATTAGGGAATGTGAACCAGATCACAGTATGGTCATTGGGTTTATAGGTATTCCAATGGTTCCATCTAAAAGACACTAATGTTAAGTAGCAGGGTCTCTAGTGGTGTGTTAGATGACTCAGTACTGTCAACATTTTCATTGCTATCACAGAAAAAAAGAGAACATACAATTTAATTCAACTAACATGTATTGAGTGGCAACTATATGCAGTATATGTACTGGGCTGAGGGAAGAAAGTATAATAAGAAATCAACCAGTATCCAACATAGTATGTTGGAAAGAGGAAGACATTTGAAATCAGAAGATCTGGATATTTCTCTGTTTTGTTATTTGCCACATATGTGACCTTAGACAAGTCAATTCATATTTCTGTGCCTCAGTTTAACCTATCTTTGTGTTGGGAAATTGGGATAATTACCTAAAAGAATTATTGTGAGTTTCATATGAAACTATATGCTAGTACTTCATAGAAGGAGAGAAGATGCTTCGATGAGCATGTATTATCTCACTTGATCTGTAGGAAACTTTGTCAGGTTATATATTATGACTTCATTTTATAGTGAGAAAACTGAGGCACAGAGCTTAAATGAAATCTTAATGCTATTCTAGCACAGACGAGGAGGGAAGAGGTGCATCAAGGGAGAAGAAAAAAGGAAGTGATATTTGAGTGGTGCCATATTGGTTGTGTAAGAATTTTCTACGTGCAAGTGTGGTGGACAGGTGTTTTAGGAAAAGAAAACAGCATGGTCAAAAGCATAGCAGTGTGAATATGCTGATATATTTCAAGAAAGATGATTGGACAGATTTTGCTATAGCATCAGTAATAGTAGCTTCAGGAAAGAGTGATAGAGATGGTGGTAGAAAAGGTAAGCTAAGATCAGATTCTTGATTATGTTTACACTAGGAACCAGTGATGACTTAGCGCCAGATACAAAGTAAAGATCACTGTGGCTTTGGGAGGGTATTCTGGGGAGCGGGGTGCAAAATGGAATGGAGAACCTAAATTTTCTGGGAGATATTTGGGAATTTCTCACAGTAGATCCAGAAAAAGGCTTTAAGCTAGAGCATTGCAAATAGGGGTGGGTGGATTCAACCATTTTTGGTGGCACATTAAAGGGGCAGGTGCTCAGGAGAGAGAGGTTAATATCTTAGCTATTATGGATTCTATCAGCAAAGCAAACCAAGAACTAGAATTCCAGGTGACTGAACTTGTGAATAATAATTCCTATCTAGTTTGCTATCATCTTGAGAGCTGTCAATATATATGTTCAATTAAGAATACATTGCATATGAAAAGCCTTGAACTTTAAAACTGAGCTAGCTCTGATTTTGACATTGAAGTCCCAGTGATGCAACTTGCACACCTAAGTGAACAGGAGAAAACAGAGACCCATGTACTACTGAAAATAACTCTTCACTACAGATGTCATTCTTTAATATCAGGTATTTTTATAAAAAGTGTTTTCTGAGAAATACTTTTTCAGAAGATTATCTCTATCTGCATAAGGGGATCAAAATGTAATTCTTGGTTTTGTACTTTTGCAGTCTAGGAGTTGATGTTTTTTCCAACAGGACTTCCATATGCATTAACACAAAATGAATATATGGGAAGCAGAAATGAGGAGGAAGGAAGAGGGTATTGTAATTTTGGTGAAATATATTCTGGAAGGTGTACTCACTGGATTTTGTTTTTTTAATAAGTACACCAAAGATGTCCTCTTGTTAAATAAGGTTTTGTAATCCAAGATCACTGATTCACTTCTGGGATTCAAGAACTTCCCAATGCAAAATGAATTTACCTTGGGAGAGGCTCTACGGATTTAATCAAATCATTAATGGGATTTATGACACCCCAGATAAAACAAATTACTAATAAAATTAGGGGAGTGCCTTTTCCCACAAAACAGATACAACCATGAACTTGAAAAATACGATCAAGATCTAATTTAAAAGGCATCTCTGTGTTTAGAGAAGGTGAAGAGGAATTTGCTTTAGCTAATTAGCACCCTCTCATTTTTTTGCTTTTGTTACTTCCTGTCTAAATACAGGTATTCTTAGAGCTGAGGTCTATCTGCAGTCCTAATAAGGTAGTGAACCTACAAATTATTTTGTCTATTACTTATGCTTTCTGACTCTTCATATCATAAGGAGCCTGGACTGGTTACAGATATCATTTAGTTGGACACTTAGCTGCAGGCAAATCCATACTCAAATCATCCCAGATGGGGGCTGGGTTTTTGTTGTTGTTTGTTTTGGGAAGAATCCGAGTGCCCCTCTGCTTCCTCAGTAATCTGTTCCTATATGTCCTAGCCAGACCCCACGGCATGGGAAGGTTTTCACTCTGTGGTGAGTTGGGAGACATTCTCAGCATTCTATAAGGATGATAGAGATTTTCTCTCTGTCTCTCTTTCCCAGCCTGGATGCTCCTCTCTGCCATCAGAGTTAGGACGTCATCATGTGTGTGGATAAAAACTCCAGAAATGACAGTGATGCTGGTGGACATTTAGGAGTAGATTAGAAAACTGACAGTCCCAGGCTAACAGAAACTATCCTCCAAAGACAGGAGCTAAGGAGGCGACCCAATTAGTCTTTACTTCTCTAATTTCCCTGATTACATACCTCCTTTTACCCCCTGTGCTATACCTAGTAAGTTCCCCCAGACATAGACCTAATCAAGAAGGCAGAATACTGATGGCAATGCAATTTAAAGGAGAGCTGTGTTGCACGAAGATATGTGGCCGACAATGGGACCCAAACCACCAGAAGCCCCTGAGGCATAAAAAGCAGCCGGCCCGATAACGTGTTACTGTGGATTTCAAAGCAAATGAGGACAGAGACAACTGCATGTCAGCTCATGGCTGGGAAGCTTCACTGGCAAGAGGGAAACTTTCCTGAGGCCTGGGGTGTGGAAGCAACAGCAGCCTACATCACACTCTCTGCTTGAATTTGCAGATTTCGAGGGGGCACTTTTTGGGCTAGAGTTCTTGGTCGTGGGTCCCTGGGTGGGTGTTAAGAATCCCTGGAAAGAAGGTAAATGTCTGCAGATCTCCATAAATGAGGGCTATGGGACGTGCTGTGTCACAAGAGAAGGGCTGGACCTCAGGCCAGAGGATTTTCTTTTTAAAAGCTGTGATGAACTTTCCGTATGCTGAGGTCCAGCTAGTGCTGAGTTCATCTTTGGACTCTATCTGTTATGCAGTGAAGCGGAGGGTAGGAGAGGGCAGACTCTGGAGCCTAACTGCCTGGTCAGTCCTGGCTCCTCAGTAGCTACTCAAGAGATGTTGTGAACACGAGCAAAGTACTGAGGCCAACCAAAGCTCAGTTTCACCACCTTCAAAATGGGCACAATGACAGTATGTGAGATTCGAAAGAGAAAGTTTCTAAACATTGTACGGGTTAGATCAAATAGGTCTGATGCGGCAGGCAGAGGACCTGTCAGAGAGTCAGTGTTCAACAGGTTATGTCACTTTGGCGGCCACTCTTAAGGTCCGTGGCAACAACAGTAAAGAAAGAGTGGCAGAGGAGGTGATGGACCGAGTCAGGAAAGTGTTATGTGCCGAGGTCACAGGAAAAATGGGGAGAAGTACCATGGCCTGCACTGAGCATGACTTAACATCTCAGAGCTTTACGGGAAAAGAACAAAGCAACCCACGGTGATAAATTAAGAGGAATATTGGGAGCGTGGTGAAATTATCATCGCTATTTCTTTTTATTTGTGCTTATGGTGTGGTGGTGGGGTGATTACCAGTTTTATTTGAATGTTTTATAAGCTGTTAGATTTATTTACTGCAAACGAACAGATAAATAGGGACGTTATTCAGCTGTGTCGTGGCATGGGCTCCCCATCAGCTCTTCCACTGACTTGTAGACTCGGTTAATTAATGAGGCAAGGGCATTATGGGGCGAGGCAGTGCGGGGAGCTGGATCTGCTGGATGATTCATCTTACTGTGGGAAGAGCAGATGAATCAACTCACGTGTTCGAAGTCTTGGGGTGGGAGGGAAGGTACTAGATGGTGGTGTCTTCAGAAGGACATACCAACAGGGTACGTCAAAGGAGTAGGATCGCCTCAACATGCTTGGATTTGATGGAAACTGGAATAACTCCTCTTTTCCAATCCTGGTGTTCATGATTATACTTTTTCATATTTTTTTCTCGAGGTTGCCTTCTTACAACAAGGTGTCTTTAATCCTAAGCCCAAGGAGCTCTGCAAACACTGTTCTTTTTTCTTTCTTTCTTTTTTTTTAGATTTTATTATTTGATGGAGACACAATGAGAGAGGGATCACAAGCAAGGGATGTGGAAGGGGGAGAAGCAGTCTTCCCGCTGAGTAGGGAGCCCAGCATGGGGCTTGATCCCCAAACCCTGGGATCATGACCTGAGCCAAAGGCAGACACTCAATGACTGAGCGACCAAGTTGCCCCAAACACTGTTTTTCCACATTTCCATCATGGTCTATTCTCATTTACCACTCACAGGTGACATGTCACCTCCACAGGGAGACCTTCTGTGACTCTGTCTAAAGTGGCCCCCACCAGCCACCCATGCATGACCTTGCTTTACTCTCAGCATAACAGGGTAGCTTAGTGGTTCAGTGCATGGGATAAGGAGCCAGGCTCCCAGAGTTCAAACCCCAGCTCTTTCCCTTCAATGTATGACATTGGGTATGCTAATTAACCCCTAGCCTTAGTTTCTTTACCTGTAAAGTGGAAACAATGAACATTTTTTCCTTCTGGGACTGCTGTGAGGGCTCACCCACACATGTCACACCATGTCCAGCATATTGTAATACATCTGCTATGGTAGTCCTTGTAGTTTTGGACATCATCGTAATCTGAAATCACCTTTTATTTATTGTTATTGACTCTAGCCCATTGTTAGAATCTAAGTACCACAAAAGCAGGGACTTTTTATTGTTTAATGCTGGGTTACAGGATCTAGAACAGGCTCCAGAGTAGGAACTCAAGAGGCATTCACTGAATGAATAATCAATCTATGAGTATTTAAGAAGTGAGCTTGTCCAGTTTTCAGGCCAGGCAGCAAAAATAGTGGTCCTGAGTTGACCGAACCACAACACAGAGAGAACATGAGCTACAAGTTATCTTGCCTAGACTGAAATACGAACTATGTTTCTGCTTGGACAGCCCACTTTCTTGTAGATTCAAAATTGTGCAGGACCTTTTGATCTCACGTTAGTCAAGTGAAAGCAATAATTTTTTATTGTTCAAAAAATTATCTCATGAGACCAAAGTATACTAAATATTGCTTTGTCAAACTATACCTCACCTTTCCCGCCCTTCTTTCCTGGGACACACCTCCTACAAACCAGTAAAAACCACTGAAAGTGACGCACGAACAGTGACAGAACACAGGTGAAAGGAAGTCATCTTGACTTCTAGAGACAGGAATGCCAAGACTAAATCTTGCTACCACTACAGTGACAGTAACCACTCTACCTACAGCTTGCTTCCAGAATTCCAAACTTGCTCATGCTACACACATTGTGACTCATAAATGTCTTGGGTTCAGTAATGCAGGAAAAATAAAAATAGTCCTAAGGGTAGAGTTGGGTTTTTTTTTTTCCTCCACCATCTCCCTTTGTAACGGACCTTGATAGGGTAAAGCCCCGACAGGCGGAGCTGCCCGGTGCCTCTCCTTTGCTTCCAACCCTGTTAAAGGTTAAGGATGCTCCAAATTTGCCCTTCAGAAGGTAGGACAGCTCAGCGAAAGGTCGTTCACGGAAGAGCCTGCTTTCCTACCTCCTTCCTTTTTCTCACTGAAGAATTCACGTCAAAGAAAGTACCCAACTCTGACTTATAGGCGGCCGCTGGTTTCTGATGACTTATATATGGTTTTTAAGCCCAATGATAATGACTCTTAACCATCCCTGACAATGCTACGGTAAGCCTGAAGAAATGAGCTATCAGATGCTCTCAACTCCCAAAATGGAAAAGGTCATGCCGGCCACATCTCTCATACATTTGGCTGCTGTGTGCCCTCCCGCATACAGTAAATATTGTTTGAGGGACTGGTTAGTGTGTTGTAAAATTGATAAGACTCAGGTTGCCCAAGGCATTTCATAAATTTCATAGGTCTTAATTTATGTTGCTATGGTAACCGAAATGGTGGAAATTCCCGAGATTAGTAGGCTTTTGTATCCTTACCCTTAAAATGATAATAATGTAGATTATGACTCCAGACATGGTCTTTGCTGTTGTGGGAACATGTGCTCTGTATGTTGAGTATTCCGTGGATGCTAAGGTATGATTGAATGTACAATAATTGTAATTTCAACTAAGATTCCTGACGCCTAACCTGACTTTCTTATTTATGTGTGTGAGTCTTGATGGCCAAAAGGTTAGGAAAACGGACTGTCTTCCTCTGCAGAGAAAGGGGGAATTTGAAGGGAGAAGCGGAATTCTTACAAGCAACCATTCTAGAACGCTCGTCTTAAGGACTGATGTGAATTTGGCTCACCTTTCCCATCAAAGGGAATTTCTATGTTGAATGCTGAAGACCTTGGTGCATTATTAACAAGTGTTTTAAGAAAAGACACTCTTTGGAGGGATTTAGTGCTTCAGCAAAGTCTGAAGTGAGAATGAGAGGATTAATGAAGCCCCTACCTTGAGACAGGAAAATAACTGAGAACCTGATGGGCTGCTCAAGGTCATAGACATTAATTACATGGACCCAAAGCAGCCAGGAAATTCAATTCAAATGACCTAGGATTGACCTGAGACAGGAGTATGTCCCTTCCCAGAGCACAGCTTACCTTATATCCTGATGATTTGATGTGCACGCCGCGTTTGGTCAGAGTAGATTTCATTCGGATGAAAAAGGAACGTTCAAGGGTGTTGTCAGTGGTTAGCAGACTGGGGCTGGTTGACTCCACTGAAGAATACAAAAATATATACACACATGATTTAGATGTCTACACAGCCCCTCACAGCTACCGCTCAGGTGCAATCCTTGAGTTCACTAAAAATAAATGACTGATGGGTGCTAAGAGCGTAGTAATCAATTTACCTCATTTAGAAAATGTTTACTTTGCAGAAAATAAAAAAGAAAAATTAATGAATCCAAAGTAACTCCATTCCAGTTTCTAGCAGGAGAGGCCTTTTAACTTCCAGTAGCTCCCCAAGTAGGGTCTTAAGTAAGTAAGTAAGTAAGTAAGTAAGTAAGTAACAGCAGCCACCCCTCGAGGCTTGCCAGGTGCACAGGGATGGAGTAGTTGGGAGAAAGAACACCATCGATTTACAGAATCAACCAACACTGAGGCAGGCAGGCTGCTGATGGGGAGTACGGATCTCTGGCTCTTTGTACTCCCTGCAAATCCCTTCTTGTAACATTTGCCCACTGGGCAGTTCTGAGGACAATGGGACTGTATCCTGGCCAGGGTCCTTGCCCTCCTGAGCTGGTCTTTGTTGTGGGGAATGAGAAAGCATTAAGTCTTCTCAACTGACTCATGACAGAGGGCTGAGAATGGAGTGTATAGACAGGAATAAAAACCACCAACAGTATTGTCCACTGCTGTCTCTAATGACCGCTTGCCTTCCACTCCCGTTGGAAAAGGATATTAACAAATAATCATCTCCTCTCTTAAGCAAGACAGTTACTCTTTCGCTTCATACATTTGTAGACTAAGCAGAATGCTTCTTTACTTCTGAAACTTAAAAGAGTAGTTTTCAGTCTTGTTGATGTAAAAATATCTTTCTGCAAACAGGCCAGAAGGCCACATAAATCCACCTTCTGAGGGATTTTTATCCATTTAAGTGATTTCCTGCAAATATATTAATTTTGGTACTTTTAAGCCTAATTGATACTGTCTAATTTCACTCTTCTAAGCTAGTACTTTAAATTTTAAAATATTTTTCTGAGTCTAAAATTAAAAAAAAAAATATCCAACAACAAACAAGATTGTTTTGAGAAGCCTAACACGAGTTTTCTCAGGGGTGGGGGTAAAGAAATAGGGGTCACAAAAGAATTTGTAAGAATTAAGCATGTACAAAAATAGTTATTAAAACACAAAGAAAAAGAGGAAAAACAAGCTTTTGAACTTCAAGAAACATATTCCATCTATTTCTAAGGGAAAGAAATACCCATTTTTTACATGAAACTTAATGCTCAGAAGAGAGAATAGGAGCTCCTATGATACAGAAACCTTACTGTTTGTGGTCTGTGGCTTTTCTTGTAGCATTCCTGTCTAAACAGGACTGTATTTTCCTGTGTTTGTGGCACTTCTGTTCTGGGGTGAGGGAGCCTCTGACAAGTATCCCTTTCTTATGGGTCTCTCTTAAGATTTTCTTTTCTTTTCTTTCTTTCTTTCCTTTTTTTTTTTTTGTTTTAGAGAGCATGGATCTGATGTCATTTTAAATGTACAGCTTTTTATCACTCGAGGGAAAAGCAGAGCTATGTTATATTTAGTACTTTCATTTCTTCTGATTAAATATGAATTACTATGAAATTTTTCTCATCATCTAACACGCCATAATACGCCAACAGCTTTTTAATACACTATATAAGCACAAACTTCTGCTCTAAGAGTTTAATTTGCCCCTCTAATCCAATCACATCAACCTTATTTCTCTTATCAGAGATTCCCATTTTGAATTAAATGAGCTCATTAGTTTTAATCAAAAGCAGAGAGATCAAAACTTAAACGTAAATGCTTTAGATCAGAACTGTCAGTCAGCCGTGCAGTTCTATTTTACTAAAACACAAGATCAGAGACCCTTAGAACCAATTTTTTCTCGTAAGGGATGCCGAGAGCTTGAAGATGCTATATCCTTTTTTTTTTTTTTTCTTTCCTCCCCTTCCCAAGGACAGATTATACATTTAAGGTTAGACTTCATTTATAGCAGTTTCTCATCCTGGTGGAAATGGAAGTATGCCAATCTGCTGTTGTCCCTTTCACATTTATTGGCACTGGTCCTCAGAGACTTGAACTAACGGGAAGCCATCAGAATCCACACCACAAACTCGGCCTTAAAAATTCAGCTCTGTTCAGCAGGATCGTGTTTGCAATAGCTGAGGAAAAATGAAACTTCCCACAGAAGTGAGATGTATTTTAGGGCTAGGGTCCTGGGGTACTGTGACCCCAGGAGAAAGGAACTGCCTCCCTCCAGAAGAGTGAAGAATTCAGGCATCATTAGAAACTATTGTTTCCAGGATGGAGAATTGCGGAGTACAACACTTCGTGGGCACGGCTGCTTCCTGCTGGGTGACAAGCTTTGTATGAGCTGTGGGGACTGAACACGATGTCCTGGGCTGACTGAGGCCCCGCACACAACAACCCCCACCCCCTTGTGTTACAACGGTAATTGCCTAAACATACAGGGGTGGCAGTAATTAAACCCAGGACCACTGGTGGGAGAGGAATGCTAAGGTCAGGTTTTGCTCCATTGAAGCTGAGATTTAAGATCTAAAGTGGTCTTTGAGCTTTATTTCCCACCATGGGGGAATGGGGAGTTGAGGAGAAAGCGAGGCGGCAACTTAGAAAAGAGACGGATTTCTGATAAAGATTTTCCTTTTCATTCCATATGACTTTCTAGTTCTGAGGGTGGGGCAGGAGTAACATGCCATGCCGCCCCTCTCAAAGGGACACGTAACAAACTCGTTCACAGCACACGCTGGCCTTGGCCGTGCTTCCTTCAAGGGCTAGCAAATACACGCTGGTCATCCCAGCTCTGACAATGGCGGCTCTCTTGTGAGAGATGTGTTAGGTGCAGGAGACAGGCAACAGTGGTAGCTTTCCAAGAGAAGCTATCGGAGTGTCTCGGGTGAGAAGCAAGATTTTGATGAGGGTTCTCTCAGGAGAGAGTATAGCTTTGGTGATGTGCAACGTGCCTGTGGCATTGAATAGAAAATGTGTGTGTATACACATGTGTGCATATATGTATGTGTGTGTATGCGTGTGTGTGAAGAGGACAGGGTGGCAGGAGAGGGGTCCTTAAGATTGTGCCTTACAGAGACGGAGGGCTAGTCTATGCCAAAGAAGCATTTTAGAGTGTTTTCTAGAGATCAGATGCTTTCCTGTCAGCTTTTTTTGAGGCAGGCCATGATTGCGGTGTGCTCTGATAAGAAATTTGGGATTCAGAGAAGCTCCGTCCGCTGCCGGAGACAGAGGAGAAATTTATGGTTGAAACTGGATTAAGTGGTCAAAGCCCAGATAGGGCCAGTTTTGACCCATGCGTTATAAACAAGGAGCTGGAAAACAAAACACAAACGAGACCCACACAACTCAAAGTGAGATAAAGAAATAGACTCTCTTTAGCTGAATCTCAAGGGCCTCAACTTTTTAATAAATCTAAGTTATCTCGGCTCTTGAAATGTCAGTTTTTGCATATTTTGTAAAATTTACAGAACAATTTATAGCAAAGTTGTAATAATTTTTATGTTGGCAAATGCCACCATAATGTGAAATCATATCTGCGTTATTTCACATTTGTTTATGAATCCCTGACTAGAGCTGTACTTGCTGCTTCCTTATTAGTATCTAGGGGCAGGAGGTGATGGGGAAGCTCAAGGAAGAGGAGGAGGTAGCTGGGAACCATCTAGTTCTACTGGCTAATCCTAGGGCCAGGTCCACCTGAACACTTCCAGGACTTTTTCCAGGGTCTCTGCAAATAGATGGGGCCCCAGCATAAAGAGGAGCTTTCTTTTTCATACACTATATAAATGTTTTCAGTGCAACTCCACGTCAGAACCTTCAACTGCCACCAAATCTTGCTTGTAGGAGGGAAGGACAAGAAAAATTAAGTTTTGAGAAAACCTGGCTGCTCTTCAGTTGCGAACGAAAGACGTATTTTTCCTTTGGAAAGAGAGGTGTATCGGGCTAGGCTGCTAACACATGTAGTTAAATATATTCTTTTCCTATTTTATTGCCTAAACGAATCTCTCCTTTTTCAGAGGTTCTGTGCATATAGGACAAACCAAAGTGCAAACAACCAAAAGGGCTTTTACAAGGGAAGAGACATTGGTTCATTTTGCAATTACCCCGATGAAGCCAAATTGTTTCATTGTCGTATTCTGTTAGCTTTGTTAGATACTGATATATTTTAGGACTTTTGAATGAGTAGGTGTCAAGTATGTGGCAAGTTGTTTCTTTTCTTACAAAAGTTTTCCTGTTCTTCCTCAGCCCCTTGGAAGTTATCTATAGTTATATGGATTTCTCAGGTCAAGGAGATGTGAGCCTAAGTCATGTGTCGCTTCTAGGTGGAATCTTTGAAAAGAGCCAGTCTCTTCATAGAAAGAGGTCCTTTCTCTTTCCTTCTGCCACGGTAACTGTCAACATTTCAGATGGTGCCTGCCCTATTATCAGCCTCGGTCTTGGAAATAAGATAGCGTGGGACAGAACCCACAGCGGACCCTCACACAAACAAATTTTTGTTACAATTTTGGAATCATTTTTTTTTAAAGATTTTATTTATTTATTTGACAGAGAGAAATCACAAGTAGACTGAGAGGCAGGCAGAGAGAGAGAGGGAAGCAGGCTCCCTGCTGAGCAGAGAGCCCGATGCGGGACTCGATCCCAGGACCATGAGATCATGACCTGAGCCAAAGGCAGCAGCTTAACCCACTGAGCCACCCAGGCGCCCCTTGGAATCATTTTTTACTGCAGTATAACTTTACTGCAGTATAACAGCCCATAACAACCCATACTGACTGGATACAAATATTGGATCTTTATTATATAAAAATGTTGTTGTCCAAGTCTTCCAGATAGTCAGTGGAAGAGCAAACAGACATGACATATGTTTGTCTGACTCCAAAGGTTGTGATTTTGCCAAATACCGCCCTAAGATTTATTTAAATCTTCATTGTATGTCTCATGCTAGGCATTCCAGGGCAAAAATGCGGACACAGGTCTAATCTGCATCCCCTTTACCACCTACGGTGGTTCCTTGTTCCCAGAGTTACATAAGTACATATATGTATTTACCTATGTCTAATATATTCAGGAGCTACTATTAGTTAAACGCTGACTTTCATGTAAGAAGATCTTCCCAACCTAGTTTCCCAACAGTAGGACAACCGTGGTAAATAAATCTTGTCTCACAGATAGTATCACAGCAGATTTTACATTCTTCCAGGATGACAAGTGTAGTCATTTAAAAACGCCATAAATTGTTCAATATTCCTGCTTCCAAAAGGAAGGGTGAGCTAGACTTGGCGACCTACTTCTAATAAATAGCAAATGGTGGAATTGGTGGACTATGACTCAGTCACGACAGGAAGAATGGGTTCTTTTTGGCTCTCTCCTGGGTCATTCACTCTGATGGGGGCCATCTGCCATATTGTGAGGACACTCGGGCAACCTGGTGGAGAGGCCAGTGTTGCAAGGAATGGAGGCTTCCTAGTGAGTCACGGTCACATGACTGACCTTAGAAATGGACCCTTCTGCCCCAGTCAAGTCTTCAGATGACTACGCTCTGAATGATATTTTCATCGTAACTTCAGGGAAGATCCTGAGCTTAGAACTACTCAGATTAACCATTACTGGATTCCTGACCTGTAGAAAACATGTGAAATAGCTTTCAGCAAAAATATTTGGGGTGATTTGTTATGCAATGATACATGACTAATACAACACCCACATCGACCCTCTTTCTGGAAAATTCATGGCCTTGCTTTGGCGTGTGACAACAACTTGGGTAAAACTCCTGTAATAGTGAGAAGGAATGCTTTGCCTACTGTGCCTGTATCTGGTGAATTCACATATGCAAGAAACTCTACCTGCAATGCTGATTTTTCTTAGCAGAGTTTGTGATTTCAAAGGTAAATGCTCAATTGATTTTTTTTAAATGTGCGATTTACAAAAGATGCTATAAACAGTGCCATCTACAAGATTGGGAGATCTTGAAAGGCAGGCCTGATGTCTTGCTTGTCTATTAGGTGGTATCTATTCCCTGCTCTCCTCCTGCCTCCCTTACCCACCTCCCTTTGCCCCCCACCCTGGGAGCCGCAAGTGCCCAGCATAGTGTTTCACATAAGTAGTCACTCCGTGTGCATGCAGAATAAATAATTAGATGCTTTCTTTTAAGAAGCCATGGCATGCCATGCTCATGGAATGTCTTGGCCCAAGACTTGGTGTTTTGTTGTTGTTTATTTGTTTCTGAGGAGAGGGAGTTCTACGCCTCTCATTGTATTCATCTCCAAGGCATGTTCTGCAAAATATTTTGAGCCATGTGGTTTGGTAGTTGAAAAAGGATGGGCCCGATTTCCCCCAGAATTAGAGAATACTTCGTTCTGTTTTTGAGAGTTGGCCTTCATCCCACTGGCCTGTCCTCTACCATGTGCCAGGCAGCTTGGAAGGGGAGAACAGGCTTCAGTAGACTAGACTGAAATCCTTGGCCATGGAGGCAAGGCAGTGCCCACCATTTTCTGTGAACAGGCACTGCATCACCCTTTGGGTGCCATGCAAATGCAGTTCTAGCCCGTGAGCTCTGGCTCGGCAATCAGCCCCTGGTTCTTGCTCTGGAGTATGACCAAAAAAACCCAAAAAACAAAAAAACAAAAAAACCTCCAAAAAACAAAACAAAACCCACCAAAAAACAACAACAACAAAAATCCCTGAATTTATTTAAGTCTCATTAGAGCCGATTCCTGCTCCCACTCAGTCGTGAGTCTTCAGCCTTGTTTAGAAACTTGTGAATCATTAACTGAAACTCTAGAGCATAGCTGTGAAAATAATTGTGGTTCAATAATGATGTAATAAACTTTTTTCAAAGTCACATTAAGGATAATCCGCCAAAAAAAAAAAAAAAAGAAAAAATAATAATCTGCCAACCCGTGCCACCTGTCAGCACACACTCGCTGGCAATATCTGCTTGCCTGGGATGAGAACCACGACGCATAAGGTTGCCTTTCAGGTTTCCTGCGTCTGGCAGGGGTTGCTCCTCGGTGAGGTTGTCCCCCGAGGGAGAGGAGCGTGTTCGGCTACCGCCTGCTGTTCTGTACTTGGTGTGTGGATGATACTGCTCTGGGGAAATAGACTCAGTGTCAGAGTCAAGCTGCTACCAGTGGGTATTTCTGTCCATGACTACGAAAGCCCCAGGAAAAGTTCAAGGGGAAAACCCGGGCAGTGTAAAGATGGCCTTGGAGAGTACAGGGCATCCAGTGTGGCCTGCTCTGCACTCCCAGGAACAGGCCGTACGAAGGCTGCCAGCAAGTGTTTTAAATCTTACCGGAGACGCCCTATAAATGTGGCCACTTGAGGGATCTATTCAGGGAGAGAAATATGGCGCGTCCTCCCCGGATGCTGTGGGATTCCATTACCAATATTGCATATGGGATCGAGTGTGGCAATGCTTTTATCACGACTATAAAGTGGTTACGAGCCAATTCCTCATATAAAACATACTCAATAACATTGAGGCTCCCCCTCCCCCCTTTTCTGTTTCCTTCTTTTATTTCCTTCCTTTCTTTTTTCTCTCTTTTCCTTTCCTTTTTTTATTTTTTATTTTATTTTTTATTTTTTAAACAACAAACATGATGTCAGACAAAGGGCATCAGGACTTGGTCTTTTGTAGTACAAAACAAAATAACAATACGTAAACACCTTTGTGAAGGCAGCTCAAAACCCCATGTTTTCTATTAAAAAGTCATGTTCAATCTTCACTGTTGATAGAACCGAATAGCTAACACAGAGAACATTGTATATCAGAAAGGTCAATAGTTATTATGAGCTACAAATATATTTTTTTCCATCCTTCAGGCTGTTTAGCGCATATCACAGCATGAGCAGCTGTCTCCTTTAATGCTTTTAAAATTAGAATCCCAAAGAGGAAGAAAAAAATTATGGTTGCAATGATTGCTCTTTGCTTTTGTAAGTTTACTTTAATATACTATTTTATATACATGAGTCTCCCATGCAGCCCATCCATGGGGCAGGCACCGGTTGCCAGGACCAGGTAGAACGGCCATGTTTATTTTCTGAGCATTCTGGCCAGATCTCCATTTCAGGAGCAAATGTGGGCAACACACTATGTTGTAAAATGGGGGGTATAGACAGGAGTCAGGTGGCAATGGCACTTGCAAACACACACATATGCATTCTGCCTTTAAAGCTCTGTGACTGACTACAGCAGTGCCATGGGATGAGAACTCGGCATGGAACCCAGTATGGAACCCAGCTGCCGAATCAGGCGGTGATTTGAGCCATTGATACACAGACATCGAATGTAGGCCTCTCAGCTGGGAGCACACCTTTTGAGGTTCTTTTTTTCAAATTTTATATTAGCAATTTTATTGTTAAACAGTTAAATATTATGGGCTTCAAGCCCCACAAAACCTGAAACTACCCTTGCTTCTGAGCATCTTATATATTTATTAACATATAATATATTATTTGCCCCCGGGGTACAGATCTGTGAATCATCAGTCTTAAACAACTCACAGCACTCACCATAGCACATAACCTCCCCAATGTCCATAACCCAGCCACCTTATTCCTCCCAGCCATGCCCAGCAACCATCAGTTTGTTTCCTGAGATTAAGAGTCTCTTATGGTTTGTCTCTCTCCCAATCCCATCTTGTTTCATTTTTTCCTTCCCTACCCCTGAAAACCCCTACTCTGCCTCTCAAATTCCTCATATCAGTAAGATCATATGATAATTGACTTTCTCTGACTGACTTATTTCGCTCAGCATAATACCCTCTAGTTCCATCCACGTTGTCACAAATGGCAAGATTTCATTTCTTTTGATGGCTGCATAGTATTCCATTGTGTATATATACCACATCTTCTTTATCCATTTATCTGTTGATGGACATCTAAGTTCTTTCCATAGTTTGGCTATTGTAGATATTGCATCACCTCCTTTTAAGGATTTAAAGGTGGCTCTTTGGCCTGTCCCTGGAACTTTTTGCCCATACTCAGTGAACAACCCTAAAAGACAGGATGAGGTTTTAAAGTAGCCCATGTATGCACCTGTCAGATGTTTTATTATCACTCCCTTAGTTCTTGTTCAGTTATTTAAATACTGAGTATCTACAATGAGCTAGAGTTATTTGTAAATGCAAGTGCTTACATCTTGGAGAAGGGGAAATAGGTAGAAACTTCTGGCAATGATGAACCCTATAAAGAAGAGAAATGAAGAGTAAGGGGTTGGAGAGCGAGGTGGGGTGAGGGTTGGTTGGATGGACACAGGGGGCTCACTGATGGGAGCGCTTTGGAGAAGACAAAAAGTCACGTGGATAACTGAGTGAAGATGCCACACATACCTCACACTGTAATTTCAGAACATCGGGTTGGTAAAAGGCTTTATAGAAAACCATTATTTGGATAGATGTGTCCTAGTGACCAATTCTAGACATGTTATCTTCTGTGGTTTTTTTCTGGTCCAAAATTAAAATAAGTGCAATACAAAAGACAAAGAATTTAACACGTAGGAAACCAGTAGAGGAATTAGTGGACACAATTGTCCAGAGTGTTCCTTGTCCCTGGATGTACCCACCCGCATTGTTCATTCTTCCGGCAACTCCAGAGGGAGCAGCTTCAGGACAGAAAGGGGAGGAAGACTGAATAAAAAAATGACTTCCTTCTCTTTGGTGAGTTTTTGTAATGAAAATAAAGAGTTCTGAGCATGTTCACTGATCAAGAAGACTGAACTTAAAGGTGTATACACTGACAATGCTCATTGAAGAATTTAAATCCTAAAGGATATTTAATCAGTGACTGAGAAAGACAAGTGAATCTCTGAAATGAGGGGGAAGAAAAAAAGGAGGATGTGAGAGAAAAAAGAGAGGGTCGGGGAAGAGAGAGGAGTGTGATGGGAATGGCCTTGAACATCTTTTTTTTTTTTTTTTTTAAAGATTTTATTTATTTATTTGACAGAGAGAGATCACAAGTAGGCAGAAAGGCAGGCAGAGAGAGAGAGAGGAGGAAGCAGGCTCCCTGCTCAGCAGAGAGCCCGATGCGGGACTCGATCCCAGGACCCTGAGATCATGACCTGAGCCGAAGGCAGCGGCTTAACCCACTGAGCCACCCAGGCGCCCTGAACATCTTAATTTCAATAGAGGACATGGGAGATGAGAGGATTTTGAAAGTGAAAGCAGATACCTAGCAGCCCATGCGGGCAAAGCAATTGGACTGATAGAAAATAAGTAGTAAGACTTGACAGTGCCTGGAAGTTGCTTAATTTTAAGAGCACCAATTTTCTGGGGTACCCTAATAACAGTGGCTTTGTGGTCTTTCCAGGCAGTGCTCAGGATCGGGAACTTTTCCCAGGGATGGGAGCTGGCCCGATGGGAAGGAAAGTCCCTAGAGTGAGGGATTGCCAAGGGTTAAAAGCAAGCAAGTGAAAGGGACAGAGGGATGGGCTGGGGAAGAGAAAAGGGTAATAGGGTGGTGACCTGGGGGAGGCCACCAGGAAGGGGGAGGTCTGTTCAGAAGGGATTTGTGAGGATGCTGTTTATGGCTTTTAAATAAGTTTATATCCCTCTCTATTCTCTCTATGCTCATAGGAAATTTGGAAAGTATGAAAGAGTAAATCAGAAAATTAAAAAAAAAATCTCTACAACTTTGTCACTCATTTATAGTCACTATTAAAAGGGATGTTTTACTGCAGTCTTATTTACTATTTATTTATATACTGATTTCAAAATCGGGACCATTTTTAAATAAAAGTCATGGCTCACTGTGTGATAATAGCAGTACTTTTATTAGACACTGTTTGGGGGAATAAAAGGATATTGGAGCTCTTGGTTGCAAACCTGCTTTAAAAAAAACCAGAAATGAGTGTATCTGCATTTGCCCATATTATTATCACTTCAAACATGCTCTTTTTACTGGCTATGTAATGTTCCATAGCTTGGTGATGAATTTTTTTGAAATGAATCTTCCTTCAACTTTCTTATTATTTCTTAGGGTGGATTTCTAGAAGTGGTATTACTAGATTTAAAAACATGAGCTAGCTTGCTTGCTTTCTTTCTCACTTTCACACTTTATATTTCTTGTCTCTCTCTCTCTCTCTCTCCCTCCCTGCCTCCCTTCCTTTCTTCTTTTTTCTTTCTTTCTACAAAAAACTAATGTGTACAAATTTATTTTGCATACAACTTTGCAGAAAAGTTATGCTTTATTTATATTTAATCAACAGTGTTTGATAGTGTTCATATTGATTGCCATATTAAAATATTTGTTTTCACTTGATTAAAAAAAATTAGCAGAAGAGTGAGAGAAGATACTTTACTGGGGTCTTCCTGAAAAGGTGTACGAAAACACCTCACATGTTTAATATGCATTTCTATTTCTAATAAAGTTGAAAGATGTTTTAATCCATACTTACTGGCCATGTGAATCTTTTTCAATGAATCCTGCATTTATGTCCTCTGTTTTCCACTTGGGTTTTTAGTATCTTTCTTATCAATTTGAATGAGATAGTTTCCTTTACTAAGAATATTATATTTTTGAATGCCTTATTTATTTAGAGAAGGGGGAAGGACAGAGGGAGAGAGAGGTCTTAACCAGACTCCGTGCTGAGCACAGAGTCCAATGCAGGGCTCATGACCCTGAGATCATGACTTGAGCCGAAACCAAGAGTCAGATACTTAACCAACTGCGCCAGCCAGGTGCCTCATGGAAATTATTTTTGACATATTCTTGTAAATATTTTCCCATATATTTGCATTTCCTGTTTGTAATGTTCACCGATACATGTTTTTAAAATTTATATTGAGAATTCTATGTTTTTCCCTTTGTGACTTCTTTTTGTTGCACTTATATCTTAGAAAATTTTTATCTTTTTTTTATACAGATGTTTGGCATGTTAAAAATGAAGCATGGTTAAAGGTCAAGGGATGGTTACACCAATGGGTGGCTGAAGGCAAGTCAAAGAATGAGCTTTTCGAGTGTGGCCGTCAAGGAAGTGTGTGTGGAGTAGTTAGTCATTCTGCAAACTATCATTCTGGCAACTGTTGCTTCCTTGAAGAGATTTCCACACAGGAAGACTGCAGAGCATGAGTGGATGCCATTGAGAACAGTAGGTGAGTGATGTGGCTGTTGACAGTTGATGGCACTGAGAACAGGTAAAGATGGTCCCTTTTAAAAAATTTTTAAGAGGAAATTTTGAAGTGATGATATTGGGGGAAACGGTCCAGAAGTGGCAGTGGAAACGAAGCATGATGGCCACGCCTCTTTTGCACCAGAGAGTCAGAAGCATAGGAATCGTGGCGTCTTTAAGAAAGAGTTTCAAGAGTGGTGGCCTCCAAGAGAGAATGATTTTCATAAGCGTGAAGAGGCAGAAGTGGGGCTTGTGGAAAAGGTGATGGCTCTAGCACAGTTTAGGTCCCAAGTAAAATACAGGAAACCTTACTAAATTTGAATTTAAAATAAACAATGACTTTTGTTTTCAGTCTCACCCAAATGCTGCATATACATTTCAAATTTAACCGAGAGTCCTATATTTTTATTAGAGAAATCTGGCCACTCTTTCCCTAGAAGAATGAGCAAGGGTTTTGCATGAGAGCTGTCATGTTATTAACAGGAATGAAGACTGCAGGAGTTTGGCCTGAGATACATTTGTTTGACATAGAAAAAGTTCTGAATGCTTGAAAGTTTCCCCTGGAGAATGTTAGAGAACTAAGCAATGATTGAAAATTCAAGGGAATGCTGGTATAAATATGTGGCTTTTTTGAAATTTGCCTTCTCAGAGATGGGGTCTAGCACAATCACCATTTTAAAAAATTAAAATGTAACTGACATACAATATCCCATTAGTTTCAGGTGTATACCATAGTGATTCAATGTTTGTGTACATTATGAAATGATCCCCAGTGTAAGTCTAGTAACCAGCTATCCTTGTATAAAGTTATTACAGTATTATCATCTATATTCTCTATGTTGTATTTTCATCCTCATGACTTACTTTGTAACTGGAAGACTGTACCTGTTAACTCCCTTCACTGGTTGTGCCTTCCCTCCAACTCTTCCTGCTCTGGTAACCAACAGTTGGTTTTCCTGTGCCTAGGAGTCTGTTTCTGTTCTGATGATTTTTTTTTTTTAAGATTTTAGATATAACCCAAATCATATGGTAGTTGTCCTTC
Source organism: Mustela putorius furo (assembly GCF_011764305.1). Taxonomy (NCBI): domain Eukaryota; kingdom Metazoa; phylum Chordata; class Mammalia; order Carnivora; family Mustelidae; genus Mustela; species Mustela putorius. The sequence continues at coordinate 30,370,732 of NW_025422047.1, read as the reverse complement.
TCTGACTTTTCTTGTTTAGTAAAACACCCTCTAGATCTATCCATGCTGTTCCAAATGGTGAGATTCGATTCTTTTTTTCTTTTTTATGGCTGAGTAATATTCCTGTGTGTGTGTGTGTCTCACACACATACACACACACACACACATCTTTATTCGTTCATGTGTCGGTGGACACTTAGGTTGTTTCTGTATCTTGGCTAACATATCTAATGCTGTAGTGTACATATGGGTGCTTATCTCTCTTCAAATTAGTATTTTCATTTTCTTTAGATAAATACCCAGCTGTAGAATTGCTGGACTATATGGTGGTTCTCTTTTTAATTTTTTGAGGAACTTCCATACTGTTTTCCAGAGTAGCTGTACCAATTTACATTCCCACAAATAGTTCCAAGGGTTCCCTCTTCTTCACATCTTCACCAATGCTTGTTATTTTTTGTCTTTTTGATTTTCGCCAATCTGACAGCAGTAGGGTGATATCTCATTGTGATTTTGATTTGCATTTCCCTGATGATGACTGATGTTGAATAGCTTCTCATGTGCCTATTGGCCATCTGTATATCTTTGGAAAAAATGTCTATCCAAGAGCTCTACCTGTTTTTTAATTGGGTCATTTGTTTTTATAATAAGTTGCATTAGTTCTTTATATATTTTAGATATTAGCCCCTTATTGGAAGTAACCAGTTTTTATTTTCATGTGTGTGTGTGTGTGTGTGTTCTGGGGATAGAGGACAGTCTGGGTTGGCAGGTCTCCATAAATGTCTCCTGAGTCAGTGTATTCCTCTCATTTATTATTTTTTTTATCATAGGGGAGAGATCTGAACAGCTAGAATTTGTTGCTTTCATTATGGCTTTAGTCCAACATGTCTTGAAGCAGTTATTTTTCAAAATGTTTTCAGTTAGAAGTATGATATCAAATCCATCATCAAGAAAAGATTGAGGCTTATTGGAGAATATTCTAGTAACATTATTTATAGTTGTAGTAATTTAGGGGAGCCAGAAGTGGGAGATAGCCCAGTAATTATCTATAACTTACTTTGCTAATGAATATCTATCTTGACATCTTATAATTAAGCAAATTTTCCTTTTACTTATGATCCCAGTAAGTTTCAGGGACTACTGTTCCAGCTTAGCACCTAAACAAAGTTTCCTAATCCTTTGGCAGAAGTATTCCTGCTTTCCTAGGAGGAAGACAGGGCTTCATCATTATAATTTTGGTCAGCTAATGGGTCTGTAGGCATCATAATATATGTGCCGGCATCATTTCCATATCTGAACTCAATGTTAGGTCATTTGTATATTTTCTTCAAGGCTATGCATAAATCTTACCAAGTGGTGGGGATAAAAAAGCAGACATTTTTTTAATGACTCCATATACATAGTTTGCAATTAGCCTTGCTGTAGAATTACCCTCTTTTCTTCAATTTAAAAAGATAAAGGCTATGGCTAATGGTGATGGTGCAAATGGGGTAGACGCATCCTTTTCTCAAACTGGGTGCAAAGCAAATTTGTATTAATGACTGCATTACTGCCCCTTTCCCTGCTCCACATCTAACTCTCTAATGATGTACTTGATATTTTTTAACGTTGACGCTTCAGCGTTCTATCAGACAGCTTCTGGGTCTAAATTGTATATTCTATAGTGCCAAATAATTATTTTAAGAACTGGTACCACCTATGGCTTGTTGCCTGCTAGCTGAATGCTTCCACCGCATTTGTCATAACGGTTTTGCGGTTAATCCTCTCAACTGCAGGGGTCCAGGTATTTGAGGCTGCCCTTGATCTGGGTCTTCCATTATTTGACCCTCCGCGAGAATGAATCCATCCAGAACAGTAGGCTGTCCTTCGCCCATTGCCCCACTCTATTATTGCATTTATTCCCAACAAACTCCATTTGCATGTCATTAGTAAAGTTCTTAGGATTTTTCAGGAGCTTGAGAAAGCTGCAGTATAGAAGTGACATACAAGGGCGGGTCCGTTCCATGGGGAGAATGCCCCCGTTGCGATGCTTATCCTCAAAAGTTATGCTCAAAGTTATGACCTGCGTCTTTCCGTTTCCTCCTTAACCGCTTCGGTTACAAGCAAAACCAAATACATCGAAACGAGTTTTCCTGAGACAGAAACGATTTATACATATGACCCTCGAAATGGAGCACTCTTTTCCTCTTCAGAGAGACGTTAGAGTACTTCCCACGCGTGACACAAATAATGCACAGGTATTGTAATGATTTCTAATATTAATTGCCTACATGGCAGACAGTACAGCTTTCAGTTTCTTCCAATCAGTTTCATGTATTATGTTTTTGGTGCGCAAACTGGGTTATATTCTTTAAATTGTGAGCCTCTAACAGACTGGACAAAATTAGCTTATATCCAAAGGGGAAACTAAAAAATCTCAGGTCAACCTAGAAAGGCCTTTCATTCAGAGAGCCATGTCTTGCCCTTCGGAGTTTTTTTGTTGGCACTAACAACCACTATCTACAGTCATTTCACTTGAGAGTAGAAGGCTCTCTCCAGCCAGGTAAAATAGCAGTGTGTATGTGAGTAATTTGGGGGGAAGACAGAAATAGTCTTAAAGGGTAAACAAGGGCAAAGGAGAAATTATCTTTTTACAAAGAGAATTAGTTTACTTTAAAAAGAATAGTCCTTCTTCTACAATTTGAAGTCCAACATTTTAGTAGATGCATGTCAGTCCAAAAACATAAAATTATCAATAAAAATTCTTGCTAGTTTGACAATTATTTTCCTTTCTCCTTTTGGCTTGTTGGGGAAGAAAGAAAGCATTCAGCTACATGCAGAACATGTAAGTAATCTCAGTAAGGTGATATTCTTGGGATTTTCCATATTTATATATTTTTTCCTACATTGTATTTTCACTACCCAAGAGCCTTGGCTGTTATTTTTTTCCTGAAGTCTGAAGATCACCCCACGGATTAACAAATGATTGAGGATTCTCTCTTAAAAGACTCTTTAAAAAACTGTCAGAATCAGCCTGAGACAAAGATTTATTATGAACTATTTAAAGGGCTTAATATATGTATCCCCAATGAGCCCTTGGAGCAAACTAAAAAGGAAGAGTGGAATTCTCAAAGAATAGGAAAAATTCTCCAATGCCCCACTTTCTTCGCACCATGATTACTGTTTACTCAAAGGATAAAATGCCTAACCTGTCACACAAAGTCTTCAGAAGCCACAGTCCTGCTGATGTACAGTAAAAACAAAACAATGAAGACCGACAGTAATGTGCTTGAAAAAGGCAGCTGTAATTTACTTTCTAACCTGTTCACTAACACACTAATGTGGCTACATCTTGTAGCAGGAGCTGATCTCTGACCCACGCAGCAATCAAACAACTACCCGAGTGTTGGCTGTCACAGAAGCTGGGACCGCCACCTTAATTATACGTTGCTGGATAACAAACCTTCCCTTAATGAGCAACTTTTCTCCTACGTGTATTCCAACTCACCCCTTCTGTCCTTGAGAAGGCCCATTGCAGATCACGGCAGTTGGAATCTGCGAAGCATATTCATAAGTATTCTTCCGTACAGGTAATAAACACTACCTGAGCAGGCTGTTTGCTTTATGAGAATGTCAAGGTATAATTAAAATTATAGGCTTGCGATCCTGGGAGGCTCTAGAGAAGAATCACTCAAGACTGAAGGGAAACTTTTCAGTGAACTTGGAACCAAGCTTTTCTCTTTTCATATTAGTAATAATAGTAATTGTTATTATTGTAATGACTGTCTTCTTTTCTTTGTGATTTATGTTTGCCAATGAGATTTTTTTCTCCCCCTAAATTGATATGATGGCTGTACTAGCATTTCATCTTCCTAGACATGGGATTTCTTTATTTTCCTCTCATTATAACTATCGTTGATTCTTCTATAATTGTCTCATAATGCCCCCAACAATTAACACAGACAAAGAGGATGGTCTTACAGGGAGAATTTATAGATAACCTTGAGGAGAAACAGTGTCTTTGTGAAAAGAAGGACAAACAGTGAGGCAATCTTAAATATGAAGATGGACTACCATCATGTTAGAATCTCGGTGCTGGTTTGGGACTAGCCCATCAACAAGGTGAACAGGATAGACTGTTACTCATTGCAGAGAAGGAGCGGACTTAGAAACTGGATCTGTGTGCTCCACTTGGGTTTTATTTTAATCTTCTAAAGCCTTTGCTTCTTTTTCTTTTCATAGGGGTAGATAGATTTTCTCTTCAAAACAGCTCTGGTGATGTTTGGCAAGATGTAGAGTAATATACAGAGAGCATTTAGAGAACCCTATTGTCTTTGCTTTAAGCTGTCACGTGCAGTGGAATACACAAATGAATCCATGCAAATCACATGGGATGGCACCTGATGAACCCTCGGTGAATGTTAGATGTTGTGGCTGTATTCGGTGCTCGTAATACCTTTGCAGATATTAGGTGGATGGAGGAGTGGTAAGGGATGGTAACACTCAGTAGTCCCCTGGGTTCCAGAGCGGAAGATCCTAACCTGGAATAACAACAGTGGTACCGCTGGGCAGGATGATGGCTGAAAACCCAGAAAGCAGTCTTGTGGTATGGGGGTCTGACATATGCCTTGGAATTAGAAAGCTTGAGTTCTAGGTCTGGCTTAGCAACCAGACAGCCCTCCAGTTTTAAGGCAATCATGGATGTCTCCACTACTGATTTCCTTAGCCCTTGGAAGCATGCGATATTACGCGTCTTACCTAATGTCAGGAGGTTGCTGGGGAAATAAAATAAATCCATAGGAGGGAAAGGTCTGATTGATGTAAGTTAAGTGTAAGCAGCAAACCTGTGTTGAGCACTTCTGAGGTTCCTGGTGCTGAAATACCACGTCCAACGTGAATGTGATTAACCCTGGGAAAAACCACAAACAACCTAGAGACAACTAAGAGACAGGTTGCTCTTTCGTTTCCCCAAATCCATAGATGCACTAGCACTCCTGGTTGTGTTACCATCATCAACCTCACTTTGGGTGAAAGATTATTAGGTTGATAAATTTTAGAAAGGGACGGGTATCATGAACCTGATTACAAGATGGTAAGAAAATTTTAGTCACTGGTTTTACTAGAAAGCGCTGCAGACTACATGAGAAGCTGAGAAAATGCAAATGCAAAGAAGGAGAGGGGAGGATTGAGGAGGGCGCGAAGCAAGGAAGAAACTAGAGAGAGGAGATTGAAAAGATACGTACAAAGTACTAAGCAGGTAAGTCAAACAAAAACTGTACGGATGAAACAATAATAAAATGTGCAAACTGGGAACCTAAGAACATTGAGAAAATAAGGGGGGAGAAAAGGGGAATGGAAGGACTATGCATGCTGTTCTTACGACCACATCGGGGGGTAGAGTTTGCAAACTAGCTGCTGAGTCTGGGTTTACATGCACCAAAGACCTATGCTTTCCTTCGTCCTAAAAAGCTGCAAAAGCAGGACTTGCCACCTATTTGGAAATTCATTTTTAAGAAATCTAACTATGGACAAAGCAGGTATTCCCAAATTTGCAACATTGGGATTTTAAATCCCTGTCTGGGGTGATAGGCTAGATTTCCTTATGAGCCATTTTCTTTTGTGCATACCAGCTTTGAGGTACTGGGGATTAGGATTACTGCCAGATGATTTACATACACATTTAATTTAGTTGTCACAACAGTCTTCCGATCAGCCCTTTTATTTTCCCCATTTTAGGGAGGATCCATTGTCTCTGACCCAGTACTCTAAAACAGCCTCTATCGCTTCTACATCATGGCTTGAACTAAGTCTAGATTTATGTGGTGTAATTGATTTAAAAATATCCATTTAACTTTCTTTCATCTCTGCTGCAATAGATTTCAAAGACTTGGGGGGAAAGGAGAGTAAAAAATTGGAGTGATTGTCATTTTTACTTTATTTTCCAGACTTTATGAAATGTTTATCTGTTCTACAATAACCTCTCTCTCTGAGTACTTATGCCTGTATTTTGAAAGGATTGGTGCTTGTCCTGTTTACAACTTTCCTGAAATACTTACTCTGTTTCAGCTTGCCGTGAATAGTTGGGATTTCAGGAAAAAGCTGGTAGGGAACATCAGTAACCGAGTGCCTAACTTGCACTTGGGGAGAGACGAGGAATCACTGTGCCTTCGCAATGGAAACCGAGGACTCTTCTCTCTCTGGCTCTGAAGGAACTGGCTTTTCTGTCTTTGTGATATGCATATCTAGACCTGTCTGTCTCTATCTAGCTGCCAGGTCTCTAAGTTCATATAAATCCTGTGGCAATTTTCAAACAGAAACAATGTTTTCCCTAGAAAACCCTCCTAATGACATTGGCTCCCCTCTTCTCTCTGTTCTGTGCCTTCTAGTGAGGTCATTTTTACGAGCTAGCCCCTTCCAAATCCTGCCTTCAAAATTTTTAAAAAGAGTCGTATTTTAGTGTCTTTTGTACAGATGTTGTGTAACATGCTTAAATATAATACCACAACTTTATAAATGCATTAAGATATAAAAAGTACATGTGGATATAAGACATAAGAAAATGTGAAGGAAGGGCCTTGTGAGGGATGGCAACTGAGGAAGCACAGAAGGATGGAGAAAATGAAGCCATGCAGGGAGAGAGCAGCTACAAGGGGCAATGAAAAGGAAAAGGAGAAGTAGAAGGAAAGAAGTGTCAGAAGGAGCAAGTTCCGGGAAAACTCCAGAATAAAAGAAAATTTCACTTATATGAGGTACATAGAATAGGCCAGTTTTTAGAGACAGAAAGTGCAGTTGTGGTTATCAGAGGCTCAGGAGAGAGGCAAATTGGGGGGCTATTGTTCAATGGGTACAGATTTTCAGTTTGGGTGATGAAAAAGTCCCTGAGATGGATAGTGGTGTTGGTTGCACCATATGAATGTATTTAAAGCTACAGAACTGGACCCTTAAAAATGGTCAAAATGGTGGGGCCCCTGGGTGGCTCAGTGGGTTAAGCCTCTGCCTTCGGCTCTGGTCATGATCCCAGCGTCCTGGGATCCAGCCCTGTATCAGGCTCCCTGCTTGGCAGGAAGCCTGATTCTCCCTCTCCCACTCCCCCTGCTTGTATACCCTCTCTCGCTGTATCTTTCTCTGTCAAATAAATAAATAAATTCTTTTAAAAAAATGGTCAAAATGGTAACTTTTAGGTCACGCATATTTTAGCACAAGAAAGAGACTAGGACTTTTATTAATGAAAAATGACATGATACCAATGAGCCAGAAAAAAGGAAGAAAAAGAAAAAAAATGCAAAAGTAGAAGAGTATGGAAAGAAAAAAAGAAAAACATGATAGGGAAGAATGGAAAAAGAATGGAAGGAGTGGAAAACTATGGCTTCCATCAAGGCTAAGAGGAAAGGGTAGTTAGAGTACCACATTTCAGTTATCTGTTCATCAGCAACCACGTATGAGGCACTTACATATTGGGGGACACTGGGGATACAGAAATGAATTATAATAGCTACTGTCTTCATTTTTAAGGAGTGTCTGTCTAGTAATAGGTTACAAAAGTCAATGCGACATTGTCTTGCCCTCAAGGGATTCATGGACTGGCCTTATCTAACTTCATTTTGTAAAAAAGTTAGTGTATTTAATGAGATCCAGCCCTGCTCCAATGCAGCCTTGAGTTGGAGGCTGGGATTGTAGTCGAGTAAAACACACATTGGGCCTGGCACTATAAACCCATTCTGGCGCAGATTTAAAGAACTAGATGATATAGAACAATCTCCTCATGTGTAGCAAGAAGAATGAGAGGAGGGTAGATGATTTACCCAGGTTTGCCCCATTGTCCAGGAACAGAGTTGGGAGCAAAGCCCATTTCCTGACTTCTAGCCCCAATCCTGACTGGGTTAATAATGATTAAAAAGATTGAAAGAAGAAAGACTGCTTGATTAGTAATCAGAACAATAAAGGTGATTCACACTGTTCCATCAAGTGCCAAGGACTTATTGCAACAAAGAAAATCAGAGAGGGTTTAATTTCAAGGACTCAGAGGTTATTATTTTATAGGACAGCAACCAATCATATAAATATCGAGATGAAGAAGGCACAATCAGAGCCAGATTACAAACAAAAGCCAGAAACTCTTCCAGGGTGACTAATGCAATAATATTGAGGAATGTCACAGGTCCCTATTATAGTCAAAGTCACTTTAACTAATTGGCTCAGGCTATAAAAACATACAATCTGGGTCAAATGACAGCACTGAACGAAGCTTCTTTGCTCAGACATTATCTTAAATCAAAGCTTCCCAATAGGAAGGCAAGAGAAAAAGAGAATGTCCAGTTTTGCTGAAGATCTTGAGAGATTTCAAAACTTTTTTTTTTTTTTTTTAATAGCAGCCAGCTCTGTGTCTATGGACAATGATGATAATATTCTTTCTTCTTTGGTATTGCTTCGTACTTCAGAAGCATGCCATGTTTCAAGGGATACTATGGGATTTCACTGATTCTAAGACATCAGCCATTTTAAGATCTTGCATCCTTTTATGAAGCTTTAAGAAAAAAAATTACTGCCAGTTGCAGGAGCATAAGACAGCATTGATTGTAAGATGCACCCCAAAGTTAGAGATGTTAAAATGTGGGAAAAAATAGAATCAATGAAGTAAGGCATTTTTCTTGACTTGGGATAAGTGATAATTACCTCTCTTGCTTTTAAAAAGGGAAATAAATCAAGGAATACGTCAGGACTGTTGATTGCTTAACCAAAACTCTTCCTGTCTTTTTTCACCCCCCTTAAAAATACCCTAAGTACCCATCTCCCTCTGTCTACTGCATTCTTAAGGGGAAGCAGTCTCAGCCACAGGCATGAATCCTGATTGGTTAAAGCCCACAAATGGTTTCAGAATGTGTTCATTCAACAAGTAGTTAATGAGCTTCTACTGGTGCCAGCCAGTGGTCTAGGTTCTTAAGGTACCAAGGTGGGAAAAAGAAAACTCTTCCCAATAGAGCTTCCAGTAGGAAGTTAAAAAACAAACAAATAAGATAAACAAGTGAATGATGGTATGCTAGATGGTAGGAAAATTTTTGGAAAAAAGTAAGATGGGATGAATATAGGGGATGCAGGGAGAAGGTGTTCTGGTATAAAATAAAGGGGATAGGAAGAATCTCACTGGGAGAGTGGCATCTGATTAGATATTTGAAGGAAGTAAGGCAGTTTGGCCCTCTGGTGGAATAGTGTTCCAGGAAGAAGAAACAGTCGGTGCAAAGGTCCAGGGGTGGGAATTTGCACTGTGTGTTTGAAGAGTAGCAGAGGCCAGTGTGGCCATAGCAGTGTTTGGGAAAGAGAGTGGAGAGGAGGAAGGCAGAAAGATGATGAAACAGTGGTATGAGCTGTCAAGGATATAGACTTGAATATGCCTGAATATGATGGCACTCTGATGTTAAAGTCACAAGGGAAATTTCAGCAGAATTGGGGTGTGATCACCCTCTTGATCTGAGAATATGAAGAAAGGACAAAGGTGGGAGCACCATTACAAAGGCTACTGTCATGGAACAGGTGAGATGTGGTCAGCTTCAGGACCCTTTTGGAAGGGACAGCTGACAGGATGTCCTGAGAGATTGAATGTGGGATGTTAGAGAAAGAGAGGTGTTGAGGATGTCTCCAGGGACCACTACCCTGAGAGGTTTGCTGGTATCTGCTGGATTTGGCTTTGGGGAGAAGTTCTGTGTTGCCTTCCAAAGAGAACCACCTTTCCACCTCTACCAAAACAAACAAAACAAGACAAAAATGCTCGTCTGCATTGGGACATTGCTGAGAGAGTGTGGCTGTCGCTACAAATTTAAGCGAGAAGCAGGGCTGAGGAAGAGACCTGAGTGCTGAGGAGACAAGAGCAGAAAGAAGGAAAGCACCTGGCTTTTGATCATTTTGTTGGGCCACTGAATTAACCCATTTTAGTACTGTCCCTCCTTTGGACTTATTAAATGGGATTACAACTTCCTTATTTTAAGTCATTGAGTTGCTACTGAATTGAAAAAAAATCTTCCTTGGCAAAAAGATGATAAATCCAGCAACAGAATTCAGAGCTTTGAGTGTGTGACTTGATTTTCTTGACGAGGACTGTCTCCAGGGAGGAAGAGGGAGGGGTGATCATTTTCAGGAAGTGTTGGCTCAGGGCTGATGGGGAGGGGGGGAAAGACAATGATGGTAATAAGTGGTCTTGCACAACACAGACTGTCTGCCTCCTGTTGGCGAGATGAGCAGGACACACAGTATAAAAAGAAGGAGGCTTTTTGCTTTGTTTTAATATTAGAGTCAGAAGGAATCGACTCGTGTCCGAACAAAGAGCCCAGTTTGCAGAGCATTCGCCTTTGTCCCTTCACCTCCAAACTTTATGCCTCCTTTTACACACGGCCTAGGCTACCCATTATAAGCATCGGCCAGTTTTCTCAGGGTGCAGTGTTTATCATAAATTTGACCAAAGGGACCTTGAGAAACCTGGGGCAGGCCACTCACTCTAGTTAGCACTGTATAGGGTACGTCCTGGGATCTGAAGGTGGGAGCTTGACATATGGGTCAGTAGAGACAGTGGTGATTTAAAAGGCAGTGAGTGGGGTGCCTAGGTGGTTTCAGTTGTTTGGGCAACTGCCTTTGGTTCAGTTCATGATCCTGGAGTCCTGGGATCAAGTCCTGCATCAGGCTCTCTGCTCAACGGGGAGTCTGCTTCTCCCTCTGACCCTCCCCTTCTTGTGCTCTCTCTCTTTCTCATTCTCTCTCTCAATAACGAGAATCTTTAAAAAAAAAAAAGAATTTAAAAAAGGCAGTGATAAAATGATGAAGGCAGGAATTTTGTCTTAAAATCCATATCTGGAACTGGGAAGTCTTTATGTAGGAAGTCGTGCATCCGCTCAGTGCAAAAGGTAGGCTTTGTGGAAACAGTTGCCTTTGTCCCATGTAAAACACTAGGTTTCGCTCATGAACCCAGGTTAGGAAGCCTGTTTGCATCTCAGGGCTCTGCTGGGTAGCTAGGACCATTCCTAGAAGATGCCCCTCAAAAGCACGAGTGTTGTTCCAGAATGCATCTCTGTCACATCTGCAGCAGTTGTCTCCTAGATCATCTGCCAGGAGTTTAGTTTAGTTTTAGTTTTTGTTTAGTTTACCTGTGCCAGGTCACACTGGGACATGAAACAGAAACAATCCCTTACAGGGGGAGACTGGCTGCAAAACCAACTGGCCTCTTCCCATCATGGCCCCTCTTCTGATTGGTGTTTTTATAGGTCCCAGGGATGGGAATTTTCTGAACAAAGTGAAGTACTTGGAGTGCTTATTTGCATGTCAATTTCCAGAATGCTTCTCCAACTTTTCACCATGCCATAGTGATGCTTTTGTATCTCTTTTGCCTGGGAACAAACAGAGAGGAAGGGCCCGAAGTGGGTCAGCACAGTGTCCTGGCACTTCCTCTGGCTGAGTCTTTGCCCAGCGGGGCACAAGCCAGGCTGCTACTTCTCCCTGGCCCCTCAGATCCCCTCATTTGCTCTGCAGAGCTGGGAGGTCCACTCTCTTTATGGGGGTTTGAAACGAACAGGCACCTGACCATGGGAACGTTCCCACCCTGGGCCACAGGCAGCCTTGTGCAAGGGACACTGGCGGGAGTCTGAGGATCTCGATTTGCTGTGTCCCAACCTTCCTTCCCTTTAACCCATCTCTTCCCTGTGTGCATGTCTTACTGGGAATAATAAATCCGGCAGGTAGGTGGCAGGAGAAAGGTAGAATTTCTTTTCCTTTGGGACAGTAGACAGGTCCTGTCATTATAGTAAATCAACTATAAGTATCCTGCAGCACTATCATAAAACGGGCGAATGAAAACATTTTTTTTTTCCTCCATCAAAAGATTCTTTGAAGTTATCTTCTCTGGCTGAATCTCACAGAAGAGTGTGCAGGCAGCGACGTTCCTTCTATGTCGGTTTGGCCCAGTCCCCCATCATGCAGGGAAGTTCCCTGCGTTATAGTCTCCAAAGCATTGTCCGGTCACATTTTAAAAGGCCCCAACTTCAGCTCTTTCCCCTGGGATGCACACATCAGAAATTTTAACAGACAATGTTCATCTGCTAGTTCGGGTATTGCTGGGAGGGAACTGCAAAGAAGGCAAGTTGTATGCTGAATTCCAAGGAGTTTGGGCACTGCCACCTGACAGTTGGTATATTAAAACAATATTATTAAAGTCACATTAATTTTATCTTAGTAAATTTTTAATGTGCCATTCTAAGATAATCAGGGAAGTTTTATTATCCAGGGTCTGCACATATATATTGTAGCAATAAATCCTCACTTGGTAAAAGAAAAATAATAATAATAGAGAGGGGTTTCATTCGTGAAGTCCATGCATCTGAAACATGTGCTTGCTTCCAGGAGAACTTTTAAACAGATATTTCCAAAATTTTATTTAGTTAAATAATCTTTATACCCAACATGGGGCTCGAACGCATGACCCCGAGATCCAGGGCCACACGCTCTCCAGGCTGAGTCGGCCAGCTGCCCCCTACACTGAGATTTCAGAAGTTCTGTGGGAGAAGGTTGGGTTATGACCTGAGAACCCTGGTACTTTGACTACGTTCCTAGAGGTTGGAGAATCTGGCCACCCAGGCATCTAAAGTACATATTTATAATGTACAGGTAGAAAAGGAGATTTTCTTTACAAAGTATGTGCAACGTTTTCTGGCTTATTACCGGGACTCGGAAGCATTTCCAATTCATCTTCCATCACTTGTATTATGGAAGCCTAGAATAAATAAGAATTAGTAGTAGAGGGAGACCCTCAGAATTTTCTGGAGATAGCCAATAGTGCCCCGTCCTGAAGCTATTCCCCACAGTTGGGGATCCTTCCTTCTTTCTCTGGGGGTTCCTCATTTGCACGTTTTCCCCATTACTGGTACTTCTAACAGAGGGATCAGGAGCAAGGTGCCCCCGGGGCAGCTAAGCTATTTGCTTTCCCGTTGTGAAGCCCAGGAGTGGAATGGCTTGTTGGGAAAGAATGCTCCTCCAGCCTGATGAATGAAATTTGGTCTTTATTTTGGTGATTTCCACCCCTGTGCTCTCCTGAGGCTCTAGTTAGTCTAGTGAATAAGAAGCTGTGTAATTGACAAATTATACTTTATTAACTCAGAGTAACATGAGCAAGACGTCACGCCCACCAGTGGTTTCTCAAGCTATCTCTTCCCCCTTTGCAAACTTCTTGGGTCCCAAACTTCCCACTACCTTCTACCCTGGCTCTACTCTAGATCTGAAATGTGCGAATATCTGATGTCTCTCTGTATGCTGATTTATTCTCTAATTAGAGATTGGAATTGGTGTTCCGCTAGCAAATTTTGCTTTTGCCACCGAAGCCTGCAAGTTGTTAAATCAAGTCTCATTGTGTTAGTAACTCCCTATCACATTAGCAGAGATTAAATTTGCTAATGTAATATGAAAATCACTAACATAAGATGAGTGCAAATAGAAATCAAAGTCTCCACAGACCTCCTAAAGGTAATGTTGAATGTGTAAACACATCTCTCCAGTGGTTTGCTCTTGCTAACAAGTGGGAGTGTCAAAGTGGCCCCTTTCATTTACCTTTATGCTCTCTTGGATGGGCTGGGGTGTGGCAGGTGTGCTCACGTGTGTGTGTGTGTGGGGGGGGGTGGCGGTGGGAGAGTAGAAAAGGGGTCTGATAGATATCAATTATTCCATAAGTCCTCAGGGGGGGTACTTAAGTTCTGAGAAAGGGCAGGCCTTTTTTCTTCCTTTTTTTAATTTGGTGAATTGCAAAAAAAAAAAAAAAAAATGGGTTTGGGTAATTCAGCAGCCAAGCTGGAGTTCTAGCTCTTTTGTTCCTTAACTAGCAGTGAAACTTTCTGGGCTCTGGTTTTCTCATCTATAAAATGATGGTGTGTGGACTCCTGTGACAGGGTTCCTATGAGAATCACACAAAATAATGGCCATGGAAACACTACTTAAACTGTAAAGGACTCTGCTAGCCGCTGGCCTCACAATACCAGCCCCTCTTACGTTCTGCTGTTAACTCTGAGACACCATCCAACTTAGCCGCAAAAATCCAACTAAACTCTTGCCCTCCCGAGTTATTTTTTTCAGAGGGTGGGCCCCGTTCTCCAGATGGCTGCGGATGGCAGAACGGGGACAGGAAGTCGCAGAGTACAAATTCACTTCCTGGCGCCCTGAGATACTATTCATCAGCCTTCGGGGTGGGACAGTAGTTCCTTTAAATTTGAAATAGCTTGAATTTATCTTATAAGAAGCTGATTAACTTCCTATTCATGAACAGCCACCTTTCTCCAGGGGACAATGACTGACTTAGACACACAGGGTAGGCTTTGGTGCTATCTATAGAAATAAAGCAGCTATTTTTGTGAACAGAAAAGAGCTTTTCGTCATGTGCCAAAGGCGGGCAGAAAAATGGAATACAAAAGCCACTTGGGTGTTTTGGAGAATTGTCCATTAATTCAATCAATAAATATATGGAGGGGGTGAGGGACAACTGTCTCACTTGGAATTTTCCATTAGTAACAGATTTGATTCCTCAGTATTCCTAGAAACAAGGCCAGTTTTATTGTCCTTATTTCATAGCTAGAGGAAAATGAAACACTGAGGAGCTGAGGTCTAATAGTAGCAGATGACAAACAATGACCAAGCCCTAGTTTCAGTGACTCCTACAAAAGGCCCATGCTCAGGCAGCTACGTCCAGTATGCCAAGCACTGGAGAGACATGTACGGGGGACCCCAAGCTTCTCCTTCTCCTTTCTGAGGTGGATGGCCCTAGACCTGATTTAGCTGAATTTTTGCTCACTGGGCTATTTTTAATTTCCCTGTTTCTCCTCCACATGTCTGTGTTTTCTAGACTCTTTCAGACTCTTCCATGACTCAAATACCCTTCAATAATTCTTTTTCATCAAGTTTTGCCATCTTGCTTTTCATCTTCCTCTTCCAGGTTGTTATTTAGCTTGAAGAAAGCTGGTATCAGCATTCTCCCCTTGGGTTTCCCACAATTAACCTCTTTCTATGGAAAGCAATGGCCTTTTATTCCTTCTCCTCACTTTCCATCTCTTAACTAGTTTGAAGATGTAATGGCATTTTAACTCTTGCCCATGGTTATCAGTTTCGTTTCATACTCTTGCAAGACTTATCATTGTTTTCATTCTTTCTTAAAGTCCTTAGAAAGTCGGAATGCTCCACATTTACCACTTCTCTCTGTTATTCGTGGTTTTGGGGTCTCCTTGCAAGGACTGCATAGCTTCTCAGTCTCCTCCAATTTGCTCTGATTCTGCTGTTGTACTGGTTCTTTCCAGAATGCCCCTTGCTCCTTGAGAGGTGAGCCTTGCACTCTCTATCCCAAGGCTGGGAAGCCTGTGTGCTGCCATTGCTGTGATCACCCGGGGATACGGTGAAGGTCATGGTCAGCTGCTTTTTTTTTTTTTTTTTTGTGGCTGCTCTAGGACTTGCCAAGGAGGGCCATCCGTCTCTTGGGCCATGGAACATAGTTTCTTTGACTGGAGCTCTTTCTGACGCCCTCATCATCTCCAGGACACAGCCTCCCCCTCGCCAAAAGTGCGCCAAAAGTGCATCTCGCCTCCCCACGCCAACCTGTCCAGAGATTCACTCTTGCTCCGCACCACACACACAAAGGCAGAGCAAGAACTGAGTGGTGCTCTGTTCACCCCCCAGCCGCTCCTGGTGCCCTGACCCACGGCTGCCTTTCCTCCAGGGCTCCTTCTCTTGAAGGCCCTGTAGAAGGGCTGATCATTTGCCTTGATGTCTTTGTTCTTTGAATTTATTCTTCCTTCCCCTGCCCTCCATCTTGCCTGCTGGAGTTTATGTTCCTTTCTATTAGCTTCTCTTGGGGGGGAGTTCTCTCTTTTAAAGCGTACTTTTCCACCCGACTGCATCTCTGCGATTTGAACCATACAGGTTTTTCTTTCTTGCCTTATTGCTGCCTTTTTTGTTGTTGTTCTGGGACGGGCACAGGGCCTTCCTCTAATCAGGTATTCCTCAGCCGCCTTCACGCTGATTCTATGGATTTTAATTTGTTAACGTTTCCCTTCAGGCAGTTTCCAACATCCGGTTCCTAGGTCTTACGCAACGCTGAGTACACTGTTGGCACTCAACAAATATTAAATAATCATCATCCTCCTTTTGGAAAAAAGGAAAAAAAAAAAAAAAGAAAGAAAGCGGCTGCTCTTGAATCCTGCTCGTCAAAATAGAACTATTTGTGTTCAAGTCCTCACTCCACTATGTCCAACCTAATTATGCGGAGGTCAGTTTTGTTTTGTGGCTCAACAGCACACACTGTCTCAATCAGAATCAATTCTTCGGCTCCTTAGAAAGAAATATATTCTGCCTTATTAATCATCTCGGCTTAGGAGCAAGAGGCTGATTTGAGTACCCACAACCTGCTAGACGGTACCGAGTGGGCAAAATAAATGTTTACTCTTCCCCAAGCTTACACAGTTCCGATGGGGAGGCCTGAGGATGAATGATCTATATTTATTTTTAATGGGTGATATAATGGACCTATTTTATTGCTGTTCCTATAGCCATTTTCTTAATGATGGCCTTTCCTTATGGTAAACCAACAAGATGTAGCAGATCCTTTTTGCTCTAGGCAAGTTCTCACTTCCTTCCTGGTCTTTCAGCTTAAGAGGTGTTAGGAGTTGGTAGTTCAGAGGAAGATTCGGAACGAGCTGCTTGGGGTGGATTTCTCACTTTACCACTTGGGTGAATGCCTTGACTTCTCTGAGCCATGGGTTCATCATCTGGAATTGATGCCTTGACTTCTCTGAGCCATGGGTTCATCATCTGGAATTGATGCCTTGACTTCTCTGAGCCATGGGTTCATCATCTGGAATTGATGCCTTGACTTCTCTGAGCCATGGGTTCATCATCTGGAATTGATGCCTTGACTTCTCTGAGCCATGGGTTCATCATCTGGAAGTGATGGTAAGACTGGTACCCACTCCTAGGATTACTGTGATGATCAGACTATTGATACAGTACTCTGATAAATGCTTGGCACACAGTAAGTGCTCAGTAAACGTTAGTTGTTATTGTTGAGATTGTATGTATAAAACCATCTACCAAGTTCTTTTTTATTCTCCTTACTTCCACTCCAGTGCCCTAGCTTCCACCTTACAGGACGTTTTTATCTTCTTGGATTGCAGGAAGCAGCAAGATCAGTGAGAAGGACACAGGTTTGTCATCGGCTAGGCCTGGGTTTAAGTTCTTCCTCTACTACTTTCAGGGCTTGGACAAATGAATTGTTCTGATATTTAGTTTCCTCCGTTGTGAAAATGGGGGTCGCACTGCCTTACATGGGTGATGGTGAAGACCCATCTTTGCGCTCGCTGAACAGTCCATAAACGATCGGTCCAGGCTCTCTTCCTGCTACTGTACTTCTTGGCTGAGCAAGGAATCGCTGGGCCTCTGTCCACGGAGAGCAACCCCGTACTAGCCCAGATTCTGAGGTAAAGAAGGGATTACAAAAATATAGCCTTCTGAAAGGACTGAGGGACAGAGGAAAGCTTTCATGTCTTGAGGAGTCTCCCCACCACAGTGCTAATGTCATCCCAGGATTTGTCATACTCGAATGAAGAGGCCTGTGTGACCAGAGGGCCTCCCCTAGTAGTTACATGTGCACGGGGAGGTGGAGGATGTGGGCTAACGGCACATTCCTGTATCCTCAGAGAATGCATTTTTCATTGGTCATTCACTTCATTTTTCATTTGTTATTTTTCATTATGGTATTAAACTGTGTGATAAATGAAAGGTAGGGGAACTTGACAGATGATTTGATTTCCACTCTTGTCAGATTATTTGGCTGAGTTTCCTTATGAAAATAGAAGGCAGGCCCTGTAAAATTGTTCTCGTGGATTTGTTTTTCAGCATGTTTCCTGCCACTGCCATATCTAATCTATCTATTTACCTATGATTCAGTTACTGATCTGTATCCCTCTGGAGCCTGGATACATATTGACAAAGTTTCCCATTTGCTACAGTGCCGAGTATCTAAGGAACATGCCCGTGAACTCCCAACTCTTGCTCTCCATCCTGTATTATTAAAGAGGCTTCGACCATAGCATACCCACAAAAGACACAGACTTTGCAACAAAAGAAAGTCTGTCCATTCTTCTGTTTAAATATGGAGCAGATTTTTCCTTCCCTCTTGGTAATGCAGAAAGCATAAATACAATATTGAGCGTGTTCTGCCATTTATCGGCTGCCAAAGCAAGGGTAAGCAACATAGCTATTCATATGCCCAAACTTCATTGAAACTTACTATTGTGTGTGGTTCTGGGGGAAAAGAGGGACCTATGAACTCTGTAGATGCTATTAACTTCATAAATAATCACACTGACCAGGGAAGACAAAGTTGCAAAGAAAGAAAGACATTCTACCTTTCTTTCCCCTCCTAGTAGGGGGGGGAAAAAAAAAGGTTCCAAGCTAGATCATATGTTTATCTGCCTTGTTGCAGCTTTCAGCAAAACTGATGTGATGTGACAAAAACAGTCTCTAAGTGGCAGCTTCACTTAGACAACACACAAATAAAAATGAGGGCCTCTCTTCGTTCGGACAGCTTTAAAGAAAATGGAAGTGCGGCAGTCAATCCTTAAGCTTAATAATGGAGTTAATTGTGAGTTGCTAAAGCAGACAAGTGATGGAGAAATGGTTTATGAGCTATGTGCCGTAAAGTGCACCCGTGTTTTCCAGGGCGCGTGCACAGCGATGCTGCTCCTCTCCCCTTTTTCTTCTACCCAACGCTTGTAAGTAATCTCAGGCTTTTCTAAAAGCCTTTCCTTCTAAGCTCCCCATTAAGCAGCATTCAAAAATGCATGCTCAAAGTGTCAGTTATTAGCCTTGGTGCACGTCAAGCCCCTCTCTCCCTCTGGTTAATGTGAGCAGTTACTCTGCTCTTGACCTATTAAAACTTTGTTTGCTATTATACTTGCTGGCAAGCTAGTCATGTGGAAAGGTGTTGAGGAAATGAGCCAGTGTGTTCCCCAGGTGATATAAACACTTTATCAAGCTGATCCCTGCCATGTTATGTAAACTATACCAAGTAGCATTCATTTTAAACAAAGAGATAAACAGATCTAATATGCTTCAGGGCATCATGCTTTATGCATGAACTCCTTTTTATTTTTATAGTTGAGAGTTTAAAAAAAAATTTTTTTTAATAGAATCCATTGTAGTGGAAAAGTAAAATAACGTCTGAACCACCACCATGGCCGCACCTGCAGTTTCCAGGTTCTGAGAGTGATCTGCTTTGTTAATGTCACGTTAACTTTTTAAGTTCACTCTTAACAATTAGTTTTTAACTAAAATACTTAGTAATCACAATGAAAACTCAAAAGTTAAGTGACATAATCTGCAGAGATAAAAATCACATGTATACACATTATAGTTTTAATATACATACTTGCAAAACTTATGTTAGCCATCTAATTTGTCACTTTCATAAATCTGTTATCACAAATCTCCATTCTTTATTTTTTCCAGAAATCCCCTAGATTTTATGTGCCAGGTTATGGGTCATAATACAAGTTTTACTTTGTGCTTTTCTACATGGTTTTCTTTCATCCTCACTGATCCTTTGAAGTGGCATTGTTATAGCAATGTTACAGATAAAGATACTGAGGCTTAAAAAGTAAAATAACTTGTCCAAGGTCACCCAGCTCTGAGACAGCATTCAAAGTCAGGTGTGTCTGACTTTTTCCAAGTCTTGCCTTTGATACAGAGAGGTGGAGGAGAACATGAACTGTGGGGTCAGGGCACTGGGTTCAAATTTTGACCCTGCTACTTAACTGGTGTGAAATCTTGGGATAAGTTACTTAACTTTCCTGACTTTTTTGGAACTCTCTTGTAAAATGGGGTTCATGGGAGTTCCTACCTCTGTGAGTTTGGTGACATACAAATGGAATAATATATGTACCTTGCCTGGAACATAGGAAGTTCTCATTGGTCATTTGCAATTATTGCTGTTATGAATTTTATTACCACGTACTACTGCCCCCCATACAGGATAGTCATGGATTTTTAACTGTTATAGCTTTTCAACCCAGAAAGTTCCCTGATCCTGGAAGAATGAAGGCTAAGAGAATTTTTTTTTTTGAATGACCTAATAGGGGCGCCTGGGTGGCTCAGTGGATTAAAGCCTCTGCCTTCAGCTCAGGTCATGATCCCAGGGTCCTGGGATCGAGCCCTGTATCGGGCTCTCTGCTCAGTGGTAAGCCTGCTTCTCCCCTCTCACTCTGCCTGCCTCTCTGCCTACTTGTGATCTCTCTCTGTCAAATAAATAAATAAAATCTTTGAAAAAAATAAATGACCTAATACTATTCACTAAAATATCTTTTGGCCACAATGTCTGTAAATTCAACATTAAATAGTACAAAAATTCTTCTACCCCAACCCTGAACGCTCTTCCTTTTATCTAACTGCAGTTTCCAAAGAAAATAAGTCGACTCAGGAAAGCATTTATATTTCATTACCTCCTGTAGTAAACTGAAAGTTCTGATTCAGTCAGGAGTAAGTTTGAAATAAATGGATCCATAAAATGTGACGTCTATCTTAAGTTGAAAATTTTGAATTGCCAACCTAGGACCTATTTTCAGTAACAGGACAAAGCGTGTCGGCTCCCATCCATAGCTTCTGCACTCAGTTTTGGGTGGCTCAGCTGGTTAGGCATCTGCCTTCAGCTCAGGTCATGATTTGGGATCAAGCCCTGCATTGGGCTCCCTGCTTGGCAGAGAGCCTGCTTCTTCCTCTCCCTCTGCTGCTCCCCCTTCCCCCTACTTGTTCTCTCTCTGTCAAATAAATAAATGGAATCTTTAAAAAAAAAAAAAAAACCAAATCCTTACGGATCACAAGCCAACCCATGGTTAGGATTCTTCCAGGTTGTATGTAGCACAGTCACGTTGACTGAAGAACCAAACAGATCCCTGGCATCCGAGTTCAGCCACTTTCCTCACATGGACACAGCTTCTGTTTTTCAGTTTTCTTATTTGATAAGTAAGAGCTATTAACCCCACAAAGTATTGCTATTTGTGGTGTATTTATAGAATAATTTGTTAGGATTATTTGCATCTGCACTGAAATTGTTTTTGAGTTCTTTCCAACTGGAGAGATCCATCAAAAGGGCTGAAAATGAGTGAAAATGACAGGAGTATGTTCCAAATGCAACAGAAAGCCACTCTCCCACCAAATGCAGTTCTGGCTGAATTCCCTCCTTCTTTATATAGCCAAGATAATTCTGCCCAAGGGATAGGGATAACTATCCGAGTTGGGTGGAAGCAGTAACCAGATGACCAATACCATGTGCATTTTTGAAGAGAATCTGAAAGAACATGACAATTAATGTGGAATAGAGGACAGAACTGAAAACACTCCTTTGAAGCACTCTTCCAGAATGTTCCCCAGTGCTGATTTCTGCATCCCTCTCTAGAAGGCCGATGGTTTGATAATCTACGTTCTTCCTACCATACCTTAATTTCATCTTGCCTCTTCTACACAGTTGTTTCCAATTTCCTTCTCTTAGTCTATGTTAAGATCCTTGAGGCCACATCCCATTTCTTTTTCATCTTCATATCCTTCAAAACATATGGTAGAGATCTTTGCACATAAGAGTTTGGGTTGAACAAACAGGTCATTAACTTATTTGATCACACGTTGTATCCCATGGGTAGAGAGTGACTCAGCAGGAGGACTGTAGGTACTCAAATGCTTAAGTGAATGAATGAATGAGTGAATGAGCAGGTAACTAAAGAGCTACTTAAACCCCCTCTCTGTAGGAATCAATGAGACCAAAGGCAGCTGGAAGTGGAGCTATGTCTGTATACCCTGCAAACTGTAACTCTCATGACCTATTCCCTGTGCTCTAGGAAACACGGAAACAATTTAGTGACCTAAGTAGAAAGCCGGACATAAAAATTGATGAAAGAATTTATTGCAACAGTAATTCTTGCTGTGTTTGGCAATCATGATCTGCTTTGAAAATTTGAGCAAACCCTTTCCCAAGAACCATGCGCTTTTGTCCATATGCCCAGTTTTCTGTACAGTACTCCCCTTGCCATGGGTTGACCAGATTCCTAGGTTAGAAGACTTTGCTCTCATAAGGACAGACTTTGAAGTTCAGGTTTAAATTATGAGATCAATGATCAGGCAAAAAGATTATTTCTCCGTTGGCAGTTTCCTAATTGTAAGATGGAAATAATATACTCCTAACCATACAGGATTGTTCTGAAAGTCAAATGAGCAGACATGATCACATATTTAAAAATACTTGGTAAAAATGTAAAATACCATATTCCTTAGAGGTGTCACAATGGTGATGCTTCTCTGCACTGGGTCAGGGTAGGTACCTGAACCTTAGAGTCAGCTGCTTCTATGCTCTTTTTCTCTGCCCTTTGTTTTCACGGACTCCCTTGTATTCTTTGTTTCGATGGGTGCCTCCCTTACTAGCCTCTAAGCTCCCATAAGGCCAGAAGTATGATTTTATTAATCTCTTTGTCTCTTCTTCCTCCACATCCTAGCATACTGTCTTACTTGTAATCAACAATTAAATAACATGTAGAAATACATTTTGGATAGTACCTGGGTCTCCCACATTGGTTTCAATATACGGTGGGATGAATTACAGGGAGGTTTCAAATAGCTAAGTGGATTGGTCAGACGGCCCCCATTTGGAAAAAATACTGGATTTAGAGGCACACTTACTTTATAAGTCCTGGACACAATCACCATCGAGAAAGGGGTGATTTATTAAGTGGCTAAAACATTCTCACAGCTATAGGATAAGCTTTTCAGCCTCTACCTCCATTTGCGAGCAACTAAAAATCAAAGAACTAATAAAATCCAATCACCCAGAACTTCTTCCCGCAGACAGACTGAATTATAACTTTTTAATTTAGGCAGGTAAAGAATTATTACTGTAGGACTCTAGGGCAGGAATGTGTTAATAAAATCATCCTCTCTGCCTTTTCATTTAAAATAATCCCTTGAGCTGATTAAATGAAATATCACTTGTTTAATAACTGACAGAACATTATTTTTAAGCACAAATGTTTTGCATATCTCCGCTTCCCATTTTTAATTCCAGGCACAGAAGGGTGGAGGCACTGACATCACACAGAGGGAGTCAGGCTCCGCGCTCAGATGCAGTCTGCCCTGTCATCGTGGCATCTATAATTTAGTGTGAAGCAGCGAGGTAGACAGAGCATTATCATTAGAAACCATTCTGAACAGGGATATAAAACACAGTCGCAATAACACTTGTCAGAAAGGTGACTCCAGTCAGAACTCATATCCCCGAGTTTCAAGATAAATGCTGACACGGCAGCCATCCTACAAAGACCATTATTGCTTAAAAAAAAAAAAAAAAACAAGCCAAACCCCCAAACAAAGCAAACCCATGAACCTTCCCCAGAGTGAACAAGTTAGTGCGAAGTTTGCATCTGGGGTGGCATAAACTTTCCATGATTTACAGCAAGCGTAGCTCGTCTCCACTTGGATAAGGTATTTTATGATGCCACCGAGGAAGGATCCAATAGCATTTTGGGTTTAATGATGTTAAGCTATTTGGAATTCTTTCCCCCCTGTTATTTGGAATATATGAGCTATGCCCCTAAAACAGGTCATTAGCTGTGCGGTGGCGGGTTCACTGCCTCGCCCACAGGACTGCTCTGCTGGTGCTTGCGTTTGCTCTGTCTTCTACATTTAGAAAAATCTCTTGCACTCGGTACCAGGCTCTGATTTAATAACCCCGTTCTGCTGACTTGATAAGCTGCGAAACCTCAGAGAAGAATCCCAAATCTGAATTACAGTGCTAATTACTCTAGCTTAGGCAAAGGGTTTCGGCGTGGAATGTTCTGTTAGTGCCCGTTTCATGTAGAACACTGTTTGTCGCCAGGGGTCATGAGGTTGCGTCCCGATTCGCTTTCTCCTCCTCCATGGAAGCAGCTGCTTCCTGGTGCCCTTTCTGTCTTCAAGCCTAGAGGAGCTAACTGCTTGGTGATTCAGGGCAAATAACTTTCTCGGAGTGCCTAGAACTAATTTAGAGAGTGCACTTCGGTTTAGGAATAAAGGACATATTATAAATGCGAATTTACAATTTAGCAGAGCTGTTTTCCTTACACAAGGAACCACTGTGATATCCAAGTATAATTTAAGAAAGCTCTGGTCCTTTTTCTTGATTTTCCTTCATTTTATCTTAAAACAAGTTCCCAATTCTTTCAGCTTTTAAATGTTTATTTTCTGACAATTAAAAACATGAAAACAGAAGTGAAAGCGGGCGTGTCAGAGAAAAAGGAAAAATAGGTTATATGGTGAAAACAAAACTTGTCTTCCAATTCAGCTTCCAAATTTCTTAGAACCTCTCCTGGAGGTTCTTTCATGTCCCCAATTTCTTATACATCCCTGCTGGGATCTTTTATGCATTTGTCAATACATGTGTCTGTAGTTCTTTTCTCAGTGCACAAATGACAACAGCCTCTATGAGGGGTTCTGCCCTTTGCCATTTTTTGGCTTCATAGCTTAGAACCTGTTCTCTATATACGCATATGGTCAATGCTTTTTTCCCCCCTAGTCTGTGGGTAGAACTTCATTTATTGAGTCAAGTCCCCGCTAATTATAGATCAGTTCTGTGCATTTTTGTGAGAGTAATAAAGTTACAATGGATATTCTTATGTCTTTTTTCCATAAAGAATTATTTTAAGTACATAGTTCTAGAATACCTATGTTGCCTTTGTGAAATCTGAGGAAGGGAATTAAGGTTTTACAGCTGATATTTAGAGTAGAGGACCACTAATTCAGAATGACCTGAAAGCAAGATAGAATGTGGACACTTAAAATAATGAGAAAATATTTTCTTAAGTTCTACAATATGATTTATCTCCTTTGGGGAATAACATTCTTTTACAACATAAGATATTCCCATAGCATTCTGTGAATATCTTCTGAGTGTTGGAGAGGCAGCAGCCTTTAATGAGATCTATCTCTTGAAGCAAGCAGGCTTTGATGAATGAAATCATCAAGAAATTGCCTCCTCCTCCCAAAGAGCATAAGAAACTGCCCAATTTCATGGAAAAGTCACATATATTTGATATATATTTATAATATATATTTAAAAACATTCTTTCCTTTTATAATCAAAAAGGGGAATCAAAACACTTAATATTTATGTATCTTCTGAAAATTCTGGTGGTCACCCCTGTTGTGTATCTTGGCACCTGTAGTTCTTTCTATCGTGTCATTGTAACTGAGTGACAGTCTGTGGAGCTTGTAAGTTACCCTCTCCGCACCCCACCAGAACCCCAGCTCCTTGGGGGCAGCGCTGCTACAGGGCTTTACAAATAGAGGGCTGTGTGAGGTAAAATGAGTCTCCATTCACTCAAAGTAGAGTAGAAAGAAGACATTCTCCTTAAGTATTAGGTTATAAAGAGTTCTTCTAGAGCGGAAGTTTCTCATAGTCTTTTACTATAATTGTACCCGTTTGAGAGAAAGACACACTGATGAGGAAAAACTGAACTACCCTGCCTATGCTAGGCTGAAGAACACACAGTTCTTTACCAAGTTTAACAAGCTCTCTTCAAAGTGTTACCACCATTAATAGATCCATATATTAAATCAGTATATTCTTAAGAAAAAGAAAAGAATTTTTCTCGTTTTGCTCTCCCTGGACATGTGATTGATGTGGTTTTCCTAGAAACTTAGTCAGTGGCTGAGTTACAGCTTTAAGACTTAACTTCTCTAGAATCATTTTGGGTCTCAGTTTCCTGTACTTTCCTATCACCCCTTGAGAAGACTGACTAAGGTTCACTCTGATCAGGCTAGTTTTAGAAAATGGATTAGCTGCTTATTACAAACTGAACTTTTATTTGTCATGATGCCAGAAACACATTGCCCTCAACCCCCCCACATCCCTCATAATTCAATTATATGTCAAAAAAAGAAGACAAGGTTTTTTGATTTGGAGAATACATAATTCAAAACCTGTTCTTCCATACGGGCCAGGACTCCAGTCAAGAACAAAAGTTCACCCCACCCCTCCCACGGTGTGTTGTATAAATTCTGGCTGCGTGAGTCACAGCAGCCTGAGGGCAAATTTGGCCTTCAGAGAAGGTGAACAGAACTGCTGTCTGATAGACTCCCGGAAGCAGGTCTATATACCAGACAGAGTTGGCTCAGAGTAGTTTCAGTGATGTAACCAGACATCAGGTTATCCAGGAGTGTGATACAAATCCTTATTTGGAACAAACTTCTCTACATTCTAAGAGGACTTTGGCCTCAGAGTAGCAGTAGCTGGCTTCATCCACCCAAAGTGGAAGAAAGACAAGGTTTTTGTAAAGCCCAGAAAAGACCCATCACAGAACGTATCACTACAAGAGAGACATGGACTGTAAGCTCCTCCATGTACAGAGAAAATGGCCCCGGGAGGGTAACTGGGTCTTCCAAGTTGATTCGGGTGACTCAGGAGTAGGTCATGTTTTTATAGCGCACGATCAGCAGATTCGAGATGCGAGGGTAACTCCTCCACTTCTCTTCCCTGAACAAAATCATCATGAAGTCCTATACATTATATATGAGACAAAAGCAATAAACAAAACATACTGAATTTTCTTGCTGGAAACCAGGAGTTTGGGCTTCCAGCAAATGTACTTTCCGTCTCTGGCAGCAAACTAAATCACGTACAGATTAAGTTAGGTGAGGGAATGAATTTCATCAAACCTGTGTTGGATAATCGAACTTGGATGTAGAAATCAACAGCAGCTGCTATGGCTAGGGGGTTAGAGTGTAAAAATCCTAGGGACCATTGCTCACCTACAAAAATAGAAAAATCAGAAGATAACTCCCAAAGTCTTACACCACGCTCTTTACCCAATGTGTTACTCTACCGAGCTATTTAAAACACTTCAGGGTTTATAAAGCATTTTCAAATTGATTATGTCTATGATGCCCACAACAATGCTGTGAGTGGAGATTCATTTGATTTTGTGGGTGAGGAAGGAGGCTCGGAGTGTCCCAGTACATGTGTGAGGTGAGCAGGTGGCTAGGGGCGGACCTGGGAGGGAAGAGGAATGTGGGTCGCTCTCTCCTGGTGGACAATTTTTTTCTGCGATACTTCATCTGTCTCATGAAAGGACTTCATTGATTTAGCACATAGTAGGTGTTAAACAAATGCTAAATAGGTTAACAGAGTCACAGTGACAGGTTAGGTGATCACTAGGACCAGGGATGACCTACTTGGGGAGTTAGAAGAAGAGAGTACTCGTTGGAGGAAGATGAAAAGTCGCCATCACAATTAGCAACTCCTTTCGATACTCTCCCTTCAGTCACAAAACTGAGGTAGAGTCACAGAATTTTTAAAACTATTGTAAGGACGCCCAGTTCACATTTCCTAAATGCAGAGAAGGTAAGAAAGCAATGTTTCCTTTTTGAGAGGAATTCAGTTAACTCCCCAGTGAAAATTAGCATGGAAGCCCCCCTCCCTTATAACAACATAAGAGTAACCCCGTATTAGGCGCGACCTGACTCATATAAGAGAATGCCACAATTAAAACTACAGGCATGAATCTGGGTTTTAATCATCAGTTTAAGTTTTAGGTCATTTTGAAAGTATAAAAAGGAATTGTGTGGCAATCAATTCCTTTTATTTGTTCTTTCTTTTGTCTTTGTCACTTACGTAGAAATAGAAAACAAATTATAGCTACCCTATAGCTCTCACAAGTCAGAATAATTTAGTTTCAATAGACTTGGTGATACTGTTTAAACCTTGAAAGTTAATAAACATGGATTTGTAGAATTAAAAATATTGAACTACTGGAGTGCTACTAACTCACAAAATTAAAGTTTTATAACCCAAAGTCGAAGACTGTATTCCACAGTTTAAATATTTCATATCTGACATTTTCCAACTCGACAATGTGAAGTCTGATTTTGATTTTTCAATCCAATATGAGTTTGGGAGTTTAATTCAAAATCAAGATAAAACCGTTTCTGAGACGACTTTCTCTTTCTGTTGTTCCCTTCTTACTATGTGGTGTATTTTTTCCCCCTGCTTTGGGAAATAAACTTGTCTAGCTAATGGTGGTGTATGTATATTGGACAATGCTCTGCCCAGGAATGAACCGATTATTGCATATTGCTAAAGGGTAAGAACCTTGGCAATCTGAGTCTCTAATGCATTTAGTACATGAGCAGGTTAACTATGAATGATATTGAAAGAAAATATTTTTTGTTTCTTTTTAACACTATGAGCTACTAAAGAAGGTCCCCAGGAGTGGCCATCTCAGACGGAGACAGGAGTTGGGATGTTGGGTTTGTGGTTCTGTATGGTCTTCCCTGAAAGAACCTCGGGGGTCAGGAAGGGACTTTCCATGCTGTGGAGGTACTTTGATTAGTTGATTAGTTGTGGGTCCGATGAAGTGATGACATAACACAGGGGTAGGCTTCCTTGCACTCAAACATGGCGGCAGCCAGACAAACAGCTTTGTTCTTTACAAGGCCTCCGGAATCTGTTCAAGGCATTACGGACATTGAAAGAGGCTTCTCCCAAAAAGCAGACACAGAGAAATAAAAGATCTGGAAAAGCCATCAGGGTTCACCCAGAAAGGCAATGGAATACTTAAAGGGATTTCCCACCTACATGGCCTTGCTCTTAGAGCATATCTGATGGAAGTATATGTTATTGACTGTAGGAAATGAGATAAATCAATACAGCTTGATATTCATAGACAGAAATGAAGATCTCCATGTAAGCATCAGTACCATGTTGACAGGGTCTTAGGAAGAACCAAGGAATGCTCATGGTTCTTAGCTGTGTATAAAACGAAGGCCGGTCTACCGCTGAGGAAATCCTGTGCGAGAGATCTCTGACATGCTCTCAGCTTCCCTGTCTTCACTTCTTACTTAAACAACGAATGGGAAGAACCCCTCAGATCTCACCAGGAGAGGAAACCTTAAACTCAAGTTCTCTCCCATGGTCCTTTTGCCAAAGTCAAAACTTTTGGGGTTTTTTTGGGGGGCTGTAGTTTAATGAAGACTGATAGAATGCTAACTCCGAGTCAGCAAGGATCTCCTTAGACCCATTTTGTTGTCAAATTCACTTTCTGAGTAAATGGAGGAACTAACACATATCATTTCTTAGATAATGTTTTAATATCCTGCATTGAATAAAACTTTTTTTTAATCAAGTTGCAATGGTACCACAGAACTCCACAAGGGGCTAGGGGGCTGCAGATGGCTGCATTACTCTGAATGTTCAAGCTTGACTGACCCATTTCATCAGCACTGTCAGAGCCTTGCACTGATACATGTTGACAACATTTAATCTTAAAAAATTGAAAGAAATGAATTAATATGCAAATTTCATCAGCTTTGTAATAAAAATGTCCTTGAAAAAAAACAGTGAACATGACCCCCGAGGAATTGTGTGAATTATCCCAGCTCAATTCTTTAAGTTAGTCAGAGGTACGCGGGTCCACAAGGAAATCAGTGCAGATTTGACTTGGAAATAATTATGATGAAGAACAAAACACAAGCAGGTTGAATAAATGTAACAACTTGGGAAAAAGTCTTAGTCCTGTTTGTTATTCACTTTGAATTAACAGGATTAGGTTTGGTTTTTGAAAATAAAGGAACACCACCGTGTAATTTTAACACCTAAGTAATGTGAAAACAATATTTTTTTTAACTATCAATTTTAGTGCATATTAAAAAATCACATCTGACAAACTCAGGTCTTTTTTGGGGGGGAGATGTAACCAAGTGCAGCTTTTTGACAAAGGAGAGAATTCTAGGAAACTCTTGTATTTAGACCATGGTTTATAGGGGGTTTCTGGATTAATCATTTTGACAGAAAAGGATAGTCAAGTCCTTTCTAATATAAATACCATTAACTGATTTTTGCTGATACTGAAGTGACCAGTTATTTCACTGAATTAACTGAACTGATGGGATCATATAAACATAGGCTCTAGATGGAGTCTGACTTACAGGAGTCTCCACAGGGGCATGTTTAGGCTTTAGGCACACTGTTGAGCCACAAATTCATTCCAGAACAGTCATCCAGGTAGGCAGGTGACTACAGCTCTCTGCCTTTGGGTCTGGACTCAACTGTAGGAAAGTGATAATGGGGGTTGGGCATAATAATTGAATATCTGTATCTAAGAGTTCAAGGCTTTTAACGTCCCTGGAGGAAGAGATGGAATGTTAACAAAGGAACATCAACCATTAAAGAAAAACAGAAACTGTCTTATCAATAAGAGCTTACCAGAGGTCAAAATGAAGGAATGAATGAATGATCTGAGGATAGATCTCATTTCCTTTGCCCAAGTAAAGTCTCATTAATTTAAATAGATGTGTAAATATTAAGGGAAGACACGTGGTTTTTACATCAACCTTTGCATCTTTGTGCCACAGGCTAGAACATTTTTCTCTCTGACCTCCCCACGATGAATCATCCAATCTCTGGAGTCTGAAAGGAATTCACTTTGCCATTGGTTTTCAGTTGTTATTCGGGGCACTGCTGATTTTGCCAAGGTGAAGTTTACACAAATTAAAGCTCTTTTCAAGACATCGGTGTGATCTCAATGCTTGCTTAAAAAAATAAAAATCATACCCACATCTGACAGTCTCCCACGAAGACCCCAAATCAGGGTTGTTAATCTGAAAAACTCTATACCGTCTTTCAGAGGCTCTTGAAATCCTGAAATTTTCCTATTTTCACATATCCTTGGAAGACCAAGGCATTATAATACAGACTTTGCCCAGCCAAATTAATCTCTTCTGTAAGCTTTTGTGGTTCTCTACAAAAGGCTTTTAAGTTTCTTCTTTCTTTCTTAATCTACCATCAGTAAAATCCTACTTTTATAGTGCCCTTTGCACCTGCTTGCATAAAATGAATAACCCAACAGTTTAATTATGCACTATGCTATCGGTTGGGAGGTGATATAAAGTTGCAGATAGAAAAAAGAATAAAAACCTCTTTTGGTATCCAAAATTAATATATGTCAAGCTCAGGGTAAATCTTAATCTTTTCGAAACATTTTTCTAAAATAGATGTTCTTTTATCATCTGGCGCATCAAGACCCGTTGGAGGGAGGGAATAAAAAAAAAAAAAGGCATTTGGTTAACATGCTGCAGAACAGCACTCTCTTTTCCACCTCACTTCAGGCTGTTCTTGAAAGATCTGAACAGTTGTATAATAATGAAAAATGGGCAATACTTGGGGGGCATTGCCTGTGCTCACACACCTCCGCCCACGCATTCATCATTCTGCAGGTATTGTCAGTGAAAGTTTAATTGCATAAACACTCTGTAACTGTCCTGTCATATTTCTTGTCAGTCTGGATTCCCTCTCCGGGCTCACTATCTCACAAAACTATAATTGAATTGCTACCAAATCACAAGGGTTTCCCCCCACCCCAAATAAAATCTTTATGAATAGAATTTGTTTCCTATCAGCAGATTTGACAAATTATGGCAGAGGAAGGGCCCTGGTGATAATTTTTGAGTTTATTCTCAATCTAGCTATTTGCTGAATGCTCTTATCTATTTTTTAAAAAAATGTTAAAGCCCTGGTGCAGGGGGGTTGGTTAGGGGGAGCATTCAGCAACCCTAAGGGGCTTGGTGGTAATAATTCTGTAGGACCAAAGGAAGCCAGTGGAAAAATGGGAAGATTATCTTTGCCCTACTGTGGAAGAGCGCTGATGGTAAATGAAAGATGTATGAATTCAGAATTAAACTAGGAATCTGTCAAAACGAAGATTTCACCAAACTATGTGAATTCTTAGTGATGAGGTATTAAGTACCCAATTTCGTCAAGTGTTTATTCCATCAAACTCTCCTTTCCTTTCTCCTTGCACCAAGCCTTTCCATGATCATTACTCATGTATGAGCTCTGAGCAGCCAGATTCTTTGACAGATTTTTAGGACCATGAACAAATGAAAATTAATCAAAGCCATGACATGCAATTTACTAAACATGTGATCATGAAATTTTAATGCATTTAACAACATTGTCAAAGTATTAATAGCTTCCCGAAATGAGTAAAACAGAATGTATCTGATGGGGACTAAGGATTATCTTTTGTCTAGTCTGTTTCATTTTACACTCTTGTAAACCACAGCCCCACCCCCCAGTTTCACAGGATGAGGTCTCAGCCAAGACCTGAATTTCAGCCATTCTCTTTTAGAATTCTATCGGTAGTATGGGCATGAAATATAGCTCCTGGTGAATAACTCTTAAATGGGATGGGGCTTCACCCAGATTGACAACTGTCTGATTGTTTATGTTTTTTAAATGTGCTTATCAAAACCATGTAGGATTGATGGGTGTTTTTAGATGAAGTTATGTTTTTGCAACAGACTTAATTTAGGACTAAGGTTAAGGCTTAGGATAAATGAGTGCATTAGATGATTAAAGAACATTTGTCTTGCGGGACACTTAAGTCATTTATTTATGACACTTAAAAACAGGCTAGGAAAGAAAGCACCATGGCTTTAGCAAAATCAGTTTTATACAAATGTTAAACTAAAACTAATGACTTATTTTTTTTAATGGAACTCTGAGATATGCCAGTTTAGTAGATATCCAGAGGCAGAATCAAATGTGCAGTGGAGTAAGCATGATGAAAAAATACTGGAATTTAAAAAGAAAAGTCTCAGTGCTGTGTATATGTGTGTAGGTATGTCCATGTGAACCTTCTCCCAGAAGTTGTTTTTTTTTTTATTAATTACAATTGTTTCTTTATTTGAGGAAGTAGTTCTTCTGCCTCTCTTTAAAATGCTCTCTTTTATGGGAGAAGATTTTCTGATGGTATGGGAATTTGGACTATTGTACTGCCCTGTACTGGGTATGATAAAATACCTTGTCAGGGACAATGGGATGGCTCAGGGGATTGGTAATGGGATATATAGAGCCTTTCACCCATAGGTCATCGGCTTGAATTTTGTCCAAGTTGGCGGTGACTAAAAGTCATTAACATCTCATGACTGCTTGGTGGCCTATGTGAAATGAGTTTCTTAATTTATTTATTTAAGTCCATATATAGTACCTATGGCTGGGTCATCGGGGCATCTCTCTTGCTTTTACAGAAGCACTCCACAAAATCTACTACACTCATTTCAGTTCTCAAGATTCGTGATGAACTGAAGCCCTCCTACATGAGATAAATGGATTCATTTGAAGTTCAGACCAATAGCAGAATACATCCACCTGTTCCCCAGCACAGCCCACAAGGGTTTGGGGAAGCTGATCTTATAGTAAAAGGAGCCACAGGTTGGGGAGACCTAACATCCAGTTTCGTGTCACTTAGTCTCTTGTGAAGCCTGATACGTGTTGTGGCTGGGGTGACGTCACGATGGCCCAGCCAGATAAAGAGGGAAAATAGCAGTCAAGCACCTCATGTATGCTATGCATGGGCTAAATCATGGTGTCCTAAGCAGAACACATTTTAATGGGCCAGGCTAGAAGCCACAAACCTGTGGAGACCAACATCAAGGTCTATTCCAAAGTGGACCTGGGCAGCCTCCAAGCTAGCCTCAGAAAAGGGGAAAGCAGCAGGCATATCTTGGTGTTCAGAATCTAGAAACAGTGGGATGGACCTTCTGGAATAAGAATTAGGTACCTCTGTGAGGCTATAAGAAAACCGAGGATACAAAAAATGGTGAATTTGCAAAACAGAATCTGTGCATTAGAGAAGCTAGAAGAAGGTGAATTATGTGTTTCTGAAAGAGTCTTTCCTCTTAAATGGAGGTTTTCCAAAAGGACTCCACTCAAGGGGAAAAGGGGAGGGAGAGAAGGGGAGTTGCAGAGAGGGAGACAGGAATGGAGAAAAGAAGGGAGGGGAAAGAGAGGGGGAAGAAGGGGGAGGAAGATAGGAAGAGAGGGAGGGAATTTTCATAAACATACCTACTGGGTGCTATGATCCATGTAGAATTTGAGTCCTTTAAGTCAGATAACTGGCACATGGTATCAGTGAAGCCCAAGTTCAACCTTATATGGACAGATGCCAACTTTATGTCGCTTAACCCCTGGCTAGCTTTTTCATAAGGAATACTTTAGTAGTAAGAGAATAATTAGCTCAACATTATTAATAATAGTGCTAATACTCACTGAATACTTAGGATGTGCCATAATACTGTTTGAAGCATTTTATTTCATGTATTTTTAAAAAAGATTTATTTATTTTTAAAGAGAGCACGAGCTTGTGAGTGGGGAAAAGGGCAGAGGGCAAGGCAGAGAGAGAATCTCCAGCAGACTCCATGCTGAGTGTGGAGCTGATATGGGTCTCAATCTCATGACCCTGAGCTCATGACCTGAGCTGAGACCAAGAGTCAGATGCTCAACTGACTGAGCCACCTGGGTGTCTTAGATGTATAAACTCACAACACCCTTCCTTGTAAGGTATAATATGCTAATTTGTTTGAGGTTAAAACCAACAGGTGATTATTCTTATCCCATTCTCCAATCTATGCCAGAGAACTAAAATTGTATAATGAGCAAACTGAGGCACATATAAGTTAATTAACTTGATTAAGGTCACATTTCTAGTGTATGACAGATCCAGGAGTTCAATCCATGAACACAAGCTGTCTGGTTCCAAGACCCTGTGTACTTACCTATTGGCAACTACTATAGAAATAGTTTAAGAGGTATGTCCTACAGTTGGGGCTAGGACTGTCATCTTATGTCATCAACTCTTAGTTATTAGAGCAACCTGCCAGTTAACAAGACTGCCGATTTTTAAAATCTATGATGTGGATAAGAGCTTTGAATGAAATTGCTGCAAACCAGAGAAAACAACCTCATAGCTGATGACCACACCATACTGCATCTCCTGTCCGATAGCTCTGACATATGCCCTTGGATCTGCAACCAGTGGTAACTGGTTGGGGTTATCACTCAGGGGAGGAAAGCGATGTGCAGAGCTCTGGGTAGCCATGATCATACCCTTCCACCATGACCTCTTGGTGTATTGTTATGGTTCTTGGGAAACCAGAGACTTGTGCTCTGCCTGTGTATAGGAGGGCAGGGTAAAAGAGGGATGGATATGAGACCCTTCAAAGGAAAGCTTGGGCTGCTCTAAAAGTGGTGAAACTTGGAGCAGTCAGGTCTTGACTTAAAACTTTAGTTGATTATGAGTTAGATTGACCTAGGATCTCACCTTTAGGAAAGCTTGAAGGGCATCCTGAAGACTGATGAGAGCTCCTTGGGAGAGCTATCAAAGGAACTAGATAATTTTTTTTTTTAAAGATTTTATTTATTTATTTTACAGAGAGAAATCACAAGCAGATGGAGAGGCAGGCAGAGAGAGAGAGAGAGAGGGAAGCAGGCTCCCTGCTGAGCAGAGAGCCCGACGCGGGGCTCGATCCCAGGACCCTGAGATCATGACCTGAGCCGAAGGCAGCGGCTTAACCCACTGAGCCACCCAGGCGCCCCAGGAACTAGATAATTTGACTTCTAAGCTGAGTGGCTCGACAGTGATCCTGCTTGCATAGGAGTGTCTTGGAAGAAGGGACAGGCATGGATGGGAAAGAGTGGCATCTAGCTGGTGGAAACAAGATCATGGGCTTAATCATGTGTTTCTGGGCATTAGAAGTTTCTCTCCTTAAAAAAAAAAAGTTTCCCATGGTCAAATAAATTAGGAAAGAGGAATTATTATTGATCACAGAAATTTCAAATGTTCATTCAATTAATGCTCATTGCTACTCTCCAAGGAGAAGACAGGCTACGAAGCTTTTCCCTATGCTTTTCTGGGTATATTATTACAAAGAACATCTCACAAGGGCAGGTAGGATAAGGAGCACATTTTGGAAGTATGGGCTTAGAATCTGTATCAGCTCTGCATTCTAGAAAGCAGAGGCCAAGATGTACGTTACAAATTGATGTATAAGTTTACCTCTTGTTTATAAAATGGAGACATCTATAAACTGAATCTTTCTATAGAGATCCTTTTGATTCCTTTTTATCACTTAGTTTATGTGAAATATAAGTTCTGTGAGAGCAGGGACCCTCCTGATAACTGGTATATTCCAAGAACTGGAACAGGGCTTGACTCATGGACAGGGCTTGACTCATGCAATAAGTAATGACTGAATGAATAAAATAATGAATGAGTGAATGTTTTTCAAATCTTAGAGTACCGGGCTTATGTTTTTAGACTTTCATATTAGTTTTGTGAAATGGAAGGTATTTCTCTAAATATTAGTCAGATTTTTAATTCATTTTTATGTTATCAATTATATCAATTTTTGCCTCATTTGGACTAGCAGTAATTTAGGGGATCAGAAGATAGTTTTGATTCTCCTCCAATATCAATACTCACTCCATTTAATAAACAGATGGCTGGACAGAGGAAAGCAGAGTTTTAATCCTTTATGATGTCACTAATTTTACCGTTGCTCTTTCTGGTAATTTTGTCTAGAGAGGAAATCCCCTGACAAGTAAGCAGCACTGACCAGTAGACTGATATTTTATCAAAGGGACATGATACACTTTAATAAACCATAGAGAGGAACAGCTTTGAACCCTAAGGGAATTTATATCTTAATATTTTATGATCAATAGCATATGTAATTTAGTAATTTTCAAATTTTTCCAGATTTTATTATGAGTTGATGAAAAAGAGTGGACAGATGGTATCATCAATCCTAATCATGTGAAAGCTTGAGACTTGCATAATTTCTAAAATATTAACCACTATTAGCTCCTGGCTAAAGGCTGACCACAAGTACATTTCTAACTTTTTTCTATTATCTTAGGTCCAAATCACCATTTCTTCTGTTGCAAGTCTGTTCAGTATGTCCTCTCAAGCCTACCCATTACTTTTGGATGTAAAAAATGGCCTCTTGAATGGTTTCCTTTATTTCCAGTCTGCTCTGTTCAACACATCCTGCATACTCTTGACTTGATCAAGTATCAAGTCCATTGGACATAAGTTACCTACAGACAGGAATCAGCATGACAGTGGGGAGACCATTCTAACAGTCAGAGCTGCCTGGGAAGGGTGGAGGATGTGGTCTCAGGGTTTGGACAGCTATTTTAGATAGATATTGAAAAACATCTCGATGAAATGGTTAAGGATGAGAACTCTGATGTCAGACTGCTTGGGTTCACTTCCTAGGCTGTCTACCTACTACTACCACTAACGGTGTGATTTTTCCACATTAAATTTTTTTCAGTTTATTTCATCTGTAAAGTGGAGAAAATAATGATACTTTCCTCACTGTATTTTGTGAGGCATGAATGAGACAATGTATACACTAGGTTCAACAGAGTGTTTGACACTAGGTGACCATTCAATAAATATTAGTAGTTGTGTTGTATAAGGGATTCAGGAGTCCACAGTAGTCATATAACATGACCCACAAGGGAGGATCCTTCCAAAATCAAAATTTATTTTTGTATTTGCTTTTTTTTTTTTTTTGTATTTGCTTTTAAGTGATAAAATGATGTTTCTTTGGGTTATTGCTCTGTTTAGTAATTTATACCCAGAATATCTCCTATGATTCTCAGTTGCTTTTCCCTGGCATTCCAGCTCTTCCAGGATCTGGCTCCCTCCTAGATGGGCATTTATTTACCTTTGCTTCAGTGAGAAGACTGGGCTTCTCTCTGCCTCACAAATGCATCCCATTGGGCCACTTGGGACGATTCCCCCGGTAGATCATCCTACCTCTTTGCTCTTAGGTCAGTTTTCATGCAGCACATGCCACTGCTCCCTCCTCACCAAAGTCACCTATAGTCACTGAGCCTCTCTCTGACTTCTTACACCGCTCGTCATTTTTATGCCCCTGTTGAGGGTAGTGGCACTATTCTTATTTTGTTCCTCTGGCTGTTGTGTCTAAGTCTTCTACTGAGGATGATCAATTTTTTAAGGGCAGGTGTCCTATCTTTTACCTCTCACATTCTCTGCAAGCACCCAGCAAAGTTCTCAAAACAAAACACATGGCCCATGTTCAAATCCTGGGGCCATAGTCCACTGTGATGTGAGTCAAGTTCTTTACTATCCCCAGTTCTGGCCAAGGGTCATTGTAAGAAATACATTACTTAAACATGCCTACTCTTGTAATTGTTATATAGAGATAAAACATAGTAAAAGATATTTATTAATATCATCATTAATGTTCTTAGAGTAGTTGCAGTAAGTTAAACCTTGGGTAGAAAAAGCTAAAAGAGTCAGTACAAATTTTCCAAGCTAGCATTTCCTGAATTTGTTAATGAAATCAGTAGAAGGGAGATAGTTTGGAAGCACCTCCCATTCAGAACATTCCTACAGAGCCAAAAAGATCAATCATCAGAGGAACTAATATTCCTGTGAACCTATCATGCAGCAGACATTTTTCTAGGTTAATTAAATAAGCAAAACAAAACAGAAGACAACCCCAAAACCCTTGACGTTGTGCATCAGAGTCCCTGACAGTCATGGTCTATGTGTGTTTGGGCATGTCAAATCAACTTGCTCCCAAAGAAGCAATACTCTTGGCTCTTGGGCTGTTAATTTCAGGGTTGACGTTCCTAACCTGAGACAGTTCCCCCGGGACTGCCAACAGCAGTGGCTTGTAAGACAGTGCTGCCTTCCCCATCCACTATGGTGTCCTCATTGTCATCACCACACTTCTGTATTGTGTGAATAATCTGTTCCCCTCACATGATGGTCAGCCCCTAGAAGGCAAGGAGCTCTATCTTTGTTTCCTCTGTGCTTTGTATAACGTCTGACACACGACAGACGTTCCTCAATAGTCTATAGAACCTCTAGTATCGTATCTCTAATATGAATTCTTGAATAAGAATTCATGTACTGTACTCTAGTTAATAACGACTACAGAAAAGACACAGTTTCAAGCTAGGTGGTGTTTTCCATGGGTCCCAAGAAACCATGATTGTGTTTCATGAGCAGATACCTCCAGGAGGACAGGACTGATTCCTGATAGGGTCCTCATGGACCCTATCGTTCCTCTGGTTCTTTTCCCACATCATGCCTGTCTTAGAAGGCTGGTTCTGAAAGGAAGAGCCTGGAACAACTTTCCAGAGCCTAAGGCAGAGTGGAGGTCAAATGCACAGGGATAATTTTGGCTGTGCTCTTGGCTGAGAAGGCAGGCAGCTAATGGAGACCAAGAGACTCAGGGCTGAGTTTTGCCTATAATTGATTCAGATGCTACTGTTCTCTGTGGTGTGAGGAGTTTCAGTGCAGGGATGAAGGAAGGATCAAGGATGAGGTGGAGGATTTTAGTTCTAAGGGAGAGACTCTATATTTAACAAAAATAGAGTTTAGCCAATGAACTATGTGCACTATGTGCATAAGGGGGTAGTGAAGTTTCTCTCTGG
The DNA here is from genome assembly GCF_011764305.1 of Mustela putorius furo. Classification (NCBI taxonomy): domain Eukaryota; kingdom Metazoa; phylum Chordata; class Mammalia; order Carnivora; family Mustelidae; genus Mustela; species Mustela putorius. The sequence goes on along the minus strand of NW_025422047.1, from coordinate 30,331,443 downwards.
ATGCCCGAAGGCTCTTGGAAAAAATTCTTCTCCAAGGTCTGCTTGGAGGTCTGCTATCAAGGTTTTGTCTCCTTTTCCATCCAGTTCCTAGGCTTTGTACTTACTCCAACCCTCATATTATACCCTTTAGTCTACTCTTAGCTGCTGAAAAACTTGTGTAGTTTGGGGCAAGCCACTTGGAATTTCCATCACTTCCCCCCAATAACCTCCCTGCTTCCCCATCTGTAAAATAAGGATAACACACTGACCTGCCTCAGAGGGACAGCGTGTGAATTAACTCCTGTAATTAGTGGCTTCTGTGCTCTGCGCACTCCAGGCAGGATGTGAGCACCAGCCGTGTCGCCGTGGCCCAAGCACGCATTGCAGTGGCTCGAGCACGCATTGCAGTGGCTCGAGCATGCTTTGCTTCTAACGCTGTGCTCGGGAATAACCGCTTGGCAAGGAGCTGATGACTGGAAGTTGCAAACTTTACACAGAAGCAATATTTCCAGTATTTTCCCCAAGCAATCATGAGTAAATTGCTCACTAGGGGTGGAAATGGTTTCCAGCCAGTTCTGCCTCTTCTGATCTGTGCACCCTGCAATGCTCAGTCAATGCCAGGTAACGGATCCTTCAGAAATCTGCTGTTTAGTGCAGATGAAGAATTCAGAATGGTATAATTTGGCTAGGGATGAAATTTCAGTGCAGCGATATGTATTAAAAGCAAATAACTTGTGCTTTGTTCAAGGCAAGAGTTAGAGAAATAGAATCTATAATTTGTAATCATCCAATGCCAAAGACAACCACTCTTTTGCTGCTTTGTTTTAATGAAGAGGGACAGGTCATCCATTAACAAGTCATCTTGGGTTTCATTTAGAAACTCTGAAAATGCACCCCTTATCACCATAGGTAAAGAGAAGTCAAAATTATGACCTAGAAAGCTATATAAAATAACTGTTAAAAATAATGGGTTGAAAAAATTGAACTTCTAAGCCTTCAATAGAAGAAGGTTTAGGAAAAAAATGCTACATATAAATGGAGTGAGACTATTGTGTATTTTGATACGAGTCCTATGCTTCTTTTATTGAACAAACCATTTGCCACCCCTTAAATACCATGATATTAATTTATATAAAAGCTGTACTTCTTTTCCTCCCGAGTTGCAACCACTGTGATTTAACTCTGGGAAGAGAAAGTTTGTTTCAGAATGGCATGCAGAAGAACCCTGGGGAGATCCAACATCTCCTCTGGGAACAAAAGTGACATTGTTCTCCGGTAGCTAAGTGAGTCACCAGCATGCTTTTGACGGGTCAGGGTGTCAAGCCCAGAAAGGATGCCATGCTCTGCAGCCATGAGACTTGGGAGCTGGCCTGGAAGGGCAGAGCTCGGGTCCCAGGCCAGCACAGCCTGGAGAGAAAACAAGATCTTTACCTTTTTTTGAGCTCCCTCACGCGCGATCCTAGAAGTGTAAGGTCACTTTGAAATGTCCTCATCACACACAGACAAGGTCACACCAATTAAGGTGATGTGTGCCTACATCTCGAATGCCAGAAGAGAGCTCTGGAAAATACAGATTCCCTCCTGTGGCTGTTCAGGACGCTCTTGCTTATCATAGCTGGGGATAAAAGTAACATTTAAAAATAGCCTTCTTTCTGCAGGAGAAAAATAGTCCTGCCCTGGGGTGGTGTTTTTGAGGTGAAGGAAGCACTCCGAGTTGGACGAGGCAGTCTCTGGAATAGCATCAGCTTGTTTTTAGGGTGGATGAGTCATCGTCATTCAGGAGCAGCAAAAGAGAATTTCTATTTCGTTTCAAAATAACGGTGACATAGCTAAGGGAAATGATTTTGCATATGTATTTTTTTGGTATAAAAGCTGGGTTTATGCATAAATGGTGATCTCTTTGGGTTATGAAAAGACTAGTTTTTTTAGGCTGCTTTCTGACTGCTAGACTTGACTCATACATGCACACATGGGTATTAACGGGGCCAAGCAAGGGTTGGGTCATCGTGAACTAGTCTGGATTACTGGTATAGGAGAGATGCATTTAATATTCAGTCCATCAGTGATAACTGTGGTGCATTATCTGCTGGATTTATCTTTGCTTATATTGTATGAATATGGAAAGGAATTAAATGTGTGTTTACAGTTTGATAAACATTCAACATAAATTATACATTTTAATTTCATTTATTAGTTGGGGACCGCGGAAAGCAGGAATTTCCCTGCATACAAACTGCCATTCAGATGGAAGGATTAGCTGCTTCCTGAAAAGGTACACTAAGTGTTGAGAATGAAATTCATCTGAGTCTCAAGTGTGTCACTGCGTGGTTTGTGGTTACATGGTTCATGGTCAGAGTTTTAGAAAGACCAAGGTAGAGTGCAGCTCACTCTAGTGACTCCAGAGTTTGTATTTTATACTTCCGGTAGTTCCAACATTGCCACCAAGAGTAAATCTAGTGCTAATCAATGTCGTACAGTGGACAACTTGAATGTTGCAGTTGTTGTGCACATTCGCAAGCTCTGCGGATGTCTACGAGATCTTGGTCTGATCTTGGAGCATTAGCATGCAGAGCAGTCCCCATGATATTATCTTACCATATAACGACTCCAAAAATCTCACCGAGATTAATGGTGATAACATAATTCCTGAAAGTTGCCACTCTCTATGTAGAAATATATTGGCAATAAAAACCAGTCACTGTGTGCCTTTCCCCAGTAGGGGATCTCTCACTTTTCTTTGATTTTTAAAGGCTTCAGATCAATAACTGGAGTGACATTATTAACAGCTCCCTCAACACCGTGGCCAGCGCTAATATTAAATCCATTACACCTTCTGTTTGACATTTGCAGTACAGCAGAAAGTGCTGTAGATACAGTCACATTGTCTGGGGACTGAGGTTGGATGTGGGGTTAGTAAGATGGTTTCCCTTGCCTGACTTCTAAATTCAGTTCATTGATAGGAAACTTGAACCAATAAAAAAAAAAAAAAAAAAAAAGAATGTCCCCCACCCCTATCAACCCTACACTAGATTGTAAATAATTCACCCTTAAAGGTACAAGTGTATCTTAGATCTCAGCAGTTCTTGAAATAAAATAATGATCTGATCCTCAGATAAGTTTTTACATTCTTTATTGTTATTCCTAAACATGTATGTGTCTAATTATATCACTTATTGTGGAACTATCTAATGAATTCAGAGGAACTGCGTTCCTGTAAAATTGAGGGCTGATCAAATTTGCCACGGCACAGACACGAAAAGAGAAAATGCAGATTATTTCCATTCAGGCAAGGAATCAACTGCTTCAATTTTGGTCTTTAAAATATTCAGGACATAGAATGGGCATAATAGCATAAAGATCATACTGTACAACGATTATCTTAACCCCCTGTAACAGGGTAGCTCTGTCTGAAACTTTAGACAGAGCACGATAACCTCTATTTTAGGCCATCAATGGTTAACCATGCTGCTGTAGTTATTCTTGACCAAAAGTACTGTCTCATACGCTTTGCTAAATTGTCTAAATCCTGGTGCGGTATTGATTTCTCTCTCTATGAGCTCCTACCCATTCAATAAGCTGTAAGAACCTCTTGTCCTGGCTGAGTTCCCTCTGAAGCAGGACCCAGGTATATGACTCCTGCCAGTGCTCCTACAGTGGGGACTTGATTGTTAGCTCGTGGGAAACAAACCACTGGAGACGGAAAGAACGTTTTATATTAAAGTAAGAAACATGACAGGGAAAGTTGCTGTGAGGTTAAGTGGAAAAGCAGATTACTAGAAGCCTCTAGGTTATGATCTTATTTCAGAAAGGCAGACGATGACCCCCCCCATACTACATCCATATAGATGTACATATATATATGTGTGTGTATATATATATATATATATATATATATATACATACACAGAAAATCTGGAAGGATAGGCATAGAATATATGCATATGAACAGTGGTCATTTGTGGGTTGTGGGATGTTCGATGGTCCTTATTTATTTTCTGCATTCTCTAAAGTTTCACAATAAGAATGAATTAATTTAAGAATTAGCGGAGAAAAAAGGAGTAAAGCCCAATTATATGACCTAACCTAGGAAATATAAGGAGATTTTTTTTTTTTAAGATTTTATTTATTTATTTGACAGAGATCACAAGTGGGCAGAGAGGCAGGCAGAGAGAGAGGAGGAAGCAGGCTCCCCGCTGAGCAGAGAGCCCGATGCGGGGCTCGATCCCAGGACCCTGAGATCATGACCCGAGCCGAAGGCAGAGGCTTTAACCCACTGAGCCACCCAGGCGCCCCTATAAGGAGATTTTTAAAGTTCTTCCAGGATTTCTTGAAAGAGCTACTTTTTTATTTATTAAGCATTTAAAGGTGCAGCTCTGAAATTTATTAAGAGAAGAGTATAGCACTTGTAATCCCCAGATTTAAGAATAATGAAAAGACACATGCAGATCTAGAGGGGAAAAAAAAAAGGGACCACCCAGACATCCCATTCCAGAGGCTCTGTGCTCTCTCAGGTGTGAGAAGCTGCAGGGCAGCCCAATCTCTTTCAAAATGTTTAGACCTCCATAGACACTCTAGAACTTTGTAACTATATAAACAAGGCCACCCACGTATTTTTCTTCTGCCTGCTATAAGATTTCTCTAAAAGAAATACCTGTATTGACTAAACTATGAATAACTATGCATACATGTAAAAGATTTGTTTGGGTTTCCAACAGTCAAGAAATGCCCCCTCCCGCACCCCTCCCCCCGGCCCCATTATCTCGAGACTGGTTCAAGACAAGACAATCACAGGGCTGGCAGTTCAGAGAAAGAGAATTCCTATTATGGCACAGTATCTCTGCCTTTTAGGCTGGTTTAGTCACTTATTTCCTTTTATTATAATGCCAAATGTTATTTAGATTTCAGTCATTTAGTAATGCTACGCTGAACACATCAGGGCTTCTAGAAAAGTCCATACCTTCATTTTCATAATCACCACATACTGATATCCCCTTTCCAACAAAATTACACTATTATTTAAAAAAGAATCTGTGTTTCATCAGAGTTTAAAAGATTATGTTGCAATGAACAAGTCCTCAGAAATGTCCCCTCGTATTATTAAGAATTAGGAAATCCTGTTAAAATTCTTTCAGCCTTTAAGAAACATAAGCAGCTTTGGGATGTAGTGCCTGACCTGGACTTTTTAAAGTAATTCCCTTGGAGCAGTGTTAGTTAAAGGTAGCACCCTACCCCGCTTTTCAGTGTTTAAGCAGTCAATCTAATTGCCCTTTAAGCCTAAGACCGAAAAGAACCAAGGCTACAGACATTAAGGCAGAGTAAGTTTCACATTTTGTAATGGTAAGAGCTATACCCTTCATCAAGGAAGAGAAACCTTTCTTATGCCACTGTTGCTAATGAGCCCCAGTGGTTAAGAAATGTAGGAAGCAGAATTTTCAATTTTACTAGTTAGGATGATTCCAAGAAGGCTGGGAGAGCAGGGGAAGGAAGCCCAAGTAAATTGTCAATCATACTTCAGCACACGACAGAGTAATGACAGAGTAACTTTAAAGAATATACGTCATTCTCCTCCTAACAGTGTGCACAGAAATGTTTTATGCATCCTGGAGCCTCCTGGAAGGCAGGGGATTGATCAGAGTTCTTATAATCAATCTTAAACCAGTCTGATTTTGACTCTAGCTTATGATATCCCAGCAGAACTGGTTTACAGGCAGTGAATTTTTTTTTTTTCTCCCGATCAAAGTCTTTTCCAAGTGACAAGTTACCCTTAACATGTGTTTGGGGAACCATCAAGCTCGATATGAATCAACAGTGTGGCCTGGCCGCCGAGAGGACCTAATTCAAATTGAGGCTGTCTTAGCAGAAGTACGGTTACCTAAACCGAGAGAGGGGACCGTCCCTCTGTTTTGTACTAGTCAGAATACACCCAGAGGGCTGCACGGTGTTCTCAGACCCATCCTCTTAGAGGGTGACGAACACACTGAGACATGGCCGTGGGTGGGTGACTAAGGTGGTGGGGGTCTCAGGAACATGCCACTGCATAATGTTTGTGGGATGAAGGGCTGTTTGACCTGGAATGGAGAAGGAAGGCAGGAGGGAAGGGAGAATTTGGTCTATATCTGGCTTCATGTATTTGAGAGGGTGGATGGAGAGGAACGAGTAGATCTGAAATGAGATCCCCAAGGTCAGACCTGGGATCAGTGGGGAGAAGTTACGGCAAAACTAGGTTTTGGCTCCATATTCAGAGAACTTTTCTCTCGGAGCTGTTCGCCAATGGGACAGGCAGCCTTGAGGTTTCTGAGCGTTCCACTGGGGTGGTTCCAGCCGAGCCTGGGAGGTTAGCTATTGGCTTTGACATAGAGGGATGGCTTCCCTGAATGAAGACTGGAGATTGTCTAGGCTTGATAGTGAGTCAGGGAAACCACAAGGGTTTTATAAACCTGAATTCTTATACATGGAGTGTTGTATTAGTGAGTATTAGCAATCCAGGTTTCCTAATTCATCTCCAGAAGGAAAGAGTGAGAAACTATTTTGATGTGCTGTTTCTCAAGTCTGCTCAGGTATGAATATTCAAAAGATGAAAATGCAGTTTCAATGATCTCACAGACATATCTATTTAGTGACGTTGGTGAGCAATGATAAAAGAAGATAGGACTTCCCTGGGAACACGATTATTTTCATTTTAAAATGGTTAAGAGTAGTCTTCAATACTCTCTCTTCTAATGCCTGGTGCTCACTGGAGAAAGACACTCACCAATCCTGTAGAATAATGCCCTAGAAACTGCAGTCAACTTCCACAAGGAAACATGCATTGGTTTTAGATGGAATTAAAATATTTCCAAAGAGCCAAATATGTTTTTTTTCCCCATCTGCGTGAGCAAACACACTGTGATTATTTTTAAGCAGGTTAAATTTAAGTATTTTCTTAGAATCCTTTTAATATTAATCTTAAGATGGGTTGTTTTCTACTTTTCTTTCTATAAAATGAGTTTGTGTTGAAAATCTGTTTTAAAACAACATATCAAGTAAAGTACAAGCATCTTTAAAGAGTGCAAAAATAATTTCCCAAGTAAGCAAATAAAACTTTGCACTTCAAATCAGGCCTTGATTCATTAAAAATCTTAAACTTCTCATGAGAAAAATTAACATTTAAACCACTGCTGCTTGGCCAAGCACTCCACCACACAAGAATATGAAATATCTCCTCTAAAAAAGTACAAAAAGGACAAAACCACAAATGTGGAACTTCAATTAATTTAAAGCCCCAATCAGCAAAGAATAAATCCTTCGCAGATCTAATTACCAGCGCTCTCGGAAGACCCAGGCCGACCAGCCAATCTTCCCCGTGTTTGAACAGCTTGATGAACTAGGGGACTGATGGATATCAAGTCATTTTGTTTAATTTATAAATGGATTTTCCCCTAATACTTAAATTATCATCAGTACAACACAATGAAAATGGGAACATTCTGAATGCAAAGTCTATAAGAGTCCTGGAAGGAATCCCAATGAGGAATGTCACCTCTGTTCATTCCTCTATACAATTGATCTAATTAAATACTGAGGGTAGAAAGGCAGTTTAAAATGTAGCCATTTCTGTTTTCTTTTTAGCCTTAATTTATCTGTTCACATCTTTCAAGTACCTTCTGATGCTTACCAAAAAAAAAAAAAAAAAGAAAAAAAAAAAAAAGAAACCAAGATTTCTGTAAGTCCCTAATATTTTTTAATTCTCTACAAGCTAATATTCAAGAAGAATTTATCATAGATTTTGGTGAGTAATAAATAAATGCACTACATTTAGCCACGGTATCAAGACAAGGAAGAGGGCTTTCCAAATCTGAACCTTTTCCCTCTAGTAATCTGAAAGGGGAACTCAAAGAACTAGTGCCTTCTCTATGTATTGTTCAACTGAAATTAGATCTCTGGATTATACTTATTAAAATGTCTCCTTATTTTCAAATCCCTTCCTTATTTAATTACTGCACGGGACAGAAAGCTGCACGGAATTGTTAACTACCATTAGACCTATTTATAGTCTCTTCGCACGGTGACTTGAGTGCAAGCATTGGCAAAGGTCCTGCCCACCGTCCCCCACGTCGGGATAAATTCCCACCTGGCTCAGGGGTCTCCGACTGGGAGGAGGAAGATGCCGAGCTGGCTCCGTCCTCAGCCGTGCCCTGCGAGAGGAGACCCCGCCCCGGCGGGAGCTTCATGCCCAGCTGCTCTGCCATCTCCACGTGGTCCCCCGGGTGCACGTAGTCAAAGACGCTGCTGCCTGTCAGCTCCACCTAGAGGGGGAAGAGAAAGGGTGGGAGAGAATGGCGTCAATGGCTTTTCTGCTCTCAACTTCAGCACCCCCGTGATTCAGATCTGGAGCGGAAAAGGAAACAGAAAGATGCAGATCCCAGAACCAATCCCAGTTCTGAGTCTCTGTCCTTAAATGCTGAGGATTCTTCAAGTTGAAAGAGAAAGGTTTTTGGTTTTTTGTTTTTGTTTTTGGATACGTATTTATTTAGCAATTGTTTAGCCCAGTTTTGTTTTGTTTTCCCTCCTACACCGTTTACTTTATAAAGCCAAAACATTCTGTGGACTGTGGAGGACCCTGCCTGGCGTGCAGCTGTTTTATCCAGGCATCATCAAATACTCGCATGTTTCGTGTCAACCGCATGATTGACTGAATTCTACGGTTTTCTTCTTGAGAAGTTGGGGCTTTGTATAGAAACAGCTGGAGATAGCGGATGAGTATTTTCCTTAGAACACACCGACTTCCAAGATGTGTATTTATACATCTCAGCTTATTTCTATGTAAATTTAGATGAAAGAAGGGCTGCTTACAAATATATGCAAAGGCATAATGTTTTCATTAAATATTACTCATTAGCACGGTAATCATATGGAGAATTTTCCATGCAAGAGAGGTCAGCTGGGGTCTGAACCAGCCATTTTTTTTTCCTGCTAGTATCAGCTTGTTTTGCCCTCAATCTAATAAGAGACATGGTACAAATCTCCTTGAGGGCCTTAAGAAAAGGTTTTATTTTGTATACTCTTAGCATCAGGTGGATTCTAAAGGTAGAGAGTGAATATCAATGATCAGAAGAGGGTCAGCCTGCCAGGGAGGGATGGCCTGTTTCCCTGCTGTCAGGCCTGGCCCCTGTCTCTGCTGCTGTCTAATGGATTGGCCTGATTCCTGTGATCTGATGGTATAATTCTTCCCTTCTAAAATAATGCTGGGTTCACTGTATTATGACCAGGACAGACAGGTCAACAAGAGAACAAGATAAAGCTCTTTCTGGGGTCCCTGACGGGTGGGGGTTTCCTGGTCTCAGGCCAGATCTGATGTCCCTCTGTGCCAGAAGTTCAGAAGATCCTAAGTTTCTTGCTGGATATTTACCCAGAACTCCGTCCTACCCTCCCCGCCCTTTCCTGCGTCATGTGCGGCATCCCTCCAAATTCCACCTGAGAGCCTGTGGTCTTTTTCTTCCAAGAAGGAAGCTTGGCCGTGGGCGAACTGTCACAGAGAGCGAAATACCCAGAGCAGTTATTAGCCCCAGAACTCCAAGTCCCAGTAAAATGATCACATCTACTTCCAGACACCATTTGATTAAAATTGTAACGGGCTACACATCTTCAACATCTATCAATTAACAGGGGGAGAGCCAGAAAAATGGGAGGCTAAATTCAGTTTGGTTAATAGCTATTCCTGAAAAAGGCTCGCATAACTTTTACCGAAAATAAGGTGCTTTCTCTTTGCTATTAAATTACACTCTCCTACCGTATTACCCGGCTCCTGACTCTATCATTTTACAATAACTATTTCCTCCGTTTGATATTGTTACAGAGCGTAAATCAGGATTCATAAGTGATCAGTTCCTACCCTCTGGGAGGGAGGGATTACATGGAAATAATCCCTTTAATGTGCGCCTTGCCTCTAAGCATTTCACACAGCAATAAATGGGTAAACTGACTTTGAGCAATTAAGAAATTAAATGAAACTAATAAAATGTGTGTTTTAATATTTCTTGATGGTTATTTTGTTTGGGGATTAGCGAAGATGAGGAAGTCACTGGCATTTTGCAGGGAGTCCAATGGTAGCACTTTAATATTGCTGTCACTTCTCAAACACTGAGTATTCCTTTAATACTGCAATGTGCCTTTTGGCACAGACCACAGATTGTGATAAGATGACAACACAGGTGGGAGATTAATAGATTTTTTTAGGGGTGCCGGCTACTGAATATTCATGGAAGTTGGTCCTAACGGCGGTGAAGAGGAGTAGACCGCTGTCTCCACAGCCTGCTTGGCTCGGTGATGCAGGCATTTCCTTTCCATAATATAACAGCCCAAATATAGCACGTCAAGAGCAAGACTGAGGCGCGACATGCCGCATCACATTCCCCTAGTGTCCTCTAGGGGTCTACCGCCAGGTACTCCAGAGTCTAACCTTGGACAAAAAGGCTGGCACTGGGAGTCTGATTCCATCCCAGTCTCTCTCTGTGTGCTCTACTCAAGGTCACAGGGCACAGGAGAAGGCACAAACTTCCTGGGGTCATAACTTGACTGGGAGATCAGAATCCCTTCCTCCTCTGCTGTGTGACCTTGGACGTGTCACTTAGGCTCTCCTTGGGCAGCAGTTTCCTTTTTGGAACTGGCACTGGCAGTTCTGCTGCTCTGTGGGACTTGGGGCTGGGGGACATCTCTCACACTGTATGCTAATGGAGGGGGGCACCCCTGGAGCATCCCTCCATGGCAACTGTGTAAGGCAGTGGCCCTGAGAGCTGAGCTGAAAACAAGACTTTCTCTACCTGCCTCAAAGCCTGATTTTGAAAATCTAGTGAAACCATGCCGAGAAAATCACTTTCTAAGACAGAAACAACACAATGCCTGTTGCCTCCGCCAAACAGCGTTTGGTGGGTGACAATGGGTGACACCAGGGCACCTGGATGTTTCAATTGGTTAAGCCTCTGCTTTCAGCTCGCACTGCGATTATCTCAGGGTCCTGGGATCCAGTACTCCATCGGGCTCAGCAGGGAGTCTGCTTCTCCCTCTCCCTGCTGCTCCCCCTGCCTGTACCCACTCTCTCTCTCTCTCTGTGTCAAATAAATACATAAAATCTTAAAGAAAAAAAAAAAGAATGGATGACACCCAGACACGTGTACTCTTATGTAACTACGGTGAGGAGATCTTATGGTTTGGGTGGTGGCTTTGGGACCTGGCTTTACTCAGAGGCTGATGCCTGCTTTGAAACCCAACTACCCGAGTAATACTCTGGGGAGCTCCCCACTGCTGTGTAGGAGTTCTTTCCATACTTTTCTGGGATTAATTCTCATACCACTCTTTTCAAGTGTTCCGATGTCCTGTTTTACAAAAGAACTTGAATACTAGAAGAGGCTAACAGTGGAGGTAAATTTTGGTTCCAAGTCTGCCTTGTCATCCTACTGCTTCTCGGAGAGTGCATCTGCAGTCGGGGAGGCTGAGCGAGTGGGGACCTCTGAGCTTCACCACCCTGGAGCTCCACTTCCATTCAGGAGCATGGGGGTGGAAGGAAGCTGGGGGAGGCAGACAGCCTGCCCAACGCCAGGCCTGAGGATGCTCGGCCTTCAGACTCTCGGGCCAAAAAAGGGCACGAAAGCAGGTATACTAAAGGGAGGTAGACCTAGGGATGGACAAAAGTCTCTTGAGCCTGGAGTCCTGCTCCTCCTCTTCCTCACTTCTCACGTTTGTCTAGTCCTTTTCATGCTCCTCGCACTGATTTTCGCTTTACTTTCTTAGATTTTAGAGCTGAAAGAGACCCCGGCTAGAACTCACCTGTCACTAAATTCTGTACCTCAAAGTACACTGCAGGAACCCAGAATGGGGATCTTTCACTGGGTGACACACATGACTTCATGCTACCTTGAAACAGGAAAAATAAATAGAGCTCCAATCCAGTGTTACTACAGTTAATTACATATCCTCAACTCCTCAGTTACCAAGTCTTCCAAAATGTCCCTGCTAAGAACTATGACCAGTGTGTCCTACACAGCAGGTCTGTCACAAATGTTTGCCAAAAAAAATAAGAGAAAGATATTTAGGCCCAAAATATTTTGCTTTATCTGTGCTTGATTTAGAAAAGTTCAGGTTGGTTCTTTTATATCATTCACGACGTTATTATAATAACAGTATTTGACCTATAAAGTGAGTTAAAATAGAGCACATGATATATTTATTTCCAGTAAATATTTGTCCAATGCATGGAGACCTTGACCACCTTCTATAAAAGCCAACTGAATTTAACTGTGGACAGGATTATAAAAATGCTGGGAAAGAACAGGTTTCAAGGCACTCTTTTACACAGCCAACTTCCATAACCCTCTCTCTTCAATCTATGGCAGAACTGTGGCTGGTTGGTTACCCAAATGTTCACAGAATTTCACAAAAATAGTTTCCTAACCGTTCCTTCAAACTGATGGTAGAGCTTCAGAGAAATTTCATTTTATATTGATTAGGATTTATATAATGGAAAGGTATAGCCTTTCTCCCCTTGACATTGTGTTCTTCTGATGGGTGCAAGTGGGATGCTAAGGCAATTATGAGACCTTCTTCATTTTCTAGTAAGTCCAGTCACCTTACGTAGTGCTAAAAAATAACCCCAGCCATGTTGTGTTTATTTAACTCAAGAAACAGACCCATGGGACTCTCTAACCTAAGGAGGGACACTTGCTCACTGGGTCCCCCTCTTATCTCCCTGAGTGACACATAGAGAAACTGATCTCTCTCACTGCTTAGATATTGGAAAACTGAGAATGTACAAGGGGCAGGAGCCAGGCGATAGGTAATGAGCAGTCATATCCAGAAAGAGCATTTGGTCTAAATTCCTTTCTCCCTGAGTTTCCCCGTTCAAGCTTACCTGCCATGGATTCCCCCAGAACAGAGTGTAACTCGGAGTGCCATCTGCACAGTCAAGCTAAACCATGGCTTTCCTCAATGTTAATTCACATTCTGTTAGCTTGCATGCAATTTGCACACTAGACACAGTTGATTTGGTAACTCTGAAGTTTCCCAGAAAAAAAAATGTAAATATATTATACAGTGTTTGAGTTGACTTTTCCATGTAGGGTCACTGTACCCTGCTGGTAGATAGGATGGGGGACTAATTTGTCTTTTCATACATCAAGCAAGCATGTCAATAGCCTTTGCTTGGCCCCCTGGGGTGAGCAAATACTTTTTAACTACAGCGATGTACTAACAGTGCAACTCATTGCATCCAGGGTTCCTTTCGTATAAATGAAGAACAGGCAGGAGTGTTTCCAGTCCTCTCCACATTGGAACAACTTGAGAAAGACACTTTTACGAAGAAAGATCATAAAACCTATTTCTTTCTTCCTTTTAAAAATATTTCCATTTTAGGAATAAGACCTTGTTCATTTTTATCACACAAAAATATTCAAAACTGCCATTTAAGGTACAATTTCCTAAGCCTTTTATAGGATTTTCTTTGTTCTTTTTTTTTTTTTTTTTTTTTTTTTTTTTTTGAGGGCATTGAGATTGCCTGGGAAGACTCGGAGGCACTATGGGTTCAGCCCTTTCCCAGAGTCCTTTGAATCTGGGCCTTACTCCTAGAGGCGATGCCAGCCATATTGTAATAGAAGGTCAGACCTGAGAGAGGACGATGTTAGTGGTAAGTGGTTTTGCAAATGAACTCCCAGGTTAGGCTTTCAGATCTACTGTAAGACCCTGGATAGAAAACCCTGACCCAGGATAAGGAGGAAATTCTATCTCAGCAGGGCAGGTTAGGATTTGTAGTTTTTTGGGGGTCACATTTATATTATTGAGGGATAATAAAGTGATAAAAGAATAAAATATAATAAGATGTGATAGCTTGATTAGCATAGGTTTTCTTTGGATTTACTGGTATCTTAATGCCATCTTCATAACTTCCTACGTATTGCAGAACTCTACTGAATATTTATGAACTGTTTTGACAGAAACTTGATGTTCTTTACTGCTCTGTCTCATTCTATGTATTTGCTGACTTATCTGAAGAAAAACGCATAAAAGCATTGGGTCTGTTACAGAAATACATGTATAAATTAGTAGAACAAGAAGAAAGAAAGGTTCTACATCAAAACGATGAGGCAGAATGAAAAATCCTTTCAATGTCATCAAATAAGAAAACGAATCCAACTCTCTTCTTACAGATATGTTAACAGAGCCTTCCCTTAGAAGAATTTGAGCTAAAAGATACCATATCGTATATTTATTTTATCTTCAGAAATAAACATTTTAAGTCCTTTGGGAATCAGTGAGGCCAAGTACTTTTCCCTTGGTGTTTTTTGGTATACTTTTCTAGAACCCTTGGAGTGCCAGGCTTGAGAATATGCAACCACAGTATGCAAAGAGAATACTGTATAACCAGTTCTGAACTTTGATTAAGAAGTGCCAGAAGATAATTCTAGTGGATTTCCTAGTTCTCAGAGAAGAAAAATGGGACACAAGAGGAAATAAAGAACAGATTGCAGGTACTGCCTTGAATTTAGGCACAGTTGTATGGAACAGTATGCTGTTTTTATGACTATCATTCCCAACTGCTGAATTGATCAAAGACACTGATTATTAAATATTCAGAAGTGTTAGATGGGTCATTATTCAGACTACAATTGAGCATATTTGAGTACTTCTATATCTGGTACAAAACAGATCCAGACTTTGAAGTCTACCCCATTTTTTTCCCTAAGAAATAAGTTATATGCTGTATTTTATTTTTTTCTTGTGGTCCTAGGGTTCTGGTATTTCTCCATCACCCCATATTATGAAGGGAGGGATTTTTGAATAGTTTTGATATGTCAGTATCCTTTTCCTTTCATTAGGAGACCCTGATTGAAAGAAGAACCCAGAGAATGCTGTAATACTGAAGGGACATTATGTCACGGGAACGAGCCCAGGGATTTGTGCAATTGGCTAAATCAAGAAATTTTAAAACCTTGCTTTACAAGGTTCCTATAGTTTTAAAGTGTCTGTGGAGCAGGAAGGGTCAACTTTTTAGTATTTATCACAGTGCTGAGAAGGAAAAAAAAGGATGCAATTGGAGGTTACATCATAGTCAAAAGTGAAATGATGCTGAAAAAGAAGGATTAACGATCTTAAAAAGAAACTGACGTCAATCTCCCTTCTCTGAAGATCAAACAAAAGTAAGATGTCACTTTCAAAGCTCCTTCATTACCTTGGTAGTAAGGAACCCAATCAACATAAAACATTTGCTATTGGCAGAGTTAATCCATTATCCTCAAATTTTACATGGTTCAATATTTGTCATTTAAATCTAGATACACATGGAGCTGCATGTTATGCATAGCCACACTGCAGTATCAATAGATCTTCATTTTTGTTTCATTGTTTTTGTTACTCTTACTGTGAATTCTGTCCTTCTTCTTTGGTCATGTGAATAAGAAAAAAAGTAGAAAATGCTTAGAAGATTGAAATCAAAATTTTGCCTTGATTTGAAACAGTCCTTTTATTTTCAAGAAAGGTAAATGGAGAAGGACAACATAGTCATTACGGAGTTGGCTTTTCCATTTGTGTTTTGAAAGTTAACATAGGATTATTTTATTCTAGTCATAGAAAAACAACGTGGCTGACTAAAACTCTGGATATGTTTCATGCGCACAATAATAGAGTTAGTCATACCCGACTGTTTTTAAAGGGGTTACTTTACGAGGGAAGCCCTCATCAGGAGCTAAGTCCCAATGTTTAAGTGATGCTGTTGGGAAAAGAACAAGAATGACAAAAAAAAAATAGCAAAACCAGAAAGGTTTAAGAGAATTTGTCTGTATATCTCAAGAGACGTCATGTGTAAGAGAAAGAAAAACAAAAGGAGGGGCTTGTTCAACTGACATCTTGGTTTCTTTGATTTAGGTCATGCCATAGCTTCTGTCTTTGAAACAACTGGCTCTCCTCCTCCACGTCACTGTGAGGGGTCTTGAAAAATCTCATCCAAGAAAATGATGAGGTATACAAAAATATTTTAGCCATTGCAGAAAATTGGTGTCAAGTTAACCTGGAGTTCATAACCCAATGAGGAGAATAAGAAGGAATAAAATCCTCTGTGCGATGATCAGTTACTGACCCTTCCAGAACATTTCCTGGTGACATATTTCAGTGCATCTTGGGAACTTCCTGAAAGCCACGTGGGCACGTGGGTCTAATGTATCATTTATTCCTAGTGAATTACCATAAGAAAAAAGCCTGCCATACTTCTATTTTATTTTAGCTATTGTAAGGGCTGACTGTGATAGTGTTTGAGGTTATTTTCTATGAAATGAGTCAATACCTTGAGCAGTCTCTAGGTGCTATTTTAAAGGAATAAGTTAAATTCACAACTGTTTAATAACAGACTGTGAGTTAGTCTTGTTAGAATAGGGAATGTAAATAGAACTGGCAAGAAGAGAAAATGAGTCATTCCATGGGCTAAAAGCAGTGCTGTGTTTCTTAAGATGTTCAAGGGTGGGAGTTTGATGGTGGTGGGGGGGAATAAAACTTTTTGGGAATCTGATAAATTCTATTCTTCTGTGTCACCAGAAAGATGCTGTGACAACACACAGAACTTAGCATTTTATTGTAGGGGTTTCATACACTCCTGGAGTTTATCCATGAATAGTCCCTAGAGTTGGGCAGTCCAATATGGTAGCTATATGGGGATAGTCTGAATTAGAGTATGGTCTGAGGGTAAAACGACACTAGGTTTCATTCAGGCTCAGTGTGAAAAATTAATGGAATACAATAATATAAATATTTTAGATTAAATACAGTAATTATTAAAATCCATCTCACTTACTTATTTTTACTTTTTAAAATGTGGCTACCATATACTTTAAAGTTACTCATGTGGTTTGTACCATATTTCTGCTGGATATTGTTGCTCTAGAACCACAGAATCCCTGGCGTAGAGGAACCTGAAGTACTGGAAGACCATGAGACTGATCTTAAAGGGAAGAGGTGTGAGAGAATACAAAATAGAAGTAGAGGCTTGTCTTTAGAATGAAAGGACAGCATTTTTAGATTTTACCTGCTACTTAAAGACTTCAGTCAATCAAGTATTTATCAGTCTTTTGTTCTCTATAAGACACTGGATTTGGATTATGGGCATAAAAAGAAACCTTAAAACTTAGCACCTGCCTCTCCCACCCACCCCCCAGGAGCTTACAATCCACTTTGGAGTGACAGGGTGAACATTTGCAGAGTTAAATGATAGGACAAAACTATATGACAACACAATACAGTCTATGAATAAGTTGTAATTTGAGGATCATTGGTCACTCCCCGTCAGACTGTCTGGGAAGGCCACTCCTATGCTGGTTCTACATAGAGAAGAAAATTAGAAAGGGCAGGTGACAAGAAGGGAGCAACCCAAGACACCATAGGGTTCTAACTGCACCCACAGAAGGGCAGGGGCAGTGTGTTCCATAAGCCCGGGACAGTGGGAAGCATTAAGCAGAGGCTCAGTAAACACCAGATGATGGACTTGGGCCCTAAGGAGATGGATCTATGCTAGTCTTCATTAACCTTTTTATTTTACCCTTTTAAACTACTAAAAAACAGCTTCAATGAGTCATTTATAGGAAATGCTGTATCTTGTTTTTCTCCTCGAGTATGCATCTCAAAGACAGTGGACTCCTACAAACCTAAGGCTGAAATAATTTCCAGTTTGAACTTCTTGTCCCGCATGCTAAGCCTTGAATCCAAGATCCTTGTCTCATTTGTTCCTATACCTGGCATACTGCCTTCAACTCCATTTTTAGGATGGATGGTTTTTATTTCCCATGGGTGAGCACAAAATCCTGGGTGCCCTGTGCAAATTTTAATCTAGCTCCTTCCTTCTCCAAAGAGACTTAAATAGGTTTGTTGTCTTTTTACCTGACCATGCATCCAACAGCAGAGCTATTACCCAACTTGTCCTCCTAGGACAGAAAGGACTAGAGATAAGGAGCAGCTGGTTCATGGTGGGCAAATTGTTTGATCTCTTATTCCAACACAAACTACCTTGGCTCTCAGCATAGTCCCAGGTTCTTTAGAGATAGTGCTATATGGCTCCGTAAGTGAAAGACCCATTCAAAGTTTTTGCTCTGGGTGTGAATCAACAGACATTTGTAGTACATATCAGCTTCTACAAGAGAAACACGGGCTACATTGGAAATTAGTCAGACAAATCACCTGTGGTGTGGGCCGTCACTGATTTGAACGGAATTTACCAATTCATTTGACAAGCTTTACATAGAGTCATCAAAAACTTCAAGGTTTACCCCATCCCATCAGTTTTGCTTTAAAAGCCAATAGCAGAACAAAAAAATATATTGGTTGAGAAGGCTGGGGGTGGGTGGGAAGAAAGGGGTGAAAACTTATCAAAAGTAAAATTGGATTAAGAGTCAATCAAAATCCAACTGTGAATTTATCATTTCAATGAATTTCAATGAATGGTTTAAAATCTGTTTGAAATCTATTTGAAAATGAATATGTAATAATATAGACATATCTCCTTTTCAAAGCCAGTATTGTCAGATGTATTCGGAGCATTATAATTCATGAACAGAGTAGATGACTATTTGAAAAGTATTAAAATGAGCTGACTTTTCAATACAAGTGTCTTCACAATAAGTTTTTCTATTCTGGGCAATTCAGAAATGTAGACAATTGTGCTAGAAAAATAATATGTATTGTAATATTCATTGTACAGTAGTAGTGTAGTAAGTGGCAATTCTGGACATTACAAGAGACACAAGGATTATTTTCTGTGATTGCACAGAGAATACTTGGATTTCTTGTGAAGCTTTTGCATTGGAAATGAGATTCATCAGTCTGAACAGGGCAGGGTTAGAGCCCTTAGCAACATGCTTATTTTGTAGAAGGTCACTCAATAATAACTTCCTCTGCCCTCCAAGCTTATTAAGACTGACTGGCATATATTAATGAAAACACCTGATTCTCCAACCATAAAACCCAGACAAAGACTTTATTTTAATATTAAGGAAGGAACCCTTAATTAGCAGGGTTTCAAAAATGTCAGCTTCTTCTATTAGCTGTTCTGGTCCATCAAAGCCATAATCCCTACTGTCAAATTTCATCACATGATAGACAGTTTGCTGGCTGCCTTTTTTTTTTTTTTAACTGATCATACTGACTGAAGCTTTTTAAAAATTTTTTTATTTTGCCATCACATTTAACAACTCATTGTGCATTTGCCTCTTACACTCTTGATTTTTACCACTTTCAAAGAGTCTTAGCACATGTCAGCTCAAAAAGGTGGGGGGAAACACTGCAGAAACACAAGTATTACATGTGAATACATATGCATTCTTAGACATATAATTAAGGATTCTTGGAAGACCTGGGTTTGCTTATATTGATTGCCTTGGCGAGTATGTAAATGTGCTGTCCCGAAAACACAGACAAATAAAACAGTCTCTGAGATGATTTCCCATTTTTGACGTGTCAAGGAGAAGGGGGCACGTTCTTGGGAAGAACCCGGGATTTTTAAGGTAAACATTCATCACTATTAACCACTAACATACCTGTCTGCTGCGAGCAATTCATTAGAGTAGCTAGGGCTTTGCGTTGCCCTTCAGAAGCAAGAGAAAACGACTGCACCCAGCAGGACAGAATAAATACGTGGCTCTTAAAGTATTTGGGTTTTAATCTGATTCAAAACATTTGCTGTTGATTAAATCCTTTTGCAAATTGAAAATTTCATGCTATCCATACCGACAGGAATATAAAGACACAAAACCGAAGCAAAACAAGGATGACTCAAGGATTTCATGGGCAACTTTTGTGAAGATCCAGCTGCAACCTTACGTATCCACGAAAGAACACGGAAGCCTCAAGGGCAGTAGTTTTAGTGTTTTGGGATGAATTCTGATGAATAAAAGCTCAAGAACAAACCGATGGAGATGGCCGGGACCTGGCAGCCTTAGCTGCTAGAGACAGGTAAGCTCGTACCTGTCCTCTTTGCTGAGGATCTGGGACTTCATCAGAGCAGGCAGTGTGTCCTCTTAGCTCACCCGTCAGGCACCCCCTAAGCAAAGGGCAAACTGCGCCCATTTTTACTAGCACCCAGATATTTATTTTCCTCCTAGGCTCCTGGGGTAGCTAGAAGGGCTATCCCTCTTGTAATTAGGCACATCCTTGACTCGCCCATTTCCTCCACGTGGAACACCCCAGCTCTTCTCTGAGCTTCAAGAGAAGGAGGAAGGAGCTGGGGTGAGCTCAAACCCCCGTCCCAAACCTTCAGAGATTTTCATGTTAGTGAAGCTCCCTTGGTTCCTTTATGCCTGGGAAGAAGAAGCCCTTTGGTTTCCATCATTGACCAGCCCTTTGATTTCCTCAGCATCTAGTCTGCTGTCTCCTCAGCCTTACCTAGCTGTGGACACAAAACAGAGTCAC
This sequence comes from Mustela putorius furo, assembly GCF_011764305.1. NCBI lineage: Eukaryota > Metazoa > Chordata > Mammalia > Carnivora > Mustelidae > Mustela > Mustela putorius. The sequence goes on along the minus strand of NW_025422047.1, from coordinate 30,311,055 downwards.
ATAATCCCAGTTTCAAGTCACTAATGAGTCATTATTCCCGTAATGCTACTTTCTTGCTTCCATAAGATGAAATCGAGATTGTTGAAGGTACATTTTCTGGTAACCTATTAGCTGAATTTACAGCCAGCCCTTTCATACTATCTAATGGCTATGGGTGACTGTCCACAATTACAGTGTCTCTTGTTCTAGTTTTAATTGCATCATTTAGATATAAAGTCCCCTAGCTGAGACTGATGAGTTCCTGCCTTTTCTGCTGAACATTTAAAGAGGCACCTGCCAGGAGAGCCAGACAAGAAGGGCATGTTTCTTGGACTAAAAACATTTGTTTAGGTATATGGGACAGCCGGCTGCAGTTTAATGACTAATGATATATGCAAAGTGGGCTAGGTTTTGGGAGATTTTCTAATATTTACTTTTCCAAGCTTCTAACAGAGAATATGGGTTAGGAATGTAGACTCTGAAGGCACATGGCCTGGGATCCAAACCATTAGCCGCCCTGGGCAAGCTACTCTACTCTTTCCTCAACTACAAAGTCCAGGTAAATCAGTAAATCATGGTTACCTACACCTAACTGTTGTCAAAATTAAATAAGATAACAATGCAATGTGCCAAACAAAGCATATGGCATATACAGAGTGATCAGTAAGCGTAATTCTGTTTGTTAATTCTCTGGAATGAATCACCATCTGTTAATTCACTGGAGTAAGCTTCCTGAAGGCAGAAGCCATTTCTGTCTAATTCCCTGGCACCACCCCTGGTACATAGTAGGTATTCAGTTCATGTTGAGCAAGGAAATAAAGAAAAACTGTTGCAACAGTACTGAGAAATGAGCGGATTTCAAGTGTTTGGTAAGTGTTTGAATCCCAGAGTAATATGGTGCCTTATTGATTTTGCTTCTCCATTCATCATATTCACAGAAGCCTAAGCTTGGGCTATCAAGTCAGATCAGCTGGGACTTTCAATCAAAACTGTGGCACAGTCATTAGGACCTCAACAAAGCCATTTGAGTCTGATGCAGAAGCACATTAATAAAGTACAGTAAGTGGGAGATGATCATGAGTTTCACGTTGAACAGAAAGATAAACACCCTAGACCTTTCTGGGATCATAGATCCTTTGAGACTCCAATGAAAAACAGTCTCCTTCCTCAACTTCTCCTGGGCATGGCAGAAGATGACGGAAGCTACAGAATCTTGAGGTCAATTTAAGGAGCCCCTGAGGTACCTTTGAGACACTACTCCATCACTTTCTGACGAGAACAGCTCTATGTTGGTGTGTTTTGGTTTTGGTCTTCTGAAAAGGTTCAGCTTGGAAGAAGAAGTTTTGGGAGTAGTAGAATGAGAACCATAGTCCTTGACCTGGGGCCCTTGTACAGGATGTTGGGGTATCTGGAAGCTGAGTTTTGGCAATAGAAGAAAAGGAAAGAAATGGAAAGACTATGTTAAGGTGATACTCTTAACGTGTACAGGCATAACATGAACTGACTTAAGTGTTAGCCTGGGAAGCAGAAGTCTGTTTTCCTTACCCCTCCCTTGTCACCCTGATTCTTGGAATGTGGGCGGACAAGGCACTGTACCTTTTCTGTCTCTCCATTTTATAACTTGTCATTGTGAGAGAGAATCCCTGCTTCCTAGGGTAGGTATAGAGGGTGAATTAGCTAACACCCATAAGATGTTCAAAGTACATACAAAATTCCCCTCGATTTATACAGCATCTACTTACATCAGAGGGGAAGCCTTGATGGTGAAAGAAACAGTGACAGGGGCTCATGCAAGGCTCACTGCCTTTTCAGGCTGAAGAACGGGAAAGTAGTGCAGTTGGCATCCCAGAAAATCGATACCTAAGCTTTGTAGGAGCTTTGAGGAGTGTGTCCTTTGAGTGAGAGGCAATCTTTGCTTGGAAAAGTCAGCATTTCTCTCACCTCCTGCAGTCAATCTGACATTCCTCAGCTGGAACAGAACGTTATCTGCTAAGATGCATTCCTTCCCACTCCCCACCCCACTGGACAGGTAACACTATTATCTTTTTACATAATGTGCATAATTAATGTTGTATATTTGGACAATTTTATGGGCAAACTAGATCTGTGGGGATTATTTTTGCCATTCGTGGCCAGAACAGTGTCAAGTCATCAGGAACTGGTCTGGGGAGGTATTAATGTGGGGCCAGATGAAATATGTACTGACTCCCTTGTTCTCGCTCTTTCCTAAAACAACTGAACGTGCGCTGTAGGAAAACAGTGTTCATCTCCAGTCTTAAAAATGTCAGACTTGTAGAAGAACTAGAAATGACTTGTTCCAGGAGCTGAAGGAACTGTAACACTTTTCTACTGAGCTATTGATATACTTATTATGTAACCCTTTTCTAAAATGCAGGCTTCTTAAGGTCTGGGATGATCTCTTACTTATCTTGATAGTTCCCAAGATACCTAGCACTGTGCTCAATAAATATTTGTTGATTTGATTAAACCGCTGATCTCAAAATGCTTTCTGGAATGTTGCCTCCCTCCTCCCTGAAACCTTGGGTTGTTATCATTGTAAGTCAGAGAGAAGACCTTAGATCCTGAACTTGAGGGGGCTTGATCAGGGCAGAGAATCTCTTTTGCCTCGCCTCCCAGCGCTCTGCTTTGTTTGAGACATTGCACTGACTGGACTTGGAAAGACCAAGCTTTAACAACTAGCTATGTCCGTGCCTGTGTGAGCCCGTGTGAGCTTGCTTAACCTTGCCAAGCCTCCATTTTCTCACCTGAGACTTTGCTACTTAGCATTGTTGAGATGAGTAATGGGCTGGGCATACAACAGGCAGTTAATAAATGGTAGCCATCACGATAATAATTATTACCTGTATGGACTCTTTCACCCCCCAAATCAGAATTCCTAAGACAAATCAACACATGCCCTACCATTAGCACAGTATTTGCAAAATAGTTAGAAATCTCCTAAACTGGCACAACTCGTGTTTTCAATGTATCTCAACCATAATCTTCTTCAAGTACATATAGTTGTGAAAACAGCGTGATTAAATGGCAGGAGTTTGATACTATGCTTATTTTTTGCCTCATGAGCATATGAATAGGAATGGGGGGAATGGGAGGGGGGCACAGGAGGAAGGGTGGGGAGCCCAAGGGAGTACAGTAGGGGCAGACCCACGACATAAGAAAACTGGTGACCCTGGAAGATAGACTATATTCTCAGGAATTGTTCTCATAATTTACTTCTGCTCAGAATGAAAGAAGACAGGATGTGATATTTATTTTCAAATAGAAAACTGGATACAAATGGCATGGAACCACTCTGCCGTTTTCTGAGACCAGGGGATGAAACATTGAGACTGGCCACCTTAGACGTGAGGATTAAACAGGGACTCCTTGAGGCTTTGTGCTCATCAAGTAAGGGGACTACAGGAGAAGGAAAAGCAAACAGCAGTAATAGCCACACACTGAATGGAAAAGGATTCTTCTAGCTTCCTGAGTCACGTGCATCCTTTTGCAAGGCTGAGTTAATGTCCTTCGTCCTACCGGCATTTGTACAATTTCTTCAATTTCACAGCGCTCTCTCCCTGTCTTTAAGGCTTTTTTTTTTTTTTTTTTTTTTTTTTTTTTGGTTTTCATATATTCAGACAAGAAGATCATAAATATGCGAATTGGATGGGGAACGGAGAGCGAACTGCAGGAAGTCCAGAGAACCACCTGCGCTGAAAGCAAGGGACCCAGCAGCCGCCCCCAGCCCGACTCTCACATTGAGGTGCCTGGTGGGGTGAGGGGGAGACAAGAAGGTCATTACAGCGAAGGTTTTGCAACAGCAAAATGGGTCAGTGCTGTCAGAAACTTACATGGTTTCATCACCAGGAATGATAGTGAGGAAGAGGTATTTGTACACCCCAACACCCCCGCCATAGAGCCAGGACCCCAGAAAGTGCCTTGCTAGGGTGGGAGAGGGAGATATGGTGGAGTTGGATGTGGAGGAAAGAGAAACAGTGTGGAGGCAGCAAATGGGACAGGCTCTGGTCGAGCTCCAGAGCAAGGCGGTAAATACATAGTAGACCCTAACCATTACGAGGCTCTCCAGGTCCAGGCAATTCCCACAGAATTACACAGGAAGAGTAGGCAGAGGAGAACAGGCGGAGAGGTTTCTGAGGCCAGGCCGCCACCATGTGAGTCTTACTGCAGGCCATGGCTGCCAGGTGGCCACAGGCACAGAGCTGAGGGCAGAGCCACAGTCTTCCAACCACCGCCCCACCCCCACACAGGGGGAGGTGCTGGAGGGCCCTCCAGCCCCGTTGCAGGATAAGGCAGACCAGTGAGCATATGCATGGCAGTTAGAGATCACCCTGCAGCTGGGCGCCTCCTCGCCAAAGACTGCCCAGAAAGGATGACAGTGAGGAACACAAGGAAAGTCAACGAGCGAAGACCTAAGGTCAGCAGCCACCTGTGCACTGGTATCAGTACCTCCTCAACTTCAGTGATGCCCAGCAAACCCTAAACCACAAGAAGGCAAGGTCACGAAAGCAACCAGTTCACCTGCTGAGGAGTGGTCCCTTCCGCCACAGAGCAGGGTGGGGCTGAGGAAATACTGGCTTACCATCTCTACCATCATCCAGTTTAGTCATCCACCAAGAAGAAATGAACATGAAATTCTAGCAATAAGATAATAAACAAAAGACTGGAGCTGGAGACAGTAAGGGCTTGCTTTTTGCCCACTGACCAGATAACTAGAACTATCTGCATTATCTGTGTGGTGGTGGGGGGTGGTTCTCATTTTTACCTTAAAGACATCCAATGACAAATGCTTTTTCTTTCTCTCTCTCTCTTTTTAAAGCCTGGCTTTTCTCAATACACGTTTAAAGGTTTTTAAATTGTTTCCTATCTGGTCAAGTTGAGAGTTTTAAGAACCTCATTTTTAAGTTGTAGTAAAAATGTGCAACTTGATTTTTTCAAAAAGATCAAACAGCAGGCACTTGTTAATAAATGTCTTAATATATTAAAAAGAATATTGTAAATATGTGATTGTTTGTATGAATTTCCTTCTACTAGAGGGGAAGGTATACATCTACCCTGTTGTGTCAAACATTTTACAAAGCCACGTGCATGCATCTTAGGAAAGCTGAAGGGTTGAACTGGCTTGCTGTAGCACAAATAAAGCTAAATAAGCTAATAAAAGTATAGGGAAAATGGCTATGCTGTTTTTTACTTAACACCTTTTCCAGTTGCCTGTGTGGCTCAGTCAGTTAAGCGTCTGACTCTTAATTTCAGCTCAGGTCATGATTTCAGGGTTGCAAGGTCCAACCTTTCCACTGGGCACCCCTCTCAGTGAGGAGAGTGAGGAGTCGACTTTTCTCCCTCTGCCCCTCCCCCTGCTCTTGCTCCAGTGTGCACACATGTACACGTGCACTCTCTCTCTCAAATAAATAAATATTAAAAACAACAACAAAAAATCTTTTCTAGTCTGAGCTGGTCTCAGGAGGCCTTTGGGGAAATTTAGACACACCGAGAGAAGGTGAAGGGGATGTGGCTTCCAGCCTCATATTTGAGACAAACTTTGTTACTGAGTGGGGCTTATTTATTCTCCTTAGGTTCAGTACATTCCTGTGTAAAAGAAATGACTGAATGAAAAAGATGGTCTGTCTGTGCTGCCTCTTTGAACTGAATCTTCCTCACCTTTAAAATGGAGCAGTTGTATTTATCTTACCAGGTACTTTGTGGACTAAATAAGGTTGTGTGTAGAAACCACCATGGCAATGTCCAGCAAAACCTATGCACTCCGAAATCCTGGTTTTCCTCCCTTTTCTCATTTTATGTTTCTTTCCATTTAGAACAATTTTAGAATAATCTAGAACATGTTTTGTTGTTTATTAGCTGTGTTCCTGAGGAAGGCCATTATCGCAATAGATACACCTGGCATCCATTCCCTAGGAGGGAATTCTCACATGATTTTTAGAATCATGGGTCAAACTCACTCTCATCTTTCCAGTGCTTAAAGAAGCCCCAGATAAATCACTTGAAATATAAATATTTATTCATCAACAGTTGGCCAGTCAGCAGCATGGTATGCTCTGTACATATTTTGATAGCAGATGGTTTATAGTTTTTAGACTTAAGATGCAACCTTTTCTTGGATTACAAAGACCAAATCATTGGAAATTGAAAAGGAAAAAGAAACACACACACACACACACACACACACACACACTCTCTCTCTCTCTCTCTCTCAAGAATCTAATCATGACTTCTTTTTCTCCCCATTAGGAAAGGTTATGCCTTAAGAGGTGTATCTGGTAGAACCAGAGAGTGAACTGAAATTTGTCTAAGATGCAAAGGAAACTCTGGGAACACTGGCAAATTCAGGGCCAGTGTAGCAGAATTAAAACAATGTCAATTTTTCTTTGTGTCTGTAACAGTTTCCTATTATCCTGATAAGTGGGTAGCCATTTCACTTCTTTTATTGATATAGCTGTGAAAAGGAATTAGATTTCAACACTTATGTAACTGAGATTAATTGATTGATTAGATTATTAATTAAATTTTCCATTAAATTTTCTTTTGAAAAAAAAATGGCACAGGATGGTAAATTCCCTAAGGTTTTTTTTTTTTTTTTTTCCTGACCCATGGAAGAATAAACAAGGAAATGCATAACTAAACATTGTATCTTATCTTGTGAGAGAGAATTAAGCAAGCAGATACATTGCTATGTAGAAAATATACTCTCTGCTGGCTGGCTGTCTTATAAGACTACTTTATCCATATCCCCAGTACAAAGCCAAGAGACTTTTCTCCTTTGTGAATAACCTACAGAAATCAGTGAGCACCTGAGAAAATTATTTGGGTATTGCACAGCTAGGCACATCTATCTAGCTTTACACAAAAACCAGCCTGTTTTAGTTGGGAATAAAATGGTTTACCTAAAACTTCCAATCGTGCAGTGTTTCAGAGATCTGTGGAAAAATAAAAACAGCAAGTGGCCTTTCAGGTAACCCATAATTAAAAGCAATTTTGAGCTGTCTTTTCAGGGAACCTACCCAGGGGAAGTATTTGCTACCTGTTTGACCTTCACGATTGTGAGTCCTTGGCAGTGTCAACGACCCTCTGAACTGAATTCAAAACTAATCTCTGACAGAAAAAGAGAAACAGAATTCATGCAAATCATATTAATTCCAACATTTCCCCAGTGAGCTGGGTATAAACTACAGCCTAATTAAATATTTTTTAACGATGTGAGTAATTTTTGCCAAGGGGCGGATTCAGGGGAAAATTTAATATGAGATCACAAAAGCTGTTCCCAGCGTTGATTCTGTAAATTAATGACTATCTGCCTTATGATAAAAACATGCTGCCAAGAATGAAAATGAAGTCGGCAAAGCTTGCTCTATTTGTCTAACAACCAAATATACAGAATGCAAAACTTTAAAGGCAATGGGAAATTTCCATTGTGTTTGTGTGATATATTCAGGATAAAGACGCACCCATGCTGACAACCCAATAACCAGCTTTAAGACATTGTCAGCAATATGGGGCCATTTTTAGGTGGTGGTTGTCAAGGTCCAGGGACACATTTTAAAACAGCCAGTTTGTTAAAAAAAAAAAAAAAAAAAAGTATACCACTTGTTTCCAAGAGAGAATTAAGGTGACTCACAATGAGACACACACACACACACACACACACACACACAGAGAGAGAGAGAGAGAGAGAGAGAGAGACGTTCAAGCCAAAATGGAAGGTCAGAAACACATCAAGGGCAAGTACTCAATTATTCGGTACAAACGTTGCCAGCACTATAGCTCCATGGATTCCTTCTTCGGACTGACCATTTCCATACCCATCTTGATCCTCAGGGCAGTTCATTCTGGAAACCTGAATTGGATTGCTGTCCAAGGTCATGGGGGTGAAAAATGGTGGCGAATACAGCAAGCATGGCGAGGATGTCAACACCATCCTGGGCAGCTGATTGCATCTGAATCTATAAATGGCAGCGGACAAAAAGGGGGTTTGGTAGAGAAGGCTTTTCTTGTCCGCTTAGGTCCCCTTTGAGAAGGCAGCTTCCTCTTGTGTTCAGGCTCCCACGTTAGGAAGCATTTTGACAAAAAAGCAACTTGGCATCTGTTACAGGACAGCAAGGCACGGTGCCCGAATCAAAGCCAGGGGAAACGTCCCTCATCACTCTTGGCTTCGCGAGGGCAACTTGCTTCTAATGACTAGCGTAGTTAACACCCAGAAGTTGCCGGCGGTCCCCTGTGACAGATGACTTGGGCTCTGCTAGCCCCTGGTCATTAGGCCAGCCCATCACAAGGGTTTTAGGAGCTATATTTATTTAAATTTCTGTCGGGGCCCAGCGATGGAGATTGAATTTACAGTCTTTCAATTAGAAGGTCATCTGTGCTAACTAGTCCACCACTGCCTCATTATAATCATAAAATTAGTGAGAAAAGACTGGCATGAGTAATATGGAAACGCCAGTTCCAGAGGTGAAAAGGTTCTGTTTCCTCGGGTTACAGCAGAAGAGAATGCAACAGCGTGCTCTTGATCAGTAAATATTCCCATTTAGAGCAAAGAGAAGTCCTTGAAGCCTATTACAATGAGGGAGAAGGATGCTAAGACCGTTTTGTACGAAGACCTACAAATACACAGCGTGACTGTTATTTGCCGGAAGAGAGATTTTTCCCTATTTACACATACATTTTCCTTGCAAATTAAATGTGAATAAGTAGTATGGATGTCTCCGAAGCTTTGCTTTTGATTTTTAACCCTGTATGTCAAAACATCACAGCCGATCTTTGGTAAACAATTCAAAATAAAACCAATGCATGCACGAGGTTGGGGGTGGGGGAAGACATTGCTGGTCGTGGTGCAGGGCCTTACCGTCCTTGAACTTTCCAAGAACTAGTGTGTGAAGTGGATGCTATTAACTGAATCTTTAGGTGCTACTTCATTAGTCTTTTTGCACACCAGAAATGTTATTTTAAGACCCAGGAAAGGAGAAAATAAGCTGCCCAAAGCAGCCTAATCCAAAATTAAAAGGGAAAAACACCTGAGCGTTTACCTCCCAGGGGCTCTTAAACCAGTTTTCTCATCTAATCCTCCTCATGACCTTGTGCGAAGGGCGTATGATTATCCCTAACTATAGGGGAGGCAACAGAGGTATAGAGAAAAGGCCCAGTTCTTGGAACGGCAGCCTGGAAATCAATGGTATGGCTGGGCAGGAGAGACCCAGCTCTGACCTCGAAGGCCACCCTTGTTTCTTGACAGGATTTGGATCCTAATTTTGAGATATTAATTGAGGTGTTACTTGTTTTAAGTACATTTCCATTTCCCTAACCTGAGGAGACAGTGTCGGGGGGCTCTGTTAATATAAAACTTAGCAACTTGAAGAAAGGGCTCCAGGGAGGAGAGAATGGTCTCACTCTGAGTTCCACAAACATGCACCGTCCAGCCAGTCTCTGGCAGGCATTACCCTCTGCGTTGCTGGGAAGCGGGATGAACAGAGCAGATCTCGGCTCTCTGAGAAGCGGTTAGGTAACCACTGATTCTAAGGCAGCAAGCGGGAGCCCCTGTACAGAGGCCCCGAGTGGGGCCCTGAATTTGTGCAGAAAAGAGAAGAAAAAGGATTTCATTGCAAACTGTAGAAGGTATGGGGATTTCTGCCCAGGTAAACAAAGTCAGAAGAGGCAGAGGAGCTGGTCAAAGATGGCCATAGTCTTCATCTGGTTGCCCTTCGTGTTCGACCTGGCTTTTTCTCATTCTTTTTCTATGACTTACATAGTTAACACCCAGAAGTTGCCTGCGGTCCCCTGTGACAGATGACTTGGGCTCTGCTAGTCCCTGGTCATTAGGGGCTCTTCTCATTCTACGCCGCTGGCCTCCTTGGGCCTAGAGGCAGCATTGGCGTCACTTACATTCTGTGGGCTCCAGCCTGGCGCCTGCTCCCGCAGCAGCGAGGACCCAAGTCCTCACGAGGGACAGGCTGGCACTGCGGGCAGAGGCCAGGGCCTGGCACCAAGCAGTCAGCACAGAATGAAGGAGAGGACGGAGAAGATTCCATCGATCTGAGTTCCCCTCCCCCCAAAGGACGTGGCCTTGAGTCACGCAGCAGCAACAGAGAGAGGGCATTTCTTTTATTCCGCGGCCTAAGTGCAGGGGCCTTGCAGAGGGCTGTGCTCGGAGGAGGGGGAGATCAGAGGTGAAAGCGATGAATAATGTGCCTGTGGCACGGTGACAGATCCCTTGTAACAAATGCAGAATGACCCTCCAAAGCTCCGAGTGCACAAGAGCCTCCCTCTAATTAAAGATAATCCAGCATTATCATGCTTAATTATTTTCAGAGGCTTCTTTGAGGTGGCTTTTTTGGGGCGGGTCTCAATAGGGGTGAGGGGCATCTCCAACTGCAAAGAGCAAAGGCTGATCTACATCCAGGAAGCAAACTCGAGGAGCTCTGCTCCATCTTGCTCCACCATGCCTGCCTGTGGTATCTCTCGCTCTGCAGCCATAATTCTAGGTCGGTCTCCCTTATTTCCTGGCCAGTTCACAGGGCCTATTCCTTACCTACAAGCCCCTTTGTTCTCTTCGAACAAGTTGGTGCTGTCAAAAGCTGTAAGGTTTTCTCTGCTTTGTCTGCCGAGTTTTCTCAAAGTGAGGTCTGATGATCACCCTGCGTCTGTGTAAAAAAGGCAAAATCATCTGGCCCTTCTTTTTTTTTTTTTTTAAAGATTTTATTTACTTATTTGACAGAGAGAGATCACAAGTAGGCAGAGAGACAGAGGAGGAAGCAGGCTCCTGCTGAGCAGAGAGCCCAATGCAGGACTCGATCCCAGGACCCTGAGATCATGACCTGAGCCAAAGGCAGTGGCTTAACCCACTGAGCCACCCAGGCACTCTCATCTGGCCCTTCTTAAGAACATTTCCCTGTTCTGTCGACAGAGGGAAATCAGACTGTCATGGGCTGGAGTCAAGGAATCTGCATTTTAAACAAGCTTCTTAGGGTATCTGTCCCCACATTAAAGTCTGAAAGTCACTCCTTGGGTGGTTTGAGCTTGGCCAGAGAATTCATTCTTCAAAATCCTTGCCCCTGGCTCCTCCTGCCTCCCATAGTACAGCTAGTTCACCCAAACTTGGTGTCTCTCTCTGCAGTCACACACGTTGAATATCTCATCATTTCTATTATTGTCCCTGATGCTCTATTTGTCATCTCCTTTGTTGCTCACAGACTGTTTCTTCGACTCTCTGGATTCATTTTGCTTTCTTCCAAATTCTGTCCCTCTACCCTCACCTCTTTTGGCCTTTCTTCTTAGCTTATAATCACTGACATCAATATGTTCTGTCTTTCTTCTTCTGCTTACCACAGACTTATTAACATTCAGATTTGTTCTTCCACCTCATGAGGCTTTCCTCACAAAAGGACTAAAAAAATAAGGTTCCAAGAATGTCTTACACAATAACTAACTTTCAGTGGAGTTTATAAAGTAATCCTTTGGCTATGATCTAGCCTTAAAATCACAGTGTCTAGAAGTCTATCTTGTTGCCTGAGACAAGAATGACATCTTTTAGATATTTGCTCTAGTCCCATGCTGTCGGCCTCTCACATATATTCCACCAGATGATGATCGCCTTCCGGCCCTGTGGAACCCTCTACGGCATACCTTTGCTGGTTTCTCAATGTCATTTTCTCTTGAGCTCGTTCTGTTAGCCGGCAGGTTGAAACCATCCTTTTGAGGTAGGAACATCTGGCCAACTGCTCTAACTCCCATGTTTCTGTTACACAACCGCACATGGGTACTTGAGACCATGGCTTTGTTTCACATAGGTGTTCACTGTCCACTATAGCTAGGAGAGGAAGTGCATGCAGAGAGACATTCCCAGCATTTCTGGGTACTTCCTTTGAGATAAGCAAAACGTCTTGTAGAGTGGGATTGTCATAGTAATGAATACATAACCTACAGGTCATTGCCTGTTGCCCTGGAGAATGGAAACCAAGCAAGGACATCCTAGGTCCTTCATGGGAACCTGGGTACTTTTCCTTAATGAGTTTCTCAGCAGAAGGGATCCTGCAAGGCGAGGGCACACGCAGTTGCCTGCTATTTGGCTGGAATGCTGGGGGAAGGAGCAGGCCATCCCATGATCCTCTGGTGTAGAGCCAACCAGGTAGTGCTGACGAATTCAAGTACATTCAGACTTGGCAAGGGAGCCAAGCCATGGCTCCATGACAGCCATGACAAGGAAGACTCTAGAGGGGTTCACTTATGATGATGGACCATGAGGCTAAATGAGGGTGGTTTGGTCAAATGACCCGAGGAGGAAAGCAGGATAAATGTGTCCCCCCGTCCCAAACTGGGGTGATCTGAGGGCCTCACTTCTCACACAAGCACTGGGACACATGCCGATCTGTGCCCATCCGGGGGGCAGAATCACTCTGTGCTGTCCCCATCAGCCTAACTATGGCACTTCATCACCAGGCACAAAATAAGTGAGCTCTGCTCACTTGGATTCTATCAATTTGGTCTTTAAAGATGATTTTTCTTTTTTACTTTTTACTAGATTTCCGTAAGGACCTCCTTTCTGGGGGTTTAATATTACGAAATAGGTTTTCACTGCAAAGTGTTTTAAAACATGAAATAAATTAGAGCTCTGAAACGGTACAGGTAGAAGTTATTTCCTAAAAGCCACACAGTTGGAAGGAAGTATGTTTTTTTGTATATGCAATCCTCTTTGATCTGAGTTTTCCTTGGACCTAAAATTTGGTTGTAGTAATTTAGATGGTTTACATTCACAACACAGAGTTGGTCACACCCATGATATCAATGTTCCTTCTTGTAGCTGGCAGACAGCCCGCAGATGAATTTCTCTCACTAAGCTTGCTTCCTGGTAGGTTTGGCAAGAGGATACCCCCACCCCCACCCCCCGACACACACACACAGGCTGCTGATCTCAGTCTGTTCCCTAGCCTTCTTTTTTCAGACTCCTAAGCCTTTTTTATAACCTGGAGGCAAAAGAAAAGTGAGAGGGCCAAGAGAGAAAACAGTGGCAAGGGGATAAAATAGGTTATCGTCAAGGAACGGTCCTCAGTGACTGTAAGGTAATGAGCCCACCTTGTGTCTATAGCTGGAAAATTATTTTTGAAAGTAATTTCCAAAGAGGAGTTAGCAAAATATTTGTACTTATGGGGATAGTCATCTAAGTGAATATGTATCTATAATTTTGGACATGCTTATCTGGGTACATGAATTCTAGAACTTAAAAAAACAAGTTAATGGCAGGAAGAAGCAGCGATGGCTGAAATCACCATGCGGTAGAACATACGAGATGAGATCTGGATGGAGAGGTGAGGCTTGATGAGTCAGAGCTCACCTCACCCCTGAATGCTTCCCAGTCTGGCTACCATTTAGGCCACAACTCAGGGGCCTCCTTGACATCGTGAAATAGCAATGTGGTGCTGAGTCAGAGGGCAAATTGCTCAGTGTAAATAGGAATGATTTCATGCATTAAAATTTAAATGGTCCAAGGGGAAATGATGGGCGTGAATGAGATGGGAGTTCAGGAAAGAATAAAGACTTGGTCATTCGATAGAATGAC